>NC_047532.1:14328453-15827620 GCF_012275295.1 Melopsittacus undulatus
TTGTGTCTTAGGTTCTTGCTGTCTGAGTTGCTAACTGTTAAGATAAATATCAGTATCAGTACAAAACAACGTATCAGTAAAGTTATCTGAAGCTCTGGCTAGCTCAGGAGCTCCATCCAGAGTGGTTCTGGGGGAATGTGTGCAGTCATTTACCTCCTTTCTTTTTCTGTTACGTGGCTGATTTTATTCTGTGTGAACTCACTCTTTGTTAGGGATCACTATTGTATGGATACCTACCTTTTGGGGCTTTTTTAAGGGAATGCATTGGACTTTGCGTGCACTAAAACACTTTCCTTTCTTTGTAGTTTTTAGCCTTACAAGACTTGATGTTACTTTCCCAGTATTCCCCCGTTCGACGACAAGAAGTCTTTAGCCTTAGTCAGCCAGGTAATTGCAAAATTACTGATGATCCTTTTTCTTTCTTGTAGCAGTGTTAGTCAAATGCTTTTGCAAGTTATTAACACTTACATAAGCCAAGAGACTTCATCCCTATGGTGCCTTTTCCAAAAGGACACTTAATAATCTAAATTCATATTGTTTCATCTCCAAAACTCGACAAATGCTGCTGCTTGTTATTTGATCTAAATGACAGCTATGAGGAAATGCAGGTCTTAGGGTATTGACACCACCAGTCCCATAGTCCAAACTGAATAATCTGACAGATGTATATGAAAGTGTAACATTGAGATATGAGGTAAAATCAAGCACGAATAGTGAGTCACCACTGGAGCTGTGAAAGCAAACATTGGTTGTAATTTTAGTCAGTACGTCAGCCTCTTGCTATATATAAAGATATACAAAGAGAAGGTCAATGAAAACTGCTTAGAAGCCTTCAGGAACTTTTTGTTCCACCTTATCAGGAATTCTAGTGTTTGCACTACTTCAGAACTGTTTACCATCACCATTGATACTACTTGGTTCATTTTAGTTGTGATTTTAAATCTAATGGGCAGAACTTCCTGTTTTCTGCTTGCTTAGCAAGTTTCACTGAAGTCTTTTTGGAGTTATCTGTTGGCAGAAGGATAGAATCTTTCCATGTCTTCATCTTCCCCTCAGTATAAATAAGCTATCACAGCGAAAATGCCCTGTGTGTTCTTAGAAGTGGACCAGTACTATAACTCTGAAGCTTATACTGAGAGCACACAGGCACTGTCAGAACAGTCACAAGGATGAGCGTGTGGGTTAAACACTCCTGCTGCGTTTCCTTTTGTTGCATGCTGCTAGGTGGGCACCCGCACAACTGGGCTGCAATATCAAGAGAGTGTTTGAATCTTCTGAGTGATCTGACCCAGAGGCTGATCACACAGCAGGAAGCTGCAGCAGCAAATGGGAGAGCAAAGCTGCCAGCAGGAGAGCTGAAAATACCTCCACAGACTCCAGGTATGTGAGGAAACACTCATAACAGTTCATAAAGCAGGAAAGTATCAATGGATTGCATAGGCACATTAGTCTCAATTAAGTTGTATGGGGAAAATGAGGCATGGGGTTTTCTGCAAATAAACGCAGACAGAGTCTCTTCCCCTAGTTGAATTTAAGGTATTTTTGTTGAAATAATCTAAAATAACTGGAAAACTTGGAAAGATCATCTTTACTCAGTTTACTTTGCATGGGGTTATGTTCAGTACAGTGTTTTTTCCACACTTGCATGAATTAAGAAAGTCTAATTATTCCTGATTTGGTAACTTAGTACAAGGAGAAGTTAAGTCTTGCCAAGAGATGCTCTGTAATTTGCATAGCTGCTCTTATGATTAGTTTAAGATGGTAAAATTGGTCTTTGTTTTGTTGTTGTAGGGACTTTGAATATAGAATCATAGAATTGAGTAGGTCAAAAAAAACCCATTAATAATCACAATCAAGTCAAATTGTTAATTCAGCACTGCCAAGTCCACCACTAAACCATGCTATCAGGTGCCACATCTGCATATCTTTTAAATACCTCCAGAGACCTTGACTCCACTTCCCTGGGCACCCTGTTCAATGCTTGACAATCCTTCAGGGAAGAGATTGTTCCTAATCTCCAGTCTAAGCCTCCCCTGCACAGCTTGAGGCCATTTCCTCTTATCTTATCACTTCTTAATTGGGAGAAGAGACAGACCTCCCCACCTCGCTCCATCTTCCTTTCAGGTAGCTGTAGGGAGCAATAAGGACTCCCCTGAGCCTCCTTATCTCCAGGTTAAACAGCCCCATTCCCCTTAGCTGTTCCACATCACCCTTGTGCTCCAGGCCCTTCACCAGCTCCATTGCCCTTCTCTGGCCCTGCTCCAGCACCTCGATGTCCCTCTTGTAGTGAGGGGCACAGAACTGAACATGGGATTTGAAGTGCAGCCTCACCAGTGCTCAGTACAGAGGGACAGTGACTGCACTGGCCCTGCTGGCAGCACTGTTTCTGATGCCATTGGCCTTGGCCAGCTGGGCTGACTTTCCTGCCAAGCAGCAAAAGCTTGCCGTTCTTTCCCCAGCCTGTAGTGTTGCCTGGTGTGATAGTGGCCCAAGTACAGGACCCAGCACTGAGCCGTGATGAACCTCATGCAATTGGCCCTTGCCCATGGATCCAGCCTGTCCAGATCCCTCTATGGAGCCTTCCTACCCTCCAGCAGATCAGCACTCCCACAGACAAGCATATGTTTATGTGATTCACTAATATCACTGTTGTATAAGGAAAGCTGGCCTGATTCTTGGACCCTGCAAGTATTCCAGGTGCTTTACATGCCAGACATGGGCATCATTCCTGGCAGCAGAGCAATGTTGGCATGAGAGGTGCTACTAATTGAATCCCTCAGCAGTTAGTGCCTAGGATATGGGTGCCCTGGGAACAGCAGGGGACTGTTGGCATGTCAGAGGTGAATTTCTCCTAGTGCTGCTGTTCCTTGGATTTTGAGATGATCTGATTTTTCTTACAAACCGAGCAGAATCAGAAAGGATTGCCGTTCTTAATCCTAAAAGCACACTTTATAGCTACAGTGTGCCTTTATTTAGGATATATATAGATATATAACAGGGTGTAGTAATGTTGGCTAGCAAAAGTAGAAAAATAAATAGATCCATAAGAATCCTTTTCATCACCTGCTGTTCTTAAACTGCTGAACTTCTAAAACACTTTGTACTCATGCTGATGTGTACTTGTTTGCAGGACCACAATGGTAACAATGTTCTTTAATAAAGGCACTGATGATAGAGAAGTTGTTGAAATAGTAATCAATAGCAAACCCATCTCTTATTTCATCTGCACCAGCCTGTTTTGTCTTCATGCAGTGTGTTCTTTGTTGTCAGGAGCTGTTGCGACAGAAGGCACGTCTTTCCAGGCACAGAGATCGAATATCATTCCCAGAGCTTCCATGTCTTCAATGGTTAAATCACCCCTAATGTCTTTAAAGGCATCACCGGGGTCTGATGTTAGTTCACCTTTCAGCTCACCTGCTTTAAATGGCAAGATGGGAATTCTGGATGTAAAGTCTCCTTGGTATGGATCAGCCCAAAGTCCTTATGTTAGGAGGAGGGGCCCAAAGCTGTGGACGTCAGTTACAGGTAGATGCTGTTTTTATCCTTGTAGTCAGGAGTGTAGTAGCTGTGTCAATAGAGATCTGTATCTTGAGGATTAAAGTGACAGCAGCCAGTTTTTCTGAAGATATTGTATTTCTTCTGTAGATCTGCACATGAATGGTTCCCACCACGAATCCTTCCCAGAGCTCTCTGCTACAAAAGCTGGCCATGAGGCAGTACAGCCAAGATTTATTTACACATGGCTTCAGAACAAGCAAGAACAGGTAAAGTAAAATTGCTATACAGATGGGTTACAGCCAGTGCAGCTTAGGTGTTCTCTCCTCTGGAAGAACTTTCAGGGCTTTTTGAATGAATACTTCCTTCTCCAGTTACTTACATAAGAAAAATGCCCCCCCCCCCCCCAGTCCCTTTATACTGTGTGAAGATAGTAGGGCCAATTGTACATACCTTAAATAAATACAGAGGATATTTTTAATCTTTTGTTTCTTTTCAGATAAAAATCTTCTTGTCAAAACGAGCGCTGATAATGTATTTCTTCAGCAAGGTAATCATGATTGTAGGGTTTGTGACTGTGCAGCAGGGACTAGAAATGCATGAGCATATGGGTTCTGTGGTGGCACTACATTTTGCATACAGTAACAGTTCTAAACCCTTTTAATCTAAGGTTTTCTGCTTTCTGTGTGTTACGTAGCAGGATTATATTTTAACTGCATAAAAGAGAAGAATAATACTCCTTTAAACTTATCTGATAAACTGCTTTTTTACTTAAGGCATCACATAATAGTAAAACACAACTAATGGTAAAGTGACATGCTTTCTAGTTCACTTTAAAATTCAGCTAACTGATTTTTGTTAGGTCATTGTACCAAATAAATTCTTTATGGTTTTCCTTTGAGGAAAGTCCTGTCCCAGAATAATTTTAGTTTCTTAAAAGGTCAGATTTCTTTGGGAATCCCCTGAGAGGTGTTAGTTTTGGAGGTCTTTTCTGAGGGGAGGGATGTGACCCTATCAAATGTGTAATACCTTAATTGAAACCTGCAATTTTGGTGATACTGTTTCTCAGTGCATTCAGAATGCTTTGATTTCTTCTCAGCACCCAGAAGCCTCCATCCAAGCTGTCTTCTCTGATGCCCAAATGCACATCTGGGCTTTGGAAGGTAAGCTGTTCCTATTCCCAGGGAATCCACTCTGTATTGGCTTATGGAACTACAAAAACTAAAAGGATCTGATTCCAGGTTTTGGGGGCTCCAGGCTTAAAAATGTAATAGAAGAAAAATCTGTAAATCTACTTGACAAAAACCCAGCTGCAGTATAGGAATAAAGGTCTAATTCACTTGTTAGTTTTGAGATCCCACGTGAGATCTTAGTTTATGTTCTATAGAGGTTTGGTAGAGATTCCTAAACTTGTTGCTTCTCTCTCATGTGAACCCATGCATCACTTTTACATGTTTTTTCCAGCAACAGATTTATGATGTCTTTTACAACAGCTTTTCTGACTAAAAGCTCTGAGTTCTCCTGTTAGTCATGGAGAGTTGAGGGAGGGAGGCACTCAGGTAGCAGTAACTTAAGTAAATGGAAAGGATGGTCTGCAGAGAATTAAAAGAACAGTGACAGTATGTGGTTGCACTATGAGATTTTGTTGTTTGTTTCCAAGTCCAGAGCAAATGCTGGTATTGATAGACTTTCTTGTTATATTTGACTGTGCAAAAGTTGATGCTTTTCCCATGTTACATGTTTTATGGGCAGATACACTGTTCTATGTCAGACTGAAGGTGATGAGTTAGGACGTACAGAGTCAGGAGATGGGAATCACACGTGCAAGTTGGGAGAAAAGCAGAAGATAGCATTGGTATCCTAACTAAGGGCATTTTTTTTTTAATATGAGAAGGGATTTAAAGCTAAATCAAGGGTTCCCTCAGGGTAACAGAGAGTTCTCCTCATACAAGCTGAACAAAGAAAGTGAAGTGATCTGGAACTGTTTGTTTGTGGCTAGAACAATTGTGAAATAGTTGATATCATGTACAGCTCTGATCAGAGCAGTGGAAAGAGGGAGCCAATGCTTTTTAAAATGTATTTAATATATAATCCCTTTTGCCTTATCAACCTCAACCTCTCTTAAAGTAGTGACTGGTTTAGTCCTGAAGCAAGCCAAAGCTGAGGCAGCTGTTGTCTGGCTGCAGCCAGTCCTGAAGAATTCCACCACACTGATGGAGTCTTCAGGCAAACCTGTGATCTTTGTCAGTGCTTCAGAAGTTGAGGATTCAGTAATGATACCAAACTTCTCTTTTTAAAGGTTTGTCTCATTTGGTAGCAGCTTCCTTTACTGAGGACCAATTTGGAGTTGTTCAAACTACGCTGCCAGCTATCCTGAATACCTTACTGACTCTTCAGGAGGTAAAAACTGTTACCTTTTCCTTACTGCAGAATGAGTTTAGGAGAAAAGGAGTCGAGTTCATTCTGTTTTTTTACCTTGCTGACCAGTTCTAACATTCAAATTGTTACCAGTGTAACTTCTGCCGTTAATCCAAACCAAACAGCTGGTTGCCATTCTGTGTATTGTGAATCAGCTGAATTAAAACCTTGGTAGTTTTTCAAAATGCCAAATTAGAAAGTATGCTTTTAATGGAATGTTTCTTAAATTTAACTGAGCTATGTGCTCAGTTAGACTTTATTTCAGGGGTGCAGCAATTATGATGCTATATCCAATGCACAGTTAGGATTTAATCTTTAATTTGCTGTACACAATTCCTTGTGCAGCGTGGAGACATTGCAAATCACAGGAGATAAGATCTGTGTGGTGTTTCTCTGCTAATGCTAGGACATTACTCTCAAATTACTGATGTGTGTGTAATGTGTATTTAAAAGAAGTAATCCAGATTTGTTTCCAAGGCTACATGTTTCCTATTGACATAATCATTTTACACTGCCTTAATCAAGATTCTTGGAAAGAATTTAGAGGTTATTAATGTTCTTCAATGTAAGTCATCTATTCCAAGAACCAGGGGGAAGAAGAAAAAGCCAGTAACCTTGTTTGTCAAAGAAGCAGGTAATAATACAGGACAGAATTGTATTTGTGCTGCAGAGAATCGTGTTTCACAGAACTTGGTTCAATGCTCATGTTGATGGCCAGGAAATGCAAGGTCAAGCTCAGTCTCCAATCCATTTCTGTGTGCCTTGATGGAGTTTCTGAACTTGTACTTTCTTTTTGCTTTGTTTGACATAAACATGTTGCTAGTTACATTATGAAATGATTGAACAGATGAAACAAGTTCATCTATGTGTCTCTCAATCAGGTTGTAGACAGACACTTCAAACTGCCTCATGTTTCTAGCAAGCCCCCCAGGGTGTCAGGAAGCCTGGTGGATACCTCCTATAAAACTCTACGGTTTGCTCTTAGAGCATCTCTGAAAACAGCCCTGTACCGGATAACTACTGTCTTTGGAGAGCACTTGAAGTAAGAACTCTTTCATGATTGCTTGCTTACTGTATTTAGTTTTAATTAATGTAACCTGTGAAAAGGGAAGTTTGGGCAAAAATCCCCTCTGCTCGTTACTCTAACATGGTATTTTAGGTTCGTTTGGTTTTCTTATTTGTGGAACCTTAAATTCTTGTGTAGGTATTAGGTCCCCTTTAGAAACTTATTATTCATAGCTTCCTGAGCAATTTTTGTTAGTGACTTTTCATGGATTCTTAGAAGCAGTCCAAAAATACCACTTATTTACTAAATCTTAGCTGTTGGAAAGAAAGCAAAGCTACGTGTGACAATTGTCCTTTAGGGAGAAAATCCTGTGCAGAATCCAAATAATCAAATTCCCTTGCTGCTTGATTGTCTGATCTGATGGCCCTTGCTCAGCTGCAGCAGGCAGACTTTCATATTTGGCCTCTGAATATGTGGGGCAAAAATCCCTGCATCCCTGTAGGGAGGAAATGTCACTCAGTTTGCAAGTGCTGATACACAGAGAGATCATTTGCAGAGATTCTTTCTTACCTAAATCATTTGTGCGAGTTGAGCAATTGCTTCTGTGTGTTTAAAGGTAAGGAAACACTTGGGACTGGGGAAACTCTTGGGACTAAAGAATAGTAGTAGTGGTGGAAGCTGTTGAGAATTGAGTTTTAAGGGTTAATTTACTCTGTCTTGGAATGTAGGCTTCTTATGCAGCTGGGTTTTCTAGAATGGAGCTTCAGTGTTACTGTTGATTTCAATGTATGCTCAATTTTGGCATGAGGCTTTATTTTTGTGGTGTATTGCATTGAATGTAAAATCTTACGTGCTGCATTTGTTTGTTTTAGTGCAGTGCAAGTGTCTACAGAACATAAGAAAAGGCTTCAGCTATTCTTGGAATACAAAGAATAAATAAGATTTTGATGCTGCTACATTGGGGTTTTTTCCAACACGGGGTAAGAAGGAATTGGGACTAATGAGCCTTGTTATCCTGGCATTGTGGAAAAATGTATGGAAGTACAAGTCACTGGACAAAACTCTTCCAACTGTAGAAGAGCTCTCCCAGGTTTGAATCATATTTTGTGTAATAAAACTTTTTTTTTTTAAATTCATCTTGCCTTCTTTTAATATCTCTTACGAATGAGAACATGTCAGTTCTTATTTTACATGCAAGTGTGACATTTGGGATGATCCAAGTTACTTTGCCACTCAGATCCTTCACTGGTTTTCGTGATGTATTCTTTCCCTACCCTTTTCTGCTAAAGGGCTGAGTAGAGATTTACAGAGATACTTTGTGGGCCTAAGTGTTCCATAAATTTAGTTGGTAACACTTTTAGTGCAGATGAAGTATGTTCTTCAAGAGTAGGAAACAGATGTGCCCAGGAATAAAACATGCCACTCTTCAGTAAGATGGAACTATTGCTTCAGAGTAAAATGGGTGTGTGGAAAGGCATTGTTAAGACACAAAGACGGCTTGAAAAGCTACCAGCTTGGATTTTATCTTTAAGGTGACCTGGGAAACTAAGTTCTGATCTACACTGAAACATAGAGGAAACATTACTGCATTTAGTAAAACCTCAAATAATGTTACTGTGAATTAAAGTTTGCATCAACAGCTTTTTGTAAAGGGGGATAGGAAGGATGTTTGCAGTGTATCAGATTTTTTTTAATTCAGAACAATATACATTTTTCAAAGCACTTTTTAAGCTTTTTATCTGGAAGTAAACCTGTCCAAATTGTTTGCAAACAAACAACTGTTTTTAAACTGACTCCAGTCATTGTGATATCTACACTAGAAAACATGTATGGAGTACATGGAGCGTGGATGTAGCTGCGGTACCTTACTTAATATCCTCGAGATAACAGTGAGCTTAATGAATTTAGTGTGATTAAGAGGAAACAAAATTTGGATCATTCTCTCAGTTCTGTTAGTGCTATTTTTTGGGAGGTTTTTTTTGATAGAACACCCAAAATGGCTACAGTGTCAGTTAATGTTGGTGTGATGAAACATCAGCTGACAGTGAGTGGTTGTGTAGTCATATTCCTTTAGGGGCCTGTAAGGCTTGAGTGAGAGATAAAAGCTTAAATCTGCAGTGAGACCTGTGTATTGCTTTCCTCAGTACAGAGACATGTCATCTTCTTGTAATGCAGACACTATTAGATATGATAGTGGAAATTAAAACTGCCTTGTTCCTTTTGCTCCGAGATGGCTTACAGCAAGCACTGTGAGGTGAGGGACAGCCTTCCATTATATTTAAAGGTTTAAGCACAGTCTTTTAAAGGCTTAATTTCTACCACAGCTTTGACTGTTGTAATCAAAGCCTTTTGCCTGCCTGGCTTATTAATTAAATTAATTTACTTATTTGCAAGTATTGCAGTATGTACCTGGAGCTAACACAATGCTTTAGTTCATACCTCAGGTGTACCTGCTGACCCAGACAGGTTCAAATACATTTTTAATGCATTTAAACAGGTGCAGAACTATATTTTTATTGCTCTGGTATTTTCTGCAACACTCCCACCACTATAAACTGTGACTTGTAATTACAAGTGTTACGGCTGTCAGCAGCAGGCTTAAAATGCAGACTTCTTTTTGATGCCAAAGTGCTTGAGGTCTGTCCTCCTTGTGTTGCAGCTGAGATTTGCACATGACATCTGCTAATGTACGAGTGATTCATGGCATTCTCTGTGTATGACAGAAGAGCTTTCAAAAGCTGATTGCTTTGTGGTTTCTTTAAAAGCTCCCATTCTTAAAGAGCTCTAACCCTTTTAAGTAAAGGTTTTAAAAAAAAAGGTCATCTTTGACAATATCTCATGCTCATGAATCTAAGTGTACAAGAATACAAACTGTATGTTGGATGCCCTCTGAAGACGCAGCAACTGGCTCACACAACACAAATAGGGATAACATTCTACTTTTGGCTTTGGGAATAATTACGGTCCTCTGGCAAACCATGCTGGTATTTCAAGTTCTTAAGTTCATTTCTGCATTCTGAGAATAAAGGGGAAAAAATAAAGTCTTTTTACAGTTGGCTTCTTTGTACCTGCAGTTAAACTGGATCCCACAAGCCTTCATAATATTTCTCATCAGATTAACCATCTCAAAGCTGAGCTGCATCCTCTTTCTGGATTGCCTACCACATGCACAAGTGGGACTGATAGCATTCTGCTAACCTTGAGAACCATCTGCTTCTCCCTGCCGGTTAGCTGGAGTTAAAGAGTACTGGAATTATTTCCAGTGCTGCTGTGAAGAGATACACAGTTGATGGCTCAGGTCTGGTTCTGTGTTACAAAGGAGTCATGAAATAGAAGCTTTAGCTCTTAAGCAATACAGGTCTGAAAATCCAGACTGAGGGTGGACAAATGCAGTGGCCCTTGTCCTTGAAGCTCTTGCGCACTGCTGTATCTGAGCGAGCTGGGCAGGACTTGCTCCCTCAACAGGAGCACTTTGCCACTTGGAGAATTGTCTCTCTGCCAGTGGCAGCTCAGGGGCTGAATGTGCCCTTGAAATGAAGTACTTTCGATTCTGTTGTTGCTTCCTTTGAACAGAGGCTGTACTGTGTGTGCTGTGCTTGGTGTTTTAAGGTCTCCAGCAGCCATCTTCCCACCTACTGAGATACACGTATGTCTCCGAGGGCAAGGCAAGTGCCCCTGCAGATGCATCCAGCTGCAGCTGAGGAAGTACTGTTCTCTTGCTGATGAGTTTCCTGGTACCTGTTCAGTCACAGGCAAGTTGTGCAGTCTGTGGCCTATGTGTCTCTCTCCCAGCTACTGGAACCAGCCTTGTGCGGGATCCCGGGGGGAGGGCCTGGTGCTTTTGGTGGGTTGGGTGTACATGAATCCATGTGAAATGGCCGCAGGAGCACCCTCAGCTGTGGAGGTGCTTCTTGCCATGTGCAGTGCTGACCCTTTTTCACAGGGGATTCATGGTGGCAGGTTGCAGTGCTTTTGGAGAGCATTCAGGCAGGCATTTTGTAGCTGCAGGGCTTTCCCTGTTTATTGCAGCTGAGCTCCCATCACTCCTATAACCATCTTTCTACAAGGATGCAATAAAAAGATGAAGGTCTGGGTGGAATCATGGAATAGTTAGGATTGAAAAGGACCTTAAGATCATCCAGTTCCAACCCCCCCTCACACTAAACCTTATCACCCAAGGCTTCATCCAGCCTGGCCTTGAACACCGCCAGGGATGGAGCATTTACAACCTCCCTGGGCAACCCATTCCAGTGCCTCACCACCCTAACAGTAAAGAATTTCTTCCTTATATCAAGTCTAAACCTCTGCTGTTTAAGTTTCAACCCGAGGACCCTCCCCACTACCCACACACCATCCTCCCCCTCTGCTCTTAAGATTTTCCATCACCAGTAATGTGTTAACATATTTGCTATGTGGATTAAATGTATGTGGGTGCTGTGGACATACCTGGAATGTGGTTTGCCAGGCTCTTGTGTTGTAAGCGGATGTTCTCATGTCAGAATGTTGCGGACTCATGGTAGAGATTTGCATCTGGCATATCAGCTTTGGACAAACCTGTAGTATAAACAAACTGTGCAGCTCGCTTGTGCCTGAGAAAGCAGCCTGAGAGAGAGCAGAACCTACACCACACTGATGTCAGAAGACACAAAATAAATGGGAGAAGACCTCGCCTTTCTGCCCTTGCAAAAATCTTCGGGCTGCAGCAGTTAGTCAGGAGGTAGATCATGATGGTGTCTTTGGAGCCTGTCGTGAGATCAAAACACAAATTCAAGGGGGAATAGATCCCCCTTGGTACACTAGCTGACTCTTATAACAGGTGGAAATGGCATGTAAGTGCCTTCTTTTCTTTTTTCTTTGATTCCCCCTAAAAGAGTCAGATCCTGAAGTGGGAAGAATTTCAGGGGGAACTGTGGCCTAAGCAGCATGTGTATGTACTCACGCAGGCATCAAAGGAACCAAGTGCTGAGTGTTTAGTGAGCTCCTATCCCTCCCCTGCCCAAAACACACAAGTACAGACTTTCCTTTTCCCTTCTTGATGCACAACTTGTAAATCTGACTACTGAAGCACAGCACTGGGGCATGCTGTTGTATTTAACTGCACCTTATCTGTAAAGGTACAGTGAGAGGCCTGGAGTGAATTTTGAAGGAATTGTGAGCCTTCTGTGAGGTAAAGATTGTTATAGGTTATGCATAAATATCCTTCTCTGCTCTTGCTCAGCACGCTTCAGCTGTGGGTTTAATGGTAGATGTTTCAGTTCAAGAGCCAGGCTGGGTGACTCCCTGAAGGGCAAGCTTTGAGGACCACCTAGTTGGGGCACCAGCTTCGTAAAGCGCTGGGTTTCCTGCCTGTTTACCAGCAGAGGTCACTGCTCAAAGCAGGTTTGGGGAAGCGCCAGGCTCTGTACCTTGCTGTCGGTGGTGGCACGGAGTTTTGGGCTGAGCACAAGGCTGCAGCTCAAAGATAGATGTTTGAGGTGGCTGTTGCCTTTTCAGACCCTGGCAGTCAGCTCGGGAAGGGTTTATCGGCACCCACCACGAGTGCTGTAGGAAGAGGAAGCCCAGTCTCACAGTTAGTGTGAGTTGAACATTGCCAGGGAGAAATGGGTTTGTCCTTGCCGTTGTCACAGAGATCCTGTGCAGCACTTCAGCTCTTCACGGGTGGCCACTCTTTGCTGGTCTCCCAGTTTCTGCATGCTCCATTTGAGATGCCAAGGGTTGAGTTTAACTGCTGGAGCTGGAAATGCGCTCTGTGACGTACAATGAAGGGAAATGCTAAATAACCTGGAGTGAGTCTTTGTCACAAGTTTTGTACTCAAACTGAAGCTTCGCCTCTGTTGTGAGATGAGGTTTAGTCTAATTCCACCGTCCCCCCCCTCCAATGATGATAACATATTTGTTTGCAAATCAGTAGGCTGCTGCAGTGACAGACAGCAAAGAATGATTCTGTATTCTGCACAGGGCTTGGCTGCTGTGCAGTAAATATATTCAATGTGTGGTCCAGACACTATGCCAATAAAGAAGAAACAGAAGAGTGACTGACTGCTCATTCAGCTATCACTGTCTTCAGTACCTTGAATATATGGATCCCCAGGCAAAATAACTGGAGGCTGTGGTATAATGCCAGTACTATAACTCATTTATAGTAGGCATGAATCAAGGGTGCCCCAGCAATTCTATTCCTGGCATATCCCAATGCTGAGGATTGGGGTTTACACACTGAATATCCTTAAGTTGTGCTGTCTTTGTTTCTTTTTCTTTGTTTCTTTGTTACTGAAGTTTATTTCCTACCTGCATTGTGTATGCATGGTGTGAGAGATGCATCTGTTTATGGACTGATGCAGAGAAATAATACAGATGAATGTCTGAGGAAGGTAACTACAGGTGTAAATAAGCCCATCCTGAATGGAGGCTGCTCAAACCCTTCTTTACAGGCTTGTTTTCTCCAAGTCCTCTAGAATGAACTGCTTAATTGGCAGTTCATTATGCCTGGAGAGGCAGGAAGGAGGGAGAGATGTGTAGTGTTACAGTGGCTTTTGGAGATGCTGGTCACTTCTTGCAGCATCTGCAAGACAAAGGTGGATTCAAGATTACTGTATGATTTCCCCAAATATGCTAGCCATTGAGAAGAGATTTGTTTTTGAAAGATAAGCCACAGTGATGTGAGGAATTTCTTTTTTCTAACTACATGAGCTATAAATGAATCTGTAAGTTATGAGGCAGTGGTTGAGTACATCGCCAGATAATGTGTGGTCAGTTTGACCCTGCTGTCTTCATTCAGGGTGTCATTGAAAACACTATAAAGTAGGGCTTTGTGCTGCCTTAAAGGGATATGTGCAATCTCCAAGAAATGGGCATAGTTACAGAGACAATCCCTTTGGCTCACTTTTTGTTTGGTTGTTTCATTTTTACTATCTGTGGTGCAGTAAATTAAAACAAAAACAAGTCTGGACTTGGCAGGCCTGTGTAAATAAACTGCTGTGTGTGAATCGACAGCTCGTTTGCAGCCAGGTTATTTATAACAAAGTTTGTTATTTCTCCTACCAGAGAGCTTGTTTTGTCCTATATTAACAGAATGATTATGGTAACACCTCCCACCTCTGTCTACGCTGTAGCAGTCACACAAAGGCCTCGTAATTTCAATTGTGTCCTTTTGAAATTCAATTTTGTTGCCTGCTGGGCTAGAAGCAGAGATTTCAGTATGTGAACTAGAGATTAATTCTTCAGCTCTGCTTGTTTGCTCTGCCCAGCTCACCTTACCTGTATCCGTTCTGCTTCATTCCTCTCCTTCCACAGAACTGCTTGGGGAACTGGAGTTTTCAGCTTCCACCAGTTTCTCGAAGATCCGGTTTATGACCAGCCATAATGTGGAGGCCAGTTACAGCCGTCTGCTCCTGACAAAGGTAAAGAGCACACCTTGAAGGCTGGATTTGGCAAACTGCGGTCCCCTTCACATAATGTCCTTTCCCCTGCTGTTTCCCCTTACCTGTTAGGAGATGATCTCTCGTTGTCCTCATGGTGTTATCTCAAGGACAGTTGCACCTCTGCATGTGCAGCACTGACCACAGGGGTTCATGCTGTCTGGAATAAAGAGGCTTCATGTCAGCAAAAAATACCTGTAAACCCTGAGAAAACCACTGCTGTGGCAATGCCATGATCTTGGCTGGTATCTGCAGGGAAACTCTGAAGTATCAAACTTGTTTACACTGTGTTTTTCTCCTCACTGCTCTGTGTAAGCTCTGAGTTGGGCCCTGTGTGTGCTCAGGCACAGTTATGCTGTGTTGTGGTGGTATAGGACTGCCTTGTTTCTGTGGCTAACGTGGGTCAGGAGCTGGTTTTGGTGCCACTGCCTTATCCTACCATCAGCAATGCCCAGATCCATGAGGCCAAGGATCTTGCTGGTGTTTCAGCAGTGTCTGGCTCCAAGGACACCAATCAACATGATCAGCATTGTTGCACCAGAAATTGTCCATGTCTTGGCTTTTCCTTAGTTGCTCCGAGGGTATGATTTTGTCCCAGCCTGAGCTAGCCTTAGACTACTATCTGTTTTTTCTCTCTTTGGTCACCAGCTAGGAGTGAGTGGGCATATGGGCAAGTCTCTGGTTACTTACCACCTGTGTCCTACCCACTTGACCAAGTGACAGAGTATGCTGGCAAACAGTTGCATTCCTCCTGGAATTTTTTTATCCCAAACTGCAACCTTGCTCTTCGTATCTGACTTGAAATGAAGCAACACTCAGGGATTAGTTTCAGGGACTGAAGATGGCCTATCTGCCTCAACTGGAAGGTCTGCTTTGGTGATGGTGATTTCATTAACAGAAGGAAGAGGCAGCTGGGCTAGCTGTGGGCCATACAGTGACCCAAGACTGCAGCCCTTGGCAACTGGGAATGTTGAACAAGAAGGCTAGTATGGAGAAATCTCTCCCTCCCCCCCCCCCCCCCCCCCCCCCAAAGGAAGACTATTGCTGTCATGGGGACAGGCCAATGTCTGCTTTTCACAAGGACAGAAGGGCAGACACCCATTAGTTCATGGATGTAGTGACAACATTGGGTGAATCAGTATGTGCTGTACAGTGCACATACAGCAATGTTACAGTGACCCAGGGTTATAAAACAGTCTTAGCCACAATTACACTTGCTTGGCCTTTGTTTCAGAACTGAAATGTATGAAACATCTTCTGATTCAGCAGAGAAAGGGAGCTGCTGAACTCTTTTTATTAGCACAGTGATTCAAGGGGCACTTGGTCCTCCCATGTCTGTGGACTTGCTGTAGGAGCCAAGTTGTTGCTCTGGAACAGCTCTAGGGATGTCAGGTCTCTGTTTGGAGAACACAGCCAGGTCTGGAGGAGGATTTCCTTCCACTGCCTGCTTCTCTTGCTCAGCCCCAGGGATGAGCATCCCCAGCTGGATAGTCCCAGCAAAGACAGGGCAGCTGCAGAGACACTTAAAACAGAGGAAACAGTGGTGTGAGAGAAGCTTTGTCCATGGGTGGGAAGGAATGTGGGTACCTGCCGCTTGAGATATGCAGGCTACATCTCTGTGAGATGACCTGCCATGTAGAAATTCATCCTGCCGTGAACGGCCTTAACCCTGCGCGCTGCTGAAGCTTGGAGCTGCCATGTGCTTGAGCTTGGAGCTTTCCTGGGTTGTTTTAACTCCTGCTCAGAGGGTGCCCGGTCTGGAGGCTCTGTGCCCGTCTGCCTGCAGAGCAGCCCAGCCCTGCGCTATTGCTGAGCGACTGGCGGCACCTGCCGGTGTTTTGCAGAATGCTCTGGATCATCGTGATAAAAAGAAACAAACAGCGGGTCAGAGCAGGGTGTGCGTGTCCTGAGGTGTGGAATGGGGAATGACGTGCGCTAATGAGCTCAGAACAGCCAAGAGCTGAAGCTCTCCTTTCCCTGTTTGCTGGGGGAAGATCCCGTAGCACAGTTCTCCCTTAGGGCGTTAGAAAACTACGTGTTTTCTAGGAAACCCCTCTAGTTTCAGTTTACAGGCAGTGTGCATCAGCATAGCTGTGATAATTTGCACACTGAACCCTACCTCTTTCCTGCTCTGGAAGGAGCAGGATTACCCTCGTTACACTGTGTTCTGGGATAACATCTCCCTCAGGAAATTTAACTGCCTCTTCACGTCACTGGGGTTTAGAGCATTAACACAGTGTATTTGTGTCTTCAGTAATTACTGTTTCTGGTAGCACTGCCAGGTGCCTTCAGCGTTTCCAAATCAAAGAGAGAGCGGCTCAGTCCTGGTGGCCCTGCAGATGAACAGGAGTGGGGAATGGGTGTAGGTCAGCAGAGCACTGGGAGGTGTTGTGCGGCTGTAGAGAACAGCCATGCAGAGGGATAATGTGCACTGACAATTTGTACTTTTAAAATCCCCAGGACATCATCATTAAAATCCATTGTTTGTGCCATGTGGTTGATGTATGGTTTTGTTTCCTGTAGAGGTAATGTGGGAATTTCTCCCTTTTTGTAGCATCTTGCTCCTACTAATATTCTAAGGACATTTACCAGTTTTTAACCACGTTTGACAGAGAGCTATTAACTTCTGTCAATTTCAGATGTGATCTTACAGAAGAAGAAGACCCCATTACTGCCTTTCTTGAGGGCAAGCTTCTTCTTTAGTAGACATCAGGGCATCTGTGCTGGGCAGGGAGGAGGAGAGGCACTGCAAAGAGGCTCCCTAAGTACTGCTGCTCCCAGAGCTGCTTGTTCCACCTTGAGATCTCGTGTATTTTATGGATAGTTGTTTCCCTCCCACCAAATCCACAACATTCATAGCATTTGCCAAGAAAAAGTCATGCACTCCTGTCTTGAACCATTCCTTTACTCTGCAGGGTGGCATATGCTATTAAGGGTTGGACAAAGTGTGAGTGAGGCACTCTGTGCAGCATCTGTGCTGCCAGAAGATGAAGATCTCTGTCATCTAGCTGCGGAATGCTCCTCAGGAGGGGTGCAGCAAGACGCCAGATCAGTAGCTGTCCCTCCTCCTCGTGCTAAATCTCCCAAGCCTCTCCTTTAGGTCTAATGTGAATGGTCGTGATTTCCAACCAGATGTCTGTCTGATTCACACCCGTGTAAATCAGGGATGACTCCAAGTCACTCCTATCTTGGAGCTGCCCTGTGTTATAGACCTGCTGTGCTGCACCTGTGCCGACAGCAGTGTGCAGGGCAGCAGGGTGCCAGCAAAGAGTGGGCTGGTGAAGCTCGCTGGTGCAAAGCTGCACACCATAGCTCAGCCTGCATTTGCTTGGAACCAGGCCCAAGCTAATAAACCCGGCTAGATTGCTTCCAGACCCGAGCTGGCCTGTGAGGAGCCAGCACAAATGTCACTGCTCTGTGCTGCTTGCTTGGAGCTAGGCTAATTGTTTCTACTGGAGTGGGCCAGCTCCAGGCACCTGTAGGACAGGAAGGGAACGATGAATGGCCACCATATAAACAGAAGCACTGAATGCACCTGAGACTGTGTCATTGAGATGTCTTGGCCAGGTTGTTCCCACCTCTGTCTCATCTCCTGCTTCCCGGGCCCAGGCTCCTGACAAGGCTTTTGCTCTCTCCCACTGCTCCTTTGTGGCACACTGCAGTCACTGTGGCTTTTGCACAGAGGTTGCTTATAGGGTGCTGTTGGGTGGTTTGTGGGTGTCCCGTGGTTCCTGCCTGTTGTGTATCTGCTGTGCAAGCATGGGGGACCCCCGAAGCTCAGGGGGAAGAGGGGCCCCAGGCCTTTGGCAGTGGGACAGTGCGAGATAACACATACACCATCGGGGTATGGAGTGGGCCCTCTCACCGCCCGGCGGGCAGCGGGAAGGTGCGGGCTCTCCCATGGGGCGCAGGGAGGTGCGGCAAGCGCAGGGTCCCCGGCCCTTTCCCCTTCCCTGGCGGGTCGAGTCCGTGAGGGGCTTGCGGGGGAAGCAAAACCCGCTCCCCGCCGCTCGGCTGTCAGAGCCCCGAGGGGCGGCCCCGGCGGCACAGCCCTCCCCCTGCCCGCCCCGACCGAAGGGCTGGCCCCGCCGCCGCGCCAGGGGAATGGCCCGGGCCGCTTTCACTCTGGCAGCCGGCCCTGCGGCGGGGGAGCGGGGCTGAGCCCATGAGCCCGGTGCGGCGGCGGCGGCAGCGGCAGGAGCCGGCGGGCAGCGCGTCCCCCCGGGGCCGCTCCTCCCAGGTAGGAGCGCGGCTGTCAGAGCCCGGCCGGGCTCTCCCTCATGGCCGGTGCCCCGGCGGGCTGCGGGGAGCGCCGGCCGCTGCCAAACCCGCCCCAAGGCGTTGCGTGCGCTGCCGCCGCGTCCGCCGTTGCCTGGGTGGCCGCTGTTTGGACGCCTCGGCTGAGAGGCACCGGCCTCGACACCCGGTGCCCTCCACTCCTCTCCCCCCTCCCTTTCCCTCCCGGCCGCTCTCGCCTTGCGGGCAGCGGTTGCGAAAAGCCCGGCGGTGTTGCCTGGAGAGGGAGGAAAGCCGAGGCGCGGCGCCAGCCTCCCCGTCCCTCACTGGCGAGGTCTAAGCCCCGCGTTTCTATCCCCATCCCCCCCCCTTCCCCTCCTCCGGGGCCGGTGTGCGTGAGGGGAGCGAGCGGGGCTGCCTCCGTTAACGGCCGTTGGCGGCGGGGCTGACACCCGGTGTTGTCCGGTCGGTGCAGGAGAGCGGCGAGGGCCCTGCCAGCCGCCGGGCGCGGACATGCACTGTGAGCTCGCCGCGGGTCAGAGGAGCGGAGCCCGCTTCGAGGGGACCGATAAATGCTCCGGAGCGCCTGTGAAGGAAGTGCCGCGGGGGGCTCGTCCCAGCGCTGGTAAAGGTGTCTTGGATCCTCAGATGTCCTTTAAAGTAACGGTCAGCAACGGCGGTGACCGCACGGAGCCTCAGCAGAGCCCCCCTGAGATGTCAGCGCCTCTGCTCGATTTCATCCCTAAAAGAGCCAGCATATTCGAGAGGATCCCCATCCTGCCCAGGGCGCAGGAGCTGCGATGTGCTAGAGGCTCTAAAGACTATTTCCAGCAGCAGAAACATCAGAGCGTGAAGGGTGAGTTTAAAAACGCATGATCTGAGCACTGCCACCACCAACCAAACAGAACGTGTATCAAGCTTCCCCTCTGCTTTTGGTTTTCAGAATCTTTTCTAACTTTAAAACTCCCCCCCCCCCCATGCAAAACCAGGGTGGTTTTGCTGATGGGAAGCAAAGTGTTTCTCAATATTCCTTAAGAAATCCCGAGCCCAGCATCTCCTTTAGGTGCCCTAAGCGACTGCAGCTTGGTTTGCTCTGCTCTCGGAGGCGGTTGTTGGGAGGATGGTGCTGAACACTGGGTTAGTCTGTCCTGCGCCGCAGCGTGCGTGTGGGGTGTTTGTTTGCGAGCATGCCAGACTGACAATAAATGCCTCCTTCTTATTCAGCAGTTTCACCACCCTTGCTTGGATTTATAGTTTGTATTTGAAGGAGGTGTTACAAATGCTGGATTCATGCAGTGAATCCTCAGGCTTGGGATTCCTGGTAGCCTGAAAGGCATTGCCGTAAGGTCGAATTCAACAACTGCCCACTTTTCATCCACCCATTGTTAAAGCTGAAGTTAGGTTAGGAATTGCCCACTGAAATCTGTTAGTTACCCTTGTAAGCTAGAACTTGGTAACTGGGCTGGAATTTGTTAATCAAAACTTAGTTTTGAAATAATCCCTCTAAGGTATCACTGGATATGGGATCAGTGGGAATTGAAGCATTCCTTTATGCTACAAAGCCGCTTGCAAAGCTGAACGTGCACCTGTTTGTTAATATTAAAGCAATGTTTTCTGCAGTGTTAAAAAGGTAATTCTCTTTTTGTCCTCTCAGCCCTTTCCCATTCTCAATTTAAGAGACCTACATGCTGTTATCTTCTTGCTGTAAAGCAGTTCCCACTATTTTTTTTTTCAGTGCATCCCTTTCTGCCTATTCTGAAAAATAGAAGTAAGCTGTGTGCCCTTGGACTAGTAACACTTTCCTTTGTGAGCCCGTTCCCTAGGGTGATGGCACCTTTCATTACTGTGAAGTTATGTTAATGAACACCTCAATCTGTGCTAGGTCTGTCCTGCAACCCAGAGGATGTGTTTGTTCATCGCCAGTGAATACAGAGTGGAGCAGCAGGTTATAAATTACCTTTTTTATTTTTCTGTTTGTTAATGCTACAATTCTCCTCTCCTGATTAAAAAGAAAAGAAAAGGCTGTTAATGTTTGGCAGCAATGAAATGAAGGTCTGTTACACAGAACCAGGTTTGGAGGGGGGAGAAGGAGGATTCACAATGAAGGGGCAGCTACGAGCTCTAGTACTGCTGGGCTGCTGCCTGTAGAAGGGACTTGTGAGATACCGAAGTCCCTTGTGGTCCTGTGAGCGAGGCTGCTGCCACTTGACATGGGGTCATACCAGTTTTAAATCTTCCCTAGAAGCACTTTCCTTTTTTCTTTATTTTTCTTTTTCCCTTTTGAGCTACTTGGTTCTCTTTTCATAGGTGTTACTCTGCTGACTACTGCTGAGGCAGCGGTGTAGGGAGGGAAAGAAGTGTCATTTCCATTGACTTGGGGCTATTCTAGTAGATGTAGGTGGGCATGTGAGAAGGCTGCTAATTCATCTTTTCTGACTGATCAATTTCCCCTTTTCACCACTGGGGGGAAAAAAAGGTGGTTTAAGTGTTGCTACTGTTTTTTGTTTAATGTGTTTTCTGTCCAGGGTGTTACCTTGTGGTTGCTTCGGTATACGGGTGACTTGAGTCATGGGAGTAAGTAGGAGGTGTCCATGGGCAGGATAGGGTTCATTTACTGAGTGTGGTGATTTGATGGATAATGATGGATTTTTCCAAAGACAGCAGCAGAGGGTTTTTTGGGGTGTTTTTTTTTTTTTAATTTCTGCCTTTTTTTTTTTCTTTGTGTGTTTTGTATTTTTTTTTCTTCCCTGTGAAGATATTTTCAGGAGAAGTTTGGGAAAGTAAAATTTTGAGCTACAGTCTGATTTAAAATAAGTAGGCTGTACTGCTTCTTCTGACCTGTATGGTGTCAGCAAGTGCCTTAATGTCCTCTCAGACATTTTGGAGTTCACCCACTTAATACAGTGAGCTACCAACCACTGCTTAGCACTCTGTGCTTCTGAGTCAGAAATAACAGAAGTCATTCATGGACTCACTGTGATCTGACTGTAAAATCAGAGCTCTGTTAATCTAAAAGCAATTGGGAGAGCCACTTGATCTTTCAAGGAGTGATGTAAACCATCTCCCAACAACCCTGGTTCTTTCAGGAAGATAAACAAAAGGACCAGGGCCGGCTGCATGTGGATGCAATATAACAAGAGAGCTAAGAAATGGGAATAAGGGAAATATTCCGATTTACCCAGTAAAAGGTTTTGGGAAGGAAACTGATGACAGCTTGATTTCAGATCATCACGCAGTGCGTCCCTTGCTCTCCAGCCCCAGAGTACCGTGTACCCAGTAATTCGCTCGGCAATCTGGGTTAGATTACTGAATGTGCCTCCTGGTTTTGGTTTATCCACAGTTGAAAGCTGCAAGTACGAAGGGTGAAAGACGCTCTTTAACAAAAGCAACCCGATTTTTATAGTTGCCTGTAAAAGATACTCTCTTTTTGTCTGAACATGCATTTATTTATTTATTTATGTTTTCAAAAAAGAGTAAATCAAAATTCTACACTACCCTACTAATAAAAAGGGCAACTTTGAAGTAATCACAATGGGGAGAAAGCATCCTGCTGTTGTAGTGTCTCTGTGGTGTTACTCCAGTCCTTCATAGTGTTTTAAGTTATGATCCTGCAAAATGCTTCTGTGCCTGAGCAAGTCATTTTACATGAGCAGCCAAACAAAAGCTGAGGGGCGGTGGTGAAGATTACTTCTGGGAATCGGATCATTTGGGTTTAAACTTTGCAGGATGGAGCTGTTGGTTGTTTACCAAAAATATCAGTGTTTTGGAATCATGTTTTGTTCTGTTTGGGAGCTGTTTAAAATAAACACCCAGTTTTTACCCGGCCTCCCCCTCTGGTATGATTGGCTGTGATACACACCACACTTTTCTTGATCATTGATTTCCCTGTATTACTCACCAGGCAGAGTATTTGCACCCAGGCGATGCTTCTTAGAGGCATTTGTGGTCTGCTCGGCAGAGACTAACTGTACCTTAAGGTATGGCATCCATTTTACAATGTTTTACTGAGATTCTGTGGTTTTGGTTCTGTTTTGTTGAATTTCATGCTACAGTATTACCATTTTGAAAGTAAAATAATTAATGTCAATGGGAAAGAAACTTCTGGGAAAGCAAGCTTTAGTGGTGACAAAAGAGTAATCTATAAAGATGTCAAATATCTCAGTTTTTTCATGCCACTGATTACGGCTGTTACCAGGAACCACTTCTCCTTTTCATTCTTTTCCAGTTTCGTTCGTGTACCTAATTCATGACTCAGTAGAAATGACGAGATTTACCCTGGTAGTTGTGCCACTGGGAAATCATCCAAATCGCCCAGACCTTTGCAGTAACCACTTCAGATATTAACTTACAGTGAGCAAAACAATAAGCTGTTCGGGTTGGAGGAGTTGGATATTTCCCTGTTGAGAGTATTTTGTATTCGGACAAGGAGAGAGTGGGTTGGCTTTGTTTTTTAACTTTTTAGCTGTAGCTGCTCTCAGCAATTGGACAACCAATTTATCAAAATGCATTTATTTTCTTCTGCTGGTCAGAAGGAGAGTTAAATCTTGCCATTTCAAACCCCTGTGACTGTTCCCTTGGTTAGCAGGACAGTCCTTGCATAAGAAACAGCTTATACTGTTGGGATCTTAAGCAAAAGCATATGTTTTGGTTATATAACTTATTAGGTGTATCGACTGGTCTTGGGCCTGATTCTGCCGTTTTCTTTCAAATACCTTGTCTGTGTTCACCTGAGTTATCCCACTGGAGCAAATGGGACTGCCTAGAGCTGATAAATATTATATGGGCTGATAAGGGGACAGGGAATGGGCTCACTAAACTCTAAACTGTCTATAGAGCTGTAGTGATAAATTGTTCTTCTTTCTACTGTAGTTCTCTTGCTTGCTGCATTTGAACTCTCTGCTACAAAAAGGGTTTTAAAGCTTTATTTGAATAGAACTTGCAGTTATAGAACTCCTTATTTCATGGTCTGATTTTTGTATTATTATTATTTTTCCTATTTTTCTTTTTTTTTTTTCCTTTTTGTAAGAGGAGAAAGGAGAAGAAACTGCAGGTTGCAAAATGTGTGCATAACATCATTTGGGACAAATTGTAACTGTCTTCTCCTCCCTTAAACTGGCTAAAATGCTTATTTGTCTTGAATAGGAAAATAACTTTGAGTTACTTGCTGCTGAAGGAAGTTATTCTAATGATTTGTGTTGCAAAATCAGAGTCATGGAGTTGAAGATGACTCTGTCATGGATTTAATTTAAAAACGCTTGCATAGAATCATAGAATAGTTAGGGTTGGAAAGGATCTTAGGATCATCCAGTTCCAACCCCCCCTGCCATGGGCAGGGACACCTCACACTAAATCATATCACCCACGGCCTCAGCATTGTACATAATAGTGAAATTCTTTGTTATTTAGACATTGATACTACAGAATATTTAGTAAATAGAAACCAGAAGATTTAATGGTTGACCTGTCATATAAAGGCATTCAGCACTTGTAAAAGCAAAAAAAACATTAACATGTGGTATGAAAATGGAAATTATCATGTACTCTGCTAAATGGGATGAGAAGAAAAATATCTTTTCCTTTCTTCTTATTATAATAAGACTAAAATCTGAATTTTGCGAGTGCTTTTGAGTATGTGTATTAATGTGTTCCTGACAATGTTCTCATCGACTCCAAATAGTTTTGGCTTAGTATATTCCAAATTATGTATTCAACTATGCCTAAATGATTATTCGTGTGTCAGGGTTCAACCCTGTATACACAGAAGCTGTTAAGTGTATGCTGAGGATTTTGAGTAGATTTGACAATATATTCTGGAAGTGCTTCAAGATTCTATTTAGTAGAACTGTTACATGTAAAGTGAGTGTCTTTTGGGAGATAGTACTTCATCATTGCAACAAGGTGTTGGTTTTGGTTTTGTTTACTTCCAGTGAGCAAAGGTTCTTAGCATGTTGAATAAGAGGGACAACATTTTACTCTAAATGTTTAATATCAGAAGGAATCTTGTCCACTAACTTTAGCTGGATCAGTATTTCAGTTCTAATATTACCAAAAGTTCTTTATCCTATGTACAGGGAAAAGCTTGTAAAACAAATAACAAGCTTGTATTAAATCCATCTGCAAGCTAGGAAGTGGAATAACGTATAGACTATGAAGAGAAATTTGTAGTACTGTGAATGTAATTTCCATATTCAGTACCATGATTATCATTATTCCAGAAACATGAACCTCAGCTGTTTAGTGATTTTGGGACTGTTGAAGATGTCGGTGGCAGGGTAATGGGAGAGGGAATATAGATGTAAACTGCTCCATTTTGCACTCCAGGTTTCTATGATTGTATGTCAACAGGCTTGAACAAGACATGCAATCTAGTAATCATTTCACAGTGCATGAAACTGCTTTTAATAGTTTGTTGTTTTCTCTTTGCCTTTTTAACTCAACCACCAAACTTTGTTTCCCAGCATACTGATGTAACTCAAAGAATACAGGGTTCCAAAGCAAGGGCAGTGCTCTCTAACTGTGGTACAGCATAATCTTGCCCTACAAATGTGCAAACAATAGCAAAAGTATGTGTTTCTGAATATGCCACAGCTGTTACCCTCTCCTGAGAGCAGGGAGCGTTACAATGACATAGCCAGAATGACCAGTTAAAACCACTCATGCCTTTTTATTGCGTTTAAATGGGGCATGTAAAAAAGCAAGGGCCAGTTCTTCCGTTCAGATAAGTATCAGTTCAGACTACTGCAGTACTGCCTTTCTGCACAGGCTTTGAAGAATAGAGGCAAAGAATTCCCCTTTTTCCCTTCCCCTCCTATTACATTTCTGGCACCCAGTATGTGAAATCTCGGTTGGAACCTGGAACTTTCTGTTCTCACAATCTCTGCGCTTCACCAGTAACCTGGAACAGGGACTGGTTTTTGTTTTCCTTTTAAATTGCTGTCATTACTTAGGATGTATTAAATGATTGTTAATGATTAAGATTATTTGTAGAAAGGGGACTACTTCAACAACAGATGACACAATAAGAAATAGATCCAAATTCTTTGTGTTAGGTTATTTTGAGGGTTTGAGCATTTAGGAATTATAAAGTTGATCTCCGTCAAATAGTCACAAAGTACTTAAGTGCTATCTTTTTTTTTCCTTAAGCAATTGTTTTGCTTTAAATCTAATAACTATGTCTGACTTTTCTGTCATTATGTCTGAATGTATGTGTGATTGTTTGCATAAAGAGCACTGTAATTGAATCTACCTGATTGAATTTATTCTA
The DNA here is from genome assembly GCF_012275295.1 of Melopsittacus undulatus. Classification (NCBI taxonomy): domain Eukaryota; kingdom Metazoa; phylum Chordata; class Aves; order Psittaciformes; family Psittaculidae; genus Melopsittacus; species Melopsittacus undulatus. The sequence goes on from NC_047532.1 coordinate 14,354,291, forward strand.
AGGGTTAAATGAATGCAAACCATCTGAAACTGCATTTAATTCTAGCATTTACGTGTGTGATAAGGGGGCTTTGTGAGTGTTAGGCAGTTGTCAGTTGGTTTAGAATGCAAATACATTTTTATGTGTTTGTTTGCATATTTAGCCAGAGGGGTAAATGACACTAAGGCAACATCATCAAATACTGTCAAGCTAGCTTTTTAATACAGATGTCCATTGTTGTTTTAAGTGCTTAAGGGGTTGGTGGTTTGGTTTATTTTGGAACTTGCTGAACTATATGAAGTGTGTCTCCAGGGACCTGGTATTTTAATACATAGTAGAAGGTTGTATAACAGTAGATGATGTATTTTGCCTTCTAATGCTGTAAATAAATTATATGTATTAGCTTGGGAAAGTGTATCTGAGGTGTAAATCAAAGGCTAATATAAAACAAAAAAAGAGAGGTAGTGATGTCTTGTAACTGGTTAGGTTTTTTATAAATCTATCTATAATCAAGAGCTATAATAGCAAGAATATGTTAAAATGTTAACATGAGGCACTTCTCAAGAGGAGATAGATGGTCAAGGGTTATTTAAAATATATGCTGTGATTCAGTGCTTTTTTACAATTTGCTGTGGTTAAGTCACTTAAATAGTGAACTCAACAATCCCCTGGGCAAAGAAAGATAATGTAGTTTTAAGTGTATTGTAAAAATTGAAATTTGATAGCTTCCACTCTCTAATCCTATCTAAGTCTTGGTTGTATTAAAAGGAGAATAGATACATGTGTCAGTTTTGGAGCATAATCTTTTATTTTTAGTTCTTTTAAGACTGATAAATGTGCTTCAAACAAGCAACACACCAGTTTATTAATGTGAATGTTTTGCTAAATGCTACATGCTTAACGTAATCCCCATTCCTTTATAATAAGTTTAAATATTAATTCTTTGGAATGCTAGATGCCTACAGCTAGATAGAAATGCTGTGCAGTTTCAGATATCTAGGAGTGGGCTTGTGAAACAGGATATTTAACTGGGAGAGATGAGTAGCACATTTCAGAGTTATTAGGGCAGAACAACAATGCAAGAGGATGACTTAAAACCAAAAAGGCAATAAAATTGTTTTCTGTGCATAAGGCTTAAATACCTTAGAGTTATTTATTGAAACACAACAGTAGATTTCCTACGTATGTAGGTTCTAGATTACATTTTTTATTATCATTTTGTTTAACTTCTTTTTAGCTGCCCGCCCCTCTCTAGAGCAGCTGGCTTTGATTTAACCTGAATCCTTCTCTTACAGCAAATGATCACTCACTTACGAAGGCTGTGTTACGCTCTTTGATGGAACATCTCTGTTGGCACAGATGCTTGAGAGAAGACTAAATAGGATAGGAAGAAGGGTGCTCGAGGAAAGCAGCAGTTTGCATTTAGAAGGACTCATTTCACTCTAAACCAGCTCTTGCTTACTGTTCCGTATGTAAGTAAGTCTTGCCTACCTCCCAGCTGCCATCTGTGCTGGACAGAGAAGAGAGAGTTAAAGTGAGAACAGATAAAAGAGGAAATTTCTGTTTTATTACCCAGTATTTTCTGGGAAAATCCCAGAAAGGATTTAACACGAGATTTCATAACTCTTGCTTTTCCCTGCTGCTCCTGCTGAAATTGCAGGGAGTTGTAGCATTGACTTCAGGAAGAGGCCAGTACTGAATGGTTTTGAAAATCCCATCCATGCTTTTGAGGCCCAGAGAAGAAGATCCAAGTGTTAAACTTTGTCCTGAAGTGAGAAGCGCACGAGCTGAAGCAGCACAATAGCTTGGATGCCAAACTCAGTTGGAACAGTATGTTTTCCTTTAATTTTTCTTCTTGTTCAATACTGTGCATGGGTCTAAAGCTGGTGTGATCTGCCGTTGTACGTGAAACAGGCAAAAATGGTGAAGGATTTGTCAGCAGCTGATGTGGCCAAGTACATAAACATTCTGGATGAAAAGAGTTAGGGTGCTTGAACCCTATTCTAGGCTGTAGTGCATGTATCATTTTGGGGCAAGTCTGTGTGCTGTTCATGATGTTTCTGCCTCAGGAGTGGAATGGAGTAAGGTGTAGAGAAAGATAAGTCAGTTTTGGAGCCAGCAGCAGTGCAGTTGTTTCAGCACAGCATCAGCGCCAGCTTAATTTTCTATGCCGAGGGCCGGAGTTTGTTAGTTCAGGTGCAATGTTTGGGTGATGTGGCTATGCTCTGAGATCTGATCTGGTGGTGGAGCAGGATGCTGCACTGCAACACATGGCTGTATCCGCCTAGGATGGCACTTTCTTGAACATGCTTGCACCCCCTCTGCACAGTGTGTGTGTGGACCAGATTTCTCTCTGCTACGTGAAATACGTGGTGCTTGGCCATGTTGGTAAGTCCCCTTGAGTGTGAGTGGTGAAAAGTGCAAAATACATATTTGTTATCTTTGGGAGAGTAAGCTTTTTAATGGAACATTTTAGTCTGGCTTCTTACTGCTTGGCATCTGGTTTACACTGCTAGTTGCAGAATTGTTGCTGAGGAACAAATTCTCCCATTTATTTTAGTGCTTGACAGGCCGAGGTGAGAGAAAGGAGGCTACTTTAAGGGAACTGTGTTGGAAATAACCAATAATATGTACCTGTTGCGAGGCAAATCTTCCTTGCTGGTTTGCTGGAGGAAGCAACTTCAGGGTTGCCCTTGGCTTCCAGCAGATGGAAGTCTCTTATGGCTGTTCTTGAGGCAGAGATCATCTGTTGGAATGCACACTGCCTGGGCTTGACGTGCAGGTAGCTACTGCAAGGTTCCCAAGATCTCTGCAAAACAGATTTTGCAGCTGAGACTGTCTCCCAGCACTTGAAGAAGAAAAAGCAACACTAAATTCCTCTTTTGGATATCTGATTGTTGTAAGGTTCAGTTTCCTTGAAGTCATCAGAGCTGGTTTATGTTCAACTGAAACTCAGCTGGCTTCATTCCATCATCCCTAGCTCTGGTGCAAACCTGAAGTGATGCCATTTTAAAACCAAGAGTGCATAACAAGGATGCAGACTTGAGCCCTGGAAGTTTGTCCTGTAAGTGTGGACTCAGTTCACTTGGCAAAAGAAAAAGATGTCTCACGCTTTTCATCTAAACAGTTTTGCTTCTTATTTTTCCTTTGCCAACTCACCACGAATTGGCTTATATTCTCTTTTTTCTGAGTTCCTGAGCTCGCTGACTTGTATTTTTGTGGGGATAAGCTACAAACTATGTGTGTGAATGGTTCTCTTTTCAAAATAAAGATCCACAAGCATTTCAGCATCTCTCTGGTTTCAATGGATATGTGGGAAATTTAAGGGGATGTTTACCCTAGAGCCCACTTGCTTTCTGCCTGCCCTTGAGTCTCAATAACTTATTCTTTCTATGCTCTCAGCCTCTTGGCCTCTGTCTTCTACTTTGTGCAACTTTTCTCTTGGCTTATTTTTAAATATATGGAAAGGGTTGTAACTTATTTGAATTGTAGGCTGAATATGTGGAAGTATGGCAACTGGTGTAAATAGCTTTGGGGTCTGTTGAATGTGTAAATACATAAAATCTGTCAGGGTGATTTGGCTGGATTTCATTGGAAACATTATATGAGATCTCCTTTCTCTTACTGCATCCTGTCAGAAGCTGTTGGGCAGAGATTACTGGCATGAATAGTCTGACTGCTTTGTCAAAATTCACTGTTATGCCTATTTGCTTGTAAGTTTGCCACTTCCACAAATACTTTTACAAGTCTGTATATTTTGGAAGGTTAGTCATAGAAAGCCAATATAAAGGGGACCAAAATCTAGAAGGGCAAAACAAACTAGTGAAATGATTAATCATCATTAGCGTTTTGAGCCCAAATGTATGATGGCATCATCTACATGGACAGTTTATTTGGCACGTTTGAGAGATGACACTGCTGTTTTGCTTGCCGCTTTACTGATAGCCAGGTTAAGTCTCAGAATGGGACTAACCTGCTTAGGGAGCTTTCCTTGCTAAGGGTTAGTGTTAATACCAACCACAGAGGTTTTATTAGCTGCTGGAGAAGTTGCTGGGAGACTTGAAAATTAAGAACAGTAAATATCGGTGGTGATAAAGATGTTTTAGTCATGGGGTAGATGTTTTGATAGCAATCACTCTGAAGTGACAGAGAGGGTTTCAGAGCCTAGATAATAAGAGGCTTGAGAGGAAACCTGGTGAAAAATAGCCTTGTAACCAACTAGCATTTAGGTAAAAAAGAATGATGATACTAACTACCACTAGAGAATACCATCTGGAAAATTGGATAGTGCCTCCAATGTGAAGGCTCCTGACTACAGCATTTGCTAGTCTGATGAGCAACCCAGATTTATAATATGAGCTAGATATGAGAAGGACCTTCTAAACTTGTTATCCACTGATTTACAGATCAGAGTTATAATATGTGTATATGGTGCATGTGCGCTCATTCTTCAGAGGCACCAGTCTTGTTCTGCTGGTATGGAAGAAAATCTCCTATTGCACTTTCTGAAATGAGTGTTACTGTAGGTTTTCTCTGTTGATATTCAATATGTTGTGGAATGCACCTGATACTCAGCACCTTTTGCCTCCTCTCCATTAGTTTATTCTTCCACAGGGATTGTATGAGCTCAACACTAGGAAATATATTAACTAGGAGTATACTTAGCTTTTGACATATGATGCCCAAGCAGGCTGTGAGTTGTTTGTCACTGGAGTTTTTAAAGACAGTAACGGGTGGAAATCCTACTGTGAGATATAACTCTTTGGGCCCAGCTGTCTTTCCTGTGACATTTTTAATTCCTTCACTCAACTGCTTAGGCACTGTAAAGTTACAAGAGGTCTCTCAAACTGTAATACTCTAGGCTTCTGTCCTCCCTGACTTAGTGAACAAAGTTCAGATTCCTCCCTGCCTAATGTTGGTGTTTCTAGTCACTCATTGTGTGTCAAGAAAACACTGAGGAGGCACACAGTAAAAACCAGACTGAGTGAAGGGCTCTAAGAGAAGCAGTTGGGAGAGCCAGTGGTGGGACAACTGGGCATGGAAAATGATTGATTTTTATGTGCAAAGCAGTTGTGAAATGTTCTGTGGCATTCTGGGGACATGCCATTGCTAACAAATGATTGCCTGTTGGGGATAGAAAATGCCAACCATTGTTCTGAAGAAGGAAATAGCCTTATTGATACTGAATTAGGCTCACATTGAACTATTATTCATTCGCAATGCATCTTGTTTTCCAAATATGAAAATTAACTGACCATGCTGAAGTCCTCCAGCAGCCTTTAGTTGTTGGTCATATCTACATCCTGATGGTCCAGGGGGAGTTTAGATTATTTAGAATTGGGGATGTATTGTGGCAGAAATCTGTGTTAACAGAGCAGCTGAAGGAAGCTCTTCTGCTTCTGAAAAGAGCTCACCAAGCTTGTTCTTGTTTTATAACAAGCCTGAGAGTGAGGCTGGCAGAGGCAGATGTGTTGGTAGATTGGACTTAAGCTTCTGGAATACATTTTGGATTGTCACATGCAGTGTTGATGGCAGGAAAATAGGGGTATAGAAAACAATAATGTTGCCTTTTGAATGGAGTAAAAACTGGTTTATCTTTAGGAATTGACATACTCATCATACAAGTATATTTTGTACAGTGACAGTATTTTGTATACAACTCTGAAAGTCTGAGTTTGTTCCCAGTCTTGTCTAATAGTTCCTACTGAAATCTTAGCAGAAAATAGAAACCCACTGCCAGTAAAGTTTGTCTGTGGCTTCAGATAAAGGGAGTAATAACAAAAAATTAGGAAGTGACTGGCATGCGACGTGGATTTCTTAAGCAATGATCAGGAGCTGGGCAATGAATATCCAACACTTGTACCTGGGCATAGAGGATCTAAACCCATTTTATAGATGGGAGGCTGCATGTCCTGGGAAGTAGTGATGCTAAAAAGGATCAGGATGTCATTCGTATTCAGTTGGTGGGAGAATATAAATTTCTAATGAAGCACAAAGTGATGTGATACTTCCCTATAGTTTTTAATAACACGATTTTATCTTTCTGTTAAGCATCACTCTAGTTGCAGGAAGGTAGATTAATGCTCAAATTTTCTTAAACAGCTTTGAAAACTCGAAGGGTTTGGAGAGGAACTGGAAGATGCTAAACCCATGTATTGCACTCATGGACTAATGGAAGATTAGAGACAATCTGATCTGTTCTGGAGGTGCAGCAGAGGAGAAAATAGGTGATACCTGAGGGTTCTCTTGGTTGCAGATAAATACTGAATGGCATCTCATGGCTGGAAACTGAGGCAGATTAAACAAGAAGGAAGATGCCTGTCCTTGACTGCAAGGGGTTAATTAAACCCTGGCATAGCTTAGCAAAGGATGTGATAAATCCTCTGGTACTAGGAGTTGCTGAGCTGAGTTTAGATGTTCTTTTGAAAGAAATTATTCTTTTCAACCATGGACAATTCCATTCAATGATAGAATCACTAGATGAACGAGCTGGACCATTCCAATGGTTTTCACTTGCAATCTGTAAAAGATTCTAGGCCATGTCCTGCTGGCAGACCTGGTACTACTCTTCCTTCATTTGCCCTCTGCATTGCAATTCTTTGGCCTAGCATCCATACTGAGGCCAAATTTAGGGCCTCATTCTGGCTTTCATGACAAAGAGTAGGGGCAGGCTGGGGAAGGAGGAGTATTACCACACTACAATCACAGAGTTTGACAGTAATTATGGTAAGGCAATCACTAGCAACTAACATTGGCTCCAAATCCACCCTTTATTTCCTCTTGTTATGTCTCTGTCTTCAGCAAACAGCACCACTCCTCCTTGACTAGACTAGTCTCTATTCAGAGATGTTGTGATGGAACCTCCTGTTGCCTAGGATCTGGGCTGAGACCAACTAAAACCAAGTGCTGGGTTTAAAACCTGGGCACATAGGGAAAGGTTAACAGCTGTGATCTTCTCTTACCAAGCACTGATGGTTTTCAACATTAACATCTTCCCTTTCTTTGCTTTCTGAAATGAAAACAAAGAATCTCAGCTTCCTTCCTAGCATAGCAATAGTGACATACTAACACAGTAGTTATCACAGCAAACATTGTGGCCCTCTCTGGTCATGATGTTTTCTTTCTGTGGGGAGACTGAAATACTAACTCACAAATAATGTCTTTAGAAGTCCTATTAGTCACACATTTTTAAGACATTCCAAAATCATACCAACCTCCTTCTGAGCTTGTCTGTTGCTACCAATGATTCAAAGTTTTGAAAACTCTCCTTTAGTTTTGATTTACATTTTGGTCTTGGGCACTTGTTATTTCTGGCAAATGCCAGCTCAGTTTCATTAAAGAAAAATCTGTTTTACAGCCACGCGGCTCAGATCTGCTGCGCTTCTAATAATTGATGGCTGGTTTCCTTATTTCCTGCATTGTAGAAAAATAAGGACCTTGTTAGACCCAAACAAGCCTGCATAAAGTCACAGTGTGAAACATCAGGTTGGGGGTGAGCAGAGCAGCTGTGGGCAGGTTTTACAGCTTTGGGCCACAGTTGATCGTGGCAGCCAAGGGAAACTCAGAGATACCCATGTGACTAAAACTCACTTGAGTTCTTTGGCTCCCTGGCCTGAGATTTATATTTGTGACACCTTCCCCCTCTGTCAGTCCCTGGGCCAGACACAAGCCTGTGTCTGTGTATGTACTTACGGCTCTGCGCAGCCTGTGGTGTGGCCGCTTGTGCCCGTTGCTTGTCACGCCACCGCAGGACATGTCTGTTTCCAATGCTGGCTGTCTTGCTCCAGCAGCCCACAACAGTGTGAGTGTGTGCTTTGGAAAAAAGCAGCTGCCGTGTGGTGGGGATGAAAAATCCAGAGCAAACACTTTCAGAATTTCTGCAAGTGGGCAAATTAATTTCAATCTGAACTGTCATCGCAAGGGCCTTTTTTTCCTTCCCCTTTCCTTTGGGTGGTATCTTTGATTTATATTTCTGAATGGGGCAAGGGATTGCCCTTTGCTGCCCACTAAGAGCACGTGCAATTCAATTTCTTTATAGATGATGGGTTACAGAACTGTCAGTTTCTTGGTTTATACTATTGTGGATAGGTTTCCTGTCTGGTTTGGTTTTGTCTTTTGGTTTGTTGTTCTGTTTTGTTTCATTTGAAAAGCCGGTGAAATTCAGTGGTGTCTGTGTTAACTGAAAACAACCTCTAAGTTTCAATGAGCAGCTAATGTGTATCAGGTACTCTTCACAATGCAGTCATGGTCAGATGCCTCCTAGCATATTGCCACTTCATAAGCCTGGTAATAGAGACAGGATCCTGCCTTACAGATTCACAGGGTTAAATGGCTCCTAGGGAGCCAAGCTGTGACACCTGAACAAGGTCATAAAAAGTGGGGTTTTTTACATGTACTTAGCAGGTCCAGTCTGTTTCCTTTGAGAACTGGATGGTTATTTTCAAGACACATGTGATGAGTCTCCTAGGTATTCCTTTGAAGGACTTACTCCTCAAAGGAGGTGCTGAAGAATTTGTAGTAGCCATAGAACTACTGAAAAATCAAGCCTTAAAGCCTGCTCTACTAAAGGTCTGATCCAGAGGTATTTAGGCACCTAATTCCCATTGACATCAGTGAAAATTCAGTGCCTAAATACCTCTCTGGATCTGATGCTTAGTCTTCTGGAATTGACTGTTGCATAGTTCATGCTTTCTGTGAGTCTCCTTTTATGGCATCTTCTGTGAGTGGTGCAATTGTATTAATTTTGAATTCGTCCCATCGTGAATTTCAGCATCGTGTGATGCAGATGTTTGCCATGGGATAATCTATGGCTCCACCAAGGAGCTGAGGCCTCGTAGACAAGCAGTGGGGTGGGAGAGTGGCTCTTTTATTGATGTAGTGTGATTGAGGGAGATTGGGGCTAACCTCCAGACACTGAAACTTTGCTGATAGGGAAACCGAAGTGACATATTCATTTGGTTGGATGAAAATCCAGGGAAAGGTGGGAGATTTTTGTTGCCATTTCCTCGACTCAGTGCTGATCTTATCATGGCAGTTTAGTAGCAGAGCTCCTCTGGCTGCTTGCCAAGTGATACCATTGGAGTCTGTCTGAGATGTGCAAGATAAAAGATCTCAGGAATTACAAGTATTATGACTTTCCTATCAATCTGTTCTGATGTGCGGGGTCCTCTGACCTAGAAAACTAGCTTTCTTTTAAAAATGTTGTTATTGAAAGAAAAGGAAACACAAGAGCTGAGAAGTGGAACCCGATGTTTATAAGGGCTCTGAGAGCAACTGTAATTAGTGCAGGGTTTTGGAAGAGACTTGTTCCTCTGCCAGCAAAGGGCCCTGGTGTTCAGCCAGGTTCGATGTTCAGCCTCAGAGTAAGCACTTGGGAACTGCATACCATACACTGATTCTGTCTCTGGCACTGAGAACATGAAGTGTCCTCTCACTAAACATATAAAATAAAATACTGTGTGTACTCCCAGTGTGTCCTGTGAGATGCTCTGGATGTATGAGTAACTGCCAAGCCATTTGGGCTGGTTCTCTAAGCTCTGTCTTTCACAGGGCTGCAGCAGTGCTGGGAGGGTTACTCTGCTGGGTGCTGTGATGATGCTCACCCTACTGGGTGCTGTCTTAGTCTTGTGGTGCTTTACAATACACAGTTTTAATGTGGGCCTACAGGTCTGGTAGAACTGCCAACTGGGTAGTGTGAGAGTAAGGAAGTTCTTGTGGTGACAGGAATCCCCCTTGTCAGCCCCTTCTTTGCAGAGACTCATGACAGTGGTGCTGTCTATAAATAATCTATTTTGATTATCAGGTAAAATCAGTAGTGATGCTCAACAATACTGCAACGATTTTGTGGTGCTGCGATGCTTTTATGTTTTTTTGTGAGGCAGCAACCACATCGGCACCACTGGCTGAATGTGAGAATCACTTGCTTGATGACTCTTTGGCTGTATCTGCTGTCATTTTCTTCCTCCTGTGTTTTCTTCCTATCCCCACAACATCCAGTCACAGCTTTGGCTGGGCTGCACCGGGACTGACCTGCCTCATACCAGGTAGGTGTGACTGGGAACCCAGAAGAGCTGGGTGTCTATCCCAGGCACAACTGCAGGCTGGTGGTGCTATGAGGGCAGCAGCAGAGGTCTGCTTGCTGCCCCTATGCAGGCAAGCACAGTGAGTTGTCATAGAGCACAGTGACATTCTTTGGGCAGCACTAGTGTCGGAACAAAAGCAGTGCACATTCCTACAACAAGATGAACTTTGTCAGTGGAAGGTGTCCTTGCCCATGGCAGGGGGGTGGAACTAGATGTGTTTTAAGATCCCTTCCAACCCAAACCATTCTGTGATTCTATGATTTAACAAGACATGATTGGTAGGGATTTGGATAAGTGAATGTCAGAGCTTGGTAACTGTGTGAGTGCTGTACCTTACCAGTTCCTCACTCACAGTATTATCCTGTAATTCCAAATTACAGGAGGCAGAGGAATCAGTGAGTTACTCAGATTGTAAATATGCAGATCCCATTTCACTCCAGAAATCTAGGAAACTCTGTGTGGGGACTTGCATTAAACTGTTCAATGTTATCTTCAGCTGTTCCCCATAGGAGCAAATGCCCCAGCGGCAGAGTTGGGTAGGGAAAGGCAATATGTTGAACTATTTCCTTCTGAGAGATGAATGGTAAGCAGGTTAAGTCATCCAGACCATCTGTGTGTGTGCACATCACAGACCAATTAGTTGGTGGCTGGAGGACTGGGTAAAGAGCAGGATGCTGGGCAGGGGGGTGTCTGTTTGATCCTGGGGGTGATCTGTTTGATCAGGGGGGTGTCTGATTGGTAGGAGCGAGGGACTGGGAAGGACCACATGGATCATAGGATCATAGAATAATTAGGGTTGGAAAGGACCTCAAGATCATCCAGTTCCAACCCCCCTGCCATGGGCAGGGATGATCAAATCCAGTTAGTTGCTATTGTAAGTAATCGATGTTCAGTCCAGGGAGCATCTGTGCCACACTACCCACAAACCACAAAGTGCTCCCCAACAGCCTATGACAAACTGAGATCATTAGTGGAAAATACCAAAAGCCACAAACTGCTGTCGTAAAGAGCAGGAGAGGTTGAAAGCACTGACCGTGTCCTGCAGCACTGGAAAGACTGGGAATTTCCTTAAATAGAACTTCTCAGGTGACCCAAGCATCAAATTTGATCATTGGTGTAAGTACCAAAATTCAAGTTATTTGTGTATTTGACTGATCAGAGAACTGGTGACACACTGGTGCCCACAAGTGACAAGGTGGAGAGGCTGAGAGGAGCTCACAGTGATCCTGTGTGTGCTATTAGGACTTGCTGGTGTTTACAGCAACCACATTTCCACGCAGCACACAAGAGAATGTGCTTTCCCTCTATCCCTTCTTTTCCTTTTCTTCCCCTCTCTCATTTAATAAGTGAACCCAATGGCTTCTCCAAGTTATGAGGGATTTTTACAGCAGAGTTGCATGGTGGAGAGACCTGGTTTTCATTGTGCAGGCTGGGATATCAGTTTTAACCCAGAGGCAGTGATGTTATTTAACAGGTGCCTTAAAGGCATAGTGCTTATTTAATCACCGTCTCCATATCAACATTATGTAAATTGAAATTGCTTAGGTACGCAATTAACTGTGAATGCTTTAGACATTTTTAAAGGCATAAGACAATACCTGAAGTTCCATTTTAAGAATATCCAGGTCAAAGGACACACATGTTTTTATTTTCTTATTTGAGGTATAATGTGTTCAAGGCAGATTTATGGCACAACCTTTGTTTATTGACTTGTACTTTTCCACATGAAACTAATGGAACATGACAGATGATATTTATGAGGCATGTGTTCTTGATTAAATCATGTTAGACATTAAAACCTGATAAAAGAACGTATTTTAAAGGGTGGATTAATAGAAAAGGAGGCAGCATTGATTGGGGAGTTTACACGGAACAAGACACGTTGGTCTTAGGCTGAGTATTTGTAGGTGAGAGATGTGGTTATAAAACTTTAGAAGCTGAACAGAAAAAGATTAATAAGCTTTTGCTCTTTGGAAAGTTTGAGTTTTGTTTTTCTCCCTTTGTGAGCCACCGGCCACCTCGTATTTCTGGTCTTTCAAGTGAATTTATTCAGTTCTGCTTAAGAACTTGTGACCTTTTATGGCCTACTGCTTTTACTGTTGGCCCTACATACGTTCTATATGCTTTAGGATTGCCAGTCAGCAGATCTGTGCAAACAGCCTTTGACGCTGCTAAAAACTGCTCTGTAAACATGCTCTAAACTCTGCTTGTAAGGGTGCAAATGAGGTAAATAGGCAACAGTCAGATGGAGCTGCTTGTTCCCACCTCTATATCAAGGGCTTTGCACAGAGTTCTTAGTAAAAGGTTAGCAGGGAATTACCCTGTGTAATACTTTACATGTCAGCATAAGAGCATCCTCTGTGTATTTCCTGTGGAGAGCAATTAAAGGATTTTAGTACACATAAGAAGTGGGACCAGATTGAATTGGTTTTCTTGTCTTAACTGAGTATTGAGTCTAAAGGGAAAGCAGATACCTGCATTCTGCCTTTAGTTACACAGGTGCAAACCTGGAATATTTGAAGTGGTTGCAGCTACACACATATATATAAGGACACACTTTGGCTTGAAGCAGCATTTTCAATTCTGAGTTTTAGCCTTCTGAGGTTGAATCTGTACTACCCTGGATCTTCCTCAAAGCTGCATCTTCTCTAGAACAGACAAATTGCTGCATGAGAAGGTAGGCTTGGGTTCATAAGTTGGTTTATACAGTATTTTAATCTCAAATCTGATTAGACTTTTAGAAGCACCATTCACTAGAGATATAAGAAAATTTTAAGTATGGTTTTAATGACAGCGAAGTAAAATGACATGTTGTTGTGCAATATTCACCTCCTTCCTGTAACTTCATAATAACTGAAAGACTTGTGCCAAATTAATAGCTGTGTACTTTTCATCTAAAAGCAGTACCTTTTCTGGATGACATATAGTAAAAATATGTTAGAATTATAAGTTTCAAGTATTTAAATGAATAAAATGCTTCAGTAACTTCTACAGGAAAGGAATATTTATGATTTTCTTTTGTTTGGATTCTCAGAATAGATAACTAAAAATACTTGCAAAATGAGAAAGCTATGTAAGAAACAGTGGTGTTTTATGAAGTGTTGTGTGATTTAATTTAATTGAGTTGAAACAAGACTTTGTACCTAGTATCATCAGAGCAAGTTGTGCTTGAAAATCTGTTAGTTAAATTACATCCCTGCTTTCCAACAAATCCTGTGGAAATTCCCTCTTTCCCCCCAGGTTGCTCACTAGAACACACCCACCTACCTGAGACTCTTCCTTTAGAAAGTGAAAATCCTCATAATGCAGATGTTTCCCTACAGAGATTTCAGGCCTTCTTCCCCAACCATATGGCATAAGCCAAAACAGCAGATGTTAGAGAATAGAAACAAGGGAATGGGAAATAGCACTGAAAGCAATATAATGTTGTTACGTTAATATTTTGTCTCCTAAAGGACTTAGCAGGATTTAAAGATGGCTTGAATAATATATCAGAGACTTGAAAAAGTGGACAGAGACTGAAAAGAATGGGAATGATTTTGTTGGGAATTGGTACAGATCAGACACACACAGTGTGCAAAACAGAAAAAAAGAGAGGGGAGAAAACAGCTGGTATTGGTGATGCAGCTAGGTCCTTCAGTCCTACATCAAGTGAAAAACTATCACTTTTAGAAACATGTTACCTTCAAATGGGAAACTGAAAGCTGATTGTGAAGGGCAGGTAGAAGAGTATTTATCACGTTTTGGCTTGTACTGGTAATGGTATTGCTAAGCTTTGGGAGGACAATCACATCCCTGCCTTCACAGCTGGGTTGTCAGGTTCTCCTGGAAAAATAACACTTCAAACACTAGTGAAAATGGCTGGTGGTGGTGGCCAGCACTCAACAGATGACTCTCATCCTCCTTTCCCCAGCCAGGATCAACGCTCCCACACTATTTCTGATAGATCTTTGTAAAGTCTGTTCTTAAACACCACCAAGAACAGAGATTCTGTGTTCCCTCTATCCTAACGCTTAGCTGACTTTCACAGCCCTCTCCTTGATGTTTAAATCTGTCTTGTTTGCTAAACTTGACTTCTGTCAGCAGAATTCATTTGGAGTTTCATGTAGTTGTGGTAGCAAAAGGACAGGAACTGGATCCAGAAATCCTTCTCTTGATTTAGATTTTTCTGAGTCTGTGTAAGTCAAAGGAAACCTGAGTTCCTTCAGCTCCAACCAATATTGCTTCACCAGGAAAACTAGTTGAGCTATTAATGATTTCCTGTCTCATAAAAGAATTGCCCTCGGAGTCAAACTGTTGGTACCAGGCTGCCAGGGAGGAAGCTCTGCAGTTAAGTCTTTCAGTGTGGCTTCTTACAGAAAAGAAGCACTGCCAGCTTCCCGATTTCCTTTGCTCTGTCCTGCCATGCTCCACCAGAGCAGTTACACCTCTTTAAGTTGTTCCTGTTGCTTTTTCTTTGCATTTTGTTTGTTTGGGTTTGTTTACTGCTGGCTTGAGTTTCTGCATCTCCTTGCTGTGGAGGATGCAGACTGATGGTGCTGGGGCATTGCTGAAGGAAGCTAAACGGGCTGCGCAGGAGGCCTTTAGAAGGTGCATGTAATGGCTGTATCATACTTCAGGATCTTCCTGGACAGTGCGTGGGAAGCGAGCATGACCTATTGGCTGTGGTGTTGGGCCCTCGTAAAGAGAGGGGTTCTTGTAAAGAGAGGACAACTCCAAGGAAAGCCAGCTGCTCTGTAGGCAGAAACAGTCACAGGATGTGCTGTCACCGCAGGATAACTGCACACTAGCTATCACTAATCCATATCTAACATAAGCACTGTATTTTGTGGTGTGTTCTAGATGGTAAACAGCCATATTCAAGTCCTTATTATCAAAGCGTTCAAAACACTATGCTAGAGATAGATATATTCGCCCATGGGTACATACACATGTACATACACTTAAAGCACTAGTATTATCCTAGCTCTCTGTGCTGCTGGGAGCAGCACTGCCTCATTTCCTGCCATTAGAGCTTACTGGATGAAAAGAATATCACATCCAAAACTTGTAAGAAGTTTGTGTTTAATCTGCATTTCTAATATAAATGGAACGAAAACATGTATCAGCTAATACTGATTAATTATATCCCTGTGCGGGTGGCCAAGAATAGAGAATCTCATGCTATATAGAGTATATACAACATGTTCTTTTATGAATCAGCAGGGAAGGTATCCAAGCTCTTTCAGTAGGTAGGTAAAGGGTTTTGGCTAATTTTCAGATTTTGAAGCC
This sequence comes from Melopsittacus undulatus, assembly GCF_012275295.1. Classification (NCBI taxonomy): domain Eukaryota; kingdom Metazoa; phylum Chordata; class Aves; order Psittaciformes; family Psittaculidae; genus Melopsittacus; species Melopsittacus undulatus. Next base: position 14,369,623 of record NC_047532.1, read on the forward strand.
ATCTGGAAAAAATTAACCAGAATTATCTGCCTCACAGTCCCAAGATAAATCATTTGCCTACTTATACAATTGTTCCTCATTAAGTCAGTCAGGTTAAGGCCAATTAAACCGTGATATTAGAACTGTGGCTTTTATAGAGCATTTTGTAGATACAGTTTTGGTGCTGAGCTTGATACCAGTATCAGCCCAGCTGAGAACAACAGGAAAAATAGTTTCATGGAGTGGAATAAGCACTCAGTGAAACAGAACAATTAAACAGAAACAATTCTCTTAAACTCTTTGTGGCTTAAGACATTGTCCTTTCTGACCAATATTTTATCTAAATGGTTCAGTATGTACTGTAGTACATATGTTTCTATACTAACATACACTAAATATATGTATTATATAATATGAATAACTATTTCTGTGAATCACAGATATTGAAGTGTCCTGCATGTTACCGCAGCAGTAACAACTTTGAAACGCAGCAGCAAATAATTCTGCCTCTTTGTATTCTTTGTCTCTTCCCTACATTCATAAGCAAACTCTTGACACAGAGAAGCTGAGGGAAAAGGAAGACAAAAAGTGAATATTGTTCTCTTTCAAATTTTAAGTGAAAACAAGTTGATGAATTTGATGCTGTGTAAATGGAGACATAATTCAATGGGCATGAAATGTCCTTACACTTAATAATTTCCAGTGCTACTCTTAATTTTAGAAAATACTGTGGAAATCAGTTATTTCAATTCTGGAAAGATCAAACTCGTACTCCAACACATTGTCCTTATGTACTTGAGTAGTCTTGAATTCAAAGGTCTACTTGCACAAGTGTGTTGTTAATGAGCTTGGACCTACAGACCTGTTTGTGAAGAGCTTTAGGTGCATCTGATTAGGATCCTTGGGCTGAGTAAGATGTGGCTTGACTGAGTGTGTGAGAGCTGCAGTCAGTTGACAGCATTGCTGCCTCTCTCAGGGACATCCCTGAAAATGCCTCACAGGCAGTGTTTATGAGATTGAATCCTTTATTTAGCCTTTTGCCAACAAAGGGGATAGACTTTGCCTCCTAAGTCCAGTAGAGTTTATTATGAACTGCGTGACATCTTTCTGTGGTTCAGTGATGTGGCTGCATATCAGATCTGAGTCTGGGGCCTGACTCTGCCTGGGTTCATCATTACAGTCTTGAATGAGTCGTGCAGCTTCTCCATGCCTTGGGCTTGGCGCTTGCAGAATGAGGCTAAGTGATACTGGCTTTTGTAAAGTGCTTAGTGACTGAGGGGGCAAGATGTGATCCAAGAGCACTGCATGTAAGCAAATATTGTAACCCAGAAATCCTTAGAGCTCCACTTTTTAGAAGAGTAGAATTTCACTTAATGTGGAATGATGAAACTATTGAATGCAGCAGCGTGTAAGTGCAACCAAAACTATGTGCAGGGAGAAAGAAGCTTCTGGTACCCATTCCTGTTCATGCCAACCACTACCCATCCTTCCTTTTTTTTTTTTTTTGTAAACTTTGTTATTCTTCTCCTTTGGAATGAGGTTTTTGAATGCTAAGAATTACTCAAAGCTCATAAAATGCAGAGCTTGGAGCTACAATTAGTATTTCCAGGACACAGATCATCACTGTAGAGGCTAGTGGTGTGTGTGGGTGTGGGGTCACGTGTGTCACTGTACAATACCAGGGAGTCTTACCAGATGGAAGAGTTCTCCGAAGCAAAGCTAAGCTGGTTAGCACACTCTCAGTTCAGGCATGTACTTTAAATGGCTGCCAACACTGAAACCCTTCATTTTTTCATTAAGTTGGTGCCTTAGGATCTGTATCCTAATGCAATTCCTCTGAAATAGGAAGATAGACTCTCTCCTCAGAGCAGTTTATGCTTTCATAGCTGTGATTTTCACATACTTCAGGTTAAAAAAAGAAACAGAACCAAACCCCCTTTTTCTCATCCCCTTTTGAATTGTAATGAGCTTTTTACAGTATTTGGGGATTAACACTTTCTTATAGTTGATTTGCTGCACTGTGCAGCTTCTGTGCATCTTCATGAGGCAGGTTCTCTAACAATGTCAGGGCTACATTATAGAGGAGACCTGCAACCTGGCATGAGGGAGACATTTCTCCTTGAGAAGTCTGTCCAAGCATGCCTCCTGCCTAGAACAAGTGTCTGCAAGTCCAAGGCTCAGGTCACAGTGGCTGTAGGAAGAGCCCTGAAGAAGCCATGTGGTGGAAGCAGAACCCCTCCCACCCTCACCTGCATTATCTTTGAGTTCAGCCCGGGGTTAGCTTCTCACCATTCTATCCTCTCCCCAGCCCCCTGAAACACTTGGTTGAATTTGAGGGTTTCTCATCTCCTTTTAGTCCAGCAGACACTTCGCAGCTTTTTCCCATCTTCCCCTTTTAGTCCCACTTCAATTTCACCTCAAGGTATGCATTCCTTCTCTTACCTGAGATCCCTGTGAAAGACTTCTTAATGGGATAGTTGCATTTCCACAGCATGTTTTGAGGTTTTCCATTTGTTCTCTGTACCTTATCCGGTTCTTTCATAGAAGTGCAATCTTGTAAATGCTTACAGATTACCTTTTAGACTTGAGAAGCTGCTCGTTTTGCTTATAGAGCCTTCTGATACCTGCATGCAACTGCCATCCAGATTGCATAAAAACAGTTAGAAGAGGGCTTCATCTATTCATGCAGCACTGGAAGACTGATTTTGACGAGACCCCCTAAAGCCTCCCTAATAGCAGATTGTAAATCCCAGTTTATTTTAAAGCTGCAGGTTTGGAGGGTTTTCTTTCATTCCACACAGGTTATTCAGGGTGTAATTTCTCTGATACTTTAATACTCATGTCTAAATGCTTACCGAACCCTCCCTTCTTCTAACATAATCCCTTTCTTGTCTGCTGTTAGTACTTGTTTAAAGTGAGCTGGGAAGTTATTTACATTTGGAAGGGAATAAATAAAAACAGGCCAACATTAAGGTGTGGCTGCAAAATCTTGCAGGTCCTTTGAGTTGGGTGTTTGCTTATTTTGGAGTGCTTCCTGGGCTAAGCATGGATTTATCTGTGATGTGTCACTGACTTATCAAAGCCAAATTATTCATTAAAACAATGCTGAATTGGAAACATAATGCAGTAAAGGAGCATATAAATAAAAGGTTAGCAGAGAGGTAACTCGATACATGAAACCATAAAAGAGATTTCAGAATTAATGAGGGAGACAATATTTCTCCTATAGAGACTTTAAGATTGGTTGAAACAGCGTAACAGCAACACGTTATTTATTTCTCAGGTTGCCTTATTGTTAGGCCCGTGGGACCAGACAGGAAGGAATTAGAGAGCCCTGTATTACAATTTAATTGCTTGAAGAAAAAATATTGTTTTTTATTGTTAACCATTAGCTGCTGCTCATTTTATGAAAGTCACAATGCCCATGCGGCAGCACCGGTGCTTGCAGCGTGCAGTCAGGGCTAAGAAAACAGTTTGACTGCTATAAACTCAGCTTGGTGTGGAGGGGAAAAATGAAAGAGAAAAGATGGAGAGCTGGAACTAGACCAGTGGCTGTTCAGATGTTACATGTCTAAGAGCTGCATTTTCTTTCACTTAGAACTAGTCGTCGTATTTCACTGAAGAAGTGTTCACACCCTACACCCATTGCATTTGGGTTTGCATTGAGTTGAGCCATTGGGAGCAGCTCATTCTCTTCGGGTTTTGTTTTCTCTTCGTTGTTTTGGCTTCTAATTTCTGTATAATGTGTTTTGGTCACTTAAATTGTTCAATTTTTTTAAGCACACATTGAAATTGTGCCTTTATTTGGCCAGAGACATCCCTGTTTAATGTACAAGTTTGTTTTTGAGACAGGTTTGGGGGTTTTTGTTGCAGGGACAGAGGACAATGAAAAAATTCTGCTTTTCTACATGTTGTTCAGCTTGGGTATGCCAGCTACAGTGTGATGACTGTCCCCTGCTGTGCTCTTGGCCTGTGGGAAAGGGCAGACAATGTAACTTAGCTTGGCTCACCATGGAAAAAATATTTGAGAGGAATGATCTCACACCTGCTTCGGGCTACAGATGCTCACTCCATGAGCAGACGGAATGGCTCAGCTGCTAAGCTGTGGTGATGTGACCACATGGACAGATAAGCAGAGCTGAGACTTGTCTGTAATTCACAAAGCAGTGTGGCAATGGCAGTAGTTTTCCATGTATTCATTCCATGTATTCACATTCCATGTATTCACATTCAATACATGTATTCCATGTATTCACATGGAATGTCTGACAGATCAATACAGTAATACATTCCATTTTTGTATAGACTCAGAGCATTTGCTTTCCCTCACAGAAGCAGGAAAGCAGACTTCTTCCCATGAATATTTCAATCCTTGATCCTTTGCTATGGCTCCCAACAGCAACACTGACTTTGTATGATTCAGGGAACTGGGTCCTTTCACAGGGCTCACCAGCTAGAAGGGGGCCATAGTATTTCTTCAGCTGATCCCTCTTCAAGATCAGCTTTGTTTCTGAGGTGGGCTTAGTTCTTCTGACAACTGAGAAGCAAATGACTTTCCAACCCATAGTTAACACACCTGCAGGAGTATCCACAGAAGTATTCTGCTTTCTTGTAAATTCAGAAAATGATGGTCGTCTGCCTTCCCTTTCACTGTTAAATTGACTCTCATTGAGAAGTATTTTTAGCAGCTGTGGATAAACCACAATCTGAAAGGAGCTGACTAGATTACTGAGATGGTGGAGCTGCTGCAGCTCAGTGCTGGTGACTGCTGATAGTACTTGCAGCTGACTTGGATTCCATTTTAAACCAAGGGAATCTTCCGATCAAAGAGTATCTTGTATGTACTCAAATGAAAATGATTTGGGGGTTGGAACTAGATGATCATAAGGTCCTTTTCAACCCTAACTATTCTATGATTCTGTGATTCTATTACAGCAAAAGACAGCAACAAGAGAGAAAACCATCTCAAGAGGTTTCGGTGACCTGTAGATCCCCAGGTCAGTGGGTCAATCATGATAAGGCTGCTCTCTGCTGTTCCAGCAGTGAAACAGGGCTATTTGCTATCTCTAAAGAGTTGGGGTTTTCAGGCTCTGGCTCATGTTGGCAGCCCACTGTGTGTACACAGGTCTCCTGAAAACTTTGAAAATTTACACTAGGTATTTCTGTGTGTGTATACGTGGGTATATGTAAACCTCAGGGGTTCACTTAAGTTCTTCAAAAGAGCTTCTTTTGGAAGCCCTGTGACCTGACTCCCGAAGGTGTTTAGGAAGCACAAAGTCTCTGTCTGATCTTGTGAAGCATGGCTGAAATCTGAAATGTATTGTGGACATAGTGACTGACTCTAGCCTGCATTTTTTATTAAGATAGGGTTAGCATGTTGATACCAGGGCCAGCTCTGCTTTCCTATGCTCCTGCAAATATCTAGCGGGGAAGGTGCACTAATACTGATGAATACTTCCATTGTTTGCCGTGGACTCTGGGCAGTAACTTTGGCCTTACTGGGAAAGATTCCCATTCTTTGATGCTCTGATTCTTTAGCCAACTCCATTCTGTTGAATTTAATTTTTAATGAAGTTTTCCTTTTAACTTATAATGTAACAAGTCTCTAAATGTGTTACTATCCACCAAAGAGGGTTTCTTGGCAGGATTTCCAAACAAAAACAAAACAAAAAAACCTCCAGTCGGCCAAAATACTCTTAACAGATGAAGCAACAATTACTTGTGGCTTTGTGAAAGTAGAGTATATATTGTATACATTGTGGAGAAAGAGGCCACAATGTGTGTAGTGATGATTTGAAGTATCAGGAAATGAAGTGATCCATCAGTACTGATGCTCGGTTCCAAGTATTTAGCTTAGTGCTTCAATTTGCTGTGCAACTGAAAGTGGGAGTAAAGAGGGTCTAGTGGTTAACGCACTGAGCTGGGCTTGGAGAAGTCTGGCTTTAATTCCCAACTGTCTCCAGGCTTGCTGCACAACTATGAACACACTACCTGAACTGTGTGCCTCAGTTCTCCTCTTGCCCTCACTCATGTGCTTCTTTCTTAATTCCTTTGGGAGGAACTGCCTTTAAGCCTTGCCTATGTTATCTAAACAAAGAGTACAGCATCTCAGTAGGGGCCTGGAGATCCTTTGCCCATAGAAAGATTTGTAAGTGTTCTGGCAAGTACAAAACTGTCATGTACATATGCATGTCAGGCAGGCTGAGTTATGTATGCAGCAACAGGGGGAAAATTAGCAAGCAGAAATGGCATCCATTACAGCCACAGGTTTTCATTTGGACATCTTGATTATGTGAATATTTGGAGCAGCTGCTGTATGTCCCTGTCCCTACCCTGGTCCCAGCAATACTGTTCCACTATTGCACAAGTTTGGATGACAGCGTGCTTCCTTAAGAACAAATTTCTCCCATCCTTCATCTTCAGATACCCTCCTGGACAGTTCATAAAGCGTTCTGAGGCAGAACACAAGCAGAGACAGCTAGAGAGGACTGTGAACTTGAGGGAGAGTGTTATCCTGAACACAGTTCTGCAACCTGTCCTGGGCTGATTTACTGACGTCTCCTTTTTCAGTCCATCACCTGTAAAAGGCAGGAAGTCATAGCTACCAGGTTACTACCCTGAACTCTGTGCAGGTTCATTTATGTCTCTGGAGAACACTGAAGATGCTTCTTGCCTTGAAGTCTGACTTAATATTAGCTATTGTGTGCAGTGGGAGTTGGGAGCTTGAACAATAAAGGCCTCTGACTGGGTCAGTACTGAATTGCATTTGCAGAAGTTACTTCAGCTGAGTTGCAGTAGCCCAAGAGCAGCCAGGGCCAAGGTTCTTCAGCAAAGCTTGAAGCCTGGGAGGGAGCTCCCAGAGACAATGTCTGCTCTGCTTCTTGAAAGGCTTTGTTTTGGTGAGAGCAGGCAGTAGAGCTGTAGTTGGCCTGACAGAAAGAGAATGCATGCAAGTCACTGTCCTTCCCTATGTCTTACATGCATTTAACAGTATAAAATGTTCTGTAATCCTGTAATAGCTGTTTCTGAGGATAAGCCCTATAACCTTTAACAGTACGAGAGCATTACTTCTGTGATTATGCTGATTCTGGGGGTTGGAGTAGATAAAGAAGCTGTTTCCTGTGAGTATCTGATTCAACATTACAGACTAATAAAGACATGCCTCCTCTCTGAACACAAGTGACGCAACAAGTGGATTAGCAAACTTCATTCAAGCCAAGGATTAGCTTTTGGAATCATTTTGTCATTATTAAAATGGTGGCAAGAACTACTTTGCAGGGCAGTATTTCACTCTGGGGAGGTGGGAAGGTAAGATTGAGTGTCATGGTTTGTTTTCATTAGCAGAATGTTTTGTCGTTGGACCTAAGCCTAAACAGGGCAGCGATAGGAGAGCTGTTTATCTACAAGTGGGTTGGACATGCATTGCTGGACACACACATACTGTGCACCATGCAGTGGTGGAAGAGTTTGCCCGTTGCTATAGATCTAGTTTGCACAAAAAGAGCTGGCTGCTGGGGTCTAGACCAAATTACATGTGTTTGGAAGGCAGCCATTTAAGATCACGCTGGCAGACACCTGTGGAGCTCATGAGATCAGACAGCTGATGGGTACTTCCACTGCAGAGGAGTTTTGTTTTGTTTTCCACAATGAGTAATAAGATCTCTTGTTGCGACTCCTGTTTCTGGAGGTCTGAGTGAGTAGCACAACAGTGACCATTCATGAAGATTGGATGAAGGTATTTAAAAAACCTAAGCTGACAATCTTAAACCAGAGCTGCTGTGTAAACAAATTATACAGTGCTGGCGTGAGCTTTATTGCCCTACCACAAAGAGGACCTTTCTGATCTACTGATGGACTTTTACTGAAGATTATCACCTCAGTCCTTGTCTCTGAAGCATAAAGAAGTCTCCCGGCTAGACCCACTGAATGTTTGTTCTCCCATCTACCTCTTGGTAGAATTATGTGGCCCACAGAAGGCACGGTAATATCACAAAAGAGGAAAGATATGGAAAGTGGTATTCTGTTGGACTTCTTGATAACTATAGGAATTCCTAGCTAGCTGGCATCTTGTATATTGTTCAGATGCATAAGAAAGTAGATAAAGAATCATAGAATCACAGAATAATTAGGGTTGGAAAGAACCTTAAGATCATCCAGTTCCAACCCCCTGCCATGGGCAGGGACACCTCACACTAAACCATGTCACCCAAGGCTCTGTCCAGCCTGGCCTTGAACACTGCCAGGGATGGAGCATTCACAACTTCCTTGGGCAACCAGTTCCAGTACCTCCCCACCCTTACCGTAAAGAATTTCTTCCTTATATCCAATCTGAATTTCCCATGTTTAAGTTTCAACCCGTTACCCCTTGTCCTGTCACTACAGTCCCTGATGATGAGTCCCTCCCCAGCATCCTTGTAGCCCCCCTTCACATACTGGAAGGCTTCTGTGAAGCATCTGCACAGCTTTCAAATATACAAGCCCAATTAAGAAGGAATGAGACTTTAATGTGTCCTAGGATTACTAGGACTACTTTCTAAAGGTAGAGTCCATGGGGATTATGGAAACTCTGCTTTTCTAGAAGGATGTTGCATCAGCAGCCGCAGTAACGCGTATGACCTGCTACCTGTATGTAAAATACCTTGCAAATAAATAAATGACTTCTGGAATACAGGAGAGGCCAGGGTGGGAGCAGAAGAAATAGATGTTTTACAAAGTAAACATTTGCAAGATCTTCTTTCAGATCCAAGCTCAGAATCTGCCTTCTATGTACATATATTTTTTTGCCAACAAATGTCTGTAAGATTCTAGAATAGAGTCAATTTTTTTTTTCTATTTTAATCTCAGTGGGAGTTATCTTGATTTCCAGCCAGTAGGATCTGTCTGGCCCACAGACTCTTCCTGATGGACGAGAGTGCTACTGTTTGCTTATAGCTGCTGAAAGAATTGGGGAATGGGAGGAAAAATACTTAGTGATAGTGCTTTCATCTGCTCTTGTTTGACACTTCAGTTAATGAATGTCTCATGTCTGGCCATCCATACGAGTGATATTTGGAAATCTAACCCAAATGCTGGATAAAGTTCTTCACTATTAAAGCAAACGTGGGGTCTCATTGGTGGCTGAATCTTGAAGGCCAAGTGTGAGAGCAGGACTGAAGCCAGTTTGCTGCTGTAATACCCTACTAGACTGCTATATCCCCAAGCCTTCCGTTTTCATCTACATCTAACACATGAGCAGGTGTGTGAACATAGTGACACATTTTAAGTGTGGCCCCAGTTTTGTCCTTTGACAGCCCAGCTTTGAATCTCACCTGTGTGAAAAGGACTCAGACTGAAGCTTTTTGAATTGAAGATGCCTATTACAGGAGGAGGGGTTCCACCTCTCCAAAAAGCCCCAGTGTTGGATATTGCAGTTGGTTCAGGCATCACAAACTAGGTGATACAAAAAGTTTCCATTGTGCTGTAGTTCTGTAAAGCCAGCAGTGTCAGCAGGGTTACACTCAGTACTGACATTTTTGGGTGGTTGAAAGCACCTGATCTGTACCTTGGGTAATGCTTGATTTAAACACATTCCGAACTGCAGGTTATGGCACCAACTCAATCTGTAGCTTGGGATGTATAGACTGGGGTTTTGGCAGGAACTGTCTAACTTCTGTCTGCAATATATAATAAGTCTTTATAGTGTTTAAGACACATAAATCTTATCTCCCCCTAAACTGTCTGTAGCTCATTTCCTTCGGGGTTGGAGGAAGGGGGAAGTCCAGGTAGATGGAAGGACAATTTGAAGAAGAGAGGGTTCCTGTGAAATCATTTGAGCATGAAATGTTGGATTTAAACAATGAAGTAGCTTCCTTTCCTATTCTATTTATCATTTTAATTGCTGAAAGCATATTTCTTGGAAATAGTCAAAATACAGACTCAGACATATTTATATTTTATGCATCCCTGCTGTTACGTGTTTTTGGTTGTAAAATGGATCGACAAAACTCATGGAGATGTTTATACAGAAAACATAATATAATGAAAGTCTTACTGTGAATTTTGTGTTGATAGCATTTGTAATAAATCAGGAGACTGAATTACTTTGCTGTATGTACAGTAACTACTGTCACACTGCGTGAAAACATTACTTATCTGAATACTGTAAAGATGCCAGCTATCTCTGGATCAAACTGTGCTGAACTATGAAGTCAGACTTCTTATAAGGAAAGAAGACTTGCAAATCATAGGAATATATGCATTGGTGATAAAGCCAAAGTTTTCTGACAAACTATGTATGAGGATTTTTCTTATTTGTTGTTTTCTGTACTGAAATGGAGGAGGGAACACAAATCAGTTCCTTACGTTGTTAATGTTGAAGTAGCTCCTAGGGGACGCAGAGGGATCAAGCGTTATATGTCTGAAGTATTTACTATTTGGCAGAGACAAGGCATCAGTCTAGTGGGATGTCCTGCAGGGAGAGAAATACTGCATAGGTAATGGATGCTCTTATTTCTAGAAGTCTGGTCTTTTCTCAAGGTTTCCTCTGGTGTCAGACTGAGCAGGGAAGCAGGGACTCAAGGCCACTGTTTTTAAGGAAAAATCCCTTGAAAGGTGTTCTGATACCAGCTTAAAAGTAGCTCTAAAAATAGGAACACATGGCCTATAGACCTAGTTGAGCACCTCAATGCAAAATTTAGGCTGTTAATAACTGCAGCTTTTAAAAGAATTGGGGAAATGTGCCTTTCACAGGATGTATGAACTTTAAATGCTTTAGCTTTAGAACAAGCATAGGCACAAATAAGTTGAAGTTTTGGGGCCTTTACTTAATTTTTAAAAAGGGATTATAGTTATAACGTAAGAAAATGCTGAGTTTGAAAGGCTAAACTGTGTCTGGGGGGGGGATGGGATGGGACGGGACGGGACGGGACTAGCCCTTTATAGCTCAAGACAGTGGTTTGACAGCATGTTAATTTAGTGAGGCCACTTTTCCTGTCCCACTTTTCCAGGGGATAAATAGAGGAAGGTGAAGAAGATACTTGAAGCCATTGCTGGAAGAAGGGAAGGCATAAGAAATCCAGGCTCTCTTCATGTTAGACCCTAGAATGAGACAAGGCTCTTCCCATGCCCCTGATAGGTTTTCAGAGGAAAGGCAACTTTTTCTCTAAACAAGTAGCTATTTGGGCCAGGAGATTGTTTTGAGTGTATGAGGCCTCTGGAAGAAGAGCCTTTTCTTACTGATACATGTTTAGAACAGGCTATGTTTGAAAGCTGGAGGACAAGATGAAGCAACTGCTCATAGGGCCAACTCAGCACTGCTTTGTGAGAAGAGGACAGAAGTTTGGTTTTAAAACATGAATCAAATAAATGATATGCAGGCCCCCAGAAGTTCTACTCACCCGTGTTTGCCCACCATTTCTTAATATGAATTCTTCCAAAATATCTAAGTCATAAATCATCAGTTCTGTTCTCATTCCTAAACCATACAACACTGGAGTAATACTTGCTTCACCCTGGATTGAAGCTCTAGTTTTTATAAGACAGAGAATGTTGAAATTGCACCTGCTTATAGCACCAATGGCTGGTAACATCATCATTATCTTTATCAGTTGCACTGTTCTGGAAGCCAGCCTTGGCTGAGCTAGCTGAGATACTTCTGAACTAACTACAAGGACTTTACTGTGAGCTTAGAGTTGGCTTGCAACAGAAGAGGCTGAGTAATGAGGCAATTACAGCTGAAATCAGAATCAACCACTTGAAGCCTGTTTTGTTTTTGCATTTCTGTTATGTTTGGAGTTGTTATGTGAGTTTAAAGATCTTGAATCATTTTCTAAGCTAGTGCATTCAAATTGATTGAATACTGGATGCTGTAAAAACAATTACTTCAGCACAGATACACTTACACAACTCCCTTCAAATTTTTTTGTAACTGCATTCAAGCACTCCAGTAATCTTTGGTGAAAAGCCATTGGATACAAACAAATTGTAACTTTTATCCCAATTGGATGACTGAAGGAAATTAATGTCTTTGTGTAAGAAAGTGGCCTTTTCTGTTAACGTACCCAAGCCTTGCAGGGCTGTGAAAAGACTGGTTGTTTACCATGTCTAGGATTCTCTATAATCTTTGAATCTCTAGCCTCAGTACCAAAGTCTGAATTAAGTCTTTCCCATCTGTGCTATTAATTCAAGATCTTTCACTGTACCCTTTACATCCTCCCAAGTTTCATATGTGCAAAGAAGCTCTCAGAATGTGAAGCTATTCCTCTTGCAAGACAGAGGACACAGATAACTACGTGGTGTATGCAACATATCCTTGTTAATATGCTTCATCCCTTCTATGTATTTCCAAAGAAGTTAAACATTTTCAGGAATGTCTGTATAGATAAAGGAACATCCTAAGTAGTGAATAGTAATGAGTTCTAGTTCTTCCTTTTGTAGTCAGGCTGATGCTTGCCATTTTAACAGCGCTGCTGTAGCATTATCCATACCACTGGCTGTCCCTCAGATCTGCACTCAGCATTCTACTTCTTGATGTCATTTCACCACAAGTATAGAATGGATTGCAGAACCTAGTGAACTCTGTATGAATGCTCATGTTTTCATGCACATAGTGCAGACATAAAACCACTAGCTGTCTTTTGGAGAAATCCATTGTTTCATCATTCATAATTGTACAGCACTTTCCAGAAATTTTCTCAGAAGCTTCCCTCATGAGTTTTAGAGCAATCATTTCCATTATCTCATGTTGAGTAACTGGATTTGTGAATTTGTCTTGAGTCATTTTCAGCTACTCTGAAACATGAGGATGAGATTCCGTTTGTAAACAAGACAGCTAAGATTGATTTCAACTTTATTCTTTGCTGAAGGGTTTGTTTTCAGTTTCTTTAGTTTAGTGGTCTTGCAGTGCAAGCCTTTGTCAGACAAGATAATATCTCCCACTTAGTGTTTTCATAAGGATCTTCCTGTTTTCTTTTTTCTTTAGAAAGCATTGAAAATTTAGCATTTCACCCACACGTTTGTGGTCTTTTGAATGGTATCAGCTGCTTTGCAGTGATCTCAGATGGATTTTAAGACTGTTTTTTCTCCCACTTGGAAAACACAGATGGCATAACAGCTTCATCTGTGCTGTTAGTCAAAAGTTCAGGTTTGGGGTGCAAGCTACAACAGGAGAAACCACATGTGCTGTGACTACCTGGAGAATCAGGACTATTAAAAATCCTCGAATAAGGCAGCTGAGCACACAGTCAGAAAAAGGAATTACAGGGGGGTGGAACTGGATGATCTGAAGGTCCTTTTCAATCTGAACTATTCTATGATTCTGTGATGAGCTCTGGTTGGATTCTGCTGCAAATAATGTCAGATCCGGGCTTTAGAAAGCAAACACTGAACTGCACATTGCTGAATGTTTGGTAGGTTGTTTTGGGGTTTTTTTTTCTTCCCTTCTTCTTCTCTTTTTCCAGCAATCATAGAATTAACCAAGTTGGAAAAGACCTTTAAAATCATCCAGTCCAACTGTTACTCCAGCTCTGCCACTTCCACCACTAAACCATGTCACTGAGGGCCTCATCTATATGGTTTTGAACACTGGAAGGATGGTGACTCCACCACTGCCCTGGGCAGCCTGTTCCAATGCCTGTCCACCCTTTCTGTGAAGAAATTGTTCCTAATATCCAATCTAAGCCTCCCCTGATGCAGCGTGAAGCCATTGCCTCTTGTCCTGTCACTTGTTATTTAGGAGAAGAAAGCTTTAAGTGATTTTTATTCTGGCACCTGGAAGTTACACTGTCTAGTTTTGTGCTTTCTTCAGTCACTACTGACACAGTGATATTGCACAATAATAGGTTGTTTATCACTTGGGTAATCCTGTCTGGAAAAACGAAGCTTTTATATAGCTACTGCAGTGCTTGTAGAAGGAGAGGAACAATCCTTATCATTTACAACAGAAAAACAAAGTATAAACAATGGGCTGGTAGCTCTTTGGATTTTTATCTGGCATGGAAAAGTTGCATTAAGAGGGGAGCAAGAAACTATCTAACTTCATGAGTGTGTGATTTCAAGCTGCTGAAAGGCCACTGAAAAGATCCTGGTCTTGCTGTTGACTGCTCCTCATGGAAAGGTGATTCTTGAAACTTAGAGGCAGGAGAAGAGAAAGAATGGTCAGAGCAGAGGAAGTGGCTGGACTGCACCAAGCCTCCTCAGACAGTTGGTTACCTTGTGAACAGTGAAACACAAGCCATTTTTGAGACAAGCAGGACAATAGGGTAGAATAAATGGGAGGAATAGAGAGGTAAACTTCAGGGAGGCTCGAATGGGAAAGTCATGTTGGATTTTTCTTCCAGCCAGAGGAATCTAGACATTGGCAGAGAATGCCCATCCGTTCACAATGGTTTTCTGAGAGCCACTTGACCCTGTGGGAGAAGCAGCTGAGACTGCTGCAGACCTGCGCATCTGAACTAAAGAAAACAGCAAACTGCATGTCTAGGGTACTGATCTTGCTAACTGTAACTAATAGAAACCATAGTTTATCAGCTTTCCTACTCAAGCTGTCCCTGCTCACTCACATACCACGATTTCACACAAAACCAAGTGTCTACACTGATAGCAAATCGTATGTATTAAAAGCAACATGTCAGGACCTCTTACAGCAATGCACATTCAGAGCAGACAGATTCTGGGGACTGGCTGTAAGAAAAATACTTAAGCAGCTAACATGCTTTTTCATGGAATTTAGGAGCTGATGCTAGAAGACTTTGTTGGCTGGCTGCTCAAGTGTTCAGAGCTTGGAATGAGAGAAAAGCTGGGAAGAAATGTGCTTTTGGAGTGCTTTCAGCCCACTTTGACTCTCTTGAGGTACATGGTATCAGCAGTGCGAGCTGGAGAATCCATCCTAGGAACTGACAATTCTATGGCAGGAACTTTTTCATGCATTTGAAATGGCACATGCTGATCCCAGATGTTAGAAATAATCAAAGCAATGCAACGAGTAGAAAACAGTATCAAAAGGCTCAATCTAATCTGCATGTTTAATACCTTTTGAAAATGCAGATTCCAGAAAATAAGAAAAATTGAGGTGTAATTTCAAAAGTATAATTGAAACCAAGTAGAAGTATATGCTTGTGAGTAATGGGAGATGGATTTTTTTTATATGTTTCATGCAAAAAGTAGAATATGTTAGGTCCTATTAACTGTATTGGATAAAGCTTATCTGGAGATGAATGTGTCTCTGTGTAACAAACTGAATTACATGGTCACTGAGGGGAAATGGCATAGATACAAGGTAATTTCAAGGAATATAGAAGAAGGTAATGGAGGATATGGGCTGCTGTGTAGATTTTCAGTTAGACAATAATTACATGCTTGGTACAACACAGGCTGTAGAAACTACACAGACTGTAGGAATTACATGCTCTGTTCTGAGTTACCTCCCCCAGTACACATAGGTGCAAGGGGAATGAGAGCGTTCCAGTGTGATATTCTTTTATGTATGCACAATAGGAGAGGATAAGATTATAGTTTCTACTGTCTGAAAGCTCAGTCTCAGCTAGTATGTACCTCCTACGGGGATCAATCACATGGTGACATTGTTGAAGTTGAAACTAGACCCTATTGATGGCAATCAAATCATACATTTTCGCCAGCTGTACTTGACAGCATTATTTCCCAGCAGAAAATTTCAAATCATCATTTTCTTCTGCATTTTCTTTATCATTCTATGATAAAGAGATCTCAAATATATATTGGTGGTATATCTACGTAGCACAGGGGTGTAGGCCTTTGTTTAAAGGGAGACTCTAAAGCTGTCTGTATGGAAATCCTGTTATTTTTCTCTTCTAGATGTACATCTCAGGAATAAAACTCCGGAGTCTGGGTTCAGGATTTTGTTTCTCTTGCTGTACTAAAGGCAAAGATAAACCTTACCTAAAATTGTTCAGATGCTTTCAGGCTTGCAGAGAGTTGAGGTTTAGATCCCAGATTGATTTGAGGTTGATGCAAACCAAATCCTCTTGTTAGTCTTCCACCACACTGACTGATTAGTTATGCTTTACTTCAAGATGAGGACTTGGGCACATGTAAGTGTGGTTTCGGACTTACCGCTTCCTTGGCGTGAGAATTGGTACATGACTGTGTGCCTGTTCTTCCTCTGTTACAGTGCAGAATGAGGTGGGGATTTGGAAACTCATGGCCTTGATTTATAAGCAACACAGCTATTTAGTTCCATTGTGCTACAGTATTTCTCATAGATTTGAAAGGTGAATTTGAGCATGCTTCTGACTGCTGCCCACAATTACTTTTAATAATAATAGTTTTGAAATAAATTGGTGATTTTTATATAACAAGGCACAAGATCCGACTGCAGCTTTGTTTGTTAGGTATAGGAGGCAATGGCCAGCTACTTAGTATGAGATAGGTGTGGATTTACTTGGGGAGGGAAGACAGTAGAAAGCCTAACTCTTAGCAACATCATAATGATATAGTTGTGTCTGTCCCACACATGAAACTAGATCAGCCTTTGTAGATCAAAGTGAGATCTCAACCTGGTTAAGGGCAGAGAGCTTGTGAAGCCATCACCTTTTGCTGTATTTAAGAACACCTCAGAAACACATCTGTTGGGGAAGGATTTATTCTGATTTGAGGCAGAGTTGTACAGATAACACCTCAGGCAACCTTCTAATCTTTTCCATGAGACTGATCATTTTGCTCAGTTCTCTCTGACATACAAACACCAGTACTGGAATTACAGTCCAATACTCTGTCTCTTATTGGAGCTGGGAGCAAATGCTGAAGGAAGAGCAGAAGAAGGATATAAGCATGTACTCAAACTTCCTAAGTGTCTTCTCCCAGCCACAGTGGCCAGGGACTTCTTTAATTAGTACCTGTGCCATTCTGTTTCACAGAATCCCAGACTGCTTTGGGTTGGAAGGGACCTTAAAGCTCACCCAGCTCCAACCCCTGCCACAGGCAGGGACCCCTTCCACTGAAGCAGCTTGCTCCAAGCCCCTGTGTCCAACCTGGCCTTGAACTCTGCCAGGGATGGGGCAGCCACAGCTTCTCTGGGCACCCTGTGCCAGACCCTCAGCACCCTCACAGGGAAGAACCTTATAGATCATGACCAGTTTTATATCCTAATTTTTTCTAACCAGTTTTTGAACACATTCATTCCCAATATTCACAATAGCCACCAATGATGAAGTTTCATAAGTTGACCTCCCCACTTATATAGAAACTGCCACATGGTGTTTTCATTTGGCACTTCCTCTGCTTTGCAATTTATAGGAGAGTGAATGGCACTGTCCATAATCTGTGTGTGCCTCAGTATTATTATACTTGTTGGGTTGCACAATATTTAACAACATGTTAGGGAAGGAAACTTGTCATTTCTTGTCCTGAAGGAAACTCGTCACAGGGTTGAACTCAGTTTGCTGGATACAGGCACACACTCGAGTTTTATAGCATGACCTTTAGAGTAGAATGTGATCATTTTAAAAGGACATCTTGCTTCAGGGGAGCCAGAATGGAATGGGAAACAGGGGGGATCATTAAAACCATGAGTACTTACTTGTTGTTGCACTGTGTTAGTTTCAGATATTTGTCCGAACATCTGGTTTCTCTACTACTTTCATCTTCAATCTAAGCTGGATTTTGATTGTAAACAAGCAGCAAATTCATCATTATGAGCTTTCTAAAAACAATTTTAAGTTATTTTAAAGATGTTTTTGGAGTTTTATTTTCATTGCACAATAAGCTTCCATTCAGGACTAGAGATGCCTGCTTGAGGCGTCAACAACCATTTCTCTGTCCTACATATTAGCCATATTCTGTGAAATTAGACCCCAAAATGCTATTGAATTAGATAAACCAATAGGAATGAATTTTGAAATGGAGAGAGAATAAATTATTATTCCTTCTGATATTCCTACAGCTGTGAATACATCTTGATTCAATTTGTACCAAGCAGTGGGAAAACACTTTTTGAATGGTTTGAAAGCATTTAATAGTCCTGTGATGCACAGTTGATTTACAGTCTAGCTGTACTGCATTTCAGTGACATGTGTCTGAAAGTTTGAAGGTATGATATGGAAAATTATTACCTTCCCTGTTACTCTGAGTAATTGCTCTCTAATGGACTCTTCCAGCTCTGAGACTGTTTTATTGCTTATGGTGACTGTTAGCTGATGCCCGTTAATACAGCTATGATTATCCACCAGCTCCTGGGAGGATATTGTCTGTTCCCTAGGTGACAGAAGTCCTTTGCTCTCTGCCCCTCTCAGCTTTGCAATTGCTTTCTTAAAACAACTCAGAAAATGAAAAAGAAAAGCCCTTTCCTTGCAGGAGTGATAACTTCTGAGAGCAGAAACAAAGGTCTTGCTATAAAGTGATTTGGACCATTGGTCTCTCTAGTTCAGAGTCCCATCTGAGGCAGCAGTGAGGCCTGGATGCTTCAGAGAAGGAGATACTGCAGCAGGGTAGTTATGAGGTAGTTTCTTTCTGATAAAATCTTGCTGAACGTGTTTTTTCTTATGACATGAGGAGGTGAGAATCAACTATTTCATGGTGAGCTTCATCCCATTCATAATGTAGGTTGGTAGCCTCCTATTTTATCTCTGCTTTTGAGATAAAGTTCTAGATCTCTGCAGGATCTCTTAATCTGAGCTTCATTCTCTGCTTTTGCTTATCTTTACCACCTGTCTCTGACATTCCCTCTGTTTCTAGAGTGTCCCTTTTGGCTTGACCATTAGCTATATTCTTGATAAAAGGTAGTAATTGATAGATTAAACAGAGTTTTTTGCTATTTTAGCTTGTTCACTACCCTCAAGTGCTCTTCCATTGAGTTTGTGGCATGGTGATGTGCCATCTGAGATTCAAGTACCTAAAATGAATCTTACTGGTAAAGGAATGGTTTTGAGGGTCAGGGTTTTCTCCTGAATGGAAGTGGAGCCTGCTCATCAGCCACAGAGATTAGAAAATCATTGGTGCAGCCTGTGGCACTGGCAGAGTACATGAGAAAATTGTGCCTTGGATGAGCAACTGGTTGTCTGAATATAGTACTTTACTCAGTTAAACATGCTGTTGTACTTACTCCATTCATTCCTCATCCACCCTGATCCTTGTATTTTCTTTTAGTCTGAGTGAGGAACCAGATTGTTTCAGGTTGAAACTGCATGGTAAGAGAGAGGAAATGTTTTAAATAATTGGAAATAAGGAAGCTGTGAATATAGTGTTAAGTGCTGAAAGAAGATAGAATAAACTGAGACTTTTAAAATCTCACAAAAACATCTGGAAGAAGAGCTTGATCCTTCATAAGGTGCTGAACAGCTGTGAAGGGCAGGTGGCAGCAGAAATTTGTGGATGTCAGCAGCAAGATGAGCTCTGGAAATACTCCTTTTATGTGTATCTCTTGGAATATTAAAGCTTTTGAGCTTGGCAAAAAGGAATTCAAAGTGGCCTAAAAATCATCTCTAAAGACTGGTGACCACTGATTTCTCAGCAGAGGAGTTCCACTCCACCCTGTGCTACCCAACAGTTTTCCTCAAGCTGATGAAGAGACTTCCAAAGGCTTGGTGTGCCTCTTAACTCTTGTCATTTGTAAGCTCTCATGGCAACGCACACTCCATCCTTACATAAATCACCTCAACCTTCCTTTATCCAGCTGCTCTGTGGCTGCTCTTTGTTGTTCAGGTATGACTGGGCTTTCCTTCCTTTCTGACAAGATTAGCCCAAAGAAAAGAGGTGATCTTCAGCTGTAAGTTTAGTTTGCTTATGAGATGGTCACGTTCTCTCCAAAACCCTCTTCTGAGAAATGTGAATGGACAGAATAGTTATCTGAGAGTCTGATATTAGCACTGCCTTCTTATTTGTTCTTTCTCCTTTTGAACTTTTAGTATGAAAGTCATCACAACCAGAACCTCTCTTACAGAGCGTCCTGTGCAGAATACAGTCAGACTGTGGATGTCTTCTCTGGTTTAGTAAGGATGCAGTTCCTATGAAGGCAGATCAGTTTGGGCTGGTGGTGCTGAGACATGGCTGAGCAAGCTGCAGTATGGGGAGATGTGGGCTCTCAGCTCTGCTGTAATCCTGCTGTGCAGAAGGGAACGTCATCTCTCAGCAACACAGAGGGAGGCCTCAGATTAAAAGCTGAGGAGTGAAGTATTGGTATCTCTGTTATTTGTAAGACTAATCCAAGTAGGTGTATTTCACTATGCTTGTGCTGCAATGAGGCAGTAGTTTGCTATGCACATTAAATGGGTTGAGGTGTAAAGATCTAACATACATCAGTGGCCAGTTATCAAAATGTTTGCCATTACGGATGGTGAGAAGAGAAAGTGGGCAGCTCTTTCCTTTCTGCTTCAGAAGCAGTGCCTTTGGCAGTGCTGGTGATTGCAGTCCCATTCCTGTGGCAGTACAGGCAACAGGCCTGGTACTATACTTGCCAGGCTTCTCTAGATTAGTTTTTTATTCCCATTTTCCCTATTCGTTTCCAGGACATTTTCCGAGGTAGAAAGAGGGGAGGCTTGTGTGAAGCCATCTAGAATGCTGTTGGCTATTTAGGTGTCCTGGCCATCATACATGCTCAGAGAAGGACTACAGAGCAGATGGTCAGCTCATCACTCTGGACATACCAGACTCACTGTGTCTGAGAGTTTATGTCCACATACTGTCCAATGTGCAGGCACAATGTGGGGAGAAGCAGAGGTGCCTTTTCTCTGAACAAGTGAAAGCCAATAATTCTTCTATAGGGGTACATAAATGCTCAGGGGCTTTTGTTGGGGGTTATTCATGTCCCATGCAGAAGACCTTGTCTCCTGGATAACTTAATATGCAGCAAGAGAATTCAATGGCTTTCCTGAGGGTAATACAAGTGGGGTGCTGGTTGGGAAGTGAAGGAATTGGACTGCAAGGGAGGAGCTGCATCATGCAGGACAAAAAGAGAAAGTAGTGATGTTTTGAGAAAGGGTGGTACTCATCTGTAGACTGATGCTGAGAGCAGAGAGGAGTTTAGGGGGAGGGCAGGGGCTGTCACTGCATGATCCAAGCCATAGGAGACCTGTCTAGTTAACGGAGCAGTAAATCTGAGCTTTCCTGTGTGTATTTATTTTCACGTCACAATCTGTTTAAGCAAGACAAGCACATTCTAATTGCACTCTAAACAAGGATTTCTCCTGTAGCATTTTACAGCTGTTTCTTGTATTCAGTGCCAAGCTGATCTTGGTGAGATGTTCTAGCACAGTATGGACATGAGCCCAGTGGGCGGATGTTTCTTTCGCTGCATTTTCATTCACTGTTTCAAGGGACAGTTGAAAGACTCCTTCATAATGGTTTAAGTTCACGAAGTCCATTACTGTGTACAGAGCTGAACATCTGGCATAGAAGCATTCTGGTGACCCAAAGAATGTGCTCAGCAAGAAATAAGATGCATTTGAAGTAAATGCTGCAGTCTGACTGGAATTAACTTCATTTAAGACTAAAGAGCAAAGATAATAAGATAGTGCCTGCTGGAAAGATGACACCAGGGGCTGAGCTGAGTTATGATACCTGCGACATCTCAGAGTGATGTGAAGTGTTCTGGGCTGTAAAGCTTTCGCATCCAGTTAAAAGATACACATATAGTAGTCACCTAATTATTTGATCCTGCTCTTGTTGAAGCTGATATGAGTTTGGCTAAGTGCAGTAAGAGTTTGAATAATAAGGACATTATGAGCAGCAGAAGGGCCATTACCTGTGGTAGAAGTTAGAAAACTTGCATTCCTGTGCATTCTCTGTAGTGAGTTTTGAGGGGTCTTTGTTTCCTAGATTTTGGAGTCAGAACACTTTGTTTCAGAGCTGACATTGTGTCCAAGAGAAACTTTTCCATTAGACAGTGTGAAGCACCGAAATAAGAAAAGGCATGCATTTGCGCTGTGAAAATGAGCTGGATCCTGGCATTGTGCTACACAAGCAGAGAGCAACACCTCTGATGAGGATGCCGCAGAGCATGAGTGCGTGTTGCTGGGAGGCAGCAGCAAGTCCGGGCTTATGCTCAGTTTACTATTCCGATGTCGTCCCACTAGAGGGATTTTTCACTTGCTGAGCTCAGTAGCACCGCTCTGCATTTATGCACAGGATGCTGGTAGCTCCAGCTGAGGCACCGCAGGCTTCTGCTGCTGCATACGGCAGGACGCCTGCTCTCTCAGGCATCTGAGCAGCTCTAAGCAGGGAGAAGTGACACCGGAGCTAGCAGGTTCAAACTGAAACGCAGGGAAGCTACATTCTTCATTTTCATTCATGCACTTAGATGAAAAGCCAGCTTCTTGGAAAGCAAGATTCTTTACATTTAGATGCTTGTAGGTGTCCGATTGCATAATGTACATTTGAAAACTGTAGCCTTTATTTATAAATTAAAAAAAGCAAAACCAATCAACGAAACAAAACCAACAAAAAAAGCCCCAACCAGCAAAAAAAAAAAAAAAATTAAACAAGTGATTCTAGAGATAAAATAAGGGATCTGTTCCAGCTGAAGAATCAAATACATCATAAGGTCCCTCTGGACTACGACATCTTACTTAGTGGCATCCCAGCTAAATTTAGATGTTCAAATTAAAACCATCTCTGCTGAGAGGCCAAATCTGTAGGCTTGTCCTGGAGTTAATGAAAAGACACAGACACTTCTCACAGGTTGATTCAGCCACTTGAGAGCTGGAGTCGTGAGTGTGTGTGTATGTGAGTGTGTGTGTGTGTCTGCTGAATCTCATGCAGGGCTCTGATGCTCCTAAATCGGACAGAATGAAGTATGAAGTTTGGGGTGTAGTGAACTGAGCCACAGTTCTTGATAAGCTTTCAAAAGAGGGTGGAGCCAGCCTCCTACTTTCCATCACAAAAGGTAGTTCAGATACAGCGTTGTTATGGACATGAAGAATCTTGATAAAGGGACCTTAAAGCTCATCCAGTTCCAACCCCTGCCACAGGCAGGGACACCTTCCACTAGAGCAGCTTGCTCCAATCCCCTGTGTCCAACCTGGCCTTGAACACTGCCAGGGATGGGGCAGCCACAGCTTCTCTGGGCACCCTGTGCCAGCACCTCAGCACCCTCACAGGGAAGAGCTTCTCAATGTCTAATCTAAATCTCCCTTCTGTCAGTTTAAAGCCATTCCCCCTTGTCCTGTCACTACAGGCCCTTAAAAAAGCCCCTCTCCAGAGGGAGTTTCAGTCAAAAATGGCTTTATTTATTTATTTATTTATTTTTCCTAAAATGGAGTAGTACAAATCCTGCTGATTTTCACTGGACCTTATATTCAGCTTCTTTCTGTGATCCCCATTTCCCATATTACACAATGTCCCTATGCTTGTGTTTTCTGCAATGTCCTCTTGATCACTATTCTACTGCAGACAGTATCTTAGAGCGCCATGCTGACTTCATAAGAAGCTGTACAAAGCATGTGAATGACAGCTCAGGGAAGGGATGACAGACAAGGAGTTAGATGCTACATGTATCTTGGGAAGTGGCATCATTTGGAAGGTTCCCAGACCAGCTTCAGTGCTGACTGTATTTCAGTTTTCAGTTCATAACAGACCTAGAAATCTGAAGTACTGAATGCACTGTTAGGAAGAGTAGGGATTCTTGTCAGAATAGTCTGATGGGAAGATCCTCAACGGAAACTTTGGAGGATTCATTAATAAACAAATGAGAGCAAAAATGAAACAATTATTTTAACAAGAAGTTTTCATCAGAACCCCATCAGGGACACTGTTCTCTGCCAGTTCCATTGGAGGAGTTGTAAGAATCAGCCCCAGAGAGGACCAGTGGGGAAAGAAAATATACTTCAGTGGAGTGCATCATAATTCCAGTTTATGGATGCAAAACCCCATCCTATTTGCCAAGCAGAGGATTTTTCTGCTCTGCTTTTCGAGTACCCACACCAGTCATCTACTGCTCTGTTACCTGTGTCAAGTTTTAGGTGTAAAATCTCCTTTCAGTTGCTCTTCTGGCACGGCACTGCATGTATTCTAGTTTCAGTTAGAGTGAGGAGTGGCTGCTTTGCTGTGGAACAAATTAGTGTTCTCTGCTTCAGCCTAGGAAGTGCTCATTTTGCTTTATTTACATATTAGCATTTTCTTCTCCTTCTCTGAAAACACGGAGAAGGCAGAAGTGCTTTTGAAACTTCGACTCGCACCCAAGGGCTTTGTAAAACTGGAATGTGCAAGTCACATCAACCCTGCTCTTCGGATCTGAAATTGCAGGGAAAAGGCAGAATGGATGCTTGATGCCTCTCTTGTGCAACCCAGCATTCCCTCTGAGTAGCAAAATTCCAGTATTAGTGGAAAGCATTTCTGTAAGACATCCCAGCCTGTGCCAGCACGGCATGTAATGCACACCATGCAGGCCAGCTCATGAAGCAAAACATGTTTACAGAAACTGAAATGACTTCTTTGTTGTTTACTTGCAAAAAGGAGAATGGCGTCAGGAGTCCTTTGAGAGAGAGTCTAGCTTTTGAGTTACACTGACACAGCACTGCAGTGTGACTAGGCGCGACTTTTGTGACCTTGGGACTGTTCCAGGAGCTGCCAGAGCAAATGCCCCATCAACCAGTTGATCTGTGAGGCAGAGAGAGGCATTATCATCTAAACACATGGCTGTACGTGCCACACTGCCCAGTCACCCCAGGGAAAGTGACTCACTGGTCACTAAAAGCAAACCCTGCTCCATAACTTACCTCCACAGCACTTCCAGAGGCAGCTGACTTTTCCTGGTGGATCAAGGCTGTTTTAGTTTATCATCATGTGGCCTAAATCATCTGAGATCATCAGTAGTGTGTGAGGGTTTACATGTGATGGTGCTGCTTGTGCTGATGCAGACTGGCCCTCTTACAGTAGAAATCTTGCTCCCAGTTACAGGATCTTGGAATTTCTCAGGTTATTTCCTGTTCACTTTTATCTTCTCCCCTCCAGGGATCTGTAATTGCCCTTGAATTTTCTTACCTCTGCTAGATATGTATCATCAATACTTGTTAAATGTGAGGGTTTGCTTCTTATGCTTTGTTTTCCCTAAAGAGCAATTTGTAATTCATGTTGTGGAAGTGTCTTTTGTCTCCAGGCTTGAGATCTTGGAGATCCTAACCCACTGTGGGCACAGGCATTGTTTCATCTCTCTTCACTTGAGTATTGCCTATGCAGTAAATCAAATTACATATTTGTACCCTTCTTGTTCCAGTAATAGCTGAGTGTTTCCCAGAGCTACTAGGATCCGTGGGGATTCTGACAGTACCTGGGCAGGAAGCAGCTCAAGGCAAGAGAAGAAAAAAAGCCTCACAAACCTGAAAATACTGACTGTAGAAGATGCCAAGCAGTAGGCGATAGAGAATAGATGGTTTTACCTTCACCTTTCCTGGTAAGAATAGCTGCCCAACAGGGCTTCCAGCTAGATGCTGGAGGAGAAGTTGTCACCCTGAGCAACACTAGTGGGAAGTATTTGTATTGTGAATGCCCAGCCAGCACAGCTCTGAGGGAGTTATTTGTGCAAAGAGCAGTACAAAAGTATGTATCTTTTATGGTTTTTTGTTCTGCAAAGAGTATGGAATGGGGAGAGGGGTGATTCACACAGGAGTTAGACATCACTTACTGTAAGTATGTTTCCCTTAAAGAGCTTACTCAGGCAATTCTGCAAAAACAGTAATACTTTTATAGGGCATGACATGTGATTTTTTTGCTCCTTATCCTTTCATTTTCTTCTGCTGTTGGGTGCTACTCCTTGTCTTTGCTCCTTTTCTCCCATTTTAACAACAGCATTCTGTACTTTTTATAGCATCTGCTGTTACAGGCTCTTCTGGTTCTTTTAAAAGAGTACATTATCCTTGTGGCATGAGGTTATCACTGTTTCCAAGTGGGGAAGCAGAGGCCCTGAGAACCTGTCCACAGACCTCTTGGCCCTTCTTGGTGTGCATTATATGCAAAGTTGTAGTACAATGTGCCCTACCCGAGCTTCTGTCAAAGAAAGAAACAAAGGCTGAAGAGTTGTTTGGCCGAATGCTGTTCCTCCTGCCCGTGTGGGGTTGCTCTGTGCTGCACATTTGTTGTTGATGTATCCATATGGCCAAGGAGTGTGTTTGCTGGAGAAATGTCTTTGTAGCTGCATAGATCTCCCTCATCAGGTTGTATTTGCTGCTTTCTGTCCTTAATTTCATCCCTTGCGTTTACTTATGCTTCCTTTTTTTTAAACAGCAAACAGCTGTGTATTCTGTAGGATCATTGCTGTCCACTTGCCTTCCTCCCTTCAACCACCTTCCTAGTATGTGTCTCTTCTTTCTCCTGAGATGAATGAATCTGCTTTTCCAAACCAAATGTCAGGGTTTTTTACTTTCCAGGCTTTTCTTCCCCTTTCTTATTATTTCTCTGACTAGCTGAAATGATCTTGTCCTTCTCCTGGTCTCTGCTCTGAAGACAGGAGCTACCCTGGTACTTTCTCTGCTTCAGCAGTGGGATGTGAATGACTGGATAACCATTGCCACACAGATGTCTTGTGCTGCCCTCAGCATGGCCAGGAGACAGAGAGACTGGGAAAAAGAAGTTGCAGGGATAAGATAACTGGGTGCATGGGAGAATGTGGGGGTGAGTCACAGGGGATCAGAAGTGTGACACAAAATGGTATTGCAGCAGTGGCAACTGCTTCATCCTCAAAAGCTGATGCCTCTGTGGGAAGCAGACTGCATATGACTCAATTGGCTTTGCTGACTCCTGCACAAGTCTGAATGAAGCTCAGGCTGACCCCAGAGCTCTGCAGTGAGTTCATCCTATTGATGCACACAGCTGTGAGATGTCTGAATCCTGTCTCCGGTTGCAGTGCTGGCAGGAGTTAAAGTTGTTACAGAGCAGAGCATGGGAGAAGGAGTCTTCCAAGGCTCACTGTGAAGCAACACTTCAGAGGCAGAAATAAAAGGATAATGGGATAATCTCAGAGCTCTCCTTATCTTGTTAAAATAATAGTGCTAATAGTAACCAAAGGATAGCTTGCCTGAGGTGTTTAATAGCCATGGTAGGTTCTGACAGCCCCAGCTGCTGCTGCAGTATGTTTCCTGGATATAGAACAGCTATTGAATGACTGACTGACTGTGGGCAAGGCACACACTCCACTTGTTTTCTGTTCCTGCCCCTCGCCCCATTTCACCTATCTTTCTGTTTGATCAGTGCGTGCAAAATCGGTATCTGTCCCATTTCTGGCACAAAGGAGCTTTAACTTCCATGACTGCTGTTGAACACTGCTGCTAACACATTGCAGGACTAGAGTCAGGTATTTGCTGAAGGCTCCACTGTGGAGTAAGCAGACAGCACAGCAGCATGGCTGTCTTCTTATGCCTTGACCTTTTACTGATTGCATTGCTGTGAAAAGGAAGCATGAAATGAATGTTGGACCAATATATATAAAAAAATGCATTAATAGGGGGATGGTGGGCCAGTTAGTGGGACTTCATGTTTGGCAATATCATGGTTTGAAGTATTGAAGAATAGGCACACAGTTTAGTGTGGTTGTAACGAAAGTGCATCTTGTCCAAGAAACGCGATGTCAGATTTCCATGAGGTTATGAGGTTAATGGATGAGGTTTTCTTATAAAAAGCCAAACTTCAACAATCAAAACCCATAAAAACCCCAACACACATTATGTGATATTACTGAAACATTCACTAAACGGATTAAGTCCTGGCTCAGAGTAGCTGCCAGTAGCAAGTAGAAAGTTGGTGGATCCAGTTGGTTTTAATACTTAAGGCTAGAGCTTTTAAACCATTGCTGATGGAAATTCCTGCATGAGGTGAAGGCTGATCCCATGCCTAAGAATGACAAGAGCAGAGTAGTACAACATGTACGATGTCAGGAACTTATAGGTTGGAACCCACTGAGAAAAACCTGATGCTTAGCGCAGCTTGGTATTGGATCCTGCAAGTGCTGGGGGAGCAAGGCAGGCAGGCAGGATCCTCAGGAAGGGCACCTTGTCCTAGGAAGCCTGAACTCCATAGGCTCCATTTGTAGGGAGCAATGGCAATACATGAGGTGTTGCATAGTGTTATGCTGCTAGTGGAAATGGTAAGTTGGAGAAAGTGCCTTGAAGAAACCTTCCTGGAATTCAGGACATTAGCCTCTAGCTTATCAAAAAGGTTAAGTGACTCGATGGCAAGAAAACTGTACATTAAAGGATTCTTAATGCAGCAGAACAAGACGTAGCAAAAACTGAGGGCTGGAAACTGAGATCAGACAAATAAAATAACAAAGGTCATAAATGCTTAATAAAAGATGTAGAGAGTCGCTGGAGCAAGTGAAGGCTCTTGGCCTTCTGAAATTTAGACTGGATGCTTTTTTTGGCAGTTGCATTCAGCTAGAGCATGAGTTTACAGGATCAGAGGTAACAGAGAGAAATGCAGGGTCAGGCAATGGGATTCAATGGATCTAGCAGTCTTTTTTTAAGTCTTGAAAAAGTGTATCACCTAAAGCAGAGGGTCAGGCACAGAGCCAGTGTTCTCTCATGGATAGTAAAGGCAGATCTTAATCATATCACATTCCTGCTAACCTTCACCAGATTGTCTTTGTCATCCTTAAAAGGGTCTGATGGAGCTCAGTGGGAGGGTTTTCACTGGCTTCAGTGAAAATGAGTGAGTCAAAATAGCATTACTTTTACTCCCAGATCAGCACTCTGATTTGGTAGTGTTCACATATCAAGTGCAGGGGATTCACTAACACATTCTTATACAGGCAGCCGTTTTGAGTGCGATTTTAAAGCATTGGAATATAGTTATTTGACTGATTATCCTTCGGAGATCTGACACAAATCAGAATTCAGATATTGAGTCTTCCAGTGTCATTTGGTAACAACTACAATAAAGTTGTTCTATTCCTACCCCATATAAATACACTGAAATATCAGAATGGCACTTGTTTATATTTGCACGATTCAGTTATAATTGCTTTTGTGTCTTCACTGTTCTTTCCATGGAGATCTCGTTGGACTTTGAAGAATTATTTTGAAGAAGGAAGTGCAGGGAGAAGGAGGAGAATACAGCCAGAGAGAAAGAAGGCTTGTCTCGCAGCTACAGTAAAAAGGACCTGGAGACAGATTAAAAAGAAGAGGTATTCCTAGCTCCAGCATAGATGTTATAAGTGGGACCTAACAACATACTGGGGCAGCTCTTGTTGGAGCACTTCACCAGGTTATTGTGTAATTGATTATCCACTCTGTGTATCTCTTTCTGGCTATAGGGGAGGCTGCCAGTTCCTGATCAGGGTCCAAACCGCTGCTTTTGCTACCTGTTTCCCAGTAACTGTGAGAAAATATGGTATTTCGTTTGAAAATACGTTGCTTATATCTTCTGCATGCTCTTAGGTGACTATTCTTTGCAGGCTTCAGCAAGGATTTCTCTTTTCCCTTCCATGCGCGTGCAAAATTCCCATGAAACCTAATGGATATGCAGGGGAAGAGGCTGGGGAGGGCTTTGTGGGTCAGTGCAGTGAGCAAAGGGACTGCCAAGTTTCTGTCTGTTGCTGTGTGCACAACACACACTGCAGCCAGAAAACAGATATAGCGTGCCATGAGGGCCAGCATGAAGTCTCTGCTGCCCCATCTTGTCTTAGCAGGAGGGATGTGTTAGGAATTGAGGGGAAGGAGCTGTATTCCTCTGGATGGGGAGAAAAAAACTGTACAAGGGATAGTGAGAGGAATGGTACATCATGGGGACAATACACCTGAGCTGCACAGCCTGCTGCTGCCTGGGAAAAGGAGCTGCAAGCCTGCACTGGTGACTCTGGGACCTCAGGCAGGGTATTCCTGAGAGGCAGGAGAGGGGATGTAGTGGGGTAGTACCCAGATGCCTTGCTACAGTCTGTGAGAGAGGGAGTCATTTACTGCTTGTTTCTCATTATACTCCTGTTCCCCTATAAGCTGCCATGTTCAGACCAAGCTTGGAGTTTGTGTGCCTCAATACTCTGAACTAAGAGGTGCCAGGAGACTGACTGAAAGGAAGGGGGGTTAGGCATGGGAATAGAGAAGGAAGAGAGAGAAGCTGTCAGTTTAAGAGAAGACCAGGAAAATTGTTTTGGACTCTGTGGGCTCAGGAAAGCTTAATAGGGCTGGATGGATCATTTCAGGTGAATGATTGTGTTGGCCAGTTTGGCCCTGTGTGTGTGTCTGAATTAGAAGTTATTCAGAAATTCACATATATCCTGTGCAATCATATTTTAGTGTACAGAATCTACTCTGCACACCCTCTCTTCAACAAGGTCTCCCCATATTTCCTAGCTGCTTGATAACATTTCTGTCTCTTGGCTAACCAGAATACCCAGAATGCGAGGGCACGTAGCTCACGTGGGTATTGACACAAAGCATATTAATCCTGAAAATTTGCTAGAACAAAACAAAACCATAAGTGATAGCAGAAATGTAATTCTGCTGAATGCTGCCCTTCAGAATTCCCTGGTCACCTGGATTTGAGGCAGAGCCAAAGGAAAGAAGATGGCTTGTTGGGATTTGTCTGATATCAGACTGTGCCTTTCTGTCCTTGGATCACTGCTTGAGTTTTACAGCAGACACACAGCAAAGTATAAATTCCGTATGTTTCAGTGAAGGAGGATTTAGCTTAGTCCATTTACCGACATGTAGTCAGTCCCTTTGGCATGGGGATTGCTTCAGCTTTCTCCTTATCTTAGTTGGAAGCACCACAGTAGTTTGCCCAGGCTCCAGCTGCACATTACTACATATGTAGCACCTTTTATTCTAAAGGGATAAAGTTGGCTGTTAAATCACAAAAAGACTGACATTTTCTGTCATTGAAAACATGAAATATTAGCAGTACAAATAATTTCTCGTGTTCATCGTTCTGATACAATGACAGTAATTTTGTGCCAGCCCTGTTATTTCCACTGAACAAATCAGTGCGCAGCGCAAAACTAAACAAACTACAGTCTTACGGATAACCTAGAAATGCATTCCTCAGTTTCAGAGCCATCCACTGGTTCCTCCAACCTAGTTTTCAACCACATAAGATTTAATTGTTGCAAATGGAATACTTGTTCTACAGAAGTCCAATAAATCTGCAGTCTGTCTTCCCAGTAATCAATCACAGATTGTGAATTGCATGAGGAAAAATCTATAAGATATGTTCTTCATGTCTAGTACGTTGGGTTATTTTCATGTCTTGTGGTTTGAATTTGGCCACTGTCATTTTAGTGGAATTTCCTGCCATCTGCATTCAATTGAATTTTCTCACAGATTTGGGCTTGCTTGTAAATACTGGGATCTGGCAAAAGCAGTATCTTTGTTCTTCAGGGGCATATTCAAAAACCGTTAACATGGTGTTGGCAATGTGCTGGGTTAGGGAAGATCCAGGAGATGAAAAAGGTATAAATTCCCCCCCTCCCCCTAACAGCTGATGATTTGTCTGAGAAGGAGAAAGAACAATGAGTGCATGAGCTTGTGGCAGAGTTTTTCTTCAGCTATCCTGGTACTTTATAGTTCACTCATTAGTAGGGTGTTGGTCTGACTGTCTGCTTCTGACCACGTATGTAGGCAACAGGCTGAGCAGCCAAAATATTACAGTGAATTCCTGGGGGATCTCATTGCACAGTCCCAAACAGATCAGGAGTTGATTTACCACCAGCTCTAATTTGTGTTTTGGCTGCTGAATTTGCATCCAAACAGTGAACATTAGCATATGCAGATTCTTAGAAATCACAGGACCTCCGGGGCTGTTGGGGTGAAAAGGCTGCTCCAGCCTCACTTTAAGGCATCACTGCAATGTTAGGAAATTCCAGGTAATCTCATCATCCTAATTGGAAGCTGGAGAGAGCCGTTTGCATTCCTTTCTGAGAAGAGTGTGTATAATCAAATTAAAAACCCGTCCAAATGTGGAGGATCAAGTTTAAACCAACAAAATCGAAACAATTTGGAGTGTTGCTGTTTTGAGCTTAACCTCACAACGAGAAATAATAGATAAAATGGCTTTGCCTGTATACTCTGTTGTGTTACTTGCTAGAGATGGAAGAGGTTTCCCAACTCAGAAGGAACCTGCTTTACTTTATCTCATTTTTCATATTTCAATTTGTCAGATTTTGTGGTGTTTGCACTTAAATCAGAGTCAGTTCCAGCTGACAGTTCCAGTTTCTTGCTGCGAAAAGTAGGCCTATGAAAATCATAGCAAGGGCTTCTAGATTTATCATGTCTCTGCTTCCTTCACAGTTTATTCCAGTTGTAAATTGAAAGATGTGTTTTCTGACTGGCGGCTTCTCAAACTAACCTTGGTCTTTAAAAATGGGCTATTTCATCTTGTATGTCGTTGAGCCAAAGTTAGATCTTCGCCAGTTCCTTTAAACACACACAGTGCATTTAAATACCTTCAACTGCTTGGCGTTCAACACAGTGTTGTATTGATAATGCATCAGAGGGAATCCTGTTTCTGCTCTCGTTAGTTCTGCAGAAAAGGGGAAAACAAGCATTTTGGCCAGTGATGTCTTTAGAGTGTCACTGTATTGTTTAGCTTTTGGTTTCTGTAGCATCTTCTAAATTCTGTCAGTACTGGAAAGCAATCCAGTCCAAGATGTTAAACAACAGCTCTGCCCAGAGACCTAGAGGGTAACATTTTGCATCATTTATCTTTTAGAAGAACTGCAGCATGAGAATCAATGTATTACTTTCAGTATTTCATTTTCCGTGGTCTGGGTACAGTGCCTGTGAGGAGGCTCCTTGCAGTAGCTGCAGACACACTGAAAACTACCAGGCTTTGTTACTGCAACTTCTGCTCCGCACGGGCATGCTGAGATCTGATGGGAACAAAGCAATTTTCTCTTACTGTTGTGAACAGCTGCACTTGCATTTAGGTCTCTAGGTGCTTTTAGGACAGAAAGCTTTACCAACAAGGAATGGTGTTCCATGGGAAGCTTACTGATTCAAATGGATCCTGGGGAATATTTGCACTTCTACAGCAGGCAGGCTGACAGTGTGAATACACGGGCATAATTCAGCTGAAGCAGGTTGATGATGTGAGGTTTTGCCTTGTCCCTTTTGGGATGCCTGTGTGTCGCCCTGGCTGATATGGACCTATTCATTGCCTGGGAGGAACCTCTCATGTGGAATAGTCCCCCAAAGCTCAGCATATCTCTTGGCTCATCTATCCTGAAATATCACAAAACTTAGATTTTGGAGGAGTTATCCACTTCTTACTGGGCACATTTTGCTTTCCTTTTGCTCTGTTTCCTTATTTTTTTTCATGTTAGTCTTCCCGTCATAACATTGGTGTAGATATTTGTCTTTCAATGATGTAACTGTATTTTAATTCATTTATAATATATTAGGCAGCACTGTTCTGGCTTGACCAAGAAGCTAAGCCCACTGTTGCTTTTTGAATACCCAGATGTTTATTCACTACTTCTGTTTTCAATGTGGCATGACTATATTAGCAAAGATTACCTATTTGATCTTGACGGTAAACCCCATGATAAACATCTGGAAACACACCTTCCAACGGGTTTTAAGCCATGACTCTGCCAGAGAGGCTCTTTTATTTAAGTAAAGTTTCCAAGATTCTCTGGATCACCACTTTAATTTGCTTGTTTACCAAACAAAGAGTTGCATTTTACACAAGCCAAATGAGCCTGGCACTGCAAATAAAAACCAGATTACATTCGTTGCCATTAGTCACTCAGACTTAAAGGGCAGCTCCTCCCTGAAAAGCAGCTCTAAAAACGGCATTGAAGATTTCCATATTTTTTTTCCCCTCGATATTTCCAAAGCATACACACTAAAGCAGTACTTTTATTTTCTTATGTCAGTCTTGCACAACTCTAGTGCGTGATAGTTGTGATGACACCTACCTTCATTTTCTCATTTGACCTTCTACTAATAAAGTGTTTTCACATCTGACAAGCCTGTCTCCTATTCACTTATGCAGTCCACTCTCTCCAGATTTTGTCTCTGATTATACTTTGGCAAATCTGGGTTCTGTTGTAGTCAGGAAGTGCTGGAGCCCTTTGTTTTTTACTGATTATTTTTTTGGTGGATAAATGATGGATGCGATAAATCTTCAGCATTTCCTCCCAGTGATTAGATCACATAATGTCCTGAATGAATCCTGCTGTTTGCTTCCAGTGTTCCTCTGCTTTAGGTACAATACATCTCGATTTGTCTTTAGGAAAGCTGATAATTTGCTTTGGCCCTGATAATTTGTCTCTTTAGCACTAATCCTATTATCCCCTTGTTCCATCTGTTGTGCCCTCACACATTAGGTTATTTAGTCATCTCTCAAACAACTACCTCTCTTCCTTCTGCTGGATTTCCCAAACACATGCCAGGCCCTCACTGAGTTCATCTGCACGATGCTCTTCATCTGAGTCTCTACTGGAGACCAATAAAGCCAATAGGGAATTAGCTGACAAAGCCAATTGTTATTGTTATTTCCTAAGAATACATGCTTGCATTTTCTTTTTCTTTCTCTGAGTAACTAAATGATCCTAACAATAGTTCTCTTGTTCTTTCTCCTTTATTTGCTTCTATCTGCCATTTTGTTTTGTGAAGTTAAACTACTGATATACCTTGTGTGGTGTAGAGCTTCTTTCAGGCTTGCCACAATTCTGTGTAAGTTTAACTCTGACCTGCAATACATGTGGTTATTCCAGAAAAAAGAGCATCACAGTAATATTATGTCTGATTTTAGCTTTGACAAGAATGGTAGGCTTACCCTATGGATGGTGAAAGATTCCTCCCGGCCTTAATGATCCAGTCCAGCTTCCAGATGCTTGGGTTTTGTTCTGGCTGTGTTAAGTATATCATTGTTGCTGGGAAGCTTCATTTTCATTTCAGTTCAGTTTCATCTGGATTCTGAGCTATATTTCAGTGAGAATATAGATCATTTCTGCTGAAGTACTGTGTCTGAGTGTGCTTATGTATAGATGACACGTGGATTCTCCAGGAGGCAGTTTCTGGTGTTAAGGGCAAGGTGCCTGAGCAGCACAGAGCAAAATAACCTGGAGCCTTGCTTTAATCTCCCACTGTAAACCTTATAACTGCAGATGCTGATGTCCCTGTGAAATACCTGTGAGCTATCTGAGATCAGACAAGCTGAATACAGTTTACACTATTATCCAAATGCTGCATTAGTTCAAGCCAATCTGATGTATACGCTGCTTCTTTTAATGTAACTACGTGGAGAGGTTGCTGCTTCTCATTAAAGATATTAATGTGGCTTAGCAGACAGAGCTTCAAAATGTGTCACTGGAGATTGCAATAATATAACCTCTTGTAGATAAAACCAAAAATAAACCCTACCATTCCTATTGGAAATTTCCACAGATCCTTACCAAAGGGTTCTGTTAAAGGTGGCATAAATCTGTGGGCTTGAACTGTGTTTATCCAGCTGAAATCTTGACCTGGGTGGCACTGATGATTGGAAAGTACATTTGCATTGCACTTACCTATCATGTCTTTTATAGAGGCCAAATGCTTAAGTGCAAGCAGATGAGTAATTTAAACCATTGTGGACTACAGACAATCCAGAGAATAAACAGATCATTACATAGTGTAAATCAGCACTGAAGCTGCAGAAAAAGCATGCCAGCTAAAAGATTTGATATATTATCCTTATAGTTTTCAAAGACATGCACATTTCATCCTGATACAACCATCTTAATTTAAGTCAGAATTTGTCTCTGAAGTTTGTATGCAGCCCTGAGAGGAGACATGGGAAGCGCCCTTCAGGAGAGTGCAGAGCTCCACAGCAGGGTCTTTCTGAGTGGTGCCCAGATCTCTGACTTCGGCCATATTATTACTGCCTTTTATGATGTGTGACTTGTGCTGTGACAGATTAAGAAACAAGCTGCTGGAAGCTCAGAGGCACAGATACATACGAGTTCTATGAAAGTGTTTAAAAGCATGACTGACATTTCCTAATTATGCACATTAATTTCTTCTCTTTTTAATTTTTTTGATTGTTGCTTTGTTCTGTGGTTCTGGATAAACAATTAGTTTTATTTCAATTGAAGCTGTCTGCTCCCCAAACCCTCAACCTCCATCTGAGTTGAGATGCACAACCCGACGTTTGTGGCCTCACACTGTCACTTATGGGGATGTGCAGGAAGAGTGTTATCGCATATCCTGCTTGGTGTTAAGTATTAAAACCAAAGATGCAGTTGAGGATAAAAAGCAAAAGAAGAAATGTACAACTCCATAGACAGTGCCTTTGCTCTTAGAAACCTCCCAGAAAAAGTGGTTAAAAAGCTTAGTTAGGTTTGTATCAGAAGATTGCAACAGTCTGCAGAAAGCACGGGGCTATTATTTCTTTCTCAACTCAGGACAAAAGCTCAGTTGCCCTGATACCAGTGAAGGGGAGCCAAGATCAAGGCAAACACCCAGCACAGGCAAGCTCTCAAATCTCATACTTTGGCTGAAAGTCTGCTCTGGGCTAATTCCCCAAGTGATGCTGATATTGCCAAGAGACAAGAGGGCTGTGGCTGTTCCTCCTCAGCAATTAGTATTAAACCAGCATGACTATGAGAGAGATCAAATTGCATCTGTTGGGAGAAAACCCTCTGGCTTGTGCTCCCTTTGTGCCTGCTGGAAGATATGGTGTTGAGCTGCAGCATTTGGGCTGTGCTGTTTTGACTTGCAAGCTCTTCCTATGCAGAGCTCTTTGGAAATGATGTGGTTAATGGTGTATTTGTTTAAGAGGTAAGGGGGGAGGGAAATTAGTATCAGGTAAAAATGTATATGTGTGTGTGCATGTGTATAAATTCCCAAAGCATTCACAGCCAGCTACTTAATAGTTTTCATTGAATTAATTTTAAAATGAGAACCTTGTTTCCTTTATTTAATATAACAAAACGACTTCCATATTCTTGCCTGTAACTAGCAGGGTTTATATAGCATTCTGCAAACAAAGTAAGCATTAAAGTCCCTTTTGCCCATCTGTGGAATGAATAATTTTGTGCAAAGTATTTATTATAAGCACACTATACACTTAAACATTTTACTGTAGTGGTGACAGATCCAGCACAGAACTGGATTGTTAAGTAGCAAGCACACCACGCTTCTATACTGTGTAGAGCTTTACCAACCTTTCTAAAGCCTCATGATTTCAAAGGAAAACGTTAGCTCACTTTGGCTAACTTTTGGGAGCTACTTAAAATGATTCTGGGTTTGGGAAGGAGAACATCAGAGCTTGTGATGAGTTTCAGTTAGAATTGTACAACTGATGATTAATTGATGGTGAATGGAAAGGTTTGGATTCGGTACATGTTGAGACTGGTCACCAGCCTGCTCCCTGGGAAACTGCACTAGGCTACCGGGTTAGATACTAAAATATCCTTGGGAACCACATTGGGAAACCCTTAAAATTTCCCTGTTATTTGGCAGAAGTTGGGACTAACCCAGAGGTGACATGTCACAAGTACCTCCCTCTAATGTAGGTGCTTTTAGGCTGGTTTACAATATGTTACTGTAATTTGTACACACGACTGTCATACTATGCTGTAAATTGAAGTAGACCCTTCCCTTCTTTATGTTGTATTGTCTTTTACATTACAGTTGCTCACAGAATTGCACTCTTGCCCCCCTCTAGGATTCATTATGTGCTTAATATTCAGCTTCTTGTCAGATCCCAGAGTCTGGGCTCCCCAGAACATCCTTCACATGCCTATATATGTGGAGAGCCAAATTCAGAGGTGGGGCATGAGGAGCACGAGGATGAAGGATGTGTGAAGTTGCCACAGATAAGCACACACCATCCTGGAGGGAGCCTGAATGGAGATGACATACAGGCCAATGGCTCTTGGAGGTGACATAATTCACACCACCCTGGGTTTCCTGCAGACTTGCTTGTACTCACCTCTGGATTTGGCGCACTGACTCTCTGACGTGATCTCTGCAGAATGTCTTGGACGTGGCAATATAGGCAGCTGGTTTAGTTTGTCTCTCATTGTGCTGGTATTACTGATTGGAGGAAAAAAGGGCCAAGTTTAAGATATTTAAAAGTATATTTCCAAAGTTTTCTGGCAGCCAAAGCACCAGACTCCTTTCTGTTTATCCCTTCTGATTTGCTACCCTCACCATTCGGAAGGAGCTGCCTGCCATGCCTTTCCATCCAGCCACAGGGCCAGTCTTGTCTCCAGCAATAACTCTCCCCTATTTATTTGAGCATCTCAGGGATGAGCATTGAGGGATCAGCATCTCAGCTGATTCCTGAACATTTGTCTTTCTCTGCCTATCTGGTCCCATTTGAATGCTATCTTATGTTTGGTTATTTAAATCTTATCTGCAGTCAGTGATAGGGAATTCGTGCCACACACCCATCATAAATCATGTCCTTTATTGTCTTGACTACTGCAAGTTCAGTGTATATTCTGCACCCTGAAGTGAGGCTGTTTGTCACCAATGTTTCATCTATGAGGAGAATGTCTCAGACTTTTCTGCTGATGTGTTCTGACTTTTATGCTAGAAAATGTCTTCTGGTTTTGCTATGGTTGGGTTTCATCTGCTGTGTAGAATGAACAGCACCTGCACAATCAGCAGTCCTTGCCCAAATCCCAGAGGGACCCATAAGAAAGGCACGAAGTCAAAGGAGGGCTGAGCTCCTGTATTTCCTTTCTGGATCAGAAGGGTGAAGGATAAGACATTCCTGAATGCAGGTCTCTGGATTAGGTTTCTGCTGCTCCTCATTCTCTGAGCCTGCATAGGTGCTGGTTGAGCTAATGCTTCTCCAGCCTGTGCAGTTTGTCAGAGCCTTGAAATCTGGTGATCAGTCTTGAAGAAAGGTTGGAAATAACCGCTCCTTTCTGTGCCACTTCCAAAGTCCTCAGAATTGCACTCTGCAAGGTTGGAGACATGGGCAAATACAGGGAGGGAGGAGCAGTGGGAATGTTTCATGTTATGGTGAGTTTGGGAAAACGGCTTTGCTGTGTATTGGGAGTTTGTTGTTGGAACCAAGCAAATAAACATAATAACTGAGAAAATAGAAGTATTAGGGTGTTGCAAAGTGACAAAAATGAAATTATTTCTCCTGTAAAACCCTGGGTAATTCTGTTGGATAATGAACTAAACCTGGATAATAGCCAGTTCTGTTGGATAGTGGCCCAAACCCTGTTTATTTCCAAGCAGTCCATTTGCACATCTGTTCTGATGTTACTGTCCAGGTTTGTTTGCTATTATTCTTTGATGGGGACACCTAAATTACTTACAGTTCACAGCAAGAGCTGTTTAGTTGGGTCAGTTGTTGTCTTCATGTATGAAAGATTCAGGGATTCATTTGCCATGCAGATGGGATTAAATGCTGTGTAAGTGGTGAATGTGATCTTTACTTCTGTTGAGGCTTGCACCTGATCCAATGTTAGCTGGAGGTTTAAATTTATAATGCTTGTGTCAAGGAGAAACTTGAGAATAAATCATGGTTTATAGTCTTGATAATGTGGTGTCTGTTCCAGCTGATCCTTTATTTCTTCAGTCCTTTGATTCTTTCCATATGAAGGCAACAAATACTTCCATCAGGTTGATACGGCTCTTTTTTTTCCTTAGAAGTTGGATACCTTCAAAATGGTTTGAGCAACTGCATCCCTGATATTTGCATACATAAATCAACGAGGTACTGTGGCTTTTGTGATGTTCAGTGTCTTCTTATTATTTGATGATTAAACCTAATGCAATTTACTAATGAAGAGATGTATTTCGAAGAGCAAAGGTCAGGGCCAGATTTGAAGACTTCCATGGCCTGAAATGTCGAAAGTAATTTTAATCAGGGAATTTACTTGCCATCATCAAAGCACTTTTCCTTTCATGATCTGAAAAAGTCTTACTGCTGATGTTTATAATTAGGGAACACCACCATCAAACCCTTTGCTCATCAAACTTCATTACAATGATTTATTTGACATGCAGTAATACTTGTAATGCAGAACAGAAACAGAGCTATTGATTTACCAGCAAATTCATTAAAATTGTGTAAGTATTATTGCCAATAGATACACAAGGAACATAAAGTATTTTATTCTGGATTTAGAGTTACAGAGGGTCTGGCACGGTGCTCCATATAAAGCAGTGCAGAAAGCTAACATTTCTGTACAGCAGCAGATACTGCTAGAACAGCTTCCCAGATTTCAAGAGCTTGTACTGTCGTGTTGGCTTAAGAAAGTGTTTTGGTTGGTGCAGTCCTGTCTTCCAAGGAGACATATTTTATGACCTGTAATGAAGTCAAGAATATGGTGAGTGACATATTGAGACTGTTCTGGAGAGGGACTGTTCATCAGGGACTGTAGCAACAGGACAAGGGGTAATGGTTTTAAACTTATAAAGGGGAAGGTTAGATTGGATATAAGGAAGAAATTCTTTACTGTTAGGGTGGTGAGGTACTGGAATGCGTTGCCCAGGGAGGTAGTGAATGCTCCATCCCTGGCGGTGTTCAAGACCAGGTTGGATGAAGCCTTGGGTGATATGGTTTAGTGTGAGGCGTCCCTGCCTATGGCAGGGGGGTTGGAAGTGGATGATCTTAAGGTCTTTTCCAACCCTAACTATTCTATGATTCTATGATACTGAATAGGTTACCTAATGGGAAGGAAAAACCTTTTGCATTGGTTTGCATCATAAATTACAGGTTGATCCAGAAGCTACCATGCATTTGGAACATCTTGCTGATATAAAGAACTCCTTCAACTTGTTTTTATTTATAGTAAAATGATTCCAGAAGTGCAGTGCACGACATTTGCTTGTGTTGTATGCCCAGTGTGTTCTTTGGTTTGTATCTCTTAGATCACATCCTATGTTACACAGCACCTGCTTCAACGGAGCAGCAATACTCATTGGTTCTTAACTGACACCATCTACCAGAAATTGTTACTTACTTCGATGTTAGTTGTAAGTGCTGTGAGCGGCTGGTTCTGTGCAGGGTGAAAAGCCCCATCCTGTTACGCTGGTGATGGAGCTAGCTGGAGAAACGATAGCCCAACACTGAGTTGGGTTCCAGAGCGAGTTTGTCTCTGTGGCACTTCTTCAGTGAAGCTTGAATGTTTGAAAGGGCTCCTGGTGCACTTAAACCATACTGACTTTAAGGGCACATTTTGTTCTCTGTGTGTTTTACTGCTTTCCCTGGACTGTTCTTTTTCCTTTGCCATTTTCTATAGGCAGCTCCGGTTTGTGCTTATCATGGCTCTGCCAGATGCCACACTGAACACTGAGCTTCTTTCCCCAGCGCAGAGCATCTACTCCACTGCTGTTTGCTTTCCTCACCTTGCCTCAGGCAGGATTTGGGTTTTTTAATTACAAAGTTAATTTTTCTCTTTGGACACAATTCAAACAGCCAACAGGAGTGCTCATATATCCCCTAATGCCTGTGACAGGTTTTCCATGTAAACAAAAATTGCATCTGTCCTCAGGGACTAACTTCTATGAGTATATATCGTGAAATGTTGGCTGTTTTCATAAGGTATGTAAATGAAAATGGAAAATACTCAGAGGCTGTCCTGGAATGTGAAGAGCTTATATTTCTGTCTGAACTTGGGTAAGCAAACCTGTCCTTGCCTTTAAAAACAGTTGATTTATTTGATTCAGGGCTTTGGGTTTGGTCGATTGATGGTACATGACCCTTTACCTCAGCCTGTATCTAACAGAGACTCCAATGAAATCACATAACTCGAGCAGTTCAGGAGTCACTTGAGACTATGCATAAAGAAAGTACAAGCTGAATTACTTGTTGGTCCTAAAATTGAGTGTTTCAAATCTGGTTTTCCCAGAAATTTGGAAACAAATATGAGTGGATCTTTTCTCCGTTCCTTCCTCTTCTCCCTGGGCTGATAGGGCATCTGTGATACCAACTTCAGTGTCCTGTGGGAAAAAAAAAGGCCCTCACATGTTTCATGGCCAAGACAAAGTCTGCAGGCATCAGGGATCACACAGAGCTTGCTTTAACTATAGGGATGTGGCATACATTTGTCAGTATTAGAAATGGAGCTGAATCCCCAGCTGATGTGAGCTGTGGGGTGGATATGAAACCTTATGGTTCTGCATATAACCTTTAAGCAAAGGAGCTAGGAAGAAACTTTCCTTATTATGAAAGATTATTTCCTTATTTAAGGAGCATTTCATGCCTCACCAAAAGCCAGGTAGCCCTGTCCCTCTGAGAATAGCCACTGTAGCTATTTCCATTCATTGTCCAGGCTTTGACTGAATGCCTAGGCATCCTCACATGTGATGCAGAGGCAGAGCAAGGCATCATGACTTTATTTCTCTTTCCTCAGCTGTGCGAAGCAGCTACATGATTTTTTTCACCTGGCAGTTGTTAAGCATTTAAGTGCAATATTTTAAGAGATGTATCTTTGCCAAAATCAAGTCTCTTCCTCTCTGTTTATCCAGTTATTTAAAGAAGAAAAAGGGAATCTTCTCCCATTAGTCTCTCGCTGCTTCTGTAGGGCAAGGTAAGTCAGGAAACATGTTTCATGCAGTCTCCTTCCCCACCCCATGCTTGGATGTTGGAAAGTTATTGAAACAGGCTTCTGCAGAGTGCAAGGACTTGGTGGATCCATTTATTCCATAGATGGACTATTTAGCTTAACTGAGGTGATGTCTGCTTTTAAGTTGAAAACAATCTTTAGTTCCTATCAAGGATATAACAGATCATATCCTGACCCCTTTAGCTATATAGTGTTTGCCTAAACGTAGAATCAACTAGGTTGGAAAAGACTTTCAAGACATAGACCATTAGGCCTTTGTATAAATCACTGTAGTTCATCCACCAAAGAGCCTGAATAAAGGGAGTTTTGGTAATTTGCCTGAGCTGAGAACATGCCCCATGATCCCTTTCCAGTATATGACTCTGCTGTGCATGCTATCTGTAGAAGGAGGACAAGTTAAGCACCAGCAGCAATAGTAGGGCTCTGTATTCTGCTCAGCTGACAGTGACAACAGAGCCATCCTGGACAGGTCAGGCAGTCATTCAGACAGCACAGCGTGGGAGTGGCTGGACAGACAGCATTTCCTTCCCAAGGTTTTTTCCTAGACTGTACAGGTTTTCCAAGAATGTGTATATTCATGTACATTCCTCGGCTCCATTTCTAATACTTCCATGTGTACAGTCATTGCTCCTGAGGTGCATGAATGTTTCTGACTGCTTGGAGACACGTTACTATTGTGTTGATGTTTCAGCTCTTTTTAAGAGCCTGTGGAATGGAGCAGAAGTGTTCATGGGGGCACTGGGCATCAGGGCTTTGGCATCAGCATAAGTTACTAGACAGTAACAAATCACTGTGTCATTTGCTCAGTTGTGAGTAACCATATGCGCAGCACCTCCTTGTCAATGAAAGGTATCTGAGCTCTCCTTCCCTGAGGGAAAGCTGCCTTAAATTAGGTTACACTTGCTTAAGGGTAATGCCTGTACAAGACAGTATGAAGTGGTTGATAAGTAGTAATTTAGGACTTGGCACTTTGTAGATACTTAGATATCTGAGTGGCAGAATTCTAGATCTCTGAGATTCTCAGTTTTCTTTTACTTCAAATATAGCTTCTTTTTCCTTTTTTTCCCCAGTTCACAGAGAAATCAAAACCAATTTGATCTTCTTTATCCATTTCTGATTTCAGAATGTGTAGGTATTTCCGTGTTACTTTCCTTGGACTTTCAAAAATGCTCTTGCTTCTCCATTGAAGAAATATCCTTCCTTAGAGGATTTCTGGTAGGATAACATTTTGGATATTAACTTCTCCTCTTTCCTGAACCACAGCATTCCCCTCAGCAAAATCATCCTCTTTTCACTCCCTGAGTGCTCAAAAAGGAGAAAAAAAAATAGCAAGTCTCCCATAGGTTTGGGCTTTGACTTGAATGGTTCATTTCCTTATCATCTTTCACCAGAAGAACATAGGACCTGGAACTCAGAATCACACAGTTTTTTAAACTGGATGAAGTGGAAGGAGAAGAACTGAGAGGGGAAGAGGGATGTCCTCCTTTTAAAGCAAGTATTTTCTCTCAGCTGTTTTTGTTCCATGAGCACTATCAAATCAATCCAGAACAGACACCTGGAGAAAGCTCTTTTCCCACCTTCCCTAATGTCAACAGTTTGAGGATCTCCATCTGAGTCCTGGTCAGAGACTATGAGTGAAGGCTGATGTGCTTGGCTTCTCAGCTAGAATCTGTAACAGGAAATGATTGATGGGAGGTTTGTGATTAGAGGCCGTGGCCTGGGTATATTCTTAGTCTCTGGACAGTCATGGAACAGAACATGTCCTGCAGCCATTCCTCCTTCCTACAAGGGTCTGCTAGCAGCAGTGATTTTGTTGGGCATGGAGACTACAAACATTCTGTATTCCCAACGCAGGCTAGAGGGGTGGATGTGCTAGTTTGCCTCCCTGGTGATGACAGGCCTTGAGGGCCTGTAAATAAGGGTGTGAGGGATGGGATGGGAGGGCTGGGAT
Organism: Melopsittacus undulatus; assembly: GCF_012275295.1. Lineage (NCBI taxonomy): Eukaryota > Metazoa > Chordata > Aves > Psittaciformes > Psittaculidae > Melopsittacus > Melopsittacus undulatus. The sequence goes on from NC_047532.1 coordinate 14,413,953, forward strand.
GACCCAACAGGGAACAAGCTGGGGAAAGAGAGGGAGAAAGTGGTGACAGGGACTCCAGGGCTCCTCTTCTTTCCATTCCTTTTGTCCCTTCCTATTGTTTTTCCATGTGGGTGCAACCATGAAAATGTGACGAGGCCACAACTTAAGGTAAATGAGAAATGTCTGAAATCTGACACTCCAAGATGTGTTAAATTGTTGTCTTAAGCTTGACTTTCACATAGGCCCAGCTCTCAGATTTGCCAAAGCCTTGGGGCTAACCACACTGTACCCCATGTACGACTGCTCCTTGGCTTGAGCTATTATTTTGCCCCCATCAAAACCCAAATTCCCAGAAAGCACTTCTCAATCCTCCTATCCTCTGAGCACTAAATCCAATGTATTTCCCCCAGAAAACCTAGCTGAAATGTGCTCTGGTAAGGCTCTGACTAGCTGTTCTTTTACTAACTGATAATCTGATAGGGAATGGTTCTTGCAGCACAAAAGGCAGTGCAGCCTAAGCTAATTTGCCAGATATGAAGACAGACTGTCAAAGGTATAGAAATGTACTCTAAAGAGCTGACTTTCTCCCGTTTCTTTTGCCTTTGCATCAGTTTGTTTGTGATAGAAGGCATGTCTGGACACACACACACTTGCACTGATGGTTCCCTTAGATGCTTCAAAGGTCCTTTCCTTCTGCTGTAAAACTTATCATGAAGGTTTCTCCTGTCTGGCAGTGACAGCAGAGGCTTAGGAGAGTCAGAGTTCAGGCTTAGCTCCAGTGAGTATCACAAAATATACATGTATTGCAATACTAGAGCCTGTTTGAATTATCCGGACTTCTTCCTGACAAAGATCATGCAATCCCCTGTGTGCTCTCTGGCTGTATTTTAAGATACTTTTTGTAGAGACTTTATATCAGGTCTTGCCAGCAAATACATAAAGCATTGAAATGGGGGTGGCCAGATAGCAATGCTTTGACAGTAACTTCTCTATGCAGGGTGACTGTATGGTCCCATAGAACTTGGGTATCTCTCAGCCTTTCATATATCTCTTTTACAAGTATCCCCGTGAGATCCAGAAGTGCTGTTACTCCTACTTAACCAGAAAGACATAAAGTGCAGGACTTGCCTTGTTTGGAGTACCACCCAAAATGTGAGTTAGCAGCTCCAGCACTTCAGTCTTTACTGTAATCCAAGGACCCTCCTACCTTCTAGGCCTTAAAGTGGACATAGGCAGCACAGACCTTGGAGATAAATCATGCATTGATGGAGGAAAGCCTAAAAGTGCCCAAACCTTACCCTAATTAAGGTGTCCTCAGAAAACAACACTAGAAGACATCAGCTGCGATGGAAATACTGAACTTGAGAGGGAGGCCTGAAAGATTCAGACCATAAAGGTTCATTTTTGAAAGAATAGTAAAATATATGTAGTAAGTAGAAACCTAGTTCTATTAATCCCTGAAAGCCTATAGTTCTATCAGATAGTTTTGTTAGCTGGTCGTCCTAGTGTGTTCTGTATTGAGATAATCCAGTAAAACTTAGAGGAATCTGTAAGGTTTATTTCATCTTGTTGGAACTGTCTAAGCTGGAATTTGCACTGATCAGTTACATGTACAGAATTTGTGGTTTGGAAACTCTATGTTGCTTCTTAGTTTGCTTGTTCTGTTGCATGTAATCCACCAATACAGGAGCTGTTTCTCAGTCCTATAATCTGACATGAGTTAAGTGATCATAAAGTGGTGGTTTAATTTTGGTTACACGTTTGTTTGTTTCTTATTCTAGAGGAGTGCAGTCTTCCTGCATTACAGTTAGTAGCTGTTGTTAAAAAGCTAACCTGCAAAAATAGCACTTAGTTGTGCTGCATGTGCGCTTCCTTTGTGTAAGCAGGGCCTCTGTTTGCTGTTTAGATGAGCAGTTGGCATCCTAGCAGCTAGTAGCACTAATACCATCATGGAGCATCCAGGAGGCACTGATTACAGTGAAACACACAGCTTGTGGGTGTCAGGAGCACTTTCTCAGTGCCTGAGGCTTTCGTGGACATTTCTCACCAAAACCTGACTGTTCAATGTCGATTTGCTTGTGAGACTTGTCAAGTTCAAAGCAGGAGTTAGTGTGGCAACAGTAGTGATTCATCCATGGAAATTCTGGCTCTTTTGGCTTTGGCAAAGAATTATGAGTGGTTCTGAAGATTCTTCAGATACTTGGGGAATTAGTGGTAATTTTCTCCACAGAAAGTATCTTTAAAACAAAAAAAAAAGGACTGTATTAAGAAAATCTTGGTCTCTGCTGCATTGCTACCGAGTTAATAAAGAAATAGATAAAACTTCAGATTTACCCAATTTACTAAATTATTACCAAGGTGAAAATCTAAGGAAAAAGAAGTAATTTCTGGCAGGATGTGCTCTCTTTGTGTTGCATCTTGTTACCTTTATCTGTGAGTCCATTGTTGCTACTTGCTTTCAGTAAAAGGCAATTTTCATACAAACCTCGCTGTGGATCACTGTGAGCCAATGTGCATTCTTAGAGAAAAGATGAGATTCAGGTAAATCAATAACCTTACTCAGAAGAATATCCTGATGATGTTTAAGGACTGCCTTGACTGACTAAGTTTTTCTTCTAGCATCCTTATTAAAGAATCAATAGAGCAACCTCAAGCAGTACACCAGGAGAGAGAATTTAACCCCCCCATATTGCTGATGCCTGTTGTTGCTGTGTGTCATTAAACAGATTTTGTTGCATAGTTCTGTTTGAATAAACACTGAGGCTTTAGTGGAGGATCCATAGGAAACTTTTAGCAGTGAAATGCTCAGAAACGCCCACGGCATGCTGTTCACTCATGGCAGGTTAGAGCCCCTCTGCTAAAGTCTATAAACTATATGTGCAAGTGTGTTGTTTTGTTTAAACTGAGGCCCCATCGTTGATTTCAATGTGCGTCACATTGCAATAAAACTGTGGCCTTTGGTATCGTCTGAAAGCATCACTGTTTCAGAGTTACACAATAGATGTTAAAAGTTGATGGTGGAAGAACAAGATGTAACATGCCTTAGAGGGGCAGGGTCAAAGTAAGGGTCAGCTTTGAGACGTAATGTTTTCCTGGCAAGACAGTAAGACTTGCCATCCCTTTGGATGAGGAGGAGAAGGGACATTTATAGGTAGTTATGAGTTACTTGACAGAACAGTGCATCCTTTAGGGCTAGGAATGGTATATTTCCACACGAGGCCAACCTATTGGCCAGCTGCACAGAGAGATTACAGGGTGATGAAGTAATGTTGCTGGGATGTGACCAAAGGTCTGTGATGGGTGGAAGTGCTAGAGGAAAAACAATGGCAATCAAAACAGGTACGATCAAGGTAAAACTCAAGGGTAAAATCCCAGTATCCATACTTATGTCTGATTTGGTTGTGGATCAGGTAAAAAGTTTATAGACTTCAGAGAAGATTTTGGCTGCAAGGCCAGGATTTGGTTCCCTAAGTATTTTAAATTATTGTTCATAATTAATTTCTCATAGAACTTTAAAACTTTAACAGGCAAGGAAGCAGTATGGCAGGATGGAGAGAATGAAACACAGTGAAGATACTGGGAACAGATGTGACTGTGCTTCAGCAGCATCCTGTAAGCCGTCAGGTACCGCTTAGCAGAGAGAGTAGGTACATCTGGTGGTTTGTTTTTTCTAAGAACAAAGGATGTATTTAAGCAAATACACCACATTTATTCTCATTTAAGCAAATACACCGTATTTTTTTCTAGCAAAACCAAATAACTGTACTTGATTTTTATTGTTGATTTTATCTTTTAACTCTTGTGTACAATATGTTATTTTTCAAATGCATTGTCCCTTTGCTTCTCTTTTGGTCTCCTTTTCTACACATTTATGCTCTCTGGGTGTAAGGCTTGTCTGTCTTGTTTCTTATTTGAACATCACTAGTAGAAGGAAGTTGACTTTGGGACTGGAGATTTCAGGCACTATGGTAATCTGAATAATAAGCAAGTCCTCATTTTCCTGTCTCCTTATCCCAGCTGATCATGTCATTGTATTGCAGTGAACAACTCTGTATATGGTACAGTGCAAATTAGAGAACTGGCCTCAAAATACCTTTGTGTCTTGTGCTGAAACCCCATACTGACAGGCCACGCTGAATTTAGAGTGCTAGGTTATTAAAAATACAGGGTTTCTAAGCAACAATGTTTATAGAAGGAGCACTTCTTGTTCCCAGTTTTGCCTTTGACTGCTGTATCTATAAAATAGCTGAAACTAACAGTATTGAGGTTTCCGTGTTGCAAAACAATTAATTTTGATGCTAATGAAATGGGGCCCTGCTGCCCTCCCTGTGCTCCAGTGTACTCGCACTGCTTATAGGCAAGGTACAGGATCTTGCAATGAGTGGCTTCCTTTGAGCTTGCTTTTTAGTTTACAAAGCATATTGTTTAGGGTTGGTTTTGTGAACAGCAGTTCAGTGATCCAGAAAATAACATAATTTGTCTCCTAAGGTAAGAATTTGCAAAGGAAAACCTCAACTAAACTCAACTAAAATCCTAGTTTTAACTCAAATGTTATATTCAAAAGAACACAGGAATGTGGTACCACAAACTATGGAAAATGCTGTTTTACAAAGAAAACAAATTCTGCTTGTCTCTCTGTTGTGTATTCCCCCCTTCCACATGATTTATGTAGTGACTTTCACAAGCCTCATGGCATTTTGTTGAATTCCAAATGAACTTTACTTATATAGAGATGTGTGTGATAGGATTGAAACTCAAGTATCTGTCATTTAAATGCTAATATCTGTGGATTAGGAGAATTTGGCAGTAATTACCAGTGCCAGTGATGGTGCATACTGATTTGAGGTAATGGGTGATGTTGAGTGCCCTGTGCTGTGAGTAGAACCAACACTGTCTTATGTCAGGATCAAAGCAGAGCTGTATTTAATAGATACTGACTATGGATGACTTTGCAGAGGATGCAAATACTGCTTGTGTAGGATGGCTGTTTCTTAGACCCGCGTGTTGGTGAAAGGCTCTTTGCTGCTGGATGTAGCTGAGCCCAGTGCAGGATGATGTCAGGGTGTCACCCTGCAGTCCTGGGACAACTGCCCATCCTGGTGTGGCCTGTTCTTTCCTCTGAGAGTTGCTGCAGTCAGGCTGCTGCATATATCTGCTTATATAAAATCAGTATGTGATTGTGTTATAAAAATCAAGTTATAGTAACTAATGTATGATATCACTTCTGAGGGTGCTGTGATCTTCAGCAGCTGAAAGAGAATGTTGTCTGTGTTATTTCAGTACTGTGATTTCATAGACGGTCTGGTGAGATTTAATGATTATTCCTGATTTGGTTTCACAGATGAGCTAAAATTCACAATAGTTGTTTGAGAGAAATGGCAGAACCATTTTCATGAATTGGTTTCAAATGTATTTGAAGAGAATTTTATTTCCCCATATGTCTAGATTGTTGTAGTGATGTTAATCTCTACAGTGTCCCGAATCCATGGATTATTCCCAAATGCTAATGTTTGTATTGGCACTTACATGTTTACAGATGTGTGTGCAAATCCAGTCTTCTCCCTCCTGATTGGACAATTTCAGAGGCTGCTGTGACTGCTATTTCTCCTCCTTTAATCCTCGCTGAGTTGACTGTCAGGTGCTGCAGTTTGAATCATCACAGAATCATAGAATCCCATGTCCGAAGGGTCTCAAGGATCACCTACTCCAACCTTTCTCGGCAAAAGCACAGTCAATAGAATCACAGAATCGTTTAGTTTGGAAAAGACCTTTAAGCTCCTCAAGTCTTAACTGCTAACGTGGCATTGCCAAGCCCACCGCTAAACCACATCACTAAGCTACACATCTTTTAAGTACCTCTGGGGACGGTGACTCCACCATTGCCCTGGGCAGCCTGTTCCAATGCCTGACAACCCTTGCAGTGAAGGAATTTTTTCCTAATATCCAACCTAGACAAGATAGCCCAGCACCCTGTCTTAAAAGTGTCCAACTGTTGGGGAATCCAGTTTGGCTAGACCTTGTTCTCTTTGGAGGATTCGTTGATGTCCGAAGAAAATCCATGCCAGCAGGTTGTGGAATCGAATTTGTAATGCACACACACACAAAAAAGCCAGGAGGTGAAAGTTGTGGTTTAGTGCACAGATTTCTTAGGCCTCTGTTTTATTAAGTATTCTGTAGTAACTAATTCCTTCAGGACAGTTTCTATCTAGATTTGTCCAGCTGCAGTGGGAGCGTGTTGAGTGAGCCTGGAAGGAGCGCACAACACACAAGATCTAATCTAGCAATGGCATGTGTGCAAGCAAAACTTTGCATTCATGCATTGCCCCAGGGATTTCACTGGGGCTCTGCCTGGGCACCCAGTTCTGCCTACATGGAATAAATGGCAAATAGGAGTCGTGTCTGAAAGCAGCACAGAGCTGTCATATGCTTGTTTTAGCCAGACTTTACTATTTGTATAAACACTGTAAGCACTCTCTTGCAAAGCTTGGAAAACATTTTTCTCTGCCTTCTTTGTTTTGGTCTGATTTTGTTTTACATGTGAAGAAATTAACCCAATGTAACCAACCAGACTGCACAGAAGGTCTAAGGTTTTGTTTCCTCCTGTTCTTTCCCTTCTGAAACATAATTTCCCCCCCCAAAAAAGCAACTTGAAACAGACACCGATTTGCTCATAACAACCCTTAAAAACCCTGATCCAGAGAGCCACTGGTTTGTGAATGCCGAGTTGTACGATATCAAAAATGCACCGAGCTCAAATGTTTAGTTTAGAGAATGATACTGAATGGGGGAAGTTGTCTGTTCTATGTACAAATATTAGTCTTTCATCTGCTTTCAGAACAAGCAAATATTGGGAGATGAACTTGCTCATACTTTCACTGCCACTTGGGTGAAGTATTTTTAGACACTGAGGTACAAATTTGCTTTTGATGTTGGCTTGGTTTTCCAGATATCTTTGGGATAATAAATATGGAGAGAAAATGCATTCATTATTAACTTCCCAGGGACTGAGTGTCTGATTTATGGATTCAAAGAGTCTCCATTTAATCTGTCAAAACCGATTTTAAACTTCATTTGTCTTCTGGTTTTGGCAACACTTTTTTACCTTGAATTTGACTGTTTGACATGCATTGTACCAGAGGCACATTTTAAAAACATTTACAGTACGTTGCAAAAAAAAGAGAGGTTCAGTTTGGTACATCTGCTTTCAATATCATGCATCTCTCAAAGTGAAGGGAATGTTCTTGTTGTAGCTGTGAGCACAGCATTTAGGTAACTTCTTTTACACGAACAGACTAATAATTGCAGAGAATGAGTTGTCACTGAATAAGCTTCTCCAGTGATCATGACCCGTTGCAGTTAACAGTGCTGCTGGTTGGGTGCAGAACGTGGCTTTGCCAATCTGAAACATAATGGAGCGGAGCCTCAACTTTGGGATTCTCTCTGAACTCTGCCTTTCAGGCACTGACCACTGCTCCCTTCCCGACTCTGAGCTATGGAGTTCAAGTAGTGGGTAAATAGTGCATTGCAGGGGTGCTACACCACTGACCTAGGTGCCATGTGGTGAGCCCTACAAGCGTAGCTCTGCCGGAGCTGTAAGAAAGAAATCTTCACCAAGTACACATAGAGCTCAGGGTTCCCATGGTTTTTAATCATAGCTGCATGGGCTTGTTTTTTTCAGGAGAAGAGCCTTACCCACCTTGCGTTATTTTATCCCTACTGTCCCCGTGTATTAGTTTATTCCTACACAAGTCTGCATGATCATGAGCGGGGGAATATTACATGAATAAAGATGACATAAGAGGATGTATTAGCAATAGCCCAAGTAAGTTGTGAATGCTCCATCCCTGGTGGTGCTCAAGGCCGGGATGGACAGAGCCTTGGATGATATGGTTTAGTGTGAGGTGTCCCTGCCCATGGTAGGGGGTTGGAACTGGGTGATCTTAAGGTCCTTTCCAACCCTAACTATTCTATGATTCTATGATAGCAACAAAGGGGAGCTGGATGGATGAGGTGGCACTGCGGGTAGATCAGGAAGGAGTATTTTACAGAAAGGCCTGGAAGTGAAGTGAGGGCTGAGAATTCCAAGTCACAGATGAAGTCTACGTTATGGATACCTCATGACAGGGACTGTTCAAAGTGAGAGTGAAAGGAAGAAGAAGACTGAAGGTGCAGCAGTCTGTTTGTTTAGCTGCATGGAGCTACCTTTGATGACTTATCATAGAACCATAGAATGGTTTGGGTTGGAAAGGACTTTAGTTCCATCCCCCCTGCCATGGGCAGGGGGACACCTCACACCAGACCATGCCACTCAACGCTCTGTCCAACCTGACCTTGAACACTGCCAGGGATGGAGCATTTACCATTTCTTTGGGCAGCCTGTTCCAGTGCCTCATCACTCTCACAGTAAAGAACTTCTTCCTTCAGTCCAACCTGGACTTCCCCTGTTTTAATTTGAACCCATTACCCCTTGTCCTATTGCTACAGTCCCCAATGAAGAGTCCCATCATCCATGTAGTGATACCAGAGACTGGATTTTTAAGTAGGCAGACATTAAGCTGCAGAGGGAGGATGGTTATGTTGGGTTTTGTCATTGAGATTATTGGTATGAAGGTGAAGAGGGAGGAAAGAAGTAGAGAAAGGACTAAGCTCTTTGAAATTAAGAGAACCTGATGAACAGGGTCCATCCTCTGGACAGCTCACTGGAGTAACTGCTCCTCCCTGTGCATCCAAGGGGTTGGTTATGGTTCGTACGTATTAGAAGAGAATAAACATGGTGTTCATGTGTGCAATTACCAGTTCAGGTAAGTCTTGACACTCCTAGCTTGCATTGACCTCAGCTCGGCCTGGTGTTGTGATGGAGGATCATTGGTTGTGTTCTTCTCCATGTAAGAAAGGATTTAAGCAGTTTCATTTTTTCCTGTATGTGCCTGATGCTGAGCCTGGGGTTTTTATTCTTTCAATTACGCTCTGTAGCATTTGGAATGCTGAACAGAGCCAGGCACAGGCAGTGCACAGGGATGAGAGCACTGGAATAGAAAAATAAACAGCGGAAACCCACAGCTGAACTACCAGATGCTGGGGTTTGTTGAGCGTTTTTTGTAAGAACACATGGACCCTGACTGGGTCATTATCCCGCAGCCACTTGTCAGCGTAACTCCCTCCTAAGTCCCACTTTTTATTTGTCTCTTTTTTTTCTCCCCACCCTTCTTTTATTCCCCCTTCTTCCTCCACTTCTCCACACAAAATGTTCCTGTCCAGCCATGACTGAAACAGCTGATTATCTGCTGCTTCCCTGGAAGAGAGGACCCACAGTGCCCATGCACACAGAGGGGTGTGCAGGCCACCGTGTCACCTCTGGATACACTGCTATGACACCGTGCTTACCTCAGACTATAGGAGAGCAAACAGGTCACCAGATAATAAGGTGTTTAGGAGGGATTTGTTTTCCTTCTTTAAGTAAAAACACTGATATGAAAAAGTGAGGGATTCCCTTAGCTCTGAGCAGAGCAGAACATGCTGTGTATGTGTGTCAGGTCTCTCCCTGCCTCTTCCCCACTTTCTGTCCTGCCAACCATTACAGTTGTGCCAAGACCACTGCTGCTGTGCTCATCATTCCTTTGTGCTCTGTTGCTTGTATCTGTCAGCCTCTTTAAATGTGAACTTTCTGAGGCAGGAGTAATATTTTTTATGATTCCTGTGCAGAATAAACTGCAACTGCATTATAAACTGTTATGCTTTGGCAATATTAATAAGCAAATAACAGGGCACATTGTAGAATTGCAGTTCTCACTGTCTGTACAAAGAATGGTTCCTTTTCCAGTGCTGAGGGCATAAGGTTTCCTCACAGCTTTGCCATAGCATGTCTGTTTTAGACAAACTCTCCCTGTACCTCAGAAGTAAAAGCTGAGGGTAGCTCCTTTGCCATGGCTGCACCGCAGTCAAGTGGGTGTGAGGAAACAGGCCATGGATGATCCTGAGGGCATTAAAGGAAAAGCAAAACCAGAGCAGGCTGTGCATGCACCCAACAGTGACTGTAATGCATAGCAGTCTAAGCGTCAAGGATCTGAGTCCAGAAAGAAGGTCAAGAGAGATTCCTACCAAAGCCAGTAATTGTTTTCTTTTTTAGCTTGTTTATTTTCTATGCAATTAGCAAAACGTGACTCTTCATTATGTGTGGTGTAACTAGTCATTAGCTGTATATACATGGCTGGGATTCAATTACACAGAAACAAGATACTTTGCTTTTCCACACTGAGGGAAATTCGCACTGACATACAGGGGATGTAGACCTGAGCTTTGGGAAGCCACTCTTGCTGGTGTGGGACCAGTCACTGCAGCACACATCCTGGTGTTTGTGTAGAGCTTAGTTCTTCCTAAGCATAGCCACTGAGTAAGCGCATGTGGCTGGCAGCACAGTACTCAGCATCTGGGCTTTTCTTTGAACCAGCCTCTGAGCAGTTTTGCCAGCCTAGCCCTGGACCCAGCCTAATACAGCCTTTGGTGACAGACCTTTTTACTGGGGGATAGGAAGCCCACCTGGTGCTACCCTGCAGCTTGAGGACTTGGTAGCTCAAGGCACACCAGCTTAGAGATGCCTGCAGCATGCTCTGAAGTGGCCCAGCTTTGTTGTTGTTAGTTCTTTTTTTCCTTGCTTTGCTTGTTGGAAAACTACTGCTAATGTTTTACAGTGCAAATAATGCATCATATTTGCTTCTGTCATATCCCAAGTAGTGATTTTGGAGCTGAACTGCTTTCATCTTTTCCCTCTTGCCAGGATCTGTTCTAATGAAGGGCTATGACAGTGAGAAGGAAAAATTCCAACCTCTGGAAGTTCTCTTTTTGGGAACTTCCAGAAGTTGCATTCCTCCAGCTTCATCTCAGCTAATTTCTTAGTCAGTGTGTGCTCAGGATCACATGGATTTCTTCCAGGTAACATGGATTTTCGTGAGCTGTACTCTGCTCCTTCGGCGATCAGTTTAGCTGTAAAGGGCCATGGCTTACCATGGGGCTCGGCTGACACACACGTTCAGCTTCCAGCTCCTTTAGTTTTAAATGGCTTCAGTTACTCCCTCTCTGCTGTCTTTTGCAAAATAGGGTTTAGATGTATTGTGCAGAACTTGTGCTAAACCAAACAAGGCAAACCTAAGAAAGGCATAATTAAAACAACAGAAATCTCACACTCACTGGCTCTATTGCTGGAGCTCTTTTAGCCTGTAAACAAAAAATTCAAATGGTTGGTTTCATAAGTGGTTACTGAGCTTCTGCAGTTGCTACATTCCTTAAAATGTTGTTATTTCTTTTTTGGTCACACACTGGGGGACTCCATTGTTTTCAGCAGTGCCTATTGAGTTAGGCCCATCGACAGCAGAACTCTTTCTGGGTCATTAGGTTTGGAAGCACAGTAGTATAATTTGGTGACTTTATTCTGTTTCTTAGCAGAGACTTGTAATAAAGTCACGGACAAACAAGACCAGAGTAACCATCCTTCTGCCTTCCTCCAAACTCTGAGAGGATTAAAGGACCCAGCCAGGCAGCTGCAGGTAAAACATGAAGAGTATGGTGACCAAGAGTTCCTGTTCCCATGCTGCAGCAGACTAACAGTTAATATGAAATTGGAGAGCTGTTTTTAGGCACATAGCAGGCAGAAGTAGCAAAACAACACTGCTGTCTTATGCTGTTAATGGTTCTAGAACTGTGCTGTTCTAGTGTTGACAACTTAACAAGGTTCCTTGGAAAAACTAGCTTAACTTCTCTTAAACTGTGTTTAAGAGAAGATTCACACAAATTATACATGATCTGGAGAATATACTATACCAGGAGAAAATGAAAGAGAAGGGCAATTAGTCACTGAAGAAAAGTCTAACAGAAGCAGAAAGTACCAGGTATGTCCTGTGTTTTAATCTAGCACACCAACACAGAATGAGACCCAATGCCTGGGAGCTGAAGTCAAACAAGTTCAAGCTATATAAAATTCATGCTGAGAAACATGGAACAAACTGCCACAGAAGTATTTTTTCATCATTTAGAGATTCCACTTTGAGATTTGATGTCTTTCTAAAAGATGCACTCTAGATCCAACAGCGTGTGGTTAAACTGGATGCAGATATCCCACAAGAAATACAATCCACCAAGTTCACTGGCATTCTGGCTGGGTTCAGCCTGTAAACTGTGTGGTCTTTGGAAGTTGCTCTCTATTTCTGTGCTATGCTTGCTATTCTCCAACTGAGTTACTTCCCCATAGGATCTCCATTTCCCACCTTGAAGTAGTTCTTACAGAGCAAGTTTCTGCCTCTTGGGTCATGACATTTATGGAACCTTGCACACCTTTTGACCACACTTTACCTGCTGTGGGAACATTTCCATCTCCACAGCTCTTCACCTGTCATTTTTCTCCAGCATGAAATTCACATTAAATTGCACATGAAGATATAAATCCTCATACCTCATTATCGAGGTTAGCAGTGTGTCAAGGTGATAGGGAAGAGGAGAAGAGTGGGATGTCTGCCCAGAGCTGTAATAGGCTGGACTTCCTCAGTCTGAGGCCCTCAAATCTGGTCTGAGTAGAAGATCATTCAACAGTATTTACTGAGTTGCTGGCTGCAGCATTTGTATCTCTAATTGAGCACTGAAAGCTGTTGTTAAAATGGAGATGTTAGAATTTGTCCCTCTGTCGTGCATCTTTAGATACTCAGTTCTAGAAGATTTTGTAAGTCTGATCTTGCAGCTTCTAAAAACCCTAATGGTTTTCAATGCCTATTGCAGTGACTCCCAATTGACAATCAGACAAAACCAGAACTGGCCCCAGAGACAATATATGATTACTCTCAGTTTCAATGGGTCAGTTAGATCAGTGTGTTAGAATGATTTCATGCTCTTCATGTATTTTTGATGGTGGGGATAGTCAGCAGAAAAGTGCTGCAAATCTGAAGAGTCAGCCCTAATTAGAGTTTTGAGAATGCCACAACACTGGAATCTGGACAGTGTGCAAGTATGTGCACTTTCCTGGGAGTTTTTGTTTAGAGTTTTATGGTTCTAAGTTGAATTATGGAGTGATGAGACCTTAGTGGAAACCATTGTTACCTCTGCATGAATGCATTTGGTAAGTTCTATACTGAGATTTCTAGGCATTTTTCAGAGAGCAGTTTAATGCTACAGTAAGAACCAAAAGGAAAACTGGGTCATACAAAAGGTTAATTGGGCTTGTTCTTCTGTGTCTTATCCAAGAAATGAGATAAAATAATCTAGATGAGATTCAACTGCTGTGTCTGCCTGCCACTGTGCTGCTTCCTTGCTGCCTCACAGTGAAGGAATCATGTACCTGCTACTGTCTGCAAAGAACAGGATCTGACAATGTAAAATGTGGAGGGGGAGAATAAGTATTAAGTCTGAACTCTCCAGTGTGCTAGAGAGTCCAGAAAGGAGACAGAGGGAAGAGATCAAGCTCTGGAAAGCATGATTTATGAGAAAAATCTGAAATAGCGAGGGCTGTGTAATGCTGGCAAGAGAAGACTGAGTGGAGAGAGCCTTCAAAGACATAAAAGGTTGCTATGGAGGGCAAGATAACAGACTCTTCCCCATGTCCAGTTTGGACAGGACAGTATGTAACAGACCAAGTTGTGCTAAGGGGACATCAAATTAGACATGAAGGAAAAAACTTGGTCAAGTTAAACAAGTGAATAGGTTCTGGGAACGCTGAGGAACTGCTCGAGGCTGTAAAGGACACATTGGCCAAACACCTCATTAAATCTGTGAGGTTGGATTATGCTGTTGGAACACAAGGTAGACTAAATCACCTTCTGAAGACTCTTCCAGCCCTGGTTTCTGTGATTGCACAATCTGTGTATCTGAGTAAGGGACTTTTTGTGATTACAATGACAGTTATGTATCTGTTTCTTCACCGACATATCCAGCTTCATGTAAGCACCGAGATACCTTATTCTCATGACTCTTGTGGAAAGTGCAGGCCCAGTTTACAGAAGGCTGTAGAAGGCAGCGATGCTAAATAAGAGTACTCTATATACCTCCTAATCCATAACAACTGCCCACTGTCATCACTCAAAGGTTCACAGAAGCCTTTTAGCAGAAGCTAAATTCCTAATTGTTGTTTATTCAGTGTTCATATAAGCCAGCACCAATTCAGTGAGAACTTTCCCTTTTGTAGCACCTATTGTACTCTTTAATCTTTCTCATCTCTCTTTTTCTTCTTCTCTGCACCTTTACCTCTTCACAGCAGATTCCACAATAGCTTAATTCTGATCCTGTCCCACAGTCTGCCAAAAAAACCCCCACAGAAGAGCAGGTAATAGTGAGGGTGGTATGGTTATCACCAGAATCTGACTTTCTTAAGAGACTGATACAGTCAAGATGTTCCATCCTCCCACTTGTCTGAAACTGCTTCATTTTGGATAGATGCTTGAATGAGTTATACTTAAGTTGTAGACGAGAAGACAGTTTTTCTTCTTACTGTGTTACATAGCATATAGGTATTTATTGCACCAATAACTCATGTTTGCCACTGTTCTTACAGGTGATAACATTAAGGTCTTTGATTAACAGGCACTGCATGTATCTACAATATAGGTCACTGCTATCCTCAGACTTGTGGAGGGCCTGCAAGAAGCTGTTCACTGGCAATGAGTGCAGAAGGATAAATTCTACTTAAATAGAACTATTCCCAAGCATAATTCTGGTAAAATAGAAAATGACATTACAAATCACTTGGTGTTAAATATATTTCAAATCAAGTCTTGAAATAATGCCAAAATCTTGGCAGAAAGCAATGACAAACAATGAAAAAAGCAAGTGAAGAGTAGCAGGGGTAGGCTGTTGCTCTTTTCAGCATGTATTGGGCAAGCTGTTTGTTTGTCTTGAGTTTTCTTGCTGGCAGTGTTAATTCTAAGCTGCAAAGAAGCCATTACTGTATTAGGTATCAAATGTCAAATGATCAAGGAGACTGTGAGACTGTGTAGGTGAAATGATTGCCTATTTGTGGTAGCCATTTGAATTTTCATTGTAATTATTTTAAGCAAGGGCAGGAAGAGCTTGATAGTGATGTAGGTTACTTGGTAAGTGCGAGAGAGCTGTAGTGACTATAGATGGAGATCATGTTATGTGAAGATGTCTCCTTAATAAGAGAATGGAGAAAGCAGTGCGAGTTGCATTAGGACAATGTGTAGTCTTAAGCAATCAAATGCCTTTTCACTGTAGTTTTTCATCACTTGTTTGTAAAGAGCCAGGAAAAAATGTCTTCAAGAAGCTCCTACAACAAGTGAGCTTGGAACAAAGATATAAGTAGAGAATCGTGAAACCTCTCATAGAAAAGTAGCTTAATCCACACTTTTGGAGGGCCAGTGAGAGGAAGACAACCCATTGCTGGAAGCTGATGTGCAGTGCAGGTTTACTAGCTCCCCTCCATTGTCTTCCCTTTACATGTTGGAACATTCCTATCACATAGCAACATGGAAAGTTAATTCTAGACTCCCAGTGATTCCTATTATGAGTCATTATGTCTCCTTTGACTATGAGTAGACTGGTTTCTAAATATATGCATCAGAAATAGGTCCTTAAGACTAAGTGTTGCGTACCCACATCCCATCAGACCTTTTCCTCTGTCTAGCTTGCACTGAAAAGAACAAAATGCTTTATAATTCCCAGCTTCCCCCTTTGTTTAAAGTTTACCATTTCTGTATAACTCTGTGTGATCTGCAGTGATTGTCTTTGGAGCAGGTAGCTTTGGTGGCCTTTTCTGACTTGGTGACACTTCCAGGCTTCTAAATCTTCGAGCACAACACTTTGGTGGAAATCACTTTTGTTGTATTCCATTGGGTGATGCTTTTTTTTACCTTTTAATGTATATAGTGTACTGCTGAGCCAGGCAGATATAAAATTCATTCTTGGGAGATGGACACATATGTTTATACAAGACTCATGCAAGGTGCCATATGGCAAATCCCCAGCTTTCATTCCCTGCACATCCTTGTGTTTCAAATGTTTGGGAGAACATATACCCCTACGGAGTCTTTACATGGTCTGCTGGCTAGAACTTCCATGGAAAAGGGAGGCTAAATGAACTAAGTAAAATATAGGGGAGTGGAGATCTGGGAGTTTAAAAGTTCAGGGTTTAATAAGTAAATGGGAAAGCAATATCCCACTGGCAGTTCATAGTAGGCATGCTCCGGCTATGAGTGAATGATGAGAGGAAAAAACCCCAAAGGAATAGATTTTCTCAAACTTGCATATATGGAAAGACCCTGTCTTCTCGATGGGGTCATAGAATCAATGATGAAAGCATGTTTACAATAGAAACAATGCAAGTACCCTCATCAGAAAAGATGTCAACTCTGGAGTTCTTTTAACTTACAGGCCTTGTCTAACTACAGGCTGCTGTGAAAACCCTGCTGGTGTCCATTTAGAGCAACAAAAAAGACAAACCAAAGGGGACAGGGGCAGGTGAGTGTGTACTTAATCCTAAACGGTGTAGAGTTGCCTTATACCTTACACCAGTATGCACAATGGCATTTATTTGGTGTGTGTAGATTGATTTGTCCCAGTTGAGCTGGTCTCTGGAAGCACAGGTTGGTGCTCAAGCTCATGTGTGAGAGCAGGGAGTTTAAACCAGACAGACTGACAGCAGCTTCTGTCTCTTACATGTATTGCTCACATTGAAAAATACAGTTGTTGGTACCCAGATGGAGTGACCAGCTTCAGCTAGGGTTAAACCTTGTGAACCTAAATTAGACAAGGACTTTGGTAGAGCCAGCTTTGTACAGTGCAGCAAGTCTTGCATCTGTGGCATCCTGGAACACGTACTGGGAGGTGAGGTACAGGTTGGAGAAGGTTAAAGGTGGTGGTGGAAGACAGGGTCACAAGCTGAGATTAGAAATGGAAGGAAGATGGAGATGAGTGGAGAGGTGGGAAAGGAGAATGGGGCCAATGGCTGTATATGCCTCTCCTTTGAACATGATTACTAACAAGGTGGCAGAAGCAGGAGCCCCTGTTCTCCTGTGTTTGGCAGGGCAAAGAGAATCCAGGATATAACCAACCTATCAGGAATACTGAGAATTAAACCTATTCCAAACACAAGGCTTCTTAAAAAAAAAGAAAAAGAAATACATCGAATTTCATTACATTGAGCTTATATTCTCCAAGTGCCCATTAGGTGGGTTTTAGGATTTCCTTTTAATTAAAAGAATGTTTGTTGAGCTTAATATTTTCCTAAAACATTTATTTTAATGTCTTTTCCCCCTGTTACTACAATCCAAGTAGTGAGGAAGGATAACTGACCACAAAAAAGGCCAGATGTGCTGAGAATAATATTTTGCACATTGCCTGGCAACAGGCAAAAGGTGATTCCAAGCTGAGGAGACTGTGTAACAATGAACGTAATGACAAGACCTGTGTTTCATCAGGCTCCAGAAGGTTTTGTCCTGATTGCCACGAAAGAGGGCAATGGTCATTTTCAGTCTGTGCTCAGCTCTGTCTGGGGGCATAACTTAGAAGTCTGAGATCCAGATAGGAAGACAAGAATGTTGAGTTTCAAAACTGAGTGGAATGAGAGACTCCTTGTGATAGCAGAGAGTTATTTTATTTCTCTGTCAATCTATTCACTGTTACCTAAAATGGTTATAGTCTTACACATCTAGAGCCTAACTCAGAACATCAGCTAAGGCTGTGAAGTCACTGGAACCTAAGCGCATGGCATGTGTTTTCCTGAATCTTGGCTGTACTTGCTAACTTCAGAAAGTGTTGTGAAGGTCTCTGCTGGAAACCTAAACTACGAACCATTGCAAGCCATGTTAGCACTGAAAGAGGTAGTGTCTTGTTACTGCGCTCTTCTCCTGCCTCTTGGACTCCAAGATTACCTTTAAAATAGCACGAGAAAGTCAGATATGGGAGCCATATGTATCCACATACTTGAGAGTGAAAAGGTTACAGATCTCTAAACTACTGAAATGCTTTCAAATTGTTTTAAGTTAGGCTGATATGAAATCAACCATGCTGCTTTATTCGGGAATGCCAGCCCTAGTAATTCACTCTTTCAAAATCCTGTGTGGAGTCTGCAAAAAGAGATTCCACAGAACAGAAATAAAATGCAATCCAAATCACTTGTTTTAAAAATAAATTGAACATGAAATAACAAATATAGATGTAGCCAACACTTAGGGTCCAGATTTTACTAGAAAGACACACATGGGTTGTATTTATCTTTCACAAGTTTTTAAGATTGATACTCGACAATTTATTTCACTAGCTGGGTTGTTTTAGATTACAAGAGTTTTCTTAGCCCTTCTGTCTTCACTCATACATCAATGTGAAAGTAAAGCAATAAGTATTTCTGTTATAGGATTTTATAGCATGGTGGAGGAAAGAGATCCTTCTTTTTTATTCTAATCTTATTGACTGCTGTTGGTTTTAACCCTAATCTTTTATAGCTTCATATCCCCTTCAACTAGGCAGAGGATCTGCCACCTACACGTGATACACATATGTAGGGCAGTTTGGGTTTTCACTTGACTCTCACTATACAGCATGGTCTGTAATAAAGAATCTTTTGGCTCTCACTTACTGTGTTTTTATTAAGATAGTATACAAGCATTATAAAAAACGAAGCCAAGTCCCTACCAGCTGTATGAAACAGGCCTTAAAATGTAAACAAGTTGTAACTGATACAGAGGTCTAAGCTGAAGGTGGAATTGTGGTGTGAGCTGCTTTGTTAGTCTTTGAGATACAAACTCTTGAATGCAGCAGTGAAAATTCAGTGCTGTTATTGTTAACTTACTTCAGTTCTCAGGTGTGGACAAAACAGTAACAAAAGAGACTTGATGATCTCTTCTTATTGCTTTGGAGAAATAACTGTTGCCTTCCTTTGCCAGTGTAAATGAACTGAAGGAGCTGTTCATGACAAATGGTCATATTGGAAGTCAGTATGTTTGACCCCATGGGCTGCCCAAGGGGCTTCAAGGATTGTGCAATTTTATTTGAACATTTTGAGTAACTTTTCCATAGAATCTTGACTCTGTTTGATAGTCACTAGCTGTGTGGTTGTGTAGTTGTTTCCTCAGCATGATGTTCACATGAGCATTTACTACCTGTGCAACACAGAAGACTCAGATAATTAACTGGCAGTGCTCAAGGCCAGGTTGGACAGGGTTTGGAGCAACCTGGTCCAGTGGAAGGTGTCCCTTCCTGTGGCAGGGGTTGGAACTGGATGAGCTTTAAGGTCCCTTCCAACCCAAAGCATTCTGTGATTCCATGATATGACTGAATTAATGGAACAGAAAAGGAATTTTGCACTTTAACACAGAGCTCTGGAGCTATTCAACTCTGAGGAGTTTCTTGTTGCCCTCTAACCAAGGAAGGAAACCTTGTGGGGCACATACTGATATCACACAGAGATGAAATCAAAACACAGAGAGAACTTCCAAAAACACACAGGATAAAATTTAACTTGTAAAAAGAATATATGAGTTCTCAAAGCTTTGTGAGAGCATACATTCACCTGCATAAAGAGTCACCGGCAGACAATCTGGGACCACATTGCATTTGTATGATTCAAAAGTGCTAATCTTTCATATTCAAATGTTATTGAAAGTCTCCTACTGAATTACAGATTATTGCAAAGGTTTGCTGATGTGCAGAACTTTATCTTGCAAGTGGTGAAAAGCCCAAAAGTTTAGAGATCTGTTGTGTACCTGATGGTGCAAATGACTGCAAAGAGGTCAAAGAAAGATCCAAACATCCCCTCTTTAGAGTGTCAAAGCCGAGCTCTGGAAGTCTGTTTAGGATATCATTTTAGGAGCTTGAAGATATAAGTGAAAATAACAATGTTACATTGGGGTAATGTCTGCTTAAGGCTCTAAAAGCGCTCCCATTTACTATAGAGAATGGTGTGACAGGCATACTAAACTTTGCAAGTGTTGATTTAGTTGTTGAAAATGTTGAAAATACTTAATGTTCATAAAGCATTTTGAAGATTTCAGTGTTTTGAAAGCATTCAGTTCATTTGTTAAAGTCTTCAAGCAGGCAGCGTAATGCTGTGCATCTCTCCTGATGCTCTTAAATTGCTGACTGTATAGGAGCTGTGTCAGTCACTCCAGCCATACAGTAATAGAGATTATTCAGCTCTAGTTATGTGGAATGGGTTGCTGAGTACGGGTTCAGTCTCCTCCCTACAATACATGGCTTTGCTGCATTGGCACCTTTTGAGTTAATCATTCTCAGTGGAGGGCTTTGATGGCCTCTTGTAGCGTGGCTCATTTTCACTTGTTTGAGACAATCTGGTACTGTTTGGTCTTTCACGTGACTCATCCAGCTGCCAGTAACAGCGTTCCACTTCTCAGTGTTGTCGTGGTAAATTTTGGACATCACATCCAAACAAAACCAAGAATGGCAAATATTTTTTTATTTCTAAAGAAAATGAAGTAGTTAAAGAGAAGAAACAGTAAGAAAAAAAAAAGGCAAAATGACCGAGTTTGGTCTTCACCACAAACCCCACAATGCTCTGGGGATATCCAAGCATGTTAGGCAAATACTTCAAATCTATCTCTATTTTGAATGTGAGTCATTTCAATTAGACATCATTTCAGTTATTTGTTCATTGGCCTTAATGAGGTAAACTCCAAAGCACTGCAACATGTGTTTATTGTTGAATAATTGCCCTTTTGGGAAGTTCTTGCTGTTACCTTCTTAGCCTTAATAGCTAATTTTATCAGTAAGAGTTAAGCCTTCCTGAATGGTAAACAACATGTTCTCCAGGGATGAAAGAGAGCTGCTGCCCTTTAGTAGGGTTGTTTTAAATACTGATCTCATTGTTACACAGACAGGTTTCCCTTTGTGCGGGGGAGATGTTCTGATTTCCTCTGGGAGAATTCACCCCTAGCAAGACACATAGGGCTGACTCTGCAGATCCTGACCAGTGTGAGGTGTGTAGCCTCATCACAGTCAATGGGACCAATACTCATGTCTTAATCTGGCATAAATCAAGAAAAGTCTCCCCCAAAGTCAGTTGCCCCAGAATAAAAGAAGCAAGATATCCAAAACTTAACCAACATGATTACTCATATGGAAGGAGTTGCCTGATCACAGCCTTTGCACACTACTGTATCAACTCTTCTGTTCCCTCCATGAACACTTAAATGTAAAGATATAAATCAAAACTGCAGGACAGAAAAAGAGAAAGACAAAAGTTACCTTTTATTAGATTTACTCTCTGTAAATTAGAATTAGTTCTTTATATGGATTTATGAAATAGCTATGGTTGTACTGAAAGCAGGGTGAACCCTTTGGTATAAGGCAGGGAGCATGTGCTCTTTTCATCTGTTATTGGTAAGTTACAGTATGTAAGTTAAAGGCCCCTCGATGCCAATGAAAGAAGAGCTCTAGTTCCAGACATGGAAAATGCTTAAATCTTGTGTATGCCAGCCAGTGATATTAATATTCTATAAACCAGCTAGTTGTCAAAGGGCCAGATTCTGTTCTCAGTTACACTGGTGTAAACCAGACTATATTCCTTCTTTTCAGAGGCAATGAATTTGCTTTCACATGGGCTTGAACGTGGACTCTGGTTGCCTGTGTTCAGAGGCAACCTTTTGATTTGTACTTTACTTGCTGTGGGGCTGGTGGTATTCCTCGCCTGTCATTGTTCCATCTCCCATGTGGTGGGCACATTTCAGAGGGCTCTGTTGCAAGTGTGACTTCACTAAAGGCACTGTTGTGCAAGAAGCTTCTAGTCTTGTTAATAACTCTGTAAGGTGCTTTGTGAAGGCAAATCTACAGTGGATTGGCTGAAAGACATAATTTCACGGATATAGCATGAGTGTGCTGTTCCTTTGCAGGGGGAAAATGTATTCTCTGATTTGACAGCTATAAGAGAAGATAATCATTTTTGACAGCACTGGGATAATGTTCATGTTATTCTAGGAAATCTCCATCCTCACATAAATAGGTATTGGTGTGTGCTACAGTTGGTGTTGCTGAACTTTGGTGAAGTTTCTGTGTTTGGATAATATGATAAAATTGATAAAATGAATATCTAGAAAGCTCTAATGAATTTCAGACTTGCATTTTTGGGGGAATGAAAGAAAGAAAGAGAGTGTTTTTATTACAAAGCCAGTATAAGTCTTAGACATTTAAAAAGAATCTGTAGTACTTTGGAGGGAAGATACATCTTGAATATATTCCAGGTAACACTGCTGGTGGAAAAGGAGGGGAACTGTGAACTGAGTATTTTCAATATGACTGATTTACCAACTTCTCTTAGTGTAGCATATGCACTTTAAATGTGTATAGAACTTGTTTCACCAGTTTTCAACACGGTATTTAGATACCTTTTAGATGCTTAATTAACAGCCATGAGCCTGATTATACAGTCTTGCAAAGGTAGGTATTAGCCTTGAAGTGAGTTAAATTATGATGGGATGAAACCAAAATAGGAATGGGATAAAGCCTGATGGAGCTGTGGACTCCAGAGGGTATCATGATAATTTCTGTCATGATTACAACCGGGGCAGTGCTAATTGTCACAAACATCCCCTTAGGAGCTGAAAGGCATCCAGAGTGATCTTCTGAAATGCTTTGGTCCGAAGTGGCTGCCCTGTACATGTCTGTACAGTTTCTTCATGTCTTTAGTCATTCAGAACAATCACACAGTATCGGTGAATTCAGGTCTCTGAATATACACCTGAAATAATTAGAACAGGAAAAAGGCTAACAGCCCATTTTGTATAGTTAAATACAAACTCATGTATTATCCCCAAAAATCTTACATGAACTTTTTGTCTATATAAAATAATGCTGGCCAACACTTCGTGAGGGTTGCCTTAGCATAGTGATGGAGCTGGCTGGGAAAATCCCAGTATTGTTTTTTTTCCAATTTTAAGTATTCTGACTTCTTAAAAAAAATAGAAATCAGATAAATAAATGGTCAACAGATGTAATGTATCAGCCAAATGCTGAAAATGTTTCACTGGAAACAGGGAACTCTATTCTGGAAATGTCACAATAATGCCTCATGAAACTTGTAATTTGGGTGTCACATGTACCCTCTCTTTTCTGTGGGTCTGGATGCTTGCCTGCACTGCATCTTCATCTGCCATAGGGCTTTCCTATCACAATGGTGCTGCGGAGCATCATGGGGAGGCTGTGGAGCCCAGCCAATGGAGGAGAATGGACTTTTGTGCTGTGATCCCTTTCACAAACTCTCCAGTTACCAGAGACTTTTTTTGCCTTCCCCAGTCACCTGTTTCTTCTCATTTATACTCACCAAACACCTGAACGTGATTCTCATCTCTTTCAAAGCATGCATTGACAGTCATTATAGAGGACCACAGCAGCCCAGGCCCTCCCACTTGCCTTTGCTATAAGATTCGAATAATATAGGTTGGAAAAGACCAAGTCCAGAAGCATTAGCAGCTGTCCATAAGAGAAAAAGGGGGTTCATGTATGTTAAGTGTATCTTTACTTTCAGGGGCTGTGTTGAAGATCTAGTATTTCAAAAGCAGAATTCATACACGGTGGTGAAAATGATGAGAAATGGCTATTGTGACTTTTAGCTAGCCTCTGAAGGCTAAATTTCTTATAACTGCTTTTATATATGCTTATCTATGAGTATTTGACTAGGTCACTAGAGGTAAAGAACCCAACTAATACGGTTTAAGTTAAATGGAACTGCTGGTGTTTGACCAATGCAGTCTAAGTTCTCAGTTTCTGCTTTGTCCTCTCTTTTTAGCTAATTGTAATTTGTGGTTCTACATGTGTTTCTGAAGAATATTGCTATAGCTCTACTCTGTTTTACCAACTCTGTTAAAATGTAATATTCACCAGGGACAAATATGTTGTCATTATTATTAGCATTAACATTTATAATAATAGCTTGCTTGGAAAATACAGTTAAACATATACATTGAAACTAAATAAATTACAGTTTTTCTCACTGTTGACCTGACAGTAAAGTAGAAACATGCCCATCTAAAGTCATAATGGTAGAGATAATTGTCTGCAAAGAAAAACTTGACTTACGTCACTGTTTTCAGAGGGTGCCTCTCCCTGAAAATAAAGGGAGTCTGAAACATCCCTCTCCAAAATCTAACCCAGGCAAGACTCCACCATAAAAATAAACAGAAGGAAATGAAGCTATCAGGCTAAGGGGTTTTTGAGTTCCATTATGAAGTGTAAAATAGCCACAAAACTGAAAATGAGAAATAAACAACCGTGCTTCAGAGATCCACATTCCTTTGCAATTCATTTTTGCTTCCTTGTGAAACCTTTCATTTCCACTGCCGTGTCATTTACAAGAATTTTGCAAGGAGATCCGAACGGAGCATTCAAAGCAGTAGTCAGGGTAGAGGGTTCTTAGTCAAAGCCTTATGATTATTAATTTCTTTTGGGTTTTCTTGACAGTGAACGGTGGCTACAATCATTGTAACTTGGTCTCTGAGAAGAAGAACATGATGGACATGGAGATGACAAGTAGCTCGGTACCCGTCTGCAGGCAAGGTCTGTTCATCCACACAGGAAACTCCCTGATGCGAGACCACCCACTGTCCTGTGAGAGACTGCTTCACGTTGGCCAGCTGAACTTGACACACTCCGATATAAGGTACCACCGCAAGTTTTATTGATACACTTTGCTCTTCTGGAGTGCTTCTGTGTTGGAACTATTTCTCAATACCATCCACGGGTGCTACATTTGGAAGGGTATTTTTGGCTTCATTTTGGAAGTGATTTGGATTCTGCTTTAACCACACTGCTCATCTGCAGGTTTGCACTGCAGGGACATGCACATGTGCACAGAAAGCATCCAAGGCAGTGCCAGGAGGAGTCACTGTATGTGCAGCTGCAGCCCCTTGAATTGAAGATTAAATACAGCTGCTCTGTGGGGGCTCTTCCAGCATGCAAAAGTCAATGAGAGTTCTGCTAGGGGCTTAAGCAGGGTCAGACTTGCCTCCTCTGTACCTCCACCCCAACACCATGTTGTTTCTAAATTGCAGCCTGGAAGGCAGGGATGATACTTACTCCCAAACCAATGTCTCCCATATGACAATTTGGCATGTCACCATCAAACCTACAGGAAGCCAATGCCACTACAGTGTTTCCTTTAATGAAGTATTTTCAATGTTCCCATACAGCCACATCCTTGGTATTTGCTTTTAAGGCCGTAATGTGAAAATTTGGTCTCTGGTTTTGATATATACACTGTAGTTGGATATGCTATGAACAGAATCTCTATTTAAACATTTGCTATAAATTAATTATATGAAAACACAGAACGCCATTATTTTTTTGTTGTTGTTACAAATTTAACTTTACCAGATTTTAAACAAGTACCCTAAACAGACATCCATTGTGAATAGAAGCCTGCTACAAATTAAAATCTGTCCATCTATTTTAATTGCACTGCTTTTTGGCAGGCAATATAATACAGAATAATCTTGACCTTTTTGAAGAGCTGTAGAAAAGAAAAACCTTAGTGAAGTTGTAGCCTTTATCTTAGATACTTGGAATAATTGGCACTCTGTGCATGGAACTATCAAGCCCAAATTTCCATAGTCATAGCAAGAGGAAATATGGCCTACAGCTTAGTCTTGGAAATCTGACTGTTTCTGATTTTTATTATACATATTTATGTCTTGTTTTCCCTTTTCCATTTACTGGTGGGGTAAGAACATCTGTGTTTTCAGGAGGAGGAGGCACAGGAATATGGCAAGCAAGTGGAAAGAGCTGTTTGTTTGTTTGTTTGTTTGAAAAGAAAAAATAATATCCCTGCCACATAACAAAAATACCCTGCAGTTGCTACAAGGATTTGTAGCTGCCTTTGCATCTGGGTGTAAGTCTGCTCCCTCTTAGCTTCTTTCTGGCTCACTGTGGGACTAGTAGTTACCAACGTTCTTTTATTCTGTCAGTTTATGAAACAAAGATAATTAGGGCAGGAGCAAACAAAAAGGATGAAGAGAATACTCTGCTTAGATCTTTATGAACCTTTTTGTAAAATCTATAATGAAGAAATGACAGATAGCTGCATACCAGGCATCGCGGTACCCACCTCAGAAATATGAACCTATTCCAGCCCCCATTTGCAAGAGGATTCCCAGAACGACATAAAGGATTGTCTGCTGCATAACATGAGAAACTAGCAGGTGACAGGCCTGATTCCCTCCCCTTTGCTTTGTAGCATGGTCTAAAGCCTTGAGGCTCTGTGTTTCTAAGCAACAGTCTGGAAATGTTTGGAGGTGATCTTGGAGGACCTTCTGTTCCTTTATGATTTATTTGTGTGTCCCACGAGTCGTGCTCTGCTTGTCTGTCCACCTCACTAATACTGCTTTTGTCTGCGTGGGGTTTGCAAGGTAAAGCTAATGACCAGCTTTGGTCTATGGACCTCATAGACACTGTGTAATTTCATCATTATATACTACTCATGATACACTGAGCCTAAACCTTGTCTCTTGTGAGAGAGGATGGACAGCAGTTGGCACGATTTCTGTTCATGGTGTTTGTGATGCTAAAGGTTCTTGACAACCAAGGAACAGAAAACATGGCCTTTCCCTGAAGATCTGAAAACAGGAGAATGTAACTGAGGTGGGGGTGAATGCCTATCAGGTTCCAGTGAAGTCAGTGGGAGCCAAGGGTGCTCTGTACCTCCCCAGATTTCAGCCTTCAGTAGAAAACAGAAGAGAGAAATAGGGCTGGAATAGAGAGATATTGTAGCACAGAAATCAGGGCAAACTCTGGTTGTTCTGTCCAACTCCAGTAACCAGCACAGAAATAAAGGAAAATGCAAATTCAAATGATCTCTCTGGGTTGAGCTTTGAACCACTTTGCATTTCTAGGGTATGGAACACCCAAGGAAAACCCAACAAAGCAGAGAGCACCTCCCCTAACAATCAAAAATCTCCCTTAGGATTTGGGGTTATGATTGGCTTTGTCCTTCCTTCCCTCAGTGCACTGAAATTTGTTATTCCCTTCAGCTTCTTCCTGAATCACATTCTCTCAGTAACTGTATTCTAGGGATGCCTGCCTTAATCCAAGAATCACAATCCGCCTTCTTCCTGGCCCCCTTTCCCCACTCAGTTAATAGCTTTTAAGTTGTGCAACGTAATTGCTGTGACACGCTATCTGCGTGTGGGACTGGAAAAGTCCTCATACCTTCCTCACCACAACTGGAGGCATCACACAGCTCATACTGGCCTTTTGTCAAATAATCATTATCAGTCATGGCAAGCCCGCCACTATGTGCTCGCTGCTCGGCACATAAAACTGGGAAGACGTCAGGGCAGTCAGACAGTGTTGTGGAGGGTCCCTGGATGCGCATCAGAACAGTCCCCTCCAGCTTCTTAAACCTGTCAGTTATCACTGATTGCACATTTACAGTGGCAGTTGAAGGCATGTATGTTTTGTAAATAATATGGAGATTTGAGATGCAGTCGTCTTTTCCTCTGAGGGCAGTTGGGAGCTGCAGTACTTCTGGCATGGTGCTACTGGCCTCGTGCTCTGGCTCCAATTACCACATAAGGGAGTCTCTTTGGAAACACTGCCTTAGTATCCTTTGAGAGGCTGCTGTTACTCTTCAAAGGCCTCACACTCAGCTTTCATGTGCTTAAGCAGCAGTTCTGTTGCCTCAGATTGTCCATCTCTGGTACATGGATGCTCCCTGTGAAGAGGGGTGTGTGGCGTATGTTCTCCCGCTGACTCCACTCCCTTCCAGGGCTGCTCGTTTGGAAGCTTCCCAGAGCTGCTCATGCTGTGTGTCCACACAGTGCTCTTTACACTCTCCTGTGCTCATTTGTCCTGTTTGCTCTCCTCTTGGCTGTTTGTTTCATATACCTTTATATCTGGCTACTGTCCAGAGATTGTGAAATCCTTACAGCCAGCACTGCCTGTGTGTACCAGGCCCTGGTTCCAACAGCAAGATGCCCTTACAGGAGCAAATAGCCAGTGGGTATAAGAGGAGTCACCCAGTAAGTTGGATGTTTTGTTTCTCTCTCACATCAGTTTTATTTCGGTGCCCCTTCTCCCCTCACCCTGCCCAGGACTGGGAGATTCAAGCAGGGCTTTCTCTAGAACAGTGACAGCAAAATTGTGCCAGGAACACCAGGAGTTTGTATTAATTGTATTACCTTGACATTAAGCACCCCAACACTCAAGCACTGGGACAGTGAAAGAATGCCAGATTCTCTCAGCAGGGTTAACTAACATAGGATATATAATATATCTATATGTAGAGCACTACAGAGAAAACTGCAGCTCCCAGGAGGGCTTGCTTCTGATCTGCAGAGGCAGCCTGTGCTTATCGTTATGGAGGCAGAATATGGATAAGGCATGGCTGTGGCAGTGGGAAGCGTGAATTCAGCAACTTCCTCTCATTTGCTTTTGATAAGCTATTCCAGCTTGTCTTTTGGTTCAAAACTCCCCTCTTTCATGTGTCTCACATTCTGCACTGCAACATCAGAGCGGTATAGTCCTGAGTAAGATCTTGTGCTGGAAATGCAGATCAATGCTCCTGGGACTTTTGGGAATGTAATATTTTTCAGGACAAAGATGTTTGTATCCATCCTGCAGGTTCTCTGCACAGACTTCAGCTTAACCTCCTCACATGGACTTCTGGCAAGATAGGAGCTTTACATAAAGCCTAATAATATGACACCAATTATCACAGGCTGAAATGTAAGGCATGGGTTAGCTTTATATGATGGAAGAAATGTGTTGTGTTTACTTTAGCCTGAGGCTTTAGGACTGCTAAAATATGATACAAACTGAATTATTTTACCGAGTTCTTGTACAGAAGAAACTAAGTACTAGGAAATAGTGTGGTGTGCTATAAAACCTTTCTCAGAATAGGTTTGAAGCAGCACACTTTCTACTGGGGGTTGGAACTGGATGATCTTAAGGTCCTTTCCAACCCTAACTGTTCTATGATTCTGCTGAGCAATGAAGCTACAAGCAAGCAGGGCAGGGTTTCCCAAACATGTGCAAGAAAAGGTTTTTATGTATGCTTATGGCCCATATTTTAGAGATGTAAATATTAAAAAATATGTATGTAAATGTTAAAAAATAATCTATGAATATGTATGAGGTTTGTTTTATTTTTTTTTTATTTACCATGTGCAAACCCAGGTGCTTTAAGTTTACCCTGAGATCAGAATTGAAGAGAGGAATTATAACTAATGGTTTATGGAAACCTCTCTTTAAATTTCTGGTGCCAAATGCAAGATCTGATTGTTCTATAGCAATGAATGGTGGGGAATTCCCCTTCTTTCATAACCTTAAAGGGTTTTTTTATATCAAGCCCTACTGGCTGCGAACTGGTGGAACTTAGCAGATCCACTATCACTGGTGGATGCAGCATTACCAGCTGTGTGCCTCACAGATGTCATTTTTTGACAACCTTAATTTCATGAGGAAGAAGTCTTTTTAAACCTTGCTGTTATTGCTTTATTCTTTCTAATCTGTATCACCAAGGAAGTGTTAGAAGTTGTCCCAGTTTCCTATCTTAATGTTAGCAGTGGAACAATGGAAATAATAGTGATAAAGTCATCAAAGTTGTAAAATAAATACAGTATCTTCAGCAGTTTCGCAGTTTAATGTATATATATATACCCAAAATACCTTATGCGTATGTGTTTCATGCTTTAAAATGGGTCAGATTTATCTCAGCTGTGGTGTCACACACAATTTGCCTAATAGCCAGGCTTTCTTCAGCTTTAGTGGTGCTAGCATCAAGCATAAAATTCATTTAAGTGGAACATGCTGGTGTAAGAGCCATGGAGCACCTCTCTGGAGGGTTTATTAGTTCAGATACAGCTTTCCTGCACACAGATGCAGTTTACTCTTCTCGGTCTGGCACATTGGTACATGATGAAGCCATAGGTTAAACCTTCCCGTGCTTTAGGGATACGTAAGGAACATCTTCTGATCCTCAGAAAAAAACACACAGTTGGGTCACCCCCAGTAGATGCTTATAACTGAGATAAAATGTTTTATTTTAAGGCATAAGCCAGTTGCTAACTGTTTGGAAGAAAAATGTTAGGAGGAAACGTTTCCTTTCTGCAATGTCTATGTGGTATTCCCCAAGGTTCTCCTTCCTGAGTGATTGGATTCAGCACACATCCAAAAAGATTAAAAGTCCCTTCTGAGGAACTATTTTCTTTTGATTTGTAGACACATATAGACTTTCATATGAAAAATAGAAATGGGAATACACAGACTACTAGTTTAAATCTACAGGTTGCGAACTTTTCTTAGTTATGGTCTGTAGATCTCTTAGGAAGCAAAAGTATTTGCTTGATCTCTCAGCTACTTCAGAACACTGGTTGAAAATGAGCTGTTCTATATATATATGCCTATTTTCCTCACTGATCTTGCTCCTTTTTCATTTGGTGAAGGAAAGCATCTCTCGGAGATGTAAGCAAAGCTCAACTTGCTTTTCTTGATTTGTGTGAACAAGAATGCCAAGGCATTTCCCCAGTGTGCTCCGAGGAAAATGCTGATATTTGAATAATTCAAAAATGCCCAAAGCTCTGAAACTTTGTTCTCAGCTATTGTTTTGCCCAATCTATTATGCATTGAAAACCTAGATTGTGATTGATGAACTGCCTGTAGCAGTGGAGGGGAGATTGTCTGTTCTGTGTGTAACCCAGTGTGTAAAATTAATCCTGTGTAAAATGATGCTGCCTTTCTAGGGTTGTAGAGGAAACATTGCAGATGTTTTTGGTGTAATTGCTGCATTAGACTGGCAACATTCAACAGAGAGCAAGTGCTTCTATTCTGCAGGGTTTAACAAGTGTTGTGTGTCACAGAAAAGTCATAAAGCCTGTAGTAGTTAGTGATACTTAATGAAAACTGTATTACAGGTCACCCAGGTTTCAAGACTCAGTTGATTCTGCTGCTCCATGCCTGAATGGAAGTCACCCGGCTCAGCACATTAAACAAGAATGCCCGAGTGATTATAAGGTTCTGTCTGAGGCTTCCACACATAGGAGGATTACGGAGGGGATGGATCTAAGAGCCTCCAGTAGTCTGCATCCTGAAATAGACCTAATGAATAATAGCTTTACAAATTCACTTTCATCCTACTTGTTTAATAATGAACATAGCTCCTCCCTGGGTCCTTTGTCACTTGGCACCCCTCAGCATTCGGCCAGGCTACAAACAAGCAACCTGAAGAAGAGATGCATCTCTGTTGTGCCGTCTTCATCTGAAGGAATTGATATTACAGCTATCATCCGCACATCACAGACGTCACTGGTCACCTGTGTGAATGGACTGCGAACTAATTCAGCTGGCATTTCCTCTCAGCCTGTGGAGATCAGTCATCACAGTGCACAGAAATCCTCTCGGCCCCAGTCTTGCTCTCAGCCTGGAAACCCTTGCAGTATTCCCTCCCCTCCAGCATGTCTTGTACCTATTTCTGCTGAATGTGACAGAGGTGACTGTGAGCAGATACAAATGCAGCAAGTCGAGGAGAATGGAAGCCTCAGCCTTCTGATGAACGGTACTAGCATCCCTCATCAAAACACCTTGCACGGCACCCAGAAGGTGAGTTTCTTAAAACAAGAACCAGCTGATGATTATTCCTCCACTGCTGATCTTTTTCGACATCAGCAAGGGCTGCCTCCTCCTTACCATCTACACCAGCAGCTAAGCCAGGCTCAAGGGACGCTGCCTCACTTACACGCCTCTATGTCTCCAAAGTCCCTGCAGCCCAGCGATGGGGACGAACAGGACCTCAGCAATGGCAAACAGGTCTGTCAGTGGATTGACTGCAGTGCCACTTACGACCAACAAGATGAACTGGTCAGACACATAGAAAAGACTCACATTGACCAGCGGAAAGGAGAGGACTTCACTTGCTTTTGGGCAGGCTGTGTCCGCCGATATAAACCCTTCAATGCTCGATACAAACTGCTGATTCATATGAGGGTTCATTCTGGAGAAAAACCAAACAAGTGCATGGTAAGCCTGGAATATATTTGTTTGAATAGAAACATACTGCTCTGTTCTCTTTCTTGCTTTCTCTTCAATCTTATTCCAATGTAATCATTGTGTTTTCCTGTAACTTAGTTTGCAGCAGGCTAAAGGGGAATTGGAGAAAACCTTAATCTAGAAGGAAGTGTCTGAGTAAGAAATACTGTAGTTCTTGGAATGGGGATTCAGTTTCCTTATATGAGAGCTTAACTTTCAATAGAGTGCTTTATTTTTTTAAATATTCATTAAAGCATTAATAAAGTGATGATCAAAGCACACAGCAGTCATTTAATGTAAAACAAAGTCACTGAGCCTCGGGTGACATTTTTAATCAAGAAACATAAAACACATCTAATGAAATTCTTCTCATTCCTTCAGCTGAACAATAACCCATAGACTTGTGAGTGCCGCAGTTTCAAATGGTAGTTTAGAAAAGAAAAAGAAACTTGTGAAAGGATTTTAAACAGTTAAAGAATAAAAGAATATCTTTCATTACATTTTCAAAGGTTTTTTAGGGGCTTTTTTCATTTGCAAACCAGAGCTTTAAAAATAAGTTAAAACCATTGTTCTCTTCTGATCAAGAAGATGTAAACAACATCAGTGTTCCAAAAAGAGGATCTTGGGAATAACACCATCTCTGCATCTGCCCACCATGATGACAATATGGCCAAACTAAAATAAAAGTTAATGACTTCCATTAAGCTTTCCACATGTTTGAAACAACAATGATATAAGACCCTGACTGAAACCGATGAAGCAAAACAAGTTTGACATAAGCTTCCAAATTGGGCCATGAAATTTGGCAAGTCTTGTTTGTAACACCAACACGTGTGCATGAGCACACACACACACACACACACACACACACACAAGTACAGACAAAGGGAATGGTTATAGCAGCAGGTTGTGGTTCTCGATAGATGGATTTTTTGACTATATATCTATTTTATTGTTTTGATCAGAGAATGATACAATGGAAAACGTTTTAAGGAAGTTAGATCAAGGCAGATTTTTCCATGACAAGCTGGAGTGTTCTATGGAGGAATAAGAAGGAATGGCTATATGAAAATCTCGGTGTTTTTTGTCATTAGTTCAAGAAAAAGCTTGCTGGCCTGCAATGGTTATGGAAGGGAGAAGGAAGAAGACAACAGTATTCAGAATGTGTTACAGAGAATAATTTTCTCTGGAAGTGGTCATCCTTATTATCTTCTTACTTCCACTGGATAAATGAAAAATGTTAACTTAATGCCTGCACTGTTCAGCGGGTATTCCCTAAGGCTGCAAACATTGCAGATATTTAGAGAACTCCATCAAGTTGTCCAAGATAAAAGGGAACTGCTGTAAGACTTACCCGTTTCTTTTTCCTTTGAGAGAAAGGAACTGACTTGCTCATTTCCAGAAGTAGCTCAATCACAATTTGTAGACGTACAAAGGAATTGAACTTCCTATTTAAATCTTTTATTTGGTCAGAAATCATCAAAGGATAATCTGAGTTACTTGCTGCCTTCCAAACAAAAGTATAGGTAAGCAAGCCATGAACACACACTTACAGATTCTATTTTAGCCTATTTGTTGTTTTTAGTCGTTTTGTTATCTGGAATGAGATCAGGCTTCTTCCCACTTTTATCTCATACTTTTTAAAAGAAATACTTAAAACATGAAGCCCTGATTAGCTTTACTATGATGCCGAAAGATTCAGTAGATTCCATGAGTGAGGGAACTTTTGTCTTTTTCTGAAAAATGGATATTTGACGGGTATTGTATAGCAGGTTTCTAATGTTACATTCCCATTCCTACAGGAAACTGGATAAACCAGTGATGTTAAATCATGTACTGTCTTAGCAAATGTTAAGAGTTTCCTACTTTCAGTTATTTTCATCTGCACTAAAGAACTGGCTTTTGATAACATCTCAAGGTTTAACGTTGTGAATAAGTTGGAAAAACCTTTGCATCTGATATTGCAGACGGCCTTCATGGCACATATCTTACAGCCTTGGCATGTAACTACATAAAGATCTGTTTTATTTGAGCAGATATTGCAGTTGTTCCCATACATGGAATGCCTCAATCAGAACTAGGAGCTTTACATTGCACAACTTGCAGTTAACTCCTCTATTCCCAGAATAAGAGCCTTCCACTGTCAGCAGAGGTATCCATGTATTAAATGTTACAACCTGGAATCCTGTGTGGAGTAAAGCTGGATCCAAGTGAGCACATGAAAAACACGTTGCCTTTGCAGATTTAGTTTTCTGCTCTGGAAAGACCTTGATATAATGGGGGCAAGATCCAAAGCTGCAACACGGCTCCTTAAAGTTATTAATATCAAGTGGGGATTATTTGCCCAGTGAATTCCATTCCACTTTAACCCAGGGTTGCTGTGCAGTGTTTCATTGTGCAGTGATGTCATGTCATTTTAAATGATGGCTTTTCTTTTGATGTGGTAATAATTGTGCTGTTATTCCTGCAAATTAAAAAGGCAATTCATTCTCTGACTATAGAGGTCTGAGATTTTGTTTTGGTTTTGCTGTAGCTCTGTTAAAGTAACTTTAC
This sequence comes from Melopsittacus undulatus, assembly GCF_012275295.1. Taxonomy (NCBI): domain Eukaryota; kingdom Metazoa; phylum Chordata; class Aves; order Psittaciformes; family Psittaculidae; genus Melopsittacus; species Melopsittacus undulatus. Next base: position 14,448,438 of record NC_047532.1, read on the forward strand.
ATCTCTTGGTATTTGTAGTGGAGATTTTCTTTCGCTCTTCACAATTACCCATTCTACTTCTTTTTAAGCCCTTGATTTTGTTCCTCTGTGTAAGATTACTGCTTGACTAGGTATTGAACCGCTCAGAAGCTATGTAAGATTACTGGCTCACTAGGTATTGAACTGCTCAGAAGCTAACAGTGAGCAGTACCCCCCCCCTCGTGCATACAAGTACTTTTCCATGTAAAATTATTAATTTCTTATGACAGGCTTTGCTACTATGTACTGTAATAGACAAAGGAATTTTGGAATTCAAGCTACTTGAGAACAGGAAATACAAGAGACATTTTGATTGAAAAGTAAATGGTTCACTAAAACTGCAGTTAATCCTTTTATTATCTTTCCAACAGCAGTTTCCACAATACTTTCATGAGGTAAGCTTCCTCCACTCCAACTGTAACACTCTCATCATTACAGCTGGTTTAAATTTAGCTAGCCTGCTTCTTTCTGTACTATGCACACTCGACAAGCAAAACAGTATCTGGTGGAGAGAACTACTGATGTTTCGGGTCCATATTCTGCTCACTGTGTTTTGTTGCCAAAGCCGGTGCTATGAGTATTCTGGTTTCATCCTCTCTTAAATATTGTAATTAAGCAGTGACTTCTCGTCATTGTGTCTCTCAGTTTGGTTTTTCCTTGGGCTCTGCAAGTAGTCTAAAGGAAACTGCCTAATCTCTTTGCAATATCCTGTTATGTTTCATACTTAACTCATGTTATTTTAGTTTTATTAAATTTGGGGTTCATCTGCATTATAATCAAAAATATATCCAACCAAAATAATGATGCAATGCCTGTAAGACTTTAACTTCTGAAGATTAATTTCATGCTTTTTTAGATTTGATGTCCCAGACAATTGGAATTTTGATTGTCTGAGACAGCAAAAATTAGCAAGCTTAAATGGTTTTTAATATATAAAAAAAGAAAGAAGTTTCTCATAGCTGCATCTTTTAGTGTCTTTCAGTTCTTCCAATACTCTTGTGGGTAGAACCCTGCTGATCTCCAGATATTACATCCTCAGTTTAAGCCTCTGCTTGCAAATGTAAATATAGAGCTGCTCCTTTAGTTGACTAGAATTGTTTGATTTGGACAAATCCATACTTGGCTTATTAGTTTACCCTCTTGCACTCTTGTGGCTTCAGAAAGAGTAGAAAATTAAATTCCCATCGCTGCATGTGTATGTGCTCAGGGAATTTATATTGCAGGCCTCCACAGACATAATCAAGGTAAATATCTTTATCATATGTGATTTCCACAATATGCAATTAGTGTTTATAGAAATTGGGTACCATAATGCATGTGATACCTATGAAAGGATCCGGACAGTGCTAATAGTTGTGGTTAACGTCTCTAGTTCTTGTATTTCAAAGAAGCAAATGCCCCTTGAGGATGTTCTAGACCTGTCTGTCACATCATGTGTTTGCCTAGATAGTTAAGACTTTAAAGCAGAATCTTTTTTTCTTGCATACATGCAATGCATTCACTTTGGGAATGGCCTTGATGCAATGATTTTATTGCTGTATTACACACAGTGAAATTCAGCACCTCTGCTATTTGTAGTCAGTTCTTTTGAATCCCTAAGGGTGAGACACTGTAGGTCCTGCATTAAACATGGGGAAATTGAGACATAGAGAAGATAAGTAACTTGCCTAAAGGCAGCTTTATGCAATTTGAGCATTTCAGTGCTGATCTTGTGTTCAAATCACTACATCACACAAACTGACCATTTGCAATTTACCTGTGAAACAGATTTTTGTACAGATTATGCAAAAGATAGCAGCCTGGTTGAGCTTCCAGTTCCTTTTACTGTACACCTGTGACGCAGGTGATTTGTTATGTCATAAACCTGTGAAAACATTCATCAGAAGGTTTGGCTACATTTGTAACACTTATTACAATTACAGGAGAAAAGGGCCTATAGAGCAGATTAGTAGTATTGCTTCTGCTGCTAAGGAAACCAATGTGGAATCTCTGTTCTCGGTCAATAGCAAGTATTATGCTGTCTGCGGTCAGTGGGGAGCATGAGTCTAGCAGTGCATGGTGAGTAATGAGATCTCTACAGGCTAAATCTACAGATGAGTCTAAGGACAGTCCTGCATCTGCAGGGAAAATAGGTCTGCATGCAGCAGCTTATATGCTTTTGAATTACTTCACCTAAACAATAAGTTTCCATGCCTGACTCGAGGGAATGTTGTGGAAGTCTGGAAAGTATTTTCAGCTTTTTGGGGAGGGTGTCATGCACTGACACCAAAGGAGTGCTTTAAAAACCCAATAATAATATTAGGCTCACTTTCTTTCCTTTGAAGTTAATTGTAGGAAACATCCATGCTATCAAAGCTGCCTCACCAGAGATCTCTCTTTCTATTAGGTCTCGGATGACGTTTCCCGATACTGTCAAGGAATTGCAGCATTAAAACCACTCTGAGTAGAGAAGTAGACAGCAGTTCCGTGGTTTTGTGAAAATACAATGTTTGTTTGTTTACAAAAACCACTACAGATTAATGACAGTACAGGGTTTAAGGGTGCACTGGAGGGCAGACTGGCAAATGGCTTTAAGCTTGGCACTGTCAGCACATGCCCAATGGCAGCTGATGGATTTGAACTCTTGCCTGTCCTCAGGAGGGCTCCACATCAGCAGATCCTGCAGAGCAAAAGCTGTAGAAATTACTGGGCCCAGATTCCACTGTGGGTGGGATTGTCCCATGTGTCAGTGCAATAGGACAGATGCAAACCTGCAGTTCTTAGCGCAGATGGGAAGTTCAGTACAATGGTGCTGCACAATGGTATGGTGACATTAGGGGCTCGAGATCTTCCTTCTTGAGATAAGCAGCAGAGGGAGTAGCTGCCAGGGTTTTCCCTGAGGATTATCAGCTTCCCAATGTGGTCCTGGGATTGTTGACTTTCAGATCATGCCATGAGGTGCATCTGCTTTATCAGGTTGCTAGAAAAAGCTGTAGGATGCTGGGGGAGGTGGACTTCTGCTCTGGCCAAGCAGGGCTGGCTGCCCATTTGGTTATTCTTCAGCAGTTTGTTATGGGTTGGGTCTGGCTGCTCTCAAGTTTTTGTTTGCATAAATCTGAATAAATACAAATGTAGTAAATTGGGACTGTCACTGCCAGCACCCAGAATGGTTCTCCAGTTCAGTTGTGTGCCTTAAAAATGTTATACAGGACATTGAAGCGATCCGATAAATGGAATATGGTAGCATAGCATGGAAGGAGGGGGCTTTCAAATACATACTTTTCTATCCTATAAGAGCATTTAATTCCACAAGGTCTTGTTTTATTTTATTTGGCTTGATAAATTAGTAAGTAATTTGGGACCTGGTTAAAACATAATTATCCTGAAGTTTTCCTGGCACATTTATACAGAGCTGCTCACTGTGTGTAGATACTGCTGTTCGTTCAGTCTTTGAAGTAAGAAACAGAGTGGGATAATAGCAGCATGGTGAGTACTCTCCCTATGAAACTCCCTGTCACAGGATATAATGTAATTAAGTACCACTATTATGGTTCTCAGTGGTGGATAATTTCCACTAATAACAGTGTCTACTGAAGGTAAGGTGATAGCACTAAGCAGATAGTGGTTTAGTGAACAGGTAGCCTTGTGACACAAGGGTGGGTATTAATTTCTATGTCCCCCATCAGAAATTTTACCGGGTGTTCCATACCATTCTTCTCAAAGCAGTTGTAGTTATCAGTGTAAAACAGGTTGAAGAATAAAACCACTGGTGAATGTGGGTCACCTTCAGTTTGGAGAACAGGGAACAGGACTGGAGGAGTTTGTTACTATGGCCATTTTGTAACCTGTGTAGTATTTCAGAAATAATGAAATGTTTCTGTATTTTAACCCATCTTTTTTTACATTCCATTTCAGAATGAAAAAGTGTTAAACAAAGATGGTGGGTTTTTTTGCGTTTAAAAGCTTTCCACATTTGGTTTATTCAATGTTTTAGTTTTGTTAGCACAGACCCCAAAACAATTCCATTTCAGCTCATCCTGAACTGATTTCTCTTCATTCTCCAGTATTTTGATTTGGCTACTGAAATACATATTTTAAACCACAATTCTGAATGTGACATGGTTTTAGTAGAAGGAAAATGATCCACACTCCTACAAAGCAGCAGATACTCGTCAGAATCCTCAACACTGAGCTTTCGAAAATACTTGGCCATGCTCTCATTGTCAAAGAACATCTTAAAGGAAGGAAACATTTGTCTATCAGAAACGGTTCTCCACGGTGACTGTACCGCTTGGCACCATTGTGGCACACAGAAGAGAGTTGCATCAGAACTCCTTCACGCTGAGCAAAGTCATTCACATTCTCAGTCAAATAATATAGGCTAAAGCATGCCCAGCTTAGGAAAGCGGAATTTATTAGTTGTGATCTTCAATGTCTGGCTGCCAGATAAACTTCTAGGCTTGTCTCCCAGGTAGTTTTGGAATATTTCAGCTGGGCTCCTTTGCCTCCCCTTTGCTCAGTTTGCACACAAAAATGACATCTCCACACTATGGTTTTATCTTGATCCTCTCGTCCCACAAAACTCAGTAAGTAGTGATTCTTTCTCCCTTTAAAACACTGAGAATTATTTCCAGTTCTGCTATGGCCTGGCTCTGTCTGATATTCCACATGTAGATTTATTCAAACCCCAGTCTCAGCACAGACCTATAAACCTCTCATGGGGCATCACTGTTTGAAGATACCTTGCAAGCAGCCTCTTAACTCCCAATTCATTCCAGCTGCACCACAAGATCCTTTTATTTGCCATGCAGATCAATGAATTCTATCAAATGATCACATCTGAAGATGCAAAAAGGGAAAGGCTTTGCAGCCTCTAAGTCCTGGGTTTGCAATAACTCTTAAAGATTTCTGTAGCTCACCATTTCCCATGTAGCAAAAGTGTGACAAGATTTCTTTCTCACTATGCATCCTGTCTGGGAATGAATCCTTCATCAGTTTCACTACATGAATCTGTGCAGTAGTAAAGATGAAGTGATACACCCCCAACTAGTCAGATGTCTTCTCCATTACAGTCATAAGTATTAGAGAGCAGTAAACAGAATTGTGAACTACCTGCTTCCTGTAGGAATGTCTTAATACACCTCAAGAGTACCTCAAAGATGTGTCCAGCAGTTGGATCCTAACACTAGAACTCTGCAGGGTCCAGCATCATTTTGGCAGGGTGGGTTGTCTGCAGAAGATCTGGGAAAGAAGATTGCATGGAGTGATTTGAAGGCAGTCTGTGAATATCTAATATTGAGAAGCAATGAGAGAAGATATATTTTTTCTTCCTGAAATCTAATTTTAGAATATATTGTATCTGAATGTCATGAATCTTGTCATATAGAAGGTGGAGACCTTGAAAGCTCTGAAACGTTAAACAAAGTACTTGCAATTGTGTTCTTGAGGTTAAGTGTTTGGCTTTATTTTATTTCTCTCTACGTGTTCTGTGGGGCTTATTAAAAATGGCATGGAATTGTTCCGACCTCTCTGTGATTTAGCAGTGATTAACCTCGAGAAGGGAAAGCAGTTTGAATCACCTGGCAGAAGGCTTGGGCAAATTAAAAAGCAGTAAAATTAAATATTGTTTAAAACCCGTGCCAACGATCTGCTCATTAATGTTTCTTATTAGGCCAATACATTTTAATACTCTGTATTAGCGAAACATATGTCATTTAATAAAAATGTTAATCTGCATTTGCAGGCAGCACAGAGGCTGTAGAGCAGAGTCTCAGGGGAGAAAGAGGAATTTAGTGCATATTAAAAACTTTATGCAGTCATTTATGCAGTTGGATCTCAGTTCTAAATGCGTTGCATTTGTTTGTTACTGCGGGGCAAACCAGTAACACTTGGCATTAACAATCAGATGAGGAATAAAAAGCCATCGTTGCACAGCGCAGGGTGTTTATATCGGTTTGGGCTTCACAATGGGCCAGATTCTGAAATCTTCACTCACTTGTTTAGCAAGTTAGCCCAGTGAGCCTCTTAAAAAATAATGTGCTATTTCAACCAAATATATCAAAACTTGACCTTCTGGCATCTGACAACTCACATTAAGCAAGGTTTTCAAGATAGCCCATGTTTGGATAGCTTGATTTTGGAGGTGCCTTGCTCTAATAGGGCACCTCTGAACCTGAGCTCCTCTTTCTCTCAAACCAGACAGCGAGATACTAAGTCACTGAAATTCCTTAAGCACTTCTGGAAATTTTGACCTCACATCTCCATTTCATCACAAATACAATGAATTAAATCCCTTTCTTTCATCCTTAGAGTGAGGGTGAATGATCACAGTGAGGTGGTGAAGCTGGTAACTTCACACCCATAACCCTGGTTTGCATCTCTGATGGTTCCTTCTGCCGAGATCTCAAAGCTTTCAAGCTTCTATCTGCCACCAACATTTTTTGTGTTGTAAGAACTCTCATGCCCGAATTCCAGATACAGCTGAATTCAGGCAAATTGCCCTGCTGCTTTCTGCTAGTTGGTGTACCAAGCACACTGGTGTAATTGTAAAGAAACCCTGAATTTACACCAGGGTACCCAGAATGGCTCAAAGTGATGAAAGTCACACATTGAGTGCCTGGCAGAGAAGGCGAGAAAAAGTCTTTCTTCTTCCCACCTCTGCCACCTATTCCTTAAAGCTGGTGTGAGACCTTTGCTGACTAGAAAGTCCCTTCTACTTCAGACCATTATTCATGTGAGGAAGGGTGTGCAAGACAGCAATTTTATTCAGCTCTACAGTGGCTTTCAAAGAGAATGTTGCCATTATAGAGTATTCAGCACCCTGTATTCTCTCTCAAGGACACCTGTATTTTCTGTATTTGGGTAACTCAAAGGGGCTTTATTTCAAATAGCATTTCTATCACAGACATTTGTCATTGCCTGACTTTTCTATTTATGTCCCTGGCCTTATTGTGGGATGAAGGAACAATAGGAGTTTTATTTCAAAGTCTGCTTTTGTTATCTATAGCAGTGTCTTCCCTCGATCTTCTTCTCTTATTGTTGTGTACAGATAGCATATGTGTGAAGAGATCCTACACTCAGGTACAGTGTAGCTGCAGTGTTAAATAATTGATCTTGATCTGTCTTTTGAAACTGCATCCAAGGCATTTAAAAGTGGGAAATGGAAAAAGCATGTTCTCATAAGCCAGCTCAGTAAAGTTTGCACAACTGCTCTTTGTTTCATCATGCCTACAATAAATCTTTCATTTTTGCCAATTGAGAATGCCTACTAAATCTGCAAATGATTACTTCCCTGAATTGTGTTGGGATTCTTGCAATACATTTTTCTTACATGGGTAATGATAAAATAAGAGTCCATCAAAAATATTTTATTGCCTGGCAGAGAGCCTTTTATGAAATGGTTTTGATTCAAGGAGATTCTTCCAAGTGTTTTAGAACTGTTGCTTACAACTTTCCTTTAACCCTTGCATGGAGGGCTGCCAGGCCCTGGGAATGCCAGAAGTAACATTAGTCACTCAGCGGCTGGTCGAACGCAGAACCTGGGTATCAGTTTAACCTGCAGCCCTTGGACCCAGACTGAGAGCATGCTGCTTCAACATGTACTTGTAAAGGGTATTGTGTTACTATTAGACTAGAAAGCTGATGAATGTCAGACTGGTGGGAACCTTGTAAAACTAATCTGCTGTGTCCATGTTGATATGATTTCACTCTGTTTCAGGGAGAGAATGAGGAAGATGAAGTATTACAAAAAGGCAAACACAAGGCAAAACTGGTAGGGCTATCTGGGTCACTGAGCTCAGCCTCTGCAATCCCAGGTATCATGTCACCTTACAATAATCTCTTCAGTACATCCAAAGGCACAGAACACATTTATATTGTGCCTTTAAGAAAGGTGTATCATCAACACTATGGCTTGTAAGTTAGGATCTTTCAAAGTTGTAAAGCAAATCCTGCCCTTTCCCCCCCCAATTTCAAAATGGGTACAACTATGCTTTGCAGGACCAGCTGTAGGAATTGCTTTGCTTTTCCTTATAAAGAGATACAGTCTTAAGCCAGTTCCATGTAGACAAGCACACTGTCTCCATGTAAAACAAGGCCCAGGGTGCTACTCCTGGAATGGCACAAGTCATGATGCCTGAAAGCACATTCTAATACTGCATGAGAAGGGATCTGGCAACGGACATACCTTGTGATGCTTGCACTCACAGAAAACCAGCAGTAGACCTGACTCAGTGGGGTGTGCTCTCAACAGAACCACATCTAATGCTTGACATGTTGCCCACTTGCCTCCATGTAATAAATTGTCTCCTCAGACAAGACATGGGGAGAGTAGAAAAAAGCAGATTATGTGAAGATATTTAAAAGTTATTAACAGTTATTCACAGACTTTTATCTTCTTGCCTACCCTCAAACACAGTGATGTTCTTAATTGCATGGTTGTGGTCATCTCAGAATTCACTGTTTACAATGCTTTGGTCTAACTAAATGTTTTTAGCTTGTCTGTTGTCTTCAAGGCCTAAGAGTGAAAAGATGACAACAGACGCACAGAAATCAGACATAAGCATCAGATGCAGAGAGCACACTAAGTTCTCAGTGTCAGCTACTTAATAGCAAGTTTTACGCTTCGGATTGGCAAATCTCCTGCTGTATATATCTTACTTCTGGGCTGAAATGGTTTGCCAAAGTTATCTCAGATGATCACTGACCATTTTTGTTCACATTTTGAAAGGAATCAAACAGAAATACTGCCAGGTGTGAAGAGGTTTTGCTGAATTTAGGAGGAGAGGTATTGGAGATACACAGTGAACATTACAGGAAAGGCCAGCTGAGGAATTCTGTATCATCTATCCTTGCAGATGGATATTGAAAAGCAGCAAATTTAGAACCTTTTAAAGGTAAAGTCTTTTTAACACTGAGCAAAGTTAAAAGGGATCAGAGTGGAAGGAACCTTTTGAAGAATGGGTGTTCTTAACTGTGGTCTGTGGCATCCCTAACATTCATCAGTACCTCTCAGGCAACTTGTAGTCGTTAGACTGACAGCACATTTAAAACATGAATATTTGTAGCTGCATTACTTCATTTCTAGTGCTGTAAAAATACCTTTCACATAATGGGGTAATGGCCTGCAAGTTCTCATGATTTCAACTGTTTTGGAGTTACAGGAGTTTTGTTCCCTTATGGCAAGCGTCCATTTCTCATTTTAGCATCTTTGGCACTTGCCTAAAGGATGGGAAATAAAAAGCGATTAAAGGGACACAGAGATGGTCTTTTAAGGGAAGATTAAAGGAATTAAACGAGGGCTGGGGCAGGGAGAGCAAGGAAAAGGAGGAATTGTTCAGAAGAGAATAGGGAATAAGTAGGGATGACCAGGCAAAATCAGCAAAGGAAAATTTAAAGTTGCTCTGTCAGTAAAAGTTTCCTAAGAATGAGGTGTGTTTTGGAGTGAAATATTTTCATAGTGGAAATAGAAGATGCCCAACTGTATGAATAATAGAAGCTGGACTGTCCAAAAACCTGGAAAACATGTTGTAGAGAATGCTTTTAAATTTAAACTGGTTTACTCCTCATTTCTGCTCTTCTGTGGAACCTAACTGTACCATTAGGCACAAGAGGAAGCACTGGGGTACAGTTTAGGCCTTCAGGTATCTGCACTCTCAAGACACTGATCTTTTGAGGTCCCTTCCAACCCTTGGGATTCTGTGATTCTGTATACTTGCTGTGAGGTAGTTGGGGATAGTCACCATGCAGAGAGATGGTGCTCAGCGTCGCTGGAAATATGGCCCCACTGTCCTTCCCACCAAGGCTCTTGGACCATTTCACAGACAGATTCTTGCTTTGCCCACTGGCATGTGTGAAATCAGGGATGATTGGTTAGAGCAGTCAGTTTGCCAAGAAAGATACCTTTTGTTTTGCTTTGCCCTTACCACATTTGACCTTTATAGAACAAAAAGTTTCTCCTCACCCTGAGCAAAAGCGTCACTATTGATTCCAGTGAATGCTAATATACCACACGGACCATTGTGCAAGAAATGGCTGTGCCATGACATCTGGATATTTTATTTCTGCTGCGAAATAGGGCACTTAAAGATTGTTGAGCACTGAAGTTTCACCTGCAGATTCCTGGTCCAACTTCCTCAAAATTCAAGCAGTGGAATTGAAGTTTTGGATCAGGTTGTTTGGTGGGCATTGATCAATGTCTCAAAGCCCCAGGACTGGTCTGTGTGTGGCTGGGGAAGTGTGCAGGGCAGAGCTGCCCTGGGGATGCGGGAGCTACACAGATTTAGGATCACAATCGGATGATGTTAAGCAAAACCTGTGGAGAGGGAAAGAAGCCAGCTCCTTTCTGGACATCTCCTCTACTAAGTCTGTACCTGAGCTTATGTTTATCAAGTTTTTGGCATCTTTTGAGCATGATGGACATGGCAGAAAGGAAGATAATGAAAAGCATGTTAATGCTGCCTTACTGTTTTACATTTGGCATGGATTCAGATTCCTTACAAAGGCATTTGCTGATCAGGAAGGACAGAGCACACCAGCTCTTTATTTGCTTTTAATATCTGCACCAGCCATTTTGAAAGAGCTGCTCCCTTTAGCAGGTGAAAGCAGCCCCATTAGGAGTTAGCCTAATGGTTGTAGGTGGACAGCAGAGGACCATCTTTGTGTAACACCAGTGGTGCAAACACAGGAGGCAGATTAAGCTTATTTTTAATATTTTGGCTTGTAAGATTTAGGCTTTGATAAGTATAAAATGGTTTCAGGAAAACTGCCTTGGAACACATCTCTGAGTGGCAAGAGAAAGAAATGGGAATTATCCCAGATACTTTCAATTTCGATTGTTTATAGCAACGCTGACAGAAACTAACGCTGTACACAGAACTGGTTTTGAAACTGCCCTTTTTTCAGAGTTAATGACCCACAGACTAATGGATATTTGCCAGATTTTACCAGCTAGGAGCTGGCCTCATTTTGCTGGGAAAGAAAAGTGCAAGGCAAAGAAACCTTCTGGGTTTTCAGAAGTCCATGGTGATTGTCTTCTCTCATTATATAGCCTGAGCTTTTTCTGTGTTGTGTTTCTAACTGACCTGTACTTAGCAGAAATGCTTGCTTTGTCCCAGGATAGCATACCCCGATCCCCCAGGAGTTCCCTTTGACAACTGCATTTAGATCCACTTCTGTGAAAAACCAAACCCATTGCAGTCAGTGTGAAAGGACTTCTACCAAACCATGGCTTTGAGGATCCCCTGACACTGCTCAGCTCCTCTAGCTCCAACCAGTAGAGCACAGTCATATGCACTCTATGTTATGCTACTTCATTTACTGCACTTGCCTCTTTCCAAGGCATTACCTAGGGACTTCTCACGTGATGGACACGGCTGATTTGGCTCCCATAATTCACCTGGGAAAGGCAGGCTCTGTACCTGAGTGCATTTCTTTGTAAGATCAACAAAGAGAGGGAGTGAGCCATTTATGCCCATGGCAGGGGGGGTGGAACTAGATGATCTTGAGGTCCTTTCCAATCCTAAGTATTCTATGATTCTATACATATAAAAACAAAATCCCTAAAGGCAAGACTATATAACATGCATTATATTCAGGCAAGTATGGAATCATTAATGTCATTCGTGATAATTTGATTTACCCCCATGGCTTCCAGACAATACATGGCTCGTAGCCTTGTGAATTGGGGTGCATTAAGAATTGCATGGCAGCTTTACATTTTCAGAAGGAAAGCTCTTAGGTCTTGCTATGATAAAGGCTCTCTGGTTGCAAAATTGCTTTACATGTTACTTAATTCACACTAAACAAATTGACTCCGGAGTTTTCAGTCTCAGTTTACAAGAGGCAAACTGCAAGTATCTAATTGTAGCCTAAACAAGAACATGTTTTCCTTCATGGCAGCATATCATTATAAATCTGGGGTGCTTTGCCCAGGAACCATTTCAAGCTAAAAACTCAACTGTGTGCAAAATAGCTACCTTAGATAAAACAAAATATCAGATCTTGCATGTTTAATTGAATGCCTTTGATTGCAGTGTTGCACTGAAAATGTTGTCATTGTTTCAACTCTCTCCCTCCATGCAGTCAAAGACACCAGTGTGTACTTAAGGAAATGGTAAATATAGAATACTGGCAAATGTTGCTTAAATACATTTACTAGTAAACAACCGTAGCCGGACTGTCTAATTTCCAGGACTGACTGCAGCCAATTTTAACTGAGATTATGAAAGATGAAGAACAGGGAAGCCTTTAAATCCTGATTCCCAGTTCTCTGCATCATTTATCAGTGTACAGTGGCTTTATTCATGTCCTGAGTCTAGTTCTGATAAATGTTGATAAATGCTTCATAATGTTATTATAGACATTATAGACACATCATTTAGCCATCAAGTTGTTTGGCTTATTTGAGGGGAAGAGAGGGTGATGGGAAGGGCTGAAAGCAAAGGGGCTGGTTATTCTGGTAAATATGTAGAACTGCTTGCTGGTGAGAAGGCAGCTCTCTGCTCTTGGATGTGCTGGAGTAGCCATGAAGCGGCCATTGCAGCTCCCAGGTGGGACTGTAGCCAAGGCTGCTCTCCCACTCTCCCATCTGCACTTTGCTTTGGCCTGTCTGCTCTGGAGCAGCCAGTGACCATACAAAGCTGTGAGGGGCAGACACCTCTGCTTCCTCATGACATCTCCCAGCTGTGGTCTCTCCAGGCAAAGCAGGGTCTCCATCCTTTGTGCACCTGCGTGGAGCCTTCCCAGCTGCAAATTCTAAGCCTCTGCCAATTCCTAAAGGCGAATTTCATCTGTGCTGAAAGCTGGGGCAAAATTCCTATTGACTGCAAACAAGTTGCAGGACCACAGCCAAGGCCAGAATGATACAAGCTTAATAACCAGGTCCCAGTTCACAGGATGCTGAGTGCTTCTGCTGCAGAAGTGGATGACTTTCCTTGGGCTTTCTGTACTGCACACAGCTCCATTGTACGACACCTCTGAACGCTGCTCTCCGTGAGTTTCTCCATGTGTTTGAAAACAGGGTGATTCAGTTTGGTGATTCAGTTTGGGAGGCTTTGAAGTTTTTTAGCTCAGGTTTAGGGAAGTTATGCAACATGAATCATCCAGGAACTTTGTTTTCTCAGTAAATTCTATGATAATTACACATTACAGAAATATTTAGGGCAAAACAGTGGAAGACATTGGAGCCTTTTGTTACAGACAGTCATATCCCACTGAAAGTCAAGTGTTTGTCAAATGAAGCAGACAGCTCATGCCTGGCTGTCTTTTGGGGACTGGGGTAGGCATGTCTGATTTGAATGTATCAATGGGCAGTGCTAAAGGGAGAAGGAAGGGAAACAACTCCTTTGTCCTTTCTTCCTTTGTAAATGTGGCCCTCTTTGTTTCATGGTAGATGCAGAGTTTTAACTTTACCACAGATTGATTGTTTTAGTTTTTGGTCTTGGGGTATCCAGGTAACAAAAAGTTAAGTATTACTGGAAAAAGGACCATTAGTTATTTATTAACATGGTGTATCAGTTAATTCAGGAATTGATAAAACTGACAGCTAATAGTGGTGCTTAGGCCAATGTTGTATCCCCTTCAGCATGCTCCTGATGGTATTAGCCACAGCACCATGTGAAGTGAGCATCCATGAGGAGCAATCCTGCTGGTGTGGGAAGACCTTGCCAAGTGCCAAGGTCAGCAGAAGGTTCAAATCCCCCTTTTTTCAGCTGACTCGTGTTATGGTCACTCTCTGGAAGGAGCTGGTTAAGAACAGGAAAGGCCCTGTGAAAAGCACTTGCATTTATAGAAGCTTAAAGGTTTCTCAGACCCTTATGGTAACAAGAAGCAGACTTGGAAATACTAGAGATAGGGTAGACAGGGCTGGTGTTTGGCACAGGAGATGCGCTGACCATATTGAGGTTCAGGACACAAGCCTTCAAGTGTGGGAGTCCTGTGGCTCAGCCGCAGTCTCTGCCTGTGTTTTGTGTGTGTATTTCTGATCTACTTACCTCTTTGATTGGTGCTTTGGGGTTTAGCAGCAATGTCAGTACAAATGCTGTAGTTATTTTGGAGCTTGGCTTCCCTGTGTTTGTTCTGAGTCTATTCATTGATAATAATGGAGTGTAAAATCTTAGCTCTGTTTTTGGGTTATCAGAATAAATGAAGTCTTTGTGACCAGGTTTAGTCATATGTGGTTATATGATCTCTCTTATTTAAATATATGCTCATCACTGTGTTACTCAGTCTTTTAGAGCACTGGCTCCAAAGAAGAATTAAGTTCACTGTGAAGGGAAAGAGTTTCTCCTTTACTTCCAAACCTACTCATGATGGGTTTTGGAAAGGTAAATAAAAAGGGAATGCAGACAAAATGTGAAGAATACGTATACGAGCTAACAGTCCCACAGCGAGAAAATCAGAGGTTACATCATATTAGTGTAAGAATACACGAATTTGTTTTCAAAACTGTTATTCGACAGTGGGATAATTCCTTCATTTAGTACCTGAACTTCCAAAATGGCTTGTGGTTGTTCCGTTGCTCTTCTCACACAATCTCCAAAGACACAAAAGTTAGAGGCAGTGATAAATCTTTCTATATTAAGGGCCTGATCCAGCATTTACTGGTGTCAAGAGAAAGCTCCTCATACACTTCACCAGACTTTGAAGCAGGCCAGTGGTTATTAAATACTACTCGTAAGTGAGAAGCAAGCTTGGAAGATCTTTCCAAGTCCTGTAGACCCAGTTTCTTAAACTGCTGCATTCTGTTGTAAGACTACCTAGAAACCTTAAAACATGCTTACAAATCCACACATGGCTTCTGCTTCACTGTGATCACTTCCTACCTTTGACCTGGTGTTTTACCTAACATCACTTGTGTGCATATGTGTGTATGTGAGAGTAAATAACTTAATCCTAATTGTCTCAAGATATACATATAGACATAAACCAGAATGTATTGCTTATATAATGCCATAAATGAGCATATTGTTTGTGTGTAAATTATATTTATATATAAATTTCCTACAGTATATATGGCCAATATAAATAAATCCTTGTCATGGCAGTGGTTTTTATCTATATATAATATATTTATCTACATATTTGCCTTATAAGCTAACAGGTAATAAATTAATGCAAAAGGTCCTTCAAAAAAATGCAATTAATGTCTTTTGTTGTAGTTTCCCTGGGTTTAATAATCCCTTCTTCCAGATTTATATTGGTTTCTGGAAAGTAGTGCTTATTAGAGTGTTTTTCCAAATTGGCCACAATAATCCACTGAAATCTGCCAACTGAATCACTGCTATGCCTGTGAAATTGCCAGGAGTGCCTGACAGTTATTACTGGGATAGAAAGAGAGGGGGAAAGGGAATAAAAGTTTCACAATATGTCACTGCTATTGATGCCTTGGCTATGGGTCTTACATTTGGATTGATAGGTATACAGAATTCTATATGGAAGACACAATGCCTGGTGGTAGATAGGCAGCACTGCTGTAATGGAGGCAAAATTTAGTGGTTTCATTAGGCAACTGTATTTTATTCTTGATATATTTTAAAGCTTGTATCTATATGTCTCCCTGCATGTGTGTATATATGTAAGTATATACATGTATGTACACATGCGTGAACATTCCCTCTACCTGCCTTCCCCAGCCTGATTCTTGGTGAAAGGAAGGGTATTTATATTCGCTGAACTAGGGTCATGCTTTACAACAAAATCCCACCACCTGTGCAAAGCATGTTACCAAGTCACAGTGAAATCATTCACTTGCTGCCAGGCACATTTAACTTCTTCATGTGCTCATTCTCTTCTATATACTGCAGGTGAATGTAGGAGGCAGGGACTGAGCAGCCATTGGTCCAGTATGTGTTTTTTTTCTCCTGTACTTCCAACATAACAGAAAGGAGCTCTTCTTGCAGCACCTGAACTAACCTTTCATGTGAACTGCTGCAGAACTGGACCCTAATCCTCATTCTGGGAAGGATTTACATCCCTAGCAGTTAGTGACAATGGGATGCTGGATCCTACTGCCTAGTTGAAAATGTATATAAAAGAATAGCAGGGCTGTGGCCTGCAAGGGCTATGCCAGAGGGAGAAACACTAAATGCCTCCCCTCTTCTGAGCTGAGGCACCACTGGTGGGACAGACCCCATGTGGGGATGAGCCCTGCAGGGTCTGAGTGTCTGGGTTAAATACTGTGTCCAATAGGCATCCCTGGTGAGACTTTGCTTGGGACAGTGCCCCCCCCAAGTAAGCCTTTATGAATGGGGTCTATATTTTGCTGGTGTAAATAAGCTTTTGTTAAAATAATCCATCTAACTAACAGGCAGGATGGGAGGTGTAAGAACTGTGCTGCACAATACAGAGATGTGCTTATGTGGACCAAATGGTGTACACTGGGGGTGCAGGGCTGGCATTGCCCTCCTCAGCTGCAGCAGATCCAGTCTTCCTGATATGAAGGGTAAAAGCCATTGGCTTGAATTTTTCTATTTGTGTTTTTGCAGTTTTGTTATGAAAGTTTTGCCTTTTTTGTAGATGATGGACTGGGATACTGGATGCCTGCTTTAGTACAGCCAGAAAAGTAACATTCTCAAACAGTCCTTCCACAATATGTGGTGAAAGATGATTTCCATCTCAGCAGACATTAATGTGCAAAAGAATGCTTTAAAGCAATAAACATCCCCTAATTTTTCCCTGTAGGGAGGGTAAGTTTCCCTTCAGTACCAACCACTGCAAGAGGCACATTGCTTTGGAAGCATCTTTCTGATAATTTCTATCCTCTGGCATTGCCTATGGGGTCAGATCGAGTGCTTTACAGTTTGAGGAGCAGCCACACAGACATGCTTCCCCCTTACATACGTTGCGATCTGTCTGTGGCAAGCCGGAGTGACAGGGAAGCACGTGAAGAAGCAGCAGGGCTGTTTACATCTGAATTCCGAATACTGAAGTTAGTGCAAGCCAAGTGGATTGCAGCAACAGTCATCTTCAATCTTTATAGCCTTATAATTCGTAAGACAATTTTTATTACTCTGATTGGAACAGAGATGATGTTTGTAATGCCTGTTTATGCCATGTCAAACTTGAATATAAATCTCTTTTTTTTTTTAAAGAGGATTTTGTGGTTTTCTTGGCTTTATGGATTATTTTTTTTATCCTTCTTTAATGCATTCTGCTAAATTAAACCAAAATAAACCCACAGAAAAAAGTGATTCTTTAAAACAAAATTATTAGTTTATCCCTTCTTTGGACAGGAATTTTCACTGGGAGACAAGGATAGAACATTCTATTCAGGCTTCGCCTGCTGATTTACACTGCCATCATTATAAAAGCTGTAATGATGTCCAATAACCAGTAACAGGAACTGCAAGGAAAAGCTTTGTAATACAACCCTGCTCCCCTTCTTCTCCAGCAGCTTTGTTGGTGGTCCAAACATAATTCCAAAACGTGTTAGATGGTTCTCATGGAGAAGCATGCAGCTCCTTTTGTTCTTAGGAATAGTTCAGGCCTAAGATAGCATCATGTAGGCTTCTGCCATGGTTCTGAGGTACAGAGGGCTTCCTGGAGAGCTGCACATTATGAAATGATAGCTGTTACTTTTCCTACAAAGTAGACCTTGGATTCTGGTGGGGTAGCTTATAGGGGATGCTTCTTCCCATGCTGTGGCTTTCTGCCTTAAGGGTTAGGGGTAACATTTAAGATTACAGAATGTATACATAGCAGTATGTGCCTGTGTGAGTAATTGCTAACAGAAACCAAAGATATTTGATAAGCCCATCAGTGGTTTACTGTGATGTGTTATATGTGTTGATGCCAGCACTTTTGTTCGACAGCTAGAAGTGCTTTTAGAAGGTAGCAAGTGTTATCCAGCTGCCTGATACTGAAATATGGGTTTGTTACTGAGAGGTAGGAGGAATCAGTTATCACTTGAAATTCAACTTGACAGGATCATGCAAAATTCCCATTCTAAGTATTGCTATGATAGTAAAGCATGGTGACAACAAAAAATAAGCCTTTACCAGCAGCCACTATAGGACATCAGGAGAGATGTGACTGCTTTTTCCTATGTTTATAAATAGAAAATGACTGTGGCAACCCTGTGGTATCTGCTAGCAAATACTGACTTGTTAATGTTTCCCAATATAAGTGGTTGGTGTTCTATCAGCATCACCGAAGCTGCCTGTCTAAAAAATGGTTTTAATCCCTTTATTTTCAGCTGTTCATTATTATGGTAGTATGTTGTTTGTCGAGGTTGTTCCCATACGGGTAGCCAGAGTTATGTGTTGCATGAGGGTAAGCTGATTGGTTTGCATACAGAGTTTAAGTATATAGTACTTGGGGTTTGAGGGTTGGTTTTTTTGCAGCTTAAGATTTTTCCCACTACAAAGAGAGATGCTGGCATACAGACCTGACCACAAGTGAGCTGCACTTGTTCATGTTTAGATGAACAAATGACATTGGCAATCAAAAAAAGTAATCTTTTTACATGGAAAATTTAGGCAAAAGCATTGATGCAAAAAAGAAACTCTTTTGTCCCTGGCCCCCTTTTTTAAGTACTTCTGTTGAAGGCTCTACGCGCGCTATGGTGCACGTGAGATCAGAACGTAGCCCCTTGATAACTGATAGCCTTTGATTGACCAGACAATGCAAAAGACACACGGAGCATCGAGTTGTTTCAGCAACTGATCTTTGACAATCTTAAAAAGTTTTCTTTTAGGCTGAGCTTTATGTAAAGCTGTTTACATTAAAGTGACATCCAATTAAAGTGTATCATGTAACCCACATCACAGTTCAGCACACATTTTCTGTTTTAACTGACATATGGCCCCATTTATGAAAATAAAAATCATCATGTTTTGATGATATGTTCACATAATTTATGTGGAAAAGCAGGGGGAGAGAAGCAGGGAGAGGGAATGCTTTTACTGTGTAAAGCTATTATTTTCTGTGATTCATTAAATGCCTTTTAACCCATGTGCACAGGCAAATCTTTCCTCTCCCAGTTCCTGCCCAGGCCCCCCTCCACTTGTCCATGCTGGACAAAGGGACTTAATAATGTTTAATGGGCAGAGACAGTAGGAAGGAACACTTTGTACAGTATCACCCCTTACCACAGGCACTTCTACAGTAAGGGATTCTTTAGTATTCTGTAGAGGAGATGAATTAGTAAACCTAAACGCAAGTCTATGGACAGCAGAGCTAAGTGAGCCCATTTTCCTTTGGTTGCCTCAAGCCTGAGAGCCTGTGAGGATTCTCTGATGTCTAAGAAAAGATCAGTCTCTTACTGAGGTGTTTTCTTCAGTCTCACCTCTACTCAGCTGCCAATTTTCATAAAAACTAGTGGGAACTTCATATCATTGCAAGCAACAATCCTCTGTCAAATGTGCCTGAGATTGTCTCTCTGTACAGAAGAGTCTTCCCCTCTTGTGCACCAAAGTGTTTCAGGAAAGCCAGGTTGCTTTCCCTGGGGTAATCTATTGGTAAGGTAATCTATTGGTAAGGAAAACGATCCATGAATCAGAGACATGTCAACACAAACGTGGGTATCTCGAGCCATCTACAGCCAAGGCTGGAGGTTTGATATTTCTGTCCATGCTCTGATCCTCACTGACACTGACTCTCTGCAAAAAAATAAGGCTTTAAGCTGCTTTTAATACACTTCAGGCAGGCCCATGGCAAAGCATTATTTAAAACTCTATCTTTGCGTTTTTCCCTTTAAACAATTGCATTTAATCCCTCAGGCAGCAAATCAGTGGAAGAAAAGGCTCTGCTAGCTGACATAATCACCATCTGCAGAGAAATCAGCCAGTAAGTGTGTAATGAAACCAAATTAATTCCTGGCTTTTCCACATATATTGGAAGGTAGAATTTACTTTAAAATGTAAGCAACACAACTACAGCAAATCCTTTGTTTATCCACTGTTTTAGGACCAAAACTTGGGGTTTATTGCTTAAATGGTAACTGTTGTTACACATCAGAATCCAAGACATGTTGATGGTAGCTGGACTATATAAATCAGTATGCCATCTTCTCCTTGCCAAAGTAAACCAGACTGTACACCTGGAGACTGGTTATTTATAGCATGAGGGTGACAAATGAAACCTTTAGCCTGTACAATTTTGGTCAGTAGATGTTTGAACACTGTCACAGATAGCTACTGAGTCATGTCCTCTGTAAGTGGATTCTTCAATGTATACTATGAAAAGTTCCAAAGAGACATCATGCAGACATGAAGTTTGGCCTGTTTCTTAATATATGTGACTGTGAAACATCACCAACATTTCTTATTTGTTGGAGTAGAACAGAGCCTTGTCAGTTGTAGGGCATTATACTGTAATCAGTCTCCATTTTCTTCTCTCTAATGACTTCTTAGAGTCATCATTCTTGACATAAGTTAATGCAAAAAGGAAAAACCCCACTTCCTCATTTGCCTCTAACAATGGAAAAAGCTAATAAACTTGCCATTTACCATCTAAAGTCCAGTGGGATCTAAACTGCTGATGTTAATATTAAATCCTGAGAAATGTGAAAGTTCCAAATGAATATGGCAACCTCTGGCAGAACCTTCTTTTTCTAATGAAGTATGTGCATTATATATAGTTGAATGGTGATCCTAATCAGTGTACTGAGATCTGTGCACTCTGGTTTTGATCATTATTACCAAGATTAAACAGGCGTAGAGCCAAGATGTTGCAGTTTAATAACCAGGAGTTGAGGAGGGAGGAGAGAGTGAGGTTATTTACTGGTTGGTTAAATGAGGTTAGCAGTTATTGAATGTAATAGACTTATTCTCCTGAATAATGGTCAATGACCATTTAAACAATGGGGCTTATGAATGAAGAATGCCTCTCTGTAAAAGGTGGATACAGTATTATGAGGGAAGGAGAAGGCAAAAATCAGGCCCTCTGACCCCGAGTTAGTTTTCAGATGGAGGAGAATTGCAGACTGTTAGGTAGCAAATGTATGTCCATTAGTAACCAGGTTGTTGTACTTCTGTTTTATGGCAGTCTTACAGAGAGTTAGAACTTAACACTTCGCAGACCTCAGATGGAAAACCCCGGTCTCGTCCTTTCTTAGGTGGCTGTAGGTTTGTGCATAGGAGTTATTCAGCAGTAAGCAGAAGAATAATTTTCCAGGTTTTAAGAACACAGAAATCCATTCCACGTGCTCATAAGCTTCACTTTCACCAAGATCATGAAATACAAAGAGAAATTCTCTCCTCAGTGCAGAATTGTGCTGTTTCTTATCACCTCAGAGAGACATTCAGGTTCCCCGAGTAGGTAGAGGAAAGCTGCAATTGTGATGTCTGCTTCTGTTTCTGTAATTTGATTCCTAGAGTTTTGGCAGTTTCTTTAAGGAAAATAATTTTACAGGGTTGGGGTTTTTTGGCTTTTTTGTTTTGGTTTGGTTTTAATTAAAAAAATCTGAAGCTTTCATCACAGAAATTTCTGTATCCATCCAAAGGAGAAAAAAAAGGCCGCAAAACCAGCCTAAAAATTGTTGTCATAAAAATTAAGGAACAGTTAGAAGGAACAGAGGTTAATCTTTTAAAGATTCTGGCTTACTCTGATGTGAGGTTAACAAAAGCTAATGGGAATGTCGTGTTACTTTGGGGATAGTCTAGAACATGCACATACAACATGCACATGGGAGATCTAAGAGTTGGCTATAAAGCTCTCGTAGCAGCCTGTTTCACTTTGTTTCGAAAGCAGCTTTAGTGGTCAGTGCTCTCGGGATATCCTGTGCAAAATAGGGACTCTTCTCAGTTCCTGCTGTTTCTCTGCTCTTTTACATGCAGGGTTGTCACCAATTTCACCTGCCCCAGTCTTGAAGCCATTCCTTCAATACCTTCATTGGAACCCAGTCTCACTGCTGTGCTCAGGTGGAAAAGAACAGGAATGTGTTTATCTTGACAGGGAAGACATCGTAATTTCTGTGCCCCCATCAAACTGTTAAGAAACAACCAGTGAATCAAGTGTTCAAGCATAAAGAGGACAGGTTTCTACTTGAAAACAGAGTATTTCAAGTGTCTGACGTATATACTAAAGAGAGAAATAGTGTCTGAGGAAGAGCACTTTGATTTTCTTCAGAGGTGCAAAGTACTCAGCACCTTTAAAACCAGACTACTTTTAAAGGTGTTTAAATAAGGATCTAGGTGAAGAATTTGGCCTAGTTTCAGTTGAAATGAATGCCTGACTGCGAGCAATGTTAAACAGAACATGAGGATTTTCACACTAGCAGAACAAAAATAAAAACATAAAATGCAGTTGACTGAATGTTTCAAATGCATTCATTGCAGGTGAAATTTGGGTGATGCAGTCTGTGGCTGTCTAAGCATGGTTTTTAGTACAAGAAATGCTGCTCTACACAGAAAGGTTATTTGCCAGCTATAGTAAATCTTTGCTGCTGAGAGCTTCTCAGATAGCATTTCCAGCTGCCCACTGATTTCAGGTAGGTACAGATTACCTTCCAATGGGGTCTGAACTGTGTGTGCTTGTCTCCCGTTTCTATGTGCCTGGTCTGCCCTGGGTTTCTGGGGGTTATGAAGAGCACATGTTGTGCTTAGCTTCCTAAGAATGTGCTCTTGCTTGAAGTTGGTGAATTCTCTAGTGGAGACTCTAATTAAGACCTAAAGATATCCAGAAGAGGATGAGTCATGTCTTCCTGTCTATTCCATATGTCCACATCTGACTCTGTCCCCTTTTTCTTTTAAATCACACGTTTAATGTTTTGGTCTAAGGCTTCTGCCATACCTGCCCTCTTACAAGTTTCCAGTTGGTATTTCACTCCAGGTCTCAAAAGACTTGTTTCAAGAACAATTCCCAGTTCTCCTGGTCAATGGGAAACACTTGCCAACCTGAAACTGTAATACTTAAGGCAGTCATTCTGGGAAAGACAAGGTATTGTCCTGGTATTTTCATTATCAGAAGGATCCTAAAAGGCTGATCTTCAATATTAAACGGTTGAACCTGAACAAGGTGGTCAAATCAACACAGAGAAATTAATCTTTATTCTCTGCCTGGCAGTGCAATTTGACTTTTGTCTACCGTTCATACCTGACCATAGATACATGGGTTTTGAATAGAGCTGTGCTTCCTTTTGGTCATGGCAAGAAGGCTACAAGACAGCTTCCATGGCTGGTGTACCTGGAATACTATGTTTTTAATCATGCATTTTGTGTCACCTACACCACAAGACTGAAGCTGGGTTAACCCTGGATGGAGAAGATTGTGGTTGAACTTGTGACCAAAATAACTTTCAGGTTCTGCGTTAACAAATTGGTATAGGCTAAGTGGAGCTTGCAGTGTTCTGCTCCCATGCAGACAAGTCTTGTTTGTCAGAGGCATTCACATTTGTGAGTCGAGGTTAGTGAATTTATGGGAAAGGAATTAAAGTGGTCATAAACCAGGACTTAACCGTACTTACTCATCTGCAACAGTGCAAGCACACTGCTTGTTTTTTTCTTCTGGAATCTAGTTCAGGGAACTCACTTCAATAACCTGGCCAGGATGAAAGGTTAAATACATATACCCAGCAGAGCTGCTGAACTCCAAGGCCTTGCGGTCTTTTTCAGCCTAGATGGGATCCATAGGTTACTTGAGACTATTAAAGACCTCCTCTGCTCCAACTGGCTGTTAAGACACCAAAATTATTAGGCAACTTGGTGAAATGCCCCACAGCCATTCCCTGAAGAAGAAGAGGTTGCAAACATGCTGAAAAGATTAGAAGGCTTGTCTGACAGTGAGTCCTTGCTGAATGGTATATCACAAAGTGAATACAGCTTTTAAATCTGGAACACATGGCATCGGTCTTGATGCTGTGCAGGCTGACATTTGAACAACATCACATGGCTAAGTCTACATTCTTTTAAATAAATATTTTAATAAATATGTAGAAAATCAAAAGGAAAAATCAAAAGTATTTCCAGAGATTTGTAGTACATTATTGTCTTCACAACAGACTTTAAATATCTCTCCTTTCAATGGGGAGGGAATGAAAGATAGGCCTCAGACTTGGCATTGTTGATCTTCCTGGGCCATATTACATGTTCCAAGAAGCCCAGTTTTTTTAAGTTGCCTCCTTTTTGTGCCTTTTAATGCACAAGGCTTTTTACTTTGTCCATTACTGCAATATCTTTAAGGCAATGGTGAACAACCAGTGTGTTAAGGTTATTCAGCCTGGTCCCTGTGTGCTCAGCAGTCAGAGTCCACGAGGAACTTCTGTTTGGTGCTCCCTGCTTTCATGGACTCTGATTGGAAGATGAGGCTTTTAACACCTTCCATCAGCCTGGTAGGTTTCACGAAGCATCATATCCGATGAGCATATTGATCTCTGTTGGTGCTCAGCAGCGAGTGCCATCTCTACTGCAGGTGCCGTATGAGTAGATCAAGGCATGTGGAGGAAAAGCTGTTTGGAAAAAAGAATTTTGAACCCAGCCTTGCATAACAGCTCTGGATTCAGGGCCTTAACAGCTTCATAAAAGCTTGTTGCTGGTGTTGTAAAACTCTAATACACAAGTTCATTCCACATAAGAACATGGCTGTAAGTTTTTAGCTCCAGATGCCAAAGAGTGAGCCCAGCCTGTTTAAAACGTGTTAAGCTGCAACGTGCTACATAAGTTAATACCAGCTTTCTACTTCTTACCTTTTCTGCTTGGGGCTGCGCCAGTGCCAGTCACTTACATACCCCTTTACCTTGATTCACTGTAGGAGATGAGGCTGCCAAGCCAGATATTTACCTTGGGAACACACATTCTTATCCTGTAACATTTCATCGGCCACAACTAAAGAAAAGATTTATGGACTTTGTAACACTAAGATTATTTAAGTCACTTGTTAGCCAAAAATAATGTAAAGACATACAGTGCTTGTTTCAAAAGAGTTGGTAATTAGGAGCCCATACTTCGCTCTGATTTACAATGCAAGCTTGGTATCCAATTAGCAATAATAGTGTTCTTTTAACTAAAACACATATCCTTCCAAAATTATGCAGACTTTCCAATTACTGTGCTATGATGAAATTATAGCTAGAGACTCATAAAGTTGTGCATAGTTTATAAATGCAATATATTCTTAACTACCTTGCTGTACAGTATATACTAGCAGAGCTCATATGTTCTCTGCGTTATGGAGGCTTGTTAAAAAGCACGTATAAGATTATTGAAAAAGTATGTCAAATCATATTTATGTACTTACTACCATTGTGATAGGCTGTTAGTGTTCCTTCTGATTAACACTTCTGGTCACATATAGCATGATTCCGTGACCCAATCTCTGAAATTCAAGAAAGAGTTTAGAAACTTCTCTTCAAAGCACCTTTTAAACCCTTGACGATTACTATTTGATCTCTGCTTTACCTTGTAATTATGATAACCCATTTATTTTGCATAAAATGAGAAAAGCTTTTGTTCCTTTTTAAAAGCACGTATGTGTAATGAAGAACAGCAATGCCTCACCAGCTCACAGCTAGCATCTCCCTCTTGCCTTTCTTGTAGCCGAAGACAGAGCTCCAGCCTTTTTTGCTAGTGTGGGAGCAGACTGATAATCAGAAATGGTAAATCTCATCAGACAGTTAAAATCAACACTACAAGAGCAGGCTTCCAAAGTGCAGAACAACCTTTAACTGCTGTCCAGCCAGTGGGAGAGATCAGAGGGAAGCTCCTTACTCTGCTCATAGCAATTCCTTTCCAGCTGTGATGTTCTGGCACTTTTGCAGAGGGTTATTGATGAGAAAACCAAGTCTCTTACAGGAATGGGTGAATGACTAAGGCCTGTTCAACACTGTGAAAGTGTTTGTAACACTTCATGGGATGACTCAGCAGACTGCTCCAGGGGGTTTGCAATTTATTTATTAGTATTATTTATTACTCAGAGTTTGCTGAGGACTGTTAGTTCCAGAAGGAAACTCCCCTTCAACTTGCAGAGAAATGCTGGGGAAAATGGCATGGATAGAATAACAGGAGAGTGACTGCACTCTGTTATCTGTGAGAATTATGACCTCTGTGTGTATTAGTTTGCATTAGACTAATGGGGGTTTGCTATTACTGTTCATTAGAAATGATTTCAACTTTGCCAAAACTTTGTGAGCTCTTTGAGGTGAAAGTGGACAAGGAGAGGGTTTGGTGGGGATGACTTGGGCTGTTGTCATTCTCAGTCATCCTGTGACTTATCCTGTCTCACCCTCCTCTTCCCCAGCTTCTTAGCAGGGCCTGGTGGGGGACATACTCTGTGTTGAATGTGGGGAAGAGGCCTAGGAGTTGGAAGAGAAAAACTGGATTGTTAGGTGGTGACTGCCTAGTGCTTTAGGTACCTTTCCTACTGCAAAGAAGAGGCTGTCACCACCGTAGTGAAAGTCCCTGCCCTGGGGCAGCTACATGGCTTTACAGTGTAGTATGTAATAAGAGATCAGAAAAACTAAACCTAAAAACTAATTAAAAGAAAAACTGAGTAACTGATGAGTCTCCTGGAAACTTGCTCTTTCTTCAAGTCTGTCTTTATTTTTACAGTTCTTCTAACCTAACAAATGAGGCATCTTCTTTAGTGTGAGTCATTTAGGGGGACAGTTTGGGTTCTTCAAGTTTTGAGGCTATTTTAATTTCTCAGGCTCTTCATTGTCTGCATTTGCTTTGTTTCATTTGGTTTGGTTTCCCTTCAAGCTCTCAGTTCTGTATAATATAAAAGTACTCAGAGCTGCATAAATTATGGCCCAAGATGCCTCGGGGGACTTGGTAGTGAGTTACAGCACTGTGCCTGCATACAGTGTCTCAGCTGCTCCAGTTTAGTGGTCCAACTGGAAGGAGGCTGAGAATATTACAGCTTCAGGAGAGCTTGATGGCTGATGGCAATCCATGCATTCAGTCAATAAATCTGACCCCTGCAGACAGGGATTCATGCTGCCAGACTGCTCTGGCCCACCCACTTGAGGTGTGGGGCTGATGGAAAACTTGATCACAGCATTTCAGGATAACCTTAAGAATTGTCTGGGTTTTTTACCCCATTCCAAAGGCTTGCCTTGGCCCTGGGGGTGGCTGCCTTCAGAACCATCCCGTGAAATATCTGAAACTGGCAGCCAAAGTAAGTCCCGGTTGTTCCCAGTGCCACCCACTGCTCAGCCCCATCCCTGACCACCCCAGAATGTGTCTCTGACACTCTCTGCAGGTTTAGCTGTACCAAGAAAAGGGAATAAATTGAGAAGAACATGCTTGGATCATGTCTGGTCTACTTTCAGCTGGCCTCATCTTGACAGTTTAAGTTCTCCAATGTACTAGAATCAGAAGAGTGTAAGCAGGATGGAGGCATAGTAAGTACCAGGGGAGCAATTGGGGCAGGGCAGAGGCAGATTTAGGGTAGGTGGTGTTCAGGCAGCACAATGATAGACAGCCAACAGCTGTGGAAAACAATAACAACTGGGTAAAAGAAAAAAATATGGGAAGATGATGTGTGCAAACTGGGCCATCAGAACTGCACTGGTTCCCATTCAACTAGCTGTTGAAAGCCTCAGCAAAATAAGACAGCCTTCACTTCAAAGGGCTTACATCAGCTGAGGAGCTGGGCTCCATGGCCTGTATCTGGAGAAGCTGCAAAGGCAGAGAAAGCAGGCTCAGCAGCTGGTAACGTGTCTGTAGCTGACAGTATGGAAGCACTTTTATATCCGCATGTTGCAAATATTTACACATAAAGTCATGGCAATTAGGAATAATTAGAGTGGAATGTACCTTGTATTCACGGAGCCAGGAACTAGGCCCAGGTCATAAACATTGAGTTTATTTCTGTTCAGATTCCACAGGATAGGGTGCAGAGTCTTCAGTGTCTTCCCCTGGCTGTGGTGGGAAGCCACAGTGGGGGTTTAAAGCACAAATGCAGGTTTAGATCTTGAGCTATGCAGTGTGACCCTTCTCCAAGGCTATTTAATTGCTATGTAATGCTTTCATCATACCAAATAATTTGTGGAGTAATAGCAAATATTCCCTAAAGCTACCCAGGAGCACAGTTTGCCTTCTCATAGGAATACACGGTGAGAAGCCTTTCCACCAATATTGTTCCACCCAGCCTTCCTAGAAGAACTGTTACAAATGAAAGTCAGTTGTTGTTAATAGTAAGTTCCTCACAGGGAAGTGGAGGCGATTTGTTCACTGGCTGGTAAAGGGACTGGAGAATGACAGTAACTAGCTCTAGAGCAGCTTTGCTGGTAAGATGAGTAGCCATGAATAGAGCACTCATGCTGTTGTGTTGTGGGAAGCATATCCTCATAATAATACCTACTTGGTATGTTTTGAACTTGTATTGCACTGTGAATAGGGGATGTCACATAAAGCAATTCCAATTTGTAGAAGCTATTGACACCTCTGAAAGCCAGGAGTAATGATGGGCTGCTTTCTCTTTGCCTGCACCGCAGCTCTATTGTTGTTTCATAGTGTAGTGAGGCATCGTTATTCATAATTGTTCATAAATGTGGTGATTAAAAGTGTCAGAGCACATAAACTGCTTTTTAATACTTTTTATTTATATCAAGCTATTTGTTAATTGTGTAACTTCCCAACATATTATTACTTCACCTTAATTGGTGTTTGGCAGTGTGTTAATCTGCCACACCAGCTCCCTCTAATTGCCACTGGCTTTCTACCATGTCTGCTATTAGCCTGTGCTTAGTGATCTCTCTGGTTCTGGCACCCAGGGGGACAGGATGTTGTTGACTAGGTTGACATGATGTGTTTTTGGGACAATCTTAGCATTTGTGGGAAACCTTGTGCCAGTACAACAATTGTGAAGGCCACCAAACAGGGTGAGAAGTGAAGACATGTCATAGCCTCATCTGCACCAGAACTGACTCAGCAGCACTGTGAATACTAAACTAGATCAGCTTCACCCACGCACATAGAAGCTCTGTATTACCTTGTGCACTGGGGGAATGGTAGCCAGGGGCTGTGCAGCTGTGTCTGAAGGGTGACATTTAGCAGCAGGATAATCAAAATCTACTGTGCCTTAATACTGTAAAGCAGTTTTCTTGCTTGGGGAACATATTGCCAGCCTTTCTTAATATTAGGTGTTTTGGAGTTGGACAATGATGTGAGTAGGCTGTATAGTTTTAAAGTGAATCCAGTCTTTAGAGATAGTTGAAATCTCCAGCTACCATGAAATACGTTGTCACTTCAATTACAGTTGCAAGTACCTCTCTTTTATTTGTTTCCTGTAATACCAGACAGACTAGGTAAATATATATCTTTTTTAATGAAGCACAATATAGTTTTTAAATGGTTTATATCAAGTTGTTTCCAGTTTCTTATAAACTCCTGATTTCTAAATATCCCCTTATTTGTACCATATGTTTCACTGAAGTCATTGTTACCAGTACAGCAGAAAATACATAAATAATCTGGTAATTTAACATAAGTTTGTGATTTTTCTTAAGTTACTGTCAATCAAATATCATTAGTATAAACTGAAATCAAAGCAGAGCCAAAATCTGTTATTAAATCATGGAGGATGTACTGAGACAATGAGAAAATAAGGAGTGCTTTTGTAGGCTGTCCTACATACAACTGTCATGTGTTTGTTAGCAGAGAGAACACAGAAGTCTTGAAGGAGGTGATTTTTCCTGACAGTGACTCTGCTTTTGTCAAACAGGTTTCAAAGTACTGTCGTGACAGTTGGTATTAATCTTATTAATTGTGTTTGGTTTTCACTGAAGCTAAATATCCAATGCTATGCGAGGGAATAAACCAGCTTATTGTGGTGACATAATAGGAGAAGTCAAAAATGGTTGTGGAAGATGCTCCCAGCTTCATCCTTGTTGAGAACAGGGCAATGGAGAAAGTCTCCATTCTCTGAAAAAGGAGGTCAGAGAATGGAGCTGGCAAGAGAGTCGAGTTATGCTTTGGGAAAAAACTCAGCATTTCCTAACCAAAAAATGCCCTGATTGCCCAATGCAAAATACAGCTTTTTTCCTTTTGTCTCCTCTCAGTCCCTTTTCAGTAATGAAAAAAGGGAAAGGAGAAGGAATGGATCATAAGAAGACAAATATGGAAGAGGAAACTGGGAAGGGAGAACAGCACCGGATAGTTAACAGTTTGTGGAGATCCTTTTAGAAACATTTAGAAAAATCTAAAATATATGAACATTTTCAGTTTTTGGGAGAATGTCATTTTAAATCAGAGCTGGAAAGAGAAAAAGCAAAGAGCACTGCAGGTCCTATAAATCTCAGTTCTCACAACAAGTGCAAGATATCATTGAGGAGAATTACTTGTGTGACCAGTGGTCCTTTTTTTTCCCCCATTAAATAGGTTTTTTTCCAGACTTTGAAGGTGTCTTGGTTAACAGTGCATAGCTTGGGCTGACGTATTTTCCACCCATCTTGGTGTCACTACATCAGCAGGTCCAGCTGCCTTTAAACCTGCACATTTTCTCCTCATCAACCTGTGTTGTTGCCATCTTCGATTTTGCTTGGTTTAGAGGTATGTTTTCAGATGAAGTCACAATTACATTACTTTAGGTCTGTGGCTAGGAACCCAAGTTTCTCACTTTTCAGGGGAAATTTGTGATGACAAGATTCTCCATCTCAGGTGAAAATCCTATTGGGCAAATTTAGTGTATTCCCATTATAGCTCTTGTATTGACAACTTCATGAAACAGCCAATTTAACTATATAATGAACCCTCATCTGTTCTTTGGCTATTCTCTGTTCTGCTTTTCTCCTTTCTGGAATTCTCTTTCTCTTCTGAATCTCCAGTTCATAGACCCTGGCTCTGAAAATGCTATTCCAGAACCATCCCGCTAGGCAGTCACTGATGCATGAAATAGAAGTACATTTCCTCTGCCAAGGTAGAAAGTGAGAGGCCAACAGTAGGCTTTAGCTTCACAGGGCAAACCGCAAATCTTAGAGGGAGATGTTCCCTGTGGATAAACAACAGCAATCGGAGCGTGCATGACACTGTGGGTAACACACTGTTTCAGTGCCAGGAGCAGTGTTGGAGATGGAAGATAGAGCTGCTTCTGAGATGACTGCTGATTTCACAGTCGCTCTGAGAAGCTGTATCGATGTTGAAGAGGAGGAAGCGATGAAGCTTGACTTCACCAGGCAAGAACAAGCAGCATATGTTAGGGCTGTGCAGTGATGGCTCCTCCAGTGTTTCTGCTATGAGCTCCATTTTTCAGGGGTTTATAACTTGCTCATAAAAATTTACTGCAAGCTATAATTTGGCACACAGGGTTCCAGCCCGAGAGCATACTGCTTTTCTTATTGAAACTGCAGTTGGTTTATTGACAGGCCTGTTTTCAGATTGAAAGAGAGTGACGAGTGAAATAGAAATCTAATTGTTTCAGAGACTTTTCCCCCCTTTTTTAATACTCTCTACCCTTAAACCGGCTTTAAACATCTACTGATGCCTTTGAGTATTACAAAGAATTAAAGCTAGTTAAAAAATTCACATTTAAGCAGTAGCTACTGTGCATATCATACTTGCAGCATATAGCTTGAATAATCCCAGCGCAGCTTTCCAGCTTTCTAGATGTAGAAACACAGCTGAAGCAGAGATATGAAGTGGGATAAAGTGAAGCAGTTATTGTAGACCTATATAGCAGGCCTGATTGTGATTTGGGCCAGGCCACTCTGTTTAATGCATCTGCTCTTGCAAAGACACCAGAGATCTTGTGGATCAGTTCTCTTCTGGAGAATATAAGTAGGACTAGAAGCAATTTTGCAGTTACAGTTTAAGCCATTGTGTATTAAAGCTTCTGATTTGAAAGCTCAGCCACGGATGCACAATTTATTGACTGTTCAGAACTAGTGCTACAGGCTTTGCAGACCACAATCACCGTGTTTCTGAACACTGGGTGCTAACTGTGGTCAGTTAAGCAAGCTGCACTCCAGCCCCTGCCTACCTGCCAGCATCCTGCCCTTCAGTGTCACTCACACACAGGCTGACATCCCTTGCACAGTTCTTAACCCAGCCTGTCAAATACCATGGAAGAAATGCTGAATTGGCAAAGCAAAGCACTCAGAAATTGTGCAAGATCTCTGCAGGCTCTATCCCACACTCCCGTGCATGTAATCCTGCAGGTTGGAATTACCTGCACCAAGCTTTTGAATTCTACTTTTATGGTGGAAGTGTCACAGAAAATACCTCTATTTATTTTGTGCAAACCAGTTCACAGTTTTTAACCAGCTTTACTTAATCCTATTGAGTAAAAACACGTTAACTATGTGTCCAGGTTTGCAGATGACCCTTGCTAATGTTTGAGAACTTGAGCCTGAGCAGGCTGATGTTGCACATACAGAAGAACACTTTCCTGTCCCCGTGCACCTTTTGGATCTAAGCAAGCAGAAGTGTTCTGGGGCTGGTATACTTAGTTTTCAGTATCATAGCCAGTGTGAAGCTGTATCTTTCCTGACAAAAGAGGTTTGTGAAAACAAAACATATTGGAAATGCTTTTGAAATATCTCACATACATCGTGTGGTAACGTAAAAGAGGAGGGGAGATTGGCATTGTATGAATTCAACTGCTGGGGCCTCCTTGGCCTTTCTCTGGACACATCAGAAAGTTGGTTCTATCTTTACCTGTTGTAAACAGGCTCAGGCTCACTAGGTGAGTCCTGTTTCAGGTCTGAATTCTTTGTGTGGAATACCAAAAGCCTGAATCGCTGTAGCAAGGTGTCAGATCCAACTCTTCTTCTTTGGACCCAGAAAAAAGGAACTTACAGTCTCAGAAGGTGCTTCTGCTATCACAGGGTATTTGTACTCTCATGAAGCTTAAATCTGTGCTTCTTGTTTGGCTGATCTCACCCCTTTGAGATTTGTTTGGCTATTTGAGAGCTCTCGTTGCACCGTTGGGGATACAACTTTGAAAACATCTTTAAAGAACCAGTTTGGCTGTACAGGTACCTACCAAAAATTCCAAGCAAAGGGATTTGTGGACTGTGTGTGGTGACAGTACTTCAGCAAATCAAATGGAGACGTTGCTGCCATATCTGTTTCTCTTGGCAAATGCTGACAGTGTTCTGCATCCTGTCACAACTGTCCTACACTGTTTATGATCTTCATTATGCAGACTGCATATGTGTAGGGATTCACCATGCTAATTTGCATGGCTAACATTAGAGAGGCTGCTCTTGAAAGGTAATAAATTACAGATGGTGTAGTCTCTATAGATTTGTTTGGGAATGTTCAGTGCATTTGCTGTCTCCTTCACTCAGGGACTGCTATTGCAGAGAAACTATACAGACTGAACCTTTAGCACTGATGTGCTGGAGAAATGAAAATTGGTTACAATTCAGCACCATGGAAGAAGGATCAGCATGGAGGGAGAGAGGAAGAATGCAGGTCCTGACAGGGCACTGCACCTCCTTCCCCAGCCTCCTGCGTGACCTGACCGTTTGGGGAATGGGATCTGACACCTTGCTGGCACCAGGAAACGGTGATGAGCTGCTGCTGTCTGGGCCCTTTCTGCCCCAGTGGTCCTGCCATGTCCCCAGCCTCACAGCCTTCACACCTTGGGCTGGCAGGAGCCACTGGCCAATGAGCCATTGTCCTGGAAGGGCAAGTGCTGAGAATGGCAAATGTTCATGTTCCCTCTGTGGGTGCGAGAGGTCTGCAGAGCCAGCAAAGCAGCTGAGTCATTGCTGCTGCACAGTGACACTTTGGGGCAGCGCAGCTGCTGGGGTGAAGGAGACACAGCACACACAGATCAGTCTGTGCTGCTGAGGAGTGTCTGTCCTTGCTTCTGTGACAACTCGCATTAGAAATCAGAAGTGTTCTCATAGACCCCACCACAGTCTGCACCATCCTTGTGCCACCTCCCAGCTCCTCTGGTCTCTTTGGGAGGATGCCGCTCTAGGAGGGAGGGTCAAGCTGCACTGGAGAGGCAGAGAAGGAAGACAGAATGGGCATTGTGTGGCAGGGGCTGTCATTGCCAAGGGGTTGAGGGAGTGTAGAGGGATAGTGAATGAGAGTGATGAGAAATTATTGTTTTAAACCAAGGAAATGAAATAGCACACAATTGTGCTAATGCAGAATTGAGATTGCCCAGTGGCTACACTTACACCTTTGAGATTCAAGACAAGAGGAATTCTGGTGCCTATTATCCCTAGCTCTTCTAAGGTAACACAGGGAGGACAGGGATGTGCAGAAGTTACTTAACAGTATTGATCTCTGTGTAGCCAGAGCAGAGATTTAGCTACAGATTTACATGTGAGTCTCAGCTGTTTAACACAGCCCCCCACTTTATTAACAAGCAGAACAAAACCAGAAACTTGCCAGCCTGAAGCTCAGTTAACCTAGATCTGAAGCTACCAGCAGACCACTGCTCTGTTCTGTTCTGGAACATCCAGTGCAGGTAAGCACAAGGATAGGAAGCCATGGAAAAAAGTTTATGTGAGCCAGAGTGAGAAAACACATGGATTCACACAGGCTCCAGTGCAGGCTCGGGTGCACCATGGGAGCTGGCAAAAGCCACTGGGCATTGTCTGCCTGACTTCTCACTGCCTTCACCACCCTAAGAATAGCTGACAAGCTGAGAAGGTCTGTTCCCACAGTGAGGGATATCCTGGCCTCTTCCAAACCTGGAATGGTCAGCAGAGGGACGATGTGGGGATGTTACCCTGCACATATAAACTAATTGCTTAAAGCAGCCCCGTGGGTATAGGCGTAGTGTCATGGTAGAGTGATAGGGTTTGTTTTCATGGGCAAACCTGAGCCTTTCTATGACAAGTAGAGGTTTTGTCCATTACAGCTCATGTAGCTTACATCTGCTTTATCAGGAAAGCACACATTCTGCACAGGTGCTGAGTGTTGACTTCCAGTGTTACGAACCTTTGCATAGAAAGGGCAAAGATAGGATGGGTTTGTTGAGCTTTTCTGTCTGGGTTTCAGAGCATGAATTATGACCCTCTTTACATCTTTCTTTTCCTCTTGGCTTTTGGACATTTGGCTTTGTTCTTCAGGCCATGCTAAGAAGACAGCACTAAAAGATTTTGTCAGGAAATACCAGGGGCACTCAGAATGCTGTTTATCTGCAAAGATTTATGTCAGGACAATCAGATGCTCTCTTGCCCTCTGTGTTAGTGTATGGAAAGATAAACATTATCAAGACATAGATTTAAAAGCTTAGCAGGTATTTCTTATCTGCATCAACTAAAGGATGTGATGCCTCGTGTCTGTGTACTTGTGAATGTAAGCTCTGGAAAATGAATGGAAATGTAATAATCACTTATGTAGAATCTTTCATTTCAACAAGTCTGAGGTTGTTTCACCAAGGCATAGGTCAGGCTGCTTGTCTGTGGAACACTGCAGGGCATAGAAGCTTCTGACATAGCAAAGAATAGGGACATCATACAGAGCTAAGCAAGGATGAGGGCATTACAGTGGGATGCAGTTTTACTGTATAAATAGTATTTACTTAAGAGATTGGAAAGTGATTCTTCATGCTTCCAGTTAGCATCCTGCAACTGTGGCTGGGCTCATCCATTGATATTTCAAATGTAGTTTCACAGTGCATGGGCCCTCAGCAGCAAACATGGCTTAAAAAGTTCTTCCCTGGCTGTTCATTCATGCACCAGGGTTTGAATATTGCTCTCCCTTGTTTCCATTATTTGTGTTTATGGAATCTACAGTTTAAGCTGAACAGATCCTGATGAAAATTAATGTTCTCAGTTTTTGACTCTGATAAAGTGAGTGGTCTGGTTAACAGCCTGGCTCTGCAAACACTTGTCTTGGCTGAACTAAGCATGCAAAACAAAGCAGGAATGAGCAAAAAAGGGTAGAAAAAAGAGGCAGGAATTCATTAAGTCAGTTTTGGTAACAGCTTTGTGATGTTGGGCCCTGTGTTCAAGTGAGATGACACATGAGGAACACACCAACAGTGGATTTTGATCATACTTTGTGACAAATGCAGTTCAGTTTTGTCCAGTGCAGCTCATCCAAGTTACCTTTGCTCTAACAGAAAACGCCTCTTCAGCACAAGTGCTGAGTGTGACTTCCAGTGTTATAGGACACTGCAGAGGGCAAAGATGGGGAATGGCTTTGCTGTGTACTGATGGAAGAACAACATTAGTGGATAAAACGCAGCATTGTGTATCTAATGCTCTAAAGTTTCTCTCTCTAGAAGTCAAATGGAAAGAGGCCTTTATTTATTATATCTTCTCATTCCCTTAGTTGTGATGCCTAAAGTAAATTACTGCATGCCACTACATATAGCAACCATAGAAGAGTGTTGGGGTGCGGCTCCGTATTTTGATGCTATCTCAAGTAACCAGCCCGATGCTCAATATTTAATTAAAAGCAGAAAACTTGATACAACTAAAAGGGATCCAAAGCCCTAGGAATGGTGGCCTGCCTGATACTTCTAACATGCTAATTGACAAATCTTGCTTTACAGCTGCATCTGGGACCAGTCTTTATATGTCCTTTATCTCTTTAATTCCTTCTGCATGGAACAAAACAAATTGTAAATGAAAAACACTGGCTTATTGTATTCATCTGAGGACATGCTAATTGGAAATGATTGCTTCATACTGGGCTGGATTCAAAAATATGTACATCTCTCTTTCTCTCTTTTACACATAAATCCATTAAATACTTGTGTTGAAACAGGAATTACAAGGTCAGAGGGAGGTGAGATAAGTAAACCAGAGACAGGCACTTAAGAGGTATCCATACAACGGGCAAAATTCCCGTGCCAGCTCCCAGATCTTTTGGCACAGATGGGATTGGCAAAATCTACATTTTCATTACAAGCAAAACAAAACAAAACAAAGTTTGAGCCTTTAGGTCCACAAAGATAATTTGAAAAACATGAACAAGAAACGACTGTTTTAATCAAATCTTGCGTTTTCTTAAGCACACTTAAAGCTAATAAAGAAGAAGTGTGGTGTGGTGTTAGGGTAAGATTTGATGGAAGGATAGCTTGTACTTTCTTCAACCAGTTCAGTTTCTTTCTCACAAGCGAACTTGGGGTACGGCAAAAGGACACCTATGAGAAAGCTTAGTAAGGAGATTCTTTTTAAAAAATCTCATTCTTTTTAATAATTATATAGTATTTTGGACTAAAATGTAAAGGGATTTTGTTCAGGCTCTATCACCTGAAAACCTTAGTAGAAACCCTTTAGATTACTTCAGATTTGGGCTTTTTTTTTTGGTGGATTTGGAGGATTGATACCAGATGAAACATGGAGTCTTGGGTGACACGGTTTAGCATGAGGTGTCCCTGCCCATGGCAGAAGCTTGGAACTGGATGATCTTAAGGTTCCTTCCAACCCTAACTATTCTACGATCCTATGTTTGTTGCATGCTGGTAGTGCCAATTTGAAGGATTAAAGTAAAACAAAAGACCAGTTAATGTTAAATGAACCAGAGTCCTACATCACAGATCGTGTAGGGCCCTTGTATTATAAGAGCAGACGCTGTTCCAGTTAGGAATGCTGTGCACACAAACAGAGTATAAAGTCCCATACACAACACTAGATCAAAGAATAGTGGTAACTCTATGTTTCACTTGTGAACTGTTTCTGACAGATCACAGATGCACTGCAATAAGCTCCTTCGTGGCTAAATTGCCAGTTATTGAACAGTGGCCAACAGCAAAAAGTGGGTCATAACAACTTTTCTTTCCTAAGCCAGAATTACATGTTTTTATGTTTATCATCACCATTATTATATTGCCATTTACATCCCAGATCACCTAGCCAGCATTGGAAGGGCATGAAATTTGGCCAGCATTATGTTGTGCCCTGGGTTTAGAGTTCACCGGGTTTTCACAACTTCTCAACTGGCATTAAAAGCAACAAAAAGTGAAGTTTTGACTTGCAGTGGGCTCCACCTCCAGGTCTGCTGTCCTCCCACAATTGTTAGCATGCATTTGGAGCTGCACTGTTGTGTTTGGCATAAAACCTTCTTGGTTTTCTTTGTTTATTGTCATTTTAAGGTACTGGATAAAGTGTCCATGGGTTTGCATCTGGGACAGCTATGTCAACTTTTACTGATGGTCCAAACCCCACAACTTAAGGGGAGAAAGGCAGATTATCCCAGGTGAAGTGAAAGACTGACTCTGTGCTCTTCCTGTGCTGGACTATTTGTTAGTGATTTACACACAGAAGAGAGCAGCCCTGTGAGTTAGCATCCGATTGATCCTTATTTGTCTGAGATGGGAGAGCCGAGCTGGGAGATTGTCTGAACAAGGGAGGATTCACAAAACTCGTTTTGCTAAAAGAATGGGAACTTTTCAAAACAGCCAATAATTACATGCTTTTGGTGAAAGCAAAATCATTTCTTCCTACTATTAAACCTGGTAGCACACTCACTCTGAGCTGTTCCTTCATCATCACTTTGAAGAAAGTTTTCTTGGTTGAATGAGACAAGCAGCTACAGCTGCCTGATGCTGCCATTGAGTCCTGTCTGCCTTTGAGGCCATGGGCTGAGCTGGCCTTGCAGCTGATTATCAGTCCATTCTGAAACCAGTAGTTCTGGTGGTGGAAAGAAGAACATGGTGGTTGTGC
Source organism: Melopsittacus undulatus (assembly GCF_012275295.1). Lineage (NCBI taxonomy): Eukaryota > Metazoa > Chordata > Aves > Psittaciformes > Psittaculidae > Melopsittacus > Melopsittacus undulatus. The sequence continues at coordinate 14,486,896 of NC_047532.1, forward strand.
ACAAGGAGCAGATATTTGGAGTAAGATGCTGCTGTTCCCAGCCTGTGGTGTTTCGGAGCAGACCTGTTGCTGATGGCTCTCCAGAAGGAGGTCAGTGTTCTGTGTGTCAGCCCTCTCTGATGTAACCGAGCTGGGCAATCACAGAATAGCTCTGAAATGGTCCTGGGAGAATGGTTTTGTGTTCTCATCTCCCTGCTGTGGGAACGTACCCTTTCAGCCATGACTGCAGGACTGTACTTTTCCCTTTCTTGTTTCTGCCCTGTGTCAAGAATGTTTTATGTGCTGACAAAATTGATTTTAATGCAGGGGGGAATGACTCTAAGAAATGGTTGCAAGCTTAATGAAGGCTCGAACCCACTGATCTGATTCATTGTGCCTTGCAGTGTGACGATTTAGCTGATTTGCAGGGAAGGCAGTCTGGGGGAGAAGATGATTTTAGCCCGTGCTCATAGAGGTTCTCCTCGACTGGCCAAATCTTTTCTGTGCTCTGATGAAGGGTCACTTCTTATTGGCATTGACATTGTTTGGTGCATGTGTGTCTTTTAAGAGTGAGTGCACAAATGTGTCTGTGGTAACCTGCTGGCGTGACCCTTTGTGGCTATGTCCTCCATGGTGGTGGTGTTGTGCCAAGGCATGCTTTAGCTCAGAGAGCCTGTGGGCTGAACTCTGAAGTGTAAGAGCTGCGCTTTTGTCACGGTAAGTTTTGAGGGACAATCATGTGTTAGTTATGGTAAAAAAAGTCAATGGAAAGCCAACCAAAATAACAAAAATCTGGGTGTGTTTTGTGCTGCCGAACACAGGGTATTTGAGTACATGGACTTGGTTGATCCTAGGCAGAACTAAGTTCACACATCAAACTCAGTAACATGCTATTCATTGTAAACAGGATTCAGAGACAGAAGGAGCATCCTGTACCCTTTGAATAATTTCTTTCATCCCCATCCTGTGCTCTAATTCTAAACCCCTTTCTGTTCAGTGGGCACAACCTGCCATTCAAGTGGGCATAAGCTGCTCAGCTTTCCTGTTTTGTTTTGCTTTCCTGTGCTGCTCTATTTATCTCGGTGACCCCACAGTGCAAGCAGAATAGTGATTGCAGTTGACTCTGTAGAGACCTGACTGTTCCATTTGCTTAGCTGACATCATTTGGTTTTATCTCCTCAGACCCTGTCTTTCCCTGCCTTCCAACCCAACCAGGCTTTGGTCTTCCCTTCCCAGAGGCCATCATTCTCTTCTTTGTCCTTCCAAACCTTACTGTCTCCACCCAATTGAGTATAAATTTTGTCTTGCCAGCACCTATTCAGTTGAGAGGTGCCACAGAATTCACATCTCCTTGGCCTGGGTGTCTATGAGGCCTTTTAAGCCTTACCTCCTCAGGAGCTCTCCTAATTTTATTGTTCTTTAGGATCTCCCAATGGTCACAAAGGAGGAAAGTGGTGGCAGCACATCCCAGCTGTCTTAGACTATTGTCTGAGGATGAGGGGGCTCAGTCACCTTCTGGAAGGCCACTTTGCCTCAGGGTTTATGAGGAGGGTGTCAGGGACTGAGACAAACTGCCCGTTTCCTGTCAAAATGTGGCAACCCACCAGAACTGCTGGTTAACATGACTTGAGGGGACTGTGATCTTTAAAACGCTAAAGCTGTCTCCCACCAACAGTAGGTAAGAAAACAGTACAACAGGCACCTCCTGGTACAACAGGTGACAGTGGCCAGCACCAAATGCTTTTCAACAGGTATGAAAACTGGAGTAGGCAGATGTGATCCCATAGTACTCATCTAAACTTAACAAAGCGGTGGTAAACCAGAAGGAGGAGGCTTAATATCCTTCCCATACAGTTTGCTTGAACTTTGACAGTCTTGCTACACATGCTTCGGTCCAAAAGTTTTCTAAGATGCATTTTGTCTCCACACTGGTTCCCCACAGCAGCAAACTTGAATTCTCCCATGTCCTGTGAATAAATGTGCCCTCTGTCTGGTTTTAAATTTGCCATCTTTCAAATTCATTGCACACCCTTTTCATTCTTCCTGTGCCAGACAGAAGAAAAGATCCCATTATATTTTCTCTTAGACCTTTCAAGGAGTCACTTTTTCTCTTATTGTTAAAACAGAGGTGCAGCATTTTCCACGTCACTGTTTCCATCTACCCTGCTGCACTTGGCTAAAGAAGCCTCTGAGAAGTAAACCCTGCACTTCAAGTGTATAGAAACCTTTAGGCTGACCCTTAGTGAGTTCTGGGTAGCACTCTTACTTGCCTGGGCTGGTTGGAAAATGTCAGATTGATGAGGTGGAATATTTGGCTTTATATAGCTACTGGCTCCTGGGGAGGATTAGGAAAAGGCATTCTAATGGTGATGATCCATTCTGAACTTTAGGAGTCCATGATGCTGGCTATGCTTTAATAGCAGGTAAGCTCGGTCACACAGCTAAAGTGGTTTTGAACACCTATATGCCTCTTGACTCAGCAAGGGATAGTATTTGTGCTATTTTTAACCCAGTCCTCTGTGTTACTCTTTCAAACTGCCAGGCTCAAGACTCAGCTTTTAAGGCAGTCTTCTAGAAAGACTTTCTACTGAAGGAGGCAATACAGCTTCCCCAGCAGTTTAAAAGAGTTTAACTCACAGATGCATCAGTAGTTGTGTGTGTGGTCACACATACAGAGGCTCTGTAACCTGCTATGCTTACTATTCAGAAGAAGCACAACTGTATGTGAAAATCTGATGCTAGTGAGTGGTTTCACAGATAAATTTTTCAGGCCAGGAACGTTTTGAGGACATTCAGCATGGAGAGAATGGTCCTGTTGATGTCATACCATGTAATTGGTGAGGTCATGTGTATATAAAAGTCATGAGAACAGGAAAGACCGGTAGGCCCACCACTCATGCCCCTTATATTTTTCTTGCATACATTTTCCAACTGTTTGTTTCCAAATGTTTGCCTATTTGCTCTCTTGCTTCTCTGGAATTAGGCTCTAATTAAAAAGGCACCAGACTCCAAGGTTAAATTTTAAGTTCTTATTTCACATGCTCACTTTTGGCAATGAGAAAAGAACACAGAAAGCTAACAAGAAGGCACATGAGGGTTTTTTGCTTCACATAACTCATTGATCTATGACTGGATGGAAAGAAGGGCTGCATCTCTCCATCCCTGATGGGTCCTAGCATTTCCAGGATTGCAACCAGTGGGAGAGGAGTTGGAGCTGGAAGGATCCACAAAATCTCCTTCCTGATTCCAAGGGTAAAAAGTGCAAAAGAAAGTGGAGCAGTGCTAGGCAGAGGCTTTCTTTACACAGCTGCCTGTGCTCAAGGCAAAGCATACCTGCTCCACCCCAGAGGATGGCTGTGTCAGCTGCCATCTCCTTGGATCTGTGGCATGTGTCTGCACTATGTAGTGCCCTCCTTGCTGTGGCCTGTTCCACAGCTGGAAGCTCGCTAGCTCCCGAGTCTGAATTAATGAACTGTTGTGACAAGCAGAAGTGAGCTCATGCCCTGCATTGTTCAGGTTAGCGTAGCTATGCCACAAAGAACCCCTTCCCATTAGACTTCTCTTTGTAGAGCAGCATGGAAATTTGAGGCATGTACCTTTTCTTTAGTTTCTGGCCACAATTCTTTGTGGTCAGTCTGGAGAGAGTTTTACATCCACAGAAAAGCTTTTGTGCTGAGAGCCTGTCTATCTTGTTCAATTGTATTAGTTGGTCTAATGAAAGATATTATTTCTCCTGGCAAAACTTTCCTTACTGTCATTAAAATATGTGTTTGTTTGCATATGGAATGTTGAGGTTGTATCGGACATTTTTATGGGGAAGGAGAAAGCAGGGCTTTTAACAAATGCTTTTGGAAAGGTTCTAATCATTCATGAAATGCCAAAGTTTGTTCTCCTTTTCAAAGAACTCATTGTGGGCACATAGATCACAGTGAAATCAAAGCAAGTTTACTGCAGAACTCATCTCTTGTACAGAGAAATAAACTGTCTGGAGAAGAAACAGAAGAGGAAAGGTGGGGATTTAGGAAGACATATTGTAGATGAACTCAGAGTTCCAGCCTTTATCCAGAGGGTATCCTTTGCTAAAGCAGAATGGCTTCATGAGAATTCTCTGTGAGTAGATGATGAGCCAAGGTTTTGGAATACAAAATAATCTGTGAGGGTCTGATGTGAAGGTAGAATTAGAATAAAACCAACAGAATCTTTCCACTGTTTTGAAAGAGAGAAATGGAAAGAAGGTTCTCTCCAGAAGATTCCCAAAGCAGAGTAGCATAAGAGCAATGAAAATTGGCCTTTCCTGTGCAGCTGTATGAAGAGACTGTTCCTGCCTGTGGAGTGCACCCTCAGTGCAAGGATCTCAAGGTGCTTTAGAGAATTAAACCCCAATGAATCAGGGCTCAACACAAGCCAGAAAGACCCAAATGCTTATCCTCGTTTTGTAAATGATGAATGAGTCACAGAGAGGACAAGCGTTTCACGTCTTGCTTCAAGTTTGGAAACACAGTTCTGTACGTACTCAAACTGGAGATTGTACATTGCCTGTGCCCTTGAAATAACCTTCTTCATCTGCACCTGGAAGTTGTTCTCCATCCACAAAACCCAGTGGGGATATTTAAAGCCAATTCACAGGTGTCTGAAATTTTACATATAGAGGTGTGAGACTATTTGAAACATATGTGCAGGTGTTTACACTGCAAAGTGCAGGAGCAAGTCTGTGCACATCCAATTTAGTTTTCATGCTGAAAGACGGGGCTACCTTAAAGGAAGTCCAGGAACAGGTGGCAAGGTTGGCATGTTCCCAACTATATCAGAAAGGAGATAAACCATGCCATAAAGAGCTCATTTTTATACTATATAAAGTAAATGCTGGTTGCTTGTTTGATGTTTTGGTTGGGTTTTTTTTCACACATCTATAAGAATATTTGGACTCTTCACTAGGGACTGTAGTGACAGGACAAGGGGTAATGGGTTAAAATGTAAACAGTAGCAGTTTAGACTGGATACAAGGAAGAAGTTCTTTACTGTGAGGGTGGTGAGGTACTGAAATGGGTTGCCCAGGGAAATTGTGAATGCTCCATCCCTGGAGGTGTTCAAGGCAAGGCTGGACAGAGCCTTGGGGCCCATGGTTTAGTGTGAGGTGTCCCTGCCCATGGCAGGGGGGTTTGAACTGGGTGATCTTAAGGTCCTTTCCAACCCAAACTATTCTATGATACTATGATTCTGTTTCAACACATAAAGGTGCATTAGCAAAGCACCTGAAGATGGTTCTGTGTCTGTCATTCTCTCCAGTGTTAGTTATTGATGTTCTGCTGGAAGGCCTGATCCTCCAGAGTTCCTGGCTTAGTGTCTTTACACCAGTGACTGATGAGTTCAGGATGCTCTGGAAGTATCTCATGAGGCTCTTGGTGTTGCATAGGCCCTCCTCAGTAGCATTTCAACAGTCCAAAAGCACAAAGGACTAAATCCTTCACAGGGTTCACCAATTGCAGAACTTAACCATCTCCACAGCCAACTACATGTCATACCCATTGCACAGAACTGTCTTTCCAGTTCAGCACTTCCTACACACCCAGCTGTCTCTGTTCACACTGTTGGGCTGCTGGCAGATCTGAACTGACTCCTTAGGTACCTCCCTATGCACACAGCAGTAGCAGGGCTGCCCTCACAAGGGCTTGAAGTCATCCAGCACCTTCAACACATCAACCCCGGATACTCTCCAGAGCCAGAAAATGCAGGGTCAGACAGATATAAAAATGAAACATATTCAGGCCCTGGAAGGTTTGGCTTTGGCCCACTCTTGGCCTTGGACTCCTCATTCTGAACCTCCAATCTCAGGGTAGAACAGGCACATCTCAGGATACAACCGTTCTTATGGTGCTGTTTGCACAGCTACTATCTGGGAGTCTCAGGGCTCCGAGAACAGTGAGAGGAGGCATAAACAGCTTTAAAACCAAAACACCCTCTTGCTATCAGAGTCACAAGCGAACTGTCCAACACAACATGGGTCTCTGATTTTATATTTAATTTTAGAAGCTGAAACTAAATGTTTTAATTTTATATTATTCTCAACATAATGCTAATTTGCTCCAGATGTCCACCCCGAGCTGAACACTGCCATTTTGCATAGAAAGCATGTGCGTCAGTGATTTATTCCAAATAGCTTCTATTTTACTGCATTTCATTTTATTCTGAATGAAGTACTTAACAACATGTTTCTCTTTAAGAACCTTACTTAATCATATGGATATAATTTCTTCAATTTACGTTTTCAGTTCTTTAGTGTGGTGGCCACAGGGTGTTTCTTAACCTAGGAAGATTAAATGCACATGTTGAAAGCTGCTTATATTTGATTTTGAGGCACTTTCATTTCAAAGTCCTTTACGTAAGGTACAGAAGTGCTTGTGGTTTCCTGCTAGGTTATGGGATGGAGGTATAACTCTCAGGAAAACCTTGCAGATACCTTCTAAATGTTAGATAATCATGCATGACAATAACATAATTTCATTTCTTTCAAAACTGTGGTCTACCGAGAGTGTTTAAGACTTTTTTATTGGGGCTCACGAAAAAAAAAGAGATTTTATTTTCTTGTCATTTCTGGGCTACAGTTCAACATTTCAATTTAAAACTTATTTCCGTTGAGGTCCATTTCCAGTTTTTCCTCAAAATATTATCTTAGAAAATGTCTTTTATTCACCTATTTATTTATTTATTTATATATCAGCATAGTAAAAATTATGTGAGACAGCTCAATGTGAAACCTTTGTTATTTGAGCTTGGCTCATTCAGCCATTCCTGGACATGGGCTGTTATTGGTCAAGTATGTCAGGAATGTCCTTTGGCAGCGTCCTTGGGAGCTACGTCATGGGTGTGAAGCAGATCCTATGAACGAGTCTGCACGGGTATGAGGCTGAGCTGAACCTGGGGAGCAAAGTCCAGGCAAGATTCTTCTTTCATTGTCAAGCTGACCCTGCCATAGTTTAGACCCACAGATAGCTCGCAGTAAGAGAGGATGCTTCTGCAGTGCTTCCACAGTAACACACCAGTTTCCTCAGATATCAAAACTGGTTCTTCGCTTTTAAAAATCATTTCATCCCTTTTCTTCTTAGGCTTTTGGATGGCAACCTGTAACCACAGAATCTAAATTTCATGAGGTCTCATCATATGCAGAGCCAGTTGTTCCCACCTGAAATGATGTTCAGCTGTGTTCATGGGCATTTTCTTGCCGCATTTTTGGCTTTTCATTTTTCAGAACCAACCTTGCTGTTACTCTACAATTGTATTAGTTTATGACACTGAATTGTTGACACAGCTGGTAGGGAGCTAAGTGCTGTGGTTTCACACAATAAAATTTCAGACAATATGTGTAGCACTTCTTTTTCATACATTTCATTTGAAAGCCATATGATTCACCAATATGTGTTATTGTTATCCACCCATGTGGGATACAATCTATTTTAAATTAGTGAAGTGACTTGCTAAACTCCCTGTAAACAATAAGACTGTGGGAAAACATTAAGTGCTATTCAGAAAAGAACATTGCTATACTGCCTTTTATCCAAAGGATCCCACAGTGCTATAGAGAATGAAGGGACCTGGCACTGCTGCCATGCCGTCTGCTCTTCAGCAGAGCTTTTCTTCACAATAGTCTTTAGAAGGCAACTCCGACACTTAAAACTGGAGTAGGGTTTGGTGACGATTGTAACTACTTGCAGTAGTTCCGTGTGCTAGGGTATAGCAAGTCACCATGAGTGCAAAGTAGCAACGGACTTTGGTGTGTTTGTTAGGAAAATCTTGATTTAACAGCTCCTTTGGAGGCTTAGGCTCAGAATCCAATGGAATCCCTTCACAGGTTGGAGTGCATCAGCCACTGCAATTGTTGAAGCACATGCGCTTAGAGATGGAAGTCTGAGGTGACAAGAGTGAGATCAACCTCTAACTGAAGGCATCATGTTCTATGGGATTTAGCAGAGAGAATGAGCTTAGGTAAGGACCATTGCTGTGACTCAGCTGAAACACATTTACAAAGTGCAAGAACAGAACTACCTTTCCAAACTCTAATACAGTGCAGTGCCTAACCAAGCCTAGACACTGATTTGATTTTGGCAGTGCCAGAAAACTGAGCTTCTTTAAAACAGGTGAGGTCTTGAAGCCATTTTCCTAGGAATGCAGCTTGCAGATTTCCTTCATGTAATAAACATGGCCAGGCAAGATGAAATGAAAACACTGCAAGACTAAAATTAATGACTTTGGGTGAAATGAGAAGTTTCTCCTTTGTAGGGAGGAGAGCCTGTTCTGTCAAAAAGAAATGTTCTCCTCCACGGGGTTACCTTCTAGGCCTCCCAGTGTAAAGTCACCTTGTGGGATTCTGTTGTAGTTTAACTGGAGTGGGTCAGTATGTGAAGGATGGAGCCACGTCTCTCGGGATCCTGCTCCACAACCGGGGCACAAGGGAAAGCAGAACAAAGTAACCAGCCCTAAAATGATAACAAGCGCACAGCACATTGCACAATCTCTCTCTCTTTCCTGGTGAATAACCAGAGCTCTCGTAGGGCCCTTTGCCAGAGCTCAGCTCTACACATGCAAGGAAGGGTTGGGTGTAATTCTGTATATTTTAGCAGATCCCTGGCCTTCCATGGATTACAGGGTGAACCCCAGTCTTCATTTATGGATAATCAAATTGGCCCAGCGTGGCGCAGAAAAGACCAGGAGCCTATCTAAGCATGGAAAATGCCACTGAGTTGTCTACTAACTTGCCAAGAGGAACCTTGGAGAAATTTGTATGTCCTCCTTCTTGCTTTGTGCAAAGACGGATCCAGTATTGAAAATTTCATGCAACTTGTCAATTTGCAGGGAAACTTTGTTCTTCTTGGCTGATCTTTAAAAGCCACAATTTGGGAGAAAAGCTCCATTATGTGCATGTGTGAGAAGGACAATACATTCTAAGATAAAAAAATATAGAAAATGGGAAAACCCCCCAGCAACAAAGCTATCCACTTTGTGAAATGGATTTTATGAGGAAAACTAATAATCTATGTTTCACGACATACAAAAAGTTGTATGTGCAACAAACCCCCCCGCACAGGTGAGTGGAGATTTACCTTGCTGCTGCTAATTCTCATCTTTGCTAGGAGACTTCGGTTGTGGCTGTCTAGTTTAGTTAGCTGTGGCCAGCGATTTCCAACTGTGGATCAGTTTTCACCCACAGGATCCTCCTCTGTTTGATCTGCCAAGGACAGGAGCCAGTTTGTTAGCTGGGATGACATGTGACAAGCCATGACTGTAAAACATTTATTTATTGGGCTTGACAAAGATATGAGCTGGGTTTCCTGGTATTAAAAATGAAATAGTCTGGGGGATGAGTGGGAATTTGGGATGGACACTCACTGTTGCCAGATTACACCGTATCCGTTACAGACAGGGCTTAGTGTCTGAGATCTTCCTGTGACAGGGGACAGGCAGAGCACAGATCTAATGCAGGATATTCATAGCTGTGGTGCATTGGAAACCCTTCCTGTTTCTAAGCGTGCTGTTGGCATGTTCCAAAGGCAGACTGGACTGTGCAGATCTTCCTCTTCCTTTGCTAGTTCATTGAGAAAAGGGAAAAATATGAAAAAAAGAGGGAAGTTTTTCATTTTGCTTTTCCATTTCAATGTTTGTTAGTGAATACACTCGAGTATTTCAATTGCAGCTGGTTCTAGTGTCTGATGCCAGTATAACAGCTTAAGACTGTTTGCTTAGTTCCTGAATGTGCACATTGTTTTTAGCGAACAGTTTTAATTTGCATGTTTGTCCTGCCTCTCTTTGAATCTCCCATTGGGTTCAGAATGTGAGCCAGGGCAGGCAGTTTCTCTGCCATTCTCTTTGCAGATGTCTCCCACAGAATCAAGGGTGCAAAGTGCCCCTACACTGGGTACAAAAGGGTTGATGAATTCCCCAGCATGCATGAATGTCCTCTGCTGAAAGAGAGCGCTCAACACATTACAGGGACAGCTTACAGAAGCAGGGTGTGTAATTTTTAATAACTGGGATAAAAACCCTCAGTGACATCTTTAAAATATAAATGCCTTTTCTTGTTTCTTTTATTTCTTACCCCCCCCCCCCCCTTTTGCCTTTTCATCTCTTCTCCTTTCAATTCCATTAAGCTTCATTGTACAATAATGTATCACAGTGGACTTTTTTCAATTATGTTTTTGATTTTTTCCTCCTTGTTACTATAAAACTCCAGATGTTTTTAGACTTCATGGTTCTCTGGATATTTTTTCCTTTATTTTAATCTTCTTTTGTAACATGCCACACATGTGGTATTTTGGCCTTTTAAGATGCTCTGCTATGCTAATCAGCCAGAAGTTTTGGGGTGGGTTTTTTTCCTTCTATTTTTCCTTCTTGCTGTTGTCCTCTCTAATTCTTTCTTCTTCATTTTTTTCCCCAACTGGTTAGTCCACATGAGCCATAACGGATTCTCCCTGTGTGCTGGCGCTGCTGCATTAGTTATCTTAACCCAATTAATTCTTCGCTTCACACTTGCAAACTCTCATACCTGTAAGTAAACCATGAGCACCTATTCCATCTTGCATGGCAGGGAGATGCACGCTGTACAGAACTGTTTGCAGTCGAACTGGCCTCCCAGACTAAAAGCACAGACTGATGTCTGAAGACATGACTAAAATGTAAACCAAAGACATAGGCAAGAGACAGTGAAGTCTTTACAAAGAGATAGGTGTAACTTGGTGAGGTGTTAGGCACAAACTGGAATTAAAACGTTTCCTTGGCAAGTGAGGTAGGACAGTGCCTTACTAATCCAGAGGAACGAGTTTTGTTGTAAAATGTGATTTTAGGTAAAAAAGAAAATGTGAAAGAACTGGAGGGAAGCATTTTGGTTTTCTTTGTGGCTCTCTGCTGGCACAGCTGGAAAGCGGCTTCAGTTGATTTTGTTCAGTTGTAATTTTGTCCCCAAAACAAGCAAATCTGCCTTCAGATACTGGAGAAGCAAATCCTGGGTTGTGTTGTCCTTTAATTTCAAATAGCTTGCAAGCTATTCGAAAAATCCCAAATAAAGAACAGTTTTCCAATTACATATGAGGAAATCGGGGGCCTGACATGTAGATTTTAGGGGGTGGGGGTGTCTCCTTTGCTTATTACATGACCATATGAATTTTACATTGTGTTTTCTAAGATGTTGCTCCATGCAATGTTATTTTTGCCTGCAAGCCATAATAGTGTATTCAGTCCAACTGTAATGAGCTTTCAGAAAATTGTTTGGTTTCCAAATGACATATTTAGCAAAACCTTATGGCAAAATTTGTGGCTGTCATGCTGCTGATAGTAAAATATCCCCAAATTTCCTGCTTCATTCTCATGTGTTGCAGCAACTAAATGCAAGTACCCCTGTTTTGAAAAATGTTTATCCTTCTGCTTGATTAAAGAAGGATCATGAGAAAGCATTCTAAGACTTGCAATGGGGTCTTGTGAAAATGACAGGATGTTCTGATAGTTTCCCAGATATTTGGGATTTTGCTGGAAAACGTATGGAGAGCTCTGTGTGCTCACTGAAGTGCCTGACCTACTGGTGCTAGAAGAAATACATCTATGAATATTGCAGTGCTTTTGAACCCTTTTCTTAATAGTTGTTAGTTTGCAATTAAATGAACAAGACTTTTGAGAGCCAAAACATGCCAGTGCTCCTTAGAGACAATCTAAGACATGCTGGCTGTCCTGATGAGCTGGTTTTCTGCACTCAGTGTGGCAGAAGACCTTGAGAGATGGTGGATAAAACTCAAATTCAATGCCAGATGTGCTCAGGAAACCAGGTAAAACTATCTTTAAAAAGCAAAATCCAGAAAGCCAGATCTAAGTTGCCTCTCTAGAAGGGGAGGGGGACAGGCACCTATCAAGCAGGATGGGTCCCACTGAGCTTTCTTAGCTGCCGATCTCTTGCTGGGCAGACCTGCCATTCCCCAGGGACCTGGGAGCTCAGACAAGGCCATTCTTTTAGGCAGCACAGCGAGAGCAGAGGAATCCCATCTCAGGGGACACTGGCAGGGAGGTGGTTGGATTTTGCAGCCACAGAAGTCTGTGCATGCACAATCAGACCAGGTTGCTGTTGAAAGCCTCATGACTGCTGTTATACCTTCATGGGCCAGGTCTGCATCCCTCATTCATCTACAACTCCTGGTACTGGGGGGGTGTGGTGATCAGGAGACAGCCCAAAGCCTTTTTTAACTTAGTGATGTATGCTGATCAAACACCTCCTCCAGGGTTCTCAGTGTATTCATAGAATCATAGAATCATAGAATCATAGAATAGTTAGGGTTGGAAAGGACCTTAAGATCACCCAGTTCAAACCCCCCTGCCATGGGCAGGGACACCTCACACTAAACCATGTCACCCAAGGCTCTGTCCAACCTGGCCTTGAACACCGCCAGGGATGGAGCATTCACAACCTCCCTGGGCAACCCATTCCAGTGCCTCACCACCCTAACAGTAAATAACTTCTTCCTTATATCCAATCTAAACTTCCCTTGTTTAAGTTTGAACCCATTACCCCTTGTCCTGTCACTGCAGTCCCTAATGAAGAGTTCCTCACCAGCATCCCTGTAGGCCCCCTTCAGATACTGGAAGGCTGCTATGAGGTCTCCACGCAGCCTTCTCTTCTCCAGGCTGAACAGCCCCAACTTTCTCAGCCTGTCTTCATACGGGAGGTGCTCCAGTCCCCTGATCATCCTTGTGGCCTCCTCTGGAGTTGTTCCAACAGTTCCATGTCCTTTTTATGTTGAGGACACCAGAACTGCACACAGTGCTCCAAGTGAGGTCTCACGAGAGCAGAGTAGAGGGGCAGGTATTGGTACTTTCCAGTTTCATATTAGTTAGGAAATATGCAACCTAATAGCATCAACTAAAATGAGCTGCTGGTGTATGATGCTGATGTCAAATAGTTGGCTGTAATTGCCTTAAACCCAACAAGTGAAGGATGTGTTGCATTTATACTGAGGCTTTTCTAAATATTTTCTTTTCCCTCTTCTGAGCCTTTTTACCATTTCTCTTACACACCAACAATTGTCCAATAGTCTGGCTAAAGCCTGAAATGCTTTTTCTGTAATAGAAATAATAAACCAAGTACAAGCATTTTTTCCCCAGGACTCGAATGAAGTATCATGTAGAAGTGTCACTCTGCAAACATAAATTGTTCAGACTTCACTAAAAAACCCCCAAAGCATAGAAATTGGCAGGTCCTTTTTCTGTTACAGGTATATCCCGTTACTTTGTTACCACAGTGGGGAAAAAAAAGCAGCTTCCAGCAGTTTAAATCTGCACATTTGAACGTGGCTGTATGAACTGGGATTCTCTGGGAAGCTGAGAGCTAAGTCCTGTGGGTTGCTTTTTATGTATGCACATAGTTCTGTTGAGTTTTAATAAAACTCCTTGCATGAGTCATGGTACTTGTGCACAAGTATGTGCAGGCTCAGGGCTTTACATTGTAGCTGCAAGAGAGAATTAGAAATGAAACCAGGCAGGAATTAGCTGGAAAAAACCAAAGCACCAAATCAGGTATTTGGATTCTTGTGTTGGGTAGAACAACCCTTGTGCTGAAGTTACCGACCAGTAACAATTTGGAGCCTCGTATGCTTCCTGCCATGTTCCCAACATTAGGCTCAGTGTGCTATAAAACAGTGCTGCTATTAAAGAGTGGGGTGGCTGTTTCCTCCCTTCCAGAAGGGCTACATATCCTCACAGGATCCTTTTTCTCATATTTCCAATAAACGTCTCCCAATTTTGTAATCAGTCGGGAAGAAAGAACATTTCACAATGTTCATAAGGCCTGTAGATGTTTTGACCAGACATAAGATTTCCTATTGATAGTATTAAATGCTTTGGAATGAAATGTTTTGGGTTTTCCATCTGTAGGCTGTCTGAGATGTCAGCAGCCAATATGACCCGCTCTTTCCCTTTCAGGTCTAGAAAGAAAAGGCAGCTTGTTTAACTGATCTTGCAGCAGAGAGCAGAGGTGTATATTAATGAGCTTTCTCTAATGGCACACTGGACCTATTTAGCACTACAACTGTGAAGGCTTCTCTTTCTCAGTCATAACTCATTTCCTAAGAAAATGTCAGTTATTGCTTCACCTTATGGTCTGAGCTGTTCAGTTTATAGTTTATTTCTTCTGATCTGTCCCACTGACAGATATTCCAGACAGGACTGTGATTAAATATGCTTATGAAAATGGTAAACATGTGATAATATAAACCCTTTGGGGAATATGCTGTTATTTCTGCATGGCAGCATTCTCAGGTGCATTCCAAGTATAACGTGGAAGCAAAGAAAAACCATTTTAAGCAATTACAGTTATTAGATTAAATTGTTTTGGTAGGAAAACTGTGATGTGCTTGGATCACTGTGAGATAATTCAGTGTTTTCATAAATATGCCTTTCAAAAGCATGATGCTGTAGCAGTTCCACTCCAGTGAGATTTTAGTGTAAAATAAAGATAACACATGTATTTTCATATGGCAGTGAGCTAATTCAGTCCTGTAAATTTCTACAACATATTTTTTCCTAGTAGAAGCACTATTCTAAAAGCAGCAGTCGTTCTCAAATGCAATAACTGCATCACGCTACTTACTGTAATCGTGTGGCATTATTTAGTGTCTCTGTGTAGCACAGCACTGTCTGAAGCACACATTAACAACCTCAGAGTAAAGACAAAAGTAGTAATTGCAATATAGTTATTATTGATGAACTTGTTGACGAGCTCTGTTGACATTTACAGACTTTGAGGATCATGCAGAGTTTGTCACAGTTAACCCAGGCATCAAACATCAACAAAATGTTTAAGATGGTAGGATTAAGCAGTGACAGATTGGGGCCAGATGTCTGGGAGATACTGTAAGTAGCCTTCTCAGCTGATCAAATAGCTCTTACCATCCTAAAGCCCTTTGGAATTCCCACATTGTTCTTTGTAGTTGAAGCTGAGACATTTGTGGGATTGATGGATCTTTCTGGAGGTTATCTGAAAAGAAGAATGATCCATGACAAGTGGTGTCCCTCAGGGTTCCGCACTGTGACTGGTACTGCTTAGCATCATCATCAGTGACAGCCAGTGGGACCAAGTGCACCCTCAGCAGGTATGCACAGGACACCAAGCTGAGTGGTGTGGTTGACCTCTGGATGGTGTCCAGAGGGACCTGGACAAGCTCTGAAGATGCAGACTGCGTATCTCAGGTGACTGATTCTATCATGATAGCTGTGGTAGGGAAAGATAGAAATTTGTACATGTCAGATAGCTGTCTACACCCATAGATACAAATATGCCATTCAGACAGATTCAATATCTGCCCAGGGCAGTAAAATGTTTAGGATGGTAAAAGCCACAGTGATCCTTTCATGTAGGAGTGGCTGGATAAGGCAGAAATTCAAAGTCTGCCTGTGTGTTGGAGTCCTTGCTGTGTTTAATCTGTAGTTTGCACAGCTGATCTGCATCCAAAGGCAGCACACAGCCTTCAAAATGTAGCAGGGTATGATGGACCTTTCTCCATCATTAGTTTAAATAACACCAGGAGTTCAGGTGCCTCCAGTTCACAGCATCTTCTGGGTTCCATCTGCATCTGCTCTCCCTTCCC
Organism: Melopsittacus undulatus; assembly: GCF_012275295.1. NCBI lineage: Eukaryota > Metazoa > Chordata > Aves > Psittaciformes > Psittaculidae > Melopsittacus > Melopsittacus undulatus. Next base: position 14,502,486 of record NC_047532.1, read on the forward strand.
ACTGCCTGCAGTGCTGGATGCAATAGCTAAGTCAGGAGCTTGCACACACCAATATATATGAGGCATTTGTGTCACAAATAGAATGTGATGGGGATTGGCAAGGCAGTGGTTTCTGTGATGCCATCTGAGCAACCACAGGAGTGACTGCTAAGCTGCTGAACAAAACCTTGACTCAGCAGAAGGAAGTGACAAAGCACTAATTTTATGAAGGTCAGGAATTCACTCATGAACAAGAATCATACAAGAAAATCTGGCTTCAAGGAACAGTGGGTTTAAGATACACCTATTTTCTTTCAAAGTTGTTATTGTTGATGTGAATTGGCCTTTGTTTCTCTAATGCATTCTTTGAGATCCCAAATCATAGAGCAACCAGGTTTCTATCTGTCTAGAGACACTAGAAGATCCACAGTGTCATGAAGCTGCAATGCAGAGTGGGCAAAATCTGTGCATAGCATGACACTGGATTACATTTGCATATGAGTATTTATACACATGTGTAAGTGCCTGGGTGCATCTTATGGGTTTGCTGGCGCACGAAAGTGCATTCACATGTATTTGTGTCCACCTATTAGTTCCTAGGACAGTGCTTTCACTGAAACGTATCAGTGAGCAATGCAAAACACCCTTCCCTCAGCCTAGTAGCTGGAAATGTTATTTATTTATTCAGATTTAATTTGAAACAGCTACTTTTGTTATGAACACCATGCAGCATTTTATTACTAATGAAACGGGTGCTTAAGAACTCAGAATTGCTCAGGTTACTGGTTTTATAAATGCTGAGAGATCTGAATGATAGGGCTGGTAAAGAAAAGGGTGCAGAATAACAGCAGAGCTCTTTTGGATTGCTCTTCAAATGGATCAGGTCTTCTTATAATAGTCCGTACTCATCTGCTCCACTGTATAGTGTTTCAGACATCTGAAACCAGGTTCTAATCCATCACAAACAGCTTCTGCTCCTCTCAATCTGAAGCAGCTGATTGTTATTGCCCACGGTGGTTCCTGTGCCAGTTAACATCTAAGAGAACTCATCACAACACTTGTTCTTTCTTGAAATCTTCTGTTCTGCCACCATGACTTTAAGCGTTTGGTACTTCAGACAGAACATGTGAGATATTTATAACTCTTGTAGTATTACTGAGCTACACACCATGTCTTCAGTGACAAATTAAATGAACAGCACAAAATGTTGTGTTTCATCCATAGATTTCAACAGATGTTTGAATGTTGGTTGATTTATTGCATGTCCAACATGGATCTTACACTGTTCTCATTGTGGCTGCACATGGTTTATTTAATAGTAATTTACAATGACTTTTTATGACGTTTTTTCAGTTTGAAGGGTGCAACAAGGCATTTTCTAGGCTTGAGAACCTTAAGATTCACCTCCGGAGTCACACTGGGGAGAAGCCATACCTGTGTCAGCATCCCGGCTGCCAGAAAGCTTTCAGCAACTCCAGCGACCGGGCAAAGCATCAGCGAACACACCTGGATACCGTAAGCATGATTTCAGACTGGGAGCTTCTCTGAGTTTTCCAGTGCTCCTTGTACAGTCTGTTCTGCAACTGGCGGGTGACTTTTCCTTTCCATGAGGAGCATCAGCTACAGGAAACTGTACTTTTCTATTTAATTGCATGTGTTTTGAGGAGGTCTTGATCACAGAAAGGCAAATTCAGCTGGCTTATTCATGCTGAGGAACAAGTTACTCAGGATAAGTTACTCAGCAAACTCTCCTATTGCTCTTGTTCCAGTAACAGGAGGCAGCAGTAGGGTAAGGTACAGCATGAGTGAAAGCTGAGTCACTGCTGCTGTATGGAATGTGTGTCATTGTCTTGTTTCCTGCCCTGTGTTGCTTCAGTAAAGTCTGTTCTGACTGAACACAAAAGCAGATCAGATGTCTCATGGAAGGTAAATACATCACAGTTTTGGACATAATTTTGTAAAGGTAAAAAAATGTATCTCTTATAACTATATGAAATTTGTACATGGGAAACCGTACAAATTAACTGTAAGAAAACAAATTTTAACTGTAAGAAACAAATCCTTATGTAAAATTGGTAGGTTCTGCCTCAACTCTACAAGTCTCAGTTGTCTTGCAGAGAACATGGGAGCCTGTCTAGTGTCTGAGGCTCTGGTAAAATTAAATCACTATATTATGGTGAAAGAAAGTCAATGGGCAATGTTGCAGAGCAGTTAAGTAAGTCTTCAGCATAGAGCTTGTAAAGAATAACAGGCAGAGCTGTTCCTTTGTCTTTTGCAAAGGAGTGAATATATGGTTTAACATTTGGCCAAGTGCTTATGGGGCAGAACTTTTGAGTTTAATTGATATTTACTTTTGAAGCAGCTACACATTTCAGACAGTGCAGCATTAAGGAATGTCTAATGTACATTATGCCTTGCAAAAACAAACAAGTAAGAGAAGCGAGTCAGTCACATTTTCCAACCCAAAGCACACTTACAATAACAATGTTTTATTTATTTGAAAGTCAACCTGAGATATTTGCATTTGTAATTAGTTCTCAAACGTGTCTGTTTTGAAAGCGGATACATGGAATCGGGTGCAGTTTTGAAAGCAAACTGCTTGAATCGAATAGATGGAATTTTTATTAGCCAAAGTCACGAGTAAAATGCCATTTTTTAGTTCTGAAAGAGAATTCAAAGGGTTACTAAAATAAGCAAGAATTCTTATATCTGTTGTTCTGTGCATTACTGAAGGCAAATCTCTTAACTTGTTTTCTTTTCTTCTCCCTTTATCTCTGTCTTTATTATCTGAAATGCTCATAAAGCAGGAAAAAGGTACAGTAATCATTTTCTACTAACTTTCTCAAATGTCTAAACATACCCTCCATGCTGTTCTGCTGCAGGTTCTTTAGAACTCTTTCTGTGGTCCTACAACACAGTTACTAACTTCTACTTAACCTGGTGTAATGAAGTCGTGTGGCTAATGTAGTGTGTTCTGTGCTTCTGTGAATGTTAGAAGTAACAGAGCTATGGGATGGTGCTACTGTACAGACTGCATGTTCCATTAGCTCAGGGGACAACATAACAACGGGGAATGTCAAAGCAAACAGCCATGAAGCTTTTCCAGGGCAGTCAGATTTTCACCTAGTTTCCCCATCACTGAGCTGAATGATTCTATCACAAATCTGAATGACATCAATTATTTAAAAGATACTCTGCTAGTTTCTCTGTTATGGGGTTTGTTAAAGTTTTCCATAGTTTTTCCTCAGGTGTCAGTTCTCTGTGTTCCAGACACTCCCAATAAATCTGCTTTTCCCTGTAACTTTCTGGGTAGGTGCTGTGTTAGCCTGTAAGGTCATGAGTTGGTGAATGATTCTATTATTCCTTCAGAAATTTCCTGCTGGCTGGACAGAGCAGCAGCACTTATCCTCTGGAGGTACTTACAAAGAAAAGGGGTTTATATAGACTGCTTATTCCTTATTGAGTGCATTTGGAACTGGTTCTGAAGCTTCTCAGTGTAGGTCACCCCATCATTCATCTTCTCCAAAAGGAGAATCTGTAAATCATTTCAGAGACTTACTGGTGTAGTTTGATCGAATCTCTACTAAATCATCTGGAAGTAGGTCCTTCTCCAGAACAAAGAGAAAGTATCTATCCCTGTGGTAACAAGGGCATGTCATCACCCCTCCAGGAGCAGAGCAACTTGTTTAAGGGACCTCACAGTCACTTCTCCCAAAACCTGTGGGGTTTTATTTCCCTTTGTGCATCCTCTGGCTGAAACCAAGGAAGATCGAAGAATGTGACACCGAGGTCATGACTAACCAGTTCTCTACCACATTGAGAAGACACCGAAAGATACCACTGGTCCAAGTGAGCAGGCTAAGGTAGTGCTGACAGATGAGGCAAGGAAACAGAATACAAATGAACGTTCTGCTCAACTTTAAACCTCTGTGAGCTTTGACCTGCAGCTCTCTTTCCTAAACTGAAGTCAATGGTTACTTAATAACAAGCACCAGAGTCCTTTTGCTTAACTTGGAAATCGCACATCCATTTGTAGGTTGTGCTGTCTCATGTGTTGGGAATAGGCATGACCAGAAGAACTTGGTGAGGCTTTCAGTCATTGGGACCCCAGAACCAGCCGTTAAACTGGAGCATCCTTATTCATTTATTTATTCATTTTCCTATGGGAGGAGAGCACTGGAACTGCTCACCCAGATTCAGACGGTTTTCCCAGGAGGTAGTGCTCATCCTGCTCCTATACACAAAAGCAGCAAGCTCTGCCCCATGCCAAAACCAGCCGGGAAGTTCTTTCCAACAGTATCAACAATAGTGGGCTTTTCTTTCTGTATGGATTTGCTCATATGTTAATGTTTGATGCAGGTTGTTTGGTTAGGAATTATAAAAACACTGCTGCTGTTATTCAAAACAATAACAAGGTATGAAGGCAATCAAATGTGTGATATGCCACAAGTTTTGCTCTGCTGCATATGGAACACTGTAGAAACTATGTAAATCAGGACTCAAACCCAGAGCTTCTGTATTTATAATGGCACTGGGTGATCTAAGGATCATTTTGTCTACTTTAAATGCTAGGGAAAACCCCATCCAGTTACAGCTCATTAGCATCTAATCCAGCCCAGTAATCTATACCCAACATGCCAGAGTATCGATGTGTCAAGTGCTCACATTGCCTGCACAGAGTGCAAAATCAGAGCTCTCAATGTGGTTCTATTTGCATCATGTCAGGCTTGTGTGCAAAGTGGAGACAGAGCAAATGTGGAAACGGCAGAGCAAACAGCTCAGTCTTAACGCTGTGTTACACAGACACATCCTTCCCTCAGCTCTGTGTGCTGTCTGTAGAGATGCAGAGGAATGTGAACTCTTTTCCCTTTGCTCACATTTACAGAAGCCCTATGCCTGTCAGATTCCTGGCTGCTCCAAACGCTACACCGACCCCAGCTCCCTGCGCAAGCACGTGAAAGCTCATTCTGCCAAAGAACAGCAGGTGCGTAAGAAGGTAAGACCCGGAGAAAGTGACACATCACACATCTCTTCCATACAGTTCTGTTTAACTTACCTTTAATTCATGTACTTCCAAATCAGAGTTCTGGAATATTGCTAAAGGAAAATTTCAGTTGAGTTCATCTTCCTGTTGGTTTGTAATTCCTGTTGTTATCCAGTCCACCTTACCCTTCTGCACCTTTAAGGCTACCACCCTCTAATTTTGGTTTGCATTTCTTTCCTGTTCATCTTACACAGACAAGCACAAATTCTGCTGTCATTCACATAAAATGTCCATGCATTGGGTCTCTGCCATCAGCTAGTAAATACATGTTGGCAGATCATCTACAACACAAATGAAACGAAGGCAGGATACTATGGAAATGTCAGGAAAGGAGCACTTGTAATAGATGAGAATGAAAACCTCCACTTTTCCCACCACATCTGTATTATAAATGCATTTATAAATCATTCCAAACCCAGACTGCTAGTTATGTTTTCACTAGTATTAGATTCAAATAAGTATTTTGGTTTCTGTGGTCTAAATCCTGAACTCATGATTGAATGGGGATGCCCACGGGCACCAGCTTGGCATCAGACTTGTTTATTACACATTTATATACTCAGTTTGTAAAAAGATGATTGGGACCCTACAGAGCTGGTCTGGGACAGACCATGAGCATACTTGAGGCCCAGAAGTGGCAGGGAACCCAGGCCTTAGCAAGCAGTTATGATTACTTCAATAAGCAGCTGCCTCGCCACTGCCAAGAGCATCACAGATGAGACAGCAAGGCATGTTTAAAGGATGGAGGTGTTTAAAGGATGGAGGACAGCAGATATGACAGCCTGTCAAGACAGAGCTAGGAGCAGCTAGTTTGGAAAAATGTCAAAGGTGAAAATTAGAAGTACTGGAGAACAAAGGGAGGAACACATGGAAAGAAGAGACAACAGGAGAACACAGGTCATCTTAGTTGCAGACTTTGGAATGTCAGAAAGACCTCATTCTCCTGCTTGAATACAACTGTGGTGACTTCGTAGTGATTTGTCCTTGTGTCAGCCATGCCCCCTCTCTTACACTCCCGCTGCTTCTCTTTTACAGTTTTCACTTTGCTAGATTCACCAACCTGAACGTACAGTCCCCCTTTCCTAGGACAGCTCTCTGTCCCCCCTGTCCTCCCCACAAACCCTGCTCTGCATCAGGTGCATGTAGACTGAGTAAGTGTCTAGAACATCAGTGTCCAGAGCTGTGCATGCTATTTCAAACAGTCAGTCAAGAAGCACTCATTACTTGCTGAGCTTTGTGCCTGGGAGTAATTCATGCCTAGCACCTACCCAGATGTCCACAGAAACACATCTGTTTTCTCTGCATATTGGGTCGAGTCAGAACTTTTGTTTGGCCTGGCAGGACTGGACAGGACTGCCTAGTTTTCCAGCCCATTGTTATATTATCAGGCCATGTAGTTTTACTACAGCTCCTTACTTTAGAAGGTTCCACAGGGTTTGCTATGCACATGTCTACCACACCACAGGTCACAAAACTCCCAGCACTTCCCTACAGCAACATTTAGGGTTTAGTGAGAGAAAGAGTCAGAAAGCCATAGCAGTTAAGTGCCCACAGAAAGAGGTGCATGAAAGCAACCATGCTCCCTATTCCAAAGGAGAGAACCCCTCATCTTTACTTCCTGACATACTTCCTGGGGAAGGAAGGAGGGAATTATTTCCTGTTACCTAGCACAAGTATCATTTGTTCAGCGCTGTGTACTGGGCTGAGTGCATTAACACGTTAACATCCTTTATATCTGGGCAAAGGAACAGTCCCCACTGTTACACCCTGTGAGGCTTGTCACCTGCTGAGTGACACTTCCATTTCCACTTCTGTGGAGGAAGGTGAGAAAAAACCCTAAATCAAATTTTGCATTAAGTTGTATGAAGTATTTCCTGCATAAACAGCAGAGGTCTTAGGCACAGAATCCATATAGGACACAGATTGCAAACTCAAGATGCTTGGATGTACTGAGACATCAAATATCCAGAGTTTCATCTCTCTCAATCTCCCAGCTTGAGGAATTTTCCTGCATTCATATACACACCCTCCCACAGGCTTATCAAGTCTATCTTAAAATAATGGTAGTTCCTTGCCTCCCACACCTTATTTGGTAGGCCAGTCTAAATCTGCACTTCTCCAATGGTTGGAAATCATCTTCAGATTTCCTGTCTCATTTATCCATGATAACTTTACGAGTATTTGATCCCGTGTCTTTTTCCCTTGAACTTAAAAGGCATCTGCAAAAGCAGCAGATTTAAACTGCATTTTGATCAGGGTCCCTTAAAAGGGACCAAAGCAAATCTGACTCATGAAGAAATAATACACACACATGCACTAACCCCCCCCCCCCCAGTATTTCACTTAAATGTATGGGGAAAAACTCCTTTCACAGCTAAGTAAATCTCAGTGTTACTGAAACAGTGACAGTCTTCTTTGGATTTCAGATTTAGGAATAAAGGGGAACAGGCTGTTTACACTCACTGGCTGGTTTTTGGTTATAACTCAGCAAAGGCAGTTGTCCATTGGCATCAGCTTCCAGGAGTTCTGAGTGAAAATAATTTAGCCAAGAAAGAAAAATTAAGGGGCTGCTCTGCCCACATGGCTTGGTTGATATATGCTATCAAAATGTGCCACTTCTGACACAAAACAAAATGCCTGAACTTACACTTCCCTCAAAGTATGTATTTAGTTCATAACTTAGGAGATGACTGCAGGGGTAATATTTGGTTGTTCTGCAAGGCTTTATGAGAGCAAAATAGGAGAAAGTTAGCTGTTAATTTAGTAGTAGTTTAAATGTAATTGACTGCAGATGCACTTTGTGATCCAAAAGTTAGATGTTTATCTTGAAGCAACAAATGGCTGTACAGCAGAGGTCTAAATAGGTTTGCCTGGACCTTTTAGAATAACCAAACCCAGGGGAGATCGGTATGCAAAACTGTAAACGCAAAGACAATAACTATTTATTAATGGCTATAGAATATGATGGCTGTTTGTGTAATGTGAGCACTATATTATGACAAAAGCTTGGCAGCATCAGCATGTTTGAAAGAGAATTAGAAATGCTTTTCTTTCTTAATTCTCCTCTCCTGCTGGTTTTAATATGATCGACGTTGTGGTTTGCAAGAGTTTGCTTCAGACACTTTTGCCAGAGCTTTAATTTACATGGAGCACAGCTGACATATCGGTGATACCTCTTACCCGTTACTGACAGCGCATTATTCCACCAGTCCTAATCTGATAAGCACAAATGCTTTTCTTTCCCTATCAGATGTCTTTCCAAGTGTCACAGTTACAAGGTGAGGCAATCGTTTTGCCACAGAACCCAAGGAACTACAGAAAGCTTGAAAATATGCAGTTATATTATTTGGGAAGGTTTGAAGAAACACAGGGGACATCATTTTCTGAAGCAAACTGTTGCTGATTTCAGATTAGCACATTTAACTTGTGCACTTGAAAAAACCCAAATTATCTCTAATTGAAAATGCCAAGTAATTACGCCAAGTTCCTAAAAATGACATTTTATTCCTTCCTTCTATACATAATCTTTAAGCAAAAAGAGATATTAATTTAATTAAAAATAATTTGATTTACATCGGAATGTTTGTTTTATCTTCCTCTTGTAGCTAAATTCCTGTACCGACATTGAACAAGATGTACTAAGTGAATGCTTAGCTATGCAACAGCTCCACACATCTTCACAACACATTTTGGATGGCAAGTGTGGTAGATCTGTAGGTCATCATGATTTAATTACAGGTAAGAATACTTCAAATAAGTATGGTGCTAAATATGTCATGTAATAGAGGATCTAAGGCAGAAAAGCTTTTGGGTCTGATTTGCCACTGTAGAAGATTAAAAAAAAAACCCAACCCAAACCAGGAAATAAAATGAACTAATTTTGGAGTTGTTTACTAAGGCCTGAATGTTTTTTTTTTAGCAGAGTTAGTCAGCCAAATGGCTCCTATTAATTTCACATGAGGGGTGTAGCAGCCCTGCTGAAGGTCAGCCTCTGTCCATGTAGAAGTTTGCCTTGGCTTGAGCACAATGCAGGTGCGTGAGCTTTGCTGAAGCCAAATGAGTGCTCTAGCAAAGACAAAGGCACGCAGCCATAAGGGTTTCCAGCTCTTCAGGAGCTGCAGAAAAGCTGATGAGGCTGTGTATTATCATGCACTGTGCGGTTGTAACAAATAATATAGTGATGTATGAATGGAGCAAAGCTTGAATGCGAAATGTCAAACATGCTGGTTTAATTATCTTTTCTAGTATTTAATCTTTCTTTCATTCCTTTTTGTCTTTCTTTTTTCTTGTGAGTTTAACAAGAGCTGCCCCTTTTAGGGACGTTAGGCTGTTCCATACATTTTACAGGAAGAGAAAAAGATGCTTTAATTCCCTTCTGCAGAAAATAACATCTAGATTCACAACTTTTGAACCTCAGTGGAGGCTCCCAAACTGGGGATGTAGCAATCTCAGGTTCTTTGTTTAGCCAGCTGAGAGAAGGAGGCACTCTCAAAGGCCATGAGTTTAATGTGATCTGCCTCACCTTGTAAAGGCACTCATATTCCTCCACTGATTGTAGAGATTAGTGTGAGGAACCTTTTGTTTAGGTGTTTTCACTCTCAAATCTCTTTCTGTCCATATAACTATGTATCCCCTTTTCTAATTTTCATACTTATTCTTGCCTTCAGCAACACATCTATCCATCAGTGAGTTACAGAGCCCTTACTTCGGGGGGGGTTTACTTTTCTTGATTAATTTTGAACATGCAACTTTCAGATGGTGTTCCCTGAGAAAAATATGCACACAGACATTTACCCGGTCTGCTTTGGAAACCTGCTTTTAGAGAACCATTCATGTTACTGCCTTTGAAGCTTCTCTAACTCTGTAATACCCATTTTGGGACGGGTAACCAATACTATGCACAAAACTCCAGACTGCACCATTCACTTGATGAAGAAGCTGTCATTGTGTTTTCTTGGGTGATTCTCTGTTATGTTCCAGATGCATCCCTGTATTTTTAACCCATTTTTTAATGACAGCTGCACATTGGAAATGGGATGGATGGATGGCGGCATTTTATACCTTGCATATTGTATGGTCAGTAGAGAATCTCCAGGAAAAAAGATGTAACAGCTCTTAATCACATTTTCATTCTCTCACTGTTTAACTAATAATGCATACTAAGTTTTGGACAGACTGTTCCTAATCTGGGGACAAGGATATATACCGCATGATGTGCTTAAGAGTGGAGGACATAAAATCATAGAATTGTTTGGGTTTGGAGGAACTTAAAGCTCACCCAGTTCCACCCCCTGCCACAGGCAGGGACACCTTCCACTAGAGCAGGTTGCTCCAAGCCCCTGTGTCCAACCTGGCCTTGAACACTGCCAGGGATGGGGCAGCCACAGCTTCTCTAGGCATCCTGTGCCAGTGCCTCAGCACCCTCATTGTAAAAGATTTCTTCCATGCATCGAGTCTGAATCTCTCCTCTTTCAGTTTAAAACCATCACCCCTTGTCCTATAGCAACAGGCCCTGCTAAAAAGTTTGTCCCCATCTCTCTTATAGTCCCCATTTATATTCTATAAGGCCACAGTAAGGTCTCCCCAGAGCCTTGTCTTCTCCAGCCTGAACATGCCCAGCTCTCTTAGGCTTTCCTCATAGGAGAAAGTCTTCAAATTGCAGAGCAGAGCCAAAGTGAGACACAAAAAGGCAGGGGTGCCATTTTTGAAGACTTTTCTTTCAACCTTGGTCAATATTAGAAAAGTTCAGAGCTATTAAATCCCAAATTTCATAAAATTATTTAATTTAGAGTTAAGTTAACCTTGATTTAAGATGCACTTCATCCTCTTTCAATTCCACTGTGAGGAGAGGCTTGACTTGCTATTGCTAAATAAGTTTTAAATTGATGTAGTAACTGAGTACAAGCTTTCCAGCCAAACCCTGCCTTGTTTCTGTTGAGGCTTAGAGAAATCCAATGGTAAACTGGGATTAGAAAACAAAATGCCTGGCGCTGGTTCCTCTGCACCAAGGAACTAATGCACTTTATTAATATATTTTGCTTTGAAAGAACAAAGTAATAAAGTACTAAACATTACTTAGGCAAGGTCTTAAAAACTAACCCAAGAAATGCATCCTGCTTGACATCTGTTCTCCTTTCTAGTTCAAGCTGTGCTACAATGTTAGAATGTAGCTGGTGAACAGAGCGGAGTAGAAAGGGAAATAACCCATCATTCCAACCTTGTTCCCTTGGGAGCCTGCGCTCACGGTTTGTATGTGGCTCCTTGGAAAGTGGCAGAAAGCTGGAGGGACTCAGGATTATTTCCCTTCTCTGCCTCTATCATCTGCACTCTTGAGATCTGTGAGGGCAGCATGTGGCCTCTGTTCTCCACCATCGGCATGGCTTGGCCTCTCACTTCCAGGCAGGACAGGCCAGACCAGGGATGTTTCCCTCAGAACAGGCTTCCCTTAAGAACCTCAGAAATAGCCTCAGATTTCAAGTGACAACAATAAAACAGGAAAGAAGTTATTTGCTTGCAGATAAACAGACCATCCCTAACCTCTCAGTGTCATCTCTGAGAGCCTCTTGTGAAATGAAAGGTTTTGTCTATCACTAACACTGCCTTTCTCTGATAGGATTTCTTTGCTGATTGTATCAATCCATCACCAGGATGTTGTAAAAAACCCAGTAAGCCTTCCCCAATGCTTCCATTGGGCCACCCCATATGAGACCCCATCACATGCACAGTGTGAAGAAGTGCCAGGGAAAATAAATCAAGATTTGAAAGACTGTTTTACAGTGAAACAGAAGTTTCTTCATACTATGTGTAGTACAATTCCATAGACAAATCTGTTCCTCTGTCATAATTTAGGGTATATAAACTGAAGTGCTGATCCTTACAGAATTAAATCATAAGGACATTCCTGCTGCCACCTCTGCAGCCATTGCCTGCAATGGTTGCACATTTGCTCTTTCAGATAATCAGAGGAGATATCAGATAATTCCTGGAGAAATCAGCTCCAGTAGTCTATATAGGGTATTCATGCATAAGTGCAGCATATGATGTCCTCTTGATTCCACTTGGAAATATGAAAATGTTCACAGTTTGGGGGTTTTGTTTTGTATTTTGGGGCTTTTTTCCCCCTCCCCTGCCCAAGAAACCACATTATTGATGTGCAGAGCTCTGGGCTTTAGGGATCACTTGGATTCCTGGAGAGTTTCAGTTTTGTCTTTCTCCAAGTTAAAGCACATTTTAAATATGTCAGGGATGAAAATCAATCCCAGGAAAAATGAAATATTTCAAAAGCTCCCATCCCTTGTGTCTGACTTCAAAGCAGGTTTGTGCTTAGGGTAAGACAGTGAGCAAAAGAATGTTTGCAGCCAGAAGAACCCATTGTTTCCTTAGAACTTCCTGCTTTTTCCCTCCTCATAACTAAGATGCTTCATGGCTGTGAACAATCAGCTCTAGCTGTGAGCTCGTGTCGCTCTCCCTGCAGAGGAAGCGTCTCCATTGAGGTAATTCCACTCGGGCATTTTCTGTGGGCATGTTTTATTATTGTTTTTCTGGTCTCGGTTAGCATAAAGCTGGGTTAAAAAAAGGCTGCTTGTCACAGATGCCTGAGTACTGTTTTGGCAGCAGATGTTGAGGTTAAAGGCCAAGCCATTTAAAATATTGATTGATGACATATATTTACAAGCTAAGATGGTCAATGCATGAAGAGGCCCAAGGTGCACAGTCATGAAATGGGTTGTACTTACAGGAACAGTCATTCCTAACAGCTCCAAAGGCTTCTGTTTGATGTCAGGTACTCAGAATATTATAGCTCACTTCTGAAAAAAAGGTAGAAAAACTGTAAAAGGAACAAAATTAGAAGCATTGAAAATTATACAGAGGCTGGAATTGTAACTGCTCTTCTCTCCTTGACTTCTTCCATTGTAGAGGCACCTCATTTCCTCAGAGGGGCAAAGGGATCTTCATTAAAGACAGCATTTCCCTCCCCTCAAACAGCTCTTCCTTTCTGTTAGGGCTTGGCAGTGGGAAGGACATCACACACCCTCATAGAACAGATACCTCCTGCTTCCCTGAATGAGGAAGCTCACCCTCTTTTTCCTGATATGCAGCCACTGCAAATACGTCCTTCTTAAAGCACCCTCTTTGGGCTTAACACCCAGGAACACACCATGCGGTAGACAAGGAATCAGTGACAGCAGCTCCAGACTTTGAGGGCCTGAAGTCTGGAATAAAAATGTGTCAAAATGAATTCCAGTAGCAGCTTAAATGACTGAGAGCTGATGGCATTCATAGTGCCAAGAACAGTGTGCCCTGCACAGTGCCATGACCACAGAAAGGTCTGTCCCTCTGAGGGACATTAATGGTCTGTTGAAGTGCCCCTGGTTTGCACTGTGTAAGAGGTAACTTTTAACTTCAAGTAAGTTCCAATTTGGTTCTCAGTGACTCAACAGAAATGACTAATGTCTCATTGCAGACTCACATGGAATCTCATAGTAAATCTCATCTTCCATTGTGTGTGCCACATGGCCCTTGAAGCACTCTATTACAGGCAGACACCCCTTGCAAGTGAAGCAAGTGAACAATAGGATTGATTCTTTGTATATGTTGGTCGTGTTTTGGCTTTCTCTCCATCCAGAAGCTTCAGGGGTGGGTGCACCCCTCACCCGAATGGTAAGCTGTGCAGTCTCAGAGCCTCACCACCCAGCCCAGGAGCACATCACTGTGTCTGCTGCCAGCTCCCCCATTCACCCACTAGCCCTGTGCCTGAGGGACACACACCATACATATCGGAACTGGGTTTTGTCTCAGATCCTTAGGAAGCATGGCTGATGCAGTCATTTTGCTCACCTCTCTACACACATGTGTCAATCCCCTTCCCCACAGTCTCTTGTGAAACCCATGAGCCAAGCTCAGCAGCTTTTGACAAATTCCTCATAGATAATTGCCTTCTGACAAGCTTCATGAATACTGGCAGCTGGCTACCAGAGAGTGGCACCCAAAATTAGTGTTCCCGCTGTGGGAGAAGCTCAGCTGTGACACATGCTGCTTGGCAGCAAGCAGCACACGTGGAGCACCACATCTGGCAGTGTCACAGGGGACAGCTGGATTTACCCTCATCTTGTGGCAGGCTGTTGATTGGGTGATGCTATGGAGAGGGGTGTCAGTGCAAGGGGAGCCAGCAGCTTCTGGGGTGAGGCAGCACAAGCTGTGATGTGGAAGGGGGGTGAGGGGATGTGAGAACAAGAGACTCTGTATGTCAAACTGAGCATGAGTGAAGGCATTGTGGTAAGGAAAAGATGTAAGAAGAGGAAAACTCGTTAATGAACAAACCCTGCAAGCTGCAGCACACACATGCTCCAAGCAGGGACCTTTTCCAGAGGAGGTGTGATCAGTAAGTCAAAAGTTGGACAGACTCAGGGTAGATGGAAGGAACCCTGCTTTATCCAGCAGAGGAGGTCCAAACTTCACTCTTCAGAGCCAACAGTGGGCAGATGGGTAAACTCCTCTGCATAGTGGCTGGGTATGACAGAAACTAAGGGTGACAGGGATTATGGTTTCATTTGGTTTTCTGATGAGGAGGCTTTGAGTGCATGGGATCATGCAGGACTTGGTTCCTGGACATCTGGATGTGGGGGGTGTTTAACATCTTCTTGCTTCTCTAGAGGGGTATGCTGATTGTAAGTACTCTGCTACTCTTTCTCATCTACCTCAAGCAAAGAACTGAACTGTGCTCAACAGCTGTGACAGTAAGGAAGGGGCTAGGAGAGGTACTTTTAACATTCGTGAACTGTTCCGGGGCGGGAATGTAAGGTAAAACATTGGAGTGTGTTTACTGGCCACCACACTGCTAAAACTGCCTTCTGAGGGGTTTTGAGCTTTTTGCATGAGTTATTGACAGGGGCTAGTAATAGTCTGCCAGCCTTAGAGAGCATAAACATCATGGTTTAGGTTCAGCAGTTTCCTCTGGGCTGTGCTGCCAATATACCTGCACTGGGTGTTGTAGGAGATGCAGCTGAAGTGTGAAATGACACAGTACAGACAAGGTTAAGTTGGTATTTGGCTCATCTTCCAAGCCTGATAATGTACGAACAGTGAGGATCTGGGGGAGTGGAAACTATTGTATTATAAAATGGACTGAAGCCGCCACTAGAAAAATGCTATTTTCACAACATAGCATCCTAGCTACTGACTTACTGTTATCAAAAGAGGCTTTGACAAATAAATCCTAGCATCACCTGGGAACATCTGACTTCTTAAAGCCCCTTCTGTCTGGCTTTTGGTGCAGAAAGCAAGTTGGTTTCACTGGCTGATTGACAAATGTTCTGTCTAGTGGGAGACAGAGATGATGTGGTTCATTTTTGTTGCTTTAGATCTGTCCAACAGCTGAGGACTCACTGTTCATGAGAGATTTTTGACTCATCTTAAGTCCCTGACAAAGGTGGCTGGAATCTTGCCTTAGTGGTTCTGCTCTTCAGAAACAGATGCTGACCTTCAGCCGTTGCTTATCCACCCAGAGGGGCTGTCACACATTCCTCACAGCTCCAGATTTTCATGTTGCCTTCTGGTTGCTCCATGTCACTGTGAGGTTTGAGAGAAATGCCATCCAGAACCCTGTCAGTGACAAGGGACACAGCCAGCAGAGCTGACACACAGCTTCCTGAATGTGTAGCTCTGCTCGTAGTGAACAGGAGAGAAAAGATGGGTGCTACAGGAGGAGAGAACGCAGGCCTCAGAGAGGGTGTGGGGTCGTCTGTGCTTTATAGCTTGACACTATGGGACAGCAAACTTCATTTGCTCCCTGCAGCCTTCAGAATACAATGTGAGTGCCTGCTCCGTTCCTCCACTGTGTGCAGGTTCCCTGGCCAAAACACTGGGAGATACATTGTAGACAAGCTTTAAGAAGAGGAGGAGAAGGGCAGAGAAATAGAGAAAAGATCAGGTTTTGACAAGAATTGTGCTGACCAGGAGACAGCCCTGTTTCCCCCCCCCCCCCCCCCCCCCCCCCCGTGATAGGGTGGCATTTACAAACAGTATTTGTAACTCTAGGCAGCAATCACTTCCGTGAGCTCCCCTCATTACAGAGCCTGGCCCCCAGTGAAGTCTTCATGCCAAAAGTCAGCATCAAGGCCCTGATCCCTTAGGTCTGTCTTAGTGCATGGCTTACTCTTTAGAAGGGAGACTATAAGAAAAATCTTAATCCAAGAGTCCTGGACAAAGCTTCCTCAACAAAGTATGTACTTGAGGGCATGGCAGACACTTGGTGCCTGACTGCCATGGTAGAGGAGAGTAGCCAGAGTGGCCCCCAGAATGGAACATCAACATCCTTCAGTACCTCTGTGTAAACCTTTTGTTTTCATGGTCTCACTAAAAATTTCTCCTGCTTGAAAGTCAAGTTAAAAAGTTTGAAATTACCAACAAAGAAACCCTGGTCCTGACCCCCCTTATGCAAACATAGTGCTCTGAGTTCAGGGTCTGATGTGGTGCTGGTATCAGGTACCACTCTGCTGTCAAATGAGCTCCATCATGCTGCAGGGTGGGAGTTCTGCCAAGTCCTGCTGGCTGGCAGGAGGAGTGCTTACAGGTCTGCAGTCAGAGCAAGGAAGAAGTGGACCACCTGAGGGCTGGAGGAGAGACACATGTCAAAATGCCTTGGTATGACTTTTGAGTGCTGTTCCAAGCACAGCAGGATTCACTGACATACTGGGCACCATGGATGTGACTCCCACAGCTGAAGTGGGCTGCTGTGTTTGTGTCTCGGGGTCAGGTGGGGGAACAGGGAAGGAGTTGGGGACTCTCCAGCACTTATTTGGATGTTTTCTTGCTTATCTGATTTTGCAAAATGCTGTGTGTTCACAGGCATGTACAGTGGCTCCAGCGCTAACCATAATGGTCCCTCACCGGGTATATTGCCACCTCCTCACGACATTCCTTCACGACACCATCCACTTGACTCTACCCTTTCCAGCCCACACCATCACCAGTCACCACTGGAGAGTGCCAGGGACGGGTATGTGTGTGAAAGATGATAACAAATGTTTAATTGTGTATTTTACTTTGCATGGATGCTGTTCCAATGGAAAACACTGGCCCAAAATGATTCTGTTTGGTTTAGAATCAGAATAATCTAGAAATCTAGAAACCTCAGAGGTCATGTCATCCATCCTCTGTGCAAAGCAGGGCAAACTTTGACTTTATGATGAGGTTATTCAGGGCCTTGGCCTTGTTTCTCCATAGCATGCAATTGCATTTAGATTCTGTTTTTATTTTATTCTTCCTTGGTGACTTCTGACAAGTTTGGATAAGTGCAGAGAATTTTTCTCAGCTCAAATGAGAACTCTCTCAAAGGGTAAACCCCCAAACCATGACTCAGGAATAAGGCAGTTTTTGCCTGAGTAAGACTTACTTAGTGTCAGAGCAGCAAATTTTCTCCCTGCCTTGCTCTCTGATAAGATTTTCTGTAACACATTTCTCAACAGCGGGCATTAATCAATGAGATCCTAAGTAGGGAAAAGTGTATTATCACTCTGATACATAGATTGTGTTGCTACAGCATGGATTGCATTGCATTGCTACGGTATCTCACATTTCTAGAGTACCATTTGCTCAAGGATATCATAACATCTCACCAGTAAAGAATCTCTGTAAACCACAAAATTATGCTCCACTCTTTTTGCTCAGGCTTTTTTTGGCACCTAGCCTCATGCAAATTAAATGTCAAACTTACAGTTTTATTTCCCGGCACTTGGGACAGGGAGGGGACTCTGATTTTGCTTTACTGATGGGAACCTGGGACATGGAGAGATTCAGGGATTTTCATTCCTAAAAATACTTTGGGGTTCTTTACTGAATACAGCAACTGAACGTAGAGTTTTCCCATCCTAGTCCAGTCACTGTCCCATCCCCCTTGTAACAAGCTTAGCTTCTGTACCCTGTTCCTCAGTCAGCCATCTCTTTTGACCTATGCCAGTGGCAGGTACCAGTGCTCCCTCCCAGTGTGTGATGCTCACAGGAATGGACTCATCCTGTCCTTGTCACATAAGATGCCTGTGCCCAGTCCTCTTCCTTCCCTGCCACCCACATTCCCAGCTTTGTATTTCCTGTTGGCAGGCTCATGCCCATGGCAGACTCATGGGCAACAGAAGGCATTGGGAATGCTATTTAGATGGAAATTACACTAGGTACATACAAAGTTTTCTGTAGTGGAGAAGACAGTGAGCACAAATAGGAGGAATAGGGACAGTTGAGAGTGAAGGTAATCCATGAGCAATGGGACTACTTGAGCCTGGGGGAGTAGGATCCCTTCCTCTCAGTGCTCCCCAGTGTGCTGCTCAGCTATTTCCTCTTGGAGCTGGTTTCTAGGGGAGTTAAGGCAAAGAATCCCAACAAAGAATAAAGTGAAGTGGAAGGATTTAATAGGCTGTCAGGGAGGTGGATTTGTTTCTGAGGCACTTCACATCCAGGTACCGTTCATAAGAAATGAAAGCAAAGACTTGACCAGAATGAGGGCAACAGTTTTCCAGTTTGAGCAGCCTGAAGCTCACTGATAAATTCTCCTTGCTGCCCTTCAAGACTCCATTCCAGAAACACCATGCTTGAGTGAGCTGAGTTTCTCACTGTGCTCCTGCTACAGCATTTTGAGCATTTGCTTAGACCAGAGGTGACGCCACCGCTGACGTCTGCTGTTTTCAGGTCTGGTGCAATAGCTATTCTTTCCCAGAGGAGACAATAGTGCTGATTATTATCTCAGTGCCTATACACCTACGTAATATAAAGTCTTTGCAGAAACACCATAGTTAATATCCTATGACAAAATGTAAGAGTGAAATGATAATGGATTTCTAACCATGATCAATTATGGAGAAAATGGAGAGTGGCATGTATTTTTGAATAGTTATTTTAAAACAGGCTATCTAGTTTCATAGCATAATCACATGGAATTTTTCAGCATCTCAAATACCCTTTTCTAAACTCAAAATAATCCACATTCAGCATCGTCATACCCAGTCTAAGATCCTTTTGCTGTCTTTAACTGTTTATGCTTACATTATTAATGACTGCTGAAATAAAGCCCACACATGACATTTCAACTGCAAGTAGAGAAACTTAGTGTGAACTAATAGGCCTTGAATTTCATTTTGCACAGTTTTGTTTAAAGCATTCATCCATTTAACTGGGCAAAATCACTTAATAATCTAATATTTGGAGCCACTGAATTGTAGAACTGTTACACTTTTGCCAGTTCATAGCAGTATGCCATTACTCATATGAAATATATATGGCCTACAATAGGAAAGAAACACCCACCACTGCCTTTCTTCATATTAGCTGCTTTCTGGCACACACAGAATGTTTTGCCTCATTTGTCAGCTGTCTCAGCATTCATGTTTAAGTAAATGCAAAGAATTTCTGTACTGTGAATCAGTCTGATGACAAGCCTGGATTGCATAGTTTCAGTCTGTGGAATGACCCAAATGATTACTATCAAGAAATCTAATTACTGAGTCATCAAATATGCACAAGGCCAAAAACTACATGAAGCAGAGTACAAATAGTCTACTCCAGTTTGACATAAGATTCTGAATTTGATTTAAAGGGGTTTTCTTATTCTTTAAAAAAAGCCCTCTGTTATACCACCCTTTGCCAAAGTCAATACCAAGTGCAGCAGTCAATTTTCCAAATGGTTTGCTAAGACATTTAAATAGTTTGACAAAATTATCTAATTCACTTGAAAATGTTCTAACAAAATCTGACTTCATTACCAAATGTATTTATACTGGCTTTATACAATACAGAGAGTATTTTTTTCGATTTCTGGCATGAGGTGTATGTTAGACCACAATTTTTACTCATATTGATACTAATTAAACTAAAAGTGTGTGACTGAGAAATATTTTGGCACCCAGAAAGTGGGTTTGTCATAATCCAGGTTTAAATATGCATTTAATTTTTATTTCAGGTAGCAAAGGTTTATTTTAGCATTTCTTGTAGCCCGTGCCATGTGTAATGTCTAACCCAGTTTCATTTTGCCTATTGCAAAAATAGTCTGGTTTGATTTGTAGCAGAATTAAGACAGAAACACAGCTTTTGGTATTAAATCTTAGGTGAATGTTGCACTTGGCTTTCTTTCTACTATTTTTTTAGCTGTTACTATCTAAGTCATTTTAAAATGTGCTTAATTTCAAGTGTAAACCTTCTCTTTAAATTCCAGTTTAGACTATTTAGTGTGATAAATTATCAGCTTAAATGAAACTGATAGGAATAAAGTTAAGTGAGGTTGAGTGGTGGCACCAAGTTAGGGATTTGCACCAATTTAGCTTAATGACCTAACAAGGTCACTTTGTAGGATTTGAACACGGTCCCTCTATATGGGACTGAGGCCCTCTGTCACTTGTGTTGCCCATAACAAACAGCACTTATGTTCTCCAAAGAAGCTGGGGGTACTGACAAATAATCACTGTACTGGAATGTTGATGCATCTCCAAGGGAAAGGAAAGTGAAACTATTTTTTGTATTCTATTTCTGCTCTGTAAACACAACAGTACATGAAGAACAAGTGGGATTAAGACATCTGTGATGTCCATAGGTGATGATTAATGAGACCTCTCAATCTAATCTTGTGAGTCTTTAACATAAGCGATTAAGTAATCAAGGTTAGAGGAAGGAGCTTACATGCTCTCTTTTGCTGGAGCTCTCACCAGCTAACTGTAACTAGCTCAAACTATGTTCCAGGCCTCCCTGAAGAGCCACTTTTAACCTATACAAAAATCACAAGAAACAGGATTTAGGAACAATCGAGTAAAAAGACGCATTTTAATCAGGCTGCTTAAACATCAGTTTTGTTTGCTTGCTACTTAGCACCTGTTAAGTCAAATACCATAGAAATACTTTAATGTAGAGAGTTCTCTGTTAACAATTTAGTCCTTCATTTCTCTTTACATGAAGTAACACCAGGTACACAGAGCTCCCCTTCTTGCTCAGCCAGGGAACATCAGATTTGAAATTGCTGATACATTTAAGGTTGAAAACAAATATGCAAGATAAAATCTTGGTGTGTTAGATTTGTGTAGACAACTACCTTGTTACACGTCAGCAATAAGAGGCTGTAAGCCAGCTCCTACCCCTGTTTAAGCCCTTGTAACACACATTGCCAGGACCCCCTCAGGTGCCTCCATTTCAAAGCAGAATGTGATCCAGCCCCCTGCACCTGCTCTCAGTGAGCTGCAGAGCTGGGAGATGATGATGGCATATAAAGGGTTTGGTGGGTGCTTGCTCATCAGATGAGATCACACTCAGACTGTGGCTGTAAGAGTTTCACTGGTTTTTGCAAGCAGCCAGTTTTCTGAAGCATGACTATTTCTGGGATAAGATTTAAGAAATCACCCCAAAACCAGTAAAAGAAATGGGGGAGATTCTTTTCTATGCTATCTCCTTGAACTGGCAGAATCCAGGCCAGGTAGGTAAATATGTTTGTATACCTAATTCTCATTACTTTAAGAGATGGGTGTTTTAACTACTTACATCTAACTTCTATTTGTGAACTCACATAAATAAGTTGAGTAGGAACTCATGGCTTGTTTCTAGAACCTTTGTAGGAAACAAACTTTTACTCTCTAGAAGTACTCTGGAGAACTGAATACCTCCACAGTTCTTATAACAGCTCCTAGGACCAAGGAGATACATCATTCATTCATTGTGGATTCCGCTAGAGAATACTCTTCATTTATAATACACAAGTCAGTGTTTTAGTCTTTCTTTCAAAAGCACTAAAACCAATAACAAGAAACAGATATCTCTGACAGCTGAAAGCGTTTTCAATGGAGGAAGCCAAGAACCCATCATAATTTATCTCAGTGTTATGGATCTGAGCACGCAAAAGGGGCATCAGTACATCTGTCCAAAGAAAGAACAATGTACAGGTGTGGAGCTGAGGTTCATGTAACAAAGAAACTCAGTAATTAAAAGCATCTGGTTTCAAATCCCAAGTCATTTATCTCATTGTAGAAAATGTGATCAGAATTCATTTATAATCATGTCCAGATAGGCCTATACAGTTTCCACCTCCCCCTTAAAGCAAAATTAGCATTATCATTAGCATAGGCTTACTTCAACAATACATGGTTACGAATAACTTAGTGCTTGATCGTGGGGTAAAACAGTGTTTGGCCACCAGCAGAAATAGGCAGGCATCTATTTCATTTGTGTTTCTAAAAAGGCTGGACTGACATTCATTAGAGCACCTTCATCAGTTTATCTCAAAGATGTAAGCAAAGCTCTCTTAAAGTAAGAAATAAGACAGTTGCAGAAGAAGGTGGGAGGTGGTCAGAGTAACTCAGAAGGCATTTAATATGGATTCAGTCGCAGCTCTTCCGCATCATGTTAATGATTTTAGCCATTACTGGGTTTATCTGTAGTTAAATTTACACTTCACATCTGTAAAGCTGGTTTTTTTTTCTTTTTTCTTCAAATTTTGTTTTACTCTCTAAGCAACCTTTGCAGCTAGATGCAGACCCTATACACCAAATGCAGTAATTTATCACAGTAGAGCAAGTTATTAAGTTATTTTAACACCTCCCACTATTTGGTATAGTGCCTTTTAGACCGTAAATTTGAAGGACGCAGACATAAGTTACCTGTACAGCACCTGCCTGCACCTGGAAGCATCCTGCTGCATATTTGCCAGGGAATAATGACCTGAAATGACTGAAGTAAGATAGATCAGTCAAGCATGCAGTGCATGCCGGATAATATGGAGTAGACGATACCTGTGTTTGATTGCATGTCTTTGTAGTTGACTTCCTGGCAATCACTTGAACCTAAGGCAGTACTCTTTATTGAAATCCATTTGATGTTTCTTTGACCACATTAATAAGGATTTTTTTACATTTGAAATCTATTTTCCTGCTAGATTGTCAGCAAGCATAAGTTTTCAAATTTCCCTTACAGTGGCTTCCACTGCAGTGATTCATTAGCTTCATTTCAAAGGTGACTGAACCCATCCTTATGAATAAAAATGTCTTTTAGATGGGCACAGTTCCCATAATGATCACTGTGATTAACTGCTCTGCAGAAATTGCACATACCAGGTCAGAACAATCGGGAGATATTCATGTAACAGAAGAAAATGTGTTTGTGTATACGAGTTTGTGCAGGTAATGAAATGCATCACAAAATACTGAGTTATGTTTTACACTTAACTACAGGTGTAGATATTAAGAGTGTAGCAGGAAAGGACCCCTTTAGCTCCTGTGTAAGTTTGAACCCAAAGCTGGTTTCATATCAGTGTTATTGGTATTATTAAAAACATTCTAAAGCAATTAAATGACCTAAGACTCTACAGTCACATTAAAGGTCCAGTGGATAAGTGTTCTCTAGAATGTTTATGAAGCTCTTCATATTCCTCATTGCTACTAGCTCCTGCACTCATTTGACACTGCTTAGAGCGTGGGTGAGGGGAAGATATAAAACTGTATTCAGGTGATGCACGACAGTATTCTGAATGAAAAATAGTATATTGTATTTATCTAGAAGCTAGGGAAAGGCTGTCATTGCCTCAGTCCTACTTTAAAAATGGAACATGCAGAGATGTGTCACATACTGCATTAGTAGCAGCGCCAGGGATAGATCCTGAGTGTCTCAACAGCAGCCACCTATTTGAGCTGGCCACAAGCAGAGGGAGAACAGAGAAAACCAGAAGCACAACACCAGAAACAGTGTTGTGTCTTGCAGCCATGGAGCAGAGACTGAGGCCTTGTCAGAAGGGCAGCGTGTCACAGCCCAGTGACTTGTTTGCTCAGTGTTTATACAAAAGGGTAATAAAACGCAATGATGCCCAGCAAGGTGATCTGCCTTGAAGGATTTATTATATATCAGGGAGGTGGGGGGAAGAGGAGAAAGGAAGAAAGAGGGAGAGAAGGAAAAGATTCCTTGCATTCCAGAAACGTAGCCAGAGGCACCTGGCAGTGATTAGTGCAAAGGTTCACCGGGCTTCAGATAGAGTCCGGCTTACAGAAAAAAAGAGTAAAGAAAGAAGTGAAGGGTATAACTGTTTCCTGAGCATGTGCTGACAGAAAATCCCAGAGGGCAAGACCCAGAACAGAAACACGTGGCAAGAGATTGGGCGCTATCCAGAGACCAGATTAGCACAGCTTTACACATCATTTTTAATATTATGGGAAGAGATGAAAATCAGTGCTCACTTTTTTTTTTTTCTTTATTTTTCCCATTAAAAAACATAATCTCCTGGTCCTGGAACTGAATTGCACTTTCTCACAATATAAGTAACTATAATGCTTGTGGGAGAGGTTTTATGAATGGAATGGTTGGAGTGCTGGAGGTTAGGGTAGAACCTAGTTTCATGGAAAATCTCAGTATTTGTAACTCAGTATTTGCTGCAATGCTGCACAGGTCAAGATAAAACACGGAGCTGGTTTGTTTTGTGCTTCTTACCCTCATGCTTTATATATACTTTTCCCAACCGTATGAGTT
Organism: Melopsittacus undulatus; assembly: GCF_012275295.1. Taxonomy (NCBI): domain Eukaryota; kingdom Metazoa; phylum Chordata; class Aves; order Psittaciformes; family Psittaculidae; genus Melopsittacus; species Melopsittacus undulatus. The sequence goes on from NC_047532.1 coordinate 14,526,985, forward strand.
AAACATAATTCTCGAAGTCAAGATTGTTTGATACAATGATGTGCTATGCAAGAGAACTGTATTAGGGAATAGTCTTATAACCCAAAATATACCAAAACTATTTGAGATAAGGGACAGATGTTTTTCAGCCTGGATTTGGCTCTGTTTCCACTGAGCCCAATGAGATATGGGTTGAGGTTCTTTGTCTAGCTGAGGAATCTGCCAATCAAGACATCACATCATCAAAAAAAAAGGTTTTTCTATTGGAAACATCCCTATCTTAGATATTTCTGTTTTGCAGCTACACTTCATTCCTGGCTATTATTCAAGAATCTTGGTTTGAATTTAGTTTCATTATTTTACAATTTTCAGTTCCATTCAGGATTTAATAATTAACTATCCCGTATGTAGTTTTTAGCTGTCAAGAGATGATTGACTAGATCATGAAAAGGCTCATCTTAAATCAGCTCAAAATCTGGCTTTACAATTTCTTGCTCTGTCTTCTAGGAACAAGTCTTTAACAAAGACTACCTAAAGCAAAGTCTAAATCTATCTGTTTCTCAGACTAAGTTCTCTGGGTGAATACAGAAGATGTATCTGGATATCTTGTCAGAAAGCTCAGAAAAGTCAATGTGGACATGTATTTTTTGGTTCTTTATGTTGCAATAATACTGGAACAAGACATTTGTTGTGCATTGTGAAAATACACAAATTCTGATACATCTCTGCCTGCTTCAGGAAGCTGAAAGTGGCGGCAAGATAAGTAATTCTAAAATAAAGTAATGGTCTTTTAGATGTCTTTTCTATAGACCACCGCTAGCTCATGGCACACCTAGATAGTTCCTTCACATGGACTGTACTTACCATTTAGTATGACCTTTCACTGTCCAAAATACATTGTTAAAACATGACCACAAGAAAATGAATGTAAAAGTCTTACTTGGATTCTGTTTGATATTCCTAAAGGCATGCACTTTATAGAATGAGAGAAGACAGAGGAATTTCTATGTTTTGACTTTTACTTTTCTCTTTGAAAAAAAACCCTACTAAGATCAAGTTTCTGACTATTCCCATTGATACGAGTGACAAATATTTTGCAGCAGAGGTGGGGTATTGGCTCAGTGTCTATGTCTAGCACTTGGTTTAAAGACGCACCATGGGAAGTATCCCATCTGACTTCAAGAGCTGCCTTTAGGTAGCTGAGTGTTTGAAGACAGTGTTTAGCATGGTTTCAGAATGGGCACAGTCCCGTGGACAAGGTATGTTAGCAAGTTAGGATCAGTTGTTCCAATAGTTTTCTGTCAGTTGTATGGCTGAAGGTATTATAGAAACAAGATTTTTCTGATTAGTCCCCTTACTTAATTGTCTGCTGATGCATCCTCAGGAGAGGAATGCATTAGCTTTGCAATTCCACCTAAAATCATAGGTCCCTCAAGACTAGTATTATGTCTTCAGCGCCATCCTACACATGGTGCTTCAAAGGGAGTTTGAAAAAACCCACAATACCTGGTCAATCACACAAAGTTGCATGATGAGTGAAGAGAGAGAATTCCTCTCTGCCTCCTTGGGCGATCAGTTTACATCCTGAAGCACAAGATTTGATTACCCCTTGCTTAGCATGGAAATATTGGTTTTGGCCATTAAATTATTCAGTCCCTTTTTAAAAACTAGGTATTTTGTTTGATTCTGTGCCTTCCTGTGGCTATGAACGCCACAAACCGGGGCATGCTGTGTGAGCTAAATGTTCCTTTTGTTTCAAGCCAACCTGCTTCTCTCTGTGGTGCATGCCCTGTTGCTCCTGTTTCTTGGGCAGGGTGGAGAGGAGGCTGGCTCCTCCACTGCACCCCTGCAATCTGAAAAACTGCATTTTAAATACTCTTCTGTCAGTGGCATGCTCCTAGCTGGGCAGTTCTACTTTAAAAGAAAACCCTGTCTTACTATTCCAGTATGTCTTGAACTGGTTTTAAATCTCATGATAACTTTAATGCATCAAAACTGAACTGGTTTTACCACTCTGTGATAAACAGTCATTAATAAGAACTGCATCCAACTGTGCAGTTTCCTTTCTGTTATTAGTGCTCAAGAAAGCTGCACATTATTCATACACGACTGCTGTTCCCAAAGATACTGTAAATTCAAACCCAGCCAACACACGTAAGGAACACAGACTCTTTGGTGACCACCTCTCTGGATGACAGGGATTGAGAAGTACCCACTGTCATAAAGTCACCAAAATGAATCTTCAGGTGAAAAAGCTTTTCTACTTGCATCAAATGTTACAGACAGCAAATTTGTTAGCAATGGCAGTTTCATCAGTAGGCAACTGGAAATCTGCTGGATTCAGTAAGGGTTTGTTAGTAACTTCATTAGTGTCTGTAGCAGCTAATGGAGAGGAACAAGGTAAATGCATGGTTAACAGCTTACCTTTCACATAAGGGACATATGGTTTCTGATAGCAGAGTAGTAAAACCCTTGCAGTGGGTTAATTTGTTGTTTGAGTTACTAAGTGTTTTACCATGAAGCATCCTTGTAAGACAGGGTTTCAGCAGTCCAGCTACATCAGCAGTGCTAGCAGTCTGTAAGAACTGCTGATTCCTCTTAGCTTAGCCACAAAGTTAGGGACACAGCAAAAAGATTAACTCTCCTGAACAGAAATACTCAATTTAACCTTGAATTTGATGAATTAAGGAAGGATAAGGAGGTTTTTTACATGTGTGAGAGTATTTATTTATAAATCTCTCTATATATCTATATATAGGCACAGATATATATTAAAAGGCTCCCAAAGGACCTGCAAATTTAGTGAATTATACCAGTTACAATTAAAATAAAATATATGCTATATATTTATTATTAATATCCAAACCAAAGCAAACTGTGGTTGTAGTACAGTATTAACAGGAAATATCCAGCCTATTAGTTAGGGAAACATATTTGCCTGAGCTACTGCTTGGGAATTTTTAATGCATCCAGCTGAGTTCCTGGTTTAAGTACTTTAGAGTTTCTTCTTCTACACAGAAGGCACCTCCTTTTAAACTTTTTTTTGTTACTAATGCATTATCTCTTTGTTGTGCATCAGGAATGATTCTTCCTCTCTTTTAACACCCTGAGTATCACAGCAACCTATTTAGTAAGCAGATATTCAGAGGGGAATTAAAAACACGGCACTGGGAACTGGACAGTTAGTTGATGAAAAAACTCCCTCAGAGTGTGCCAGTGCACATTCACACATGCATACACTTCATACATCATATTTTAGGGACCAGCTTGAGCTGTGGGCATTGTGATGACAAATCTAGCTACTTGTGCTAATTTCTCCAGATTTTTTTCTCCTGAGCAACACTCTTTCCTGGCTAAAAGCTCTGCCTTAACTTCTGGGAAACAAGTTAAATTCCCTCTTCAGGAGAGACTGAGCAGAATGTAGCAGATTTTACGGTGACCTGCTCAACTGTATGAAACTCTTCCAGCGATGTCAAGTGTTACACAGCGTTTTCAGGGTTTCAGCTCAAGTTCCTGTGCTACAGGAAGCTCCTAGGATACTGGCTGCCAGCAGACAGCAATGTTTGCTGAGCTCCAGTGAGTGACAGCAGTGCCGAGCTAGCAGCTCTGCACGGCCGTTCAGCTCACCCCTCCTGCCTCGCAGGGGGAACCTCAAATGCTCTTAACCTGCCATTTGAAAGGCTTTGAGGCAGACACTATCACAACTTTGAGCTCACACACAGGAAAAAGAGGGATGCAATCCAGAGTGAATGGGGAGAAGCACTGCTTTGAAAATAACACTAAAAACGGTTAAATTCTCACATGGGTAAGATTTAAATAGCCTCTGGGAGTGGTTAAACTGGGTAGGGAAGCTGGGATTTTCAGTATTTCCACAGCCAGGCACCTTAAATGTACCATTTTTGTTTGGCATGTCAGATGTTTGGATAGGATATAAAAATGGGCTTCCTCGAGCATCCTCACAAACAAAGCACTGGGCAGCGAGCCGCCTGGCAGGCCTCTGATGGGGTACTCATTTCCCAGCAGTAGCCGGGACAAGACATTTCAAGAGAAGGCAGAGGAAACCCAACCCAGGCAGTTGCAGAGTATTCGCTCACCAGAAGTATTTTCCTCTCATTCAGAGTGGTTTCTGGCTCTCCAGGCATTGGAGTTTTTAGTACCTCTTTTGTTTCTCCTTTAAATGCATGTGTGGTCATTATCCATATAAATGTCACTATCATGATCTCTTTGAGCTATTATCTTTCCAATGAAAACAACTGCAATCTTTTCAATCTCCTTTCTGATAGAAGCATTTCCAGGCTCCTAAAGTATTTCTGGCGTGTGGAGGACAGTGTCTCCATGGGTGCCACTTGAAGGGGCTGGTATCCATGCTGTAATCTGTGGTTGTGTTTTGCTGGCATCCACTCTGCAGCCTCGAACGAGCCCAGAGAGAGCAAAGGCTCTTCTGTAGGTCCCAGCAAATAATCTCAGCCCCATCTTCATGCAAGAGTTCACCATAGACATGCATCTGAGAGCATTTGCAGCTTGTAGCCGGGCTGCGCGACAGCTCATTTGTGTTAAACTATTGCTCTACTGAGACCTCTGAGGAAAAACTAGAGCCACAAGGGAGCTGACCTTAGCGTTTAGCTGCTACTCAGCACATAAACTCGGTATTTTCCCCCGAGCATCTGCTCTTCAGATTCCGTTCAGGCTCCAGAGAGCATTTTCTGTCTCTGACCTGAAGAGGGCACAGGTGGCCCCTGCGTTCCCTTGTCCATGTTCAGCAACTCTGCAGCCTTTACAGGACAAGGGCCATCCCAGCTCTGTTGTTGGGATTATTTTCCAGTTCTTAGATATTTGGCTTGAAAATATCCTTGCCTTCAGCCATTTAAAAATACTGGTTGAATTCTTCAGTTTGGTTTGGGGGTATTCAGAGTCTCTGTGGTTTCTATTATGTGCCTTCTTTTCCTGTTTTGGGAGATGGAATTATTTCAGCATAGGACGGGCTTTGACTGGTTGATTTATTTAAGCCCCTTTTAATAGAGTGTCAGTGTGACAGCTTTTGGCAGTGTTCCTCTGCCTCTCCTGTTAAATTTGATTAAGCTGTTGTCACCATTAATTCACAGTTCATCTATATTTACCTCTTGAATGCTCCCATGGAGTGCTTAGCCCTAAGTCAAGCATAGCCTCACTCCCCAGGTTTAAACCTAACTACTCCAAGAAGCAGTTGCACAAACTGGTGAGGAATTCCTATTGCAAATGGTGGCTTATGGTGTTGGAATGCCTTGTGCAGTGGTGGAGGAAGACACCTGTGAAAGATCTGATCTGGGTTTTAGTTCATTTTTAGTACACTTGCAGTGTTTTTTGCTCAGTATTTCTTTCCAGCCCATGTATTATTTCTTTCCAGTGACATGTGTTAAAACATGCAGGGGTATTTTTATCCCTGCCCATCAGGACCTATACCTGTGAAGGTGCTTTTCAGCAGAGTGGCTCTCAAACACACAAGTGTTTTTTCTTGTGTCTGGATGTTCTAGTGCTGCTCAAAGATCTGCTGCTTATGTTTAGCAAAGGCTCCAGGAGCAGCAGAGAGTATATGGTGACTATAGTGTCCATACAGCCCACACATTTGACAGTGTAACAATGGGCTTTGGAGGAAAAGGCCACTTGTCACACCTACTGTAGGAAGGTAAAAGATACAAGTTCTACCTCTTTACTGATTTACAGAGTTAGTATAATACAGCTCAAAAAGAGGCTTGTACATGAGTGCCATGTCTTTGGTCTCATCTTCTGCACCAGCCATCTCTTTGGCTGTAAATGGCCAAAAGTCAGCTCTCTGGTCTGTCCCAGCTGGGCCAGCTGCTGTAGCAGCCCTTGGTAGGATGGTCATGTCGTGGCAGGGAGTACTGAAGCTTCTCTGCTCCACTGGTGGCAAATGCCCAGGGACTTCATAGGAGTGGGTTGGTGAGGATCTTCCTCAGTGAGGAAGTCAGTCCTTGGTGAGGACCATGCAAGGACTCAGTGTTTGGTGAGGGCTGCCCCAGGACTCCTGTGCTGGCCCCAGTTCCAGACATCTGGGTGAGATTTAACACCTCTCAGGTATAGCCACTTCCCAGGCTTATGCTGAGCAGTGCCTCCACAAGCAAACACTTTGTTACAATTACGAAGACACTAAAACAATTTACTTGCTTAACTATATTTTCCACTTCTGTTTCCTGGATATGCATCTCAGCTCACAGAATTTTAACTGAAAACTGAGCTGTGTTGAAGTTGCTTGCTGAGAAGTGGTGTCATTTTGATCATGTCGTTATGGCTAGTACAGGAACTCAGTGGAAAGGAATACAAATCCTTTTGTTTCCTCCTAATGAAGACCTGAAAGTAGCACTACATCTGTTATCTTTCTTTTTCAACATAATTTCTTCCTGCAAAATAAATGTTTCTATAGTTCTGTATTATGGAAATAGCACCTTTCAAGTATTTTATTTTCCCATACTGTGATGTGATATGTGAAGTTTTTCTGTCTTTTCTTTTTCTAGGCTTGCTCCCAACATCATCTCTCCACTTGTCAGCCCCCTGAAAGCATTAGTTCCACCTTCCCTATTGCAGAAACATGGTTCTCCATCATCACACAGCCAGTCACCAAATGGGCAGCAGTTTTCTGGAATACCAAATAAACCATACACGCAATTTCAAAACCAGTCTGTACAGCAGGGATCTCAAGGTAACTCTTTTCTGTTTTCTTTCTTTTCCTAATTTCTAGGTGGAGAGAAAGAATTTATTGCAGTTTTTGTATTTTTTTGGCCAATACTTATATATTGGCCGAAATATACATCTTATATACCTATATAATAATACAATTCAGACACTGACAGCATTTCAATGGGGGCTCCAATTTTTAAAGTGGTTTGATACACATACAAAGTGTTTAGACCAGCTCATGCTATGATATGGTATCCTAACGGGAAGTTTCTCCACTGCAGATCTCTTGCACTTAGGTTTTTTAGTAGGTTGCTACTAGCCATGCACCTCATCCGACCATCCAGATGAGATGAAGAGATGAGGATTGTCATCCAGCCTTCCATCAGCTTGGTGAGAGGGACTCTGCCAGAGCCAGAGTCTCTAGTCCCAGAAGGTATGGGCTGAAGTAGACCTTGGCAGTGTCGTCTCAGTCCACTGACAGTGATGCACTACACGAGTTTAGAGAGATACTTTGCTATTTGTTATTTGGAAGTTGAGCACCTGTGTTATTTTATACACTAATATGCCAAGGCACAAAGTACCAGTGTGACTTCAGGACAGGAATGACAGCAGCTAAACACTAAGCAGCTGTTCCACTGCTTAATTTAAACCATTTTCCAATCTGGATTACTCAGCTTTTTTCATCGGGAGCTTATTTACCTATTGCAGAGTTGGGCTGTGGGAACTAAGTAATGGTTCTGCAGTTTCTGCAGTGTAAATTAGAAAGAGATATTATTATCAAAAATTCTTCCAGTGACAGGAGCTTGCATATTTAAGAACTCTGTGCTATAATCCGGGTGGAATGCTGCTTAAATGTGGTAAACAGTCACAATAAAGAAGTGTGCAGGACGTGTCTGGTCGCAAGAATAACCAAGTGTGCAAGTTTATTCAGGCAGATAACCAGGTTTTTGGGAACTTGTTTCACAGCTGTACTGTCACTTATATAAGGTAATTTTTGGCTAGCAAAGTATTACATATGATCTATTTACCAGTGGGCAAAACAGGTGGTTTGGTTTCTCTCAGTAGATGCTAAGGGTAGGTCTGAAACCCAGGGCCTGAGCACAAACCCAGTGAGCAATTCACAGCTGTAGCAGGGTTCAGTATCCCAGCAGTTCCCTCAGACTTTCCTTCTCCAAGACGCATTTTTGCTCCTTGGTTGGATTGACTTAGTCTGAAAAGTTAAAGCGTATTATAGGAAACGATTTGTGCTGAAGGAAAAACTAACTCAACCTGATGCTCAACAGATTATTCAATTTAAAAAGATTAACTCTAAGGGAAAAGTGGCAGATTTATGATAGCGTATAATGATATATGATTATGTTACTATAATGAGCTAAATAACTACAAACCACAAGAGGAAAGTTTAGCAGCTCATTACTATGGCAGAAACAAATGCATAGACAGAACAAGTTTTGAACCACTTAAATAAATTGACTTTATTCCTTAAGAAAACCACATTTCCTTTTGAATGGATTGTTGCTTTCTAAGTGTTATGTTGTGTGGTTTTGAAAAAGCCATAATTTTCCACTTTGACCAAATGTTGAAGTATTATTATAAATTCATTATGGAAATGGTCAATCAAAAATCAATTTTGATTAGCAGTCTTTGAAATCAGTTGATGTGTAACCTGTACTTAGCTGTACTGGTTCTATGTCTTTTTTGCATCTCAGTTCATTAACAGCACACTATTCTAATGGAATCTGTAGTAACTTGTGAGTTTTGAACTTTTGGAACATTATATACATCTTTGTGTGGAAGTCTGCATCTATCTAGAAGCACAGAAACACTGTGGACGTGAAATATTTAGAAGACAGCGAGCTTCATCAAGCTGGTAGCAGAAATATTGATAATGAAAGAATAAGCTGACCTTACTTAAATGTTTAAACCTAGCTGTAGTAAGATCACATGGAAATTATTACATGCTGAAAGAATTTGGCAGGCAATGGAATCCTGTAGTTATTTATATCTGACATGACTTCTTGTCAGAAGTTTTATGGAATTTGAAAAGCTGAGATTTATTTGCACATACATGTAAATGACATGACATAACACGATGGCATTTAATAGGCATATTTCAATTATTTGCTCATTACATCATTCATTTGAAAGCTGCTTGAAGTTTTCTAGGCTGTGCCTTAGAGAAACAGAGGCAGCCAGTGCACTGTGTGAAGTGGTTAACTGCAGCTTTTCTGTCACAAATTATTTCAAAGCAAATTTTTAACTAAATGTTATGTTTGGAACTAGGTTTATTCCTTTATTAACTGCTATATTTCTACATCTACTGTCCATAAACCATTTCATAGTGATTCCTTAAACTGACAGGACATTTAGTAAATTCTTCACTTGAAAATGAACCTCAGAAAACTTTTGATTGAAATCAAAACTGAAGGAAAACCCGAAATCCATGTGGAAAAAAAAATATTGGTGAAACACTGGCTGCCAAATCAGTATTACACTTCTGCAGTCCTAGAAGGAGCAGGGCTCTTTGCACCAGACAAGCCTTCTTGCTTACTTCATACTAACCACTGAAGGAAGTCTTTTTCAAGAACTAGTAAAAATACTCCATGTTTAGTTTACTCTGATCCATATGTGGTTGTTAATTGAACCGTTATTTATGGGATATTAATCATAATTCCTAATACTTTCTGTGTAAACCATTTGAAGAAATCCAAAGGAACCACAACTAAATGGCATGAACCAAAAGCACCCTTGTTTCATACTGCACATTTTAGAGGTGTTATAAATGCAGTAAGGCTCTGACTTGTACTACATACGCAAATCAAACATTGTAGTGCCTGCGAGCAACAAATTTCATTTCCTGTGGTTGTGTAAAATGAATGAAACCTTATCTGGCAAGAGCAGCCGTTGTTACAAAAGTCCTTGTGGTTGCTTTAACTTACATGGCCTTTCCATCTCTTGTCTAACTACTTTGGGGTTTGGGAACACTTAGTGCTTAAACAAGCTGGCAGTTTTCCCTTTTTAATAGTGTGAAAGATGTGTGAGGCTCAGATCCTCTGAACAGCCTGACTGGCCTCTTGAGCCATGCTGTGCTACTGAAGGCCATCAGGAAGAGCCAACCTACCTGGTACTAAAATAAACTTTCCAATTGTTCCCCTGAAGCAGCGGGTGGAATATAGAAATGATGTAAAAAGTCATGAAAACAGTCTAACTGACATAGCAACTCACTGATCCTGCAGTCCTTCAGCCTGGAGGCATGCAGTTTCAGTCACTCCAAGATTCATTTCCACCTTCCAGGATTAACATTTCAGCTGGCTACATTTTGAAACACAGCTTTTAATACAACAAGCACAATTCTTCCTACCCAGCCTCTACCCCTTTCTAATAGGGCCCCACTGTCTCATCATTTCTCTGAAGCTCATGGAAAAGGAAGCTTTCATTATACTGCTGAGGTCAGAAGGATTAGAAGTCCCTTTTTTAGTGCCATGGTTTGTTTTACGTGACCAGTGACCAGCACTGCAACCTTTCCCTTCCTCATGCTGACGTCTTTCTTTAGTTTGCCACCTACATTTATCACATCTTGAATCACATTAGAATTGGAATGCTGCATTTCTCTGTATTTCCTTCAGGAAGCACTTAGCAGAAATTTGCTCCTGGTCATTACAACAGTGAAGTAACACTAGTATTTTCCTACATTGTGTCTCTCCACTGGATAGTTCAAGTCACTTTTTTGTGCTGCCGTTTCAGATTATCACACAGTGATGCTGAGGGACAGATGCTGCAGTCCAGCGGAGAATTTGAATGCTTATGGAGCATTTTAGTTTTTTCCAGACTTCTGATTCTGAGGCAGTTCTCTGCCTCAGGTATGTTTTCCTGACCAGCTAGACAGAGAAACTGAAAACACTTCACAAGAAATCTTTACCCATAGGTCTTGAAAAAACCCTGGATCCAACTAGTTTCAATCCGGTTCTGTCAGGCTTGGCTGTTCTCTGATTTTTGAAGTCACTGTGCCAGCCCTGTAGATCATAAAGATGTTTAATAGATCTAACAAAGGCAAGCCTGGGAGCATGACAAAAGGGCAGCAATTACAGAGACAGAGAAAATACACGTCATGCCTTCCCTAGAAGTGATGTGTATAGCAGACTTTCTGGAAGAGGTTCACTTTTTTCCCTAGCAGTGCATATAAGTGCTCTCTGCAACCAGTTACACCTCATCTGAAGCCAAGTGTCTCATTTTTTTCACTGTTCATCTCAGAAGGAGGTATTTTTAGAAGGTTTATAGCAGGGAGTTCATATTTTGTAAACAGAAAAGTCAGGATAATTATCAAAAGCCAATCAATAAAGCCCTGTACCTAAAACCACATCAAAAGATGGCTTTGCTACCTCTCATAAGAGCTCTTTGGTTGTTTGAGCCAGACTCTCCAGGCCGTAAATAGAGGTGGCTGTCTATTTATTCCAAGGAAGGACATGCATCATTTAATACTCAGCTTTCCAAATTTCTCAGCCTTCTTCTATGTAGCAGCAAATACAAACAGCTTTGGTACAGTGTGTGTAGTGTCTTTATCTAACACAGTCATCCATTAGTACTTCACCAATCATGGATATCAACAGTTTAGGTATTTTGTGGTGGAGGATTATAGGTTCTTAAGAAATGAATCATCTAATCCATGCAGATTCTGCCAAAACACATATGAGACTGTGAAACTTCAGAGCAAATCTTTCCCCACTCGATGAGTTCATTGTGTTTTTACTAAAGAATTGCCTCAGCCTTATTTATTATCACCTTAGAAAACATGACCAGACTGAACAGATGCTACCTATATCCTTGGTCAAACTTTGGAATTAACGTGAAAACGTAGAATAAAACAGGGGATCTTTCTTAACAGGAAAAACCTGATACACTGCATGATTTGTAAGGGACAAATCTCCCCTGTACAGCACCCAGCCTCTTTGGTGATAGGCACCTAAACCACCAGACTGAATAGCTGCACAACCAGCCCAGCAAGTCACTGCTGAGTGGGGCTGTGCTGGCTTTTGTCAGCAGCTGATGTGGTTGTGTCTGTTTGGCTGAACTACCTGGTTCCTTAGAAAGCATTTCAGTCTGAGTAAGGCTGAGGGAAGAAAAGCAACAGCTCTGTATTTTTTCTGACAAATAGAGAATATGGCAAATAGAGAAATCCTGATAGCACATTCTACTAAACTTAAAGCCTGACTTGGTTAACTTCACTTGCATATAAGGGAAGAAGCATCATTTCAGAGGGGACTTTGAGAGAAGGTAAGAAAACAGATAGTTATTATGACTGTGCAAATAGTGTGTGATACACCTGGAATCAGGAAGAGGTTATTGAGGTAGGAGGAAGGAAAATCATTAAATCAGGCCATGGTTGGTATACATCTTGTGGCATGCTTTGAGGTTGTCCTTAAGGGAGCAAATAACATTTTCTTTTAGGATGTTGGCACATACTTCCAAGTTGTAAAATTCCTTCCTCAGCAATTCATTTGTCCTTTACTGTTACCTACTCTCTTTTGTTGTGCAGAAGCCACAGTTTCTGCTGGCAAAACCCAAAGTACGTAGCTTTGAACACAAGTGGGCTATTGACTAGGTTCAGCTGATCTGCTGCTTGAAATGAAGCACATCCCTGAGATTTTTGCTTGATGGGGATCAGAGTCCACAGCACCTTGTGGGAATGAGTCTGATGTAGCTTCTATATTTTATGCCTTATAGAACAGCGTGATCATTATTCCATAGTTAAAACTAAGAGACTAAAAACTCCCACAATAGTAATGAAATACTGCGACAAGAATAGATCTAATACCATTACAGTGGTGTTAAAATGTGTGTGTGATATCTGTTTTCAGGTTACCAAGGCAGCTTTCACTCAATACAAAACTGTTTCCACTATGGAGACTGCTACAGAACAATGGACCAGTCTGTCACCAATGATGTCCTCACAGGGGAATCCCACTGCTTTAATCCTCTGCGACAGAATGGCTATCACATACTCAATGCACCTTTAGCTTCAACAGGTAATTTATTCTGCCCATAAGGAATTGCCCATGTGATATTTTTAGGAGGAGGAGAAAAGAACACATTTTATAGTCAATGTTATTACAAAAATATACTTGCATGAAAAGCTCAGTCACTGAAATTCGTTTGCATCTATAAAAATCCCAGGAGAAAAGCTAATTTATTTTCTTTAATCCTGCCGTATTTGACTGACGGACAACCAAATTCTTTCATTCTGCTGGATATCACAGGCAGCACACACCTTCAGGAGAGCTGACAAACAAGACACCTCTCACAGTTATTGTATGGGCTATTCATGGTACATCTCTGCAGGTATGCTCACAGAGGCTTTTATAGTCAGATCAAAGTTAAGAAGGTAGATAGTTAACACAACTCTGAAGAAAACAGCAGCAGGGACTTTTACTCCTTCAAAGCAGGAATAAAAGGGTGGCTTCGTTTCGCAATCCTGATGTTTACAAAATGGGAAGGCACTGCTTCCATAAATTCAGCTAAAAAGACCACTTTGGTTTTGTTCAGCAGTTCCTTTGTGTTTGTGCTTTGCACATTCATGGCAATTGTGTTTTTCCATTTAACTACATATTTGATTAATGTACAATTTACAACAAGTTATGGTAGCTGCATTACGATAGTGCTTCAGTATTGAAGTATTCATTTGTGTAAAGCATTGTTCTCTACCTGTAAAACAACAATTAAGATTTCACAGGCTTACTGAAATCAAACAAAATGTGAGTATGTCAGAACCATGAAACATCATTTACTGGTCTCTTTACTTACATATCTCTCAGATATTTTTCTTCATTTCTGAATTCAGGAGGGCATCTTGGTTAAGGACAATACTGGAAACATATGTTTAAATGCTTTTTGAAATGGGGTCTGAGTCAGACCACAAATTAGAGTTGACTTTCCTGTTTGTTTTGTATTAAAGAAGACTCTGTTCAGAGAGAGCGGGCATGCATTTGTCTGGTGTTCCACACTAGAAAGTGTATGCATTGGTAACGAGCACAAGGGAGAAGTTTAAGATGAAGTTTCAGCTTCAACTTTGAATTCTTTTGTGTTATTCATAAGTTTGATGTTACTAAAATACAGTTTTTCATGTTAACATCAAATTTCAAGTTTAGATTGACAGCCTGCAATATTTAAAGAACAGACTAAATAAACTTTCCGAAAGAAATTGTAGGAGCAAAGAATAATACTATGGCAAGACACCAACTTCAACAACAGTTGATTTTTCTGTCTGGGGCTAAGCTAGTAAGAAATGTTTCTGCGTAGTATTTTTGGTTTTAGAGTGGTTATTGAGGTATGCAAATACTTAAAAGGCTGAAACATAAATATATATGAAACATATAAATCTTATCTTTTTGTGTGTAAAATAGAACCATTCAGGTTTGCAAGATTCATCAAGGCTATGCATTAATTTTTGTTCAGGCTTTTATAGCGCCATTAATATTAAATGAGATCTCATCCCCCAGGAATGCCAAATGTGACTGGCAAACAGCTGCTCCATGAATCATATTAACAGTCAATAAATTCTTATTTTCTGTTCTGGACTTTGGATAGTTTACTCTATCTGGAATCTAATAATGATTTCTGGGGTGTATGCTTCTCTTCATGGTTGTGTATCTACCCTGTATACAGGCTCCTCAAAGTGAAATCAGCATAACATAAACACTTGCAAAGTCTATCAAAATACTGCTCACTCCATTTGGAACGACACAGTATAAGGCAGATAAACAGGCTGAGTTCCTTGTCCAGGGACTTTGGACACATGCTGCATGCCAGATTTGTGCAGACAGCAGAATCTGACCTGTAAACTAACAGTAAATCAATACATCAGAGGAAAATGCAGCAATGTAAATAAGTAGAGAATTAGGTCTCAAATAATAAAAACACACCTAATAGTAAAATACCTGTAATTAAGTTCTAAAGACTGAGCTGACAGGGCTTTCTGAAACCAGGCCTGGCTGTGTAAGCTCAGAGGATCTGTCACTACTGCTGGCAGTGCAGGGCTGCACAGCCCAGAGGCCTCAGTTAAGCCTGTGCAACATTTGATTTAGCCACATCCAGACACGCTTGCCTGCAGAGTTAGGCAGGTGGAAGAGATGAGAGAAAGGCTAAAGGCTAAAGAGAAGTGGGAGCCCCATTTTCCACATAGGGAACTGAGGCACAGAATAACAGTTGTTTCTCAACAACTCCACAGAGCTCCTCTGTCAAGCAGAGGATGGAGCCAGGTATTGGTACTGTAACCATGAGGATCAGCCATCCAAAAGTGGACTTGAGTTCAGAGGAATGTGATTTATAAAAGACATATTTTCTATATCAGGCACTTAGTCCACAGGCATGTTCTTAACTAGAACAGAAAGCAGGTTCTAGTGGGGCATAATAGGAAATGTTCATGACCTTTGGGATGGGCAATTCATTTCCACAGAGATGCACAGCTCAGGGAAGTTCAAAAAGCTGTGGAAGTAAGTTTTGCATTATAAAAGGAGAAGGGGAGAGAAGTTTTTTCCCACCATAGTGGCTTTGTGGTAGCTTGGCAAGCGCCAGGGCTAGATGAGGAGCTGGCAGCACGGTGGGCTTTGGTGGGCTGAGGACAATGTGGTGCTCAGCTCCTTCCACATGTCCCGTGAGCCTGACCTCACACACCTGACTTCTACAGTATAGGGGGATCCAATAAATGGAGGATCCAGATTTTTCTGAGTCTTAAGAGCAGCTGGAAGAGACATGGAACATTTTTCCTAAGTGCCATTAGAAGGAAAAAACACAAAGCAAGAGGACTGCATCACTTCTAGTGCACACTTATTAGGATCCTTGCCCACTCATTGTTTTGACATCCTATTCAGATAATGACTGTAAAGTCCCAAGAGAGTCATACTCTGATACTTGCACTTCACTTGCAAATGGGTAGCTTTCCACAGAAATGAATGGGAACTTCATCTCCTATGACACAAATGTCCATGGAGATTAGTTTGTGCATCTCCTGGGTAAGGCTTTGATGGTAAACCCTATTGTCTTTTTATTAACACTGGGCTGTACTGTATAATCCCAGGCCTCTAACTGCGCTTCCTTCCTTATATGTACTATGGCACTAAATCATGTCTATACAACTTGTCCCGCTTTCAGGCTATGATGCAATCTCTGAAGCACAGTGTGCATCTGAAGACATGGTCTCCAATGGAACTGATGAAAGTGGATTCTTCCAGAATGGCGCCTTTGATCACTGCTTGAATCACATTCCTTCCATCTATACAGATACCTAAGAGCAGTGCTGACCCTGTTGCCTTTATTATACTTATAACTGAGTATGTAATAACAAAGGTGTTGTTCAAGTACTTTTATTTAGTCTGTATCCCTATATGTGCTCATTTAAACAAACACCTCACATTTACCAAACCATTTTATACATGAATAGTCTGTATAAGATAATATTGGAACCTGTTCCTTTGCTGTGGCACTTTGAAATTCATGCTTTAAGGGAATGAGGAGCATTTCAAGCAGCTTGTTTTGTAAGTTTTCTCAGTAAAGTGTAAATGTAAGTTATATAATAAACTTGTAAAGAAAGGTTGTTTTTTTCCTGCAAAGTATGTTTCAATTTGAGAATGTTGTTCCATTTAATCAGTTTTCATTTAACTCATTGGTCAATTCTTCTCTTTTTTTATTAACTAGAAGGATTTTTTTAATCACAGACCTCATGTATATAAAGATCTTCATTTGCTCAGCTGGTTTTATATTTTCAGTTTTACAAGAAAGCATTAAAAACTGGAAACAAGTGTCCTGTCATTTCTTAACATCAGCAGTCTGCCTGATAAATCCTCATATTACATTCTGAAATGTCTGAGAGTGATTTAAACAAAGCAGTGACATTTCAGTAAGTGTGAAATTGTAACAGCCCAAGCGTATGTGAAGGAAACCGAGGGACTTGCAGACTTCCAGTGAAAGGATCAGAGCCTTCCAGCACAGGGCAGCACCATGGGCTGGCTCCCCATCACTTGGTGCCCACTGGCCCTAAACGCTCTCCCAGCCTCCCTGCTGCCCCTGGCATGGTGGATGCATCAGCACAAGCAGTGTAAGGGAAGATTAAATGCAGCTGTGGTTGGCCCTGTGCCTCCACAAGTAAACATCTCATTCCGTGTGAGATCAGTTGCATATTCACAGTGTACAAACACTAAGTGTGGGGCAGGTCACCTGATTTCTCTATTCACAAGACCTGGAAGCTGCTCTGACCTCTCCACTTCAGGCAGGGAGGGCTTTGGGAGGGCTCTCCTTCATCCAAAGCAGTCGCAATCAGCAGCTTCCAGAGGAACAGAGGTCACCTGCAGTAGCTTGGTTCCCTGTCACAGTGGCCCTGGCCTCACTGGGCTGCATTTCCAGCCTAATCATGATTCCTTGGAGAGACAGGCATCCTGCAAGGGAACATGTGCTCCCAATGTGTGCCAACACAGGCAGGTTAGATACGAGCTCCTGAAAATGTCCCATGGTGGTTTGGGGAAACAAGCAGAAACTAACAAAAAAAATCCAAACAACTGTTCTCATTTGCGAACCACTGCTTAGTTGGGCTTAATAAGGCACCCTAGGAGCAAATGTACGGTTAGCTGAAAGGCTTTGTTCTGTCTCATACACAAACAACTTCAGTTGTGGGATCTGCTGTTCTGCAGGTGTGGGTGCAGCCTCACAAAGGAAAAAGAGAGGCTGGGTTTGGATTAAATGAAGATAATTAGAGTTAGCATCAACTTTGTTCTTGTACTATGGACACCTATAACACTAAATGTTGTCCTTGGCAGTGTCCAGCTGTGTCTCCTGTACCAAATACCACAGGGAAGAGCTCTTGAGAAAAGGCCAAAGGACATTTAGACAGCAGATCTCAGAGTGAAGCATGCAAGAGGACATCATGTCCACACCAACAACAAGCCTTTCCCACAGCTCCCACACCAGCATGTCTGCAGCAGCAGAGATGCCACACCAGGCATATGGCAGCCTAAGGAGTCTATTGGGTGCCCATCCAAGCCAGAGGTGCACACCTGAAATGCTGCTGAGGCCTGAGTAGTCTATCAGCAACAGGCAACTCTTCACAAGCACCATTCTCTACCAGACACCCACCTTGGGCATCCGTAGGTTTCTGGCAAATACCCCTTCATTTACAGCTCAAAGTTACTCAAGAGACCAAAGGTCACCACTGAAAAGCTCATGCTGGGTTGAAACCGGCAAGTCACTGAGGATGGTAGTTTCCTTCCTGTTTTCTTCCCATTACCAGGATCTGCTCGGCAGCAGTGTGCCCACACAGAGCTGTCAAGGACCCTCTCTCATGCCAGGTACGTCAGTCACAGTGAACGGCTTGCACCAATCTTCCCAGACACACGGGACACAGCTCAGGTCCAACACAGCACCTGGTGACCCAGCCACAGCACCCAGCAGCCCAAGAGTCTGCACATAGAGAATCCCAGTGCCACTGTGCCTTTCCTCAGCCACAGACCTTCTGCAAACAGGGGGAAAACCCTGGAAACTATCTGTCACAGCAGCATGTCCAGCACCACTCTGAGCCCAGTCTGAGATAACCAGAAAGCATGGATGCATTTTAGTTGTTTCTCCAGGGCCTGGCTGACTCTGCATCCAGTTTGGCTCTCTGTCCTCAAGAAATCGGAATGAAATGTAGGCATTGAGGAAGTTTTACTGTTAATCACTCCACAACAACATGCATGGGGTTATGTGACCCCTCTTTTATAAGTAGTTCCTCAAGACCTCAAGTTCTCAAGGACACCCTGGTAACTGTGGCTGCCCTGCCTGGCCCAGTCAGTCCCTGGCAGCACTGACTCAGCATTCCTCTCTTGGAATTAAAATGCATAAAGGCTTCAAATTGTGCCTTAAGCCTAGGCACGTGGCTTTGCTTCTGAGTACTGCCACATCTGCTTTCTGTCCTGTTGCTTATCTACTCTGATACATCAGAGGGTTGGGTTGTTTTGGGTCTCAGAGGTGGCCAGAACTCTTTCCTAGAACATTAAACAAGGAGGCAGGTAGCTTAAAAATTGCCAAGCAGTAAAACTCAAAAGCTTTTAAAGGAATACTTAGAAAAATCATTTCCAAAGGCCAACAAAGCTATAATGGCTGAGACAAAAAATAATTTCTGTGATTCAATTAGTTGGAGACATTAAAAGGAAATCGTGTCTTAAAAACCAGATTAATCTCATTTCCTAAAAATTAAAGAAATCCTTCTAAAATGACATTTTTTTCTAAGTTAAAAATATAAACCAACCGAACCTAACCATACTTGATCAATTACAAAAATATTTCTGTCACAACAAGCAGGCTGTTCAAAACCACACAATGATTCACAAAGGTCTGGGAAACTTAAAGCAGAGCAGCTGGAGTGATGATTTCATTCCAGAATCTGTGTGAATCAGGTTTTCTGTAAATTAAAAGGCTGGATTGAGAGAAATGCAAAAGCTCTCATTTGAGTTTGTACAGTTTGGAAAGTTATCCATAATAAAAGCATTAAAATACACAATAGCCCCAGTTAATGTGTGCTTGAGTACTTCATTATGTCCTTTTATTACATGTAAGTAGGGAAGTATCTCATGTAAGCTTTTCCTAAAGACACAAAGAAACCTTTCAATGGAATTTATTGCTTGGCAAGTTTGTCGTTGTGGTGCTGTAAAAACCTCACCGACCAATACGTATAATAACTGGAGTAAGGCTTTATAACAGTAGAAAATTATTACCCTGTGGAATTAAAATGGAACTGCTGGTTCCATTTCACTGTCAAGATACTTTTTCAATCTAGGCAACAAAATTCAAATAATAAATTACAAACCTACTTTATAAATAGCCACAAATCATTTCCCCAGTGAATGAAAACCCCATGTGTATGTACTCGGTGCGTATGCAGGACGCTTTAGGAATGCCTGAAATAAGATGACCTTCAGTGGCTGATCAAGCTGGGAAAGAGAAAATGAATTTCAAGAGTTGACACTGAAGCAGCTGAAGCACTTCTTTGCGCTCTCCACCAGCTGGGATGGAAGCCAAACATTCAGCAGGACTTCTATACTTTTAATACAATCAAGCTCAAGTTTTTCATTGTATAGAAAATGAAAATGCTTGATCTCGTCCCATTTGCTAGCTGCAGTACTTCACAAGCTATAGCAGTATTCATCCTTTCAGGGATACAGAGGTGCCTTTGCAAGTGAGCAAAGGAGATGTACACACGTGGCATATCATGACAAAAGAACACAATTTTAATGCCATAACTCTGAGGTGGCAACAATACCCAGGAATTTGTAAGACCAAAGCCTCAGGTCTACAGTAGGAATGGTGACAGCCTGTACCAGGTATCAGAAATGCTCCCATGGATACAGTTAGTACATTTTCTGGTCATATTCTCTAGTTAAGGTACACACCAAACAGCAGGACCAGTTGCCTGTGGAGGGGCTTCTCTGCTTCTGAGACTGTCCTTTCAACTGGATACACTTTGTAAATGGTAATAGTCCAAAACAACAAATTCCAGAGCGCATTATGAGCACCGATCCGATACTGCAATAGATGTCAGTTACGCAAGCAGTGCAAAAAAACCCCACTTCTTAAAACAACAACCAAGCATGTGAAAATAAACAGTGACTGTAAATTGAATTTAAATTGCATAAGAGTCAAAGATTTCACTGGTTTTTGTTATGATCTTATTAAAACCTACACCATTTTAGTTTGGTTCTCCAGCAATGTATTTGTATTAAATTAAAAGATCAGTGCAACAGAAGAAAAATAGCCAGTCTATAAGATTTATTTCACTGACAGCAAAAAGCCATTGGAATATTCCCTCCTGAAACAAGCCCTTCTGAGATCTGCAGTTACACTAAAGGCTCCTCTCTTCTTAAATTTCAAAGCAAACTGCAAAGTCCCGTACATGATTTTGAAGCCCATATCCCAGAATCAGCAGAACAAGAGCTGTAGGCATCTAGATTGTCAAGGCCTTGTAAGGCTGCACACCTTGGCACCAGGGGCTGTCAGCCACTCATGGCTGCAAAACCAGTCAAACCACAAGGGAGGCTTTTCTTTAAAGTATCTAACCCATAGAAAGTCCCAATCTAGCTGAAGACTGAGCTTTCTACCTGATTTTTGGTGAGATGAAAAGATATTTGCCCATTCCTTGGGCAAACAAGAAACAATTTTTGTAGTGGTGGTGAAGCCAGAAAATAAACCCAAATTCTTCTTCTGTGCTAACACCAATTTTCTGGCTGGAACCAGTAATTCTAGTTCAAAACCAAGTGACTCAAGTTTAAAACTGTATTTCTGGCCCTGTGTTATATAGAAGTTCTCTTCAGTGAATCAAGGGCACCAAGAAAAGGATGATGTTAATTTTCAAGAGTTTTGCAAGTTTGGGCCTGCTTGATTTCAAAGGGTTTTCTCCCTTCTTTCTGAGAGAGGCCACATCTCTGAACCCTCCAAGTGTGCCTAGGTGCCAAACAGTGGTCTGGACTGTTTTGCTGCACACAATGACAGTACAGAGATATGGGAGGACACATGGAGATGCTGGCTAGGGAGTGCATTAAAATGGTTTAGTGAAAGATTAGACTGACCTTTCCCTGCTTTCAGGTTCCCTTCATTTCAGAAAGGCAGCATAACATCATCCTTGGGGCTATGGCAACCAAGAGAGACCCAGAGCAGCTTTTCCCCTCCCAGCACCCAAGTTAAGTATGTGGTTCCAACAGCAGATTCAGGATTTTCCTCTTCAATAACTAAGGGATGGTTTGATTTCAATCTACTTCAGGCATCCGTGAGTTGCCAGAACAGCACTCTGGCTTCCTCTAAGGTGCTAGGAAGTGAAAGATGCCTCCAAAGGGGAAGTCACCATGTTACAGGAAGGCGTTGAGAAGCTGCAATCTCCAGTGATGGACATAAACATTCAGACAACATAAATCCTTCCCAGCACATCTCCTGTAATAGGAAGGCTGAGCCTGTGTTGTGCCAGTGTCCTGCATGCTCTCCTAAGCAACCAGTGCTACTCTTCAAAACAGAGCACGACCCCACTAAATAACCTGCACCACCACTCTCAGCAAAACTGTGGAGCACTGCTACCAAAGTAAATCTCTCTGCATCAGAATTTGCCCTGAATATAACCCAAAGCAACACTGCTGAATTGCAATGGGCTGATGGACAGACTTTTTAAAAGGTGTCTAAACACCTAAAACCTTTGACACAGGCAATAAGTGGGATTCTTCAAGACTGCCTTAAATTGCTTTAATTTCTTCTCCAGCATTTGATTTCCTTCTAAAAAATCCTCTTAGGTGCCTATTTGCATCTTTAGGCACATTCTGCAAATCAGAGCTATATTGCATAATGAGTTTTCTTTCTTATCTGTTTGGGTTGAGAACCACACATTTGCCTAAGGAATTCTCCATGGACCTGAAATCTGTTCGGATTATAAATATAGGCTGAGCTGGGAGCAGGCATGAAGACCATGTACAGAAAACAGTGATTCTAGTCACACAAGATACCTGATACAGCTGGCGGGAAGGCAAAGCTAAACAAATACAGATTTACATTTTACTATTTAAAGAACAAAATATTCAAGTTGAGTTCCATTAACACCTGTCAGGATTTTGGTCCGTACTCAAAGTCACATTTCTAATTAAATAATCCCCAAAGTTGGCAGTTCGAAGGTAAAGCAAAATACCCAAGCTAAACATCTGAAGCAAATTGTAGCTCTCTGGAAGAGCCCTTCTGCTGTATAAATGAAGGTCATATGTGTAAATGATTAGAAGCTTAAGGAAATATGTCTTCTACTTTTCTAAATTGATAACACACACATATTGCATTAATATTCCCACATCAATTACTGGACATGTTCCCTGCTGTAAGAAAAATTATGGTTTCTTTTTTATAAGCCCTTGGAATAATATTCTTACCCCTGTACAATTAACTCTTGCCATGCAGAGGGAAAAAGAGTTGATTTAATACACTACAACTCAGAAAAGCAGAGCGTCAGTTCCTGGAGGTGCCATCACCTGGGTACACCCTGGTTTTGGGAGATGGGCAACAAGATGCAAGAGTCCTCCTTTCCCTGGTGAAGAAGTGACAGAGGTCCTGGTGGTGACAGGGCTGGGGAGAGCAACTCAAATATGTTGGCTTTGGTGTTACAGCTGTGGCAGCCAAGCTGATGGCAAACCTGGCATCTCT
This sequence comes from Melopsittacus undulatus, assembly GCF_012275295.1. NCBI lineage: Eukaryota > Metazoa > Chordata > Aves > Psittaciformes > Psittaculidae > Melopsittacus > Melopsittacus undulatus. The sequence continues at coordinate 14,549,818 of NC_047532.1, forward strand.
GTTTATCAGATACACAATAAACCCAACAAATGTTGCAAAAGACTTCTTAAACACTTTCTTTCTCTATAAGGGGGTAACTCATGCTTGGCAGCAGGCATGGGGCATCCTCGCCACAGCCATATGGAGGACCCCAAGTGCCCACCTGGGGCTTTTGGGAGTGACCAGACCCTGCCATGGGACTCAGTGCTGAAGTCAAAGGAGGGTCAGGGAAGCTGCTGCTATTGGCCATCAACCTTTGGCTGCCACTAACTCACACTTGCCAGAAAGAACTTAATCCCAGGGCTCATAAAAATACTTCTGAAACACATTTTTCCCCTTTGAAGTGCACGAGATCTCACTGAATGCCAAGTATTTTCCATAAATGCTCTTGGGCTCAAACCTGTCTAGACCCATCTATGGAGTCCTCATATATACAGCTATTGTATATATATATCCCATTATACCCTCATAACCCAGTGTATGGCTGGACACCTCCCATTTCAAAAGCAGACGGCCTTGGCATGGACATGAGAGAGCCCAGCTCTGGTGTACCATGTGAGAGGCCGGCAGAAGAGTCACCAATTCATCACTGCTGATGCTGAGCACAGCAAGCACAAAAATGCAAACAGCATTTATCACTCCTGACAGATTGCTTTGTTTTCTGCTTCTTATTAGCTGCCATAAAGGTAGGTTCCTATTGTCAGAGACAAAAGTCATTAAAATGGGGGGGGGGGAGGAGAACTGCAGAATTATTTCCATTTAAATTACTTCCGTATTTTTCCCAAGCAGCAGAACTCTGACAGATCCCAGCTGTGCACAGATTACACTTATACTCCGTGTACAGATTACAGTGCCAAGTTCAAATGTTGCAAGACTGCAGCCACAAATGCCATGTTTTCTTGTCCCAGTGGATGGAGGTGTGTTCAGGCTTAGAGGAAAAACTACTGGGAACCACCTGCCTACTGAACTCCACCTTCCCTGCCTATCTGCAGTTGACAGTTCTGGGCTTCTCTGATACTTCTATTTTCTCACAAGAGGGAGCTCCAGCTCTGGCTTAAGTCTGTGAAAGTGTCTTGTCCAGACCCTGTTGCTGTGCCGCCTCTGAGAACACCCATCTCTTGTTCAAGGTCAGGCTTGTAGGGCCCATTTTGCAGTTAAATCCCATCACCAAGAGTTAGAATCTCAACACGAATTTCAATGATCAGAAAGTTGCCATTGTCATTAACTTTTCCAGACATTTTTGATAAATGCTATCAAGGTCCACCCCTGCCACCTCCCCAGGTCATGCACACCTCTGCAGCTCACCATGGATGTGAGCAGGGAAACAAGCACAGGGGAACAGGCACCAGCAGTCATGCCCACTGCTTTTCATCACAGCTGAGGGAGGGAAGAGGAAGAACCCCTTGTCCATGGGTAAGATGAAATTCCACATGCAATCTTACACAGCACAGCAGCACCAAGTCTGCCTGCACTTGGACTGAGAGCCATGGAGACCACTTCAAAACAGTAACACCCAGTTTCAAACCAAAGTTGTGAGCAGCACTACAGTTTTAGTGGGAGATACTTGGTAGCTGCAGTATTTTTGACCCTTCTGCGTATGGAATGTTGTTCCACACCTTTGCTATATTGCTCTTAGTGATGGCCTGCTAACTCCAATCTATGTCTCTGTGTGTGTGTATATATATATCCCAATGGGCACAAGCTTTACACTTTATACTATTGCTTTTCCTTCCCACTTCTCTTAGTGTACACTGCAAGACCTGCCTGATTTTTCAGTCTGAACTGACATCCCCAGAGGCTCATGTCAGCACACCTTGGGTTTCTGTGCTGATCCCATTATTAACAATATTAAGAAAAAAGTCCCTTCTGAAAGGGATTCCCATTAAGACCTCTCCTACTCAGCTTTCCCCCTTCCAGCACAATCCAGGTGGCCTCAGCCACTGCACAGTTTGAGGACTTAAAAGTAAATTATTGCAACACTCAAAAGGCAGAGAGTTTATGTCAGGAACACTTCAGCACCCAGAAAACTGCTGGTCTGAAATCCGAAATTGAAACTGCATGTCCTTGAGCTCCCTCTGCTGACCCCATGATTGAAATATACAAGAACATGTTCTCTCCCATCACAGGGATGCCAATAGTAGCTCAAATAACTCAGCAATGTAACCCCAGGCTGATGCCAGCTGCACAGGGCTCATTTGGGGCAGGCAGCAGAGGAATGGGCTGGATACTCCCGTTTTCTAGGGAAACCAATCCAAGATGGACCCCATCTGTGGCCCAGGCAGGGACAAATGCCCCTCACAAACTGCAGAAGCAGGCAGCACTGACCGAGGGAAGCAGTGATGCAGCCTGAGGCTCAGTGCCCTCCTGCAGAGCACTATGGATCAGGCCCCAGCAAGTGGGGATGCCACAGGAACTGCCAGGAAAAGCGGCACACAACCAGGGCAGTTTGCTTCCTTCTGACTTACCCTAAACAACAAATCTGTCATGAAAACATAAATCTGTAGGGATTTCAACCAAAAGAATTTTGTATTTATCTAAGCATAAGGTTAAGAGGGCATACAGGCTGTGTGGCAGCTCTGCTGTGGGGTCAGCATTGCAACTGCAACAGCCACTTGCCAGTCTTGAGTTTCATCTACTGCACACTGAACTAAGCTGGATAATGAAATGCAGGACATATCTGTGACATAGTGTGAACAAAAACATAAAAAAGATTAAAAGGCGACTGTGGAAAGCTCGCGTGCTCCTCACATAATGAGAACAAGTTGTTCAAAGCCTGCTGCTTGCCTGCTAGCGCAGAGGCTCCAGGCAGGTTTGCAGGCTGGAAGCAAGCCCTGGTCTCAGGCAGCCTGGGGGTCATACAGGGTGCTGTGTCCTGAGCATCTCTCTGCCCTGCCTTCTTTTGCATAACCCCAAGGAAATTTGCAGTCTCAGTCTGCCTCAGTTTCCCTGCATGTAAACCATGCCCTCATGTTCCCTCCCAGTTTTAGCAAATGATTTTATATCTGTGGATTAAGGATCTTATATCCATGGATTAAGGGACTAAAATTATCTCGCTGCCTTCCTATTCAGCTGAGCTTTGTTTAATTAGAACTACGGTTAACTGTGAGAGAGAATGAAAATGTGGTTCTGGCTAAAGCCTTACTCCAGTCAATGATAAAAGTCTGTCTTTAAAATATCTATTTTGCTCACAGTTTATAGCAAACAGAAATGCAATACAGCCTATTTAATACAAAATGGGCCTTAAAGTGCTATTAGCAACACATAAAACATTTAGCCATGCAATAGATTCCCTCTAACCCTATTTTATTTTCTCTAAATATCATGCTATTTCTATGAAATATTTATGACACAATAAATACATAATAGTTCATTCCAGCACCATCCCTGACTCAACATTTACATTATACATTATCAAAGACTATGATCAACATGAATACATTCTTCTGTATTATGTCAGACAAATATTGATTTAAATGAACGTTCAAAGCATTTTTTCTGTTTTTTCCAGTAAAACTAATACTCTACTTCCTGTCTCAGATCCATTTTAAACACCCAGTCAATTCCCACAGTTATAACTTAAACACTTGAAAAAATCCCAAAGACAGAACTCACCATCTCTCTAAACTTACAAATATAAAAACCACGTGTTGACATCTAAATAAAAACCGTCAAATGTTGAACTTCCTGCCTAAGTGACTCTTTTAGTTATATAAAATCAAAGTATATAAGAAAGGATAGAGGCCACTTCGGAATAAAAAGAAGTTCTGCAGCTCTTACTGAGTCACTTTTTTCCCATCCCAATTTGAAACTTCAGGGAGAAGTTAAGCTGGCTTATGGCACATAGAATGATTTGGGTTGGAAGGTACCTTAAGGATCACCTAGTTCCAATCCCCTGACACACGATGAAGCATGTACCTGAATTACAGTCAGCTTTGAATTGAAGTGCCAGCGTATTTTAGCCAGAACAATTCCCTATCCAAGAGATCTTTCCATTCACATCCCACCCAGCACTCTGCAGCAATACCAAGGCCTGTACTTGCAGCCCACATCATTACTCTATGCTGGCCATCCCCAGCACTGCCTGTGCTCAGCACACACTGACTCATGGCAACTGCCCCTGCAGCTGCAGGCCCAGATAGAGCTGCCACATGGCCAAGCAAACTACAACTCTGTTTACTTAATGATGCAATGAAAATCAAAGGAAAACTGGCAAATTCAGATGTGTTATGCTGGGAAATTCATTATTTTCTAGTATGGCTTAAAGTATCTCAAACAATCTTGATTTAGGAATTATATCAATGGAAACAACTGCTCCCCAGAAGCAATCAATAAACCTTCCTGGCCACCTTTGTGGATTTTTAAAGTGGCAGAGTTCATTACATTGTGTCTTCACTTTTTGCTTTTCCATAGGTGGAAAAACTGTACTCCAGGCAGATGGAGTACAAGTACTATTTGAAATACAGCTACTCCTCTCTGCCACTAAAACCACTGGCTTTCAATGCTCAGGCAAGAAGAAAAAGAGGCTGCAATGTGCAGGTAGGTGAAGGATCTGCAACCGGCCAGTCTTTTGCTTCCACAACTACATTTCTTCATGCTGATGTGCACTTTCCCAACTTGTAACCTGGCTCTGCCTTGACTGCACAATGAATAACAGGAGGCAGCGCCAAGCATTTCCCTTCCAACCACCATCCTGTGACAGCAGCAGTCAACATTTGCAATGGAATTCAGTCTTACAGCAAGAATGGAAAAAACCTCGTCAGGGAACAAATTAGCTTAACTGAAGAAATGTCCCCAGTCCCAAACAACACAACTTTCTCTCTGCATGAAAACTCCCATGAAACCTTGTTTTAAAAACAGCCCAAGTGGGACACAGAAATTTAGATTCTGACGTTTTTCCTTTGAACCAAAGCAGTTTACTTTTCAGAAACTGGTGGAGCAGAGATGAAATCAAATGCAGGGATAAATTAAGTTTAGTGAGGGAAGCAACTCATATTGTGAATGCACCTTACTCCCCACTTTGATATTTATGTTCCTTTTTGTAGCACCTACAAGTTATGCCTGGCACATGTATCTTAAAATTAAATGCTGTATTATTTCTCCACAAGAAACCATAATGGTCTTTTGTAAATGATTTTATCTACTGTTCAGCATTTTACTAGTCTTGCTGTTATACTGTAGCATTTATTGTTTTACAAGTGTTAGTGTTCTCTGGTGGGAAATGCTATAAAAAACATAGAAACTTGAATAATTTTTTTCATCTAATGAATTTATAATAAACATGGGACTCAACAGACAGTTACTCAAGCTGTAAGCCATTTGGTTTGTGTCAGGGAAACTCTGGTTAATCAGGACAGCCTGCTGTTCTGCACTGGCTAAAGCAAGGAAAACATACACAAAGTTAAACCTCTTTCACTCTATATATGGGATTTTACAGCTATTGCAGCTTAGCAGATTGCCCAGTGCTCCCCCAAACATCCCAGCTGAGCCTTTAAGGATCATATCCCAGGAGAACAAGGACGATGATCCTGAACGAAAGTGTTTCTCAGCTCCAGGGATTTGCTCCAGAAGTGTCTACAAGCTGTCTGGAAGTCAGCCCTGCTCAACACCATCTTGCACTGGCTCTGCCCATGGGATTTGCCAGGACTCTGTGGGACAGTGCAACGTGTTTTCCCAGCCCAGGATGGCCGATGTTGAACAGTTCGCAGCATGAACAGAGCCCCTAGCATGAAATACTGCTTACTGCTGGACAGAGATGTACGTCACCATGTCACAGCCCCATGTCAGATGGCTTGCTACTGTTATTTCTTCTTTTATTTTCTCTTGTTTCCTCTGGGGTTTTTCTTGGTTTGGTGGTTTGGGGTTTGTTTTGTTGGTTTGGGTTTGTTTTGACTTTTCCCTGCACTGTGAATCCAGCTACAGGCTCTTATTACTTCACCTTTTGTGTACTTTCTGCCCCAAGGTGCTGCTGGTTTAAGTTCTGGATCAGCAGAAAATGTAGCTCTTTGAAGAGTCCACACACACCAGACTCTTAAAAGTACTTTTTGTAGGAGCATGAGTTTTCTCACTGCCACTTTTATGGTTCACTGTGCCAGTGGAACAATGTCACAGCAAACAGAAACCAAAAAGGTCACAGCTCATCTCTGTCAGGGTGGAGGATACCTGGAAATACCTGGATGTTGTACTTGGGGAGCCTCATTAACAACCAAAATAACACATTTAAATTCTGGAAGGTTTTTTCCCTGCTACCTTGTCATTAATACAGTTAGTGAGACATCTGCCTTGCTCAGGGACAAGGAACAGCAGACCAGGGACCAGAGGAGGGCTTGTTTCCAGACCCAGCACTTGGCATGCCAGGACAAGCGTATGGGGGAAATTGAGTGCCTCAGGCACAGCCCTAAGCAAGGATTCATTTTTAATCTGCTTTCTTTGAAAAAGCTTAATTTCTAGTCACTGTGCAGCCACAGGGGGATATACAGTCCCCACATACATAGCCAGCACCACATCTCTGCCAACATTTCATCAACTTCCTTTCTGAAATAGAAACTGTCGATTTTATATGATCTCTCTCAGTATTGTTAATCCATTACCAACACTGATGCAGTATCTAACTGGTTATGGTGCTCATTACTGAAGATTTCACATCTCATTTTCAAGTGCCTGCTTATGTTTATTCAATTAAAATTATGGTTGATTTCAGGGTAATATTTGTTAAATGTTATTTTCCAATTCACTTTTAGATACTTTGCTGATGGAAAACACATGACACTCCTGGTGTGCACTACAGCCTTTGCTTATCCCATACAATATGCTGCATATACTTCATGTTCATTGTATTTAATATTCATGTGGCCCCTACCTGAAGTAGAGGCAGTATTTTGGAAGGGTAAACACTCTTAATGTCAATAAACCTCCTCCTCTAAAGCAGTGGATTTGTGGGGTTTTAAATGAAAAATGGGTAACACTTGCAGAGATTGCTTTTCCCCATGTAAATTATTAATAAAGGCGATAATTATTAATGTAACGAATATTTTAACAATTATAAAGCAACTTTGCAGTACTTTCCCATTGGCCCTAGAGGGATTCTGGCACTCTCCTGATGCCATGGGTAGGAGATGCAGGGCAGTGGTGCCAAGAGCAGTTTTCCAGCTGGGGACAGAAGCTGGTCTGCAATATAGTTCCCCAGTGTGATGCAGCTGCACACACTTCTGATAGCCCACTTTTCTCACTCATTAGATGTTCACTAAGGGAAAGACATATTACAACATTAAAACACTGCAGGAGAATAGCTATAGATTTGTCTGATGATTTAAACGTTTAAGATATTGTGAGTTTTCAGCAACTGCTTTAAATAATCATTGCTCTAGATGTGTACTCACAGTCTCTGGGATAGCTTTACTCACCACTTCAGATTACCTGATCATGTCTTTAAACACTCACTTAAAAATAACACTTGAAAGTCAGTAACACTATTCAAAATCCCATGATCTGTAAAAGAGATAACCATAATGAAACTCATCAGCCAAAATAGTTTATTCCTTCAAGAATCCACCGCCCCTCTGCAAATAATAGCTTGGCATGGATAGAAAAAGCCTAGCATCTCACATACCTCACTGTGCCTGCCCTCTAGGTACATTAATCCTTGCTTCTTGTAGTGGTTTGTGCTAATGAGAAGCATGGACTCCTCTTGTTTAGCCTGGCTTGTCTGCAAGCGTGCACCAAACCAGCACCAAAACCAAATTCTACTGAGACGAGACAAGTCTGGCACTGGGGTAATGCCAGAGGTAATTAAAAGTAACACAAGAGAGATAGAGGCAAAAGAATTAAGAGAGGCCATGTCGTGGTTTAAAAGTGTCTAACCAGGAACTGGTATGTGGGAACTGATGACATCTAGCTAATAATATGCTTTAATTAGTATCTTATTAGACAACATTTAAACACAATTTAGGAATACCTGCATGTCAGAAATTACCCCAAAAGCAATGGCTTTAAGTCTAGCAAGTTAATATTAAGATCAAAACAATGATGTATGGTTTACAGAAGTGTTGTGGAAACATAAACAGTGCTGTAATACTTTTCTAAGTTTGTCGTCACTGAAGTCTTTGAAACAGTGACAAATACAATATTGCAGCTTGCAAATGCAGCAATGCTGCTGTCAGATGGGATCCTTCAAACAGAGAAAACAAACAGCACAACTTGAAAAAGATTAGAGATGCATTTGAGACTTTAGTTTGTTTCCACACTTGCTTCTCAACCTAATTCAGCAATAATCACTAGATGAAGTAAAGCCTTACAAGTGCTAAAAAGCAAGGTATGAAAACCAAAAAGAAAGGGAAGACAGCTTCTGTCCTCCAGGCAGAGCTGAATTCTGGCAGATTAAAACATAATAAAACATCTTGTCATTTAATTAGTGCCTTTATTATTTTAACTTATGTTATGCTGCCCAGTGCCCTTTTGTTGAACATTACATACTGAGCAAAGCTATAAATACCTCTGGAAGTTTTCCTTAACAAGATTAAAGCTGAATAGCACAACCTATGATTGACTCTGCATCCCAAACCGGCTCATGAGGCAGTTTCCAGTTACAGACAGATGTCATCAGTACCTTCACAGAACAGTCAGAAGATGATGCTATCAGCAATATTTAATACCTTCACAGTCTTTGCCCCTCACAGCAAGTTTTTGCATGAGAAGTGATACAAGTGAGGAAGCAATTCCCAGCAGTACACATGGATGGATAAGGAGGAGGTCATGGCAGCTCCCCCGGTGAATCATTCCCAGATGGTCCTCAGAATGTGAACAAGTTGAGAAAAGAAGTTACAGTGATCCTACTGCTCTGCAGGTTGTATAGGGAGACCCCTGAAGGGCAATAGTTTTAAACGGCCAAACCAGAAAAATTCAGAGGAGAAAATCTGATTTGTCTGAGATAGCCACAGAGACTGCTGAGCACCAGTGATTCATGAAGAAGGGACAGTACAGGACATAGAGGGGACTGAAAAGAGCGAGACATGTCAAGGGAGTCATCCTAGCAAGAAGCTGCTCTCCATAGGCAGTGGAAGCTCAAAGCAACCCATCCCTGGTGCAAAAAGGTGAGTGGCAAAGTAAATCAGAGTAATTGGAGGGAGCCAGGACAGCAGAAATGTAGGCTCTGAATGGGAATTGTCCAAAACCTGAAGGTAACAGACACTGAGCCACACTGTTAAGTACAAGAGATATGTTAGCAACAAGAAAGATATTCCTACAAAGTGGGCATCTGAAGAGGCACCCCAGTACAAATCAGCCTGCAACAGAGGTCTGTGATCTAAGAATGAGGGGGTTTAAATTTCTTTAGTCACAAGCCAACTTTTCTTCAGCTTGTTCAGTATGTGCACAAAATGTTCTCAACACATCAACCCTCCAGAAAAGAAAAGGCAGGTTCTGCAGGGGATTTTTCAGAATATGACTCTCCTCCTTTGTTAGTGTTGAATTAATTCCCAGTTTGGTGCTGGCAAAATTAAGCTGCTGGAAAGACAATCTTTCATATAAGAAATACAACCAAAATCTTGACCATTTATTATTCAGCAATTACCTCATGATACTTCAAAAGAAAAAAAAAAAAAAAGGATAACTTAATCCCAAGGTCTTGGCCAGCTTGCATTCTTCCTCACCAAAAGTTTCAACAGAAGTAATGTCTCATGGGCTCTTGGATGTGTCAGGAGGGGAGAGCAGCCAAGCCCTGGCTGGCAGGGATGCTTCCTCCCCATGGCAGTTTGCCCCACACTCAGCATTTTTGTGCCTCTGAAGTGAAGTGAATCAGCTGTAAAACTGGTTTAATAAACTGGATAAACCAGGCCTAAGGCTGCACAGACACCAGTGGCTCCGACAGAGTCACTGGGTGATGACAATCCTGATAACAGGCTAAGAAGTGAAAAGGATAAAAGAAACAGAGATGTATCTGGAAGCTAAAGAGAAACCTCTCACTAATGTAGGTTCCTTGCTGGTACCAGTTCTCCCTGGGATAAGCAATTTGGATGCAGTACTGGTGTTTGGAGCCAGGGAACAAACATCAGGGACACAAATGCAAGCCTGTCATGAATGGCTGCAATGCTGTGAGAAGCTTGGGGGAAAATGCAGACAGAGACAAAGCTGCCTCACACAGAGAAAAGCCAAAGGGGTGAATCCAAAATACAAGGAAATGCAGAATCATTTATTGACCAAGGATGGCAACAGGTTACTGTGTGGATGCTTCCAAAAGCAGCAGATTAAATATTCTTCATTCAAAACAACAGACTGATGAAAAACACCATGGAAGCCTTACCTCCTTCCCAAAGAAAACTCTACATAACAAAACTCAAGGCAATATCCAGGCTGGCAATGAGCTGCATTGGCTCTGCTCTGAGCAGATCTGGGCACCAAGTGCTGCCAGAGTTTCTCCTCCCATTACTTTGGGATGGGCACATCTATGGGGGATTGGAACTGGATGATCTTAAGGTCCTTTCCAACCCTAACTATTCTATGATTCTATGAACATACCATGATTTGGGAAGTTTTTCATGTCAGCATAGCTTCATTCTTCACCTGGGCACCACATGTCGTGGTTTAAAACCAAGTCCACACACAGCTCGTTCACTCACTCCCCCCCTTGCTCCCCCGACTCCCGGAGAGTTAGGAAGGAGAATCCAAAGAATGTAGCCTCCACGGGTTGAGATAAGCACAGTTTAATAGCTAAGGCATAACACAAATCACTACTGCCACTACTACTACAAATAATAATGATAAAGCCAATAACAAGTGAAGAGAATACAACACCTCACTAGCCACCGACCCATAACTCACCCCACCCTGCCCGACTGAGCACCGACTGATACCTCCTCAATCCCCCCCCAGAGCTCCAGCCCTTCTGGGTCTCTCCCAGTTACATCCTGGGTATGACGTGCTATGGTATGGAATACCTCTTTGGCTAGCCTGGGTCAGGTGTCCTGTCTCTCCTTCCTCCCTGCCTCCCCTCCTCCCTGCAGAGCCTGAGCTCAGAAAAAGCCTTGGACAAACCAAACATTTGAGCAGTAACTCAAAACATACTTGCTATCATCAACCATTCTCAGCCTGAAAGTCAAAACACAGCACTGCACCAGCTACCAAGAAGGAGAAAAATGACTGCTACTGCTCAAACCAGGACAGCACCACAGTAGGGCCAGAAACTTGCCTCAGTCTTCACCCCCTCACTGGTGAGGTCTGAATAGAGCCTGGGCTAAGGAGCACAACCTTCACCCAGACTTCCCCAAGTGCAGATGATGCTTCGAACTTTGCCTTCTCTAACAGATACATATTAATGGTGACACATAAAAGAGAAATCAAAAAGCTTAAGACAAATAGTCCCCTCACTAAATGGAGTTTTTGCCCTGAGGACAGACTAGGAGAAGAAACACCATGTGCCTCATGCCAGCTGGACCATTTAATGCACTACAAATAAACACTGCTCTAACAAACCTGGTGTGAACACCCACACAGGTAAACCAGATACCCAAGACCAGCTGGGCTCAAAGATGGGCCAGAGAACTTGGAACAAATCTCAGCTGTTAAAATAAACCCACATTTTTAATCAGGAGAGAAGCAATGCTTTGTCCCTGCAACGGCCTGCAGTTGTGCTCTGAATCCAGCCTGAGCATATTTCTTTGGATATATATGGTATTCTTAAAAATATTTTTGTATCTACCAGCTCTGATTCCCATTTGTGTCTAGTTCAGGTCCTTTCTTCAGTCCTCTGCTGGTTTTGTTAATTTTGTCTATACATCTTTCAGAGCGAAAGGATGCTGGTTTTGCAGCTGTGGCTTAACTGGGTTTTGAATTTGCTCTCACTGCACACTACCATAACACAAGTAGTAATTCATTCTAATGATACATGAGTGCCTTGTGGATATGCTCCTGGACAAACATGAGGAAAAAACCTCCATTTTCAGACTTCCAAATTTCTTCACAATACTTAATAAGTGAGTGCTACAATTGCTTTGCCTTAAATATCCCACAACTAACTCCACTTTTGAACACCTGAAAGTGTTTGGGTTTCTGGGGGGGGGGGGGGGTGTTGGTTTTTCACTGTGCCTGATGGAGATCTGGGCACATAAGCAGAATTTGCATAGAGGCTACACAGCAATATAGATGAAGTCAGAAGCTCAAAGAAACTTCAGCATCTTCAGTTAATTCATTCATCTGAGCTTGAGTTCACTCAGTGACTGGGTACAGTTGTTACACAAGCAGGCACGCAAGCACAAACATTAAGCTGTGAAGTGTCTTACTCCTTGCCAGGTCTTCCCACTATGCAACAGTTTGCATTACAGAACATTTAATTACAGTGTTATGACTAGAACCAGCTTTTTCCTTTCAGCCAAGCAGCAAAGTAACAGAGTAATTAAAAAAGTAATGAAACCACAGTAAAAATTCCTTAAACTAAAGACCCACATTCAGTTGTAATTTCAAAGAGCACATGTCAAGGAAGACTGCTGCTCCCTGTCATTTAGCAGGTTGTTAAAAAGTTTCAAAGATGAAATAAAAGTTAATGCAAGTTATGAGGCTCTTTCTTTTGTCTGAATTTTTAACTATCTTTTCTACTTGGAGCAGATATGAGAGCACAAACTACAGTCAGAATAACAGCTTAAAGAATCCCATCCCATGGCTTACAAAGCTATTTTATGCAAAGAGCATGTTCGCTTCAGTGGAATAATTTGCGTGGTCAGTACACGTAGGTGGCAGAATTTAGGCCTAAAGCTTTCTATTACTGATTACACTTACAGGCAGTTGTAAAATCCTCCTAGGAAGTGTGGCTGATATTTCAGTCTGCCAGACTCACTACACTGAAAAGCAGCAAATAAAGCTTGCTTTCACAGCATTGAAAGGTGCTGAAAAGATGATGGTAATGTAAACCATCATCACAAAATATATCCAGCCTTATGCAGATAGTCATGTGAATTTACTTGTGCTGCCTAAAGCTTGTTCTTAAAATAACCTTGAGTTAGGACAGCATGTAAAATAACATTTTAGAATGTAATCTTTTGGTAGTACTCAAAGTCCTATTCCTCATTGGCAGCTGAAGTCCTACTACTTAAAAACATTAATTTAGTCTTAGTGTTTCTTTCTTTTATGGGAATTTTTAAAATATTACATAGGGGCAACACAGCAATCAGGCTTAGTCCAGAATGGGCTTTTAGATCCTCTAATAAGTTGTGTAACAACAGTGTACTACAAAAAGTCATGCATGTCATACATCTCTCCCTCATTGTAAAACATTGTTCTTAAATTTTACTGCAGCGAAAACAACTTTATCTTTTTAATTAAAAAAAGGATCCAATTTCATTAAGCTTATGTGGGAAGAACATGTTTTGAGTTCTTGAAATCATATTGCAATATGGCGAATTAAAGGAGGCAGGATTACAGGTATATGAAAGGGACAAGCATGAGCAGAGCTGAGGCTACACTAGTGCTTACTGATGGCAGCTGATGCTTTCTCACAAATGCAAGGGCACCAAAATACGAGGCAGTGAGGAAGCAGAGGTGGCAGCACCTAACACTGAGCAGGCCAAGATTTTAAAGGAGTTAAAAGCCAACCATATCCTGGGCTGCATCAAGAGGAGCGTGACCAGCAGGTCGAAGGACGTGATCCTGCCCCTCTGTTCTGCTCTCATGAGACCTCACTTGGAGTACTGTGTGCAGTTCTGGTGTCCTCAACATAAAAAGGACATGGTACTGTTAGAACAAGTCCAGAGGAGGCCACGAGGATGATCAGGGGATTGGAGCACCTCCCATATGAAGACAGGCTGAGAAAGTTGGAGCTGTTCAGCCTGGAGAAGAGAAGGCTGCCTTCCAGTATCTGAAGGGGGCCTACAGGGATGCTGGGGAGGGACTCTTCATTAGGGACTGTAGTGATAGGACAAGGGGTAACGGGTTGAAACTTTAAACAGCAGGGGTTTGGACTGGATATAAGGAAGAAATTCTTTACTGTTAGGGTGGTGAGGCACTGGAATGGGTTGCCGAGGGAGGTAGTGAATGCTCCATCCCTGGCGGTGTTCAAGACCAGGTTGGATGAAGCCTTGGGTGATACGGTTTAGTGTGAGGTGTTCCTGCCCATGGCAGGGGGGTTGTAACTGGATGATCTTGAGGTCCTTTCCAATCCTAACTATTCTATGATTCTATGATGAACAAAAGGAAGCACAAGCTAATGAGCTTCTCTGTGTCCAACTAAGCCACTCTGCTCCCACCTGAAGATGTCGGGACTGCCATATAACATAGCTCAGCATCAGAAGCCCAGCTGGAGTGGCCCAGAGCTTACAGGAGAAATCCAGCTGTGCAGACACTTGGGTCCAGCCCCAATCGCTGGGTACATCCATTTGTCAGCACTCCCACTACTTCTGTTTTCCTGAAGGCAATGGGTTTGGTTGGATATGGATCTCACATCACAAAGTCTCAAATATTATGCCAAAAATACAAAATCGCACCTTTTCCAGGAAGGAAACACCATCCCATACTGAGTGCCTGGAGGAGTGTGCTGTATCCTCAGTGCACAGCCCATGCCTGACATTCTCTCCTAGTGCTGGGCATCACTGAAGCTGTGGAGCTGATTTCAGCCTATATACATCCTCTATATAAGAAAAAGAGAGACCTCAGCAGCTTTATTCCCACAATATTGCAGAGCTCTCCAGGTAACAAAGCCACATCAGGTATCAAACTACTTTGCCTTCTCATACTTCATGCTGCAAGTGTCTCAGCTATTTGGATTTGAGGCAGAGAAGTGGCATAAAACAAATACTTAGGATGCGCTTAGACTCCAATTCTAGTAGCCACCAAATAAAGAATAATTTTAGTTTGTCTTTTCATGTCTGCTCTTAGAAAATGTAAATTTCTGCCCATTTTGTTGTGTTTTGTGGATTTTTTTAAAGATTAAGTGATGAATACAGCAGGTCAGAGTGTGAAGATACCCACAAAATATTCCAAGTAAATGCTATTTCAGTCAGGAAGGCAGCTGCAGTGAACAGCTTTTTCTAGCAGGCTGGCTTCAGATACTGCATACTTGCAACAATTTAAATCCCACCATTGCGAGATTTTAGCCCAGCTATGATTGTCAAAAGCTGTCTATCACAAGGCCTGTTTCTCCCAAATGCAGAGAATTAACAATGAAAGCACTTTTTGACATGCTAAATGAGATTTTGAGACACTTGGCTCAAAAGTGCTACCTCAAGAAATAAAAAATGCCAGCAATGTTGACACTGTCTGACAAATTATATGTTCTTTAATATACTGTGTCACTCCATTCAGTTTTATAATTGGCACTGACTGTGGCTGAAATCTGATCCAAAGTCTACAGAATTAACTGACACTTGTTTTGTCCTTCTTAACATTTTCTAGGCTACAGAGCTTTGTAAATATTTACTTAACAGGGTGGCAGAGTTATTTTCCCCATAAATATACATGTCTATATCTGTAATGATATGATTCTTTTTTCTGTCCAGCCATGTGCAGTGGGCTTAGACAGGAAGCGATAGGAAACTGCCTTTAGAGTTTAAGCAAAGAAAAACCTGTATATAAAGATTATTGTACCCTTTGACTTCCACCAACCTCTTTAAACTGTTGACATCACACAGGTTAACAGGCCAGCCTATACTTGCTCAGCAGGAAGATTTTCAAGGAACCATCGTGCCACAGAGAAGTACTGTCAGCATTAAGGCTGGGATTGCACCAGCTAAACCTCCTATTCGATACCCTGTTCTCCTGCCTTGGATAGTGGTGTATAATAGCACTCATGGGTCTCTCCCCATAATTTTCTCCAATTCCTATTGAAATAATTTACTCTTTTGGGTCTTGACAGCATTCTGCCACGTAACAGCATGTACCCTGGGGTCTCCTTACTTTTTGCTATGGAGTTTACTTTGCATTTGCTGGCTCCCTGGTGATTAGGATTCTGTAAACCTTTGTTAAGCCCATTCCCACATCTTTTTGACTCAGAAATCCTCATCATCTTAATCCCTCTAGCATGGAAACACCTCAGTTGTATTGGCTACCTCTGCCCTCTCTCTGGGTTAGCCTCAAGCCTCAGAGAGGAAGACTGGCCCAGGAGCTCCTCAGCTCTAGCTCCCTGTACTTGGGAAAGAGTGGCAAGGACACACAATGAAATGCCAGAAATTCCTATGGATGTTGCAGGGATCATAAGTCAGGATATCACCTCCTCAGTCTCCTTCCCTTCTCCCAAACAAACCCACATCTGGACACAGACTCACTAATCATATTAGAAAACAGCATTTCAGAGCAACACTGCAGTCCAAACTCCATCTGCATGCACAGAATGTAATTCAGGAGTGACCCAGATTTACAAAAGATAAACCAGTGATGTAATGCTAGTATCAGAGAAGAATTACATCCTCATATGTGTATATACATATACACAAATATATGTATGTATATATATATATACATATATATGTATATATACATTTATGTATGTGTATATATATACATACATAAATAAAACATTTATATTTCTTAAGAGAATATTGTAAACTCCTCAAATAGCCTCCCAGTAGCAAAATAAAAGCATGTGGCTTGCACTTTTCTGGAAGATTAAAATGCTGTTTCCTTCAGAACAGGAGAAATTCAGACCATGGTTGACTTTATTCTCCCCAGAGCCGGGCAGAGTCATTGCAGAAAGTTTCAGAAGTGTTGCAAGTGCAAAGCTCTCCCTGGCACATCCACTGGGATCACTGCTTGCAGGTCTGTGTTTGGGCATTAATTTTAGAACCATTTCCAAGGATTTTTTAACTGGGCCTAAGGATGTGCCAAACAAGTGAAACCTATTACAGGCTCAAGCTCTAGCATGAGAATTATTTGAAGAGGAGAAAATCCACACTGGTTTTGATTTATAGGGAACAGAAACAGCATTTTGGTTTCAGATATTTTCAGGAATTAGAATGATTTATATATACCTGACCTCTAAATGATGCTGATCTTGTTGATGCAAATGACAGCTCTAATATTTCCTAAGACATCATTTTCTATGAGCACACGTGCTTATTTCCTCCACTCTCTCTCATACAACTATTTGTCAGATAACACTTTCTGGTAGTGCAGACAGAATCATAAAATATCTCAGGTTGGAAGGAACCCTGTTGTTCCAATTCCCTGCTCCTTGTATTTGGCAACATTTTGGAAGGCAGCATGCAATGACTGCCTGAAAGGCATGGGTAGCACCCAGGTTGAATTATGTGACTTCAGGGATGTGCATCAAGCCACATCCAGGACATCTCCCCAGACATAAAAGAATCAGTGGAAGATTACTAGGCTGTGCTGAAGGTTCACTTCAGTCCTACAGCCACACTGTGCCATCACTATCTTTGGGGTGTTTTTTTAATCATAATCACTTGGGCTTTTAGGTAATTGGAACAACAGGGGTGATTAATTGCATGTTTGCACTGAAAACAGAAGAGCAGGGAGGGTTACATTACAGGCTAAATATTTTCAGAGAACTCTATCAGCTGGTAGACATAACAAATGCCATCAGTCCAATGCAACATGAAGCTGCGCGCATTGTGCAAACTGGTTTGCTCTGGAGCTAAAATCTCCTCAAAAGAAGCCAAAGTGTTTTAAAAAAAATAAACTGAGTCAGAGTGCATAGGGGGAAAAGAAATATTGACATATGAGGCTGCTGTACTTCTAACATAAAGAAACACTGTTTTCCCTTTGGTCCTTTTATTGTCCAAACAGAAAGTGCAAAGCACAGGAGAAAGCACACAACAAGGCAATCTGCACAAGTAAAAGCCATTTTACTGGAAGCAATGAGTTACATTGAAAGGAAAATTGAAAAGCACTTGGTGGGACACCTACAGCACTGACACATTTCTTCCTGACAGCAAGAAGGCAAGGCAACTTGCCTGCCACTACAATTCAACCACTAAGGATTTTGGAGAGGGAGGTTAAACCCAAGAACATAAGATACTTACACCATCAGTTTAATTTGTTGAATCCTTTCTTACAAATCTGGGCATTCCACCTTCTACTCATCAGTATGCAACTTAAATGCTTAAATACAGCTTCAGCCTTTCTGCATTTCTTTGCAATCACCTGGTCTCCAAAAGCCCACTTTAACTAAACAGAGCCTGAATGCTTACTCAGATACACTCACAAGAAGAAACAAGAGTTAAGAACAGACACTGCCCATCCCAGTCATTAAGTCCATGCCTGCATATTGCAGAGTGCAAAATTCCCTGTGAGGGAGGGGATGTCCTGGATCTCCCACAACAATGCCAAACATGGTTTATCTACCACAGTGTTGTTATCATGGCCACTATCTTCCTGGGTGTCTATAAGGAATATGACTGCTGCCAGCATTGTATAAGCTCAGGTGTGCTCTGCAGAATCTAATGTCTGCACCAATGCAGGCAGACTTCTATCAACTTCTGAACTGTAGTTCTTGCCATCATCAGCAGGGAGATGCCTGCCCATGCTCCACACAGACATGCCCTTAGGCAGCTCAGTCCAGATCAGCCTTTAACATCAGTGACTATATGATCTGGTCCACAGCAGTCATCAGTCTTACCTTCAGCTGAGTCTTTATAAGGCTAGTCAGTGAGGTACACTATGAAATTTTACACAAATAAAAAGCCTGCTTTTTAGATTGCTCACACTACCACAGACTTGCCTGGTTACACAGAAAAGAAGTGAATAGTGAAAGGTTTTATGTTCCGTTCATATGATTGGAGACTGTGCTTTAATACAAGCACTGGGGTCACAGGGCAGGAACACAGTGTTTTCTTTCCAGTCAGCATGGAACTGACATTTATTAGATGAGTGTTTTGTTCTATTTGTTTTAAGTCGATTACATTTTAACTCAGTTCAACAATGCTGGAAAACCTGACAAAATACTCCAGAGTGTTTAATGAACATAATGAACAAACATCTGAAATTTAAAGTAAGAGTATATAGCAACAAAAATACTTTCTCTATACCAATAGATCTGTCTTTTTGGTTCAAGTCACTGCCAAGTTTTTCTCTGCATTTGGGAAATCAAATGAAAACATTTCCCTTTAGTTAAGAAAAGTCCTCTCAGAGAAATGGCAGAGGTTTTGTGATTAATTATTGAAGAAATTGACTTTTTAATGTAACTGTTGAATTTTTGTTAGGCTCATTAAACTGTCAAGTCCTCACCAGTTTAAGGGAATAAGCAACATGAATGTGTAAGAGGAGTGGAGGGTATGGGAAGAGTACTGAGTATACCAGTATACCAGTAGGATTTCTGTACATTCCCTCCAGAAGGGGCTCACATGCGTTTTCAAGTTTCATCACATTCAAATAAGATGAAAAAAAGCAAAATTAAAAGACTTATTCTGCACTCAAACAGGTTAAATGCCAAACTTGTGAATACACTTAATAGAATCATAGATCATTTTCCGGTGTCCTCCTCCCTTGGACACAGGGGTAGGCTTCCTCTAGCTCCTCATAGCTGCTCCAGCCCCAGCCCACACAGTGGTTCAGTGCTGCCACCACCTCCTCTAAATGAGGACATGAAAGAGCTGCTGTGGCAGCTGAGGCCACCAGAAGTCACACACTTGTGTACAGCCTGACTGGGACCCAGGCTGTTGTGGATGGGAGCTGTGCACACTTTGGCACAGCTCAGTGCAAGCAGGCAGGACTCCAGCCAGCCTGAGAATTGCTCCATCCTACTTATCCAGCCACATTTGTAGCTGTTCTGCATTAAGACACCCACCCTCCCTTTGTTAGCTTTCCCACTGAAGGATAGCAATTTATAAACTACATATTCAAGATCTGAATTTACTTCCTTTAGCTAAGGGTTGCTACTTTTCAACACAAATAGACATATTGCTGCAGCAGAAGAAGTACCCTTCTCTAGCTTAGACCAAGCTTTGCATTCAAATATCCAAATTGTTACAGGGATACCAACTTCAGTTTGATCAGTGCAGAAAAGGCAAAAAGCCCTCATGAAAGCCCATTTCAATGGCTGACTGCACAACAAAGTTAACGTTTCCATTGTCATTTTGTTCACTGTCATTGTCAAAAGAAAGCATATGCTTATTCCTTCTATACTTCAGCACTTAATACACTAGTTACAAGAAAAGTATTCTGAAGCTTATGGAGCTCTGACTTCATGTTTAAACTAAGGTCCAGAAAAGTTAGTATAATCAATAAGCACCAGCACTTCTGCAAGCATCAAACCATTCATGAAAAATTTACTAAAATGAGTATTTTTATTTTAAATGAAAGCCATTTTAATTTACTTCTAACTTATTATTCAGTACACTACACTTAACCTATTTATGTCTTGTAAAATGTTCCTTAACAAGAAATAGATAGCCTAAAACTCATGCTTTTTCTGATAAAATTTTTTGCAACTTGTTAAATATATAATAGGTCTGTTTAATGGGTAGTGCTCTAAAATAGCAAATAAAACTGGCTACTTGATGCTGCTCACACACACAAGAAAAATGAACCACCTGTTGCAAAAGATCTTATTTTCCCAATCAGGACACTAAAACCAGCCTCTCCAATGTGAGTTTGACTGTTAACATAAGCAGTACCTAATTCATACACTAGTATTATCTGAGGATACAGTACTTTGCTGAGAAGACAAAACTAACTTCAGATGATCTAGAAATTCTCTAGAGAAAGAGGTCAATCTGAGTCATGTTGAACAATTCTATCACTAGTCACTCTCAACCTACACATCATCCCCTCTTAAAACAATCTGATTATTCTACTTGCTGAAACTTTGCAGTGTATTGAGGTTGTAGTTTCAAACTTCGTTACTGTCAGAGAAAGGAATTCCAGTGAAAGGAATTCCAGTGAAAGTCTTGCTTTGATGGTAAGTGGTTAATGTTATGTTCAGACTCCAAGTTAAGGAAAACGCATGACAGAGTAAGAGAACCAATCCCACATACAGCAGCTCACTTTAACCAAAGTACCTGAGGCAGCCTCAAAGTGTGGTGACTTAGATTCAATCTGCTGCTTGGGTTGATCCAACAAGGAAAACTGCACTGCTGTAATTCAATGGCTTATCATGTAACATGTAGCTCACAATCAAGTCAAATACTTCTGAATAGCATCAGTTCCTCATGCATTCTCCCAACAGTGACTTAGTCCTGCTCCTACTGAGAAACTGCCCCTCAACATCATCCTGCATATATTTAATGTTTTTAACAAGTATTCTAAGGAAAATGATGATACAGTTGGTTTTGGAATTTTCAATTCAGAATAACACTGATTAATTAGTCTAAGCAGATACCATACTCTATCTTTTGACAGAGATACTTACGGTTTTGCATTCTGGATCACATGTTGCTTTTCTTCCATGGAACAGTCATCTTGTAAGGTTCTGCATTCTGATCATAATTCAATGTGGGTTTCTTTGTATTTTTCAGAGCTAGCCTGGGTCTTTGTTGTCTCTGTATATGCCTCTAAAAGGAGCCAAACTCACCGGATGAAACACTAGCTCTCCAATCACAGTCATTTTCTTTGCAGGTTTCTGCTTTCTTAAATTTATTTGTCTAAACTGTGGCTCTCAATCAGAGGTAAAGGCATGCATATATGAGAGGAAAAAGTCTTGTGTTTTATGCAAAGTCAATATTCTAGAACTCTTGAATGTAGCAGAAGATGACAAAAAACGTAGAAAATCAGCTTGAAATACATTAAGTTGAAAAGTGAACTGTGAGCAATCCAAAGTTGTGCGAGTCCTCCAAGGTCCCTATTGTCTTTGTAGGCTCTGAGCCAGTTCCATTTGCTCTAGCTCTCCCTGCTGGACATCCCACTCAGTTGTGATACATTCTAGCTCTATCTGCTAAGGTTCCTCGTTTCCTCATTCTCTCACTCATGTTGGAGAACAGAATGCCATTTTGCAGGGAGGGAGATTTATAACCTAGGAATGATAACAAAAAAAAAAAAAAAGACTTTTAGAATTGCTGTAATTATAATCTACTGCTCTAGAACAGTAGCACAAGACACCATGCAATCCAGATCTGTATACAGGCTGTACTTCCACAGGTTTACATCATACAGTTTTAACAGCTTAGACATCATTTTGCTGCACACATTTCAAGTCCAAAAAAGGTCTCTAAAATCACTGATCTGAAAAAACCAGGATAAGAGAATTAACTGCCTGACTTTACTTACTAGGCCTGAGGTCAGGTATTGAACAAAACCTTCCAAACTCTGGTTCACCTACTATACCACCCAGCCTCATGAGCCATCCACTAAAAGCTAGCTTACTTAACCTCTACTTAAAAGCTGTGTGATTCAAATACTGTAGTAATCACTACTCAATTTGACAGGCTTTGAGCTTAGAGGGGGAAAGCTAGAAACTTAGTATAAAAATATCTTTGACCGATCTTTTCCCTACAGTTCCATATAAAAGTTTATTTCTTTGTATTATTGCATAAATATATGTGACTCTCATGCAAAGAGGCTCTCAAAAGCAGGGTCTTAAACTGAAGATACCACAGGATATGTCAAACTGCACTAGCCATCACTGAACACACCCTGGAGTACCACTGTCTGCTATACTGAAATAATCAGTCTTTACAGCACACCACTCTGTTTTATAATGCCCTTTCTTACAGCATTGGGCCCTTTCAGCAGGCAGATCAAGAGTTGCCTACCCTAAATAGCAAGTGTGCTCCTGAGCTCCAGTCCATGGCACCAAGAGCAGCTGCTACCTTCTGATCTATTTCATGAGACAGACCACATTCCACTTGTATTTCTTCAAGACACCCACCTGTGTTTCTTCTAGAGCAACATGCTTAGTTGTTTTAGACTTAGTAATGGAAAATTCACACCACCCTCTTGGTCATCTGTTCCACCGCTTAACTGTCATCTTCTGAAGTTTCACTTCTGAACTTGGAAACTGGTGTAAACAAACCAAATTAGCTTAGCCAGCTAGAAACACTGTAAAGACATAAACTGGCCTGCAAAAGTCAGATTTCATTTGACCCTGAATCTTTCTTAGACTAAAGAAGTTCAACATGAGTAAGCACAAGTCTCACAAGGCTAACATTAGGGCTCAGTATCCTTTGAAGCTCAGTTTTAAGTCCAAGGAATCCAAAGCCACAAGTAACTGTGTTGAATTGCTTCAAAAATAAAGGTATTTTGGCTTAAGTCTTAAATGTTTCCCTTTCCTGTTTTTAAGCTATGGGTTTTTTCTTTTACACTTTTCAAATAATACAAATATTCTCAAAGAAATAATTTTTTTAATTGGGTATCAAATGTAAAGCAACAAGCACTGATAACAGCTTTGATGAAAGACAATGCCATACGTGCCTTCCAAACCTTGGGTTTAAAATGTAGTAGTTACTTACTATGCAAGCAGTCAGACACCTTATAACGTGAACTTGTCACTTTCATGCTACCAGTGACTTAGATTAGGTTACTGTCAAAAGTTACACACATAAGTTTAGCTCTACACACAGATGTCTGATGTGACCAACCTGCTAGCAAGTCCTGCTGTACAAGAGCTGTGTCAAACTACTATTCTGTCACTGCTACCCTGTCAGCACAGGTCAGCATTTCCCTTAGGACCCTGTCGGAGGAGTAGCTGCAGGCTCTGCACCAGTGAAAAAACACATATCCACCAGAAGATCACCTTCTTCATGGCATGTTTCGCCTTTTGCACTACTAAAGCTGTAGTTACAGCACAAGCATCACAAGTGCAAATGAAATCAGCAGCACAGCCCCACCACAAAGTCATCATTTGCACTCTGTCCCTCCACACTTGCAAGACGCTAAGGAATTCCACATCATGCGCAGCTACTGCGGCTACGCGGCAGTCGTGAACCTCAAACGTGTGCTGTTAGATCTATTAAAGTAAACAGACATTTGTCGCACCCACAGGGCCCAACACTCACCAGCCGCACTCAGCACCCGCCCCACGCTAACGGCTTTGGGGCCACCTCAGCTCAGCTCAGCCCCGCCGCCCAACGGCTGCCCAACGGCCGGTTTCTTCAGCGCGCGCCAGACTGGGGAGTCAGGGGCACGCGCTCAGGCCACGCGCTGCTCATTAGCGCCCATTAATGAAGGGACGGCCCCGCCTTGCTCATTAGCGCCCACTAATGAAGGGCTGGGCCCGCTCGTTCCTCTTAGCCCGTAGCAGGGTGAGTGTTGGCCGCTGTGAGGGATGTCTTCAGAAGGGATGGCTGTTCGCTCCCTCATAGCCCGGCGCTCCAGCGGCGCTTCAAGGGCAGGACAGAAGACTGCCTTGGTATGGACCCTGGGCTGAGGGGAGCCAGAGCCAGAGCCAGAGGGGAGGGTGGCTGTGGTGTCCTAGCTGTACTGTGCCCTCCTACCGCAGGTTGGAACGGTGGGGTCATGTTGTACTGTGGGAAAGGGTGCAATGACATCTCATTTCTTTACAGACTCTGAAGTGTGTTGGTAGCACCTTGGTCTTTATAAAGCAAAATGGTGTGGTGTCTCCCACTGTGTGGATACAGCCACTGCACCGTTCCTGGTGGTGGTGATGGTAGAACCATAGAATAGTTAGGGTTGGAAAGGACCTTAAGATCATCCAGTTCCAACCCCCTGCCATGGGCAGGAACACCTCACACTAAACCATGTCACCCAAGGCTTCATCCAGCCTGGCCTTGAACACCACCAGGGATGGAGCATTCACTACCTCCCTGGCCAACCCATTCCAGTGCCTCACCACCCTCACAGTACAGAATTTCTTCCCTATATGCAATCTAAACCTCTGCTGTTTAAGTTTCAACCCGTTACCTCTTATCCTATCACTACAGTCCGAGGTGGCTTTCTCCTCTGTAGGTCACTCCCAGCCCCACAAAGAAACACAAGTACAGGTTATGATTTTCATCTTCCTATGGAATATTCTTTTGAATAGGCTTTGGTTCTTTAGATGAAAAGTGTTTTATTATTTTTCTGGGTTTTTTTTTTTCCTTTTAGCTTTGTTTCTGTGATTCATTTGTATGCCATCGTTGCTCTGGCCATGACAAACAGTGTATTTTGAGGAAAACCAAAATACAGGTGCAGACTGGGTCTGTAAGGAACATTAACCAGGCAGGTGTGGTCTCTGCAGATCTCTCTATAGCTTTGGGGGAATGGGATTGCTGGCCTTGTACATGCCTTGGAAAGAGAGGCCGGAAGATGGCCAAAGTTAGAGAGACTAAAAAGCAAATCTGTAATCCTGGGGCTGGGGGGCAACAAGAAGAACTGTTTCACCTTGGCAGGAGGGTTGGAACTAGATGACCTTAAGGTCCTTTCCAACCCTAACTATTCTATGTGAGACAGTGCATGAGAATGTAAAAAACTATCTGCAGGTACATGAGATTTGAACTGCTTGGATGTACATTTATATTTACTGTTGGAAGAGCACAAGAAACAGTTGATTTGCATCTTGATGAAAAGAACTCATTTCTTAACGGGAAACAACCTGTCATAGAAAATTAGGAAGGTGCTCCCAGGAAACTATGCATATGACTTATTTAAACCATGTTTTGTAGAAGGAAGTGTTCTGTATTTGCTCTAACTTATGTGGCCTAGACACTTTGGAGTAAATTGTACCAGTAAAACTACAACCCCCTGACATTAATTAGTGTATGAAACCAAAAATGCCTCCACTAAAGACAGGTACATAGCAGAAAAATGAAAATGGTGTGAGATCACAACTGGCCCACCATTAGACCCACAGGGGATCACCTGATGTAGTCAGTAGGTTGCTGGTAATGTTGCCTCCAAAGCTGAGGGCAATATCCAAAGAGCCAGTGGGAAGGGGAAACAAGAGGAAAATATTAGTTACTCTCAAAGAAGAAATACCAAACTAAGCCTGGTAGTTTTGGTGGGTGTTTTTTCAGCAGTGTTCTCACCTGGGCTTTTCATGCCTTGGTCATATATAAGGCATACCTATAAGGGTACAGTGGGTGAGTGAACCAGCACATCATTGCCTGGTCATCTCTGGTGGATCTGGAGCTCTCTCAATGGCCTGGGTTAGACTAAAACATGCACTGACACTCTGATTTAATGAATATAAATTCCACACAGTCTTTCTTTACATTTGGATTTTTCCTGTACATTCTGAGAAGCAAAGCAGAGGCATAACTCTGTGACTAATGCTAATGTTGCAGTAGTAAAATACTGGCCCAAAAAATAGGAAAACCAGGCCCACTTGCCCATAAAAGAATGATTTAATTAATGTTTCCACTGTTCCAAAATAGGTATGTTTCCCATCATAAAGAATTTTTCTGTCAGGACAATTATTTTTTCTTAAGGGGAAGGAGAATTCTGTTTGCAGCAATCTGACTTTATTGGTAGGGAATTAAATATTTCTTTGGACTGCTGTTCAAAACTAATTACTCATTAATGTGGAAAAAACAGCCATAAGTCTGTGGTGGATTCAATGGCTTCCAACTGGGTGCATCTAACTCAAGAAAAAGAAAGGACATGGAGTATTATAATTACTGTCATATGAAAACCTGCTTCAGTCCAGATGTAGAAGCTGATAGCATAGGAGTGTTAACATCTAGAAGTCTGCTGTGAGGCAATGACAAATGAACCTCACGTATGTTTGCAGAATGGACATATTACGTGATCCTTCTAGAATCCCTTGGGTTTGTTTTCTCTTTTCCAAAGCTCCTGCAGAAAATGCACATTTACAACAATCTGAGGCTTTGGACAGTGTCACAGACACCTCTGGATAAAACTTGGATCCTACACTTGCATACCTATCCAACGCTGTCAACTCTACCCTTGCAAGTAATTCCACTAAAAGTAATGAAATTAGTGGTGTGAGGAAACATTGAAAAACCACTTCCTTATTTCAGGGTTTCCCCTTCAGGGTACAAACAAAGCCTGTTGCTCTGTGGTGACCTAAGGGCTTGCAGTGAGGACAGACGATTGACAGAGGTGTCAGGAATCACATCTTCAGAAGTTTGGATCTGTTTAGCAAGGGAGTCAATCCTCAGAAATCAGAAAATAATAATGATGACAAATGCCATGTGCAGAATTCCTCCTGCAGTCAGCAGCAGCTTGCATGCAGAAAGATTTCAGAAGCAGTTATTGTAGCTTTCATTTTTCTTCCCAAATTTTATAAATTTGACCAAAAGTCTATGTAATTAAGGCTTTAATAAAAAACAATAAAATTCTGGGATGATTTAGGCTGGAACCAACCTCTGAGTGACTTGTGTAATCCACATAATTCCATTTCAGTCCAAATTGATTTAATTATCCCAAAGTCATTTATTTAAATAAACGGAGTCAGAAGAGTGTAATTATTGGAAACATTGGTTGGCACTAAGTTTGGAATTAAAATTATTCACTTTGAAGTCCTTAAGTGTACAATATGACAGTACCAGTCATCAAGGAACATTTTTTCCTTGGTTAAAAAGGACAAACTGAGCATAAACTATTCTATGATTCTACAATTCTATAGAATGGGGGAATGAAACCTTGAATTATCCATGTAAGATAATTCTTCCTGTCAGCTGCAGACTCTTACCAAGTCATTACTTTTCCATTCAGAAATAGGTGCAAGAATCTCCAAACTGAAGACTATTTTTGGACACCCATCGTAAGGCAACTCCTTCATCTCTTTGTTTAGTGGCCTTTCTCTGGCTCTTCTAAGCACTCACTATATGCCTCTGGAGATGAGCACTGATCTGCAGCACTGCAGTGAGAGATCCTACTGGAGTGCCATACTGTCATTCAAACAGCCAAAATAAAGGCTTTAGTTCACTCACTGATAATTCAAAAAGATGGAGGAAAAGGAAAACAAGGAGTTTGGCTTGGCAATCTGGAAGCAACAGAGAGAAAGTAGAACTGTCTATGCAGTGTATCAACAATGGTTGTGGGTTACAGTCAGTGAAATGGGCTGAAGTCCATTTACTTAGAGATTTAAGGAGTAATTTAACACTGAACATGACTTCAGAAAAATATCTGGAGACTATTCAACCATGCATCTCATACCTTACTATTTCCTTAAATCATTGTATTATATATATAGAAAACCAACCCTCTCTACACAGAGGACCCTGCTTTGTGGGTGCTGCTGGTATTTCTATTTGTAGATAATTTTATTTTGAGCTCTGCTCTGTCCAGACACCTTAAAGAAGTATACAGAGTTTCACAAGCAGACAGTAGTTTTAACAGCAGGTTTGGGATGCTCCTGGGAGAAACACTCCTGTTGTAAATCTAGTATATAACAACTTGTACATCAGATTATTTGCTATAGATACAAGTGGGTTTCAGTTTTTTCCTCTTGGCAGGTATCAGTTTGCCACTTTTACTTTTGACCCAAAATGCCAAGTGCTGGAAAGCATTCCAGCAGATCATCAGCTGCATTGAAAAATATAACTGAGAAGCTTAGTACAATTACTTTACATCTCGAGCAAGGGCTTACTAGTACAAGCAGCAGAAAAGAGGGATGTTTATTTTACTGTGCTCACCACTACAACAGCAGTGAAAAGCTGTAGAAGAAAAATACTGAAGCCTAAATCTCTCTCCAGACAAGTTTGTTACATATTGCTGTTTAGGGCAACATCTGACATTTGGTTAGAAAATTGTGTAGATATGAAGCCTCAAATCATCAAAACCACACCAGCAGTTTAATGTATCTTTTTTTAATTGTACAAAGTCTCCCCCCCAACTATTCAAACATTAACAACTGATCCACTTAATACAAAACCAGTTCCTCTAGGCAAAACTGTAGAGCAATGTACCTTTCATTGTTAATTAAACATTATCATACCAATTTGACTAATTATTTTCCTAAATGATGTTTTGTCTTAGTTTCCTAGGCAATCTCTCCACACCTCTGATACGCCAAAGTGCACTTCCAATATGCATGTATAAAGCTGTCTACATGAGCCCTTTAGAAACAAATAGCTGTTTTGTTTCAGCTGTACCAAGTTAAACAACATTGCAAATCTGTATAAAACATCAAGTACATTCAAAATGCTGAAGTCTGTGTTTGAAATCAGTCTGTCCCCAATCTGAACAGAAGGTGCTTTAAAGGCGGCTCACCCAAAAAGCAATACAGAGGCACTGGATTTCAGCCTGCACCATATCTTGCTGCTAATTCCTCCCATGTCGTTCTTGACAAGCACCCACTTTTCCCACACCCTGCTGAATCCAGTGAATCATGTTCCTCGGCAGCCAAGTAAATCAGGAACCCAGACTGTCTTCAGGCTCCACATCACTTAAGTCTTCCATAATATTCAGAACCAGCTTTTCTTTACAGCAAATTGATATATGAACAACACATTTTGACTACTGTCAGGAACAGGAGAAGGCTATGGAATGTACATGTTCCAGAGACCTTATTCTGAAGTCAGAGAGCTGTCTAACCTCAGCAAAGGAAACAAATTCAGAGTCATAATAATTTGCTGCTTCCACCTGCTTAAGAGGGAAGCGATTTACCATGGCTCTGGAAAACCTTTTTTAAGAACAAGAGCTTTACAGTGGTAGGGAGACAGTGCTGTGAGCATGGTAGCACTAACATGATCATAAAGTGAGCCAGGGGACTAACCCCCTTCTAGTGCTCATGACTGGTCAGTGACTGTCACTCTACCCTCACATTAACTAACACCCTCAATAGCACTGCCTGCTACTCAGCTCTTCTCCAACCCATTTATTATTTAGAATACATTCTACATTCTTCATCTTTCCTTGTTTCTTCTGGGGAAGAAGATGCTTGGCCAGTTTCACGAACCGCCCCTGAATCCTGACTGTCAGCTTCAGTAGCTGAAACATAAATTAAGAGTAGAAAAAAGTCAAGAGTTAAACACTGAGACACAGAGTTAAACATAAAGACACAAGCCCCAAACCCTCTATTTCTATTTGCATTATACTTGGTATCAATCACATTTTCAGTTTGTTTTTCAGTGCAGCTAATTAAAAGGTGCTTGACATCAAGAGCTGCAGCTCTGCGAGCTGACATCCTGCACTTCAGACAGCAGCTGATTGCTTCAGCCATGCTTAAAGAAATGTAGCAAGAGTGCTTCAAGATGGCAATGCTGAAGCCTCACTGGAATAGGCTCTTTTGCCCACTTAACTGCAGTGATCCAATGCCATGCATTTGTAACACTCCTGTGAAGTCTCAAAGGCCGTGACAGACTGAATAATCCCTGCTTCAAATACAAATAGGAATTTTCATTTTATAAAGTATTTACTTGCCAATTTGAATGAAAAGCTTCCTCATTTCCTCACCAAGGTGACTTGGGGGTTTGTTTTTCTGTGGCTTGCTCTTTTAGAAAGCCAACCATCTGCAATAGGCTCCATCCTCAGATGCTCTACTGGCTCTTCTACTCGACATACCTTGTGTTTATTTTGTCAAATTTCCATGTTACTAGTCAATACTGGATTAAATTGTGTAAAGACATGGCCTATACTTCACATCACGGTTGTAACCTTACTGGTGTCAGTCATTCAACTGCAGTGAACTGTTGACTCAAATCTTTCTGGTAGCAGTTTCTAGCCTTAGACAACCTTTCTCAAACAGGACTTTTTGTCTTCATCCTGGATTCCCTTTGGGGCAGAGATCACAGACATTTCACCGGTTGCCCCCCTGCTAGAGTTTTCTATATCCATTTTCCTGTGACAGTGTTACAAGACAGCCCATTTCACCTCTGTTCCAGAGGTCACTCTGGAGAAAGGATCTTCCCAAGTCTGACTGCAGGTTTGACTCAGTTCATTTCTTGAGGAAAAAAGACAGGATGCAATCTTAACACACTCCTATGCACTAATGTTATTTTTCAAGCATTTGGAATACCAGAACAAAATAATTAATGATTTCACTGTAGCTTGCTTCTACATCTGCATCTTCTGCTTGCAGGCTATTTTGTGTATGACCTCACGCAGAAATACCCCCCCCTCACTGGGTGACAGTTCCAAATTACTGCTTACCCCAGAGCACAAATGCAATGTACTGGAATTAAACTGTACTTTCTCTGTAGTACTAAGAAAACTGGATTGTTCTCTGAGCAGCACAATCCATGATGCATTGTTTCCGATGGCTTTGTGCCTGGGTTGTCATTTCCCCAGTGTGCAATAAGGGCTGAGATCATTAGATGGCATTTTGCTCTCTTGGGGAGTGCTCTTACGACCTCTCTTTATCCAGTTGCCTGTTTTCATGATGGTTTGGCCAGTACAACTTCACTCCACCAATACAGGACTGGATTTCCTGTGTTCTCCTCATGCAATACCACTACTTCTCTCCATGTCCCTCATGTTTGCCTGCTGCTCCCAGTTCCTTCCCATTCCCAAACACTCCAACAGAATAGCTGCAGCTCCCTATTTGTTCTTTGCCACTGCAGTTTCCACCAGATCTTTTGTCCTCTCCAAACCACAAACCCCATTAATCCTCACATACGCTTTCTGGTTTGCCTGCCAGCCCTTGTTTTCCTCTCTTCCCTTCAAACACAGCCTTGTCATTTCACCAGGATCTCCTACATGCTGCATTAAAGTCCTAATGCCTCTGTGAGTATCTTAAAGCACGTCTGTACACACACATACACGCAATGCTACATTTTTCATATTCTCCTTAGCCACCACATCTCCTGCTTACTTTTCTTTGGCTTTCCAGCCAGACAAGAAGCAGGTATGCTCCAACTGCTCTGGAGATACGTGCTCACTGCTGGCTTGACAGGCAGGCATTTGGTTGTTGGCCAAACTACACACACGTCAGTCAGGAATTGAGTGCAAGCTGACAGCCAGCCAAACACCACGACATGGCTGCAAACAAATGGTTGTGTGGGAGGCATCTGCTTCCCTTGCAGATAAACATTGTGTAGGCCTGTGATCACAACAGATATGTTTGGCTGAAAATAACTAATGGGTTGAAAAGTTATGAGAGGACTGACATTAACAGAAAATGAGACTGCGTAAGCCTTATGTTGTTAAGAAACAAGGCAAAAAAAAAAAACCTAATTGTATTTTGTCCCACGTAACCACCATCAGCATCTTTTCAATTCAAATGAGAATTATTACATTGTATTTCTCTTCCCTCTTATACAAGAGATTTGATTTTTCACTGGGTGATTATTGTAATCCACTTCATATATAGATTTACAATCTTTTATTCTCATGTTCAAGAAACAAAATGAAGTTGTATTTATTTTTCTGCCTTTTCAGAAAGACTTTTAACTAAAACTGGCTATTCTCTCATCCAGTGCCAGTGATTAATTCTCTGAGCAGCTCTACCCTCTTGTGGTCAAGAGCAGCTGCAGCCAAATGAAGAACTTGCAAATATAACCACAACTATGTCCACATGTAGGCACAATACACAAAAGAGACCCCAAAAAAGAGGGGCACAAAGACTTAACCTATGCTGGAAAATTAAAATCCTGTGAGATTCAATAAAACAAGTAAATCTTTCATTGACAGCAATTAAAATGTAGGATATTCAGATGAGCAAAAAATTTTGTCTTATTTATGCTGTTAGTCCTCTTTGGGTTTAACATTTTGTCTAAATTGAAACAGAGCCAAATAATTTTGAAAACATGTCCTGCAATCTGGCTGTTTAGAAAAATATTTGCATTTTGAGAACATCAAGAACTCATATTCTGGAATAGCCTTCAGCATCTGCGCAGAACTGAGGTGCTTGTCAGCTGGAAAGCCTGAACATGGCAGACTGCTCCCCCTAAGTGAGCCCTTCCCAGATCTAGACAAGCTGGCAATCCCTCCTGGGACTTCAGGATCTCAGTCCTGCTTCTATGACAGGGATCTCGGAGCGCCTGTGAACTAGCTAGAACTGGGGTCTCTTGGGGCTTCCACATCTGTGTTTAGATAGTGAAACCAGGTTAAAACTGGATCTCCCAGGGCTCATCTCACACTCCCTTACCCTGTGCTTCCTTGGTTGTTTCAGCCAACACGTTCAGTGAAAGGGGAGGTGGAATGTAATGAATCCCTGGGAGAAGACTTGGTGGGATGAACTGAGGCAGAGGAGCGTAGTATCCTTGGTGTAAATCTCCACCTCCATCTGGAATCTGCGGAAACACATGAAGAAAAGCATCTTCCATCTCAAGGCTCTATCCACGATACATGTGCAGCATCAAACAATTTCTGTTTCAATTTTTACCTGTGAATATTTTTTTTGTCCATTTTCTGCCATATCCGTGCATGTATTGGCAAGTGCAAAGTCTGTGTATGGTGTAATGTGCTGAAACTGAGAAGTAGCAGCTTCTCAGACTATGTCATAGATGAAACTGTCCTTTTAAGTCCTTGTCACCTCTCACATCCCATTAGAGCAGTTGGTTTAAACCAGGAGGAAGCTCACCTTCACCAGTGACCTGGTACACTTGCAACTGAACAAGTCTGGAAGTCTTCATGCAGAGGAGAGGCAACCTAGGAAAATGCTCCTTGCCACCATCTCCATGCTATTTATGGATTCTCCTTTGAGCCCAGGGAAGTGAGTGGCTCTACCTCCCACAGGGTGCCCCACAGCCCTGGTCTTCTGTGATCACCAGACCTGATAGAGCGTGATAAAAGTTACTCCACATGGAAGGAGATATTTCCATCCCTCAGAAACACTAGCATGAGAGAAATAGGGTCGTTTTTCTCTTGGCTGTGGCTATGCATCCTGATACAGAAAACATGTGTAAGATCTTTCCATCTATTTCAGAACAGTTAAAAATGAAATTCAAACCCACATACAGAGATGGTTTGGACAAGGCATTGTGTGCAAGAACAATTTATCTGGAGCTCAGAGTGCTGTGAGCCATCCTCTTTCTCAATAACCCCTAAGATGTGACAGGGAATCTGTTTTTCTCTGTAGCTGGGGCTAAGCCCTGACACTCCCCCTCCCCATTAGATGTGCCCTGCACTGAGAAAGAAGCACCTCCCAATGTACATTCTGTGCCATCTGCACTGGCACAACATGACCATATTAAGTGTCCAACTGCCATCATTCCAAAAGGCTGCTGCAGACGACAGCAGGATGTGTAAGCCCCAAAACACTTCACAAGATCTGGCCCCTTGCAAGTTCATGGGTTTGCTTTTCTGGGTTCACATCAGACTATTAACACCACCATTTGCTAATGTTTTCTTCAGCATAATATACCAGAATGCTATGATAATATTATATATATATATATATGTATATATATAAATGCTATGCTAAGCAGAGTAAGTTTCAAGGGTACTTTAACAGCAAGAAGACAGCTAGAAGTAGACAGCAGTGTTTCCAGAGGTAATTGAAAGACTGCTACTTACTGACACAGAAGCTGCATTCCCTGGCCTGTAGTTGTTAGGAATGTGTCGGAAACCTCTCTGAAGTGCTATCGCTGGAGGTGATGATGCTCCTCTACAGCTTGACTCACTGATTGCAAATCCCATGGGAAATGGATGGTAAGGATACACCCCAGAACACCCAGGGTACATTTTTGGAGGCTCTCTCTCCAGGTATTCTGGAGGAAAAGCTGGGTGAGCTAGGAAAAATGAGAGAAGAACAAATAAAAGCATCCATGTAATTCTGTGGAGTTCAGTAGATGTACCTGCAAGACCAAATTCCACTCTTGGGCAGGAGGTTCCAGCCTTTGGTTTCATGCTTAGTTCCTTATTATTTTGTCATTTTTCTAAGGAACTAAGGAAAGGTGCCGCAAATGATCCTGTAACACAGAATGATCAGTGTTCTTTTCTACATGTGCCTTGTGAAACTACTCCTTAGTGAAGCACTGAGTGCAGAATTTTGTTCTTTCAGTACACAAGCAACAGCAAAGCAACGCATCTTGAGGCTTTTAACTCTAGCAGAACTTAAACCAAAAATCTACAGAGAGAATAAGCTCTACCTTTAGTCCTAGCTATCACTTCTTAAGTTAATTTGCAGATAAAGGCTCAGTTTTGGGGACACAGGCAATTTCAGATGCAGAAATCAGTTATTTCCTTTGTTTTTTATCTTCCATCTGGGACCTCATACAGCCTCTCTGAAGTCTAAAAACACAGAGTGGTTATTTGAATACAAATAAGGTCTTTCTTGTCTGCACACCCTCCTGTTCGTACAGAACTGGAAGAATGTGCTTTGAGAGTAGGTTGACTTCTGGAGTACTAGAATTAATACTATTTGTCCCTCGCCTGTTCAGTTGGTCAGCAGGTTAAAAATGTTATTAAGGGAAGGACTAAAAGGCACACATCCATAAACATAATTTTCTTAGCAAACAAAGTTAAAAAGGGTAACAGTTATGTTACTGGATGTCCAAAATGAGTCTTTCCTCTGGGCTTCTCTGAACAGCATTTTGTCTTGCAGGCTTCCAGCTCTCCAGAGGCTCCGACTAATGACTACTGCAGTCAGTAGGGATTTCTGTAAAATTACTACAGTAAATAGTGAAGTTACTGAAATAAATAGTAATAAACGAGACAAGTCACATGAAAGACATTAAAGGAAGCAATTTAAGAGGTCACTGACCATACTGCTATTCCACCTGCAAAATCTATGCTCTGCCCTTACACACCACATACACTTTTAAACCAAGTGATCCCAGCAAAGTTCAGATTGCTATGGGACTTAAGGCCAAAAGGTCTCTTTCTTTTAAAATGCTATCATAAAATGCCTGCTTCAGGCAACTGCAGCAGTAACTTCCCCATTTACTGAGGTTTTCTGCAGTTTTGCTGCTGGAGGCTTGTGCCTGTGTATTTAGAAACAGTGAGACAACATTCAGAGAAGATGCAGGAACACCTACAGTGCACACTGGATCACAGTCTGGTTTCCCTCTCACTCTAATTTCCCTCTTACAGAAAAGCCACTTGATCAAGCTTCAACTTTGCAATGAGCAGCAAGGCTCAGAACATTGCTCCTGCTGCTGCAGAGCTGCATGACTGCATTGCAGACCCTGCAGGGTTGCACATTCAACATGAAAGCAGGGTACCTGAGGAAGGAAAGCAATAGAGACAGCATGAATGGTTCTCAGGAGCCTGAGGAATCAGCAGGTACAACCTGCACACGGGGAAGTGTTTGACAGGGGAAGAGGATGAATGTGGAAAGATGTCAGACAGGGAAGAGGCTCTGGGGACATGTCCTTACCGTAGTCCCAGAAGGGAGGGCCGCTGGGAGCTGGTGGCAGTGGTCCCCTGCCTGCAGTGCCCTTGCTGTTGCTACCCGTGGGGTGGGCGTTCTTCACGCCCTCATGGCTGCTCTGCTCAGGAGCACTGGCCGCTCCGGAGCCGGCGCTCGGAGGAACGGGCCCAGCGGCTGGCCCAACAGGGGGATCGGGTACCTGCTGCCTCAGGGCCTTCTGGGCCGCCATGATCTTCTGGCGCTCGGTGATGAGGGAACACTTGTCGCACAGGCAGAGCTTCCAGCGGCAGTGCCCGGCATGGCCCTTCACCGGCACCACGAAGCCATGGTTGCGGCAGCGGGAGCACTTGGGTGTGCGCAGTGCTGCCTTCGCTGCCACAGCTGCTGCCTCCTCTGCCTCCATGGCACACCAAGCCCAGCTAATCACCCTGAAATGGCTGGGCCAGCTACTCAGGGCTCTTATATAGGGCATGGCCGCTGCTACCCCAGCATGTAGCAACCTGGGCAGGCGGGGCAGGAGAGCCCATGGCAGCGGGTGGGGAATGCCCTGCGGCACAGGAGGTGGCTTCGCCTCGTTGGGTTCCCCTCCCTCAGGCAGGAATGGCTGTCCCTGCTCACCTCCCC
Source organism: Melopsittacus undulatus (assembly GCF_012275295.1). NCBI lineage: Eukaryota > Metazoa > Chordata > Aves > Psittaciformes > Psittaculidae > Melopsittacus > Melopsittacus undulatus. Next base: position 14,586,386 of record NC_047532.1, read on the forward strand.
CTACAGCCCCTTGGTGCAGGCTGGACCCAGACCTCAGCCATGGGGGCTGGAGATAGAGACTCTCTGCGAGAGTAACAGGGAACATGCTGCACGTTTTGGTACGTTTGTCTGCGCCCATACATGCAGAGATGGGAATTTTTGGACAGGCAAGATGTGCATGGAACAGAGATCAGTGTCCCTTACAATTTGCCTGAAGTGATAGGTTTCCCTTTTGGCACTTTAACATTTGCACACACTTTCATACCTCTCATGCATTTACTTGTAATATGCACAGGATTTCGGTTCCATTTTGTTTCAAATTTGCAGCATGCTTCTCTTGAGCAGAGTGACTGCCTCAGCAGAAAAAAAAAGACTGCTTCCATCATTCTGTTTTTCAAAACAAGGGACTAAGATGAAGGCAGAAAGCATATGTCATTGGAAAAACCTGTCTCCTTCTCTCAGAATTCCTTCTTCTCTGAAAACAAAGGCAGGTTTACCGTTAGAAACACAGGAATGCTCCAGTTCAGTATTGCTTAGAAAGTACTTGTTATTTGTTACTGCTGGTAGCTACAAAACCATGGTTTACACAGTAGCCCATTAGCAGAAAACATTCCACTGTGCAACTTAAGGCATAGCAGTGCAGGTTTTTCTCGCATGTGCAGTAGCTAATTCTGTTTTAAAATCCTGAGATGCCAACAGCTTCTACATTAAAGAGAATGCCATAAAAATAAACCACCAAGTAGCTGTGCAGATTTTACCAGTTAGTTCCAAGAGAAGCAGGTCACATCTATCTGCTGCTCTGAAACAGTTCTAACATGCAACAGAGTATGTTTCACAGCAGCCTTGCAGAAGCCCATCCCTTGGGCAAACCTTCCTGCAAAACTTGGGTGCACCCTCAGTATCTAGGGGGGTGGGGGGTGGTGAGCCCCTGGCACAGCATGACCTCTAAGAGATTTGGCAACAGTCTAGTTTGCCTTAGCAGTGTGCAACCAGCAAAGTGTGTTGTGCCCTGCAAGCCCTTGAGTGTCAGCCTAAATTCAGCCTTTACACTTTGCTAGAGATCCCTCTTGGACTTTGCATCTGAGTCCTGCCGGTTTCCAGTAGGATTGAGTCTCCTGGGGAGATGAGTTCATAACTGCAGTACCAGCATACAAGCCCAGACTTGCTCTTAAAGCAGTTCAGACCCAAATCCTCAAATGCACAACATTCCCAGATCAGCCAGCCTGCAGATTTTGCTATTGCAGTTGCAGACTCTTTGGTAGCTGCTGTTTGTGCAAGGCTCTCAGCCATGCCTTTGCACCCATGTACTCAGGGATCCTGTGCAGAAGAAAGGCCGTATCTGCCCAGGCACACAGCAGGTCATGTAAGAGAGACCAGAGCAGTACTCTGTAGAAAGCGGATGCTAGATTGCATGTACAGCATCTCCTTTTCTGAGTGGCAGGCAGCAAAGCACACATATATAATCAGCTCCCTGTCCTCCATTGCAGACCATTTCCCCAGAAGACTTCTGAACACTATCTAGAAAGCCAGCTTCATGTGCATGGCTAAATATATCTGAATATTTGACCTATAAATGTTATCGTTTCTTCCTAGTTGAAAAAGGAATTGGTTGATAGGCCTTCAGTAGAAGCTACTCTTAAATGCAGCCTTGAAGTGCTGCTTGCTTGTGCCAGTTCTTGATGTTCCTGTAATCGTTCTAAATATTGATTCTGTTTTAAATATAGACAGATAATATATTCCTAATTTTATGCTCCATATTTTTGCTGTATGTTGAAGATGTGCATATTTAGTTGTAGAATGAAAGGGGATGGATGACATGTTTCAAAAAGCTGTAATTGCATCTTTCCATAGATACACAATCTGTGTTCATTTGGCTACTTAAGCAGTGGAGGAGAATGATAAGCTGTGTGCATTTTCGCCAGTAATTTTCTATTCTGAGTCACATAATACTATTATTCAAGATATTTACTCAAAAGTACTTATATTTATTTCCCTTTTCTTTTGAAAATGTAGACCAGGCATGGGCTGTACCAGTTTCTCCATGAATAAACCATGTCTTTCAAAGTCATGTGGGTTTTTCTTTTGAACAATGTTCACCTAAGCACTCAGGTTTTATTGTTCTCTCCATATAGTTTGTTTTAAACATAACTAGACTTTCTTTTCATAGGAAAGTGAACATTTTACTTTGCTTGTGAGGTAGGTATTTATTTCTGCAGACAGCTCAAAGAATGCTGCTATTCCAATCCTGTGATGTGTTCATACCTACATTTGAGTTAGCATCTCATACACCGTCAGCAAGACCATCATCCAGGAAAGACAGAACAATTTTGAAATACATATTTGGAATGAGATATAGAATTAAATGTGGATGCAGCTTTGTGTCTATTATCATTTTCTCCTTTAGTCATATTTGAAAGAAAATGAGGCACAATAAAGACTTTTCTCTAAAACTTACTCAGTTTAGCATTTTATGTAACATATGGTGGGAGTGTAACATAAAGTGGGGACAGAGTTCTGTCTTGAAATAGCATTTATAAGAATTATTCTCTTGCCAAAATGAAAACAAAGCAACCTGCTGATTTCATATTACTGAAATCAATAGCAATAATGTCTCTGCTTCTTTCCGACTTCTGAACTATATGAAATGGATGAACGTTTTGGTATGCAGTTTGTCTTGAATGTGAAACAGTGAAGAAAAACAGTGATATTGATAAAAGAGAGCAAATCAAAAGCCTGTCTGGCTTTAAACTGAATTGCAGAAAATTGGGTTGGTTTTTTTCTCCTTTTCAGACTTTCCAGCTAACATTTTCTGCAGTAAATGTTTTTTGGCAAGGAAATTGTTCTGCTTAGATCTGACATTTCACAGAACAACAGCAACATAATCAAGAAATTTGTTCCCTCTGAGAGCTCCATTAACAAATATTTGCAAACTTGGTTCAAAATAAATGGGGGACTTTATGCAAAACATTGAAGAATATCTTTGGAAATTTTAAGACATCACAAATGAAGATAAAATCCTCTCATAAAAATAATCTTAGTAGTTTGGAAGTGTCTGTTATGTACTGCCATTAGTCATATTAAAATGGACACAGCAATAGTGTTATCAACCCTAACCCTAAAACCTTCCTTCCCCACCCATCTATATTAGGATTGTACAGTATCCTTTCCTCTGAACTCCACATGTGCAATCTTCTCCCACTTTTACACACTCGGAGGCCTTCAGCAAGGATTGTTGAAGATTATGTTGTACATATCTTTGCCTTCCTCTTATTTCTCTTTTTCACTAATTGCATCCTGCTTTGCTTCCCTTTCACAAGGGAAGAAGAATCCCTTTCACATTTTATCTCAGTCATAGATATCAGCTCACATTCACTGTCAAGATGTGGACTGTTACTTTCACCTGTCCCAGAATATCATTTTACTAAGTAGCACTGATAGCACACCTCCCTGATTTCTTCTGTAGCCATTCTCATCTTTAGAAGCTCCTTACAAAAATCACCAAAGCCCTTAAAACATTCTCTGCCTGACCTGTACCCCAAAATCTTCCTTTCACCATGGGTATGCAGTAGCATATCCATCAGTGGTATGTCACAGGTTTGCAAGGTTCAGCTCTCTGCTGACATGCTTTTGAGCTTGTCTAATCCTGCCCAAAGCAAGTCCACATGACAATAAATTAAATTCTTCAGACTGATTCTGTAGACTATTTTCTACCTTTCTGATCACTGTGAAATTGTACTGTAGTAAACATTGTTTTAAATGTGAGGGAAAGTGCAGTATAGAAACAGTTCAATTTTATGAGATCCTATCTGCCTTCAGATTTGAAAAGGCTAAAATGTGTTTGGGTTACGCCATTTTTAAGCCTGGTTCCAGTTAAGTTGTTTAAACTGATATAAACAGATTCACCTTTTCAGTTCTCTTTCAGTGTCAGTTCCTTTACTTTAAAATGGTGTCTTCAGTAATTCAAACAGCAATTCCACTGGAATGGATTTTTTCGTTCCTGTTACACAAGTTTTAAATGGAACACAATTAGATGTTGTTTTTCATCTGTTGTATCAAAAAGGTGAAACTCTATGCTGTGATCAGAGAAAACTGGATTGAGTTCATACAGGAGTTTAAAATCTTAAAAAATTATGAAAGTTATATAAAGCACTTCTGGTTTCTTTAACAAACACAACTGAAATAAAGCTTGAGTACTTAAAATTGTGGGTCTTTTTAATACATAACAAGAAACTCAGTTCTTAAATATTAACAACAGAAACTTTATTAGTACAACTGCTGTATGTTACTGTAACAAGATCTTTTTTTAAGAGAAAAGCAATAGTGATTAAACTGGAAAGTCTGTGATGTGGTTATTTCATGAGTACCAGAAGTACCAGGAGAGAAATGAACCCTAGCAAGGAAACAAAACACAGAACAGTTCTTACTCTGCATTTATGTCCTCCATATAAGGAGGAAATAAAATGTATTGAGAAGAGAATGAGACAGACATAAACACACACAGACCATTTCCCCAAATAAGTGATGGAGTGTTTAAAAATCCCTATCTAGAACAAATAGATCTATGTTAAAAGCCTTCTGTGGAAGATATTCTATCAGTCTGCAGTAAATAAGGATCAGTGTGTCATCAAAGTCTGATTGTTTCCTTATATTCCTCTGTCTAAGAAATGGAATAATTCAGAATGGAATAATTCAGAAGAAATCTTTGTCTCTTTAGAAGGTCACCTTCATAGGCATTAATAAAAAGCCCTAAAACCCAAAGAATAGTTCACTCTGTAGTACTCTGGCAGCTGCAGGGATGCCTTAGTTACACCACCATTTTACTTCAGTAAGCTCCCAAATCTAGTGGGTTTTTGCCTGGATACCACTAGGCTTGTCAGTCAGTCTTCTGCCTAGAGAAATAAACACAGTTTCAGTCCAATGTCCTCACTCTCCTTCCCCTCAGCTATAGTTCTTGTCATACTCTCTTAGATACAAAGAACGCAAAATCACATTTGAATTCTCCTAAACAGCAAAAAAGGGATTTCAGGCAGAAGCAGTCATGCTCAGCACTGTAAGTAGGTGGCCTGTTTAGAGTCATCTTTGCTTAGCACCTACTTTGTGCTGAAATTGTCATATTACCTTGTCAGCAACCCTGAAGCAATGCTAATAGATGGATGAGGCAGGGGACAGCTGAAAGACTACTACAAACATCAAGTGTACTTGCTGTGGGCAGGATTCCATTTGTGATTGTCAACACTGGTATATATCCCACATTTTCTAACTGTGTTTCTCCACCTCACATCTGAATTAGATTTCAGAATATCTGAAGTAGCTTAAACAATGCAAAATAAATAAAACCAGCTGTTTGCCATAACTTCTTTCTCTTCAGCTTGGACTCTTTACAGATACAGCAGTGAAGCAAATGAAAATGAAATGACCAAGTAGTAGTTACTTATCAGCATAGCATGAAGACTATCATAAAAATATTTGCCTTTTAGAGAGAACTGGCAAGAATAGTGATGATGAAGCTCTGGCATGCACGCTGGAATTGCTTTCTGGTATTCATACCAATAGCGTATCATCTGCTTATTGGACATGATTCTGGGAGTTGATAGATTCCCAGTGAAGTGATAAAGCTTCTTGCTGGCTTCTTAGCCCCATATGTCAAACTGTTGTTTGTAGTGGGGCGGAGGGAACAAGCACTAGCATTGATGAATTTGTGTTAGCTGATTCCAGCCAGGTGTAGTGAAGGATGCCGTTCAGGAGCATTCCTGCTTTTCCATGTTATTTCCTTAAAATTCTCCTATAGACAATAACAACAGAATCTCCCCAGTTTATTTGAATATATATGTACACTATATGTAAATGTACATATATTTGAGGTATTTTCACTGGAGAGGACTTCTGCAAATATAAACATAAAAACACAATTTGAAAGAATGTCTGCCTGTCTCCAATTTGAGGAATTAAAGCTCTCCTCCTCTGACAGACTAGTTTTCTTGGTAAGTTAAGACAACTTGCACTTCTCTTTCCAGCATGAAATGTGTTGATAAGATACCTCCGCTGGCTCCTGAAACCTTGAAGTCCACTAACAAAATGGAATAGACTATAAAATGAATGCCTTGATAGGGTATCCTTCTCTTCTACCTCCTTGATGCAGCACATTAAAAATGAGACCACTTATTCAAGAGTGGAGAGTAGATCATCTGTGACATCAGAAGTTATGAACAAAGAAGACCTGAAAGTAGCAGAGGGCTGACCAGCAGTTTTGGCAGATACAGTCATAACAGGACAGTGGTGTGAAGCCATACTAAAGTATTTTCACTGTAGAAGCAAAAGGGAAACAAAAGAGAAACATTTTCTTGGCATTTCATACTTTGTGATCAAAAAATTAGACTGACTTTCATCACAATAAATGGAACAATTTGTAAAATAAGTTATTATGAAGCATAAAAATAACAGAATCAAACCATAAGTAGTTAGCAGTATTTCCTTTGAATCTAAACCAAAACTGATTTTAAGTCAGGAAAGTTTAGTTTGATCAAATCCAGAAAACAAATAGAAAAAGACACCAAATCATCTCTTCAGTTTCCCTGGAGCTGTGGGACCAAACTGTCACAAAAGGTTGCCTTTTCCTGTAGGGTTGTGCTGTTGGAAAGATTGACCTACACAGCAGTGGCTCCTCCAGGCAGCCCCTCTTTAGCTTTTTCCTCAGAAGCAGGCTGGTGCCCTGCTCTCAGATCCAGCTTCTCTGAAGCTCCATGCTTTGGGCAGCCACGGCAGCCATGAACACACTCTGGCTCTCAACAACAGCAGGAAGAAACGAAAGGGCAGCTGAATGCCCAGCAGCAGACCATGCAGCCTTCACCCATCCAGCACACAGATGTGACGTGGCTGCTTGAAACCTTTTAGACTTCTGTTTATTTCCCATGCCTCTAATATACATATGAAATAAAATGAAACAGAAGGGCAGCAGTGGTGGGAAGTCATTGCTGTGGTGAGAAATGACCCCTGTTAGTAGTCCCTAGTTTTGGCTGAACAACGGTGGTCTTTCTATGTATGTCTCTTCATCTTTGGAGTAACAGCACCAGCAAGCACTCACATTATTATTTAAAATAAAATACTGGAAGGTTAAAGTCTTATTAAAATTACTTCCATGGCACATTTAAACTGAGGACAGCAATTGCATTTCTGGGAGGAGGCGAGGTACACTTGCTTTGACCCCACCACGAGGAGTGTGTTTCATGCAGTGTCCCACTTCAGCACAACATGCTGTAGGGTGTGCTGAGGTTTACCTCAGGCATCCTCAGCCTCTACCACCAGAAATGTCTTTATTCCTGAAAGAGATTTTGCTTTCAAAGTAGATCGAGCCCGCAGATTTCACACTCTAATCAGTTCACACACAACATTACTGTTGTCTTAAAGTTTATTAGGACTCCAGTTTCTTAACATATGGCTCCTGTTTTCCATGGATAACGAGTCTGAAAATGCTGAACTGGAGCATGCTGTTTTGCAATACTATGGTAAACATTCTCATATATATTTAACAGAACATTTATCTTTTGATAAACACTGACATGGGCACACATACTAAAGTGAATTAATAAATTCACATCATGATAAGTGTTCCTGACTAAAGCGGGTATCAGTTCATTGAAATTGCATATTTACAATATTTGTATTTCATTTTAGCATTCTTTGCCTCAGAGCTTATGCAAAACCAACCAAGTTTGGTATTTTTTGAGCACACTGTATTCTTAAATGTTGAAGTGTTAATGATAGTTACTGTTATTTGCAGTTAGCAGGAATTTTCACAGAATATTTACTGGAAGACATCCAAAGGCTTCCTTGCTCTTTAATAGCAGATCTGTACATGTCTGTACTGTACAAATCTGTATTGCAATGGTGAACTGGTGAATATTATAGATTGCTAGTTACTTGATAATAAGCCTAGGGAAAGAAGCTGAGCTATCTTTATTATCTCAACTAAGACAAGCTTTCCTATTTCTATAACAATCTCTTTCACCTGTCCAAGCAGTCATACATGGAGAGTAAAAATTGATAAATGAGATTTCAGGAATGCCTTGTACAATGGTGTTAGTATTTTCATCTATCTACTAGCAATACCAAACCTGGAACATTTTAGGATTGTGTTTAGCTTTTCCACAGCTGTCTTCACAGCAGTGACTCCTAAGTAGCCTGCCTTCAACTAATGGATCTCTTCCTTGTTTGGTTTCCAAGTGCTGAGGCCCTGCTCTTGTTTTTTTCATATGTACATTGTAGGCTGTTAAATTTCAATCCATTTCTGTTATTCCAGTTGTCACAGTATCTATTCCTTTCCTATATGAGCCTTTAATCCTCTTCTATATTAGTAATATCTCTTAGTGTTTGCTTTCTATGGAATTTCATTAGCATACTCTCTTTGTGTCACAGTCATTACTGGAATAATTATATAAGACAGATTCTAACACTGATCCTTTAAGAATCACAGTGAAATCCTTACTTTTCAGAAGCTTGATGGATAGTACCTACAACACATTCTATGGATTAAAACAGTGGTTTTAATGAAGAGAACTAGATTCACTCAAGCTGCTTTACCTTTGGTAAACTTAAGTTGCATTTTGTCCCGTTTTCCCTTTGTGTCTACTTAGGTACACGTTTTCTTAAAAATACCTTCTAGAGTCTTGAATATTGTAGAGGTCACTCTGATGTTTTCTGGTTGTCCTTTTTTCCCCCTTTCTGAAATACAGGCAAGAGGTTTGCTTTTCAGTGGCAATATACTACCAGTTGGCAGCTCTATTAAAAATTCTTGCTGCTGGACATGCAATTTTGTGTGCCAGTTCTTTCAGAACACAGGGACAGAGATTATCCTGTCCCTTCAATTTCAGTGCTTTAAGCTCTATGAGTTTTTCTTCTACTTCAAATATGACAATTTCCATTTCTATAGCCTCATTCTATTTACGTGCTACATTTTTCATTTCTGGATAGTTTTATCTTTAATTGCAAAGTGCCTGGCAAAGCCATTCTTACTAGGATTTATTTTCATAATAAAGGTCCTTTGATTAATCACAGTTCTATGTGAATTATTAGGCATTGCCACAATAAATAAATAAACCACGTTTGTGGGGTTTTACAGCCAATTCTATATAAAAACCGTACTGTGAAAGGATAGAAACAGTTATGCATCCATGCATGTAATAGTGCTATGACAATGTTGCTACTATCAGACCATGCACTATTTAGAATACGAATACATCTGAAAATAACCGTATTTGTGAAGAGCAAATGGCAGAACTGAACAGGAAACACTGCAATTAAATGACTTGCAGGATTAGGGATTTCAGTCTGTTATCAGACTATTACATTCAGGCATCTCCACCGCATCTGTCTGTGCTCTGCAGGTCAGAGTCAGGTTTTCTTGGAACTGCAAAACTTCACAGATTAAAGTTTAGGATTGTGGGTGGCTTCTCCTGTGAGGTACTTCCTAAAGTAGGGTGAATTCTTGTGGGCCATTTAGGAAGCAGTTATAATTACTGGGAGGGTTTTCCAGGGTAAAGCTCATGAGAGTCACTGGGCTGGGGCTGTGAATCAGCACAGTGTAATCTTTAGTAATTTGTGCTAACAAATGGACAATTAATAAACAGTCTGGTTTTTTTTTGTATTTGTCATACGGTAGTTAGCTTCCTACCACTGATGTAGTAGCCCCAGATACTCAGAAAGTGGATGTGGGCAAATGGCTATTCCATCAGTTTTGGATTATCAGAGAACTTGATATAAAGAAACTCATATAAAGAAATAATGAAATACAAACCTTATAAGAGTAATCCTGATTTGAGTGTGTTTTTTTTGCTCAAACTGTGCCTGTATCTGGTTTTCAGTGTGCAAATTATTCAGTAGCTGTAATGGCAAGTACAAAGCTTAGGTATTGTATGTGTAATAAGAAGGAAATAAGGGAAAAATTGCAAGACTGTTGATTGGCAAAAAAGAATTACAGAAGTGTCCAAGTAAGAACTAAAGAAATTATATTAAATAAATTGTTATTATTAATTTTCCTACTTTGAACTCTGTGCACTTGTGTATGAAAAATGATGAAGCGAAGTGTCTCCCTTTTACACTGATTTCCATGATGAAAGTGGGGTTCACATGGAGAAAAGCGTGAGAAAAACAAAGACCAGAATATGTGGTGAAGAAAGACAGACTAGAAACTGAATGAATGAGGAGTAATTTAGAAAGAAAAGGTATACCCAAGGAAACAAAAAAAGGAAAGAGAGGGAATGAATGTGTATGGGAGCAGAAGAAAAGAATGGAGGTTAGATTTACAGAATTAAGGAAAAATGAGAGATATTGTGCTTGGAGTTTTCAGCCTGATTTTGATCAGTCCCACAGTGGCTGATTAATAGAAAAAAAAAACTTCTGTGGGGCACTGAAAGAGGAGGTAATTTATATTTTTCATTTCTTTATGTTCATAATAAGGCTTCCAGGATACAGCAATGTAATGTTAATAGAAGTTACTATAGGTGACCCTAATTCATCTGGTGGAAAGCCTTTGCATTCATCACATGGAACTGTGGAGCAATAGAAGCATTTTAGCAATTCATGTAACAATAGACTTGTTGCTCAGAAAGAGCTCCTCTCTAGAGTATCTTACCTGGTGTCAAAACAGAGCAATCACCAGCGTAAGTGCTTTGTGCCAGTCCTGGTGCTGTTGATACTTCTACATGCAATTTAGGCAGCCTTAAACCAAGCAGCAGTTAGGATGAGCTGGTTGAGATGCATCTCATAATGTGGAAAACTCAGCCCTGATTTTTCACTAGAATTAAAAAAAAAACACAAAATCTTTCCTTAATTTAATGAAATTACACTTAATTGATATCAGCATAATCAAAAGCAAAGAAAAAAACTCATAAAAGAATCATACCAGTGTGTTTTACCAGCAGGCCAGAACCTGGCTCACAGATGTTCATGTGCAGGCAGATGGTGTGCATATGTAATACATGTAACAGGACAGATATTTAGGCATGTATAATGACTGTTAAAAGCGAAATTGGATTTCCCAGAGGACTTAAAAGGAGGGCTTCAGTATATACTCAGCTATTTTGTTTCAGACTTCAGTGCTTCACTAAATCTTTTCAGGTATCAGTGACTTGACCATACATACCAGGCACATCCTGAACTGTGTCATTTTGTGAAAGACAAGCCAATTTCTGTGTAAACATAGAACTGGGGCACACATTACCCTTCAGTTTCAGTCAAAATGCTGTGGAGGAAACCACGAGGGCACTTGGCTCCTCAAATTCAGCCCCAAAAGTCACCTCGGGCAAGCAGAGCTCCTGCCTTTCATGTTGCTGCTTCCCTGTCTGGGTCCCCTCACTCTCCACTGTTCTTTGTATCTGAACAATGAAAGCCTAGATTAAACAAATATAGTATTTCCATTGAAAGAAAACAGTGCTGTAGCAGCAGAAAGCTCTGCCTGCTGCCCTATACCCCCCATTCTCCCTCACAGTGTGCCTTCCCTGCCCACAGCAGCCATTTTGCTGATGATGGAGCACTACCCCTGGAGCCCACAGTTTAGTCTCTGTGATGTCTAGGGGCTGGTATGTTCCTCAGGGCAAGGTGAAGCAGATTTTCATGGCAGCTTTCTCACTTGTGTGCAGTTTGGGGTTGCTCAGGGGTGCTTGCATACTGCCTGCCATGGTGCTTCAGCAGGACCCCCTCTACCCCTGCACCACAGCGAGGGGGCTTGAGGAGGGAAAAATAACATGGCTGCCTCAGGGGAAACTGAGACACAGTGCTGCGGCCAGGGAGAAGAGCTGCGTGTGGCACTCCTGGAAGTGAAAAATGCCCAGGAAAAAAAGGAAGAAATAGGAAAAACACCAAAATGTGGAGTAGCTAAAGTGGGCATTGCTTGGTGGGGAGCCTCTGTGTTTAGGCCTTGTGTCTCTGCCCTGTGCAGTGAGGACAAGAGATGAGCACCAAGGGCCACTGCAGCACATCGACCAGCAGCTGCCATTGCTGGAGATCGGCACAGGAAGCATGAGCCCGTGCTTCATAGAGGTGCTGCCCCAGCTGAAGCATGACATGGCTGTCTCTGAGGCGGCAATGAGAAGTGCTCTCACCAGCCTGGCAGATGGTGCAGGGCAGCAGCACGCAGGAGGAGCAGACAGCGCCGGGAGGATACCAGGCTTCAGGAGAAGAACTTGCTGAAGAAAAGGTTAGGATTTTTAACTAAGGAGGGATTTCTTGTGAGTCTTCTGCCATTACAAGTGTCACTGCAGCTAAGAACTAAGAACTAAGAACTTGCTGTGTAGTACCTGGGGTTGTGGCAGCAGCTGTGGTAGCTGCTGTGGCTTGTTCCGACTAAAACTCAGGGATAAAAATGAAAGTGGGAGAAGGTGGGCTAAACCTGGGGGGATATATTCTCTTCAAAACGGCCTCCTAGAGCAGTCTGCTCTGCAGTCCTTCCTCGGGCCAGGAGGCTGCTTCAGCCTCCTTAGCCTGGCACTGCAGAGTTTTTAGTCCATGGCATTGACAGATTTTGTTTGTCAGCCACAGCCCTCCCTGGTTGGAGCTAATGTGCTGCTGCTTGCTGTCTCTTGTGGCAAAAGTTTGCTGTGTTTCAGGTGGATGTAGATAAAGAATCCATGGAATGGGGTTTGGGTGGTGGTGGGGATGGTGTGTTTTTTCAACAGAGTGCTGTTTCTAGAAACGCAAATTAAACTGGACAGTTCTGTCAAGAAAATGTTGTGAGTTTCTGCTAGATCTTACTCCTTTATGCCAGGCATTTACGCTTTGTTTTTGTCACAGTGGCAGGTGGAAGCTTCATATGGATAAAAGTGTTCTTGGCTAGGATTAATTAGCAGAATATTATGGATTAGGTGGGTGTCCCTTGTTCAAGGGCAGAAGCAAAGGAAAACAGATGAAGAGAAACAAAAGGCTGTAGTGATTAATTTGCCCTAATGCTGGTTCTGTTCATAGTGACCTGTGAAATCAGCAAAGCTTTTAGTGTTTTCATCACATCAGGCATATTAATAAAGAAAAATGTAAATGTCCAATACATTTGGAAAAAAAATAAGTTGAAAGCACTGTTTCAGGAATTGCAGCCAGGTCGAGAAGAAACTACTGCCATGTGCATGCATACTCTGTGTACATGGGCCTGGTTTCACAGTCCATATTCCTGAGGGCTTCTTGATTTACTGGGTTCTTGAGATGGTTGAAAATTATCTAGTTAATGTCATTAGTGACAGCAAATTGCTTTCCATAACTAAATATTTTTCAGACTTCTTTCTAGTTATATGGGGTCTACTTTGTATCTTTTACTTGAGTTCCTGGATGACTTTGTAGAAACAGTATGATTTTAATTAATAGCTGGTAAATAACTCAGGATAGAAATAGAATCCTACAGAAGTATTTTTGTTGTGCTTTATTATGTGGACAAATACTCAAAGGAGACTTTTGATGTCCTAGTTTTCCTCTTTGAATATTCTTACTTCTTTAGAATCCAGTTTGGACAGAGGTTAGTGCACATGATGTTTGGCTGGGTCATTTTGCTGTTAGGTGTAACTGCAGTTGCCTGTAGCATTCTTTCTCTTTGTTGGTAAAATGGCGTATTTTTGACCCTACACTTCCCTTTTTCCTCTCTGTTGCCAGCAGGCTGTGTGCAGTGCTAGCACAGCCAGAGTAATCCCATAGATTTTCCTGCAGTGAATTCCTTATGAATCCTGGAGCCTAGCAGGGCATGCCAGGCTATGGAGCAAAGTGCTGCTGTCTTCTCTATACAACAGTGGTACATCTTCCTTTCTGGAGACCACTCTTACACTGTGAGCTGTATTTAGGATGGCAAAAGACTAAGTACATGTGGGTACTTTGATGCATGTAAAGCTGTAGGTGTGCAAGCAATGGAGCTGCAAAGTAACGCGTCTCTCAGAACTTCTCTAACCAGCACTAAATGCCAGGTCAGGGAGATGCAAGTCACATCTCATCCATCCTTTCTCAAGAATAGGGCAACAATAAGGTAAATTTAGACCCAAATGCAAATACACAGTCACTTGCCTGTCTCCATACAGTTGATGTTACAGAAAGTGTTTGTTCTGTCTGCATAGTTTACAGACTTTGAAATCTCAGTTGCAGTCTATTTCCCAATACCCTGTTACCTTCATACACGTTTATTTTTCCCTGGTATCTCTGTAAGCAAGTTGGTATAGATGATTGGAAATAACAGATCAGTTCTTTTTAAAGAGATCTGGCATTAAGTTGGGGCTGCTTAGCCTGGAGAAGGCTGTGTGGAGACCTCATAGCAGCCTTCCCGTATCTGAAGGGGGCCTATAATGATGCTGTGGAGGGATTCTTAATTAGGGACTGTAGTGATAGAACAAGGGGTAATGGGTTCAAACTTAAACAGGGGAGGTTTAGATTGGATATAAGGAAGAAATTCTTTACTGTTAGGGTGGTGAGGCACTGGAATGGGTTGCTCAGGGAGGTTGTGAATGCTAAATCCCTGGCAGTGTTCAAGTCCAGGCTGGACAAAGCCTTGCGTGGCATGCTTTAGTGTGAGGTCTCCCTGTCCATGGCAGGGGGGTTGTAACTGGATGATCTTAAGGTCCTTTCCAACCCTAACTATTCTATGATTTTATGATTTTATGATTAAATCTGTTTTGAGTGCTTTTCATGCTGAATACTCAAGATGATGGCTTGTGTGACTTCTGTTTTCTAAACCAGAGTGCTGAATATATTTTATGAAAATAATAATGGACCAAAGAACAATGGTTTTAGGCTGATGCATCTCGTTTCATCCTAGTGAAGTGAAGGTGGAACTGTCTGAGTATAATCTTATACAAATATACTTGACTTTTTATAGAAAGAGGATCTATTTGTATTAATTCCCTAAAGATGCATTGACAGTATGTGACATACATTATTTCAATTTGAATGTACTTAGACTGTGCAGTGCTTTTCTCAATATTGGAGAGGAGTGGGATGGTGGCTGTGCTAGCCTGGGAAAAGGTTGCTTTCATCCCAGAACATGGGACTAAAACAAGTTGGAATTTTCTGAATTAGTTCCCAGTGTTCGCTACGAAGCCTGGAAAATAGCTTTACAAGTGTAACTATGGCACCAGAGGGTTTAAGAACTGAGCATTTGCGAGTAGGGGACACTAGAGATTGATGCTTGTCAAACTACAACGTGTTAGCTGCAGCAATGAAGCAGAACTTTGCTATTGCCTTCCTATATGCACCAGCAGTTCTCAGCCTTGTTTATTTGGCTCTTCTTGCAGTGGGATTTACCTTGGTTTGAAACAAAGCCAAGTTCTGTCTGAGGGCTGTGGGATGGTTTATAACACGTCGTGCCACCTTTGAATCAGTAGATGGAGCTCCAAGATAGATCGTTCTAGCCCTGAAGCGTTGCAATCAATTAAACGTACAGCTGTTAAGAGGCGACAGTAATTACAAGACTAAATTATATCCTTAAATAATCACTAGGGATTTATACATCTTATTCTACAAATCTTATCGTACATACATGGAGGTTTGTTAGAGGGAGAAAATACATTCATTCTGTGCCTCTCTGCCAGAACTCTCTGGTGTCTTTCCAAGTGTTTAGAAGACTCTGAATGATAGCCCAAGTCATACGTGTAGCCTTGGCTTCAGTGTTTTATCTTTAGCTGCCTGTCACAGTCTAGTTTATAGAAACCTGCTTATGATAATGGGCTTTAATTTTCAGTCTTAAATTCAGTGAATTTTTCCCATTTCCCAGTTAGCATTGAATTCTGTGTTTCCTACACTTCACCATTTTGGCCCTTGGTCTCCCATATTATGGTCTATATTTAGTGCTACAATAATTGTTCAAAAATCTAACCCTCTACTTTAATGCACTCTTCATTATTCTTCAGATTGTCTTTGACCTCAGTTGTTCACAGATTTGCTAATTGCTCCCACTATTTAAATGCATCACTTATAATTCCAAGAAGTGGAGACTGCTGAGTGCCTGCCTGATTAAAAACTGCTTTGAGTAAACCAGTAGAAACATCAACAATAAGAATTACCCCCTTAAACTGTGGTGTCTAGAAAAGATGCAGTTTACCAACAATATTGTGATTGTGGCAGCAGTAAAAGAGAAACTGCCAGAGCACAAATGAATGGTCTTAAAGTCCTTAGTGCTTGAGGATATGACACGAATGACAGTTTGTTTTATGAGAATTGGATCTTTAGTAAGATAGTTGTCAGATACATACAAATTAATCAGAATACATCAAGAAGAATGCCATGCCACTTCTTTTGGTGTAAGTGAAATTAGGCAGAGTTAGAAGGTTAGAAGTTTATGAAAATAGGCTCAGCTATTTGGAGGTAAAAAACAAGATAAGGATTGATTCTTATAGGAGACATGGGTTGAGGTGACTGTACTAATTTATTGAGACTCTGGCTGCATCCTTGTTAAAAAACTATGTATTTGCTTCTTCTGATGTGTGAGAAATCCACAGAGAAGCATTAGCAATATTATATATTAATGTAAAAGGAAATTAATAGTGATATGAGCTAATAGGCTGGGCTTTGAACTTTGGCTGCAATAGGAAAGATTGCTTCCTTGCTCTTCCCACTCAGACAGAGGGATAGTAATCTTCAGGCAGATGATGGAAGGATTCTGGGACCTAGTTTTTGGAATCCTAGGAATGTGAATTGTTGGAGAGGACAAATCACAAACCCTGGGGACCTGTTTCCATCTTCACTTAGATTCCTTGTGGTGATTTTCCTAAGGCTGCACCTCACACTGCATCCCAGTTTACCTTCCTATGCCTTTGGAAGAATGTAATGCAGCTTTGGGAGAAGAGCAGATTGATCTTGAAAATGATCGGACACAGATCTATTTTGAGTGGTTTTTGGAAAGCACATTCATTAGAGCCAGAATGTGCAGCTGACGGTGAAACCTGAGATAGTGTTGCCTCCCATGGGAAAAGTGCTGAGAGGTAGAGGACAAAACCCCTTACTTAGCTCCCTGCTCCAGCATGCTGCGGGCTCTGCTGCAGGCTAGCAGGAAAATGCAGATGTGTTGCCTTCTATGAGTCTCTGCTGCAACACGGCTGTACTTTAGGGAACCAGCTCTCTCCCCTTCCACTGACCTTGGAGGATGCTGAAGAGTCTGTGCTTGTAAAGAGCTGGTCTCTGTTTGCTAGAATTTTGCAGTGGAAATTTTCTCTGAGGTTCTGCAGAGTTTTCCTGCTGTGAAATATTTATGAAAATGTTTGGCTGAGCTTCTGAGGCCCTGTGAATCCCCAGGAGAGCTGCATGCAGGATTCAGGATTTCAAGTGATGCCACTTGCAGCTGACTTTCACCAAAATCCATGTGAAACCCCCCTCCCAGAAAAAAAAGACTTCAAAGGGGAATGCTTTAAAGAAAGGAAATTAATCGCATGAAAAGCAACACACAAAGTTTAAACTTAAACAGGGGAAGAAGTTCAGGTTAGATATAAGGAAGAAGTTCTTTACTGTGAGGGTGGTGAGGCACTGAAACAGGTTGCCCAATGTTTGGATTGGGTGAATGCTCCATCCCTCGCAGCGTTCAAGGCCAGGTTGGACAGAGCCTTGGGCGACATGGTCTGGTGAGTTGTCCCTGCCCATGGCAGGGGGTTGGAACTGGATGAACTTAAGGTCCTTTCCAACCCAAACCATTCTGTGATTCTATGATTCTGCTGTTTGAAAATCCAGTTCCACTCAACTATAACACTTGGTACTCAGAACTGTGGCTGATTTTTCAGCTATGTTTTGTACTGCAATCCAGCTTTGCTATTAAAACCCACCCTTCCATCCTGCCTTGGAGGAGAGATGGCTCTGTTGAGAATAACACTGAACATGTATATTGGATTTCTTTTTTTAAAAAACGAGGTTAAAATAGCAGTAGGATCTTTGTCAGAGAGCACTGGCTGGGGAGCAGCTTGGAAAAGCTAATAGCCTTTGGCTTTGCCTGTGACCTGACCTCACAGGTTGGGTGACATGGTCTAGGGTGATGTGTCACTGCCCAAGGCAGAGGTTTGGAACTGGGTGATCTTAAGGACCTTTCCAACCCAAGCCATTCAATGATTCTATAATTCTATGATATACCCTCAGTGTTGATTGTTAATTTTAGTTATTAAAGGTAAATATAGCTAAGTATGGCATTTCAATTCAAGGAATATCTAAAATACATTAAAGGTGAAATTTCCATCTTTTAAAATCCTTTGGGATTTTTTGAAATAAAAGAAGGACAGCCATATATATGATGAAGTTTATGATGAAGTTTACAATGAAGCAGAGAAGCCGGGTGATTTTGGTAAGGAAGTGCTATGGAGTACATTCTGAATTCTTAAGCCACCACAGATTAATTTGACCATGAACTAAACGATCAGAGCTAGTTCAGTCTCAATGTATGTATGTGGAGATACCTATATGAACAGCACCTGCAGGGAGAAAAGTATATAGGGAAATGCTTTCCATGTAAAATATTTAATTTCTTCAGGTTGACTGTCTTTGCAGGAAGTGGAAAAGTAAGCTGATTGAGAATGATATCAAGAAGTTACACAGAAAAAAAAAGAAATATAGGATAAATCAGGAGGCTTTGTCATTTCCCTTTCCACCTGGCATAACCAGCAGAGTGGCAAGCACTCGTTATAAACAGTGCTCCAGGAGAAATTCTCCTGGAAAGATACTGAATGTTCAGTTTTTACATTGCACCACCTGCCTGAAGGCCAAACCTGTTCAGAATTTTAAACAAGCAGTCCCAGGCAAAAGTGTTAAAACCAGCTACAAGTTATTTGTTTTTCTGGAGTAGGTACAGTCTGCTCACAGACACGGTGGTTTCAGGGAGTAGGGGTAAAAAGCCCACTACTGAGCTAAAATACAGCAGCAACAGGAGGGAAGTACTAAGGGGAGGGGGTCCATGTGCTACTGATAGAAGAAAACATTATTCTATGTATCATATCCTTTCTTCTACATCCTGTCAGCAGGACACACACACTGAATGCTCTCTGGCCAGGAAGCAAGAGCTGTAGCACAAAACTGCATACAGAACTGATTCTCCCTCTTAATGCTTTGTCTTGCTGCAGCCTCTGCCTGGGAATCCTGAAGGCCTCTTATTACTTCCTCCTTTATCATCCTTCAGTACTGCAATCTCTCCCTGGAAAGTTTTCAGAGGAATTAGGGAAGAGCAAAGAAATAAGGAGACAAATTTAGCAACAGAATTCCAGCTCCTCTCATAAAATTCTTGCAGCTTTAGCTGGAATTTCAAGGCAAATATTAATGGTCTGATGAGACTTAAGAGTCATGGGAAGTTTTTTAGATAGCAATAGCATCAATAATACAGTGAATGGTTCAGGAAGTGATCCTCTTTAGACTGAGACTTCAAAGGCAGACAGGTTAGGCTCACTTACTGAAGAAACAGCTCATGTGAAATAATACACCTGAAATCTCTGACCAAGGTGGCTTATTTCAGAAAGAGTCACCCAAGACCTCAGGCAGTGTAAATCAGCATAGCTTGATGATTGAGTACTGGGGAAACATAACTGGGTAGTGTATCCCCTCCACTCCATTTCTTGAGAGAGGAAAGGACAGAACAGTTCTTGTGAAGAGGAGAGAAGCTGTCACAAGTAGAAGTCTACAGTACTGACAGATGAAAGAGAAAGAAATTTGTCTGTCAAGGATTCAAAACCAGTTTGGAACAGCAAAAAAATGCATTTTAGCTGCTTGTTTTCAAGAAAGTGTCCTAAAAAGGCTGATCAAAAACTCCATCCCACTTTGCAGTACAAAAGATTAGGTAAAATTATACCATTTTCAGTGGAAAATTGTAGGCAGAAAAAACCAAAAGACCTCGGCTCTCATTCTGCAGAGTAATTACTCGGAAATACCTAGTCAATAGCTTTGTTCTGTCAGAGATCATGATAACATACAGGAAGATAAAGCCAGACAGACTGTTTGACTAGACATCATTAATATAAATCCCACCATTTAGAAACTACCTCTCCAGATAGAAATCTACTAATGAGCCATGATTCAGTTATATTCCTAATCGGGAGAATGTCTTCCAAGCTGCAGTCTAACTGGGCACTATTCTGCTTCATATGTCTCAAAGACCAATTAAGCAGTTTGTGTGCAGCTATGTTGGAGATAACAAATGTACTGGTACAAAAATGCTACATTTTCCATTTTGAAGAGAAAAATATCTTATGTTGTGCTCCTTTCAGTAAAAATCCAAACTGGATGATTCATGGGGCCTCTCTAAATGGAGTTGTACAAGGAAGAGAGCAGAGCAATTGTAAGTGAGGGTGGGAGCATGACAGTTACCAAGATCTGCTGCTGAAGAAATTGGTACCTAACCTGATTTTGCAGCATGTCAGTCACAGTATGCTAATACCAGAGCCTTTAGTGGGCTTCCACCAGAGATAAATTTGGTCTACTTAACTTAGCTAGAGGTCTAGAAGGGGTGAGGTCCTGTCAGTAAAACCTGGGAATGGCTGGGAAACATAAATTCATCCACTAATAGAAAGCAGGACTTTGTAACTCTCTTCTCTCCTCACAGCCACATGGATCTACTTCAGGCAGCTTTTTTTAACCAGGTCTGAACTCTGCATGAAAATCTTCAGTGCCTGAGTTTAAATTAAATCCTATCTAGCCTTGCAAAGAGAAAGTACAGAGGAAATCCTAAAGCAGAAATACCCATATGGATCAGAATAGAATCCAACCTATGCACCAGACTTCAAACAGTGAACTACTATTTTAATAAATAGCATTTTGAGGAAGATCAGTAAAAAGCTTTCACAAAGGTTCTCTTTCTCTCCTAGTATAAGCAGGCAAGCCATTTCACTTCAGTCAGAGAAGAATCATCATCTCTGCATCTTAATATTAAGGCTTAATTGATAGTAGACCATTTATCAGCCCAGGTTTCTCCCTAAAGATAACTGGGGTTTATATCTTTGTCCAGTAAAGATTAAAGAGAATGTGTGAAAAACAAGAAAAAAGCTCTTTGTTTATGTCTGTGAAAACCTTTCGTTGCCAGGTACTTCGCAGCATCTTTCATTATAGGCTGTTTCCTGATGGCTTGAATTCTGATTACTTATCCTCAAGAAGGCAATGTGATATTAGTTCCACTGATCTTGTTGACTCTGCTTTCATGTGCAGCAGGTAACGCTGGGGAAAAGCAGAAAAGATGGAGTCATTACAGATTCTGAAAGAAGTAAAAACAAACACCCACCACAGAATACTTGGAAGAACATAGGAGACCCTGCAGCACAGTTCTGCTGGAACAACCCACTCATCCCCACAAGCTTTATCTTTCTGAGTGGAAAATTTGCATGGCAATACAGACAAACTTGTGTGAGAGGTGCAGGCTAAAGCCTCCAGATATAGGCAAGCAAGTCAGGGCTTTCCAGCAAAAGACACCTAGGAAATGCCCAGTGCTGGACAGAAAATCTTGATGGATTCCAGTTCCCTGATCTACCCAGTTTTGAGGGATGTGTTGCTCTAGATAAGCATTAGGCTCTGTCTCCATATTTGAGTTTTATGAATCAGTTGTAGAATGGGCAGGGTTTTCAGTGGTATTTAGATGCTGGAAGCCCAGATGTCCAGGGAGAGGAGATAATTAGTTCCAATGGAAGTGACGCAGGTTGTTTCTACTAGGAAAAGTATGATACTAGATGCCTGTCTCTGTTGTGAAGTGATTTTGAAAGTCTGACCCTCATTTTGTTTAGCTCAGGTTGCCCAAGCCCTTGTTCTAAACACTGCAGCTCCCAGGCTGGACTCAGGAAAATCTAAGTTAATCAAAGGTGATTAGTAAAGTTGATTAGTAAAATGGTCATCAGGAAATGTAAAGCATATACCCTCCCTCCTGCTCCCACAATCCTCCACAAACCTCTTAACATATCCACATGGAGACATACCTACATGTCTTCCTATATATAATTGTAAGGCACAAGGAGATTCCTCATCTGGAAATATCTGTGATTTTGCTTCATTTTTATGCCCTATAGGGTGTAGTAAATTTGATCTTTTTCAACTGTGAGCTCAATACTGCAACTCCTTATTAAAGAATGGTTCCTCTTTCCCGAAGCATCAAGAGATTTCCTGGCATGAGAAAGTTCCTGTCTGTGATAAAGTTTTTCACAAATTGAGGCTGCAAAGGAAAACCTGTTTCATCCAGTTTATTCTTCAGCTTATTTGTTACATGGCAGAATGCTTAGATAGAATGCAAGGGAGAGAACAGGAGCTCTGGTGCTTAGGGAAGAGCATGTAGGTGACCTTAATTTTGCAGATTCCCAAGGTATCAATCAATTGAAATGCAAAGGTTTTGCAGCAAAACCATGGCATACATGACTGACATATCAATGGAACCAAAGGTGAACAACCTAACTGTTACTAGATAGTTTTCCCTATGCAGTGCAAAAAAAGTTAAGCACTGACACTGAAAAACAGGGAAGACAGAGAGGGAAAACATGCACACACATCTCTGCATATTTCAGATGGTGGAATTGGAGGATCTTATTCACAGCATGTGCCAGTAATTGCTATTTTACAGTTCTCCAAACTACATTAGGGCTTGCATTCCTGCATTTGCACATTGATAGCTTTGCACTGATGTCCTCTCAAAGCCACATTTCCTCCAAAATCTAATATTGCCAAGGAGAGACTTGCCAAGCTGTGCTAATACGTAGCTCTGCATGCTCAGATGATGACATTCCTATGACCCATTAATAATCCTACTGGCTAAGTGCCATGTTAAGAGATTGAGTGTTGATATGATAGAACCAGAAGATGAAACCAGGTGTCCAAGCTTTGATACTTTTATCTTACAGCTGGATGTGTATCCCATCAGAAAATCTCTCCATTAAAAGATATTGGCATCTCCTAGTGAAGCAAAAAAAAAAAAAAAACCCAAAAGACAAGGGCAGGACTTCATATGAGAGACAAAAGGTAAAGCAAAGCCAATAAAGTATTTTGCCTGGCTAACATACAGATGCAGAATAACTGGATTTGAATTCAAAGTGGCACCTCTAAAGCCAGGACTGAATGAGCAGGTATTTTGGGGGCTGAATTTTTCCATCCCAGCCTGTCAGAAAGGTTGAAGCAGGAAGGCTGCATGGTCATCCCTACCACTACAGGTAGAACAGCTATGAGGGGAAAGCTGTAGATTGACTTGTTAACTAACCCTCCCCTACCTGGAAGAGTTCCTCTGCTGAATGTAACAGGAACATTTTTATTTCTTCTGAGGCATGATTTAAGGTTCCTGCAGAATTCAGAAGAGCTGTGTAATGTGAAAAAGAGAAGGGACTTTACAAAATGCAAGGAAATGCAGGGTAGGTGAAAATAAAGCTGAGTGGGGTGATAATGGGGAATATAAGGAAATGCAAGCGTGACCCTTGCTAAGGCTGCAATTCAGAGCTTATTAATTTCTACAGATACTTTCCCTTGTTTTCAGTGGTCTTTAACCAACTCTGTATGTGGATTAATACAGTTTCTTTTACCAGTTTCCCAGTGTGCAAGTGCTACTGGTGCTAAGAACTAGAAACAGAGGACATAGAGTGCTCTGTATCATTGTGGAGAGCCCACCAGTCTACTCAAGGTGATTTGCAAAGAGATTTTCTCTGGTGTCAGCACAACTGCGTATCAGGGAATGAAATGACAGGGTAGATCATTGAGACAGAGGGGCAAAACTTTTTTGAAGAACTAACTTAACTGCCTTGTTAGAATTTGTTATATGGCAGATAGGCCAGACTGAAAGAAAATCTGGAGGAATAGTGATAAATGCTACAATAAGGATTTTTTAATGAGCACTATGGGTCTCCATATCCTCTGCCTTATCCCACATCCCAGATCATTCTGTCTTCCTGTGGAAGATCCACAACTCAAATCCAGAGATCTAGAAACTTTGCTAAAACAGGACTTACCAGCTTGATTAAAGATCCTTAGGAAAACCAGCCCACACTTTCTTGTCCCTGCCCAGGACAGCTTCTGTAGAAGGAATTGTTAAAGGCCAAGATGATTCCTGATTATTTTCAAAGGAAGAAATACTTTTATTAAAGGGGGCTTACAGTTCACAGGCAATGTTGTTACTCAGTTTTTATATGTCTCGTGAAACTAATAAATAGTAGTTTTTAGCAGCATGTGTGCAAGTAAAGAACTGCATTAGAGCGATCCTCTGCAAAATAAAGCAACTAAACCAAAACAATGCACCGTTATAGAGCACTGAAAGGGTCCTGTCACTGTGGTTATAGGCAGGCAGGTGGGATTGCAAAACACCTAGAGCTCAGCTTGCACATTTAATGTGCCTTTGCTTTGGCACAACAACAGTCTTGGGGCAGAGCCATCTCAGTGCATCCATGACACTGACTATGAGAAAACACATTGAGTGACAGGGAGGCAGTTGCTGCAAAAATCCCCAGTGTGGTTTCCCTAGCCAGTCACCCCTTGGGAAAAATGCACTCTTACTGTATGAGTGAACTTGTTGGATCGCAGTTCCTAGTAGCAGCCTCTTTTCACCAGCTTTTCTGTAAAACAAAATAGAAATGACAGGCAGTCAAGCTAGCTCCATATTAGAAATGTGGACGGCTGAGAAAATCGTGTTTTCTAGAAATTAAAGGGAATAATAACTAGAAAAGCTGGTTATCATTCTTGACTATGCTTTCTGTCAGCAAAACAGCTTAATGTTCTGTATTAAGTTCTTTATATAGTGAGCTATAGACACTAGAGAAAAAGAGAGAACTATAAAATCATTCCAGTTGTGATACTATGATAAGCTGATAAATGGGTCCATGAGGAGCAGAACCACAGATGTATATTACAAAGTTGTGTATGCTACACTGCATCTGAAATCACATTATAGGGGAGTAGTTTTGGCTGTGTTCTGCACAACAGAGCCTGAAACAGTCAAAAATCTGATGTAATTATTTTCTATTTTAGGAGTAGCCATTAAACATTCTTATGTGAATTTTAACAAGCAGCATTCTGTGAAGGAAAGAGATCCTTTGGTAGTGCGTGGTCTGGTGAAGAAAGACTTAACAGCCAGTTAGTAAGCCACATGGCAAAGGCTTATAATCTGTACAGCTTTTAATTCAGTGCCCTCTCTGCTGATTCCTGATGTGAGCTTCAAAGAGCCATGACAGGTTGCTCTGAGAAACTCTTCTTTGTCTTGCTGTAGCAATTCGTCCTGGAGGCGCTCAGATTTATTCCTGTCTGCTTCACCTGGGAAGACTGAATTCTCTAAGGCTGAAGCAGTCACAGTGCCTATACACTTCGCTTCCCATGGCAGACCCTGATCTCAGCAGGGGCTTGACATGTCCCTGATAATGAAAACCGTAGCCAGTAGCTTTAGTGAGTGTATGTGGGGATAATCTGACCTTGTTTCATTCCAAGGCAGGGCTGATATTCAGTACTTTTCTTAAACACAGAATCATACAATCATATATATGTGATACAAATCAATGGCAAGTGGTAATATGACTTTCCTTTGAGGAGAAGTCCTGATTTTCCTCTTCTCACAAGAAGCGTGTTTTAACAAAATGCAGACTCCTCAATCGTGTGTAACAACCTGCTACAAAACCTTAAGTTTCCAGGAAAAAGAGAAGAGTCTGCTTTTACCAAGACAGGCTTACATGCACAGGAATTTCATAGATCATAGAATCACAGGATGGTTTGGGTTGGAAAGGACCTTAAAATTATCCAGTTCCAACCCCTCTCCCATGGGCAGGGACACCTCACACTAGACCATGTCACCCAAGGCTCTGTCCAAGCTGGCTTTGAACACTGCCAGAGATGGAGCATTTACCACCTCTTTGGGCAACCTGTTCCAGTGCTTCACCACCCTCACAAAAAAGAACTTCTTTATATATATTTATCCTTATATACATATATTTCTAGGGATTCTGTCCCTCCTCCTGCAATTTGCAGCCCCTTGTCACTATAGTATCTTAGGTTTGGACTGACAGTCCACACTGGACAGTCCACACAGGAATGGTCTGAAGAGTCTTTGTCTGTGTGCAGTCTTTTCACCTGAAAGACAGTTGTGTCAACACATGATTTTCAAGTATTAGTGCAGCAGGAATGCTTTGGGAAGTGCTCATCAGTATGCATACAGTGGCTGCTGTGCACAAATATGTATGAAATTTTGATCAGTGGTATTGAAATGGTGATCCTGAATCTAAATTAGGAGGCTTCTAAATAGATCAAATCTCTGTTAAATGGGAACCAAGTAAATACTGCATTTTAAAATAAGAGTTCTCCATTTCAAAAAAGGAAATGTGATGTTAGTTGGTTATCCAGGCTAGCTAAAGCCCTTCAGGGAATGGAAGAAAACATTACTAAAATAACAGAGACATTTAAATGTAAAAAATAATTGCCTAGGCATAAGCAGGACTTTTATCATGCATGTGAAGCTTTTAAATCTTTAGATCTTGTTGAGATACGGCAGAGAGGACATAAAAATGCTTACCTGTGCAACGCCCTTCTGTAATCTGCTCAGGAAATAAATTCTCAAGTAAAATGATTATCCTAAAGAAACAAAAAATTCCCTAAACAGAAAGAGAATGTGCTATGTGTAATTGCAGGTACTGCTTGTGAGGAATCTTTACAGCTTGTTTTGAAAACCATTAAAACTTTGGACATCTTTATCTTCCACACCATCAAAGAAGAGAGCATTCCCATCATCAGTGACAGAGAAAAGGCAACAGCAAATTTTCCTCAATTGCCTTTGCACAGGAACTGAAATGCAACTTCCCCTTACATTGTCAGCTGTAATCCTGCAAGCAGCTCTTCATACAATCAGTACAGAACCCAGCACAAGGAAGACACCAGTGATTTTCTCTGGCTTTAGCAGTCCCCATCTCACACACCCTCTTTAATTATCATTCTAACAGAGATTTTTAATCCAACCAGTGAGAAACATTTGGATTAACAGTGCAATCTTTCAGGCTTGTGAACTGTACACTTATGCTTTTGTGGCAAAGGTTTTCTATCATGAAAATACCAAGATTTATCTAGCAAGATCCAAGTGCTTCTCCCTATTTAGGAGCTGTTATTGCCTTCATTCCAAATTGCACTTGAGCAGCAAATCTGCTATCTAACTCACTGTGTGTTCAGTCATGCTCTGTAGCTTCTGTGCATTTTTCTTGTTCAAGAAACACACAGGATGTTAGTAGTGCATATCTTCAAAACACCATGATGTCAATATTTGATTAGTTATCTGTTCATCTTAAGCCAGCCTATGCTTAACTCATCAAATATTTATGCTTTAATTGTGGAAAAGGAGAATGCAATGAATAGTAAAAGAAATAATGGAAAAACATGTAAAAAATTCAAAATCAGTTGGAAGTGGTGGTTGTAAGGGTAATACAATGCAGGCAGAATATTATCTCAGATTCCAAAATAACACTGGTACAAAATGCATCTGTGAAATAGAGACACTATCTTTGTGGTGCAACTGTAAGTGTAGCTACTTCAAATATTCCCAGTGTAGCCTTACTTGAAGTGTATCAGATGTGCTACACGTCACTCTGTCCTGCTGCTCTACATTCTGGATTCTGTACAAGCTGGGATCTCAAAAATTACTGTTGCTTTCTGTTGTTTCCCCGTTCCAGATGCACAGGGGACATTGAACATCTATATAATATCAGGGTGGGAACACAAAGACTAATAAATCAAACAAACAACTGTAGTTACCCTGACAGTCTCACATGGATCTGAAGAAGACAATCCTGTTCGCTTTCAGCCATATTCCGTATTCCATCCTGGGAGAAGGGGGAGTGAATGCATTTTCATGCTCCGCTACGTCCACACTTTCCTCTTACACTGCATATTATTGTTGTCACCTACTTGTGTTTTCTTTGGCTTCCTGCAAACTCATTGGGGCCCAAGCATATTGTTTGGTGTTCATGTATCATGCCATATGTGCTGCCACATGCCTGTACTGCACACTAAGTAATCCATATTTTGTATTCTGATCCCTCCAGCATGCTTAGCATTTAACTGGGAAATTACAGCAAAAGGAAGCTTCTTATTTTTGGTCACCTCAAAAATATAGTTGTGTAGGTATAATCAATTAAAACAATCAACCCACAACTGACAATTCTCTATCTACAATTTTGACATGACAAATAGTTGTGAACCCTACGGAGAAGAGTGAGATTAGTACTATATGGTGTATCTTCAACTGTCTTCCCAAATCATCTTCATAAGATTCAGAATAGCTGCCTATACCAATTATATTGGAGACTGTCTTTTTGACCTGACATCATCTTCATTTTACCCCCACCACAGCAAGTCACAAACTCTGATCCTGACAAACATCCTGCCCTGAGTGCCAGTGCAAACAGGGTACCTGAGTCTCTTTTTCGTCATTATAAGTGGAGCAACTCCACTGAAATGAATGAAATTATGCGAGTGGCAAAGCTGTGCAATATTAGAACTGCAAAAACCCCAGTAGTTAAGTTTTCCTTAACCTGATACACCTGCTTAACCTCCTGTCCTGTTGTGTATTAGTGTGTAGCTCTGCCTTTCAAACAGGATTGTCATGTACAGCAGCATTTCCAAACAAAAGTCCATTTAAATAACATGTAAATTAATTTTCAAAGGTATTCATTCTGTTTCATGACAGGGACTCTTATTTTGAGCATGAATCAGACTTCAAATAAGACTTTACCTGAGGCTCTGAGGATTTAGAAAGTAGCAATTAAAACTTTTGCTTTACATAAGACTTCTGCAGATCAGTGGGGCTGAGTTCTGATGCTGAATATCTGGTGTTTGTGAAAAATATTTTCCCAACATTTTATGCCAATATATTTCCTCTCCTAGTTGGAGTATGCAGATAGAAGAAAAATCAGGAGCCTTTCAAATGGTGATTTATTTTGAGTGGATGAAAATCATCCCTCTAAGAGGTTAGTACTTACAAGCACAGATCCTTCTCCTGCCCTGTTGAAAATCAGGAAGCAATGCACTTTGTGCTGGCCCTAGAAAGGCATCTGATATGTCTTTCTATGTGCTTGTTTTACATTTCACGATTATGATATTTATACAACCAGTAAGTATATATAAGAAGGCATGGAAAAAATAACACTTCAGTGGAATGATATTTCCACTTGCAGATGACATAGTTAATGTTTTATTGATAAGATGTAGGTCATCTATATACGTACCCTTTACTTCATTTCCTTTGCAGGCAGGCAAGAAATCTGTCATTCACATTTGTCTCTACATCTTAGTCAGTATTCTCAGTATACTTAATATTTTCATCAATTACCTGGATGAGGGAACTGAGTGTACTCTCAGCAAGTTTGCTGATGACACTAAATTGGGAGGAGTGGCTGACACACCAGAAGGCTGTGTTGACATTCAGCGAGACTTGGACAGGCTGGAGAGTTGGGCAGGGAGAAACTTGATGAAATTCAACAAGGGCAAGTGTAGAGTCTTGCATCTGGGGAAGAACAACCCCATGTACCAGTACAGGTTGGGGGTTGACCTGCTGGAAAGGAGTGAAGGGGAAAGGGACCTGGGGGTCCTGGTGGATAGGAGGATGACCATGAGCCAGCAATGTGCCCTTGTGGCCAAGAAGGCAAATGACATCCTAGGGTGCATTAGAAAGGGTGTGGTTAATAGGGCAAGAGAGGTTCTCCTCCCCCTCTACTCTGCCTTGGTGAGGCCGCATCTGGAATATTGCGTCCAGTTCTGGGCCCCCCAGTTCAAGAAGGACAGGGAATTGCTTGAAGAGTCCTGCTCAGAGCCACAAAGATGATGAAGGGAGTGGAACACCTCCCTTAATGAGGAGAGGCTGAGGAAGCTAGGTCTCTTTAGCTTGGAGGAGACTGAGGGGTGACCTCATCAGTGTGTACAAATATGTAAAGGCTGGGTGTCAGGATGATGGAGCTAGGCTTTTTTTCAGTGATATCCAGTGATAGGACAACGGACAATGGGTGTAAACTGGAGCATAGGAGGTTCCACGTTAACATCAGGAAGAACTTCTTTAAGAGTGACAGAGCACTGGCACAGGTTGCCCAGGGGGGTTGTGGAGTCTCCTACATTGGAGATATTCAAGGCCTGCCTGGACAAGTTCCTGTGTGATGTACTCTAGGTTACCCTGCTCTTGCCAGGGGGGTTGGACTAGATGATCTTTTGAGGTCCCTTCCAACCCTTGGGATTTTGTGATAAGACTTTAGCAGTATCATCTCTCATTAAGTTGATGGTTAAGAGCCTGACCTTGTTGTTCAACCACTGTTAGTGGGCTGAGAGGTTCCACAAAAGTATTTGGGTACATGAACATCTGAGACTTTTGAGTTAGGAAGGACAATCTGCTGTTAATCTGCAAAAGCAGTCAGTTCATTCTTCTACCCCTTCCCTCGTCTTCCTTACCACAGTGCAAGTGTGAAGGTGCAGACTGAGCAATGACAGAGGTGATAGAAATGTTCACATACAAAGTCATGCTTCTTTCTAAAGTTGCTTGGATGGAAATCTAAAAATTAATGGAATCGTAGGTTCACCATCTTCACTGAGTTAGCATGTGTTCACTTACAGTAAACTTCATTTCTGTGCAAAGACTTATGCACGGTTTCAATATCCCTTCAGCTCAGTATCAGCCCTTTCAGTGGCAATAAATGTGTCTTTAGCACAATTACTTTCATTCTGATTTATAATTCACTGAGTTAACTCACTGGTCACAGTCATCTTTTGTTTCTGCCTGGGCATCAGAATTATTCCTTACTCCTATTAACTGAATCCCTTTTGAAATAATGGTAGAAAATAACTTGTAGTTTTGATGTGGGCATAAAGAGAAGGTTGACTTGGGTACAACACAGAAGCTGGGGATGGAGATCAAGATTTATGCCACTGATGAAACTGCTCAATGGATTTTTGTATTTGAATCCCTGTCACTCTAAATCAAAACTGACAATGGCAAATGTATTGACTCATATTTTGGTTTTTCTTTAATTCATACATATAAAGCTAGCTACTGGTAGTGTGTACTTTAGTACCATATTCTGGATCTCACACCTAGTTTTGAGAATGTTAAAACAAGAATGAACTTCGTGATGTATAAAATAACAAGTAGAAACAGTTCAGTAGAATAAACAAATGATTTCTGCAGTGTATGAACATGAAAGCTGCCCTGAGGAGTTCCCTTAAGCACAGCATTGTAAGAACTGTTTGCAAATTGAGTTTTCCATGTCACTAAAGTCTACTGCTACAAAATATGCTGTTGCTCAAAGTTAAACTGGAAAGATGCCTTCTGGCAGAGTGGAATCACTTAGGAGCATGGGGATAGATCACCCACAGTCAGTGAAAGACAGCAAATAAATACTTCTGTGCCCATTCTTGGTCACTCTTGTTTTCCTATTATGCAGCAGCTCGAAAAATCTTACTTATTTTCATCAGATCTGCTTCCACTGTAAATTCTGGCTTTAGTTTTATGTGTCATTTTAATTCCATATTTGAGAAGTGGATCTGGTGGCTCTTTGTTCATTGCTTTAAGAGTACAGTTGCTGAGGTCTTTCTGGTTGGTGCTCTTTTTTCTCCAGTGTTATCTTCCACAAGTATGCCTGAGTGTGTATGTGTAAGAAGAAAGCAAGAGTGCAGGTGGGGGAAAAGAGAATGAAAAAATAAGCATTAGTCATGTCTTTAAATTACATTCTCAGAGATACCTGGATATATTTAATTTTTGGTGGTTTGTTTTTTGGGTTTATTTTTTGAAATATAACTCCTTTCTCCAGGGTCCCCACCCTGCTTTACAAGTAGGAGAATTTATTTTCCCCTTCAGAGAGGCAGAAAGATTAAGACACACACAAATAATGCTGAGTTAATCATCAATTTCTCTGTTTTGCTTTGGTTTTTGTCTCGTTCACCAAAATATTCCCTCATCTAATTCATATCTCAGCATTTCTACCTACGAAATACCTATTTTTGTGTGGTTTGAGCTGTGTATCTGCTTTAAAGTTTAATTCCTTTAGTACAGCGACTGAGTCTTCTGACAAAAAGCACCCAGATGAACTGCCAAGTCAAGACTCAATGTAACAATGCCATCTGAGGGAGACTTTGAAAACATCATTAGCTGTCCTTGCTTCTAGATGCTTATTTGAATCTATACATTGTCATCTTTGGAAGCTTTGGAAGAGTTTAGTTTTAAGTTTTCCTTTTCTGCTACAGCAGTAATTTATCACAAAATGTATTTTAAATCAGTTCAGTAAAATGGTGGTCTCGAAGTTTCAAATCTAGTTCTCTTTTGCCTCATGTACAGTAACTGGAAGAGCACATGATTTACAGACAGTGCATGCTCAGCACTTTCTGAAGGCAAACTCCCACTCTTATCTTTCAAGTTGAACGTTCAAAAAGAGAAGCATCCCAAAACCTCAGACACATTTTGAAAGTCAAAGTGAATCTTTGCTATAGCATATTTGTTGTCACTGACTGATTTACTTTTTCTCTCTACTTTTTCAGGCATAGAGCACAGAGATTACTAAGTCTTGTAGCCCATGTATGTGGAATAGAATTCGTGGCCCTATAAAAAGGACTCTATGTTCATTATTTTCAAGAGATCAAGCTATTTCGGTCTCTGAAAAGAACCATTCCACAGCATTAGAAGTTCTCCATGTTGCAAGTGTGTTCCATTACACTGCAGCACTAGGCCTGAAGGAAGATGGCTGATCAAACCTTCTTCTGCATCTTTCAGACTTCACACCTGCTTGGAGACAAGACAGTTTTCCATTCATAGACTTGGTCACCCCATCACACTTGCCAAAGCAATTCTTAATAGTTGTACTAAGCTGCAACAGCATGTAATTCATACTTGGAAATAAAGGACCAACTTCTGCTGATGCAGATGCATGCAAAACAACACAGTTCTTACACTGAAACCTTTTCACTGCTAATACAGACTCAAAGGCAGTCTAACTTCCTGCCATAATACACATTTACTCATCCCTTTAGATTTCACAGAGCAAAAGTGGTTTTCACCTGTCACAGAACTACTGGAACTTGTCTTCATGTGCCACTAGCATAAGAGTTTCTTTGAAAATGTCATGGGAGAGCCATTTGCATGCAGTACATTGTGGACATGCTCCAAATGCTGCTGAACCAGAGGCATACAAATGTAGAAGTCTTATAAAATAGGGTTTGTTGTGCCTAGTCCTTGAGAGATGGCATATTGGAAAGAGAGAAATAAATGCATGAATTGATACCATAGCCATTCTTGCCTTAGGAGATACATGTCAGCTGCTCTCTATTAGTAGTGCTGGTTAATGCCAACTTTACAGAGACCTTCACATGACGAATCTCTGAAGAAATGAGTGGGAGTGTACATGAACTTAAGAATTTATATGGAGCAACTGCAACATTTGCAAATAGAATTTGTAAGACCCTTTATTCAGGATATGCAGATGTGCATATTGGGGCACTTACAGCTTAGTTTGCATCTAGTAATAAGTGGCAACAATGGGCAAAAAAGAAAAGGTCTTTTGTGACAGAACTTGCATAACCATTTCTAGGACCTATACAAATACAGGGATTAATGGGCAGAAAGGCATAGAGTTAAGGACATACTGTATCTTTTCAGCATCTTGCTTTTTTGCTATCACAGATCCTGTAGCTACCAAAAATAACCATCAGTGCAATTAATCATTTTGCTGTATAGTACCTCCTTTGCTTTTATTTTCTTTCACTTATGTGATATATAAACTCAGAGATTTCCTGCACTATTTCCTGTGGAATATGCTTCAGCTTTGGAGATCAGAAAAGGTAATTAAACCCCCCTGTTATCGGGAAGTTTAAATTTGTCATATGTGGACGTTTGACATCCCTATGTCAAACAGGGCTACTCGAGCTGAAAATGTTTAATAACTTCATTAATGGTTTCAGCAAGGTATTAAAGAATGTGGTGATTAAATTTGCAGATTAACACCAGGACTGAAGGGCTGCAAGCAACTGGGAACATAGGATTAGTATTCAAAGCTATGTTTATAAATTAGAGAAATTAAGTGAAAAAATGTGAATGCAACATGATAAAAGTAAGTGCAGCACAGGTCAGAATGATTGCTCCAGCATCAGGAAAATAGGGTGATGGCTAGTAGGAGTTCTGAGGAAAGAAATCTAGAGGACTTCAGAGGATCATATAGTAGACTTAAACCAGTGTTGTACTACTGTGCACATAAGAAACAACATTTGAGCTGCCCAGACCAATGCACAGCAGGTAGGAGATAAATGCTCGGTATTTCCCTTACCCCTACTGCAACAATCTAACTCATTTGTTACATTGCACTTGGGAAAAGATTTGGACCAACTAGTCCTCAGTGATGGTAGCCAGAAGGATCCCAGGTCTAAAAAAACATGGCTTTGAGGAAAGACTGAAGAAATTGGGAAGATGCAAGGATGTCAGGGCTGATGGGGCTAGGGGAGAGAGAAAACAAATTGCCATCTAGTAATAAGAATCTTCTTTCTTACATCTGCGTTCTGTCAGTAATGTTCTGTTATCATTAGACTTCTAAAGGAATATCTCTAGACAGCAGCATTTAGCTTTTTTTTTGCTTGCCTACATATTTATATCTGTTTTCTTGGCTGAATAGATAGGAGGATGTCAAATAAGTCCTATTTTTCTAGGCCAGTTTGACAGAATTCAAATATTGCTGTTTATTGTTACCCAGTATGGCTTTAAAGTTGAAATTCAGTAAAAATGCCTGACTTTGTGATGAAAATATCAAAGTTGGAGTTAGACTTTGTATTTAACTGCCTCTAATGAAAGAGAATTCCCCTACTTACTTTCAAGTACCCAGTTCAGAAGGAACAGGAAAATTATTAAGTGTTAATACGTGACCTGTTAGCATTTTATATAGAATTATAGAATCATAGAATAGTTAGGGTTGGAAAGGACCTTAAGATCATCCAGTTCCAACCCCCCTGCCATGGGCAGGGACACCTCACACTAAACCATGCCACACAAGGCTTTGTCCTTGAACATCACCAGGGATGGTGCATTCACAACTTCCTTGGGCAACCCATTCCAGTGCCTCACCACCCTAACAGTAAAGAACTTCTTCCTTATATCCAATCTAAACTTCTGTTTAAGTTTCAACACTTTACTTCTTGTCCTATTACTACAGTCCCTAATGAAGAGTCCATCCCCAGCATCATTATAGGCCCCCTTCAGATACTGGAAGGCTGCTATGAGGTCTCCAAGCAGCCTTCTCTTCTCCAGGCTGAACAGCCCCAACTTTCTCAGCCTGTCTTCATATGGGAGGTGCTCCAGTCCCTGATCATCCTCGTGGCCTCCTCTGGACTTGTTCTAACAGTTCCATGTCCTTTTTATGTAGAGGACACCAGAACTGCACACAGTACTCCAAGTGAGGTCTCATGAGAGCAGAGTAGAGGGGCAGGATCACCTCCTTCAACCTGCTGGTCATGCTAAACATCTACTTTAACTGTTTATTTTATGTTATTGCTTAGACCATTCTGCAATCCACACCATTTTTGGACATCGTGCCATTCTGCAGACACAGGTGGGCTCTTCTCCCAGAGTATCACAGTCATTTTGCCCTCAAGTATTTGTATCAACATGTGGAAGCAGCTATGATTGTGCAACTCTGTAATTTTGAAATGATTTTTTAATGGATTGACATGTAATTCATTGAACTGTTTTTCAAGCATCAGCTGTTTCACTACCAACTCTCTGACACTCCTCTAGCATCTCAATCATAGAATCAACTGGATTGGAAAAGACCTTTAAGATCATCAAGTCCAACTATTACCCCAGCACTGCCAAGGCCACCGCTAAACCATATCAGTAAGGGCCTTATCTACACAGTTTCCGAGCACTTCCAGGGATGATTCCACCACTTCCCTGGGCAGCCTGTTCCAATGTCTGATTACCCTCTCTGTGAAGAAATGTTTCCTAATACCAAATCTAAACCTTCCTGGTACAGCTTGAAGCCATTTTGTCTTATCACTTGTTACTTGGGAGAAGAGACTAACCCCCACCTTACTACAACCTCCTTACAGGTACCCCCTGAGCCTTCTTCTCTCCAGACTAAGCATACCCATTTCCCTCAGCTGTTCCTCATAAAACTTATTCTTCACCAGCTTTGTTGCCCTTTTCTGGACCCACTTGTAGTGAGGGCCCCAGAACTGAACACAGGATTCAAGGTGCAGCCTCACCAGTGCCAAACACAGGGGGATGACCCAAGCAGAAGGGCTGCAGTGTCTATTGATGAACCTCAGCCTCTTCTGTATTCGCTTACATTACAGGTATTTTCCCAGCAGTTAATTTGGCTTGCCTTCTCTTTATCTGATGAGTACCGGATTTATATCCAAGGTATATAGATTAGACTTGTCTACACAGAGACAGACAGACTTCATTGATAAACAAGTAATTTATTTCCAAGGTTAGTTATCAAGGGCATAGCTAACATTTCTAGTTAGGATACATCATTAAGAGCTGAGCTGAAGTTTTAAAATTCAAACAGACAGGAATGGATAATGCTTTGCAGGGCACCTCCAGTAATGACAGCAATTTTCTGAGAATCACATGCTCTTCCATGAAGTGCATCTGTAATTATTTATCTCATTAATTGGATAATCTGTTTTTATCAGCATGACCATGAGAAAATGCATTTCAGCATACAGATACAATGCCAATGCCTTGTGTGTGGTTTTATGAGGTTTTCAGCCTTTGAAGTATTAATGCCGCAAGAATGTGCAGAGAAGATACTCTTCAGTAATTTTCTGTCACTGTCTAAGGACTGGTTTGCATGTCATCATTACAGATGCATCCAACTTCACTATACAGGGAGATACACCTTGCTGTCTTCTATGCTGCATTTACATGATGAATCTTTCTTCTCCCCAATACTCATTTTAGGAAAATTACTATTTTCTTCTTTTCTGGTTTGATCTTTCCACTTTTTTAGTCTTTCACTTTGCTCACTAAACTAACTTAATAATAATAGAAACACAGAATGGTCTGGACTGGAAAGGACCTTAAGGTCATCTAATTCAAATCCCCCACCATGGACAGGAATGCCTCACCTTGACCATGTTTCCCAAGGCTCTGTCCAACCTGGCCTTGAACACTGCCAGGGATAGAGCATTTTCCACTGCTTTGGGCAACCTGTTCTAGTGCTTTACCACCCTCACAGTAAAGAATTTCTTCCTTATATCTAACCTGAACTTCCCCTCTTTTAGTTTCGAAATATTCTACTCTTAAGTAGTTAACCACAGCTTTCTAATATGGTTAAGTTTGAATAAGTAAAATGTCTTTCAACAAGCTATTTAGCCATCCAACAGCAAAAGAATATTTGCAAAGAGCATTAGAGCTGTTGCTCAGCTCCAAGAACTGCTCCTTAGGGGAAACTCTGAGCTTGTGTATGGGATGCTTGTCCACATTGGCATCTTTTCATCTTTCCCTCTTTCCTTGTATCTTTATCCCTCAAAACTAACCCTACCACAAATCAGTTCCTGTAAGGTGTATGCAAACCTGTCCCCAGTAACTCAGGAACAGAGGTTAGTTCAGGAGTCAAAGGAGCTTGCAAGAGTGAATTGAATGGATGTGACATCTCTATTCTCCATTTCTGCATTATGGCTCTTATTTTCCTTCAGGAATGAGACAAAAAGGGCTTGTTTCCAAGCTAGTGAGTGTAAAGTTGAAGTAATTGCATCTGCAAATACGTGGTCATGGTTTATATGGTTGAAATAAATGACATCGTGTCTCAGTGCTCAGTGATGTAGAAAACACAGTTAGAGAAAAAACATAATTTTGTTTTCCTTTCTTCTTTTTTTTCTTCTCCCTGATTAACCCACATGTCACATTTTCCCTTTATCTGAATTCTACCTCATGTGATGATAAGCAGCTGTGTGCTCGTCAGGGTAGAATCTGAAGCAAAACACCTGTGACACGGACTTTTACAAGGGACTGTAATGATGCTCCTCCAACATTAAGCATGGTGTGATTTGTTATTCACTTTCTGATAGCCTGAGTATACAGCACAAGGGGAACCATATCAATTTGTTATGCTTTAGCAAACAAACAGTGTTTGTGAAACATCCAAAACAAGTCTGCTGCTAGCCCTGCATTGTGTATAGGTTACTATCTTTAAAAGTATGGGTGTTTCCATTGTTTTGATCTTGTAGAATTCAAGTTAATAACCTAGAAGTTAAATTTATAAACTTAATATCTAATACATACTTTCCCATAGTTGAATGAAGTTAAATTCCAAAGAAAATTCACCTCAATTTGATTTGTTATTTTAAAGGAAAATTATCCTAATTTTCAGGAGTTGTGTTACTATACTTGCTATTGATTCATGGCTGTGTTTTGTAAACTAAAAGCAATATTCTCTCAAACTATATTTAGGTTGATCATAAAATTTAATCTTGCTGTCTTATTCATGGGAAAGAGCCCTTAGATGTTAGAATGATAGAATGGTTTGGGTTGGAAGAGACCTTAACAACACCGAGTTCCAAGCCCCTGCAATGGGCAGGGATGCCTCATACCGAACAATGTTGCCCAAGGCTCTGTCTAACCTGGCCTTGAACATTGCCAAGGATGGGACATTTACAACTTCTTTGGGCAACCTGTTCCAGTGCCTCACCACCCTCACAGTAAAGAACTTCATCCTTACATCTAACCTGAACTTCCCCTTTTTAAGTTTAAACCCATTCCCCCTTGTCCTATCGCTACAGTACCTGATGTAAAAGATCGACCTGCCACAGGGTAAGACTTGCCTGCTGTAATAACAAGGCAGACTGATCACATCTCTTCTGTGTTCTGTAATGAGGAGAGAGTATCCCTCAGTGCAGCTGTTTCCAAATCTGTGTGATTATTTGAACTGGTGTCTAAGGTTTCTGCTGGAGATTCAGAGTTTGCTGACTCCTTCAAAACACAAAGAGAAAGCACTGCCTGTTCCAAAACAGGGGACTTGGATACATACAGAGATGTAGTGGTATGGCTGTTGATTGTTCTACTGAATTGCCAGACTGCTCCTGTAGACAAGCACGTTCTGAGGGAGAGGCTGGATGAAGTGGTTTGGAAGTGGGAAAATTGACGAATCTGTATTCCCCTGCCAGTGGTAGGAGTGCTGGTTCAGCCTTCTTCATGCTCCTGCCCACTTCCTCTGGTTTGGTGAAAGCCAAAAGGAAGAAGGCAGCAAAAGGAGGAAAGAACAGAGAACAGGAAAGTACACAGGGTTTGGAAATTGATGACAGAGGAGGCAGGAGGATTGTTGGGATCTAGGAGACATTCCCAGGTTGCAGAGAAGGTGTCAGGGCCTGGTGGAGAAGTGGGGTGGCTTTTCAGGAGAAGAATAAGGAGAAATAAAGCAGCTGAGACTTGAGCACAGTGCTGGGGATGGAGAGGGACATGAAGAAGTGTGAATTCTCATCCCAAGAGTGAATGGTGGAGCACAGCAAAGCATACCAAAACCTTGCCATGCAAACCAAACACATTAGGCTAGAGCATCTCAGCGTGGGCACAAAGTCTACTTCTACACCTGTACAGTTGGAAAGAATGCATTGGATTATCCTTCCATACCCTGTTCAAAGTGAAGGGTCATAACATACTGGCTAAGAGAGACATGCACAGACAGCAATAGCTACAATGGATATCCATTCCTCCTTTTTCCTAGCCTGGTTGCTGCAGGCAGCTGGAGGGAGTGCAGCCTGGGAGCCCTGAGCACTGCTGCATAATTTTGCTCTTAGTAATGATTAAAAATCTGCTCAGTTACTGATTTCTGAGGAGTCAGTTCCAGTTCAGCTGTGACAAGTTCTTTTTCCAGCTGCATCTAAATGATTGTTTTCATATTCAGACCCATCATTAAAGATTTCAGAAACAATAAGGAAAAGTATAGTTTTCATAGGGATATTTGTAATCCTTGTGAATCTGGAAAGTTCCTGTAAATAGCCTACTCTTAAATTCATTTGTGTTGGTCTCTCTCTCCTCGTTGTTGCTTTACCTGAACACTACAAAGGCTTCTAGATGAGTGCCATGTGTTTAAGTAGCCAGTGTCCTAGTTTATGCTGCTCACATGATGCAGTTTAAAGCAAACCTGCCTTCAGTGCAAATCTGGAGTAATCCCACTATTGGTAATGAAAGTACTCCAGAATTACACCAGTTCAAATGAGAATAGATTATAGTGCTGTGATACAAACCCAAAGCAATCCACCTGAACTGAGCTCTTAAAGTAACCACCATAGATGTATGACAGAGCTGTGGCCACACAGAATCACCACTTCTCAATTGTTGATTTCAGATGGGTTTATTTTTATTCCCAGCAAACTTGAAGTGCCATCAAACAAAACTCGATCAGAATGTGAAATCTGAAAATATTCAGTATTGCCATTTTGCATTCAAACACCTGACCCCAAATTGTTCAATTCTTCTGGCACTTCCATGGGCAAATGAAACCAGTGTCATGATCCTGGCATTCCTGGATCCCTCCTGTAAGTTCTGTGTACTGTGCTTTGGCTTGTATTTTGGCCTGGGCTGGAAAACTGCAGCAAGCACATGTGACGACAGTCATATAGGCTTTGGACTGTTAGATTAGTAGGAGTTGGGTATATGATTGACTATATGAAAACTGCTAAGAGCATTTTATGAAAGAATTGTCATTGATTACAGGTCAGGTTTGCTGAAGTCTCTCGTAACAGGAAGTGCATTCAATATGGTGATCCATCCTGCTGTGAATTCATTTGGTGATGAATTTAATTCATGAAAGGACAGACCTCATATGGCTCCCTACAGAACATGTTTTTTCCTCATGTCTCAGAAACTAATTGCAAATGTACTTCAATAGGTTTTTACCACAGCTGATAATTTCTGTCATGTTTTATACATGGGCTTTATTGTGATAATAATCTGAGTTCCTAGCACCATATTCCTTATTAGTGGCATTTTGGGGATAGCGCATTACTAAACTTTTACTTTACCAACAGTCATCATTAAAATAACTTGGCTTTCT
Source organism: Melopsittacus undulatus (assembly GCF_012275295.1). Classification (NCBI taxonomy): domain Eukaryota; kingdom Metazoa; phylum Chordata; class Aves; order Psittaciformes; family Psittaculidae; genus Melopsittacus; species Melopsittacus undulatus. Next base: position 14,627,269 of record NC_047532.1, read on the forward strand.
CTTGACAAAGGTTTATGAGCAAGTGCACTAACATGGTAAGTTTATTTGGAAAGCTGCACATAAAGTCTTACTTCCCAGGCACCATTCCTTTATTTAAAAGCTGTCCTCTGCTGCAGACTGAAGTATTCTGTTGGCAGAACCACTTCCTTAAGCACCCTGGATAAAGGAGATGTGACTGACAATTTGTCTTCAAAATACTCTGTTTTCTTCAGGAAGCCTTATCATTAATAGGTGCCTTTAGCAATAGTGGATCTTTTTATTGCCAGTTTCCAGCCTGTAAAAATCACTCATACCTCACCACAGCAACAGTCATTATTACCTTGTAAAGACCTTTTGTTTGCTCCTTGTCAGGAGCTCCTTGTCACTGCACTCATTAATCTGAATAAAGTGCATGTTGTTTATCTCCATCATTTCTGAGAGCTGGCGATGAGCTCTGTCAGTCTCACAAATATGGAGATGAATGGCTTTCCTTGGAAAATCAATGCCAGGGCAGGGAACAACAGTAACAACTGAATAAAGTGCTGAGGAAAAGAAAGGTAAAACTTATAAAGTTGAAAATTAAAGCTCCTTGATTTCAAAATAAGATTAAATTCTCTTTTGATTAACGGCTGGTACACTGAATTCTCTGAAGTCAGTGGAAATTTGTCTGTTTTCCATGGGAGCAGGATCCAATGGCAAAATGGGTACATATTTAATTTCTCAGCAGATACAGAGCCCTTTGAGTTGGTTGAGCCCATTGATTAAGCTCAATACAATACGAGCTTACAGACCACTCGGTTGATCAAACACACGTGGCAACCAGTGTGGTGGATTAGAGCCTGAGGCCCTAACCCAGATCTATGGTCATCATGTGAGCAAAACCAAGGTGACTGATTTGGTGAACCTTCTCCATTTCCACAGAGTAGTAACAAGGCTGTTCCTTTGAAATCCACAGCTATGAGAGGATATAGATGAAAACCAGAAAGGGAGATGTGCTTTACACATGTTTGTAGCTATGTGCAGTGTGTATGGTGAGAGAAATTACAAATGAATAAATGATGATGTTACACTGCACAAATTATTTCATTGGGTCACTAAGAGAAATGGATTTATTTTTGGTCTTACACTGACAGCTCAAAGTGTTCAGTGCTGATGTGGAGCAGCTGTGGAGAGACATTGGTACCCACATGCTCTTCAAGTCTCATTTCACCTTTGAACAAAATGAAGCCTCTCATAGTTGCTATGAGTTGTTCTGTCTTGCTTCTTACCATGTAAAGCACGATGCAGGGAATGGTGGAAATGTACAAAAATCCTTTGCTGAAGTTGCTGTGAATATGCAGACATCCATCTTTAGCAGCAGAGAAGGAGAAACCTTGTTCTTCAAGGTTTATTTCTAAGGATTGAATAATGTGAAAAACTTGCTAAAGCTGAAAATCTTGGGATTCAGATAAGCTTTTCCCATATATTTCTTATCTCTTATGGCTGCTGATAATGGCTGGCCTTTTCACCTGCAGGACTGCTTAAGAGCACATGAGAATGTGAGTGGTAAATGAAAGCAGTCTGCATATATTCATGAATGCAAGTGGTAGCTTATGTCCCAATTTCCAGTGAGCAGCTTCATTTGATGTGACAGAAAGCATGCAAATTGGGATATTGGCATGAGCAAAAAAAGGGGTTTGTGCATACGGTGTTACAGAAGAAAGCATCAGTGTCTACATATATTAAGACTAATCTGTTTTTAAGGTAGCAGCACTGTGAGGAACAGCTCTTCTCGCGTTCACTGTTTTAAAAACAGATTTGGGATTATACAACAACCTACAAAGAGGGTTTTCGTACCAAAGCAAATGTAATTCCTGAGGGTGACTGTCCACAAGTGCTATCAGTGGAAAGCTTACAATCAGGAGTCCCAAACCACAAGAAAGATACAACTATGTCTGGTCATGTGCCAAATGGCAATTAAATACTGAGCATTCAGAGACTTCTGACCTAAAACCTCAACCTAGAAGTCAAGCAAATTCAAAAGCTTTTTCACCAATTTTCCCTTCCTAAAGTTGATGTAGATTTAAATGGAAAAAGCCACTGTTGACACTGTTTTCTCTCTGGGTTCTGAGGTTTCTGACTTTCTGTTAGAACTGACAAAGCAGAGGAGGGAAAGCTCTGCAGAACAGTTGTTCAAAATACCCACAGGAAGGAGATATGAAGGAGCAGAATACAGGCAAATTTGGTAGTCCCCTTTCCTTTTTGCCTCCTTTCCTGCTCTATTTGCTTAGCCTCTTTCTTCCCTTCTTCCTTGAGGCAGGTTTTCATCTGATGTTAATGCTCGTGTTAGAGAGCTCCATGTTGTGCAGTGAGTACCCAGCTAATTCTACAGAGTGAACTCAGTCACTTGGAAAGAAAGGGATTTTCTTTACCTGCTGCTCTCTTTTCTTTTGGCATTGACCAAACCCACAGGATTGTTCATAACACTATGTTCCATCTCCTGTATATAGGTCAGCTGCTGCTTTTGTGGTGGCTCTCCTTAGCACTGACACTGTTACCAGTGCTTTAGTGAGAGCTTCATCCCTTTGTCCTACTGTTTGTGTTTTAAATTTCCTACTAAATGGCCATTTAAAGCAAATTCCATTAGTCAGTAGAACATCACTGTGATTTCAGATATGATTTCTAGAGCAGGACTTGTGATGACAACTGTTTCTTCATCTTGGACTGTGTATTTGGTGATTCATTCCCCTAAATAAAATCTGCCAACTCCAGATTCAGACATAATCAGTTATATTTTTTTTTTGCTCTGTCCACCTCCAGACACTGATACATCCTAATATCCTAAAGGGACCCTCTGAGACTGAAACTAAGCAGTATTTTTATTAGGGAGAAAAAGGGGCAAAAGGTGTTCTTCTACTGGCTAGTTTCAAGATGATACAGTGGAAAAATTGAGGGTTTGTCAAGGCGTTTAAAAGTGGAAGGAGCTGGACACAGAACGGAACTTCACCTTTTGATAGCTTATGCTCTGCAGATGGGTATCTTGGAAAAGGCTAATCTTGTATTGTAATGCTGGCCTGTGTTCCAGCTGGAGAGAATTAATTGAGTTGGCAGAAAATAGGAGCTGCACTTGGTTCTGTAACTGACTTAGCAGCCTGAAATGAAAGGGGAAGGGCTGGCATGTGTATGCTGCCAACCCAAGCCTCCAGCAATGTGGGGACACCTACTTCCCTGCAATGACTGTTAAAGTCAGCAAGGCTGGGCATGCTGAATTGCCCCTTTGTTAGATGTCTGCAGCAGCTGAGGTTTCCACCTCAGACAGGCAAGGCACCTGGAACAGTTCAGAAAGAAAAAATGCTGAAAATGTTTTTTTTTTTCCGATTCCTTTTCACTTAGGCTGCTGGTCATGAGGGTTTGATCCATGCCCACCATCTTCCTCTCATTCCTGGAAGCTTGAAGTCCTTTACTTCCTCAAATATGTGGCAATCTTCTTGCATCTCAGATTATTTTTCCCCCTTTCTTATTCCTTGAATACTTTGTTTGCACTTTTGTTAACCAACTTGGTACTTGTTAACCAACTTCTCACAATAGTCAAAAGGCAAGTAAAAATTCTGCAGGTTTGGTACGTTCTGGTGACCTGTAATCCATCCTGTACTGCAGGCCTGCATTGCCTTCGTGTTTTTCTTCCTGAGCTCATTTCAAATGGTTTTTTGCTGTCAGCTTCCCTGTTTATCCCCTCTGCTTCCAGGTTGCTCCTGCCAGCATTCTTGCCTGCCACCTATCGTACGTTGGGAGATGTCATCACTTCTCCCTGAGCCATGTTTGCACTGAGCACACACATTTAAATATGGATGAGCCTGGATAGATTCCACTTTGTCTTTTGCCTGGCGCTATTATAAGCTTGTCGTAAACACTTTCTAAAGGATTGCCACATTGAAATATTTAAGAAGGCTTTTAATCTAGTCACACTGATTAAAATTATTTAGTCCTTTAATGCACCTCTCATGCTTGCTTCTATTTGTTATACTTACTGTGCTAGCTTGCAAATTTGCTGAGGAAAGATCATCAAATAATGATACTAATCTTAGCAACTCCCATGCTTTTGTCATGAAAGGCTCATCTTTTACCACTTCCCACAAAAGAGGAGGTGGCAGGAAAGAAATACACAAAAGAAAGACAAATATAAAATATTTATGAAGTATAAAAGAAATGGGGGAGTGGTTGTTCAATAATAACTGAGGCAGGAAAAGATTATAACTGAAAAGGCTTTCTAATCATTTGATTCCAGGACTTCAAGCCTGAATTGCAGTATCAGTGGCAGTTATGGCAATTCTGTCCTTAGGGAAAACTTCTTACTGCCCTTCAATGTCTGACAAAACCAACAGTCCTCTGAGAAGTGTCAGGTTATTCGTGACTTTGGTTCTACATGCAGCAAGCTCCTGCTTTATGTGTTAGTTCAAAGCCAGTAAGGACAACAAAGTTTTGCCTGTTCTTTGTCTTTTATTCTCCTGGATAGCTTGCCATATCTAATTAATACATTGTCATCCATCACTATATGAGTTCTCAGCGCTGTCTTCCATATGAAGTGTTTTATTCTGTTTTTCTCTTTGTGCCCTTGTGTTGTGTAATGGGATCTAGCCAGCAGACAATAGAAGCAGCTGGCTCCAGTGCCAGAATGTGTGGCAAACATCTCCTGTTCCTTGCTGTGCTGCTTCGAAGCTCAAACCTAATGGAAAGGCTCAACACTCAGAAGCACAAACCAAAACTAATTTAGAGAGACAAAAACCTCTATTATCACCAGCAGGTAGTAGAAGTCCATGTTACCTTGCTCATCATTCTGAGAGTCAAATGAATCATGTATGTGGTGGTGGTGGTGAAGAAATAAATAATAGGAAATAATAATAATTTCAAAGTCTTTTCATGATACATATCTGTAAAAAGACATAACTGTAGGTTTGTGGAAGCCATTACGAGTTTGGAGATAACCATCTGCTGTGGTTTAACCTCAGCCAGCAACTGAGCACCACAGAGCCTCTCACTCATTCCCTCCATGGCGGGATGGGGGAGAGAATTGGAAGAGCAAGAGTGAGAATACTTGTAGCTTGAGATAAAGACAGTTTCATAGGTAAAGCAAAAGCTGCATGCACAAGCAAAGCAAAACCAGGAATCCATTCATGAATTCCTTCACCACTTCCCATCACAGGCAAGTGTTCAGCCAGCTCCAAGAGAGTAGGGCTCCATCCTGTGTAATGGTTACTTGGGAAGCCCAGCACCCTAACTCCAAATGTGTGGGGCTCTCCCTTCTTCCCCCAGCTTTACATGCTGAGCATGACATCACATGTGATGGAATATCCCTTGGGTCAGATGGGGTCAGCTCTCCTGGCTGGGTCCCTCTCAGTTCCTTGTGCTTCCCCAGCCTGCTCACTGGTGGGGTGAGGAGCAGCAAAGGCCTTGACTCTGTGCAAGCATTGCTCAGCAGTAATGAAAGCATCAGTGTGTTATCAGAACTGTCCAGGACAAATCCAAAACACAGCCCCATACCAGCTACTATCATGAAAATTAACACTATCCCAGACAAAATCAGCACACCATCAAGGCTTTTTAGGCCTTGAAGAATTAGTCCAGGAGTTTCACAAAGAAGAAGCTGCTCAGGAAAATTTAAATACTGTCTTTCTCTGGTTTTTTGTCCTGAGATTTATGTACTTCCTGGATATTGGCACTTTTCTTTTTGGCATGAAAGGGGGAGACACAAAACATTACCTTGAATTATGGGAAGAAGAAGAGAGCTACCACTATTGAAAGGTGCCTCTACTCATTTTTTTCCTCTTCGGTTAAATTTGGCAGCTCCCTGCTCATTCAGAATGATTCCAAAAGCTCTCTCCAAATGCCTTGTGAGATGAAACTGGGTGCACAAAATGCAAGTCTGCAAATGCCAGATGATTTTGCAGTGCACTATGTGACCACACTTTAAAATTCTTTTAAGGTGTCACAAATTAGCCTTCTATTTTGAGTTTGTTTGGTTTGGTTGGTTATTTTTAGTACTATTCTAACATGATGGCTCTCACTATTGTCAAATTATTGCAAAATCTTGACTGACATTATTTTGACCTGATTAATTTCTAATTCTTTAAATCTGTTACAGTGTTTACATGATTATTCCTCATTTACTTCACAGGTTTTCACGATCCTGAGCTTGTTACTCTGGTATTTATCTCAGCACTTCCATGTAACTGACGTTTTTGCAGCCAAATCTTCTATTTCAGTTGAGAACAGGAACACAGAATGATTGGAAACAACTTACGGAGCATTTCTGCATTGTTGGGAAGCCTCAATATGCTGTGAAGTGTCTCAGAGGTGCCTGCGTGCCAGCATGCTCTCTCTGCCTCTGTCATTGCATGGGTGATGGTGCACAGACAAGCTGCACTGACCTCTTAGAATAAGATCATTTATCTTTTTATTTATGTTGCCTACTTTGTGCCTTCTCTTGCAGCACTTCACATGTGGAGATGCAGAAACTTCACTGACAGGGAATTGGCCCTTCACTGTCTCTTATGTGGGTTTCCACAAGATGTTTGAGATTTAGGGGGAGCCTGAATCTGGATATCCCACAGCAAGCTCAGGGCATTTTAATTTATCATTCTTGGGAATCTAGCAGAGAAGTATAAGTCAGATGGGCATTTAGGCTGATGGTGCCTTCAGGGAGCACTTGGCTTAGGAGGGCTCAGTGAACCTGCAGCTGGGCTTCCTATGACTTACCTCCATGCATCCAATTCCCTGACTCCTGAGTCCATGATGCCACCATGCATCTCTCCTCTCTCCTTTCTCAGCTGAGTCCTGTCTCATGTTGCTCCCTGGGAACCGCTCAGCAAGCAGAGGGACTGGAGGTAGACTCTTCTGCCTATCTCTTGCCCACCAGGCATTTATGCAGGTGCTTCTGTGGCTGGTTCCAGTAGGGATGCTCTGGATTCACTGCAGCAGCTTTGGCGCTGAGCTGAGGGAAATGTGGCAGGCCAAACCTTAACTTACCCTGTCCAGTACTACATGTGGTGTGGGCACAATCTAACCAATCCTATGTACAACTCAGCAGCCATTCCCAGCTCTATCCTGCCTCATTTGGACTGAAGGACATTTTTGTACTTTAGTTTTTCTTGGGAGAAAACTCCTTTAGAAATTAAATCTTGGAATATACTGTTTTGCAATCAATACAAATGTACTTGGCAGCAGCCTTGGGCTTGAGAGGCATGTAGAGTGCATCAGTATCTATCTATTGACTCTAATATATATGCTGACTAAAGTACTTTCCAAGCAAGTAGCAGCAGCGGTTTGACTTCACAGTAATGCTGCACCCTGTAATGCTGCACTCCCATGTATCTTGTGAAGTAAACATCTTCATTCCTGCTGCTCTGAGATGCAGATGCTGGAGCGTGCAAAAGCAGGGAGATGAGAATTTTACCCTGCTGCTTCAGCCAGCAACATTTTTCCTTGTCTCTCCAGCCCCATCTCAGCCTGATGTGCATTGTCTGTGTAACTGATGAACAGAACTGGAAACCGGTGAAATAACTGGGTATTACTACATCCTTAGTAGAAAAGCCTTTCTGTTTTTAGTTGATGTGTGAAAACTACAGTTTCAGTCTAAAAGGGGAATAGCAAGTCTTCTGTAAAAGGTGGCTCTGATGAGCCCAGACTGCTTCTGGCTGAGGGACAGAAGCCAAAATAAATTTGGATTTTTTTTTTCTTTGTTCTTTGAGGTTCAGATAATGGTTTCCAGTAGTTTTCGGGGCCTGAATTCTATTAGAAACTTTATTTTTAATAAAAAAAAATCTGGAGAGAGACTTTTTACAAGGGCCTGTAGGGACAGGACAAGAGGGAATGGCTTTAACCTGACAGAGGGGAGATTTAGCCTAGATATTAGGAAAAAATATTTTCCTCTAATGATGCTGAGGCGCTGGCACAGGGTGCCCAGAGAAGCTGTGTCTGCCCCATCCCTGGCAGTGTTCAAGGCCAGGTTGGACACAGGGGCTTGGAGCAACCTGCTCCAGTGGAAGGTGTCCCTGCCTGTGGCAGGGGTTGGAACTGGATGAGCTTTGAGGTCCCTTCCAACACAAACCAGTCTGCAGTTATATGATTCTATTTTTAAGGATCCTGTGTAGCAAACAGTGACCTATATTTATAACAGTGACCTGATTATTGCATCACAAAATCTATCAACTGATAGTGGGGCTATAACATGGTCCTACCATATTTACTGATAACTGGTGGGTAGGTTAAGCCTCAAAGACACTTTAAAGCAGTCTTTAGCTTTCAAAAGGCTTGGATGCTCATGGTACTGAAGGGGGATTTAAACTTCTAATAAAGACAGAAGAGAGTGGAAGAACCATTTAAACAAACTGGGTAATAACATAAAGGTGAACTGAGGAGGGTAAGGATGTCAGGTCATTGTACTGGGTGAAATAGTGGCATTAAATACAACTGACCTCTGGGTTCTCTATGTTAGAAGCTGGGGGCCTGCGAGTGCTGCTATATTAATTTTCTGGAATGAATATAGGCATTTTTTCTGAGCATAAAGAATATTTCTTTCAAAGTCATTTCTTCCTTGGGGGAAAGGGGCATTTATTTATGCTTATGAAGCCAGATTTTACCCCTCATGCTACATAAGAAGTCCCACAGAAATCAGTTAAAGAATATATGTCATAAGTGATCATTCAGTTTGAGTAAGGATGACAAAACCTGGTTCTTAGATAAACCACAGGAGAAAAGTCTGGCTTAATATTTTATTTTTATAAATCCTGAAGAAAACCCAAGACAGATTGGTACAAACATGTTGCAGGAATTGAGGTGAGCAGGATTTCTTCGAAATAGCCTAGTAGCTGGGTTGCAGCCTACAGGATTGATCTGGGATGAATACAGAAATAAACTCATCAGCAGCATTTTCTGTGAGAGACTAATATTCTGCTGTATTATCCCAAAGTACTGGGAACCAAAGGAAAAAGAGACAGATGAAAGGATGGAAAAGAAGAGGTTTTAAAGGAGAAGACAAAAGGCAAAAAAGCCCCACATTTCATCCTCTGAACAGATTCCAAACGGATGATTGACATAAAGGATCCTGGTATTGTCTCCCACCTTCTGTTAGGGCTGTCTTATGGGCTGAATTGAAGAAATCTTCATTTTCTAGACTGGTCTAAAAGGAAAAGCATCTTGAATTCCCTGGCCTGATGCCGTAGTGAAGCATCGATTCATATGCTGCTTCAGAATGGGCCTGGCTAACAATGCTTCTATTTGAATCCTGCAAAGCTTTCCGGGATACATAGTGGCTGTTGCCTGGCAGAGAGAGAAGCTGTCTGTTGAAACCCATAGCTGGTGTACATCTGAAAATCAGACCTTTTCTGCTTGTACATGTGAAGAGATCAGCAGGTTGGTGTGGAAAGATACAATGCTGAGACAGAATTCATGTAATGTATGTAGTTACAGCCAGTAATAGAAACAGACTGGCCAAGGTATATGTTCACTTGTCAGGTAGCAGTTAAAGCCAGAAAATCTTATTTATTTCTAATTATTATTTCTTAAAAATTACTTCTGTGATTGTACATCGGGAAGAATTTTAAACAAAAGTACATCATTGTAATTAAAATTATTTTTAAAACAGTTGCTTTTTTAAAGATTATTCAAATAAAAAAAGAGAATGCACATGCCACACTAGGAACAGAAACAAAGTGGAAAAAACAGAAGGAAAGAAGAAGAAAAAGCAGAAGATGAAGAAGAGGAGAAGGAGGAAAGAAGAAGCAGGAGACAAGAAGAGGAAAGAACAAAAAGAAGGAAAGAAGAAGATTATGATGAGTTTAGTCATGATCCTGAAGACAGACATAGAGGAAATTCTGTGGTATCCAGGGTATATGTAGCCCTCATCCAACTCATGGTGCCATTGCAACTGTGATAGATGACGGTGGGCACTGACCAGTGCTAATGTGGGACAAACATTTAAAGCCCCCAGAAATCCCAGGCAACCTCAGCCATTATGTTTTCTTCAACTGAGACAGCAGAGGGGAGTGTGACACCTGGATGTGTACCACAATGAATTTACCAGTTATGGCTGTGTAAGGAACAGGATGTGGAGACGCTGCATGTACTGCTCTGCTCTGCTGGGTTTCTGTCACCTGGCAGGGGCACCCACACTTGGGTCATGGTTTATACACAGAGAAAGGTGTAGTGAGATATAAAAATATCATTTTGATAGAACTATAGGTAGCTAAATGTTACGAACTCCTGGCAGTGCTTTGCTCTAATGACAATGCCTTTCATGTTCAAAGGATCTTTCTTTAAGAATTTTGAAGTATTTCAAATTAATCAAGGGCAAACTTAAATCTGTGCCGTTTTCTGTGATACTGCTATGCTGCCTTCTGTGTCTCCCATGTTGAAACCATCCCTGGTTGGTTACTGATGATTCCCTTAGATTTTAGTGATCAGGCCACAGCAAAGACCAATCCTCCAGGTACTTTCCTATATACACCACTTGAAAACCTGGCACTGCTTTCAGATCCTTCAGCCACACTGATAGGTGAGCATGGCAAAGAAGCTAGTAGTACTGAATGGCAAAACGAAATCTCTCCATTCCTTTCAGGAAGAAGAGGAAGGAGGGGGGATAAATTTCCAATTTACTGGACTTGCAGATGTAGTAATTTATTTGTAGTTTGTCAGCTTTCCTGAGCTGTCTTTCTATAAACTTAGGAAATCGACAGCAGCAATTTTTTGCATGATCGATAATGGTTCACACTTCATCCAGTTTTAAACTCCACAACCTTATGTCCTGAGCAGTTTTTCCATACCACTTTTCACAGGACAGGTAAAAAATATCTTGAAGTCTCCTTTGTGTGTTTTATTAGCATTATTAATATTTCTTTTCCAGTTCAGTCACATTGAAGTCATAACTTCAAGTACATTCACTGCTGAGCATCTCATCAGAGAGAGCTGTATATTTATAATCCCTGTTAAGAGGTTGCCAGTCATACAGTCTCATCTTCCAGTTTATCAATAGCTCTGACAGCTGCAGCAATGGGTCCTCTATTCTGAGCTGTTTACTTTGTCATTATTGTTCCTTAATGTTTTATATGGTAGTTTCATCTTTCTGTCTCCTCCATTCCTTTACTTATGGCATCACTGTAAATTTATGTTCTATAGCTCCTATTTTGTACAAGTCTGGGAAAACCAAGAACATTAAAAACTTCATTCTCTCCTCTTCAGGGGACATGCAGGCAAAGGTACTAATAACCATATAGTTATTATAGGACAAAAAGAGATTTTAAATCTAAGTAGCTGGGTGAAAAGAATGGAGACTTGATTATTCCATTAGGTAATTTGTGTGATAGTCACATTGCTTTATCATCCCACTCCTTTATCATTTCTATTAATAATCATGTTTATTTTCTATTAAATTGTTCCTGGAACTTACACCCCTGGAGCCATAAATTGTGCTGAAACATGTTGAGATTGTATACTTGTTTATGCAATTTTGCTAAAGCCAAATGGGATAACAATGGCTGAAAGTGATGCTCAGGATTTCATTCCTTTGAATACTTTATCAAAACCATAAAATAATAGTAATTAAATGGTGCAAGCAACTGATGAATGCTGTGTGAAGCTGCATATGTAGTCTGCCCTATTGCTGCTGGTTTCAAACAAAGGGCCATGACAGTCATTCTCTGCTTCATTGGCCTGTGTGAAAAAAAGAGATCTTGTTGTACAGCAAAGCCACTTGCATGGTCATTTCCCTGCTGACATCTTGATACAAACCCTTCAGGGGTCTCACACATATCAGTTTATCAGTACAGTAATAACCTCATTAAGTGCCAGAGAAATCATAAAGCATTAGTGCTACAATGCATTCAGCTTTGGGTCATTATTATTGTAGGAATATGCTATTAATAATATTTTGTGCCCATTTATAGGAATTCTTATTAACAATTTGATATACTAAATGTCAGGTGGGTTTCTTTAGTCAGTGAGCTTTTGGATGAAAAGACAGGGACTTCTAACTTCCACTCTCCTGCTGCTGCAGAGCTCCTGTGCAGCGTGGGACCAGTGACCTGAGGCAGTGCAGCAGCACTGGCACTACCTTACCTCACAGGTCTCTTCGTACATACATCCAGCATGTTCAAAACACTGCTGAGAACTTCAGCTTTAGTCCTTTAGATATAACTATTAAAGACATCCATAGCTGAATAGTATTGTCTTGTGATTCACCCATAGCTAAACTGCACCATAGGAGAGGTGAGTCATCAAGTTTTCACAGATGACGTCCTTCTCCATTTCCATAATGGTTTTAATTCCCTCTAAAGGTCTGTGGTGACAAGTGATGTGAGTCTGCTGCCAGGTATCTTAGCTGCAATTGTGAGGGGCAGCTGTGTACTTGCAGCCCCTCAGGAGATGTTAGAGCTTGTATTGCTACCTATGGCTTTAGTTCACATCTGATGCCAGCTGGCACCTGGGGAAATGGTGATCAGTAGCAGTTTCTTCAACCTCTCAGGAGAATAGCATATTAGTTTATGCTCAGTAGCTCTTTTCGCAATGTGCCTGGGTGATGGTGATACCCTGTTAAAAGGCACTGGAATATGTCACTAGTGCTGTGGAATACTTTCTGTAGATAAACAGTGCCTTGTAATTTCACTAACAAAACTGTAAGGTACACCAAAGGCATTTCCAACTCTCCACTGTATTATAACTTTAGGAAATGTGAGAACCACATGTACTGACATACTAAACTTTACCTGGACTCCTGATACACAGCCAGGCTTTGTGCTGTAAAACATGCACACAGATGCATGTGATACTCAGAGGATTAAAGCGGTATGCCCAGGAGCTAGTCACATTCAAAGCTGCTTTTTAGGACAGAACACAAATTCTACTTAATCTCCTTTTGAGTTTGGGGGTGTGTGTGTTTGGTTTGTTTCTTTCTTGCTTATTTTCCTTTATTTTAAAAGATGTGTATAAAAGACAGAATCAGACTATTCTCACTGGTCCCCAGAGACAGGGAAAGAGACAATGAACACTAATTAAAATCAGAGACAGTATATTTAGATTAGATACTAGGAAAAACATTCTTCATTGTGAGGGTGCTGAGGTGCTGGCACAGGTTGCCCAGAGAAGCTCTGGCTGCCCTGTCCCTGGCAGTGTTCAAGGCCAGGTTGGGCAGGACTTGGAGCAACCTGGTCTACTGGAAGGTGTCCCTGCCTGTGGCAGGGGATTGGAACTGGATGAGCTTTAAGGTCCCTTTCCATATGAATGTCAGAACCTTCTTTGTGTTGGTTGAACACTAAAACATGTTACCCAGACAGGCTGTGGTGTTTCTATCCTTTGAGATACTCAGAACCTGACTGGACACAGCCCAGGATAACCTGCTCTGACTGACCCTGCTCTGAGCAGGAGGTTGGAGTGGATGATCTCCAGAGGTTCCTTCCCAGAGGACAAAAATGTGGTGCAGATTATGTAATACTGTGGAAATATTAAATATAGCTATGGGAATACAGGACAGAGAAAAGACTCTCCACAAGGTAGAGCAAAGAGAATTTACATGCTTATTATCATGGCTGATGTACATTAGCTCCCGGAGAGAATGTAGAGCTTACTATGACCTCTGAAAGGCAAGCCAGGATGTGAGCTAATACTCAAGTCAGTGCTTAATTAACCAAGGAAAAAATATCAATAGAGGTGCATCTGAATGTCACAGATAATATGGAAATACAGTTTCTAATTTAATGCAGTAAAGTCTCTGGACATGCCCACCCCATATAAATGAGATCTAGGCCATTATTAAACAGAAAAGATGATGAATCAGGGAAAGAAAAGCTAATCTAAACCAGCTTGCTGCAACTTTATCAGAGATGTACTGATAGGGATCATCTGTGTTTCTGAACAACCGTACTTTCAGTTTCATAAAAATTGTTTTAAAGGTGATAATTTGTCATTCAGAATTCTGGTTACATGTCAGTGCTCCACTAGGCCTCAAACAAACCAATCTACCACCATTTTTTTTAACCTGAAGCCATCAGATAAGTAATACAGTGTAGCTTGCAGAGCAGGAGCCTCTTTGTCAGAGTGCAGCAAGGCTGGACTGCTAAACCCCAGCTAGAGAGGGTGCCCAGCCCCCGCCTGGTATCTGCAGTACCTGAAGCAAAACAATCCCTCCCCTTTTCTCTGCAGATCCAGTGCTGCTCCATCCCTGAGAATGGTGCTGGCATGTGGACTTAGTGATAGGCATTTAGTTTGTGTTACTGGAACACCAGGAAGTAATGTACCTGGAAACAGAGAAAGGTGTTTTGTCTGGTGTTGTATTGGGAAACCCAGTGTGGCAGATATTTGACATTGTCATCAGCACGAGCACCTGCTAACTGTTGAATCATTCAACTGAGCTAAATGTTGATGTGTGCAGTGCAGAGCTGTGTTGCCTCGAACTGTAATAGCTCTAATAAATTGTGTACTGCTGTTTCTTAGCAGGTCTGTAACAGCAGGTTATTTTGAAGTCAGATAAGCTTCAGTGGCATGGATTTACACTCAATTTCTGGGATGTCAACACTGCAGTCTGGAAAGAAATGGTTCTAAAGTCATATCCAAGATGTTTTGTTTTCCTTTTCTCTTGCTGCCTAATAATCTATCCTACTTTAGTTGTGTCTTTATTTTCCTGCACTTGAGCTCTAAGATTTGCATAGCAGCACAACGTATCAAATGGGTTGTGTAGTCCATAGCAACATCACCAGTTTCATTTCTTGCTGTAAGCCTCCTGCACTGACCCAAACTCATCCTTCACTATGACTTCTGGAGACTCCTATGACAACAAACCAGTAAATCTTCTTTGATTTGATGTTTCTGTAACCATGTATTTTGTTCATGAGTGGTACCGAGTGGTCCTGAAAACTGGACATACTTTCATTGTCAAACAAAGGTAGTGTGGGCAGTGATAATGGATATTCTCCTCAATCAGTGGTTCAGAGTCTTCTAAAAACAATGTTAATACCAGCTGGAGGCCAAAGACTTTCTATAGTTTGGGTGTTTTTCTATTATCAGTGGAAACATCCAATCCCACCATACAAGGCTTTGTTACCTAACATGATGTAAAGTCACAGTTCTACTTAAAAGTAAATCCAGTGGTGGTCATAGCAAATGGCCTAGGGAAAACCTGTGGACCAGGAATTATCGGAAGTACTGCTTCTCTGAAGCCTACATCAGGAAAGGATTGCACAGGATATACTTTTTCCCCAAGCATCTGCTGCTGACCACTGCTGGAAGGAGGATGCTGTGCTAAGAGGATTTGTGCCTGGCCCAGTGCAGAACTGATGTCCTCAAATTAACAGCCTGCTGAGGGTGACATCTTGTTGCAAGTCGTCTACATTAATTTGAGTCAGCAATTTGATTTTAAATGCTCCCTGTTCCATGGCTGGAACACAAAGTTCTCTGGTTGTGTTAATGATGACTATATTCAGTTAGATCAAAACAATGACAAGAGTAGCAAAAGGAAATACCCATGGAGAATGGAGGAAGCGTGGGAAAGATCAATATTTTTCAGCAAGAAAACACCAATATTATAGAAAAAGAAATGATCTTTCAGACCCACTAATAAGAAATACAATAACACAGAGAAGCTTTTGCTCTCTTCTGTGAAAGAGGAAATATATGGCTGGCTAAATCCATTCAGTTAGGAGAATAAGTAAGCATCATTGAATACCTCTGGCTTTCACAGCATGTAATTGATTTTTAACTAATTCTACAGCCAGATAACCTAATCCTTGTGTGGAAAAAAAACAGTGGCTCTAAATCAGTTCTTATTTGAACAAGCAGGTCAACATTATCCCAGGGAGCACATGCTGCTCCACAGGTATATCAATCTCCACAGAGATTTGAGTAAGGGGTCTGCTTGTGCACCACATCCACTGAAATCATTGTGGTTTTGTAGTGAGCTCAGTCAGGACAAAATCACACACGTAAGGAGAAGCATGAGCAGCAGTTTAAGGATGCCCAGACCTGGATGTTGCTTTTTGTGCTGCAGTACTTCAAAGCTCGTTTTCTTTCACTTCCCTGTTCTGAAGACGTGACAAAGTTCCTCTTGGCCACAACGGGCTCTGTGCTGTTGGTCCTTGGTCCTGTTTGCTCCCAGTTTTCAGGCAGAGCACCATGACAAGGCTTTCTGGCTATCTGAGCACCCACTCCTCTGATCTTAAGTAACAACACCAATGTGCCTAATAAGGTTCCTTGCTGTGTGTTCCCTTTTTGTGCTTCATGCCAGCCACCAACCAGGAATATCGCATCACTGCACAGTAATGTTTCCATTAATGAAAGTGCAGTTTCCTGGTGCTCCATATCCCTTTATCTTGTGCTCATATGCACAACAGCCTGTATCTGTGCTGTGCAGAAGGATGCATCTAGAATTCATTTTCTTTCTCATGTAATATGAAAGGTATTTCTGAAAGAGTAACTAGTGAAGTGATGAGAATCCTCCAGGCTTTGAAGTCTAAGCTTTGCTGGTGTGATTAGTTTAAATGGCTCATTTGCCACATAGGGAATTGGTATTGATGGGTTTGGGTTTCTTCACCCCCCTCTTCTGTTTGGAAATTTGATAGCTCCAAACAAGTGCTATTTGGAGCAAGCTCAAAGCTGCTGTTGTGTTTCTCAACAGGAGCCCTCCAATATATGTGCAAAGAGGAAATTATCTGGCATTTCTGAGCTGTTCTTTTGGTTGCCCATGTGTTACTTTACAATGAATATGTTTGAGACTATGGTGGTGAGTGCATACTCATAGAATCATAGAATCAATTCTCTAGAAGCCAAGGGCCCTTCTCAGAAGACAGATTCCTGACTCAGAGTTAGACAATTGCAAATGCTTACAAGAGCACATCCAATTTCTCTCTGCATCCAGCTGGACGTTTTCTGTGACAGTTATTCAGCTCCTCAGTTTCCCACAATGAGGATTTATCTTGGTGTTGTCTCAACCTTCTCTCCTCATTAAAATGACTTCTCAGCCAACAGAACCAAGACACATCTGCCATTTATGCAGGCCAAACTTCCCTGTGGATGGATATTAAGATGAACTGCATGAAGAGAAAACTCACTTATGCTAAAGACTGACTTGATTTCCCAGCACTCAAAACAATCAATGCCAGAACTCATCATAAAAACCATTTTTGTCTCTCAAACCCTCTTGTTACTCATCTACTGTATTTCTGCTTTCAGCCCATAAACAGAGAGGACAGTAGGATCCAGAGATAGTTGTAAGTTGTAGAGGCACTGAGGGACCAGCATACTTATGGCATCATTTAAAGTCTGGCTCGAGTATCACGTATTTGAATTTTCCTGTGGATAATCATCTGCATGCGGACAGCCTAACATCCAGGTGGACTGGCTCCAAAAAGGCTTGCCAGAGCATCACTATTGAGACCTGGTATGCCTGTGCAGTGAGCATGGTCTGCTCCAGCTGAGCAGGGTTTAATTGCAGTCATGGGATACTTTAAGTCAGGATGAACACTCATCCTCCCTCTTCTTCTTCCTTTGCAGTTGTTGCCCAAAAGCAAGTGGTCTGACTGAGAGTCTGAGGAGATAAGAGCTGGGCCTATGGTTTGTGCTGAGAAAGAATACAGCCTTTACATAAGTGTATTTAGAAAACCTATGACAAAGGGGTGTTAAAATGACCAAGTTCACAAAAGTTGAGCTTTCCTCTCTTTCCTGTGCAGCATTAATTCGCTATTGTACAGATGTTGATAATCTGTAACAATGGGATTCCACACCACATATTTTTGCTTGGGACCTTTGCTTTGCTTAAAAACTGACATAATGAAGTGTGCTTACGAGATAAATCAGTGGTTTGTAGTGAATGACTGCCAAAGCCTTTCCTGCTACAGAAAGTGAAGACCACATAGCCAGTGATGTAAGGATCCGCAGAAAGAAACATGATGGTTTTGCAATGGCTTTCTCCTGTGGCAAGTGAATAGTAGAGGAATGGATTTTATCTCCACATGTGCCAGAGAACTCTTAATTATGACCATCCTATCTGCACCAAACACAACTTTTCAAGGCTGTTTTCTACTTGTGAGTTTGTCTTTATTCATGGTACACATCTAAGATCCCAGGGTTGTAAACTGAGTAATTGCTTGAGTAATCACAGTTCCAGCTGAAGCCACTGGGATCTTAATCTTGAATATATGAAGTACTGTGTAACAGTCTGAAAGCAGGTCTTAAACAGCTTGTGTTAGGTCCCCAAGTTTAGCTGTTACTTTTTACTTCAGTTCATGTTCCATAAAGATGGCAAACCCCAGAACCTTAGTATTCCAGGAAGTTTATAAAAATGAAAGCATTGATGTCTGAAGCATTCATACTATTCTGATAAGCATCACAGAATGAAGAAATTAATAATTCTGTTTCCAAAGCAGAATGTGAATAGTGTGCCGTAAATAATGCCTGGTGAGGGTGAATAAAGAAGGGAAAATAAACTATTGAAAGCTACACATTAGTCGAACATTGTTCATTCTGCTCACTGAATGAGGTAAGGGTCTTATGGAAAAGAGCATATGTGACAGTGTCATTTACAGCGCTGTCGTGGGGCCTGTGCATGAGGCACACAAATTACTGTTTCACAGGCAGCCACACCATTCTATGTGCTTGATTAGAAGCCTTTGTAATGTAAGCATTGCATAGTTTTTGTGTGCAATAACTAAGTTACATGGTTTGAAGTCCCTATTTCAAGATCTGAAGGCTCTGAAGCCTTTTCAGCTAAATGGTACAAGGGTTATTCTATTCTTTCATGTGGGGGGAACAATACATTCTCCCTGCTTTAATCCTCTGAGATATGTGAATTATTTTGTCTAAACTAAGAAAGAAAATAGTCAGCCCTGTGCAGTTATCTCCCATGATGAATTTTATTAATACTGTAAGTGAAAACAATGCATTGGTGACTTCAGTGTTTCCTGTTGCACCACTGTTATTTAGGAACATGGTGGTGTTTCAAGCACCTCAGAACAGCAGTGGCTGGAGATGCCAGGCTAGTCAGAGTCATCAGATTATGTCCTGTGCTGCTGTTACTCACAGAAAGAAAACTACATGTAATTCTCCACCTTCAAGGATAGAGGGGCAGGTTGGGTGGCCTCCAGGGGTGAGGATGAATTGGCTGGTTTCATTCACAAATACAGGTTAACACTGATAGGGTTTCAAGGAGACTCTACGTGGAAGACAGCAATGCAGTAGAGAGAGATCTGAGCTAAATGAATCATATGAGGTGTTGAGGATGCTCACAAGGTTGTTGTGAGGATGGATTTATACTGAGTTTGCTGCTGCCTGGATAAGTAATATTGCTGATGGCACAGGAAGGTGTCAGGAGATGGTGATCAGTCTGATTTCCCATATGGCAGAAAACAGAGAATTTGGGATTTGCTGAAAGCCATGAACAGCCTCAAGGACATTAAGTAATAAACCCTCTGCCCACAAAAATAATTAAAGGCAGCCATTTCCCTTCACTTTTGCCTTTTGGCCTTTCTAGGGGTATTCCTTGGCTTTTGTCCACTGACAAATTCCCATTCTGCCATGCAGGACTCTGACTCTGGCTTATTTCAAGACAAATTTCTGAAGTACTGGTATCTTTTGCACCTGAATCCTGGTTAGAATAGGAAGTTAAACCTCCATGTTGTGCTGTGTTCATTGTCTGCTGTTGCATTTAATCGCAGGAACACTCTCTTGTCCTTTGAGTTACCTTTGAAGATGGATAAATTCCTAGAAATGTCTAAACCAAATGAGGGGGCTTCAAGTTCACAGGAGAACAATGACAACGCAAACATTTCATAAAGTGCCAACCATGCTGGGTTAATTTTTTATAAGGTTTGATGCTATGTTTCTGTATTTTTAATAGAGACTGACAAAAGAGTCGTTGAAACCACCCAGAGAGACAAACTTTTACAGCAGGACTATAACCAATTCGAATGTTAATGGTGAAATACTAGGACAGTCTGTCTTAAAAGACTGCCAAGAAATACTCACTGGTGTTGCTGCATAAAAGTCAGAAGATTCCTTTGCATTTGCAGACACATTATACAGTGCTTGCAGATCCTTAAAACTGATTTGGAAAACATTTTGATATTGTGAAAAAAATGATGTAATAAAATCCATGAAAATGCCACCCCACACTGCAGCTAACAGCAGAGAGAACTTAATTCTGCTGCATTTCTGTTTGTTAAGGGAAGACTTTGATTTTATATTCCCAGAACTTTTTATGTATTTCAGATAGATGAGTAACCTCAGGTTACTGAAGTTTTAGGAGTATGATGTACGATGCCCATGGCAGGTGGTTGGAAGTAGATAATCTTAAGGTCATTTCCAACCCAAACCGTTCTATGATTACTGCTGTCATTGGTACAAATTTCATTTTCAAGTACATGTTATCAGTTATGATCAATACATGATAACACAAACCTATAAAGCACTCTAGGCTTTACAGATTATCCTTGCTCAAGAAGAGCAATGTCTATCCATTAAACATTTATACTATGAGGACCACTGCAAGAAATGACTGGACACCTTTTCTCAAGGTTGGATTTGTGCCCTTTGGCTACTTTGGGGGGGGACTTGTGTCATGAACTAAGACCTATCATCATCCATGCATCAGATACATGAGATGGGTTAAATGGTAAGAAGAAAGGCTCCGTTGGTGGGGAATAGGGCTCTGGACAGGTTTCTATGCATGCAGGTCCCTACTACCTGACAGACTTCCTGGTTGCAAGGCAGTGGCATGGCCTATATACTACCTGTGTCTTCTTCACAGTGGATCACAGAGTAGTCTGTCCATCTGCATCCTGCATATGTGACCACAAATGGGGAGAGAGAGGTCACAGTGCAGAGGTGTTCGTGGCTTTGATATCAGCTTCATTGTGGGAAATGTGCAACAGGACAGAACTGCATTACTTTCAGGTCTCTGAGTAAGACGGACAAGGCTGTTGGGTGTGGGCCTGTTCAGTCCTGTCTCCTTTTTCTTCCCTCTGTAAAATGGACCCTGCACATATTTTCCTGGCCTGGCAAATTTTTGTGGAGGCCAATAATGCTGTCAGGCCCGAGATGAACATGAATAATAGCCTGTTTGCACAGCTGATAACTGAGCTGTAAAAATGAATCTGCTCCCAGATGAAGCTTGACATGCAAAATTTAAGCTTGGGGAGCAATTCTTTGTACATAGTCTGAAAAAAATATAATAAAGGCTTAGACTGATTAATTTTTCTTCATCCTTAAAAGAAAAAGCCCTACAGGAGGGTCAGCAGAGAAAGCTTCTGTGTTTTGACACAAAACTTGGAATTAACTTAAAGCATAAAATACAGCAAACGTTTCATCTGCAATAAAGTTGAATCTGCTCATTTTGGAGAAGAACAATGGCCAAGGGTCGAAGCTCTGGGTTCTGCAGTTGCCAGATGGGCTAATTTCCAAAAGGGAATTTGGATGGTAATCAGTGTCCGCTGGGATCCATGCCCACCGCTCCGAGTCCGTGTGCCACAAAGGAGAGATTAGGGGCAGAATGAGAATGTGCAGGGCTGGCACGAATCAAAGGGACTCCCTGTAAAACCTATTACATCTGCGCTCTAAAACATGCGTAGAGAAACTGACAGTCAGGAAAATGCAGTTTGGATTGTGCTTTCATGGCTGGGAAGCTAAAACTGGGTGGGTGGCTAAGTGTAACTCCATGTCCATGCCAACTTCATTTGACTGCGGCAGCCCAAGTCAGGCCAGATTTTATTGTCCTGTCAGGACTTTCAGAGCAGCAGGATAAATAAAGGAATGAAACAGGGAAATGAATTTATAGACTTTGGTTGTCAAATGATTTACAAAAGGCCCAAACCTTTGTGTTTTGTTCTATTGATTCTGTTTTGGCAAGACAAAGATAAGATTGTGAACCTGTACAAAGGGAGGTGGCCTTTACTTCCCTCTGTGTCTTTGTGATGGCTGGGCAATTTGCTGAATTGAAATTTCACTTTTAGACTGAAAGTAGGTGTTACTCTACACTGAATTATGAGATACAAACACTATGGCATGTTTCTGGGACCCACAGAGTTGGCTAGTATTGAACCACAACAAACCCCAAATGTTTGAGTGGGAATAGCTGCATTTCTCCAATGTCTGCTTTGTAAGAGAAACTATTCACTTCCCAAATCAAGCTTCAGGTGATCTACAAGTACTTGTGATCTTTGGGAGCCATGTTAGTACTTAAGGCTTATGCTTTCTAGCAGGTGAATTTGCCCATGGCTTGGGTCCTGGCCCTCTGAACCAGCCAAAGAGCATGAGCTGCTTTAGCCTGATCTGGACACAAGTTGCATCATTTTCTAGGGGAGAAGGAAGAGCTGTGCAGGGCTGTGCAGAGCTGTGGTGTTGGCTGCAGCCCTTCAGTGTTCTCCTCCAGCACTGCGCTGGGCTCATGTTGCCCTTCTGTCCTCCTGGAGATCATGGGCCTCCTTCACAAGTACCAATGCCAAGCTTTGATGACTAGTGGGCAACAAGAATATAGCAATCCTACTGAGTTGCCCAGGTTGTACTGAAAGAGAAAAGGTATTTAAAAAACAGAAACTCTGAGATAAAAGTTTGGGCATGTTTCAGCTTTCTAAAGTGGGAATGAAAGGGAGACAAGCAAGGTCTTTCTGAGGCAGCAGGAATCTAATGAGGAAAAAATTAAAGTGCTGTGGAAAGTGCTTGTAGAAGTTCAAGGTATCACTTTGACCAGATCTGTGCAGACAGACAAAGGCATAAATACTGTGCTTTATCAGAGTCATAGGAGAAGCCAGGGCTGAAACACAAGAGGTACAGCAAATCAAGGACCACCTGAATTAGTAGGAGTTGATTTAGATTGATTTAGACTACAGGTATCTGTTATATGCTTTTATTCTTTCAGTCTTGATCCATCTTAGCTAGAACTTAACATCTGTGGAACTGAGAGACACCTCTGCTTTTGAAGAAAGAATATGGGATGGAATATTATGAAGGGTATACTACTGAGGGTAGGAGAGAAGCTGGTTTGTGCTTCTAGGAATGATGCCTCTAGGATGTGTTATTCTGAAGTTTATCTATCACTTGATGCTTTATGTGATATGACAGAATGCCAGAGGGATTGATCCATCAACTGCTGTTGCTGCAACATGCTGTAACAGACAGAAAATCTGAAAGGACATGTTTTCTGAAACCTTGTTTAAAAGAACTATAGCTCCCGGAGTGCACATACACACCTCTTGTCACTCAGACAAGTATGGGTTCTACACATGGCATGAGCTCTGTCCTAACATTAGTGAAGAAAGGTTTCTCAGCCTCAAAGAAACAAGTATGTCACATCACAGTTACATGGATAACTCTTCTCAAATGTATGTAAACAAGGCTGCATTTGTGTGACTCTAATGCATTTCTAATGAAGATATACATCGAGACACCCAGAAGAAGCAAAGTGAGGAGATACTTGAACATACATTTGCAAGATGATAATTAGAACATTTTTCTCTCCCAGTGCTTTCCGTTTCTTCCTCTCCCCTCATTCCTCTTTTTTTGGGGGGGGAGGGGATTTTAAAACTAGTTTGATTTTTATCCACTTTGAAAACCAATTTATTCCACTCTGACCAAGCTCAGATCTTCTGGTTAGGCATGAGACTCCATTTATTCCCTTGTTATTTAAGAACTGAAAGCAATGAGATGGCAATATCTAATGGGATAGCTTTGAAAAAAATTACTAAAGACAAGCTAGTAAATCAAAAGAGAAAGCAAGAAAAACCCCCAACACATTCAGAATCCAACCTTGAAAAACATGGGTTTAATGAGCTTTCGCTTTAAAAAGGAAAACAAATGCTGGTTTCCTATTCCTTCATAAGGAAGGACAGCCCTGTCAAGTAGCTGTAAGAATTTACAAATCAGATGACTTAGACTCTGCCTGCCACTTAGCACAAAGGCAATAGATTCAGCATTAGCTTTAAAGCAAGACAGGGTTTCAAGTGTTCTGCTGTCATATGAAATCCGTACAAAAATAATGAGAACCGTTCCATGCAGACATCATCCTCAATTCCCATTTGGGTATTGTTTTCTCATTGATGTTGTAATTAATGCTAAAATAATTTGTCTGTGAGCCTTCAAGATGCTTTGAGCTTTCCAGAGGGCTGTGAGGAGCTGAGGGACTTTTGCACCTCACAGAACCAGACCTTGTCTCTGCTTCCGCCACTCATGCATGAGACACCACTTCTTTGAAGCACTGTGGCCTAAACAAATAAGGTGTGGGAGAAAACTGGAGCAATGTCTAGCTCACAGAATGTTTAAAAGGGGGTAAAATACTGAATCCAGGCTTGGTGCTGCTATTGGGTTTCCCTGTCTGTGCTTGGGGAGCCACACAGCAAACAGCAGCCTGTGGTACTAATCTGCTGCTTTACAGCATTGGTATATGGTGACTGTAGAGCTACACAAGACACTGTCAACTTGAGTTTTGCTCCAATTCATGATTCCTTTGTTTGTAGTAATAGGATAAATAGTTTGAAGTGAAACATCTTGATAAAAGCCCACTGTACTTGTTACTAACCATGGCCTCAAGTCTGCATTTCTGTTGGCTTTCACAGTCATTAGTCACTGTACAACAGCAAAGAGTAGATCAGTCTAGAGCAGTGCTCCTCTGGCATGCAAAAGATCTTGCCAGAGACCTAATCCTCACTTTTTTTTTCTTCTTGGTCCCTTCATTCTTATGCTCATTAAAATTAATGGAAAAGTCCCTATTGCGACTGTAGGTTTGGTTGCACTCAAAGATTTATTGTGTAGGGATACTGCTATGGCAGGGTGTTTAGCCTTGGCAAGCGAATTAAGGGCAGAAGCCTTCACTGTTAACTTCTCACCAGCTAAATAAAAACTTCACCAATGGACTGGAAAGCATCTCTTACCTTCCCTCTACTCCCATGAAAGAGCTGCTATAGAAAGGCAGCAGCATGAAGTGGAAGATGGATTTGAAGCCACACTAAATATCGTGAGTAACACAGTGCTCTCCAGGAAGCCAGATTCCCAGCGAGCTGCTCTTCCCAGCTACTCTTACATGGTCAGAGTACTGCTGAATGGAGCTAGGGAATATTTCAGTTGATTTGCTAAGGAAAACCAGGAGGCATTAGTCAAAGTGGAATAACCTGGGTTCCCAGTTATATTGATATAAAAATTGAAGGGAATGCTTGTAAGTGAGAATTGCTCCGAAGACAAGAATCCATGAATGTGAGATACAGACTGTTATCTGTGCACCTGTGTATGCAGTTAGTGAAGGTGTGATGCAGTGTATTTTACATTTAAATGGAAGCTTTTGTCACTAGATGTTGGTTCCATACCTTTGGCCAGTGGTGTGTCAGTGTTACATCATCCTGCTACTTATGCTTGAATAAAGGAGAACTGAGTGACAGTTCTAGGACAAAGAAGAATTGTGGCTATGGAATGAAGAGATCCTGGTTTGGAGGAGAGACAGTTCTTGGATGATAAACTGATGGGGTTTGTAGTCTGATTTAAATCTGATTGTGTGATGTCCTCCTTTCCTTACTAGGCTGTGAGATGACTAAAATAAGGGTATCTTTAGAAAACGTTAAGAGTGCTAATGGGGTTAAATTGACCTTTTAGGCATGAAACAAGCAAAACCCAAGTCTCAATGGCTATGAAAGGGGAAATGTATCCAATAGACAAAGTAGTACAGAGCATGAATATAAATAAGAAATATAAAAAAACCCCATTGAACAGCTGATTTAGGGAACTGGAGTCCTCTGGAAAGAAGATGAAGTTAAAAGAGAAGAAAATTAAGTTAAGAAGCTAAAGAGATTATTGAAGATATTGAATGAAGCATTTTAATACAATAAAAGTTGCAAAAATGAGAGCATAGAGCAGGGAGATCAATAGACACCATTTAGTCAGATACAAATGAAAATATGAATTGGAAAAAAATAACCTCTAAACAGTTAGAGCCCTAAAACAAAAGAAGGGAAGTAAAAGGAACATTTCTGTGTAAAATGCGTAGAGTTTGAAGCAAAAGACTAAATTATCTTACCGGATAAAACCAGTAAGTAGAACATTTTAAACCAGGCTATTAAACAAGGTACAAACAAAAGTAGGTTTGGTAATCCCAAAAATAGGAAGGAAGCTTGGGAAAAGTGTTAGTCATTTTGAGCACAGTAGGTAAAAGCCATGAGCTCTGTAAGAGTCTTAGGAACATGTCCTGATCAGAAGCGAACCTCTGTTTATGCTCCACTGTGTTTGTGGCATATTTTGTGCCTCACTTCATAGAAGCAGCAGAAAAAGTTATTGTTCAATGTCATATACAATCGTACTTACACCTGAAAACTCACAGTAGTTTGGGGATAAGAGTTGTATTTTGAAATGTAAATAACTGCAGGTACTGACATGGCATTGGGCCATCGTCACATTAAGGATGTGGCTGCTACTGCATTGCTTCAGCTAACTCTGATTAAAAGGTTTCATTTGAATATCTGAAAGCTATGAGGGGACTGAAACAATTACATTTGTCTGTTGAAAGATTAGACTGAAAAAGTCAACCTCATGGACAGGGGATATTTTTAAAGGGTATTATACAAATAGAGGAGAACAGGTCTTTAAATGTCCACTTGAAAGAAGAAAGAAATATATTGAAGGACATGAAGGTTTTTGGGGAAAATGGAGAGGGTGTTAGTACAAACAGCTTAGGAAACCGCCTCCACGGCTTGAAGAGTTTCAGCAGGTAGACTGAAGACTTCCCAGTGGCGGTCTGTGTACACTGCTCCTCTTCTTACTCTGCCCTCAGTCTGTTTTGGGTTTTGTTTTTAATTTAGCAAAGATTTTCATGGCAAAAATATGAAGCACCCCCCATTCATGCGTCCTTGAGAGAGCTCTTTGGCTGGGGTGGACTGTCTGACAGTGGTCACAGGGCACAGGAGGACTATGGCTCCTTGAGTGGCAGTAAATAAGCCAGAGTAATTCTGATACCGCTCTAATTTGGCACCATTATGCCCAAGGTTCTTAGTGTTAAACTGGATGGAATCAGTCAGTGTGGATGGTATGGGTCACCTCCTCTTGCATGGCTAGTCTGTGGCCTCTTCAGCTGCAATGTGGTGAACACTAAAATGCTTCTGGGTATTGCACACCAAGTGGAAGTGCTTGTAGCAAAATATGTCTGTGCTGTTGCTTTACAGATTTCCAGTCTGGAGAGAAGAATCCTGAGCTCCTCTTCCAGCTTCCAACTCAAGAGGTGAGCTCCTGGAAGAGACACACCTTGGCAGGTAAATTAATAGTCTTAATTAACTATTGGAACATAATGGATAAAACTAGATTTATTTGTTTTCACAGACCAAATGGTTTCCCTCCTCCAGTTTCCTTCTCCTTTAGCACCTCATTTCCCTCTTGCCCCTGCAGTCCCTTGGAGACGCAGATGTCCACAAGATGGTACTAGGCTACCAGTAGCTCCTACAATGGCTGGTCCGTGAGGGTTCTTGAACTTGCTGTTTGGCAGGTGGCATCAGATCAATTCACTCAAAAAACCAGCCTCTTAATGTTCTTTCCTTTGAGAGGCATCGGGACTAAATACCTGTTTGGGGTTTTTATTTAATGAAACAAAACTGTGACAGCAAAAGGCTTCTGTAACTGATGCACTCACCTGTCTTGTACCAGGTAACTGTTACTGTCTTTTGAGTCACTTCCAACTTAAACTACTTTAAGAAAGAGAAGTACGAGGCCAGGAATTACAGCAGCACTATGAAACTGTGTTTTGGCACATTTAAGAAAGAAATTTGACCTAATGCATTATAAATACCTCATTTGCTTTCAGCAATTATTGCAATCTATCACATTGAGCCAGCCAACACAAACACACACTGCATTTTGCATGCTGAAAAGTTGTTCAAAAAGGCTTGAATAAATTGTTAATAGTCTAAAAGCTGCTAGTGAAATAGCTCAATGATTAGCTCTTCTCCTCTTCACATGGTTCAAATGCATTAGTGACACTACTGCCTAATGACTTGCAAAATTTCTGTTAAAGGCATAGGTGCATTTTTAAACAGTGGAGAAACAGTTCTGAAGCCAATGACATTTCAGGCTTTGAAATGGGAAAGTTTTATATATTGGGTTATGTAAAATTAGTGCTTGATTTATTTTAACATTCCACATACAATCATGTTAATCCTGTTGTGATGTCAGATTCAAGTTGCTTCTGAAAAATACCTTTTCATAGTAAGATAACTGGAATTCTCATAATCCTGACCCGATGACCAACACTGTGGTGTGAATTAAAGACAGTGACCCGCTTCCTCATCAGCACTGTGCAACCCAAGTAATAAACATGGCCCCCAAAGGCCTGAAACATTTCCCCTGTAGGTGCTGGTCCAGGCTCCTGTGTTTGAGTTGTAGCAAGGGTGAGCAGCTCCTGTGAAGGGACGTTGCACCCTTCCCATACTCCATACTCATTTTCCTGAAGAAAATTAAGTGGAGGTGATTGCATCAGCATGACCATAATGAAATCCCTCAATGGGAGATGCGAATTAACAAGGAGAGCACACAATTTGTGCCTCCAGGCCACATGTTTAATTGACATATTAAAATTAGGATCACAAATGAGACTGTCATAAAATCACAGAATGATTTGGGTTGGAAGGAATGTTAAAGCTCACCCAGTTCCAACCCCTGCCACGGGCAGGGACACCTTCCACTGGAGCAGCTTGCTCCAAGCCCCTGTGTCCAACCTGGCCTTGAAAACTGCCAGGGATGGGGCAGCCACAGCTTCTCTGGGCACCCTGTGCCAGCGCCTCAGCACCCTCACAGGCATAAACTTCTTCCTGAGATCTAATCTCGGTTTCCCCCCTGGCAGTTTAAAACCATTCCTCCTCGTCCTGTCACAACCTGTCACTGCCAAAGCCTCTCTCCAGGTTTCCTGTCGACACCTTTCGGCATGGGAGCTGCTCTAAGGTCTCCCCGGGGCCATCTCTTCTCCACACTGAACAACCCCGCTCTTTGTGTCGCTGTAGCTGGGACAGCAGCGGGGAGCTCAGGACCCTGCACACCTGATGGGAGCGGGGCAGGCCCATCTGCCCCAGCCGGAGCTCCGGCCTTACGCCACGGAGCCGGGCCTGCCCCGCTCTCCTGGGGCCCCTTCGCCACCAGCCCGCAGGTGCTCCCGGCCGTCTCCTGTTCCTCTGAGGGCCCCGGCAGTGCCGAGCCCGCTGCCCGCTCCCCGAGCCGCCAGCGCCAAGCGGCGGCCGGGCCCGAGCCGAGCCGAGCGGCGGCGCGCGGGGCCCGCCCAGCGGGGCGCGTCACGGCGCGGCGGCGCGCGGCGGGGCGGGGGGCGGTGCCGGCCGCGCAGTCGGCACGGGGCGGCGAGCCGGCGCGCGGGCTGCGCGCACCCCGCACACGGCGCTGCCACCGAGGGAGCGAGCGAGCACCATGTGCCGGGCAGCGCTCACCCGGCTGCTGCTCCTCCAGCTGCTGCTGCTGCTGATCAATGTGAACCAAGGCAAAGGTGGGTCCGGCGAGCCCCGGCGGCTTCGCCTCGGTGATCCCGGGGAGGGGGTGAGCGTCCTGCCTTGCCCCAGCCGCCCGAAAGCGCGGTGCGGTGCCCCACGGGAGGGCTGCAACCCGCGAGGGCCCGGGCACGCTCGGGGCTTGCGACCTGCCGGGGCCGGGCACGCTCTTCATCGCGCGGAAACAAGGCTGCCGCTGATGACAGGAGCTGCCACCTTTAATCCCCTGCTGAGGAGATTTGTGGCTCGGCAGAGCAGCGCTGCACCGTGCGGCTGCAAAGCAGATTTGCTCTGTGTGTCCCCGTGTATCCGCCCCCGCCCTCAACTTCACTTGGGTCAGTTCCCTTTTCCCGGGCCGGCGCCGGTGTCCGTTCCCCCCAGCGTCCCCAGGTATCTCTGCGTTCTGCCTCGGTACCGGACGCGCGGGAGATCCCAGCATCGTTGTGCTTTATAATTTGTCTTTGTCTTTTGCATTTCGGGTTTAACCATTTTCTATTCCCAGGCTCCTTTCCCCTGCCTTTCAAACGATGCCGGCAAGCACGGGAATGGTCCCCGTTATCCCTGCACAAAGCATCTTAGGCATCACCGCTGGTCTCCCGCGGAGGCGCGTCTCTCCCAGCCCCGCACGAGCCCGGCCCCAGCCCCCACTCGAGCTCGGTGGCTCCCGTCCCGGCTTATACGCGGCCGGGACCGGGCGGCGAGGCTGCCCCGGGCTGCCCCCGACTCCGGAGCGCGCCCCGCTGACCCAGGCGCGGCCCCGTCTCTCGCAGGAGCCGTCAAGGAGTGCGAGGAGGACCAGTTCCAGTGCCGGAACGAGCGGTGCATCCCCGCCATCTGGAAATGCGACGAGGACGACGACTGCTCGGATAACAGCGACGAGGCGGATTGCCGTGAGTGTCCGTGCATCGCACGGTGGGGTGGGGGACCGAGACCGGGAAGGGGCGCGCTTCCTACCAGCGCTGCACCTCTGTTTTATGAATGAATGAATGAATGAAGTCGCGCCGTGCCCGGCTCCTGCGCCCATTGGCTGCCGGGAGCTGCCGATCGGTGACGAGGCGCCGGGCCCGCCGCGGGGCACGCCCCGCCCCGCGGGTAGCGGCTCCTTGCTGCCGGCCGCGGGCACCGGGAGCTTCCGCCCTCGCCTCTGGCCACGCTGCTGCTCGGAACTCCGAAGGGAGCGGCGCGGTTTGTGGCCTGGGGAGTGGTGAAGAACCCCGGGGAGGCCGTGCTCGGGGCCAGTGACAGGTGCTGATGTGAACCGCTGCTTACTTACAGGCGTGCTACACGGTGTGGAGCTGGTTTGAGCCTTGTGTGTAAATGTGTGCTTGCTGTGACGGTGTGAAGGGAGGTGAGCAAGGAGCACTGCTTGGCAGGGTCAGCCGAACACTGACTGATTCCCTGGTAGTGTAGGGGAAGAGAGATCAAGGTTCATACTTCTGATCCCGAGCAGGTGGCAGTCCTGCCTTCTCCTGAACTGTGGGCCTGGTGCATATGAGCAGTACTCAGTAAACTTTGGGTAGTTTTCAGGGTTGTCTTGTTACCTCTTTGTTATTTTGATCATAGCTTCTGCCAGCCTAAGAGAATTTGTCTCAACTGCAGAGTGTGAGAAGCATCCGTAAAGGAAGTTATGGAGGCCTAAGTCTTAAAGAGAAATTTCTTTGAGTTGCAAATACTGCAGCAAGTACCACATATCTTGAATTATCTCTGTAGGATTCCAGATACTGAATGTGTATTGAGTTATAATTTGTGCAATGAACTCTTCAAAGTTCATAGAGGGGATGTATCAAGAGCAGTCACTGTTTATGTGTGTGACTATCCTGTTAACAGCTCCACTTATAAATCTGTCTTCTCAGAGTGAAGTCTGAGTAGATCAGTGTAGGGAGAGCCAAACCTCCTGTTCATGGGAAATGTCTCAATGTTACAACATAAAGCATAACATCTGTATGTGGTGCTTTTGTACTCGGAGGTCTTGGCAGGCTTTATATATGTCTAAGTTTGTGATCTGGGGGATTAGCAGCATTACTTAATTCAGATACAGAAATGGTTTATGCAGGAATTACATTGGCACTAGTTAGAAGCAAATTAGGTCTGGAACATTCCAAATTACAAAAGATTCGGAGAAGCCGAGCTGAGAACTTGCTTGGACTTGTTCATAACTGGGCACGTTTTCTCAGAGCTTACAAGTTTCCAGAGAGGCACTAATTTGAGGGGAGCACTGGCAACCTCTGAGCAGGCTGACAATGGCGTTCTTGAAGCTGCCTGTTTAAAAGTCCCTTTGGGCTGTTGTACAAAGGTTTGATGAGCTGCAGGTGACCTGTGGGCTGTGCTTTGGGAGCTGCTGTTTCAGGGGTAGCATCTTGGGGAACAGATTCTTCATCTCACACTCAACACTGAAGAGTAGGTTTGTGGCCTGTGCTCCTTACCTAGCAGCAGTGAATGGGTCTCACTGGGCTGCTTTTTATCTTTCCCTTTTCCTTGTGATCTGCCCTCTAAGCATTGTGTCAGAGAGCGTAAAACAACAGCCTGGTGAATATCAGCTCTGCTGTATTGTGCTCTGTTAGAATGGTTAGATGGAGAATTGCATCTTATTTAGTTTTATTTCAGATGGGGGTTTACAGTTGTGGAGTTTGGGAGTAGTAGGCATATGATGCTAGATTGTGGTAGAGAGGTAACTTTTCAGATGTTAGGAAAAAGAGTTTTTCAATGTGGAGACATCAGAATTCTTCACTTTAATCTGAACTTGGCATTTATTATTCATTGGGGATCATAGTACAGAAATTACTCACGGACTCCTAATTTAGTTCATATATTTGTTGACTTTGCAGTTGTTTCTCCAAGCAGTCTGAAAGACAGTTGAATTGCATTTTTCACACATTTTTCTTGCTTACACTGTTCTGAACATAGTTTTCTTTTAAAAATACATACTGTCTTTCAGCATATGTGATGTTCAGAGTTCTACTCACCGGGTGAAAGAATACGTTCTGTGTGTTCTTGTTTCTAGACACCACCTCCATTATCACTGCAGTAATAAGCAGATATGTATTAAAAAACTTTTATGACCATATGCAGTAGAAGAAACTGTTCTGGAAACCTCAGCTGGAGCGGTGATGGAGAGGGAAAAGAACATGCAAATAGCCTGCTGGTAATGAATACTGATACGGGCCCTGATAAATCCTGGAATTAGTTGCTGATACCTTTGGCCAGAGTTGATAGCATATTTGTAATAGCTCACTACTGCCTATGTCTATCCTCCCTTGATGAAGAGACAGAGGTATCTGTGTTAAGGATTGGTTTATGAAACAAGCTTGGCCTACATGGTCTGTATAACTGGAAGATTTTGTGACCAAGAGTCTCCAATATACTTCTGGAAGGAGGTAGTTTTTCTGGCAGTGCCCTGTCTGCTTCCCACTAGAAGCCATCTTTATGCAAGACTGACATTTTTGGTTATATTTTGGCATTTTTGGTTTGTTTCCACCCTGCCCCTGAAGCTTTGCTGGTATAATGTTGGCTTTTTTTAAAGGAGTTTTAGACTTGTAAGAGTAACATCGCAGTAGCCATCCTCTATCATCCCCTTGGAATTTGCTTTCCATTCAGTAATACTTTTCTATTGTGGCTGGTAGTTCAAGTTATCTGCCATAGGATGATGTTACTATGTTAATTGGCAAACATAGGAACTGAAGCATGAAAAAGTAATGAGCTCAGCTCTTACTCAAGCCAGATTTACTCAGTACTGGTTTATAAGGTGTGTTGAATGTATCCGAGGGTGCTCAGTAACCTTCTTATATATTATGGAGCCCAATTCTTTCTTGGCATGTAGCAGTCAACTTCAGAGATTTTACTTGTGAGAAATGAATGAAATGAAAGGAATCCAGTTGGATTTTCTTCCAAGAATAAAAGGTGTGTAACACATTTCTTAACTTTAACTGATGCTGCTGATGAAGGCAGAATTGACAAGCTCTCTGTGCCCATGGTTCACTTGTGACAGCGGGCAGTAGAGAAAAGGGATTTGTTGCTCACACTATTTGGATTATCATGCATTGGTTGTTTCTGCAAGATACGCACTGCAATACAGACTAGACTGTCTGTCACTGCATTCAGTTTAAATTATCTTCACAATTTTAGCATACTTCAAGAAGCATCTGTAGAGTTGAAACTTCTTGTGTCTCTGAGGTCCTCCTCATTTGAACAAGTATCCATCCTGCATATGGTGCGTATTTCATGTCGCATATTTCAGTGTTAGCAATTCCTTTTAATAATGCTGGTGTTTAAAAAAGTCAAGGAACCACCAGAAAAAAATACGTGATTCTTGCAATATGAAGACAAAGTGCTGAGGATTTAGGGAAGAGCAGGAAAATAGGGACTGTAGAAAGTACCTTGCTTTTTGAGCAAAGGTGAAAAACAGAAGAACCAAATAGATGTAGGTAAAATAGATAGCAAGTAAGTGTGAATAAAGTTACTGCCTTACAAGAAGTAAAAGGAAACAAATCCTGGTAGCAAAAGAACTGTAGCAAAGGAGGCTACTAGGGTGCTCATTTGTATCAGGTGGCTCATGAAGCATTAGGAGAGGAGATGCTAATTGTGTGCATAGTGGAACTAGGTAAAGCTGTACACAGATTGCTTAAATATGAAGATGCCTTTTTCCTGTCTCATTTTCAGAAAGCTACAGCATTTTATAGGAAGTAAAAGGAAAAAAAAAGGAGTAGAGAAATTCCTTAAAATGTTCCTGTGTATCTACTAAAAGAGCACCCAAGAGAAAAATTGTGAAAGTTATGATGTTTGGGCTGCCGGGGAAATAAGGTCTTAAGCTCTGGGATTACAAATGTTGGGTAGCTATTACAGAGTTTAAATCTGTGTAAGACTATTGACTCTGCCCCATACAAAATTATTTGCTTGAGCCCAATCTGGGCTGTGTAGGCCTGACAAGATGAAAACTCAGTTGCAATTTACAGCTTGAACACTTATGATCTGCACTGTATGTGATCCACAGAATGAGGAGAGGGCTCCAGGGTAATTCTGAACATAATTTTTTAGATGTATTTTACTCCTTCCATGTACAGGCAAGTGATGCTTTTTCCTCTCAGGAAACTGTGGAAAGTCAAGACTCAATTTTACAACCCATTTCAGAGAATGTTTGCAGATACCCAGTCATCGAGACATTTCCTTAATGGTATAGCAGCAGCATTACAAAGCACTAAAGCTATTTTTATAGTGGGGAAAATGTCCATTTTCTGAAGCACAGTGTTTTGGCAAAAGATCACTCCTTTCTGAGATACTCAGGATGTGTGATGCTGGATTTTCTTCTGTGTTTCCCTCAGGATAGGTGGAGGCTGCAGGGCCAGGTCAGCCTCAGTGCCCACAAGCTGTGTGTCCAGGGTGCCTGCTGCTGTGTGACATGTTGCCCCCAGTGGAAAATCCTGGAGCTGCTTTGATGGGGAAATGATTCTGGGGCACTTTTTGCCCAATTTTGCAAGTTTCTTCTTGCTTGCCACTGAAGCTAGCAGAAAACAAGGAATAACTTACAAACTGCAGCCAGACACAATGTATGTGACACAAAACAAGAGATGGTTGTGTTTCATAGTGTTTTATTTTCCTGCTGCAAATAGGGTTCGCATAATCTTAACCCATCCTTAAATGTGGCAGAGAGTATAGTTGCAGAAAGCAGCTACAAGAAGCTGAAATGCAGCACCAGCTTCAAGGCCACTTCAGCTTTGGAATACCTGCCTGCAGGGGGACACAGCCAAATGCAGAATGACTGCTTCTCTTTTTAAAGCTCCATTTTCTGTCTTTATATTGGGATCCTTTCTGTGGTGTTGCTTTCTGGTAAGTACTGTTCATAAGGGTATGTCTTACTGGCCAGGACTGAGGCTGCCTCACCTATGAGGTGCAGGCTGCAGGGAGTTACTGTTTCAAAGACTGTTCCTAGGTGTCTAGAATTCAGGATAAACACATGGCATCCAGGAACTTCCCCCTGCCTCAGCCCTTGCCCTGCCTTGAGGCCACAGTATGTGACTGTATAGCTGAGGCCCACTTCCCTTGCTGTCGGGAAGGATGCAAGCTCCTGTTCTCATGGGTTTGTTCGTAAAGAATCTGCAGAGTCTGACTCTTGCTGCCTATGCAGAAGCCCAGGATGTAGCCTGATATTCTCCTTGCTTTTCAGTACAAATTTCACTAGGTCTGGCATTTGGGAATAAAAATATATCGGAAGTCTATTTGATAACTAAAACCTGGATGTGTGAAGGGTTAAACATGGCCTAAATGGCTTTGAAATCCAGGAATATGAGGGTGTGTAGGTTTTGGGACATGGCAGGGTGAGACAGCAAGTGATCACATACATTCTATACATATTTTTTGTCCTTCCTTGCCTGTTGGTCCAATTTTTCTTCCTGTTCAGTGTTAAGCCAGTATTCTTTGTGCTGAGTGATGGCTGCATATTACTCTGGAGGTGCCTGTGTGTTGTCTGTGTGTCTTAAATATGTGCACATTGCCATGAGGAGAGTTTTGGGTTTCCTTAGCACACACATGGTCAATATGCTCTTGATTATGTCAGTGAGAGCTTAACTGAGTTGTGTGACCAGCTTTGCTCATCCCAAAACTGGAAGCACTGGGAAGGGTGGTGCAAGGAGGCAGGACAATTGCTTGCTTGTGTGCCTCTTGCCTGCCTGTCCTCGTCTGTACCGTGTTCATGTGCAAGCATGGCTCAAAACCAGTTTACTGATCTCTTGTGTTCCACAGTGAATGTTATTTGCTTTTCCTTTTTTTCATTATGTTCTCATTGTCTGCTCTGAGAAAAATAACCCAAACCCCTAAAATATGCAAGTTATCTTTCCTGTGCTGCATCCTTTATGTAGAAAATTGAGCATTATGTACATGTGGCAAACATGTCCTTCTCCACTTCCCCATTTCCAGGCACATTCACTTGAGGAATTCTGTTATCTTGAGATACAAACTACTTTCCAGGAGGTGGTGTTTTTCTATCGTTCCTGCTTGTGGTTTGAGAAAGAGAGAATTGGAATAGGACCACTGAAAAGACAGAAGCAGGAACCGGGATGCATAGGATAGCCACCGGGGGCATTATGGCTACAGAAGAAGGGGGACTATATTTTATGGAGTGCTGCTGTGCTATAGGAAGAAATCACATGAATTGCCCTAGATACAGGTACAAGAACAAGCCGTGATCTGGAAAACTTTCCTGAGTTCAAGGAGAATGGGAAGATTGAAAATTGTTAAGTTCAAGAGGGAGATTATGAAAGTGCAGTCAAACCTGACAGTGGCTTGGTTGGTTTGTCCAAGAGCTCAGAGCTCTCCTTCCAAAGCACAGAAACACATTCGGCATTTTGAACCAAAGGAGGCAAACTTCATCCAGAACATCTTAATCTATAAAAACATAAAGAAAGGTCAGTGTAGACCAGTTCTGTTTTGTCTGCTGCAGCATTACAGACTCTGGATTAGCACAGGTTTGGAGTGTGATTTCTTACTGGCTCATCTTAGAGTGGAAGATACGTGGGGTAATTTAATATTAATCAGAAAATGTTTAGAGAATAATTCAAATAACAAATTACAACTATGAGGCTGAAGGATCCAAGTGTAATATGCTGGTGAACACATTTATCTAGGCTTAAGAGATTGCCAGTGCTAGAAATAATGAGTTTTCTTGACTCCATTGTCCACCTGAAGGACCATTAAACACTCTGTAAGGCCTGAAAATGTCTGACAATTATTGATTCTTTTAGCTGCTTCTAATAGAGCAGACACGCAGCCTTTGTTTCTGCTTGCTTTCTTAATGGCACAGCTTTCTTAATTCATTGGCAAATGTACCATGTCCTTGGTATGCCTCAGAGAGGGTGATATTGTATTAGGGATGCATGTGTGGTAGACTTGGTTTGATGTGAAGTTCTCCTGGTTCTTCTGCTGTAGCTTTTCTGATGCCCTTTTCCTATCTACAGCTTTCCCATGTACCTGCAGCTTTTGCTTGGTAATTTCAGAGATGTTCCCAAAGTGCGTTACTGCTCAGCTCTTGCTTTCCTATGTCATTACAGGAAAGTGATGCAGCAAGGGGCTGGAGAACCTCTCCTGTGAAGGTAGTCTTGAGAGAGTTGGGTTGTTCATCCTCAAGAAGAGAAGGCTCTGGGCAGACCTTATCACAGTCTGCCAGCACCTAAGGGGACTACAAGAAGTCTGGAGAGGGACTTTTTACGAGGGCCTGTAGTGACAGGACAAGGGGAATGTCTTAAACTTTACAGAGGGGAGATTGAGATCAGACCTTAGGCAGAAGTTCTTCCCTGTGAGGGTGCTGAGGCTCTGGCACAGGGTGCCCAGAGAAGCTGTGGCTGCCCAATCCCTGGCAGTGCTTAAGGCCAGGTTGGACACAGGGGCTTGGAGCAACCTGGTCTAGAGGAAGGTGTCCCTGCCTGTGGCAGGAGGTTGAATCTAGGTGGTCTTTAAGATCTCTTCCAACCCAAACCATTCTGTGATTGTCTGCCTTATAAAATGCCTTAAGATGTCAATTTTTCTTTCTTTCCTTTGCCCAGGAAAACAAATTAGTAAAGCTGAGTTTGAGTGATGGGGATGAAGACTTGTGTTGCTGCTTGTTTTCTTAAGCAGCGCCATGTCCTTGCTAGCAAAGCAGACTGCTTGCTCCTGAGTGCTCTGGTTCCAGTGCAGACAGCTGGTTCTAGCCAAAGGGAAGCCTATGCTATTTTATGGTGCATGTGTGGGAAGTGTTAAAAATGCTTAGTGTGTTTTTCCTAACTCTCTATTTCCTGTTATAATTATTAATATTTAGATGGCCACAAGGGAGAGGAAGGGGCCAAAAGGCCCTGTGATAAAATTAATGCAGATTTTCTGCTCAGTGGAAGAATTCTGTCTGAAATACCAATAAGAGGTAACAAACTGATTATACTTTAAAAGTTACAATAATGCTATAAGCTAATTGAAAAATAAAACTAAACCCTTCCAAAGTGAAACATATTCAAAAGCTAGATTTTAACTTAAGAGAAGGTGGAAGATTTTTGAAGCAGGGATGTCAGCTCTGTCTCTGATGGTCTCTCAGGGTGAGGTAGGCTCTGTGTCATGCCCTAGCAATGATGCTCTGGTAGACTGTGGTTCTGTCCTTGGCAAGGGCTGCGACTGATTCCGCAGAGCTGAGGCTGATCTGGCAGCCCTGTGCCTTGCTCCTCATGAAGAGGTGAATGAATATTGTTACAGCTCTTCTGCAGGTGAGAGCTGGCCCTAAGTGACTCATAACTGTACAGATTGTCAGCAGCAGAGCCAAGAAATGAGGTCTCCTTCCTACCAGTGCAGTGCTCAATACACGCAACCATATTGCTTACTGCAGAGGTACCTGTTGGACTAATGGAAGTATTTCATTTGTTCCTCCAGGTTTCCTGGCTTTTCTTCAGTCTAAGCTAAGGCCTTATAGTTAATACCAAGAGCAAGTGTTAGAAACCAGGAGAGAATGAGATTTAGAGTTGGCTTAGAGTAAGGCTAGTAGTAGCCTTTGGGTTGCAGCCATATAAAGTGAGCTTTATTGCAATTTTTTTTTTCTTTAGGCATCCTGTTTCTGATACATCAATATTATTTTTGCATTGTTAGTATTGATTAAATACTTGAGAGCGTGTGTGGCACTGTACCAGGACCAGAGCAGTCAGGGACTCCGTTTCCATGGCAGCCAGAACACAGTCCTGTACTTGCAGAACCAGAAGGGCTCTTTTTGACAACCGCTCTCTGTGCTGTGATTACTTTTTCTTTTTAAAGATAGATATAATTTGAAGTCTAGTTCATCAGTGCTGCAGAATCTTGTCCATCCGGGGTGAGAGTTTTGCCTGCTGTAAGTTTCTTTATCTTCTCTGGAGTTCTAGCTTGGTTTCTGTAGCTTCTGTGGGGGTGATTTCTTTTACTGACAAAATACTGAAAGAGGGGAGAAAAAGAGTATGTTTAGGATCCATTGAAATGGATGGAAAATTCCTCTTGATTTTGGTTAAACTTGAAATGTTATGTTGTTGTAGCCTTCTCTCCCTTTCTGAGTAGCCTATAGCATAGATTTATCACTTTAAAAAAACAAGTGTTGAAGAAATGAGTGTGTACAACAGGCAGTAAGTAAGCTCTTAACTGTACTTTCACCTCCTTTAGATAACTGCTCCAATTCCAGGGTTTAACTTTAGTTTCTATTTTAAGTGGCCTTGTTTCGGCCCAAACTGCCTTCCTAGAGATGTAATGTGTAGTATGATGTGCATTGAGGTGGTATTTTGATTCATTTCAAAGGGTGAATTAGAATTTTCTTTTGATCCCAAGTCTTTGTTCAGCTGTGTATTACCCAGTAGAGGTTTTCTGTCCATCTTTGCTTTCTCTGTATCAATTTAATACAGTTAATTTCTTTGGTGGCTTTTCAGGCTTTTTCTGGTCTAGAAAAACCTTGCTCATCTGGGTACTCCTGATCTAGATGAGTAAGGTTGTAGGTATCCTTCCACATATGATGCATGGTTCTCCTGTGATACTAGCTGCTTGGTTTGCTGATTTAGCAGTGATTGTATATTAGTAAATCTTGCTGGATTTACTGGACCTATTCTGTCCACATATGGTGCTATTCTGTGTGATCCAGAGAGTAGTTAAGAACATAAAAATCAGCAATAGCAGGGGAAATGCACTGAGAATGTCAAATGTAAACTTACAACTGTTCCTGTAGACTTCTTATCTTGAATCACAGTTGAATCTATGCAGCTACTTATAAACAGTGAGAAATGCCCCAGTTTCTTTGGTACCCTATGTCAGTGTTGACTGATATAGGCCAAGAAGAAGACACCTCCAGTCCCTGTAACCGAGTGGTTCTATTCTGGTTGGTGTAGCTGTGTTATGCTGATTACACATTTGTCATCCAGTGGCTGGTTAGCAGTTTAGCTTTCTATAAATCTTCACTATATAAGTGAAGTAAATATTCTCTTACGGATTTGAAAAAGTTGTCCTTTGCCCAAGCCTGTAGAGTGATGCAGCAACTCATCGTGAACGTAAGTGACTCATGAAGAATGTTCCCAATTTCTTGTTCTCTGTCCTAGAGTTTGCAAAATCATGGGATCATTTATGTTGGAGAACACCTTTAGAATCAATGAGTCCAACTATTAAATGTTCAGATAAATCCCAGAGACCTCACTATTATCAAAAAAGAATCATAGAATAGTTAGGGTTGGAAAAGACCTTAAGATCGTCTAGTTCTAACCCACCTGCCATGTTACTGTTAGGTCAAGTATGTGAAATACCTCACATGCATAACTTCCTGTATTTAGGATCAGAGACACAAAATACAGGTGTCTGGGGGGGAACATGGTATTTGTTTTGCTTTTTGACATGGACTTCTTTCTTCTTAGACCTTGTAGCAGCCTTCCAGTATCTGAAGGGGGCTTATGAGGGTGGTGGGGAGGGACTCTTCATTAGGGGCTGTAGTGATAGGACAAGGGGTAACAGGTCCAAACTTAAACAGGGGAAGTTTAGATTGGATATAAGGAAGAAGCTCTTTACTGTGAGGGTGGTGAGGCACTGGAATGGGTTGCCCAGGGAAGCTGTGAATGCTCCATCCCTGGCAGTGTTCCAGGCCAGGTTGGACAGAGCCTTGGGTGACATGGTTTAGTGTGAGGTGTCCCTGCCCATGGCAGGGGGGTTGGAACTGGATGATCTTAAGGTCCTTTCCAATTCTTACTATTCTGTGAATCGATGGTTCTCGTACAATCTAACATACTGTGAAGAATAACAGAGCACAGCCTGTGCACGGGGAGTCATCACTGTCCCCATTTTGAGACTGCGCTTGACAGATGTTGTTCATTGCTAAAGAGGCTCTTTCCATTTCAAGTGGAGACAATGTCTCTCCAGACCTTTGTTACCTCCATGCTCACACCTTGCTGTTATCTGAGCACTGGCTATTGAAGTAATTTATCACCAGTACACCCTTGCCTTGATAAGCTGTAATACATCCTTGTTCTGGCAAGAACCAAGATGACTGGGGAAGTTTAATTTGCTATTATTTGTTTTATTGCTACCTCTCTTTTCTTTCTTCCTCTCTTGCGTAAAGCAATAAAGATACAATTTAGATTACACAACTCTTAGGTTTGTGCAACAACATCCATTTCTGCTGGCTTGATAAGTAGGGCTTCATCTTTAACTTGGTGGCAATAACAGGTAACGTTTAAATTAGCTGGGTACTACTGGGTGATCCCATTGGGCTTGTAATATGCTTTTGAAGGGGCAGCCTATATGGGCACAGTTCTTTGGTGGATGATAAATTATGAGTTTCAGAGGGAAACTCGGGAACAATCTCTGCCAGGATAACATTGGTGTGTTAAAATTGCAGGCTTTCCTTCAAGGAATTGCTCTTTGGTGGATGATTTCTGTTCCCCTTTACAAAAATGCTCCTTAGCACAGATTTCTGTCCTGTTTTTTCTACAATAATGTGTTATGTATGTTTGCCCAAGGTGTCAGTGCATGTTGATCCCTGAAGTGAAATGAGGATTAAGAAGCTGCCTTGACAGGTGCTGAAAAGAATCACATCCGTCCAGTTCGTGGCTGGAGGGCCTTTGATTGTGGCATGGCACTTCAAAGAGTGTGAGTGCAAAGCAGGGGAGAGATCGGGGTGCCTGCGGTAGAAATCCAGGCACCCTTCTCTAGAGGGGAATGATCAATAATATAGTTAATGTTTCTTCATGGTTGTGGATCAGCACGTGCCTGAGTGATGTGGAGCCTTTCCCAGGCTTTCATGCAGCATCTCATTGCCGTGCTAGAATCACTTTTCTCAAGTCTTTCAGCATGAGTTTAGCCATTCATTCTCATGGCCCTGTTTCACAGAATGCCTGTCCTCAACAGCAATGCATAAAGCCTTTGCTAACACCTTGTCTTGCTCAGGCATTGAAGGAGATTCTGCAGACCTTGGTTGAGAGCAGCGGGCATTTCTTCACGTTTGATTATGCACACAAACATGTGAGTGCTGCCAGCCTTATTTTGTGCAAATACTTGAAGAAAGGATTAATAGCTCCTGCACAAATGCTGTGTTTCAGCTGGCTGGAATCTGCTAAGTTCATCCTGCCAACATCTGTTTAGTTCATTTGCAGTGTTTTTAAACTTGGAGACTGAAATCCAGGTGGAGGCTGTTGGGGTGACAGTGCTGAAGAGGTTGGAACTGACGTGGAGCTTCACACCTGCCTACTGTTGACTCCAACTCAGTTCAGGGCAGTTGTGCACCACATTATCTGGCATATGATTGACAGAGAATAACCCAGAAGATGTGAGCTCAAAAAACAAAAGCCATCACTTGTCACTGAGCAGTTCTCATCCTCCAGCTTTTGAAATCAGGACTGAGATACTCTGCACCATGAGAAATGGGTGCGTTCCTGCAGCAAGAGTCAGGTTTGTGCAGGGGTTTACAGGGTCCTTGGCTTACAGGGCTGTTGCCCTGGCAGCTTCATCTCTGCCTGCTCAACACACTGTAGGAGTGTTTCAAGAAAACTTGAAACCAAAATATCCTTTTAGAAGAGTGTTTTCTTTCCTTCCTTCTCAATACAAGCTGGATAGCTGTCAGTGGGTTGTCCATAATGTAAAGGTTGAGCAGTGATCTTTGTTACTAACAGGTTTCTGTTCTGTACTGTGTTATGCAGGCTTCACTATCACATTACAGGGTTGATTTTACAGTGCAAAAAAAGATGCTTCTTTGGCAGTGAAAACCACAGAGGGGGAGGAAGGCAGCCAAGTGCGGGACCTGTTTAGCCCCCATGGGGGAGTGTGAGTTTGAATGTAGCATTAGAAACATATGCAGTGGTTTAGGGCAGAATCTTGCTGTAGTGTTTTTCTCCCTGCTATTTGTTTTACTGCAGTCTTGTGGGATTAATTTCCTGAGGGAAGGAACAAGCATGATGAGACCTAGAACAACAAACCAAAATTCCCTTATGTTTTTCTTTTAAAAACTAAGGCTATTTGCTGTGACTGTGGTACACCTGGAAGCTGGTGTCATCACTCCTTGAGCTGTTTGAGAGTGAATTTCCTGTGGATGAAGCTTTTGGTGCATCAGCTTGACCTTTACATAGAAAAAAGGCCATGTGTAAATGTCAATTTTTGCAGTAATCATCTGGGATCTTCTGTTACTGTGTTGGTTGTTTTTTCCTCTGCTTTTATGATAGAGATTTTTGCAGCAGTTTGATACACAAGGATGATGCAGGTTTCACCCTCTTATATTGGATAAATTCTCATTATGAGAAGGAGAAGATTCATACCTGTTAGTGTTGTGTGTGTATGAGAGAGAGAACTGGGTATTAAATGGAAGATGGAAGATTTAATTTCATTCTGAAGGGTCAGAAATCAAATTATTAAGTGATGGGTATCTCAGGATTTGAGGAAGATCATTGTGGCGTTTGGTGGTGTTTTCTTATTACTTTAATCTGTGGATAGCCCTGTTCCCTGTTGTTGAAATTTGATGAAAGAAAACATCTTGTCTGCGTGAATACTCAGCCTGATCTTGTGCTGCAGAAGCCTCTGAGGAAGTACTGATTTGTTATTTCAGATTGCTGACTAACAGCTTGGCCCTGTAACTTGTAGCATGGCCTTACCT
Organism: Melopsittacus undulatus; assembly: GCF_012275295.1. Lineage (NCBI taxonomy): Eukaryota > Metazoa > Chordata > Aves > Psittaciformes > Psittaculidae > Melopsittacus > Melopsittacus undulatus. Next base: position 14,671,285 of record NC_047532.1, read on the forward strand.
CACTTCTGCTGGCATAGCTCTGTGAGATTGATGTCTCCTGGCTGGAAAATCTGGTGCTGTGGGCCTAGAAAGAGTGAAAGGAGATGGGTTTGTGTGGGCTGTGAGGTTCTGCTGAGATAAGAGCCCTGGTTGACCTTGGTGTTCTTTTGGGGCTGTACCCACGTAGCCGTGCTGGCAAAGGCTCCTCTGGTTTACTCAGGGTCACCATCTCCCATCCAGGCAGAGTTTCACAGCAGGTAGATTTTATCTCCTGAGGTGAGCCTTGTGAGATAATGGTCAAGGGAGCAATGTTAAGGGAATATGCTGGATAAACCATCACATTTTAAGTTATGTTTCAAGGGATTTTTTGTTCTTCACAGTTAAAAACAATCAGAGCTGACGATGAGGAACCTTTCCAAACGCAATCAGTGGTTTCAGTCCTGTTTTGTTTTCTGCAGCAGTTTTCACTAGAGTATTGCCCTGTTTTCTTTTAGCCTCTAGAAGTTCATGGAGCATCATTGTGGACCTACAGAAAATCAAGGTCTAATCTTGGTCTGTTATGTGTGCTTTGTAGTTGTATCATTTGTTACATATCTGCAGTTCTGTGGACAGGACCAGTGGTGTGCAGGAACAAGAGCAGGCTTGCTGGAGGACTGGAACTAGATGATCTGAAGGTCCTTTCCAGCCCTAACTGTTCTATGATTCTGTCATTCTGTGTTTGTTGACTGCTTCTACATCACAGCCAAGTTGTCGGTTCCCACCCAGTTATGCACAGAGTAGACCTGATGTGGGGGCAGCAATTCCTGGGCTTGGACCCCTGTTTTGCTCCAAGTGAAGTTTAACTCCTCTGTGATTCTGTCTGGGAGAAGAAAGTACAGTTTCATTCACTTCCTGATCTTGTGCATCGCCCAGCTACATCATTGTGTGAGGACTTGCCACAGGCAAGCCATGAAAATAGAAACCATCCATATTTTATTGACTATTTGTTCAGTCTGTATCCAGCACTTCTTTTGCCTGTGTTCTCCAGTGTCCTGCTTGAAAGGAAGATCAATCACAGGCTTATTTTAGTCTGTATTATTCCTAGTTAAAGAATGATCTTACTTTCAATTTGAACGTTGTAAAATAGCCCCTTTAGCTGCTGGTATGCTGCTTAGTCAGCGTTTACAGCTTTCCTCTTTTGTGGAAGGGGCTGAACTCACTCCCAGCAGCTTGTGTGTTATTCCTGCAGCTGAAGCAGGTTCTTTGTGTGCTAAAGTTGCAGCCTAATCTGTCACAGCAGGGATGGACCCGAGGGAAATGAGCAGCATTTTTTCAGTCCCACAAAGTGATGGGAAGGCTGTGCATCTACCACCCCTTGGTTGAGCATCCACAGTTGATGGTCCTTGTCCTGCCCAACAGTCTTTTTCCTGGTATGAATATGGCTTGGAAAGTCTCAATATTATTGCTGTAACCCACTTCCCTGTGGAAAAAACTGAAGTTCTTGTTCTGTTTTGGATCTAGTGCAGTATATTCAACTGACAAAGAACCAAAACAAAAAAAGCCCAACCCTGAGCTATGTGGAAAGGCGTTTCCTCCTGCTACGCTGCAGGCTACTATGACTGCAGAGCAGAACTCTTGGTGAGTTCAAAGCAAGTTTATTGTTGCTGTGTGAGTATTTAGTGAGTCACTGTAAACATCTCTAATTCTGTTACGTCAGTATTGTAACTTACATCCTGCTCTTTCAGTACCCATTTCTCAGCTAATGTTAATAGGATTTTCTTGTAATATATAGATACTAAGCCACTTCCAGTGTATTAAGAGTTTCAGTTTGACTGCAGAGAATGGCCAGGAAGAATTGCCAGATGTGTAGGCACTACATTTCTATCTCTGAGGTGCTTTTGTTTGTAAGTGTATGAACTTGATGGAGATTTGTTTTGATGAGCTTTTTCCAGCTTGGACTTTTGTTCAAACAGTATTATGGCTGGGTGAGTCAAATAAATTGCCTTTGTGTTTGCCAGCGTGCTGTCTCTCCTCCAGATGTGATTCAGTCCTGCTGAATCTATTGTGTTATTAAGTTCTTGTAGGGAGGCAGCTATAAAGTGAAATCGTGCTGCCCTTGCAAGGATCCTTGTTTATGAAGGCTTCATGCAGCCCCTCAGGGGTCAGCATTCAGGGGCTGTGTTCTGCAGGAACACACAGGTGAGAGCCAGCCTTGCTGAAGGGTGATTCATGTGCTTTGGACAGCTATGTCCAGTGCCCCACAGGAAACGTGCCTCCTTGTACACAGACCTTATAAGCTTGCCTTATTGGGCTCAGAGACTGGAAGACAAAGGAAATCTATAGGGAAATAAAGTGTCACCAGGGCTGAGAATGACCTCCTTGTGCAAGCTCTGGTGAGAAAGATGGATCTCAGCCATGCTTGAGCTTTGTGGTTTTCATAAATGCAGCTTGCGTGATGCCTGGTGAGAAAATATGCCTAATGTGGGCAACCTGTAAAGGGCAGAAAGAGGATGGGATGGGAAGGGCAGGCTGAAAGCTTGACAAAATACATCCCTGTTTCAACAGGCTCTGTGGCAGGCTGTCCCTTCCTCACTGAAAGAAACTGTAAACTTAACCTCAGACGTCATCAGAGGAAGTCCTCATCTGGAAATGAAGAGCTGTTTGTGCCCAGGTCTGTTTGCTAGTCTCACATTGCTGGCAGTAATTGTGATGGTGTGTTCTGCATCACATAAATCTTGCCAGTTTCTGGGGAGTGAATAACTCCCAGCATCAGATGACACTGGTTGGATCTCAGGTGTCATGCTGTAAAGGTGAGTGGCCTTCCCTCTCATGACTGAGTCTGATGGGGTGACAACACAGTTACTAAAACTTGCCAAGCAGCAGATACACCACAGGGAATCAGGAGACCTCTGCACTGATTGTTGCTATTTCCTGTAGAACTGGCTTTGCATACAGAAAGCTATTGCTGTCAATGCAGAGAACTGGAAGGGTGCAGCTGTGTCAGTGAGGTGTTTTTCTGTTGCAGTAAGTAGCATTAGGAAAACAAAAATGCTTACCTTACCCATCTGACTATTAGTGGGGCAGATAGGCCCCCAAAATAATATTCAGGTTGTTCAATAAATGCCCTATTTTTGAAAATGAAAGCAAGAAGCCTTATTATGGCCATCAAGAGGTGCAGGGTATTTAGCTCTCTTAAAATGTGGGCTATTTATTCAGGCAGGGGCAGGGTCTTGGTGTAAAATATGTTTTATTTTATATTGGTGCTCTTCTGAGTTGTCATTGACAAGGTTCTTCAGCTCTGGTTTTCCCAATTTACCTGCTTGTGGGATGGGGAAGTGGTTTATCTCTATTTTTGTATAGTAGTGCAGTCGATATATGGTCAAAAGAGTGGAATAGGAGCTTGGTATTGCTATTTAGTTAAATGTGTGTGCTTGCAAACAAAATCAGCAAGTTGGCATTTGGTCAAGAGAAGCAGCTTTCAAGTTTAGGGGGACGGACTTCTGAATCCGGTAAGAATATTGAATTCAACCCAGATGGCATCCTGGAGGGAAGTTTTGTGGCATCAATTAGCTTTTAGGTGACCATGCTTCCAGCCAACTGTGAGTTACTTGGCAGCTTGCCACTTGACTGCTAGGGAAAATCCAAGAGTAACGAGTTGAAATAGAGTTCCTGAGAGACAAAGATGTCTTCACTTGGGGGAAGAGATTTGTGAGTACTATTTCTTAAATGATTTAAGCTGTCTGCTCTTGTACAGCCACATATCTCAGCGTCATTTATATATATTTCTTTGTATAAATAAACCATTTCAAACGTCTCTCAAATTTCACATCATTTGTTCTCAGAAAGGAATCTGCAAATAAAAGGGCCACCAATAGCTGGACCAGTGCCCTTGTAGCTGTTAAAAGGTGAGCTCAATTTAACATTTCCTTCTGGAAATGAAGTTCTTATCTAGAGTTTTAGGACTAGGGTATTTCTATTGTAGGTTAAGACTAAATGAAGTTGTCACACTCTGGACTCAAAAGGAGCTGCCAAATCCCTGAAGAACTGGCTGCATTGTAGAAGATTGTAGTACCATAGTTTCATATCATCCCACTGAGAACCGACTTGAAAGAACTCCCATTATGGGACAGCTGTGGGAATGTGACTTACCTGATACTGGAATGACCTGGAATTGTTTTTTGTTAACTTACACAATGAGCATCAGCTTACTGAAATACTTCTTTATGGCATTCCTGTTTTGTTTTCATTATTAAAGTCCATTTTAAAGTGACTTAAAATTATATCTATGTCTCAGGTGCTAACATTTCAGATGGCTTTTGCATCTGTGCAACAAGGGATAATGAGGTTTGTAGAGCAGATGTTCTGGAAGCCTGCACTGCAGTGTGTCTGGCTGTTTCTGCCTACAAAGATTTACTCCTGGGTGCACTTGTTTTCTTTTTATGTAGGAGAACAGCAAATTCCCAGTCTTTTCTCTCCAGTAAGAACTTCAAGATCTGATATTAGATTTAATGATAAGTGCTTCACTAAGAGCTTTAGAAAGGAACAGTTTTGCTCTCAAGATCTTATTTCAGCTGCTCATTACTGAGTTTTTACTCTAGACTGAAATGTGGCTTTTCAAAATGAGCAGAAGTGTTTGCAATGAAGCAATGATGGTGAGATTTCCCACTCCATTCTCCTGAGGCATAACAAGTAAAAAAGAAGAAAAGCCCCCAGGGAAAGTGGAATTCTACCATTATCCCAGAATTGCCTTCTGCTGTGTACTACCTTGTGTGTACTGCCTGTTGGAGGAAGAAGTGGGGTTTTGGAGATAGCCAGGTAGGAACAAGGATATGTATTATGAATATGGAGGTATGCTAAGAGTGACTTAAGATTCCCTTTATAAAACACAAAGTGTTCTTACATAAAACACAAAATGCTTGAGCAACCTGCTCTAGTGGAAGGTGTCCCTGCCCATAGCTGGGAGTTGGAACAGGATGAACTTTAAGGTCCCTTCCAACCCAAGCCATTCTGTGATTGTATGAGTCTTCATGGCACTTTTGGGGCTGGAGATGTGGGTTTGCTCTGTTTTATAACCGAGTAGCTGCTATTTAAAATACAGTGGTTTGCTTTTGCAAAGCATTAAATACCAAAAGGTATTTAATTTATCCATTTATCCACATCAATGGAGGTAGCCTTTTTGATCAAGAAGTCACATCTGACTTTTTACTGAACAGATAATATTATATGCAGATGTGCTTGCCCTCATTTAGTCAGGTATGGATGTTTTTCACAAGGGCACCTGATCTTCTGCCTTTCAGAGGTCATCAATTTGCTTCAACTCCAGAGGGGTCAGAGCTCTACCAGGAATGACTTTGCTAGGTCATGCCTTCTGGCATTAGTCCAGTACAGCACACACATTTGTTTTTACAGCTTCAAAAAGATGCAGTTTGAGAAACAACAATAGCTTCAAGGAAGGACCTGGAAATACGGTACTAAAATAAGAAAAGCTTTCAAAGCTTCACAGGATGGCATGTATGGGGGAAAAATACTGCACATTCAGAGCAATACAGTGGAAGATTTGGGGAGGGGGGTGTGTAAGCTTTCAATTGAGAATCAGAAACAGACACTAGTTTCTTGTTTCCATCTTACTACTACTGAGTTAGGGTCAGTTACCTTGCAATTCTGAGCAAACTCATCTCCAGTTTGAAATCAATGGAAATTGCAGGGGTTTCCTCAATCTGGTTCTTGTGTTTCATCGTGCCTGCTGAAGGAAGAAACAAGGGCAAGTAATCTCTGGGCCTTTTACAAGGAAAACCAAACCAGAATGTTATTTTTAGATCTGATTTTTTTAAATGCCTGCTCAAAGAGCTTTCTCTCCTGTGCTTTGCATAAGAATGAACCTGGCAATCAGATCCATATGTAAATAAAATCTGCAGCTCACTCAATCAATATTTTGTTCTGCTTTGGGCACGTATAAAATAAAACACAGAGGAGCTAGTTAATTTTCACAATTCCTGCTGATTTTGCATTGAGTCACCTAAAATCTCTGCAAAGTCCTGGTCAGAGAATTTTCTCCTTTCTCCAGAGGTCTCATTGTCACGGCACTCGTCTGTTCTGAGACTCTCATTTTCATACCACTTTTGGCAGAATCATGTTTGAGAGCTGCACGTTTCTCCTCTTTAAATACCACAGCAATTAGGAAGACATCCTGACAGCTGAGTCATCTGAGTGGCTTTCCTCTCATCCTCAACACAGGATGAATCCTCCTTCTGCCTGATGCACAGGGACATTCAATTCCTTCCTCTTAATTACTTCCAGTAGTTTATGCAGTGATCTACCAGCTACTGTGCGAGAGAGAGGAAGCAATAAATATGGCAGAGGGTTGCTATGCATATACAATTTCTGTTGCTGGCAAAGTTTGAAGTCTGCTTCGATTTTCCCTTGAATCTTTCCAAAGAATCCCTCCACAATGTTCTAATATCTTGTCAGGGCTGTGCTCCAAGGATACTGGATGAACTGTCAAAACCCAAAGTGCTACAGCGCTTCCCGTATGCAACAGCAGCTGCTACAAGGAGGAGAGGGAGCAGTGTGCTGTTCCCTTCTGCTAGCAACAGCAGGAAGGTCTTGTAAGGGGCACTGTAATGTTTTAGTACCTGCTGAGACAGTTTATTTTCTTCTTATCTCTGAGGCAGAAAAGCCTCACCAAGCTGGAAGGCACTTAGGTTTTGGAAACTCAGCTGCTGATCATCAGAACGGAAAGCTGAACTTTAAATCTGATGCAGCCAAAGGTGTGTGAGGCTAACAGAGATTTGGAAAGCATTGAGATATTTCCAGATACAAGACTGCTAATCTCCAGAGTAGACATGACCTTGCTTTAACCTCTGGGCCCTGAAGAGTGTCTGTTGTGTTGATGTGTTTTTGGTCTGTATAAAGTCCGATTTAATCCTCAGTCAGAATATGAACTTCTGTGGCTTTCACATTTTGAAGTCAGCACTGCTGCTCCTGTGGGATCATCTGATGTGGGTTTATGCAGGAGACATTAGGTTTTCCATTAACATGTGGCAAATGCTCATTCTCTTCTCCCTCTCCCCAAGGTTTTTGGCATGGCACTGCATTCCTATCACGTCATTGCTCTTGGAATCATGACTTTCCTGTCCTCATGGGACATTTTAAATCTAGTTTTTCTGTTTTTATTGTGGTGGGTACTCTTTGATGGTGGTTTTGCTCAGTGACTGACCTGATTCTTTTTAGATGCTTTCCATATTTTGTAGAAATGACAAAAGGAGGACTCGCCTCTTACCTGCTGGTCTCGAGGTGACTCAGCAACCTACCAGGCTTACAAACCTGCCAGGAATTCAGGCCAAGTGGCCCAGTGTGATTTGTGCTGCTCATCCCAGGTATAGGCAGACCAGAAAAGAGAACGTATAGCCTGAAGAAGGACAGCTGTGTTCCTGTTCCTGGCTTAATCCTTCTGTTTAGGATTGCCTGGCCTTTGTGCCCTCTGTGACTTTATGTCTGCTAAGAGAGTAGTGACAAAATCTTCTCTGCAGATTTGTTTTGGCAGCACCAAAACCAGAGGAAAAGTGTGGGGTTTTTTTTTGTCTTTAAAATCCTCCTGCAGAAAGGGTGCAAGCATCGTGGCAGAAGTTAGGAAGTAAAGAACTGTTGGGTGAGTTCAGACTCTGACCACTTTCCTCCCAAGTATTTTTTTGGTCATTGCTTATGTTGATTTGAAATGAAGCAGGGTTTTAAGTGGGAAGCATTTCTCAGCAGTTATCAGACATATCCAGCTATCCCTTCTGCGTGTTAAGTCTTCAATAGGATCCCCATCTTTCCAATCTAAGTCATATCAAAGAATCAGAGGCTGTTTTGGGTTTGGCAGGGACCTTAAAGCTCATCCAGTTCCAACCCCCTGCCATAGGCAGGGACACCTTCCACTGGAGCAGCTTGCTCCAAGCCCCTTTGTCCAACCTGGCCTTGAACACTGCCAGGGATGGGGCAGCCACAGCTTCTCTGGGCACCCTGTGCCAGTGCCCCACAGCAAGGTTGCTTTTAAATTTTCTAATGGCTTTCTTTTTTACATAGTTTATTGCAAAAGAAACATGTAGTTTGTATACTTTATATAGTTTATTGCAAAATACAAAACCATTGTTCTGATGCCTCATCTGGTTACCTCCTGTTCAGTATTAGTTGCTGAGATGAGCCTGAAAAGCACAACCATTCCCTGACACTCATGTCACTAATTACAGCTTATGAGTGTTTTTTAAAGCATTCTCACAAGCAAATCCAAACCCAGCCCAGCAATGTTTCAGGCTACTGCATGGGGGTTTATTGCTTATGTTTTTATCAGGTTTTAAAATTTGATGTTTCACTTTGGCTGTAGACAATTGTCTGATTTTCTTTAGATCTCTGAGCACCCTGGCTCTCCCTGGAAGATTCAAGTCTTTACGACAGGAGGTTGGAACTAGATGATCTTGAGATCCATTCTGACCCAAACCATTCTATGATGATGTGAAGTCACAGATCAACCAAAATGAATCTTCCATTTCACAAAATAAAGGAGTATTTGTCTGTTTGAGCTTCTACTCTCAGTGTAGGTTTGAAATTCAGTCCGCAATCTTCCAGACTCAGTTTATAAGTCTGTCCCTGTTTTTGCTCAGTTTGTTTGGTCTGGTTGTAGTTGTCAAGATCAGTGAGATGAGAGTTCTTCCTTAATCAGGAGGCATTAAAAAAACCTGCAGTTAGAGATGCAGAATAAAGTGTTCCATAAGCACCCAGCTTAAAATCTGAGCCACGTACTTTTGTCCTATGCATCTTACCTGCATTTTCACCCTCCTAGCAATCAGCCTGATTTCTGTGACCTGCTCTTGAGAGAGCAGAAAAAGCCAGGTACTCAGTGTGAAGCTGTAGATACTCTTGATTGGGTTGTCAGTGCATTGCTGACTGCCACCAAACAGGATGTGTGCACAGGTTGAGATTTGCTTTCCTTCCGTGAGGTTGCTAATTCAGAACGCTCTCACCCTGGCTGTCATTTCTGAATCTTAATAAAGTTCCTATAAAGATAATCATCTTGGAGAACTATACTTTGTTTTCAGACTTGATTGAAATTAATCAGCTGGTTTGATTACTGGGTATTAGCGAGAGGTGCAAGAGACAGAAAAACAACATGATCACATACATAATCATTGTCCTTAAGATACCAGTCTACAAACACACTAGACTTTTTAACTGGAGTTCCAGTTTTGTCTCTGTAGCAGGGGTAAGTTATAGATACCTATAACACAGACATCTAGTGGCTGAATACCGTAGTGTGAATAGAGGTATCTGGCATATCATGGCTCCATGGGGAAGCCATACAGGGAAGATACGTCCAAAATATGAGATTTATCAATGCTCACAGCTCCAGAGTAATGAAAAATTGGACTGCTTCATAGGTGCAGTTGGTTGTGCTCTGCAGAGTGAGAATCAAAGCAGAAATCCCCTGTAATTCCCATGAAGCTGGTGGATTGCCAGTGGGAGCGGATTTATTGCTTATATTGTTGGTCTTTGTTAAAGAGAAGTAGAAGAGGATGTTCAGGGCTTAAGGTCACTATATGAAATACCATCCTGAATTAGAGGAAGGTGATCATGTTTTAGCATGATATATTGATTGGTTTACATAGTGTTCCAGATCTCCCTTTATTGTTCCTCTAAACCACAGACATTTTTATTCCTCTGATTTGATTGCTTAATATATTTTTTCTTCATAATAAATACTTTTTATGTATATTCATGTGAAATTTTGCTTATCCCCAAAATGCAGTTGTCCCACATTGGCTCAAGGGACACTTGTCACACTGCTGTGAGGTGATCCAGGCTTGACACTGTTCAAGTTCTTAAGCAGTTTATGGCCTTAATCCTGGAACGTTTTGTCTTGAGGCTTAGATCTGGTGGCTGTGACACCCCTCTGGCAGTAGAGGCTATAAAATTGCTGCCTCTAAATTGGTACCAAGTCTCAGGCTGGTGACTGTTCCCTTGAACTACTTTATTCCACTGCAAAGATGGATTTTCTTTTCTTCGATTCTATTGATCTGGATTTCCTCATGGCAATCTGATTTTCTTCAGGCTGGTTTTCCTTCTCTTTACTGTGCAAAACAGAGTGCTTTTGTGCTCTCCCCTGTGCTCAGGTTTTCATGCTTGCTAGAGGCCTCACTAGTCCACCTTGACTGCAGAGACTGGCTTACACAGCCCTGGAGGCCTTCAGGAGTGCAGCCTTTGATAATGGGGCCATAGTGTTGGTTAGGATGCGTAAGGTACAGGGAGAGAGAATCTCCATGTTTCATGGTTTTTTGGTTCTGATTGTCTAAATTGCTGAACTCTTCCTCCTCTCATATTGGGCTGATGGAGCTCTTAATTTCCAATGACTAAACTCAAGCCCTTGGGCACAAGCCCTTGCATTTTAATCTGTTTTAGCTGTTTAGTTTGGACTAGAAAACGTGTGTAATTTCTTGTAGCAGGAATTAAAGCTGCAAAGGGTAATTCCAAGGATGAGACTGGCAGAAGAGTCAAGTGTATTCTTGGAGTTTTTTGTTATCAACCTGCAGATGAAGTCTGGCCTTGATGAGATATTAGAGGTTGGTATGAGGACTAAGCAAAAAGGGTTTACTTATGTGCTTTCCTCTTTTTGGGGGGATTAATTTAAGTAGATAAGGTAGTTGCCAGTTACTGAAGGAAATGGTAGAAGGCTGTAGTGTGATCACAGTGATGAAAAATAGACTTTGGTGTGTGAATAAGGAACCTTCCTACTAATGGAGCTTCTTTCCAAGGAAGTACCTTGAGACTAGTACTGAAAATTCAAACCTTTGGTAAAGAAGAGTTATATCAAACATCTGAAGGGTGGCAGCAGTGTGAAGGTGTGGTGTGAACTATATAGGTAGCCACTTGAACTTCTCAAGAACAAACAAACATCTGTCAGAAGTGGCTCAAAGAATTTAATCCTGCCCTGGGACAAGAGTTGGAGGTGGAGGACATTTCAAGATCTCTTCTGCACTACCCCATGTATTTCCCTTTGCTGGGAAGGAGCTTGTGGCTGCCTGATTTTCCTGCTGCTTCGTCTTTGTACCCAGGTTCAGAGGGATGAAATGCTTGGCTCTTGGTTGAGCAATTGCTTGTATTTAAAAAACAGTCACAAAACTGAACCTCTCAGTGTAGGAAGAAGATGCTCTTTGTGACAGCTGCCTGGTGAGCTTGCTTACTTACAGTGAGTTCAGCTCTTCCGCAGGTGCTGCAGCTGCTATGTCTGTTGGAATGAGTTTTGCAATTTGTCAGATCCACACACAGAAAACCACACAAAACCTTAGCTATCCATAAAATGCACATGGTTTTCAACAACTGATGTTTATTGCTACTGTCTTTCAGTTGAAAAAAGAAGAAATAAATCAAATCTTGCAATAAATATGGGCTATTTTTATCTTTCCAAGCTTCAGAGGTCCCAGCTTTGAGAAAACAATCCTAGAATGGTTTGAATTGGGAGGAACCTTAAAGCTCATCCAGTTCCAACCCCCTGCCATGGGCAGGAACACCTTCCGCTAGAGCAGCTTGCGCCAAGCCCCTGTGTCCAACCTGGCCTTGAACACTGCCAGGGATGGGGCAGCCACAGCTTCTCTGGGCACCCTGTGCCAGCGCCTCAGCACCCTCACAAGGAAGAGCTTCTGCCTAACATCTAATTTAAAACTACCCTTGTTTCATTATAAACCATTTCTCATGTCCTATTACTACAGGCCCTGATAAAACGTCATGGGGTGTTTTGCCGCTTGGATTCTGTGCTATGATGTGCTAGGAATAACTTCCTCGATAAGACAAGGGGGAGAAAAATGCAAGGATGGTTAAATTGCAGTAATCTCAGAAAATAAGCATGCATGGGACTCTTATTTCACTGCTGGAGGACAAAAAGGCAGTAAGGATGTAAAAGACCAGTCTGCTCCTTGAACGGAAAACCCTGTTGTATTTGAATGTGAGTTGGAGGCCCTGGCAATTGAAGGCAGGAGGCCCAAATTTGGTTGTGGAATTTGGTGCCTTGGGTCTGGTAGCATGTCTCCTACTGGGTTCCATCTCAGAGGGCTGCTGACTCCATGCTGGGATTTTCTGGTGTCTGTCAGTGCTGAAATGTGTTCATTAGAGATGGTGCTGGTGTCAGACATCCACATGCAGGGTTGTCATAGTCTGGTTATTCAGCAAAGATTAGTTCTTTTATTGACTTTCTATAGAAGATTGGCATGCATTTCCTGAGAAAATCTGGACACCCAGCCCTAAAAATAACTGAAGACAACTGGCTTGTGTGTAGTTTGCAGCCAGTCTGTGGCCTTAGAGGAAACAAATCTGTTCATGAGCTTCTGGTGAGCCAAACCAATATGTGACTCTGTCCGGTCTTTTACATGTTCGTTTATCCTGAGCTTCAACTACTAGTTCACAAAGTGCAACCTCTCTCATAAATTCAGATGGAATTTAGGAGGTCAGTCTGGCACTGGGCCCTTGTGCTGGAAATGGCTGCTCTAGGTAAATCGCACAGTGGGATTTAGGATGTGCAACCTGTAGTAGCCCATGGTCAGAACCATCAAGTTGAAGCTCTGCTGGAGTGGGCTGTGTTCACAAAAATGTGATGTGTCCATGTAATCAATGAGAAAAATCAAGATGACTCAGCGTGTGTACACACGTGGATAGGATTGATGGCTGTATAACTCACTGTCCTGCTACAGGTCTGCATAACAGGGAAAGGTAGTAAGTAACAGTATGTCCAGTGAGACCTAGAGGTGTAAATCATTTGCTATGGCTGTATCTAGTAGCTTTTGGAAGAAGAATTACTCCAGATGAGAGGGAACGGCTGGGATGTGATGGCAGAGCTTTCAGAGAGGTAAGGAGTCTGTGCTTCACTGCTCCTCACAAATGGGTCTGTCCTTGGCTTCAGCTGCATTTTGATGTGACATTGGACAAATGGCTTAACCTCTCTGGGCATCGTTGCTTAAAATGGAAATGTCAATATTCTTGCCAACCTTTGTGAGCTATCCCTGGATTAATGGATAAAAATTGCTGTATGAAGTGTAAGCATCGTTTATGATGTATTTTATCTTGTTTTCTTCCAAAGCAGCTGGGTTACCTTGAAATATCACCACTGCCAAAAGTAGTGAGAGGTGACCTATCATGTTTGCCTGAGACAGGGTAGCCCCAAAACTAAAATTACCTAGATTTACTTGAGATGGGTTTAGAAATATGTTTTAAATAGGTTTTATTTAGTGTTTGATGTAGTGCAGAACTTGTCTCTTTCTAATGGTCTCTCTGAGCTCCATGCTTGTTTAGGAAGAGGACAGTACAGATGCTGACAACCATAGCCATCATGAGCAAACCAGGGTAGGCAGAGGAAGAGAAAACACATTGTTGTCCTTCCAAATAACCTATCTGCTGCTTTGTGTAATTCCTCGGGTATTTGTCTTTAACCTTCTATTTTTAAGCAAACTCTTCCTGTGCATTTTCATTACAGTTACATGTATCACCACTGAAAAGTAGTGAGCTGACTTTACTGAGGAAGAGCCTTAATATGAAAAGTGGCAAATGTCAGAGGCAGACAAAGTGTTTTAAAGGGAAGGTAACTGGGGTTACTCCACATAGAAGGAGCAGCATACGCATGGACAGGTCCTGAAGATCAGCTGATGTGCTAGCACTTCCCTGTGAGGTGTTTTTTCCTCTGCTTCCTGCATGCAAATTTAAAACTGTTTAGATTTAAAAACGTTTAGATTTAGATCCTTAAGAATGGAGGATAAAAAATCAGCTTGGATTCCATTCAAGATGACATCTTTATGCACATGTGTGCTTAGAATTAGCAGCCCACAGTGAATCTTGTCCATTGGACTTGCTTGTTTCTGAGGCTACCCCATACCCTGTCTTTCTAGCATGCAGCTCTATCCTCTTGCTTTGGTGTTGTGGAACCATCACCCAATCATCCATCCCTGAGCTGATGTTCAGCCCTCACAATGTTCTTGGAAGTATTGAGTTTTGCCACCAGGTTGTTTCATGTCTAATGAATTTGTACTGGAATAGTTACTTGCTGTGCTTTTCAGATGCATTTTTCCATATCAGACAGTCACTATCCCAGAGTGACTTGAAAATCTTGCAGCATTGTCCTTGGGAACAGTGCTGTGGTTTAAACCCTGTCGGCAAGTCACCCATGCAGTCTGCTTCCCCCTCCCCCCACCTCTTTCCTCCCTTCCACTCCCAGAGGGTTGGGCAGGAGAATTGAAAGAATGTAACTCCCACAGGTTGAGATAAGAACAGTCCTGTAACTAAGGTATAACACAAACCACTGCTGCTACCATCAGTAATAACAATGATAAGGGAAACAAGGGAAGAAAATACGATACCACCCACTGAAAACGAGCCCGACCGAGCAGAGAGAGTGCTCTTCTGTGTAACTCCCAGTTGCATCCTGGGCATGACGTGCTGTGGTATGGAATACTTCTTTGGCTAGTTTGGGTCAGGTGTCCTGTCTCTGCTTCCTTCCAGCTTCCCCTCCTCCCTGGCAGAGCATGAGACTCACAAAGTTCTTGGTCAGACTAAATATCAGTGTTATCAGTGCTGTTCCCAGGCTGAAAATCAAAACCACAGCACTGCACCAGCTACTAAGAAGGAGAAAAAAATGACTGCTACTGCTGAACCCAGGACACACGGTTGCAATGGAAAAGTGCATAGTCTGCAGTTCTCCGCCAGAGCAGCTGAAAGAAGAGGCCAGGATGGGAAAACAGTGAGCACAAGTCAGGGCAACACATCTGAGAACTGGCTCATCCAGTACCCATTGGCAGGTCTGCACTGGGATATCACCACAGTGTTGGGTACTCTACAAACACATAGGAAAGACCTGGCTTTGAGGTTTTTAATTCTCTTTTGCTGCTGGCAGCTGAGAAGTGAGAGGAAGCACAAAGATACAGTGTCTTGTAGGGGTAGGGTACAATAAGGGCAGAGCAAATGTCTTTGAGTATCAGTCTATCTCCTTGTCTGTGTGACACTTTGCTATTTGTGTTTCAAGACTCTTGGACGTACTGGTATAACCATGTTTCCTCACTGCTGGAAAAACTTTGCTTGGCAAATGTGGCCTAACTCAAGCTGTGATTGGCAATGACTGTGAGACTGTCCCTCAAAAGCTTGCTGACGTTTGCCTAAGACTTAAAGGACAGCAGGGAAGGGCTGGGACAGGAAAGCATTTGTAGCCTGCAGTGAAGTTTTAGGCCAAGCGCTGTCATCACAAAACCCTTGCACTAAGCTAGGGGGAAGATGTTGGGGTGTTCATTTTGATTCCTTAAGCCACAACGGCTGTCTGCTTTTGTTAGCAGGCTTCCCTGTTATCCCGTAATCCCTTCAGACACTTGGATTTGTCTGCTTTTCTGCCTAGATGGCGGGGGGTGTTGGGAAGCTTCTTGTTTCGGAGACAGTTGTGGTCTTTGAATGCAACTTTTTACCCTAATGTGACAAAAAGGAGGCAGAAAGCCAGAAGTAACACGCAGGGCTGTTTATTGCTTGATTTATTTGTGGCCATGTCTGTCACACAGATGCCAACATGTTTTATCTTCATTTACAATAGCCCAAAATATTTCACCTGGACTGATACACAGTCCTGGGCCAGACAGGGAGGTGCCACTGGGAGATTTTTCTTAGCATGTAGCTTGTTGCTGTGATTTTGTTTGTTTTTAACCCCTGCTTCCCTCTCCAGCCTTAGGTTCACTTGTAAAGCTGTGTGTGTTTTCAGTGCCCTGTTCAGATAATTAAAATAGCTGCTTGCGGCGCTTGGCTTCTGTACAGTCTTTTATCAATAGTGCCTCTGAGAATACCTTGTGTTTGGATGAGTGGTTTTAAATAGAGTGGTGAGAACTTCATGGAAGACAAATCAAGCAGGCTTCTTTCACAGCAATCTCTTTTTTTTCCCCCTTACTTTCAAATGCCTAGAAATTATTTTAAAACTGAAAAGATGCCAAAATTGAAAATTTGACCAATCCTTGTTAATCCTGTTTTCTAGTTATTAATAATAATTATTACTAGTTTCTCTTTCTGGTGGAAAAGTTCTGCTCACAGAAATCAGCCATCAGTGGATCATTCCAATGTTCAGGACATGGAGGACCTGTTGAAGTGAGTCTTTGCAGGAACCCATCCTCATTACTCTGCCCAGTGCAGAACCCAGGATGGTGGGCTTAAAGTGATGGTGCCAGAAGCCAGTTAGAAAACCATCAGTGAAAGTTGCTACTTAATCTCCTTCAGTGATTATCGTAGGCTCTGAAACTGAAGACATTATATCCCATTAAACTCAGAATTCTCATTAAAAAAAACCCCAAGTACTATACTTATGGTCAAAATGATGATCTGATTTCTTTTCTCCCTTACTTCAGAAACATCCTCCTTCCTCTCATCCCAAATCTTGGGCATGTGGGTCATGTTTTATACTGGAAACCCATGATATTTAAAACCTTTCACTGGTTTATTTGTAGCTTTTCAGCTCCTAGTCTGCCATGATCCATCCTCTGTAAGAGCCCATAGAGTTCCTCATTTCCTTTCTTTTCCCCATGCCATTTACTCCATTAAAATACTTCCCCATGCTTTCTCCAGCTCCTGTCTATGCTAAACACTTCAGGCTCACTGGAGGAAAGGGGAAGATGTATGAATCGCTGTCGTTATGGTGTACTTCGCCCATGAACTTACATTTTCAGAGCCTTTTTTTGTTCTGGTACATTTCATGAGCAATGCTTTTTCCCTTACATAAGGGTGTGTAGATGTCAAGGAATAAAGGTTTCACCTCTTTACACACCATTTCTGGAACACTGATTCTTGTATTTTTCTTCTCAGGAAAGTCTCCTGTGGGTCTCAGTATCTTATTCCTTTCAGTAAAAGGAAGGCAGGTGAGGCTCTTCTGAGCATGGTGAACACTTCATGAAGGTTTTATTGGTGTTTTCATGTGGGGTTTTTTGTTGTTTGTTTTTGTTTAAACAGGAATTGTTGTTTGTTTTTGTTTAAACAGGAATTACCTCATGTAATAGATGTAGATGTAGAATATGCCTATACCCCAGTAGTGCTGCCCTGTAATCATGACTTGCAAATCTGCATGTGTAACCTTGGCCAGTGCAAAGCTTCCTGAATTCCTAGGGAGCTTCTGTCCTGAGGACCTTGAAATCAAAGGCCTTTAAGCTTGTACATGCATTCTACAGAGGAGTACTAAGTGTGTGTGTGCCTTCGTATGACAAGTAATTAAGTTATGTGTTACTGCAATATTGATTTTTCATCACTGACAGACTTAGTGATGACAGAGCCATTGATATTTGAAGTCCTGGAGTTAAAGGTGTGTATGTAACATGATTGGTTTGATAACATCCTAAGTCATCTTGACAGTGTTTTAATTTTACCTGTGGTGAATTTCTGATACTGACTTTGTTGACATACACTTTGGGGGAGAAAAGTAATGTATGTGATCTGAAGAGTGGTTATAGAATACCTGTGAAAGCATTGCTAGCAAAGCATGAAAGGGGAAAAATACCAAAGCCATAATGACTTGGTCACATTTTTTACTCTATTTTAATTCCTTGTCCTCTGCTTTGCAGTTCTAGTGTGGATAAGTGAAATGGGGATTTGGTTATGAGTGAACAGCTGGAGAAGTAAATTCCCAGGGATGTGGACTGGGCTATCTCTGAAAGTTTCCTTCATAGTCACTGATGGTAGGGCTTCCTTTTAGCAGTACCACCTTCCCATTACTGCTTACATTCAAGAGCAGAGTTTCAGGATGCCTCTGTGGTGACTCTTATTCTTGTGTTAATTAGCAGAGAGCTGTCAGTCTGGTGTGTATGTGGTTTTCAGCATCAGCCTTCCTGGCTTCACTTGCTTATCTTGCATTTAAATAGGAATTCAATACATAATCAAGACCTACAACCTGCTAAGCGCTGACATAGCAGCAATGCCCAGCTCCTCTCCTGGTCTGACCAGCAGTATATAAGAAGCTAAATGAATATTAATGCATTTCTGTCGACTAGCAGCTTGGTTTACTTGTCTCTTTCATCTTCTGCAATGAAGTATGAGCTTTCTGGCTGGGTCATTAATAAAACAGCTAGTGGGTGATTTATTTCACCCAAAGTACTAGTTGGCTATTGTGTCTCCAGTGTCAGCAGTGAATGGCTTTTCTGCTGTTGTCATGGTCTCCCCTTTAGTAATCACAAGGATTCAGGAGAACGCAAAGGACTAATACCATGGGGAACTTGCTTACCATGTCTTGCTCCTATTGTTCTTATGCAGTTTTCAACTGAATGTGAATCCTCTTTTCCTGGGAGACACCAGGACCTCCTAGGCCTCTCAGTAAGAATGCAGGGACCTTGTCACATCCCTCATGGTGCAGGGCAGATGAGACTTCTGTGGCCAGTACAAAACAAATACATATATTTGTTTTCCAGACTGCTGGAGATGGATTGTGTCTGTCCTTCTTCCGGGTCTGGAGGCTGTCGTACCAATGTCTCTGTGTGTCTGATGTCTTCACGGCTCCAAGTTTTGGCTTTATTTGTGCTGCCATGGAAAAACGTGCTCATTACCTACCTGTCTTAAGAAAATGTATATTATTTAGAGTAACAAAGTTGTTCTATAGTCTCATTTAAGCATAAACCAAACAATTCGATGCAATGAGCAGATGAACATGATCACCGACTCTGAATTAATATAAGATCTATTAGGGAGAGAGATCTTCCTCTAGAGAATGTCAGAAATGGGCTGGAGTTAATTGTTCTGGATTTGGAGCACTGTTCAGTTAGCAGACCTTCGTTAGCAGAAGAATTTGGCTCACAGATAAATAGTTCAGCAGTGAACTATGAGGTGGTAAAAAATGTCTTGGCGTATTTAGATGCATAAACTTCTGAAACAGATGTGAAGACTGTAGAGTGGTGTAGACTAGCAGATTTTATCAGAAGAATGATGCTGCTCCTGCTAATTTTGGTATATAATAACCTTTTACACTTGTTTACAGCCATTAAAAAAAACTAGAACAAAGCATTGATTCCCTCTCCTGTGGTTTTAGTGGAAGCTGTACCTATACTGATCACTACAGAACTAGCTGAAACAGTCGTGCACACTCTTGCTCATGGATAAGCTCTTGCCAGTAGGTGATTACAGGTCTAAAGAAGCAAGTACATACTCTGAAAAGCTTTTGTACAATGCACATTTCCATGTATGCAGATTAATTTTTCTGTTTTTCTCCTTGTTCTTTTCTCTTTGCTGATTTATTTTCAGGAAGTTTTGGCATCTGCTGTCAAAAAATTTGCCCCTTCATTAAGATGCCAACTTTAAAAGACACTGAAAAGCTGAAATAACCATTTCAGCTGGTATAAGCAATTACAGATATTTCCAGGCATCAAAATGACAACCTCAGTGAAGCTTGGACAATTGCTACATAGATGTTAATTAAGAAGGACACAGGCAGATTCCTGAATTACTAAAAATGCAGTAATGCTTCTGAAGCCTTGATATGCCCTGATGAACCATGCTTAGGAAACAGATTTTGCCTGTCCTAAGCTCTCTTTGCTACAGCAGAGTAGGAACTGAGCAGCCTCCTCTTACTGCCTTTCACCAGTTGGAACATCTTTTCAGCTTTGAATTTCGAGGCTGTTTCATTGCTTGTGCTGCCATTCCCCCTCCCGCCCTTCCACTTTGTTTGCTTGACAAGAAGAAAAGGCAGAAAGTGAAGTGCACAGCCACATTTCCATAAGCTTAGACAAACTCTTTCTTTCTAGCCCAGAAAGAGTGCCTCTAATTAGTTATCCCTGCTGTGGCTGAAGCGGAGTTTTTAGAAGAAAGCTTTGGTAGTTGCTTACCAGCAAGAGTGAAGAATAAAACTAATGCAAGTTGATCATTAATTTGGGGGATGTTTGTTAACCTCATAATCCAGGCAAATAACTTGCTTCAGCCATGTTTGTTAGGAATGCTGGAGCAGAGACCTACTGATACCTTTCACTGTCCTGCTGAGATCAGTTAATGCTGGTGTCTCAAAGCTGAATGCAGAATTAAAAGCTGCTTAAAAAAGCAGGCTATTAAAGTGGCACTAAGAAAACTTGTTGCACTGCTTGATGGTTGGGTGCATTAATCCGAGCTTCTGCTTTTAATTAAAAGTGGACCCATGTTGCAAAATGCAGGCCTGGTTTGAGAGGGTTTTGTGTGTGTATTTTAAGGCCTCCTGAAACTGGCAGTGTTGAGCTCTTGGGTTTTGGCCAATGAGCAGTTTTAGTGTTGAGACAGAAGAAAGAGAAGTGGTGAAAGAAAGGAAATATTACTTCCTACTAGGGAAGTCTGGAGTGTAAATGGTATTACAGACTTTCTGGTAAGAATTGTAAAGCAACTCTTTGCTGGTAAGATGTGAAATATGTGGTTATTAACCTTTTAGTCTGAGTGATCAAGAGAAGTTATTTCTGTCACGGTTCTTCATACCTGCTTGGTCATTATTCTGTCTTGTCAGGGGCTAAGATGTGATCTAGCTTTCTCTAGCTCTGCAAAGCTTATTCTTTCATCTTTTTCTAGTAGAAAGAGAGGAAAAGTATACTGAAAAATATGTACATAGACCCTGGCTATTAACGTCATATAGTCGTGTTGGAGCAGCTAATGGGATGAGGCCTTGTAAGTAATGCACAAAATTTCCCCTTGATTTCTTTTAGTCATTTGAGTGTACATAGCTTGTCAGTGTACTGTCAGCTCCAAATACAGCTCAGATGTAGTGTGAATTCAGGACTTGTTTGCACACTGCAGGAATGACGAGTGTATTGCAACGTGATGGATTTGTACAAAAATTAGGCCCTCACTGCTATTTTTGCCATGCAATTGATTTGTAGAGCTATTGATTCCCATTTAATAAGCATAATGTGAGCACCAGTTCATTAAATCTACCTTATTTCTTCTCTTTTGATAACCAGAGACAAGTTGGGTCATTTCCTGCTGTAAGCATGAAATTGCATTTTTAAGTTCTATTTAATCCTTCTGGAAAATCAGTTCTTCCTGGAAACTTGTGCCAGTATTGATCTGAGAAATGTTTCAGAATTGCTTGGTCATTCTAGGGAAAGGAACAAGGATGTAAAGAGGAATTTAACTTTCTTAAATCAGTAGAGGTCCAGCATTTTGAAAGGTAAGCAGTGCTATGCCCAATATTACTTAGTTTTGATTGAAATAACTGAAATTCTCTTTCCAAATCCACTACACAACAGATTTACCACTTAACTGAATTTTAATTGACCCTTTTCTTATTATAATGATGGGAATAATGCTCTGGTAAATGTATTTTCCAGTTGCTGATTTTGGTAATAAAAAACAGCCTTAGACTGCAAAAGACAAACTCAGGTTCATGGAAATAGGCTGTCTTTCTATTTTAAAGATAACAAGGTCTTCTTTTAACCTTGGATGGCACTCCCTAACTTGTTTCCTGTCTTTTCTTCATTATGTTGGCTCCTTGCCTTGAAGAGGAGATGGGTTTTTAATACAGCCACTAAATTCCACCAACCTAGAATCTTTCAATCCAATTACTATAGTACATTAGCTCTTGAGTCTTTCCCTCTCCAGCTGTAGCACTTGTGAATCAAGTGTTTTTTCTGTTGCAAGTTATTTTGCTAGAATCAAAGGGTTTTCTCTTTTTCTTATGGCTTAGCTCACATTGTCAATACAGCTCTTAAATGTTAATGGTAATGGTTTTACATAAAAGCATCAGCTGGGTGCTAGCTGCTGTGCTTTGTAAGATAAAGCTTGTGGTAGGTTGTGCTTAGAGACAAAGCAAAGGTTCCCATCCAGGAGCTGTGAAAAGAGTTAATCCTAGCTGGTGTTTAGTGCTGTCCAAAGGAGCAACGCCTCCAGTCCATCCCCTACCCCTCACCAACAGCAGTATTAGCATAGTATAAGACTGTGTATCATAGTCACCGGTTTGAAGACAAAGCATAGAATGATAAACATAACAATTGTTACCCTTAGTTATAATCTAAGGTATGTGCCATAGATTCTGAGGCAGATAATCTTGTCTGGAAAGGATATCAATCCTTTACTCTAGAAAGGTCAGTTTTAGAACCATTCAGCTTGGGCTGCCATACTTCACTGATCATAGAATCACAGGATGGTTTGGGTTGGAAGGGACATTAAAGCTCATCCAGTTCAAACCCCCTGCCACAGGCAGGGACGCCTTCCACTAGAGCAGGGTGCTCAAAGCCCCAGATACAAATACATAGGATTTGGTTTTTAATTCCAACCTCTTGGTATATTCCACCCAGTGCTCCCAGCACAGGAAGGAGAAATTGGATTTGACTTATAGCACTTCTGTTCAGGCTCTGGACAGGGAGGGTTTGCCTTTATGTTATGACCCTCGGGTGGCACCAGAGTCTGGCTGGCTCCTGGCATCACCCCTTTAGGTGACGGCTGCTCTGTGCCATCTAGAAAAGCTAGTCTACTGTCCAGAAGTCACCATAGTGATTGATATCTAACATCATCCTTGCACATCTCTAGCATACTTGGTCACCTTCTTGCCTTCCCCAGCTTATCCCCTGCTCCTGGGAAGACTCCACAGCCATTGCCATAGTACACATCAGCCCCCAAATTACTGAGCTGTGCTTGGACATGAGTGGTTTTGAGATATAACACTTGTTTTCTGTGACTTCCTTTAGTTCAGTCTGTGAAGTTTGGCATAGAAAACTGTCACTATAAAAGATCATTTACCTTCTTTTAGTGCAGAACATTGTGTTAAGGTGGATTGATTTTTGCCTCCAAAGTTCCTTGTTATATGCTAGTTTCCCAACAGAAACTTGATTTCTAAACCAGTTTCTGCTGCAATTTGTACTGAAAAGTCTTGAAAGTAGTTGGGGCTGCACTGTGAATACACTGAAGCAAATCCTGTATTTGTGCTCCATTCCCTGGTATTGGAATTGAGCATCTGATTTGACTGGCAAGTGCCCATCAGCTGTATTGACACTTTTAACGTGGGAGTTTACAGACAAATAAGATATACAGAGGCAAGATCTCTTGTACATTCAAAAATGTGCAAATGTCTTCACTGCTGGTAATAGAAAGAAATGAACAAGATATAGAATATATTCCAGATATGATGGCATTTTTATTGTAAGCAATGTGTCAAATTTATAGCCAGCTGACAATAAATTGAAAGTTTTCAAAACTTCTTTTGTTAGACAATATTAATGAGGATGAAATACTAAATGACAGATAAGGAATGTGAATATAGACAAAACAGAGCTAGGATGTTACCTCGTAGTGCTCCATGCAGTTAATGTAATTGAGCCTGGCATGTCGAGGCATTTTATAGATACCCATTTTAAACTTCACTTCTCCACCCCTGTGGAGTTGTGATTCATCATTTACAGGCTGATGATTCCCATCTGGGTATGCAGTTATCTATTGCCGTGCTTCTGCCATGGCCTGCTGCAGTGAAAGCTATCGGAGAGGACTTGGGTTCCAAATGAAAGCTATTCTGTGCACTGGGGGCAGAGCTAGTAATCACTTGATGTCTCTCAGGCCTCACACCATGGCAGTGCCGATCAGTGCTGTGGAACTACTGGAAATTTCACATTCTTCAAAGCAGAGCTTTGAAATCCGTCATGGATAGGGAGCCCGGCTTTATGTGCACACTCAATCTAGCTCATGGGAAACCAAACCTGTCCAAATTTTACAATGAAACATGTAATCTATTAACCATCTTGTTTTGCAAGGAAAAAAAAATCCCAACCATCTCCCCTTTACTTCAGAGTTTTTATTGTATTTATGGTGTGGATTAAAGTCCTATTTAAGCGTAACTTTGTGTGTTCCACTGTTTAAATAAAATGAAAATGTGTATCACATACTTCAGATATTGATATCAAGCTCTGTTTTCCCTTTATAAGGGAGAAGACTATCCATATATAGATGCATACACATGTGCATATATACTAATTATCTAATCAGTTTGTTTTCAGAGTGATTTTGAACATGTGCTTTTCCTAGTTCTGTGTTCATTTAGCTTGTGTTTCCTACCAGCTGTGCATCTCTATTGTGATCTTCATTATTGTGATGTTCCTAAGAATGCTTATAAAGAAAATGGCATCAGCACATTAATCACTGAATTCCCTTTAGAAAGAACTGTGAAAAGAAAGAAAAACAAATGAATGTTTTATCATTATGTGCATTTTGCAAATTTTCCCAGTTTTTAAGATCATGGCAGCTCCATCAGCTTCTTCAGCAGAACTGGGAATTTGCATGCATGCTGTTGTTTGTATTATATTACTTAATCTTGTCCTAGTGCTTAAAATATTAACAGGGAGCGGGTACACTAATGCTCTCAACATGACTAATGTGGAATTCTGAGCAGCTGTTGACAGTAAAGAAAACATTGCCCAATGTTAAGGCCATGGAGGGGGGTGTGTTTTAAAATAATGGGAAGTAAAAGCAAATACACATTGGTGAGAAATCTTCTTGTATTATACACTTTGCAGTTAAGAGAAGACTGGAGGGCCTGCAAAATCTCCAAACAAGTGTCTTACTGGGTTCTGTGTCATGCTGCTTTCTTAACCTGAGGGCAAAAGCTGCCAATGCATCATGCAGAGAGAACTTACTCTCATTAGAAAACATCTAGGAAAGAAAAACTTTCTGCGGATGCATAGTTGTGCAGTTGCCTTTGCAATTTATGCCTCTTGTTTCATTTCGAGCTGCCTTCAGCTCTGGTGGTGGTGAGGAGCTGAATCCCATTTTGCTTCTCCTGTCTCGTTAGAGGCTCTACTTTCAGCACGTGGTGACAGGGTGACCCAGATTCCCAGGGGTACCTTGTGAATGCAGTGTTGATGCATTGCTTTTAAAGTCCTTGGTTAGCAAGTCTTATCCCAGCTAGACGATGTTATTTTCTTCCCTGCTCATCAGTGCATCTACAAGTAGTGGCTTAATATAGTTAGCACTAACTAGCAGCATGTGTGCCTGGGTATTTGTGAACACACATGGCAATAACAGTTGGATGAAGGGGCAGGCAGGTGTGTTTAATAAAATAGATCAGTGGGAGAGGGTGGAAAGAGAGGACAAAGGCCCACAGGCATAGAAAGTTCATGGTGGAGCCTGGGAAGCTGGAAAGGATTGGAAAAACCAAGGGGAAATAAGGTTGAGGGGTTGGGGGTGGCTTCTCCCTGGTTATGAGCAAAAGGAAGAGGGTGTGGGAACAGATGGCTCTAAATTATATAGCCTCCCGTTCCTTTATGCCTTTCTGGGCTCAAACTGTGATTGACTTCTTATTTGAAGGTGAAGCTGACGCTTTTACAAGTGATCCGTAGAACATTGTAGCCTTAAAAAGGCAAACCCACAATTTTGGTAATTCCTGAAAAGGAGAGAGAGCCTGTGGGGGAATGTCATTGTTGTAAGAGAGTGAGATGTGAAGAATCGTGAGCCTTTTCTGCTGGGTCATGATGTTTAAAAGACACACCAGTCTGTTCATTTTAGTTTGTTCTGCTCATTTGTCTTTAAAGCAACAATAAAAGCAAGGTGTAGGGTGAGGGATTTTTTTGAGCAGCTTTCTCAGGTGAGACAGGTTTGGTTCTTTTACCAGGAGTCCTTAGTGCTGCCTGTAGGCACCATGTGGTTAAAGTGGGCTTTTTGTTGTTGCATTGGGTTTTCTGTTTTGTTTGTTTGTAAAAGTACCCCAATCCTATAGCACAGCCATACAATCATGTTGCTGGTTTACACAGCAGGCTGAGGTTATAGCTTCCAAGTGGAATGCCATGTGAGTGGGGTACTGCAGGGATCTCCCGTGAACCTTGAGATCCCCAAAGAGGTTTTAGGTTTTCTGTGGAGCACATTACTGATCCTTTCAGGAAAGCCTAGCCTGGATGATGAGAGGGTGAAGGTGTCTCCCAGCCTGTACCTGCAAACAACTGGCACAGCTGGAAAAATAACTTGTATGGAACCTCTAATGCCTGAGACCTGGGGAGGAGAGTATTTTCTTGGACCCAAATGCACTGTGTGTCCTATGGTCTGTCTTTTCTGTGTGCTCCTTATTACTGTTAGCAAAAAGGATAACTTTCAGCAACTAGATTGTTTCCTGGCTGTCGATTAGGCAGAAGACCTTTTGCTTAAGTTCCAGGAACATATACAATGTGATGCATTGTTCTTTGTGGTCACTGCAGAACATCCTCCTGTTCTGAAAAGCTTTTAATACGATGAAATGGCTAGAGAAATTAATAGCTTTTAGTAAGAGCCTGGAATCTTACTGGATTTTCTGCTGCTTCTCAAATAATTATGCATATTCAGAAGAATGACTTTTCAGTTTCAGGCTTCCCCCCCTTTGGCAGACAATATGCCTACTCGTTTCATTTTGCTGTAGGAATTTAAAGGCTGTATAGGTCTTGGAAGCAGTGTCCTTTGCTTTGGGATCTCATTGCCTTTTATAAGTGAGTGCTTCAAAACATGCCAGTAACGACTGAATTTGGCTTCAAAAGAATTATTGAAAGTGCCCCATTATTTTTAATTACTTTCTTTTCTTCCCTTTTGTTTTTTAATCCTGCCTTTTCTGGCTGGATCTTCCTGCTGACATTGTATATCCTGTGCTCCTCTGAAATACTTTGGATTCAGCAGAGTGATGTGATGTGCATTGCTGAGATGGTAGTTAAGAGTTTTGTGAGACAAAAAAAAGCCATGGAGTTTCAAACCCTGCTGGTTTAAATGTACCTGGCTGACAGGCATGAAAGCCTTGCCTCCTGTAAGGAGTGGAAGCAGCTGTGTGCTGCACAGAAACGTGGGTGTCCACATTATGAACTCTCAGGCTGTAAGACAATTCCACATCTTCAGCCCATGTTGGGGTAAGCTAGTATTACTCCACTACAATGTTGCTTTAGGATGGGCAGAGTTTTACAGTTTGTGTTGCAGATTGTACTTACAGACTGTTTGCAGGATTGCTGGTTTCTATTAGGTGTTCTTTCCCTTGGCTGTCTTACTCTGTTGCCTTTCAAGGAGGGAGAAACACATCTGTCATGTAATCAGAGCCATGAGAAATACAAGGGAATTTCATGTTCTCATTCACCAGCTCCTGCTTCAGGAGATAGAAGCAGCTTTCTGGGCATCCATCCCTAAAACACAACCTGGGGTTTAACTGTTTTGGTTGAGCCTAGTTGACTGGGATGGAATAATGATGGTTTTGAAGAGCAGCATGAGAGGAAATAAAGTGCAGTTCAGTGAGAACTTAAGAGGACATTTTGGCTTTAGTTTGTAGAGTCCATCACATTGGTGGCAGATGGAGTGAATGGATGTTGGCTGTGTCAGGAGACTGTCTTGGCAACCAGAAGGAAATCTGAGAGAACAGACACAGCAAGACAGGAGCTGGGGAAAGGGCAGAGGCTGCTTCACGCTGGAGAAGAAGGGATGGGCAGAGCACTATAGGCTCTGTAGCTTAAGTTATGTATCTTGATGTTCCACCTTCTTAGAAAGTACCTTGAGAACAGAAAAACTGCATTTGTGGTATTGCGTTTGGTACAGCTCTTAATCAGAACTTGAAAATATAACTTGGAATAGCTATCAAAAGCCAGAAGGAAGCTGTTTGTAGTTCCATTTCTGAAGCCAAGTTATTATTTGCTGTCAGATCACAGCCCAGCCTTGAGATTTTCTGGAAGCAAAACCCAGATAGGTGAAGGCAGAAGTGGTGACAGTGTGAAACACCTGATGATTTTGGATTGTCTGGTGTAGCATGGCTCAAGCTGTGGCCTACAGAGAGCTGTCTGGCACTGAACTGTGAGGGCAGAGAAGGAGAATCTCTGGTGGCAGCTGGACAAAAAGGCTGCTGAACATTACAAGTCTGCTGTAGGGAAACCCAGCAGTAGTTCCTCTGTTCTGAATGCCTAATGCTTTTCAACTCAATTTAAAGGATTCCCATGGTTTGTGGGAAGGATGCTAATGTCCTTTTCCTCTGTTTGTGGCAGGCATTGGAACTCTTAACAGGAAGAAAGCCTGCAGACCAAAAAAAAAGTCCAAGTATAAAATTCTTTTCAGGTTTTGTTGAGATAAAATTGTGTTTTCCTTTTGCTGTTTTTTTTATAAGATTAGCAGGATGTTTCTAAAACACTGGTCTAGGTTACTGCTAATGGAACAAAGCCATATGCAAGAATATCTGTGTGCTTGTGAATAGTGCTTGCAGTTACATGTTCTGCTGTTCTGGGATTACATTCTTTGATGATATGTGTATTGATCTGCCCCATGGAACTCTCCTGCCCTCTGGTGAATGTGTTGGACACATAAGAGAGTAGGACTGTGATCGTACAACTCTTGTGTGCTGGCACTGCAACATAACTGTTTTGGTTTTAAATATATCATCCAGATAATGCAGTGTGGGCTATTTATGGCAGCACAAATATTTCAAGATTATGCCTGGAGCGATGAAAGCAGGGAGAGTTATGAGAATTTGCAGATTGTAGTAAGCAAAGGTAGAGGATACAGTCATATCTGTTACACTTTGGGGAAGTCTGATTGCTGGCACAGAGAGCTGAAAATGAGGAGGACAAGGTAGGGGTGGACTCTACTATCCCTTGAAATCAGCACTTGAAAGCAATCGTGTGCAGTCATGGGTGAGGTTACTGCATCCTTGCCAGGAACAACAAAATGGGCAAACTCTCCGCTGCCACTGACAGATCTGGAAGGTGCTGTGGTTAGAAGTGAGTAACAGGTATGGGTGCTTTATCTTCAAGTTCAATTGAGTTTTACATGAATTAATAATTCAAGCAACTGCTTCTGTCATTGTCAATGATGAGGATCTGTCATGTAACTTCATTGGTCTAAAAGAAAGCTGTAGATGGTTCATTTTCAGAGAACAGCTTGTCTTTCACTAGTATTCTCTGTTTGGACAGGAGAAGTTCTGTTCTCTCTGTTGGCATGAAAACGGCATGAAGCAAGCAGAAGGATGTGAAGATGTGAATAGGTATCTCTCCATCTTCTTATGCAGGCTTGAGGCAGGGTAAAAGTTACAGCTGGGAGGAAGAAAATGCTGTTGGTTTCCATACTACAGTCTTCAGTATATAATGTTGAACACTGTAAAATAAACTTGAACAAATATATGCACTCCTAACTGTCAAAAATTGGGAAAACATGTGCTGGGTTTGATGAGCAGTTGTCTAGGCATTGTATAAATATATTCGTAAGAAACTGGGTTTGACAGACAGGGGAGGACATGCAAGCTGCACCATTTCAGCATTTTTGAAGTCTCATTTTCATTTCTGGACTCGTAGGCTTCTTTTGTGTGCACATGCACAAAGACCTGTGAAGGCAGTGTTCCCACTGCAAACTAGTTGATGGTTTAGAAGTCTAAAATTGTGCTGTTGGCATTTCAAATGGCATCAGATCTGCTATAGCATCAGGGTACCTTAAGTAACCCTAAGAAACAGTGTGCCTGGAGGGATAGCTGTTGACTGCTGGCTCTAGAAGAGGCAAGTTTTCCAGGTAGGCCAGGGTTTGGCCAGCTAAGGGGCAGGTTGTGTTTTAAAGAACTCTATTGCAGTAATTCTTCTGGAATGTGCATTTTGGGAAAGCTCCTTTGGTAAACTTCCAAGTGCAAATAACTTCTGAGTGTCTCCTTTTCCTTCTCCACTTACTGTACTGCCTTAGGCTCCTGCTAACAATTGTCCATCCCTTGCATATGGAAGGACAGCTGGGGTAAGGGGGATGGACATTGCCCAGATCTTGTGTGTGTTTTAGCCAGGCAGCCTGCCTGGCTGCTCTGCCCTGCAGCCTCCCCGCTGGGCAGCTCTGCAGAAGGATGGGGAGGGGACCCCACTGGGAAGCTCCATGGGGCATAGGCGGTGCTTTGGTATCCAATTCAGAGGATTAATACTACTTTCTGTTCCTTGGAAGCTGCAGCCAGTTGGCCTAGTGTTCATATTCAGTTTGCCCACTTCTTGAGTGCACTTACTTGTGTAAATCTGCTCAAGCGTTTAAGTCTGAAAGAGCAAACAAACAGGGAAATGAACAGACGGCTCTGCTGGCTCTGGAGGGGTCGCTTGCTTCTCTTTCCTTGTTTCCATGAATGTGGCCCCTTGCAGTACATACAATGCTGTCTGTCAGCTCTCCCAGATGAGGGCTTTGCTGTGAAGTGTAAAGCACTGTCAGTGCATCCAGCATCTTTGCTCCTTTAGAAATGCTCGCTGGAAACTGGACACACATTAATTCTTCTTCCTCAGCACTCAGCTCCTAACTGCTGCCTATTCATGCCCTAGCACCCGGGGGGGATGAATGATGGAGCCCCTGCAGTCTGTCAGGGGGAGCTGCCCCAGTGTGTCATGGGTGCCTATGAGCAAACACACTGAAGGGTGTATATAGGGGAAGAGATTGTGTGCTCGATACAAAATGGGATATAAGGTGACACTAAGGGAGGATGCAGGCCTTTGACCATGCATATTCAAATACTTCGGCTTGTCCCATAACTGATGGACCTCTATTAAGTAGCGTGGTGAGGGCTAGCCTGCTTCATGTGCTGGCCATACCACAGAGCTATTAATCAACATGGGTTCGTATCATCTAGTAGGTTTTCTCTCACAAAAATGCCAGTGCTGTTTTATCTTAGGTTATGTCTTGGTTTGATACATGCATACACTTATTACTGAAGAACTCTGTCCAGGTTTGAGAGTCTGAAGATAATTTTTCCATTCTTTATTACTTCTGCTAAATGGCACTGGTTTTGTTAATCCCTTGCTGGTCACACAGAGAATGCGGATTGTTTGGGAATCTTTGGTCTCCCAGGTAATTGCAGGGGTTCTTAGAAACACCCTTCTCTTGCAGAGATCCTGTGCTTGAGTTTTTTTTTTAGTCTATACAGCATTGCACCTTTTGCCTGTTGGCACAGTGCTTTCTGTGTATTACCCTGCATGTGCTGTCATTTTTATCCTCTAAACCTTCCTTTTAGCCTTGCACTGAATGCCTGACTCTTGATTTGAGCGAGTTAGACAAAGCAAACTTTCTGACCACATTCAGGGCACAGTTTCAGGCTGATTTGATCTTGCTTATTAAAGTTCTGTACAACCACCTCACACATGACATTTATTCCAGTCTCTAACTCTTCTGTGGCAATGTCACTACTGTTCTTAAAGCCTGCCACAGTCCAGCCTTGAGTATCTCATTTAACATCATGCTTAATTCAGAAACTGTGTTTTACGTATTAATTTCTTCATACCAGCAGCATGGAGTTATCATCATCTTCGGTGATGATCACAATTCTGAACAGCTTGTGTTTTATCAGAGTTTAAGGACTGGGATGGTGCAGAATTGGTCCTGACAGTATATTCTCAATTGAAGGAAGCCTGTAATGAGTGCAGTTCTGTCACAGCAAGTCTGCATTCTTCTTGTCTAAACAAAGGAAGGTCATCAGGCAGAAAGGAAAAATGCCGAAGATCTGCCACATATTTTAACAGTAATTTGTAACTAAGCCTGTTTTACTTGGGTTAGTGCTATACAACATATTCTGGGCATTTGGTGACAGTGTCCCAGGAGGAAGGTTCTTCTTCTTTGGTGCCAGCCGGATATTAGGGACCCTCAGACAGCAGTGTGAGAGAGGGAATAGGGCAGGTTCTGGCCCCTTCTGTATCTGGGGTCTGTTTCCTGTGTCTGTGCTGGTTTTACAGTTACCTGGCTTGGTGTGCCATCCATTCCAACATGTGCTTCCCTAAACTGACTGGTTCTTTTAAAATCCGATGCATTGTTGGGAAGCCAGTTCTCCAGGCTTTTTGCACTCAACTCTGTTTCTAAAGCTGATGGATTTTGCTTTTTTTAGTTGAGCTATGATGTTAGTTTTTTTCAGTGGAAAGTGTACAAAAGTGGCTCTGAAACTTCCCTGCCTGTGTCCCTGTTTTCTGCGCAAACTTTTGCTGCGGTTGAATTTCATCTGATCTGTGATCCCACCTGGGATTCTTGCTCTGTTTAGGGAGCCATTTGCCTAAACCACTCAGCACTAGTGGCTGCCCCTGCTCCAGTTCTGAAAGGTGTAATTCTGGTGGTACGTATTCTTGCTTTAGGTGCAGAACACTGGGCCAAAATCATTCCTGGCACATCTGCATCAAAAGCAGGGACTTACTTGCTGCACTGCTGCTGATTTTAGTGTTATTCCATAATGTTTGGCTTTAGTTTAAGATGTCAGCCCTAATCAAACACACAGATGTTCCCTGTTGATTATGCCTAAGGTTTCCTACAAGAGTTTATTTTAAATAGTATTTGCAATTCCTGTTCAAATCCTGTGTGAGCTCCAGTGAAGATACTGCACCACTGATTCTCTTTACCTCCCCTTTCACCAGGGTAATATGTTCTCTCTGGCTTTCTAAAAGCACTGTCAGATTCTGCACTCCACCCAGGAAACGTGTCTTGCTGCTTTGCATTCAGCCAGGTTTCCATTCCTTGCTATTAAACAGATGTTTAAAATGTCATAGAAGTCACCAGCCTGCCTTTTGCACGCTTAATTTAGGATATTTATTTGCCTCTTGGTGATGACCTGCTGCAAGACTGGAGAGGAGGGTAAGCGAGTGAATTGCATGAGACCCAAGGTCACCTCCTAGATGAAAGGTCACAAGCACAGCAAGAGCATTGACAGAGTGTTACTGGTGGCTGCTGCTGGAGAACCCTGCTTGAAGGCTTGTCTGCAGCTCTCTTGAGTGAAGGGGAAGATGCTCTTTAAGGCAGACTGTCCCTCAAGGACAGAGGTTTGTTCTGTGGAGATTCACCGTGGCTAAGACATCCAGGCACTGGCATATGTTGTGGTGCACCAGGTGGGGAACCTTGTCACAGAGGCTTTATGGAACAGGATAGGAGGATAAAGAAGGTGGGAGATTTTGGAAATCCCAGTGGTTCAGTGCAGTGAGATGTATTCTTCATGAGACCTTGTATCTCTCCAGGGGTTAACCAGAGTGTGGGGTCCTGGGACAGAGAGATTGATGATTCATTTCAGTCTTTCCCTTTGTTTCTGCTTAGTTGTCATTTGTGTGTGAAGTCTGGTGACTAATTGAACTCACAGTACCTCCTGTTCCAGATCAGGGAGTTCCCTTATGCTAATACACTGCTTGATTCACAAGTCATACTATCTTTTTTACTTTTCTGTTTCAGAGTACAATTATACATCCCCATTAAATGGGTTCCCAAATCCAAACTTGCAGTAAACTGAAGCTGGCTTGCTTAGGCTAAATTCTGCCGTCGATCTTGGGTCTTGACTGGCTGTATCCTAATCCCAGGCTGGGTTCAGTGCAGCAGAAGTGGCCTTGATTGCCTCCCCTGCTCATCTTTGAGATATCTAGAACTACATCCTTGCCTTACTGGCCCTGAACTGTGTCTTTGGGAGATCTGTCAAGGTACTCTACTCTTTCTTTGACATTTGAGCAGATATGTTGATCATTTACATGGATCTTAGATCTCATCTGTGTTGAAAAGTCCTTGGCCTTCTGAGCTGGGACAATTTGGACAAAACTAAGAAAATTTCACTGTGAAGGCAGCTCAATTAATTTGCAAATCCTGTCTCAAATTTTGACTTCTTTCCACCAGAGGAAAGTTACCCTAGAGCAGCTCTCTGCACCTTGGCCCACATCTTGCTCTGAGCTAGTAATTAAATGTGTGATCCTCCAGTAGCATGCCAGCACACTCGGATCCTTTTAGGGTTTAGTCAGGGTTTAGAGGGGGAAGCAAGATGCAGAGCTGAGTCCTGTGAGGCCTTAGGAAAAATATACTGTGCCTTGTAAAAATGAGTTATTTTACTTCTTGCAGTTAAGGCAATTAACTGGCTAATTAAAGCAATTCCTCATTACATAATTGCATTCTGGTTCATCACCATTTCTACTCTGCAAGACTGCCCCAGAGAGCAGAGCCAATTTGGAGTGCTCTATCACAAATGAAGGATCCAATTGCTGTCTTGGAGTTCAGATGGGGCACAGAGCCACTGCTGAGTCCAGAAAAGGGAGAGATGGTTGGGTAGGACTTCCCTTAATTACTTATGGAAATAAACAATGGTGTATCATAGAATTACAGAATGGTTTGGTTTGGAAAGGACCTTAAGATCATCCAGTTCCAACCCCCTGCCATGGGCAGGAACACCTCACACTAAACCATATCACTCAAGGCTCTGTCCAACCTGGCCTTGAACACTGCCAGGGACAGAGCATTCATAATTTCCTTGGGCAACCCATTCTGGTGCCTCACCACCCTCACAGTAGAGAATTTCTTCCTTCTATCCAATGTAAACTGCCACTGTTTTAAGTTTAAATGCATCATCCCTTGTCCTATCACTACAGTCCCTGGTGAAGAGTCCTTCCCCAGCATCCCTGTAGGCCCCCTTCAGATACTGGAAGGCTGCTATGATATCTCCATGCAGCCTTCTCTTCTCCAGGCTGAAGAGCCCCAACTTTCTCAGCCTGTTTTCAAATGCCATCCAGATGGTTAAGGAAAAGGCAGATTTCTCAGACATGTTTCTAGCACAAAAGATAAATTGCGATAGGAGGTGATGAATACTGGAGACCCAGCCGTTAGCACAGAAAACATGAGGTCTAGGATGACCAGGGATGTGGGACTCAAGGTTATACTCTAGAATGTCAGAATGTCTCAAGCTCTAAGGATTATGCTGGGTTTGGACATGCCAGTGCTCATCAGCTGTAGTCTTAAATAGACTGAGAGGAGAAAACACTCTTAAATTCTGGCAGCTTTCTCCTGTACATAAAGACAGACTGGAGATGGAGTCTATTTTTTTAATGAAGGATGAATTAGGGAAGTGTCAATGTATTGAAATGTTGTATGGTAATGAAAGGTATATGAAAAAAATTAACTATAAAAATATGAAATACTTTAAAATCTACCATAGAAGACCTCAGTGAGCATAGTTAAAACCAAGCATGGTGTCAAGCTATGTCACCTGAAGGAAAAGAGAAGGGAGAGCCAGGTTACTGACATCTATTGCTGGTGAGCAACATTTGACAATAGGAGATTGTGACAGAGGTATTTTTGAAGTTAGGATATAAGTACTTCAAATCCCAGAAGAAATTGCAGTCGGCAGCTGATGTGGACTTTGAAGACTGAATGAGACACAATTAAAAGAGCTGCATTTAACATGTTCAGCTTCCCTACCTAGTGTGATACCAAATGACTTTGAAGGTCCTAATCGTGTTGTGCCTTGGAAAGAGGACTCAGGTGGAGCAGAAAACATCTTCTCACTGAGACTAGTCAAAATCAGTGAATGGTGTGGGTTCAGGTAGAATTCAGGTGTTTTAAGTGATGTCTCATTAGTGCACGCAAAGTGCTTGAGAGAAAATGATCGTGTGGTTTACTTTTTGTTTGTGTTTTTTGGTTTTAAACATTTTTGTCAGATTATAGACCTGTGCTCCTTCTGGCGTGTGAGACACTGATCAGGTACCTTCTTCCCTGAGCCCCTGTTCCTCATTGAGAAACTCATTGACTCTACATCCCAGGAGTGCTTTGGGGCACAGTCATTAGAGTCTGCAAATCCTTCATACCTTGTTGATAACAACCTCTGATAGAAATAAGTAGGCTTCTCAGACTCTGTGGAAATAGTTGCATGCTTAAAACACAAAAGATACTTCACTGAGAAGTGCAGTGTGTATTGCAGGGAAGAGTGAGAACAAAATTAAATTTAAAAATATATGAAATTGGAACTATTGGCAATATTCAGCATCTCCAGAGTATGATAAAGAGAGAAAAAAGAAGATAATGATGGCTTTGCCCAGTGGAGTATTTGTTTCCCGTAGTTGGATTTTCAATGTACAGAATGGAAGACATGGAAGCAGTGGAGGCAGATTGCAGTATGAAAGCTGAGGAAAAGAAGGGGAAGGTCAAGCGGAATTGAAAATGCCAGTGTTGACTAATGTGGTGAGGAGGGAAGGAGTGGATATATATAGTGCTGTGAAAAACTACCCCGGAAGTGGGAAAGAGCATTAGATCGTTAATGATTTCGTTATATTTGATAAATATATTGCTGAGGAGAAAAAGAACAGAAGTTGGGAAATAAAATCTATGAGATCAGCATACTTGAAATATATTCAAACAGAAGATATGGAGTATAAGAAGCCTTCAGATGTGTTATAGGAGCTGGTCAGGTCACAATCTCTTGTGGGCTCAGGTTAGGTGAGTTTTGCTGTGAGTTGAATGTAATGGGTTTTTCGCCTTGTGGATTGAGGGTATTTTGTTTGTTTTTCCGGTGGCTGGAATATGTGAAATCCAGATAATATTTCACTTGTGACTGCCGCTGCTTGGTGTCATGACACTGGTGGAGCACAGTTCCCACCCTTGACCAGCAGCATCAGCCTCCCTGTGTTCCTATTATCATGGTGAATTGGGCATTCCTGATTTCGCAGGACCTGACAGATGCTGGTTTTACAGAGGCAGTCTCTTCCTCTCTCGATCAAGTTATTAGTGTCATTGTCGTGAAGCACTCAACATCTTTCAGCCCTTAGGGAAGAGGAGCCCAGTTTGGAATGGAAACCTGTGCATCCTGACAGCACACACTGAAGTACTGCACAGTTAAAACATACTCATGTTGGCTGTCCCTTAGGAATTGCTCCGATTCCCAAGCTGGCACTTCTGTCATAACTCACTTACGGAATCATTAAATAAACAATTGACATAGGCCAAGGAACTTCAAAGCAATCAGTGCAGTCATGATAGGTTCTAGCTTGATAAATAAACGATGCTGATGTAGTCTAAAGGATTCTTAATTTTTTTCCTCCTTCTGTCTTAGATCAAAGCTTCTTCCTTGAACTGCAGCCTGGCAACTCACCCTAACCTATTCATTCCCCTTTATTCCCCCATATCCCCTGCTGATCTTTCATTACAATCATCATTACCCACAGCACTGGTCTCTTTGCTAGGTGTACTCTATCTCCTCTATCAATTGCATCCTCATACACCTTTGTATGCAGAGTAGTTTTTAGAGAATGGTTCTTGGCCAGAATATTTTTAAATGGAATTGACAGACCTAGTCTGGCCTCTTAGGTTATGAAAATCACTTTTATGTTGGTCATAAGTTACATCCATGTTGTGTGCTCTTTTAGTGGCCTGCATTACAGTTTTGTTACCTACACAGTGGGCTCTTGTTCCCAGCAAGACTGATATACAGTGAGGTGGTGGCTGAGATAGTGTTGCTAGTACAGCTTGAAAGGATTGCTGAGGCCTTTCCCCCAGACTTTTATTACTCTTAGAAGCAGGCAACTGGTTGATGCATCTCACTTTCACTGAGCCCTAGGTTCTCTCTAAGATATCCCATCTTTTAGTACCAGACTGAAAACATCATGGGATCATCTGAATGTCCTGTGAATCGGTACAAGCCTTGTGATACACTTGCTCTGGTTCAGCACCTTATGTGTGTGCCACACTTTTTTGGGGTGTGTGGTCTGTGTCAGTAACAAGCTGAACAAAGGAAGAAGGTCTGGAGGGGAGCATGTGCCTGCACACTGCCTCTGCCTGTGCTCTGTAGCCATTGCAGGGGATCATAGAATCATAGAATGGTTTGGGCTGGAAAGGACCTTAAGATCATCCAGTTCCAACCCCCTGCCACACTAGACCATGTTGCCCAGGGCTCTGTCCAGCCTGGCCTTGAACATTGCCAGAGATGGGGCATTTACCACTTCTTTGGGCAATCTGTTCCAGTGCCTCACCACCCTCCCAGTAAAGAACTTCTTCCTTATATCTAACCTGAACTGCCCTTAAGTATAAAATACAGTGAGTCACATCTCTGAATTCATAGTTCACCTTAATGATATATAGGGTTCACATTCACAAATTAACAGATTTTCTCATTTATCCCCAGCAGTGGCACAGCATTAGCTCCAAGGAAAAGGTGCTTTTTGCTCCTGTGTTGCAGTGCTGAATCCAGCACTGCCTCTAGCATGGCGAGTGATGTGAAGGTGGAAAAGGGAAGAAGCAGCAGGTGCAAGCAGGCTCCTGCTGTGAGCATTTA
Source organism: Melopsittacus undulatus (assembly GCF_012275295.1). Classification (NCBI taxonomy): domain Eukaryota; kingdom Metazoa; phylum Chordata; class Aves; order Psittaciformes; family Psittaculidae; genus Melopsittacus; species Melopsittacus undulatus. The sequence goes on from NC_047532.1 coordinate 14,709,158, forward strand.
AATGCTGACCTGTGAGGAGTGTCAGGAGCTGGGAATCTGTGACAGAACCCGGATCCTGAGAGCTTAAGGAGGTCTGATGTATTAATAACAAGCCTATTGCATGTGTATGTGGGATTGTGACAGATTTTTGCGTGAGAAGATGTGACTTTGAGAAATCCCATGTGATGCCCAGGTGTTGGTGCACACCACATATCGCTGTGCTGCCTCTTGTCCAGAAGAGGAAGTCGCTAGAAGAAACCAAGTAAAACTGCCCTCCTAACCCCAAATAAATGGGAGGAGAAGTCACTGATGTTGGTTTCCTAACAACTGCATTTACATTGAATCCTGTTAGTGAAGACAAAGTCTCTAGTTTTTGGTTAACAAAAAGAGCCCAGTCTGTGAGGAGCTGATCTCTTCAGACGCACCCTGACCTGCCACAAGAGAACCCATGGCAGAATAGTGCCGAGCATGTGCCTGGGCCTTTGGCTCAGCATTGTTTGATAAATATTTTAGAGTTTTGCACATCTTGTTGCCAACATCTCAGAGTCTGAAGCTGGCTTCTAGGGAAAGGAATCTTTATGCATGCTCATGTTTGATTCAAGCACTCGTTCTTACTGTGCGTGGTGCAAAAAGGCAAGCTTTAAAGTCAACTCTCTACTCCATTAGCATCCTCAAAGGATGTCTCTGGTCATATCAGAAGCAATCTGCTCTTTTATATTATTGTTATTTATTTGGTTTAAAGCTTCCTAGTCTGTGAAACGATCTGTCACCCTCTGCAGAGGCTTGTCAGGGCACTGTCTGTGTACCTGCCTCTAACTGGAATAACAAAGAAGTTTCTCTGCTGCTGGCTGCCTCTGCCTCCTGCTTGGCTTAGGGAGAAGTAGTTTGCTCAATATTCATGGCCTATTTGGTCCTTGGCCTCTTTGTGCTGCTGTTCAGGATGCCAGTTAACGTTAATCTGAAGGCATCCACTTCTCTATCACATCCTACAGTAATGCCATCAGCTGGTCTCATGTGGGCCACCAAGCAGCTGTCAAGCAATAATGTTTATTGCATTTTTACTTCATACCCTTTACTTTGTGATTGATCACTGTGGCTCATATAAAACTAATAAAATTGACAATGGTTTAAACTATTGTGAAAGGCAGTAAGTGAAACGTGGGCATGAGAGCAGAGAGTTTCTAGCCAACAGCTTTCATACAGTCATTGAGAATACAGAGGAAGGAGAGACAGTGAAATGAACTGCAAATAAGGGTGTGTTTTGTTTAGATTTCAAACGGGAACCGTGGAAATTTCCCTTGTCATGTAAGGATGTGATGTTTAGTAGCTCATTTTTAATTCATGTATTTTACCTTGTTGTTAAGGATGCTGTATTTTCTGTCTGCCCTTGCACACTCACCTCTGGATAGGAACAACTCTCAGGGTGATAAGCAGTAAGGTACAGTGTCATGTTTATGCAGTTCCTCATGGGGTTTATATTTGTTTAACGAGTGAGCTGAATAGTTTGGACCCAGTGCTGGCTAAATGCTCCCACGTGATAAAGTTACTGTATGTGCCCTATAATACTTCCTGGTAAGGAAGTGGATAAAGTGAAAGCAGGATTAGTCTGGTTGGTCTGGGAGCTGTGCTGTGGCACTGAGCCTGTCTGAGCACACCATGGCTCACTCCAGCAAATCTCCTCAGCATGTGCCTGGCCATCAGCAGGGGTATGGCTCTGATGGAGCCCATGGACCCTGCTGCGCTTAGGATGAAGTGCTCTGTTGGACTTGATCCACAGGCTTCATTTTGATCACTTACAATTAAGTAAATCAAGCCTATCCTTATGGAATTTAATGGGATCAGTCCTGGAGTAACAGCAGAGTGAAGCCTTGCATGCTGGGATATTGCATGCTTTATACAGTCCATTTTTCCCTCTTTCTGGTTCTTTAGTCTTTTTCATGTGCATTCCTTTAAACGTGTCATGGATCAAAACTGTAAAATACCATCTGTCAATATGGGTGAAATCTGTAATCCCTGTGCTGTTCAGGTAAGCAGCAAATTGACATTCATCCATTTGGAAACGGGGCACTAAGCCATCCACTAATGTTACGGATTTCTTCTCTTTTTTTTCCTCTCCAGATTATTTAATTACTTAATGTATGGCCTAAGAGTTGCTGTACAGTTTATAAGCAACTTGCTTCCTAGAAGCCACATCTAGGCAGGGTGGTCAAGATGACATAATGTAGGATTAAATCATAGTGTTAAGTTGTAGTGCAGAAGGTGGGTGACTGCAGTATACAAGTGATGCTGTCCAGCTAAAACACATCCAGGCACAACAGGAGTGGTACAGGGTCAGTGTGAATGGGACTTCCTTCCCTTGTGTTCTCTGAAGCTAAATTCTTCCTGCTGTCTGTTGAAGAGATGTGGGAGGACAGAGCTTTCCTAGCCACTGTAAATCCAGACTGAATTTATCCCCGTGTCACTGAGCTCTGGTGTTCATTAGTGCCTTGTGATTGTGCTTAGCTTAGTCTGGTATTCCTGTCAGTCAGTACTGCTAATATTTCACAAATGAAAGATGTTTTGACTCTTATTTTTACCTTGGTCAGCATCAACTTTTTAGATCAGCACTTCATAGCTTTAAATAAGCATCCAGGATTTTGTGGTTGGCTTTGTTTGCTTCATTTTAATTCTGCTTTGGAACTGTTTGTACCTTAACTCGCTGGACGCAGTGTGGGGTCTTGCTGCCTTTGCTCAGAAACGCAGGTTGGCTGAACTCAGCTGGAAAAGGTTTTTGTCACTGGAGAGTGGAAAGGTGAAGAGAGGTGCTGGAGAAATGAACTTAACACTTCAGTGCAATGCTTCCAACCCAGCTGTTAACATGTGTTAGGGATGTGAAAATGCAAGTAGAATATAAACAATATGCTTTTGTAATATCCAGGGTGAAACAAAAAGAAGCACAAACTGTGAGATGTGGTCAGGTGAATGATAACCTAAAATCACTTCCCTTACAGATATGCAGAAGTTCTATGAAACACAACAGACTCCTTTTTCATTAAGGAATACTTACTTATTTAGACAGGGAAACCCTTACAGAATGATGCTGTGTCTGATTCCATAAGGGCTGCAAGTTCCTGCTGTGACAACTGGGAAAACTGAACCCCAATCCTCAATACAAATCTACAAGGAAAACCAGAGTGGAGACACAGGTGTACCTTGTCTTGACAAGTGTGTGCAGGCCCTGTCCCTGCTCCAGGAATGTCTGCTGTCACTGAGTGCCATGGAGTAATATGTTTGCTATCAAACTAAAGTGGCTGGGGTGGCAGAGCCTTTGGGCTCATTATCCTTTGCAGACAATGCAGTGTGACAGTGAAACGGCTGATGAAATCTAATGCTGTCTTTTCAGTTAAAAAGCACTGTGATGATTACAGCCATTAATTTCCTGGAGGCAGCTGAGTGGCAGGGATTAAGGAGAGCCAGGCAACTGTGCTAAATCTAATGACCAGAGGTTGTACTTTGGTGTGGAGCACACTTACCTCCTGAGCAGCCAAACCAGCTCTGGCCCAGGCCTATGGGGTTTGTGGTGGCTACTTTATCAGTTGAAGTTTGAGATGCAATAACAATTTCCCTTTGAATTAGGTTAATAGCACAGGGTGATGTGTGTGAATTGAATGTGTATGGTCACACATCAAAAGCAGAGTGACCAGCAGGTCAAGGGAGGGGATTCTCTCCCTCTATTCTGCTCTTGTGAGACCTCCCACCCCCCCCCCGACCGCAGTCCTGCATCCAACTCTGGGGCCCCAACACAAGAGGGATGTGGAGCTGCTTCAGTGAGTCCAGAGGAGGCCATGGAGATGCTGAGAGGGCTGGAGCAGCTCTGCTCTGGAGCCAGGCTGAGAGAGCTGGGCTGGGGCAGCCTGGACAGGAGAAGCTCCTGAAGGGGAGACCTGAGAGCAGCTCCAGTGCCTAAAGGGGCCGATAAGAAATCTGGAGATAGGTTTTTACAAGGCCCTGTAGGGACAAGAGAAGGGGAATGGCTTTAACCTGACAGAGGGGAGATTGAGATTAGGTATCTCTCTCTCTGTATATGTGTGTGTACATATATATATATGTAAATGGAAGACGCTCTTCCCTGTGAGGGTGCTGAGGGGCTGGCACAGGGTACCCAGAGAAGCTGTGGCTGCCCCATCCCTGGCAGTGTTCAAGGCCAGGTTGGACACAGGGCTTGGAGCAAGCTGCTCTAGTGGAAGGTGTCCCTGCCCGTGGCAGGAGTTGGAACTGGATGAGCTTCAAGGTCCCTTCCAACCCAAACTGGATTCTGTGATTCTGGCTGGCTATTACTGTATATGCTTCTATGCATGGAAGTGTTGAAGTTTCCCTGGGCCTTTGATGCTTGTATTGTTCTGCAGCCCAGAGAATGCTTCTGTTGTGTGGTTTGTGACAACTGTTTCTTATATGAATGTGTCTTGTGTCTTTTCTGGGCAACTGCAAGGGTTAATAATAAACATTAGTGGCCATTAGAAGTCTGAAGAGCAGCTGAAAGTCTGCAGGACAGTCTTGCACTTGGTGCTGAGGTTGTGTGGTGGGTGGGGGCTTCAGAACATGCACCTGCAGGCAAGCCTGAAGGTTTGCTGCATTTGGTTGCAGACATGGACCCGTGCAGTTGGAGGCCATTGTTGGAAGGGTTGTAGGTAAATTATAGTAGTTTAAGGCATGTTCTTGGTGCAGATTTTGCTCTGCATTGATTCATCTGCTTTAGGATGTACTGCAAATAGCACCATCTACAGAAACGATCAGAACTGGACATAGCCCTGTCACTGGAGACAGGTATGTGAAGCTTTAGTTACTTAAGGACCTGAATTACAGCCTCTCTTTTGAGCGTCCTCTGCCAAGTTCCTTATGAATGTTCCTTGGAATCCACCTCTGTCACTCTTTTTTTGCAAGATGGTTGCAGACAGTGTCTCTTATGATTGGAACAATTCAGTCTTTGGTGATTTTAAGGATATTTATGCATTCCAGTGGAGATTCATGTTAACCCCCATCCAGCCCTACTGGGGTGTGCTCTCGTGATCCAGAGCTGACATCTCCAAACAGCTAAGGCTTTGCATAGTTGCTGTAGTCATCTGGGGCTGCCATGCCGTCAGTCAAGGGCTTGCTGACTGCTGAAATAAATGCTGTCCATCTGATTAGTATGGGTAGCAGCAGAAGGTTTTAATTATATGGTTAAATACACAGAAAGAGGATTGTCATGTGGGCTCAAGCTACTGGCCCTTTGTAGCTGACATCCTGCCTCCAGCAGTAGCCAGTGCTGAATATATTAGTGTATAACATATTTCTTTTTGTATGGAGAGTGGTATGCACAGGCTGTTACATGGTCACTGGAAACTGTGAGATGCTGTTGCTCCTTTGAATGCTTACACACAAAATTCAGCACAGTGAGGGTGCAAGGAGATTCCTGGGTTCCTGCAAGGTGTGAATTGCAGTCACTCAGTGAGTGTGTATCAGTGTGTTGTAGTCTGAGTTAAATAAGTGTGGGTGTTAGCTTATTTTTTACTGTGAGTGCTGATAAAGGATTTAGAGATCCCACTGGACTGAGAGATAAGCCTAACAGGAATTTTCCTGATTACTCGTTACTCTTTTGACACTAACTAAATTGAAAGGGGGAGGGTGGAAAGACAGGGCTCTAATAGTTTTTAGACTTGATTGGTTTAGTTGTGGTTGAAGGGGGTTATTTCCCCTAATTTTGGACATTGTTTAGGATTTCAGGTAACGGATATTCACTGTGTGTGAGACACACTGGAGGCTAATCTATTTATGGGCAAATTAAATGTTATATTTTCACAGGTGGCAGGGAAAAATTGCCTTCCCAAGCTCCTGTCCCCAGTGTGCTAAGCCCACACCTTGGCCCACAGCACCCTCCCTTGGGCTGCTCTGGTTACTCGGGGGCAGTGTTAGAACTGGATCACCACAGTGACAGTGTTTTGGGGTTGGTTTGTTTTCTTTTTAATGAAACAGCACTGCAGAAAATGGAGTAACGTAAAGCCAAGACCATACCTTTTGCTGCGTAGTTTATGTGAGATCTCGATGACAGCATTTGGTGTGCAATAGGTTGTGTAAATGAAAATCATCCAATACTGCAAAGTGCATACTGATTTAATAGGTTAAGATAAGAGGAGAGGTAGCATTTAGGAGTCATAGTTTACAGTCTGAGAATAAAGGAGTAAAAGCATTTGCTATATTGGTACACATCAGTCTTCCCAAGGACAGTGACTTTTCCTAGGCAGTCTGTGTTATACATACAGGTATTGTCTACTTTGTTATCCTGCTGGATGTTAACAGAAGCTCATGAAATACTTGTATAAGTTTGAGGTTTTATATGCAGTTTGCATACAGCTCTCCTGCCTTCCTTCACTAGAAGGGAATGGTGAAGATGAGAGTATAATGAAGGTAGCTGGGTGCTCTTATTCACAGCATTTTGCAGCTGTAATTCACGAAAGCTATAGAAACTGTTTACTTCTCAATTTTCTTTATTTTCTCATATATTCTTCCCTGTGAGGGTGCTGAGGCGCTGGCACAGGATGCCCAGAGAAGCTGCGGCTGTCACATCCCTGGCAGTGTTCAAGGCCAGGTTGGACACAGGGGCTTGGAGCAAGCTGCTCTAGTGGGAGGTGTCCCTGCCTGTGGCAGGAGGTTGAATCTAGATGGTCTTTAAGGTCCCTTTGAACCCAAACCATTCTGTCATTCTGTTCTCCTTCCCTTTTGTAGGGCTTGGCTTGGGGACTGTGTATCACTGCCACAGGAACTGCATTGGAGTATGGCTCTAGCAGCAGCAATAGTTGTGATGGACACTGTTAAAAACTTTGCTTTTTAAAATCCTTTTAGTTGTCCTAGTTTATCTACCTAGACCCAGGTATTCTCTGCATCTGCTTTAGACAGCTTTTGTTGATAAAGCAAAAGATGAGATGTTTACCAGATAGACTTAAGGAAAATAATCTCTTAGGTGTTTGTGTTTTGGTCTTCACTGAAGAACTTGAGTCATTAAGGGCTTGAAACCTGTCATGGCTTTTCTTTTGTGTTGAGGATGTGCTTTTAATAGCCCCATTAAAATTCTGCCAGGCATGAATCTTTGTGCAAATCTCTGTTTAGCTTCCATCCTGGAATTGTAATTTTTCTGTCTGATTCTTTTTTTGTTTTCTTTCCAAAACCTGAGAATAATCTTCAAGGATTTCTATTAAAAGCACATTGAAGGCACAGTCAAGCACTTCAAAGTTTGATATTGTCAGAATTGACAATAGGAGCTGGGTTTTGCAACCTCAAATACTATTTTAATCTAACTCTTTATCTGCACATTAAATATCTTGGATGTGATTTGAACCTGGAGACAGAGTTCCACACTTTTTGGCTCCTTAAAAGGAATTATACTTTGCTAGAATAGATAAAATATGGCAGATGATTTTGGAGGGTGGGAAGAGAGGAATAGACAGTTGCGAATTTGTGGTGACATGTACTTAAAAAACCTACACTGTGAAAGGAAACGTACCTCTAGCTTATGGTAGCACATGTTGGGAATGAGCAAGCAGCTCATGCTTCTGGCCTGGTGATGAGATGCACTCAAGAGTTTGAAATCTTGTGAGTGGGTCCAAGTCACAGAGAAACTTCAGCAATTTGGTCAAAGTCTGTGCTCTTTTGCTAATGGTTGTTATTTAAAACCTGAAGTAGAGAATACATTGAATATGACCTTCATATAATTTTGACTTGCAATTGCTCATGAAGCGTATGTCTAAACAAGGCTGTGGGTTGTTTGGTGTCTTTAAAATGCAATGTCTGTTTCCTTCTTGAGAAGCAGAGAGGCAGCTCTTCATCAGATATTCTGCAATGCCTGCTAGGGGGTATCATTTACTACAAACAGGAGCAATTATTTGCTGTATGTCCCATTGCAAGTGGGAAGGGACTACTGAAAATCTTGAAGCTAAATCAGATACAGCTGCACAGCGGATGCTGTTGCCTATTGATTACAGGTAGTACAGACCTGATTCTGTTATTAACATTTCTTTCCTTCCAGTGTGATTACTCTGATTTCCCTGTAACTTTTTGTATCACTGTAGTTGAGAGCAAGATTAGGCCCCCTGTGTTTAGTGATGAAATAATGATTCCAGAATACAGCTTTTTTAGCTCTGCTGGTATCCTCATAGTTATCTGTATTCCAGTTGTTAGACATTCCCACTGCTTTAGCACGTGTTTCTGTGCATCCCCTGTTGTTGCTGTACTGTGAGACTGGACCACACCAAAATACACTTTTCAGTTGTGCCTGCTCCAGGAGCTGCTGAATGCATCCATCATGCAGTGAGGGTGTCTCATCTGCACTCATATTGAAAGAGCAGCTCTAGCTGTGTGTGATGCATGATTAAGTGTCAAATCTGGCTGCCAGCAACAATTGGCTTTGTCTTTCGTAGTTTTAATGTTGTTAACAGGTTAATTTGTATATTTTTATCTACTATTATTATGAATTTGTTCCACACCATATTTAATTTTCACATGGGATAATAGAAGTAATAAATCTTGCTAAGAAAATTATTTCCATGGCAGGAGAGCTGAAGCAGTAGGATGGACTCAGACTGCAGGGGCATTTTTGTAGCACTTAGATTGTCTATCTGTTCTTCTGCGTTATGAAGCAGCAAGGGAGAAATTTCCCTCAGCAAATGATGCCTGGTCACAGAACTTTGGTTTTTCGAGGTGGATTTTGTTTGTACTCTTCTGTGTGTGTGGTCAGATGATTTGGATTTGGGTTGGGAAAGCAGCTTAATGCTGATTTGAGTTGTGAGTCAGGGATCACATGTCTGTGGGGCTGGTGTGTGTCTGAGCAGCTGGAAGTGTGTGGTGTGGGAAGGAGTTGGGTGAACTCTGTAGAGAACACACTTCATGCAAGTGGAAGTGAGCAACTCTGCCAGTGCAGGAGCAGCCAAGGAAAAGTTGCCAGGAGCAGGCAGAGTAAATATAGGTCGGATAAACCAAGCTTAGCATTATCAAAGATAACACTGTGGAAGGTGAGGAGGAGAGAAGAGGTTGGGGCTTTTGCATATCGCCATTGAGATGCATTGTCTAGAGAGCTGGGGTGGAGCAATAGCAAAGATGGGGACATGGGGTTAAATTGGATCACTGTGATTTGCAGGAGGGCAGAAGCATAGGTCCTGGAGATCAAGGAACTTTGTGAAAGAGCAGGAAGAAAAAAGAACTTGAAAAGGAATGGTAATCTTTTGAACACTGGATTTAATCTGAAACCAGCCTTCCTGAGTGAGGCTCACTTTTTATGTCTACTTGGCTTTAGAGTGAGTATAATTAAACCTCTGTTCCTCAGAGAAACCACCAGGTTTTGTGTTGTGTCATGGAAAGCCATCCACTGTGCCCAGTACTGAGTCCCTGCATTGTTTGGTTGTTACATCTAATCAGTCACTTCATAAGCCATAAACTTTGGAGGGTCTCCTGTAGTGTTATACCTCCCTTGTGCTGTCCTACAGGCTTGTCTGCTGTTTTTTGCTTTTGCTACGTTGCAGTCCCTTTCGTGGGGTCGAGAAGAGAGGGAGAATGGGTTTTTTTGCTTGGCTCTTGAAGCAGTATTATCCCATTTCATTGCCTTGCTTGTTATATGGAGAATAAAGCAGGTGATGGTTGCTTTCCTCACATCTCAGAGCAGAGGACAGCTGGGCTTGCCTTTCCCCAGTAGCTGGGATTTGAAATGTGCGCCTTTCACGTTATTTTAAGTGACTTGATGACAACTAACCCCAGGTACCACAGTGAAGGATGTGAGCCTACCTCCTCAAAACCCACTTGTATGGCCGAATTACAGTTCCTTCTGCTGCTTTAGGTGCCATCCAGACTTCATGAAATCATGTCATGAGAGTACTTATAAGGTAGAAATTGTCAGCTTGCTGTGAAGTTTCACTGCAAGTAGAAATAATAGGGTAAAAATGTATTATTAATACTGAGATTCCTGGATACAAATGGAAACCATTTGACAGATTTCAAGCGTGCTATGAATTTCAGGTAAAGAGAAGAAAACTGCCAGGAAGGGAAATGGGGGGGAGACTTACATGAATCAAAGAGACATCACAGGTTGTGGTAGTTAGTGTGAGATGGAATTAAAGATGTGCTCTTTGCTTCGGGTGACAATGTGGAAGATTTGTGTTAATGCATTACAGGCTCTTGTGCCACGGGCAGTGACCTTTTCCTCCTCCCAGCTGCCACCTTCCTGTAAGGAAGTGACAGCAAACTGCACCCTACAGGCTGACCCCACTGAAAGGAATGCAGCAGGTCTGTGGGCAGGTGAGATGGAAGAGCAGCACTGCAACATGTGCTGGGAGAGGAGGATGTGAGCCTACTAAAGATAATAGCAGGCCTTCGTATAAAGAATAAACCTAGACAGTGCTGCAAGGTGCTGGTTGCCTCCTTGGTGCCCTCTATTTGGAATCTGTCATTTGGTAATGCACATGAAATATGACTTTCTGTTACCAGCGCTGTATGTGGAAAAGAGGGCAATGGTTTTAACCAGGGATATGAAGACAGTCATTGTCCCATAGAACCAGCAGCAAGTGTCCTCTACCCAAGCTGGTAAAGCCCTGCCTTGTAGATATATCTTTCCCTTCCATTGTCATGGCAACTCTTTACCCTTTTAATGCCTTTAAGATCACTAAAAGTGCAGTGATCCCAGTGAAAGTTTATTGCTATGTTCCTGATTAGCTAACAGTTCTCACAAGGTCCCTTTCACCTGGTTCTCATGCTCTGCTCTTAGCTGTTGCTGTAATGTAGATCAAGGTTGCATGGGGTTCCTTTTCCTTCCTGTAAATTTTGACCAGATAATCCAGTATGAATGGAAGACCAACCTCTTGGATGGCTGAGTTGAGTCTTTGTTGTAACATTTGAGCTGGCACTAGTGAATGCTGAGATCTGGGTTTCTCTTTTGCTGGGCTGTCGCTGTTGTCTTCACTGGAGCTTGCTCTTGATTCACCCCGCAGCAAGTGAGAAGGGCCCCCAGCCTAAGCAAAGCTGCATGAAAGCTACAGCAAGAGAGAGAAACCCGGAGAGGAAAATGCTAATTACATATTTTGACCTTGTTGCGTTAGAGATGGCATCACCCACATTAGCCACTATTCATGAACATTCCCCAGGGCCTGAATTGCTTCTGGACAAGGAGGGAAGTCTGGGGCTTTTATCGTGGCTGCCTGGTTAAGTTACAGGATGAAATATATACCATGTAATGCTTTTGGACAAATTCAGTGGTTCTTAGCTGCCATTTGTCTTTTGTAGCTGTAAGCAACTTCTGTAGCTGACAATAATTACAGCCCCAAGTAAAATCCTAGGCAGAGGATGGGAGTGAGCTACCCAAAGAGGGCTGGGATGGAGCGCAGTGTCCCCTTTGTGGAGGAGGAGGGGAAGCTGGTCAGTATATTCACAAAGGAATTTGTTCTACTCATTTGCTTTAAATGTTGGCAGGTGGCTCCATTGTCTGTGTGCATGACTGCGAGCCAGAACTTGTGATGTAACACTGTCCTGCTCAGTCATCCCGCTAAAATGTTCTTGAGCCTCTGGCTTGTACTCTTTGGTACCTCGTATGAGGCAGGCTTTCTCCCAAATGCGAGTTGGTAACAGACTGCTCGTGTTCTAGGGGTAGGAAGGGAGTGGGCAGAGGCAAGTGGGAAAGAGGCACTTTGTGAAGGAAGGTGAGAACAAGTTATTTTCTGTAAACCTTCTTGGCTTAAATCAGTGCTGTATTTGCGAGAGGTAGAACTTAGTCCATGGACCTGAACATGGCTGGCATCCTTTGACTGACTCAATTGTTACACCTTCCCTTCTTGGGGCAAGTGGCCTATACCTACTATGAATCTGGTTAAAAATAAGTCCAGTCTGTCACAAGGTGAGTTTGGTTGCCTAATCTGTTTTTTTTCCTGTGAAAACAGGACTAGCATATGCTCACTCTTAGCATATAGGTGTCTGGCTTCTTTTATTTGTGAACTGATTTTAATGGCATTTGAATGAGGGATGGAGGTCTCAAGGCAGTAAAGAAGTAGGTTTTTTCAGTTTTGTGGGTTTTGGTAGGGGGTATTTGGAGAAAGGGTCTTGCATAAGTGTATAGGCCACCACAGAATCTGCAGAGAGGAGTCATGTTCTGGTCTCAAAACCCACTTCTTTCATCTCTTGAACATATTCTACACCAAATCCTTTGAAAACTGAGCTTCAAAGAGGGCAGGAAATCAATTTGCTTTCCATGACTGAAACTAAAGTTCTTGTTGCTGAGCACCAATTCATAGAATCATGGAATAGTTTGGGTTGGAAAGAACCTTAAGATCATCCAGTTCCAACCCCCCTGCCATGGGCAGGGACACCTCACACTAAACCATATCACCCAAGGCTTCATCCAACCTGGCTCTGAACACTGCCAGGGATGGAGCATTCACAACCTCCCTGGGCAACCCATTCCAGTGCCTCACCACCCTTACAGTAAAGAATCTCTTCCTTATATCCAATCTAAACTGCCACTGTTTAAGTTTCAACCCGTTACCCCTTGTCCTGTCACTACAGTCCCTAATGAATAGTCACTCCCCAGCATCCCTATAGGCCCCCTTCAGATACTGGAAGGCTGCTCTGAGGTCTCCACGCAGCCTTCTCTTCTCCAGGCTGAACAGCCCCAACTTTCTCAGCCTGTCTTCATACAGGAGGTGCTCCAGTCCCCTGATCATCCTCGTGGCCTCCTCTGGACTTGTTCAAACAGTTCCATGTCCTTTTTATGTTGAGGGCACCAGAACTGCACACAGTGCTCCAGGTGAGGTCTCACAAGTGCAGAGATGTCCCAGTGGTGAGCAGTTGTCTTTACTCCAGTCAGACACAAGCTCATTTTGCAGTAAGGAAGGACAGGCTTCACCCACCATGGTGGTCAGTCTTTCCAGGTGTGCTTCCACAAACTGGATGAGCAAACCAGGTAGTAACACACAGGTTGGGATACTGGGCTTCCTTCTTTGGGATTGCCTGTTTAAGCTTCTCAGGCTTTGGAAAAGAAACACACATACAATGTAATTATGTTGTGTATATATATAGATTAGATGTGCCTTTCTCTTTCAGGTGTTAGCCTTCCCTGTTCAATTTCCATACATTAACTGCACATTGTCCATCTTTGCATCCCAACAGTGTCATGGGGTAGTCTTTTGTAAAGGTACTGATGCTGTATTTCCTGCATGTGGAACAATTCGCCTCCATGTGCACCCTCATCTAATTCGTCACCAGTTCATCATTTTCTGACTGTATTTTACATTATGTTGTTTTAAACCTGCATGAAGCACAGTCTAAACTATTGCCTCATTTTTATTTATTGAAGTCCCATGCTGCCAACGTGACCTATTTTTTCCATCCTACCGACTGTTCAAATCTCACAGATTAATTAGTCAAGGAAGGCACAGCTGATCCTGGAGCGAAATCCATACCCACACATTCTGCCTCTCTCTGATCCAACCCTCTTGTTTTTTTCCCCTCATTCTGGGATGTAGGCTGTCAGTATTGCACTGTGCTGTAATAGACCTGACTAGCCATTATCATTAGCAGTGGGTACCAGCTTAAAAACACAGTCATCAAAGAACAAAAATGCTGGCAGCTAAATTGAGAGATCCAGCCAGGAGGAAAACAACCCGGAGCATCAGCCAGACGGCTGTTACTCCCTGTACAGAAGAGGAGGACCATGCAAGACAAGTCAGCAAAATGTTGTCTGACATTTAAAAACAACTGTTCTGTTGTGTTTGAGAGTATTGTTAAGAAAGCCCAGCCCAATGCAGATTACTGTAAGGATGCCTTAGAATGACTACAGGGAGGCTGAATCCCCCTTTCCTCTGTGTATGTGCGTCTATACACGTATATATGGGCACCCAATTAGTTCATGTGTTGTATAGGAGCCACGTCCCTTATGTATTAGAACACTAGGATGTCTTTAAGCTTGCTTGATCAAACCTTGGCAAACCCTGTTACACCTGAGAGCCCTGTTTGTGTTCACATCCTACTGAATTTAGTTCCTTCTCTTTCTCTCCTCTTTCCTCTCCCCTGCTCCCAAAAATGTTATTAACTAGAGCATTAAATGCTGGCCTCCAGCAGGGCCTCTCCATATGTTTACGACAAATGTTTCCTCCATAGAGGGAGGATGTATGTTGTGAGAAAGCATGCAGATATAATGGGGCAGCTCCCAGATCCAGCTTCCCTGGGAGGCGAAACTCAGGCACTTGAAAATGCTTATCAGTTCAAGTAATTCACATGGAAACAGATTGTAACATCTCCTGATGCATCTTTCACCTGTGGTGAGGAGAAGACTGCAAGCGCCACGACCAGATTTTTCTCCCTTGTGATGCGTGAAGCTTGGCCTGTCTCCTGGGGGAGCACAGGCTGTTATTCAGCGTGGCAGAAGCTGCTTTATCAGGCAGGTCAGACTTCAAAGTCCTTTCCCCTCTCCACTCTTCTTTCAGTCCAAATTCTGTGCATAAAAAGCATGTTTTATTAAGCCATGACTTGCTCCCCTTGTAAGCAGTCAGGAGGGTGTAAGAGCATCTGCCTTCAGCATTCCTGAACATCTTTGCTGCTGGTTGGTGCAGTGTGGAGGGCTGTGAGGTTATGTGCCTGCTGCTAGCCCTGAGCTGCAGTGTTCCCAGAAAACAGCACTTCCATGAAGGAGGCAAGGCTAGAGATGCTGTTCAAAGTGACTCTTGTAATGCATTTCCCATGGTTATCAGGTGGAACTGGGTATCATTGCATTGTTCCTTTAGTGTCAGTTTTGTGCTGTTTGGGTAGCAGCAAAGGCAGAGTTAATTGCAGATGTTTTGAACTGAAAATAGCGAATAATAGTCATCATTTCTATCCTCCTTTTGGCTTGTAAATAATTAATAAACTGACCCTTACATTATACAGATGTGTGGTGTTCTCAGTGGTATCCTTTGCAGGACTTAGTGTATTCTCCTCAGCTCCTTCACCTTCATAATTTGTTCTACTGTGGCTGTCACCCAACAGTAAAGGTTTTGTTCCTTCTTCCCGCTCAGCAATTGAAATTTAAATGGAGAGAAGCAAATAGAGTAACAAATAATATGCTTTGGTAGACATTTTCATAAGGAATAATTGTTTGAACTAAAAGCTTTTAGGATTTGTTAGCCACCGGGCGTTTGTGGAAATGCTATCAGAGCATTTATGAATACTGGAACATGAGTGATGGCTGTTGCACACTGAACTGTGGCCTTTTGGATTATGCAAATATTTGTGACCCTAATTGTGTATATTGTGCCATCTCCTGTGGAAGCAAGAAAATCTGTGTTTCCTCCTTTGTTGGTTTGAAAGTAGTTGTCAAAAATAGAGAAAACAGTTAAAATTGAATGCTAAATGTTAAAAGCATTTTATGAAATTGGGAGACCCACACTTCCTCTGATTTTACAGGCTGGTATAGCTTAAATTTGTGTTGTCTGACTTCAAGGTGATAGAATGAAATGTGTAGCCTGTGCATAGACCGTATGTAGGGCACTTCAGTTGAAATTATTGGTTTGGTATAGTTGTAAATTATGGAAAGTCCAGACCTTGATGAAACATCACGGTTTATCAACATGCCTTTGGGAAAGCAACAGTAGGTAATACATTGGCCATAAGTTAGGTAGGTCATTTTGAAGAAGTTCAAGTAAAAATAACTGTACTGCAAGACACCCACTTTTTGTGGCAGTTTTTAGATATGTTACAGTGAAACTACTTTCTTGTTCCAAACACACTGAAAGATGAGGCAAAATGTAATCCAAATCTTCAAACATGTGTTTCGTTGTATTTCTATTTGTCTGGGCACTATTGATGCCTATAGATAGCCTTATTTAAACTTTCCCTAGAAATTCCATAATGTTACCTGGTTAGTAGTTTACGATGGCTGTCTGGGCTTTGTTCTGGAGCTGCATGGCCTGGTTCTGCCAAAGGCCTGAATTCTGCTAGGATCTGTGTCTAAGGACACTCTGCAGCATGCCTGGTACATAGGCAAATATTTGTGAGGGATTCAAGTAGTCTGAAAAGCAGAAAGAGGGGCAGTGGACCATTTGAGAAGTGGTGTAAGATGATGCCTTTTGCTTATGTCCAAGCTAAAGACATCCTCACTACTATCTTCTGTGATTCTGTGATTCATAAGCAGGCAGGAGTCAGGTAATACTTGCTCATAGTGATTGTGAGTTTTTCCCTGCTGAAATCAGTGGCTAATACTCTTCAGTGACTTTAGTGAAAGCAAAAATGCGCCAGTGTTTGGAAACTTGTGTTCTTTAAAGGGTAATCTAGAAAGCGTAACCATATTAATCGCATCATCACTTGAATTACTGTCAGATGTTAGCAATTAAATATTTTCTTTGTATTCACATCATCTTTCCTCAGATGGTTTCATCCTGCTCTCCCTCAGCATGTCACTTTTGCTGTGTTGCTCCCTTTGCATTGCTCTTCATGTATCTTAAGAGGTATAATTCAGGATGCAATACTTTTAAAGCCTGCTTCCTTCAGCTGGTTTTATGGTTTATGGTCTGCTGCGGAGACTTTGTCTCCTGCCCAGCCTAGCATAATTCCAGCTCTGTTGCTTCTGCCTTTCTAAACATCATAGGGTGTATCAGTGCTGCTCTGCTTGATAACATTTGATGGAAAGTACTGCATTTTGGACTGTTGCGTGCAGTGGCCATGGAGATGTGTTTTCACCTATTTATTTTCCAACTCATGTTTCCTGGGCATTTTGATGTGATAGATGCTGACTTTTGCTTGAGGAGCCTAGACACTGTTTGTGTAATCAGGACCTGGGCTAAACAGTTGGTTGGTTTATTTTCCAGTGATTGTTTCCTGACTGCTTTGATAGCTGCATCATTGCATCTCAGTACTTAACTGTTTGTGAAGCAGGTGAAATTGTGTAATAACTTCAGGATTTGTTTTCATAATATCAATTTGCAGTAGCTAGATAACTGTTAATTTTCTTCTTATTGCTTTAGTAATTGTTCTTGAAGGTTAATACCCATAGTCTGGCAGCACTAGTCGTACTTTAGCATCTGTTTCTCATTGAAGCACGTGTCTGTCTGGCTGTGTGGGGGCCTGTTCTTGCCCTGAATTGGTGTGAGCAGCCAATGGGGGAAGCACATGTGGAAGTATAAATCTTTATGAACATTTATGTTTTGAAAAAGGTTTGGGCGCATGTGAGAGCAGGGCTGTCATCTGTGTGATTGCCTGGGATTTGCTCTTTGCTTCACGGACACGTAATTCCCTTTTTTCTTCTTCCTTTCATCCCATCAAAACCCTAGGTTTCATTTAACAGCTTATTGCTGCAGAACCAGCACTGGACTCTACAACACTGCTCTGAGATTCATTAGCTCCTAGAAATGATGTTATACTTCCAGTCTGAACTTACCTTCAAACTGAAGTCGCTGGAGCATGGTAGACATGCCCGCTAGACTGAATGAGCCTTCTAATACCCCAGTCTTGTTTGCCAGGTAGGGGCTTCCAGTCAAATCGCTCTTCATATCTGCTTTGACAAGCTACAAAACTGGTTATTTAAGTAAGGCTCATAGCATGCTAAGGGAAACAACTGGTTAATTTGACAGGGCCTTGTTTTTATAAACTCACGTTGGTTGTCTTAAAACTAAAGTTGAATCTGAATTAGGTAGAACCCATGTTATGTTGACAGGTCAGTAAGCACTCATTGTATTTAGATTATGACATAAAACTTGCTTTCTTTTGGAATGACGTGAGTAGTCTAAGATATAATGAAAATAAACAGGATTTTTTATTGCCTTCCCTCAGCTGTCTCTGAAACTCTCACGTGCCAGTTTCTTGCCTTAGAAAGTCTGAATTTAATAACTGCTGATTAACAGCCTTGTTTTAGGTGTTAAAATTGAAGTAGTTTGTTATCTTCTGCTGTAAAATGGAAACTCTTTTTGAGCACTTTCTACCTTATTGCCATCACTTTGGGGGGTATTATTAAATGTAGTTTTACTTCATGGAGAATTTCTTCTTGTATCATCTTGTTTGAATGTTGCTTCCAAGAGCTCCTGCCCTGTATTTATTGCTGTTGATTTGCTTTTTGAGTCATCTTTTGTATAGGTTAGGGTTTTTCTTTAAAACTTAGTCTGCATTTTTATTGACTATGAAATGAACATCAGGTAAAATGTTCCAGCCTTTAAGTGTGAGGCAAAGATTGCAGCTCATCTTTGGTTCTGTGTATTCGGAAGTAAGTTAATATGCATTTACTGAGTTAGCGGGCATAGGGCTAAGGACCACTTTATTATCAGAAACATGCTGAGGATGGCATATATGTCCAAGGGATGCTAATAACTATTTCATTGTTATTAATTTTCCAGTGAAGTGATTTAGTAACAGACCTTCACCACAAAGATAATTTAGCTGCTAAATTATATCTAAATTGCATGTGCATTTCCACTCTGTACACAGCCTATTAGCACTTCTGTTGAAAACAGATAAAGCTGAAACACATTTTGTAAAGGAAAGCATGTCAGAGAACAGAAATTAGTTCAGTTCTGCTTTCAGGGGAAAAAAACCACATCAACCTCTGGAATATTTTGGATGCTTTTTCTCATCATTGTCTGGCTTGATGTGGCTTTCCCTCCCTTGTGTCACCTGAACTGGCACGGCTGATGCTTGTTCATCTTTGTGGGAGAGTTTCTTTGTGTGATCTATGGTTATGGATTAAAAGCATTCAGTGCATTACTGACAACGCAGCATTGCTGAATACTTAGCAACAAGCTTTTTCTCTGAAGTGTTTTTAATGAAACAGAAGTTTCTTGTTGCCACCTAATAGGTTTAAACACTATTAAAAAGGAATCCCCTCCATTTCAGTTAATCAGATTTTGTTTGCTACCCATGATAACATAAGCTTGCTGGATCTCACATGGTCAGAGGGAGATGAGACCTGAATGTCTAATTTTAAGAAGAAAGGCAGAAACAAATAGGGGTGGTTTTGTGTGAGAAAACTTCCTTCGTGGTTCATAAAACCAAGAAGAGGGAGAAATAGGGTGCAGTAATACATTTTCTTCCTTTTACAGCTCATCTTCAAGCAGAATGCATGAGACATACTTGCAAATTTATACACAGTAATGTGATTATGTTTGCACAAGAGTATAGTTATGCTTCAGAATTTATGACAGAAATTTGCTTTCTAGTTGTGCTGGGTGTATTTGTTGTTTTGGGTTGGGGGGGGGTGAGGTTTTTTTTTTGTTTAAAGACCTATAGCAAGAATATTGTTTGCCAAACACTAGTGTTTTTAACTACTTCCCTGGAGAGCAGCTTGGTAACTCTCCAAGGATTACCATACTGCTGACTTAGGAATAATAAAGAGCAAGCACAGAAAGAAATGTATTTGCAACCCAAGCAGTGAGAGAAGAACAAATCCCAAGTGCCTGTGGGAATTGCTGACACCACATTGCCCAGAAACTACGTGGTGTTGGGTGTGTTTTGGGATTGGGCTGTTGTGTGACACCGAGAACCTCTTGGGTTTGAGGGTAGAGTGGGAATCCCTTACATCTCCAGTGGGCAGTGGGATGCAGCAAGCTCTGCCAGGCAAGGGATGCTCAGGAGGCATCTGAAGCAAGAGTTAGATTTGTCTCTGCTTTGAATGATTAATAGCTCAAGCCTCACAGGTCATCATTTCTTTAAAATTACACATAGTTGGTGGTGCTTTTATAGTAGGGACTTGTCTGACACTTCTGATTTATACGACAGGCTTCCCTGTGTTTTAACATTTGCCAAAGTGTGACATTTCAGTCTGACCTTTTCTTTGTGCAGTTGATGTGTTTTTCAAGCCTTTTATTATTTATTTATTAGATATAATTTTTTTTTTGTTAAAATAAGTCTGATACTATAAAATACCACAAGGGGATTTTCAGCTTTGCACTCAGTGGAGAGACTAGATAATGTCTGCTGAAGGCTGAATAACCAGGTATAGAATCAAAGAGATGAAGAGAAATACTCAGTAACTCCCTGCTCTGTAAATGAGGTTCAGATGGGAGGGCAGGAAAATAACGCAGGAAAATATAAGCCTATATTATACCGTAAATGAACAAGGGAGCTCAGTTAAGGTTGTTCAGGAAATCTTGCTTGACAGTTTGCTTTGAATGTGTGATTTTTACAAACCTAATGCTCTTGTAGAACAGCCATTTTTAAACTCCTGTGTGTTTTCTAAAGAAGCATATAATGTACTTCCTTCAGGGGGAACCTGCAAGCAAAAACTGAGAGGTACATTCAGCTCATGTGAGGACTGCTCACACAAGATACTGATCTTGCTAATAGAGAAGCCTGAGTTGTGCTGGAAGCCAGTGTGTCTGATGCCAGCACTGATGTATGTAGTTATCTTGCTGTTGGGAGAGGACCAGTTGTGTGCTCCTTGATCGTACCTGGTTCCTGCTGACCAGAGACGTCTCAGCACTGAATTTATTCAGGCAGGTGGTTGTTTTTACAAGCCTGTGTTTTGTAGGCAGTGTTGGGAGAAGATGGATGTGAGAGGGACTTGCTGTGGACCTTTGGTGTGGTGGCAGCAGTCAGGTGCTTAGCAAGTCCAGCCACTACTGCTCCTACTGCTGTCCATCCTGGGGGAAGTTTAAAAACCATGTGTGGATGAAAGCTGGAGGCCTGAATTGCTTCTACTTACAGGAAGGTAGCAGTTTAAGCCACTGTTAATGTCACAACTTAGGCAAGATGAGTCTGGGGAGAGCCCTGAGGGATCTGTGCACACAGTGCTTCGCTCCAGCTCTTGGTAGGAGCATCTCTAGACATTGAAGGAGGATTCTGGCTGGTTTGTTTTCCAAGGCTCTGCAGCAACTGTGTCTGTGATAGCTGCAACTGTGTGGGTTGTTTGAAGGTGATGCTGTCCTCCTTTTATAGGTTTCCTTCACCAATAGCTGAAGAGTGGTGATACCCTTCAAGTTGTTAATAACACAGAGTTCTGTTATTGTAGAATAATATGGAAGCACTACCAAGTATTGTGTTAGTGTGCTTCTTGAAGACAGGGTGAGTGAATTGTCCAGATTTCTGACCTCTGTACTAAGTTCCTGAGGTCACACAGGTCTTGACCACAAATGAGAAGTACACACGCATCTGGATACTAGCATGTTTGTTGATACATGTTCTTAAAAAGTAGGTGGCTGCTTCCCTGAACTCTTCTGTTCCTGCAGAGAAAAGTAATTTGCTTGTGATCCAGTTATGTGCAATGTAGCCTTTTGGGTGGCTGATTTATTTATTCTTATTTTGGTGTGGTTTTTTAAACTGGCATTTTGAAACTGGATATCAGTTAGCATTCTGCAGACAGAACAGAATCATCTGCTTTGCCAATAATTTTACCCCAATCTATTTTGTTCATTGTAAGTTGAAATGAATTGCCTTTTTCTTCCTTCCACAAAACCAATTACAATTCTGTCATCTATTTAGGATTAATACTCCTAAATGTATGCCCATTTCCAGATAAATATTCCACTTAGTACACAGGTATTCTCCTTATCCTAGGCTTATGCATAGGCAGAAGTTACATCAATTTCAATTAAATCCCTCTAGCCAATTGTTACAGAATTTTGTGCTTATGTCCTTAATTGGAGTTAAATGTGGCTTATATTGATGGGGTTTAAATATGTTTCTCACTGAACATAATTAAAATACAGAAATTCAAAATCAAATTAGGAATGTCCATTTGAGTGGGTGTTTTGCCTCCTGAGTTTTATACTGAGTTACTGATACTAGATTAACTTAAACATTTAAAATGCGTTAAGACAGCAAAAGAGTGAGGACCTTTGGTGAAACTGTAGGGATGGGAGGAGGAAGGATCAGGAATCTATTCATGCAAAGAAAGCTGCTCCTGCCTGGGTTTTGAGTACGAGGTACCACGTGAATACTCCGGGTATTTTGAGTGGGTGTCTTTACTGATGGTGGGAAGTATGGGTTTATTATGTAAATCTAAGCAATTGCCACTGAACCCAGACCTGGATTTCAAATGTTGCTCAAGTCTTAATAATATGTGGTGCGCATTCAAATCCCAGGATTTATCACTTCCAAAGCTATCACAGCTTGTCAGTACTGCCACTAATTGTTGTCACCTTGTACCATCACCTGCTTTATAGCCTCACCCCAGGACCTCTTCTGGCCCTGAGAGACAGACTGTGTATTAGGGTGGAATTTGTCCCAGTTTATGCAGTTTACAAACTAGTAAAATGGCAAAACATAGAATCCCAGACTGCTTTGTGTTGGAAGGGGCCTTAAAGATTATCCAGTTCAAACCCCATGCCATGGGCAGGGATACATTCCACTAGACCAGGTTGCTCCAAGCCCCTTCCAACCTGGCCTTGAAGAAGGCTTTTGCAAGGACTCATATATGTTGCACTCTATGGGGCTCTGGGATGCATTCTGGTTTCACTTTGAATTAGATGAGCTCCTTGACAGGTTACCTTTTTGTTCCGAGTTCCCCAAGTACAAGATTTGTCTCTCAGCCCTGAGTACTCTCCATTCAAGTAGAGTGAGGTTTTTACAAGGCTGTGATGTGAACTCCCCAGTAATTGGTCTCTAACCAGTACAGGTGTTCCACCACACCACCCACCCACCCCACCCCCACCCACCCACCCCCAGTATTTACAGTGTGGTCAAGCAAAATGCAGGTAAAGTTTTCATGAAGATCGTCATATATAAATTAGCTATCTGCTCCTAATGTGATAAAAAGTGATCTAAATGCTGCTGGGGGGAACAGAAGGGGAAGTATTCTCTAATCTCTGTACACATTGGAGAGTACTTCTGTTTGGCTCAGGAAAGCACTCAGCATGAACTCCCTCCTACCCAAATACACCAAGAGCTGGTGTTACACTGAACCATTCATGTGGCAAATTAAAAAGTCTGCTGGACGGATGATATGGTTCCGAGAACTCAATAAAACTTATTACCTACAAGACTGATTCTTTCTATTGCAGTGACATATGTGCTGGTAGTTTTGCAGCAGCAGGAATAATTAAGGAAAAAAATGCAGTATATTGAGGCTTCATTTTAATGGAGCAAAAGAACTAATTTCTGTGTCTGTATATGCAGGATTAAGTGGAAATCTCCCCTCTATTGCCTTCCCCAAAAGATATGAGCTTCCTAATCAAGTTATGCTTGTTAAGCTCAAATCATAATAGAGGTGTGACTATATTAAGGTAAAATCTTGAGAGGCCTGAAATAAACAGTAGTAACTTGACTTGCATCATCTGGGATATGAATTTATATCAGTTTAATCTGGAAAAGAGCCTTACTTCATTAGTTGTGATGGCACCTGAGAAACACATAGTTGGTCTTCCCTGTGAAAATTCTCCATAAGGTGGTTTAAAAACACTGCAAGTGCTATCTTTGATCCATGAACTGGTTGGTGTTTGCTAGTCATTTTCCAGGATAGGAAACAATAAGGAAAACTTTCAAATCCCAGCAGCCAAAGTAAGGCAGACCCCTGAATAAGCTGTTTTGAGCACTGACATAAATATAATGATCAGCAATGTAGTAAATCACAAGGACTCTTCAAGAGCACTTGAAGCATTCTTGACAAAGCTGAGTTTGGTTTTTCAGCCTGGAGAAGAGAAGGCTCAGGAGAAACATTAAACAGCTTCCAGTGCCTAAAGGAGCCTACAGGAAAGTTGGAGAGGATCTTTTTACAAGGGCATGTAGGGGCTAGGACAAGGGCGAATGGCTCTAACCTGGCAGAGGAGAGATTGAGAGTCAATATATATACATATATATATAACAAAAAAGGTCTTCCCTGTGAGGGTGGTGAGACACTGAAACGAGTTGCCCAGAGGAGCTGTGGCTGCCCCATCCCTGGCAGTGTTCAAGGACTGGTTGGACACAGGGGCTTGGAGCAACCTGGCCTAGTGGAAGGTGTCCGTGCCTGTGGCAGGGGGTGGAACTGGATGAGCTTTAAGGTTCCTTCAACCCAAACCAGTCTGGGATTCTATGATTGTCTGCCTCTTCTGACAACATGTCTTGTATATAACCCAGAGATGCGAGTGAGAGCCAAAGAGGTGATCCTTTTTATCTTTCATTTTCAGGGTGTATTTGGACATTCGGTGTGCAATGGGAGCACTGACTGAAGTCCTAAAACCAGAGTGCTTGGTCACCTGCTGTCTGAGCCATAAGAAACAGTACAAAAACTTTAGAAAACATTAAGTTTCTAAAGTTTTTTCCCAAGTGAATGTCATATAACTCCTTGAAGTTGAACTTGCAGGCTGTCTGTAGTGGAAACCTGCAGAGGCCACCTGACAGCCTTATACATATTATAAAGCATCCTCTTGTTTCAGGGATAGTATCAAATCATTTCAGGGATAGTATCAAGTCATTTCAATAGTATCAAATGATAGTATCAAATGATTTCATAGTATCAAATAATTTTAGCTCCATCTTCTTTTAATTTGGGTGTGGGGTACATCATCAGTGTTCTTAACCAGAAATCTTGTTGGTTACTCCTGTAATTGTGTATGAGAATCGCAGTACACTTTTAGATCCTATTAATATATATATATTATTACTATATGTTGAAGCCTATGCTGGAACATCTGCTTCTGCACAAGTCAATTCAAAAGAATTGCCATTATTCAGTATAGGCATTAATAGGCAGTTCAAAGTCTAAGCAGAATTCTTTTTATTTCCATTTCCACTTGCAGCACTGCTGCATATACCAAGAGAAATTCTCATTATACGCTGCTTCTATCTCAGCATTTTGATGTCAGCATCTCAACTGTATGTGTGTGTCCTTGATCTTCTTTTCCTTCCTCTGAGCCAAATAACTTCAAGAAGCATTTTGGGCTGATGGTGACCATGCAGTAATAGTGACTGCAGTTCTGGTAGCTCTTAACTGCACACATAAAACCAGGACATAGGCTGTAAGAAGTATTTTAGGATGTTCCTTTTGTTCTCTTCCCTTAGCTTTCTTCCCTCATTTGCTCATATTGTCTTTGTAAGGATGTGTTTCCTTCATTTGACTAGAAGGGAGGGCCTGCATTGCTGGATGTGATTCTTTTTATAGTCAGTTCTGCTCGTCGACAGAATTTGCAGATGGAGTAATTGCCATGCACATGGCACCAGCTTCCTTTGTTACTGCCCTGACAGGTTGCTGTTCGCTTGACTTGACTTTGAAGTTCGGAGTTCTCATTTCTAAGAAATTTGTTGTGATTTTTTGGCATTATTTCTTGTATGTTTACGAAGCTTTCCATTCATATTCACTTCTTGTCACTGCTTTTGCACTGGCTGGTTGCAAGAGAGATTTGGGGTGTTATAAATAATAAAACAGAAAGAGGCAGATCTATTCCTTGTTCACTTCAGCAAAGCTCTTGGGAAGCAGCATTCTTATTAATGCTCATCTTTCTGCCTGTGACAAGAGGGGGGGATGGACGCGCATGGCTGAGGGGATGGCATTGTTGTGTTTTCGTCGGTTTTGTCTCAGCGTGTGTTTGTGTTGGGCAGAGACTGGCGTGAGTTTCTCAGCTCTTTACACAGGATCATTGTGGAAGCAGTTCATGTCTGTTAGTTGTGAACAGATGGGAATGCATTATTTTTGGCACGGGGAAGGACAAGGAGACCTCACATTGCATATGAATAGACATCTCCGGGGGTTATCCTACCAAAATGAGGATCCAAAAGTAAACACAGAATGAAACTTACCTGGGGTTTTGCACCCTGCTCTGTAGCACTTCAGTCAGTCCTGGCTTTATCTGTTGCTTCTGGAAGATCTTCAGACTTAGAATGATGCAAACATAGCAGGGCTGATGAGCTCATTTATTTTAGCTAGTGAGAAGGATATAGTCTGCAATTTTTGGAGTAGTATTAGAAGGGGGTGGGTAGATGAGCTAGGAGCATAAGGACCAGCGTGACTATATTAACAATTCACATCATTTGGGTTTTTATTATTAGTGTGAATGGGACAGTGTTGTATTTGCCATTGTTTTACCACAGACAAAAACTGTTTCTGACATAGGGACTTTGCATTCCATGCACAGGGAAGCACAAGGAGATGCTGCTGTGCTGAGGTTGGCATAATAACTGCTAAAAAGAGCACAATACAAGCTTACCTGCATTGAGTTTTTCTTAGGAGGTGTAGCAAGTAGAATTTTCAAGGAAGTATTTAAAAGCAGTAATGTAGTTCCATGTGATTCTGGCAGCTTCCTTGAAGTGCTAGTGACCATGTGAGAGAAAGCAAAAAAGGACTACTTTGAAAATAAGCTAGAGAAAAGGTAAAAGTCCCTTGCTGTGACGTGAGGAGTGCATGTTTGTCAGTGGAGGGATGCACAGAGGTTGTGCCAAAGTGCCACTCAGTTTTTATTGTTGTTTGTACCAGTCCCTGGCTAGAGAGCCAAAAGTGATGGCTGCATCTTATCAAGGAATAGAGAAATGGATCCTAAGTTACTCTGATTGATTAGACTCCAGATAAGACGTGTACCTGGAAGCAGAAGGGGAACCAGGGTGTGCGAGCTGCTATTTTCATGGGTTAAAAAGATATCAGTTCAAAAATGAGGCACAGGCTACTGGTGAGTAGTGTAATGTAAAGGCAGCTTCTGACTGAGAAAAGAGGTTATGGAGAGCTGGGAATAGAGATCAGAGTTTGCTTTAGACATACAGACTCTGTGGTGAAACCTGAACATCTGCAAGAAGGAACGAAAAGACAGGCTGATTCTTGAGCATAGGGAGCTTTGATTCCTCCATCCACACACACATGCCTCCCTTGCTCTATTTACCACATTCACTTACTGTTCAGCTTTCAGTGTAATGCTCAGGCTATGGGAGAAGGTCTGTAACACCACTGCTTCATTGCCTCCAAAATATGCTGCATAAAGCTTCATGGTGAGGAGCAAACAGAAAGGGAAAGAATGGAGGAAAATCTGAGGATCCTGAGAGCTTCAAGAGATAACGCATCCTGGGTGAGATGTGGCACTGTAGGTTCATGTCATCTGTTAGTGGGCTGAGTACAAGGTAGCCATCCTGTGCCATATCTGCTGGTACCTGTGAAATGAAGTATGACCCAAGACAGAAAACCAGGTGTTAGAAACTTGGGTTTTCTTTGTGTTTAATACCTTGCCTTTGGCTTCAATCATTTAAAGTTCCAACAGCATTCTTCCAGGAATTAAGGGTTCATGGGGGAAATGGGAAGCTCTTTGTATTCCTGTGCAGAGTCCAGCCTGGGCTTTCAGGGCTGAGTGATTGCTCTCCAGCACAAAGCCTGTGAGATTCCAAGGTGCGTGGTCCTGCTTGGTTCCTTGTAGTTTCCTTGTTGTCAGACTTTGAGTTGTTTAAATACAACTTGACTTGTAGCATGAGAAAGTTGTTCCTTGGATGAAATTGTAATGAGCTCTTGTACAGCTGGTGGGACCCAGAAGGTAGTTCAGTGTCTTCTGCTCCATGCTGCTGATCCTTGTTGGAAATCGGTACATGGCAAGGCTCAGTGACTTTAAAAACCATTCAAACACTGATTGCATCTTTTCTTTTTGATCAGGAATATTTTACAGTGGTAGGTTGAGTTTGTTTTGAGTCACCGCTACATTGGCTTTCGGCCACACGTTCTTTTACAGAGCTGATGTGATAATGTTTTCAGGCCAGATCAGACTAATCAAATGCTAAGACACAACTGTATGTGAGTGTCTGAGAAGGTCAGCTCTGAGGCTTGCCTGTAGCCTTCTCCTCAGAGAGTAATTATATCATATCTCACTCTTTGGACTGAAGAGTGCTGCTCTGTTACCAAGCCTGGGCAAGTTAATCATGCTGCTCTGAGCAGACATATGAGCAAGGACTGTACTGTGTAGCAAGAAGATTTGGCTCTTCTAGTGAAGGCCACTTAAATATAACAGCACTTAGTATGTGCAGATGTCTATGTTAGCTTTTCCCATGAGTGTGCTATTGCCTTTTAATTCTTTTGCTCTTAATATAGTCTTTTGGATCATTGTAATGCATTGATATACTAAGATAGTTTAAAATGATGCTTTTATGTTTTTACTACAGTGTGATTTATAAATAGCTGTAAATCAATAGCTTTTGTTTTAAGTTGTTGTTGTAAATGACAGAAAGTGCACTCTAAAAATAATCAGAAATACAATGATGAAAACTAGGCACATGTTTTAACTCTGATGAATGCACCTTGCAGTTTAGTTTAGGTTTTGGTTTCAGGTATTTAAAAGCTGAAAATCAGATTTGATATTTCATGATTTCTTTGTAGCTGTTATAACGTGATTTAATCTTAAAGGGGTATGGGGAGTGTTATTTAGAACCATGGGACCAAAAAAGGCTTGGTTTTCCCCTTCCTTCTAACTAATGCAGGATCAAGAGGAAGTGGTTTCCAGTGATTTTAGCACTGTGTGAGAAAACTGGAAATCGGAGAGTCATAGAATAGCTTGGGCTAGAAGGGACCTGCAGAGTGAATAAACACTGCTTGTTTCTTGCTGTGATGAACTTTTGAACTGGGTATCTTTGTAGAATATGAATTCTGCATGAAAAATGATGTTCATCTGCCTAAATTAGCTCTACAAATAAGCATCTTATTTTAACAAGTGTGGTTTCTGCTGAAATACAGGTGCTGTGTCTAGGGAGAAAATAGGTATTCTGTTTAATGAAGTACCAAAAAGATAGTGCATATCTTTGCTTGAATTCAATAATTATTTGAAAACATGCAAGAACTTACTTTCCTAGTGTATATATTCCATAATACTCAACAGTAAGTAGGTAGCACACATTATCTTACTCTGGTAGCTATGAGGAAGCGGAACATGCTGCAGCAGCAATAGATATGGTAAAGCTTCAGGTTGTTTGTGGTTTTGGTGATAACATTTCCAATTTCAGACTTGCTGTCAGGTCAAAAGGGACAGGAGATAGCTTGTTATAGTTGCATCCCAGCAGCTGAAGTGCCATTTATGGGAGAGAAAAACAACCCACAAGCATCTCAAAGTTTGAGAGGGTTCTGTGACTGATTGCTAATGTGCAGGGTGGGTTTACACTGATAGATACTGCTTCAGAAAACATTTAAAGTTGCAAAGCTGTATCGCTTCCATGCATTGTTGAGTTAAATGCATGGGGTTCTGTGCCTGTCACTGTCTAGACAGAGGTATGTGTCCTGTAACTTGTCACTTTTTTCCCTGATAAATGTAATATATATTAGGGTGGTTGTTTTTGAGTATGAATTCAGCTCATCTGGCTAACTGCAAAGATCAGGAGAGTCAGGGTGCACAAATCCATCGCACAAGCTCAGCAGCAGAAGCTCTGCGCTTTTGTCTTACCATCAGGCAAAGAAAGAGTCAAATTCTCTCCCTGGTGTATGTTGACACAGGCTCTGAAGTCAGTGAACCTTCCCAGTGAGCTTTGGTTCATGCAGTGTAACCCTATAATAACTATAGGCAGACACAGAATCTGGTTGTCGTTATTTCCAGGGGCCACAATATCTAAGCTCATCAAAGGGTGGAATGATAAAGCTGGTTATTGATCTCTGGGTCCTGATGATCAGCAAGAGTAATGACTGTATCCAGACCTCCTGTGATGGTGGAGAGCTCCGTGGCACTGGAAAATTCTTCTGAACAGTAGTGCCTATGGCTTTGTACTTGAACCAGCAGAATTGGGTGCTGTTGTTTATTTCTGTAGCAAAAAAAGGCATTGAGGATTTTGTTGTGAAGATTCCAGGTACTCAAAGCAAATTAAATAAATTAATAAACCCGATGCAAATACAAACTGATATGGTAAGAATCGACCTTAAGCAGATCAGTACCCCTTTTTATTTGCATGAAAATACAGGCAGTCCCTGACAGAATTTGTCGTGATGCTATATTTATTTCAGAAGTTGGTATGACTTACAATTGTAAGTGCCCCAAGCAAGCATCTGTTATTGCCAAGTTTGGCTTCAGAGTCAGTAGTTTGCTGTTCACAACAAAAACTCTTCGTTTGGAGTGGCCTCTACCAAGTGTCTCTTCAGTACTGTGACAGAACCAGGGCTCTTGGAGGTATTCGAATGGGGGTACAGTAGCAGGCATCTCCTCGAGGGAGGCTTTCTGGGAATAGGGAAACACAGGAAATACCTGAGATCCTTGGATGTCTTGGCAGGATGGAGCAGACAAGAGAAACTGGGAGATTCTGGTGAACAATCTGATAGCAGACCATTAAAGGAAAGGGGAAACTTGGGGAGCAAAAATGCAGTGAAAGGGTGAGTTGATCAGGGAGGTTTATGTGGAGCCTTTGGTGCTTGCATTCAGTGTGCATCAGAGGTTAGGGCAGAGAGAAGGAGGCTGTTCATCGCTTGGAGTGAAACAATCACAGCCTGGTTTGGGTTGGATGGGATCTTAAAGCTCATCCATTTCCAGTCCTCTGCCATGGGCAGGGACACCTTCCACTGGAGCAGCTTGTTCCAAGTCACATCCAGCCTGGCCTTGAACGCTGCCAGGGATGGGGCAGCCACAGCTTCTCTGGGCACCCTGTGCCAGCGCCTCAGCACCCTCACAGGGAAGAAATTCCATAAATGTAATCTAAATCTCCCTTCTTTCAATTAAAAGCCATTACCCCATGTCCTATCAAACAACATTAAAAAATAGAAATACCACATGATCTGGTACATTCCCCCCAGAGCAAATCTTCTCAAGGACCCAGGAGGTTTATATGGTCCTCAGGGTGGTGGTCGTTTTGGCAGCCCTCCAAAGGAATTCCTTTGGAAATTTCCTCACCAAACCTGGAAGCAGCAGCCCTGTGTGTGTTGCCTGCCTGCAGACCAGCTGTGGCTAGTCTGTTTACCCTGCAGAGATGACTCTGTAGGAGACCTTAATGGAGGAAGACTTGAAGGAGAAGTTGTGCATATGATTTGCAGATGATTTTAAGTTTTTAGTGGTCAGAAATGACCAGCAGTATTGCAGAGCTGACTTTCTGAAGGCAGATAGAGAAGCACAGGTCAGTTAGTGCTGGCTGTCCATCGTCTAGTGGAGAAGATGCAGTTGTGCTCTTTGTGCTGGTCTTGGCTGTAGGTTTAAGGAGATACGGCAGCACCCTGCAGAAGTCTCCCCAGACTGTCACTTGGCAGGCTCCTGTGCTTCCTCCGAGTACTTCTGCTCTCTCCGAGGCTAGGCTGACACTTCCAGCTGTTATTTTAATGCTGTGCAAATAGTCTTTGTATTTCAAAGTGAGGTTTAGATTTTAACAGCAGCTCTTTCTGCGAGAGCCGCTATTCCTCAGTGTTCTTTCAGCATCCAAAATGTCAGGGCCCTTGGGAAATAGCAAGCCTAATGTAGAGTGGTCAGTGCTAATTAGATTTCTAAATATTTCCTCTTGTGTCAGGATGCTGAAAATTCTTTGCCTTTGTTTAACTTGCTTTGTGATTTCCATGCTCTCATTTTATTATGGCTGCTGAAGGGCTGTTGTAACCGGAACACATGTTTCACTGTGTAGGAAACACAGTATTTGTGGGGGAGAAATGTAGAACTTGTAAACTTGAAGTGCTTGCCTCTTGTTAGTTATACTTGGTTTCTATTTTAACTGTTGTTGTCTATGCTGATAATTGTCACTTGCTGCTCAAATAGTGAGCTTTTTTAGTGTTGGAAAGGGTTGCTTAACACAAACAGAAAAGTAATTCTTTGTAGTCCGGTGTTAGCTTTGGAGTCAGTCTGTGCTTGTGGAACTGGCAGCTGACTTACAGCTTTCTATTGCTTCTTTTTGGTGTTTTGGCAGAGAACACAGCTCTGGCATGCTGGGCACCCCGTCCTTCCTGTACAGGAGGCTGATCTTCCTGAGAAATAGACTTCTTTCTATTCTCTACAGCTGCTCTCAGCCTGACTTGGTCTGAAACTTGCAGAGACTCTTTGAAAGACCCAGTCATGTTATTCAAAGTCAGTAGCATGGGAGGTAAAGTCATCCTGGGCAGCTGTGAGAGATACCTATCTCCATGTCCGTCTGCTTGGGAGGGCTGCTGCTTTTCCATGCCTGGAATTCCCACGAGGGTCAGGGGGATGTACAAGTTTCCTTGTTACTACAGAAAGATGCAAATGCCTGGCCATGCTTGCATCTCTTTGGAGACTTTGAGGGTTCAAGGGTACGAGTGTGTCACTGGCATTGCAGATGTGTGTGTGTGAGGGATGTGACATTTCTGTGCTAATTTGGCCTATCAGCTTGGTAATGTTCTGACATACCATGTAACAAAAAAGAACCTGTGTCTCAGGCCGTGGGACCGCAGTGTCTGAGCAGTTACCAATGTTGGAGTTCTTTATTTCTGTCCTTTCAAGACTCCAGAAGGCAAGACTGTTAATTTATAGGCTCTCTCTCCCATTTGTCTGATGTGCAAACATGAATGTGTTTGGAGCAAAAAGGAAAGGGGAAGTCCAGGAGGAAGAACAAGCCTGAGTTTTGAAGTTGGGAAGTTGAGCTCACAAAGGACGTGTGACTTTCAGCAGTGAGCTCCGTTGTGACCCAGCACAAACAGCAACAGTGTTGGCCTTGTCATGGCCTCTTTAGTGCTAGCTGAATTAGTCTTCAAAACACTTGAATCAATGATTGCTAAAGGAAAATTTTCTGGGCCCTTTATTTATGTCACTTATCTCCATCTGTTTCAGTTCAAAAGTATGGAAATCCATTCCAAAAACACAAATGGTATGGGGGCCTACAAAATCTTTTTAGGGAAAGGGATATATTTGAGAGTAGAAGCTTAACTGCTCTTTTAAGTCCTTGAATAGCTGTTAGAAAATTTGTCACTGCCACTTCTTTGAACTGGAAGAGAGCAATCTGTATTTCCTGGGATTTAATGAATCCAAAAGATTGTCATTCTTCCTTCTCTTTATCAGGGAAATGATGTAACATCATTCCAAACAAGATCAGCGCTGTGAGCAAAGCATAGAATCATAGAATCTAGGTTGGAAAGACCTTTAAGGTCATAATCAGGATCCCAGTGAAAGCCAGTCATTAAAATCCTTTTGCATCTCAGGAGCTCCGTTATCACTGTGTATTTGCACAGTGCTTATTTCTTTATGCTGAAAGACAGCAAGAAGGAAAACCCCTCTGGTCCAGGATTGGGAGTCTGCAGGCAGCAGCACCCTGCTTAGGAGGTGTTTCTGTCCTCATTCCTTTCCATTTCACTGTTTTCTATATGACCCTTTGACATTTGCATATGGCAGGAGGCAGAGAAAAGATGGTGAAGGATTTAGCCTGAAGGAAAATAGACTGATAAGAAAATGAGCCTTTCAACCTGGGATATGTGCATACAGTTTGATGGGGGGAGTCTGACTGGGTCTAGTTATTATTCATTGTGGATGTACATGACACAGAAGTGATGGTCTCTGTCTTATGGCAGTGACAATGTGGATGGGCCCTGAAAGACTGGGAGATATCCCTGGCATAAGAAAGAGTCTGCGTAGAAGCAAATCTTGTATGTGAAAATGGAGCATTTGAGGCTGTAATCAGCATAATTCCCATTGCAGTTTGCAGCTGTCATTTCCTAGGAAGCAGGGTTACCTTTTTTCTCCTGCTTCCATTGTGGGATGAGAAGATATTCTGAATGTTAGACTTGGTCAGGTAAAGACTCAGTGCCTCTGTATTTCTGGTTTCCAGTTGTTTTCCTTCAGATAATTCAGAAAGCATCCCTGTTGGGGTCCCCCTGGGCTTGGTGAAGTATCAAGAACCATTTTCTGGGCTCAATAGTGCAGTATTCCAGCTTTTGATCTTTAGTTCTTCCTTCCTAAATTGTATTATTTAGATTTTTAATATTTTCTGCAAGAAAGACTCCATGACATTGCTAAAGTTCACCTAGGTGCAGCGTGACACTATATATTAGAAGAAAGAGTTGGGAAAAGGATTAAAGGAACAAGAGCTGGCATGTTTGCATTGCTTGATCTTTTGTCTTAGTGCTGCCCAGACAAACAGAAATGTCTCCAGTGGCTGTGTCTCAGCAAAGAATAAAAGCGGGAAGTGTTTGTCTTAGTCTTTTCCTTCTGATGTACATATGCACATGTGTGCCCATACACATGGGATCTAGGAGCATAATAGTGATAAAGGTAATGTTCATCTCAGAGCTGTGACTATGCAGGGGTGAGACGGGGTGCAGGGACTGAGCAACTTGGGCAAACGGGAGAATACGAGAGGGGGGAATGGGATTGACAGAAGAACAGAGGATGAGCGATTCCTGTTAAAACTGAGTTTTCTCCTATTCCCTGTGTTCCTATATTGGTATTAATGAGGGCTTTAAAGATAATACAGACATTGCTAATTTTGAGCCATTCCACATAGAGAAAGAAGGTAGCTGAGAAGATGAACCCAGTGGCCATCATAGAATCATATAGGGTTGGAAAGGACCTTAAGATCATCTAGTTCCAACCCCTTGCATCCTTGCTTTGAATCACCAGCTAGATTGTTCATTCCTTGAATTTGTAATGGCTTTTCCTTTGAAGATCAGCTTTCCTCTTCACTTCCAGATTCAGCAATGCAGCTCTTTTTTGAATCCTTTTTGCACTGCTGTATTGTGCTAATGCAAGGTTTCTCCCCTGCTGTAATATACCTATTACACAATATCACCATCCATCAAAGTGGTGGCAAAAGAAAACAGAATTGCATTATGTTTCCATGTTTGGTACTTTAATTTAAACAGATTTAACCAATCTACGTTTTCCTTTAAATTGTCTATTACTAGTCAACTTAATACCTTATACAAATAATCATTAAAGTAAAACCACAGGATAAACTCTTTGTGTAAGCAAAGAATGGAAATTATTTCAACAACTTAATGAATTAACCTGTTCAAGGAATAATTTCCAGAACTTAATAGCACATTAGGAAGGGCTTTGAAGTGAATAATAGATAGTGCTGCATATTTAAGGAAACATATTTTCCTTGCATCAGGGCTGCATACTTGGTGGGA
The DNA here is from genome assembly GCF_012275295.1 of Melopsittacus undulatus. Classification (NCBI taxonomy): domain Eukaryota; kingdom Metazoa; phylum Chordata; class Aves; order Psittaciformes; family Psittaculidae; genus Melopsittacus; species Melopsittacus undulatus. Next base: position 14,743,980 of record NC_047532.1, read on the forward strand.
TTTCTTGATGTGTGTCTGAACACAGGACTGCTGTAAGGGAGCAGCATAACTTAGACTTGTAGAAGTGCATCTGCCACAGTGGATTTGATCCCGTACATCTCCACAAATGTGCTTTTCATTTTATTTCTCACTTGGATTCTTCCTGTGAGTAGCATTTGGGGTTCCATGAGGTACCTTGTTAATGTCATAGAAGCAAGCCTGGTTCTTAAAAGCATTTTTTTTTTAGGTTGGAAGGGACTCTGCATTTAGACTGAAGTTCATTCACGTTTGCTTCCTCTTCTATTCTAAAGAGGAAGGGATTTTGCTGGGAATTTTCCTTTTACAACCAGTCCAAACAGCACTTTCTGAATTAGGAGACACTACAGAGTAGAAGAGGAAGAATCCCCTCTTCCCTGAAGGGGAATATTCTCCTTGCTTCTGAATGGGTTTAGGGATAAAAGAACTTGATGCTAAAATAACAGTATTCTACATAGAGATACTTCATAAATCCATTACACTTTGAAAGTCAGTTAAATCCTTGTTGTGATGCTTTGTATCTTGGCCCAGCCTCAGATGCAGCACTGTCTTGATTATGCAGGAAAGGCCAAGCTAAAAGAGATATATGGAAAGGGAAAGAATTTATATCTTTGTTTCTACTGTCTCATTTCTCACATATTTCATTTAAACAGGAAAAATAGTTTCCTTCTGGCTTAAAAGGTCCTCCCACAAAGCTGTGAGTGCATGAGCTTTAGGTAATGTTTCAGTGGAATCTGAAGCTGAAGCTCAAGAGAGCTTGGCATGGGTTAACATGGGACCTGAGAACCAGCAGGGAGAGGTGACCAAGCTGGTTATGCATGAAATATGCAGGGTACCTGCATGTACTTCAGGTAGCCAGGAATTGGTACACTAAAAGAAGTTCACAAAGCAACACAGTTGAAATCAGAAGCTGAAATGACTGTTGTGATAGAGAAAAAAAGTGCCTTGGGGTTAAAAAGCGAAGAGTGTTAAGGGCAAGAATACTGCTGAAGGAGGATTAACACTCGGAGATGTGAGAGTAGGTCGGGTTGCTGGATTATGAAGTGGACTTCTCTGGTAAGCTTGTCCTGGTGTGACTTCTGCCATTGCTGAGCTGTGGGCGATTCTACAAGTATACCTGGTAACAACTCATGTAATACATGTACTCGTTATTTATAAGCTGGCAGAGTTCACATATTGCTTTTGCATGAATTGTGTGGGTGGATGACTGTATTAGAAACTTTTATGGTGAATACATTAAAGCTTGTACAGCAAGAAACAAATACAAATCCAGCAGTGCTGTGTTTAAAACTCCATGTTTTCAAACTGATAGGCCATAAAGGACTGAATCCTTAGCAGCAGTGAGTGCAAAACAGCTCTGTTGGTTTCTGTAAAGCTACACTGGTTTACATTGACTAGGGTTGTGGCCTAAAATACTTAGGTATGTTTAGCACAGTGCATTTGTCCAAGAAAATATGATGACAAGTCTCTTTGCAGTGCCAAGAAAATTGTCCCACAAGCAGTGTGGAGCACACTCAGCACATCATGCCAGGTCGGTCAAGGCTGAGTAGCAAACAACAGGCCCCAGAACTGAGTAAATGCCTCTGTAATTTGTCTTCAGACATTGTACTACTTGCAGCTCTGCCAAGGAAATGGAAAAATGGAGAGAGAGCCCTGAGCAACCCGTCAAAACACAATGAATCCAGCTCCCAAAACTATTGTAACTGGGATGCTGCTTGCCTCACACATGCCGCCAGCTACAATGAATTGAACAAAACAAAAGCAACTCCCCTCTTTGAAAGAAAGAAAGGGGGGAAAAAATCACATGATGTCATATTTTGTGCTAGTAGCATAAACTTGGCAGCTTGTGCAGCGGGATTGGGTAAGTGTGTGGAAACAACAGTCAAGTCTAGATCCATGTAGCCTCCTTGCTTTGGCCTCCAGCTGCCATATGCCTCTGACCAGCAAGAAGTCAAGGAAACATTCAAGATGCTCCTTTGGTCACGTTCTGCACCGTGCACTTTATTATTGTAATAAGTATTGATGCAGCTGTGATGAAGTGGAGCAAGGACTGCTCATCCAGACACAGAATCACTGTTGACAACAGTAGGTGAGGTTCTGACTTCCCAGGAAAGGTCTGTGCTGTGTTATTAAGTATGAAGTGAGGGGAACTGAGCAAAAGGCGAACTCCTCTTGAAGCTTAGGACCCTCAAACTTTTGATGCAGTACAGTTCCCTGCTCTGGCTTGTGTCATGGACACATAGGATCACTCCAGGGATCTCCTAAATCTTCAGGGTGCTTTGGAGAGACAATGCAGCTTTCCTGCCAGCATTTAATGTCCAGGATCTTTTCCTGTTCTGCCATGTTTCCTCTTTTTTTTTTCCTTTTATTTTTTCCCCCAGCCATGTTATTAAATACAATCCTTTTTATTCCTATAAAGTAGATTTTTTCTCCAGATAAATCTGTTCTTCAAACAAAACTCAATGGCAGAAACTTCCTGAGCAAAAATAAACTACATGTCTCTGTTGGAGCTGTGCTAGTGACAAAACAGCCCTTTTCATCTTCAAAGCACTGTGCAAACTTTAAATAATGGATTTATTTTTTTTTCATCTGGGATGTGAAGTATGTATTAATGTTCCAGATGAAAGATGGGAAGCCAATAAGAGAGGTGAAGTTATTCAGCTAAAGTTGTTGGGATCAGAGCCAGCGTAGAGTGAAGACTCTCCAGGCTGCCTGGTCCTAGAACATGAGATTCATGCTTCTTCACACTTCTGCCAATCTGGGATGTAGATATAATAAAATCTAATGAAGTTAGTGGAGATTTACTTGGAATAAATTTGTTTAGCCTTATTCATGTGCTGAGGTGCTGCACCCTTAAGCAAATAGTCTTAACTATTCAAGGGTAGGTAATGAATACAAGAAGCTTTCTTACCTGTTAGAAAGAAGGTGAAACACAAAGCTTCCTGTGTGCTGCAACCCAAGACCATCTACACACTCGCCCTGACAGACCCAGCATTTCATTGTGCTTTGATTTTTGTAGTTTCATGTGGATGTATTTTCAACTCAGCTGCTCATTGCCATGTATAACATAAAGCTCTTGATGCCTATGCACCAGTATGTAGTCTGTGCTGTGTGGCAATTAGGTAGAAGAGAGGGGTGAGTGGTTCTAGGCTTGAGCTGATACCTATCAATAATGCTGCATCATAGAGAGCTTTGATCTTTTCTGTGAAATATATTTATTTGATTGATTTCATTGGGAATGATTTTTATGGCTTTCATACGAGATGCTCTGCTGTCATTCTCTACAACAAAGATAGGAGGGTGGCCTTGATGCTACATTAATGATCAATTTACTGATTTACAAGTTCAGACCAATGAATGTGATATGTTGTAAGAGTACAAGAACTTGTAATTGTTATTAGGACTTAGTAAAACATGAAAGAACATCACTCATTTCTGCTGGCAATGTGTCCATCCGACTATTACTTAGGGTGTCCTGTGAGTTAGAGGGAGCAGTTCAGTAAATGCTTTCAGTGAATGCCTTAAAAGTTAAGAACATTCTTAGGTGTGAAATTAAACTTGTTTGACTTTGCCATTGATATTGACTGTTCATAGGAAGTGTTTCCAGGATAATGACCTCTCCAGTGATGGTAACTAGAGTTTTCAGGCTCTGGAGAAACCTTAGCTGTACCTTTAGGGATGGATATTGTGGTGTGGTGAATTTATGATGTCCTGACAGCTGTTAGGGTGCCTCAGCTTGTAATGATAAGGTCTGTTTTTTCCAACCACAGCAGCATCAGCAGCATTGTAACTTAACAGTTTTATTTATTACATGATTCATTCCTGCAAATGTTATACGGCAAATAAGAAGGAAATATAAAATAGGAATGATAACTAGGGTACCTGAAGGGAGAGATTTTTAGTCTGGAATACTGTGCAGATGCTTGGTGGATATGAAAACATTAGAACCAGTGAAAAGTTGGTTTGTATTAATCAACTGTTGTTTATACACAGGTCATCAAAGGAGCACATTATGGAAATAGGCAATAAATTAAGATGAACTGAAAGCAGGAGGTGGGTCAAAAGGGTGAGCCCACCAGAATAACTCAAGCACAACCCAGTTGAAAGGTCAGGTTATTGAGTGGTAGCAACTGTTCCCATGAGATTAAGGTAGGAGAAGGCAGCCAGATGCTTCCCAATCTTTATTATCAGAAAGATTTTTTTTTTCCTTGTTAAGGAGCAGTATTCCCATCTGCAATTTCAAGTGGATAAGAGGGTGGTCAAAACACAGCACATAGTCTGAAACTAGTTTCAGATATTACTTCATGAAGTGCTGCCCACAGCTACAGCTGAGCTCTGGTGGTCCTTGCCCTCAGTGTTATGCCAGCATACATCACGGATGGCAGTGAGGGAGGAGGAAGGTCTCCCTGAATCCCAGTGAAATCTGATTTCTTTGGTGATTAAATACCTGCTGCTATTAGCAGCAGGCTCAAGTGTTTGGCAGGTCTTTTAAAAAGTAAGTTTTAAACGTGGAATGTGTCACTTGGGTTCATTTGTGCTGTTAAAAATCAGGCCCTTCACTGCTTTCAGTGCTGCAGAAGGATGGCCTTCTTAGCATGGGTATGAGTCCAGAAAAGTCCTCAGCTGGGTTGCCATGAAGACAGGTATGTGCTCAGTCCTGACTTGCCTTGTGTGCAGCTGATTGGGAGTTTTGAAAACTTAAAGTAGAGCACAGATTTCCATTCATCAGAGAATGACATTATAGAAATTGCTAGAAAGGTCTTCCAGGGTGTGGGAGCTGTGGAGTAGCAGGGAGGTTCTCTGCGTATTTGTTTGCATCCTTTGGTCAGGAGATAGAGCTTCTTGTCCACTCCATCCTTGAATCAATAAGGAGTAGCAAGTACTTGAGCATTATAAACAGTGACCATGTATTTGTTATTGACTAGTAAGTAAATAATGTCTATTGGAAAGCAAGAAGATAAAATCATGTAAGTATTATTTCTGAGTCTGAGGATGCTTGGAGAGGTGTATTTCTGCTAGCTAAGTGGTTGTAGCAGTTGAAGAGTTGGATCCTTTCTGAATAACTAGGGATGGATGGCTAAGGTCATACTAGCCTATGCGTGACTGTGTATGTTTGTCAAGCATATGCATGCTAGAAGATTGATTTCCAGCAAGCAGGTTAAACCTTCTAACACTTCAGGAAGTGTTGTGTTTTCTGCTTATGGGTTATTCCCTCTTAAGGTCCCTTTTAAGGTGTAGACAATGCTGTCACAATAAATGGTGACCATCCTTAGGTCATCATGTGATGACATCATGTGATTTGCTGTGCTGCATTCTGCCATGTTTTGAATTAAATCTTTCAAACCGATGAGAAATAAACCAGTTAGAAATCTTCAAAGGAAGTCTTAAGAATTTTTTAGGAAATGCTGTTAAACATTGTTTATGGGATGCTGGTGAGGGACTCTTCATTAGGGACTGTAGTGATAGGACAAGGGGTAAGGGGTTGAAACTTAAACAGAAGAGGTTTAGATTGGATATAAGAAAGCAATTCTTTATTGTTAGGGTGGTGAGGTACTGGAATGGGTTGCCCAGGGAGGTAATGCTCCATCCCTGGCAGTGTTCAAGGCCAGGTTGGATGAAGCCTTGGGTGATATGGTTTAGTGTGAGGTGTCCCTGCCCATGGCAGGGGGGTTGGAGCTGGATGATCTTAAGGTCCTTTCCAACCCTAACTATTCTATGATTCTATGACTTTGGATTTTTCTCATCCTTTCTCCTGGGCAAAATAAATCAATATTCCTTAGTACTGGTAAGCGCATATAAAGCTATGGCAGGTGTTGGCTCTCCAATACATACAGACCGAGAAGGAAAGAGGACTCACTATTTAGGATTGATCTTTTCTCAGAGCTTCAGATGTATGCAGTATTATTCTGTCTCCATAGTCTGTTTTGGTGCTTTGGCCTCTCATAATCAGATTAGAAGCATTTGAATGTCTTGTGCAAGTAGATTGATTTTTTGTTTGCTCCTTACAGTTCATGTGGGAAGGTTTCTGGAGCATCTTACTGGTTTTGGCTAAGGGGCTGTATGTGTTCAAATGGGAGATTCCAGTATTAGTTGTGCAGTGAACACAAATTTAAATAAAAATTAGTAATTTGGAGCTAAATCAGAAATACTAAGGCATTACCTTATTTTACATATTTCTCCTCTGTGTTTGACTTTGAAATGTTGTCCTTGACATGGACTATATAATAATAATTCCCTAGCTAGCATGCCCTTGCTGCTCAGCTCTGTGGGAGAGCCTGGAGCAAGCGGGTGATTCCTAAAAGGTTTTAATAATGTATGAATAGCATTAAAGTAAATGCAGGTAAAGCTTTGACCTTTTGAATTACCAACAGATACATACTGCAAGGGGAGGGGGGGGTGTTGATATATAGTTGCCCTGGGGGCAGTAAAAGAGTACTGTCACTGAATGTGATGTTACAACACTCTCGACTTGTCATAATGTAGATTGGAAAGCACTACAGTGTAGGAATGGCATCTCACCCTGCTTCTGTCCAACACCATAGAGCGTTTGGCTGGGACACGATTGCTGCTGAGCATGACAGTGGCTTTTGGCAGTGGTTGGCTTGGAGACATCTGTGAAGATGCTGCTCTAGAGGAGGTTTGTCCCTGCGGCGAGCAGATTTTCATAACCAACAGGTTACATATGAATCCTGGCAGGGAACAATGTAGGAGGAAATGTGGATTTTGGCTTGATTCCACTTTTCCACCTTTCTCAGCTGATTTTGGAGCTGGCAACACGTTGCTCCAGAAGAGCGGAGGTTGTGGCCTGGTGTGTCTGTGCTCATGCACTTGTTCCACCTCATATGGGTTTTCTTCCTGAGATCCAGAGAAGGAAGGAAACCATGGGGTAATGCAGCCACAGAACAGGTGTTCAGCTGTCACTGGTTTAGGACTCTGCTGTGTCCTTGCAAGGTCACATGTTAGTTTTGGGTTTCTTTATCACTTTATTATATTTTACTGATTTATAAAAGATCACAACAACATAGCCCAATAATAAAAGGACTGAGCTACAGACTAAAGCTTTACCCTGGCAGCATCCTTGCTGTATGAATAAAAAGGTTCTGCAGTGTGGCAAGGTGTACAATAAAGTTGCACTGAGAAAAAAACTAATTCAGATGAAGCAGAAAATTGTACATACTTCTTAAGGTGGCAATTGGAAAAGGGGCAGAATTCTCACTCGGGCTCTATATTTTCCACAATGTTATGTTTGCATAAATAAAATGTAAGTAGTCTCTTGTTGCTGACTATGGAAAAATATTTCATATTGTAATTTTGTTGCGTGTGTTTGTTCTGAATGTTTTTATTATATTTTAGATAATACTGAGTCTCTAAGGACAAGCCTGAAGCTGGAATAACTTTCTATTGCTCTGCTATTTGAAAACCTGTTAACCATTCTGGTCTCAAAGCAGAAAAGTAGGTCCAGAGAAGAATGGGCTGTGACTGCAAACACAGCAGCAGGTTATCTATGGCTTTCTCTTTCCTTCTTCTTTTACTGCAGCTAAAACACAGATGATCAGATTTTGTTCTCCATCTGAGCTTATGTAAATTTGGATTAACCCATTAGGAGAACTCTCTTGAGCTGTGTTAACAGCACAGCATGACATGGGGAAGCAGGTGATTTTTGTCTTCTGGCTTGGATTTTAATCTGCGCGGATTTCTTGAGAGGATGTAATTTTCTCAGTGGTCTCTAAGGAGCTAGTAGCCATCATCAGTTATGCTTTAAATATTTGTGACTGGTGTCCATTTGGCCTTGCATGACTTGTGGAGGCAAGGATTATGTGGATGGGGATTTGATCTAAATCGCAAGCCTGAGTTTGAGTTAACAAAGGACTTCATGTTTTCACAGAAAACTGGCACGAGACTGAAGACTTCTAAGCAGCTATTTATAAATTGCTCTCTCTCCAAAATAACTTTGTACCTTTGTACATAGTGCATCTGGCCTTAGGGGACAGTCAAATGTAGTCTTCAGCAGACTGCCAGCAACCCAGTAAATCTTTGCTACACAGGGCAGGTCACTGATAGCAGTCCTTCATTTGGATTTGGGCACTTCTGTGTGGTGTAGCCATAGACCTGTGGCTTCCCCTTGCTCACTATGCAGCAGCCTTGTAGGGACTGTGAGAGGCTTCTGTCCTGCATTTGCAAGGAGCACAACCCCTGGGGGGCTCTGTCTTGGCTGCAGGACTCAGAGGTGGTGATTCTTACAGCCTGAGAGTTATGTAGTGTTTCCAAGCATTATATACATGTACCAAGTTCCTCCTTGGTAAACAGCTATTCTTTTGTTAGCAAGCTTTGACATAGTTGCTTCCACGGACAAAGGAAGAGAAAAAAGTAAATCAGTGTAAGGCAGCTCAATTACATAACAAAGGTTATGTGAAGACACCGATACCCTGAAAGTCCCCTCTGTTCCTTTCTATTCCCAGGGACAATCAGCTTATTCTCATTTTAACAGCACACTATCAGTTCTGACCCATTTAAAATTCACCTGCCAGTTGAATTGTGCGACAGGACCTAACTGACCCAGGAATGAAGTTAGACGTTCATGTCTTATAATGAACTGCCACAGACTGAGAGCCGAGAAGAAAAAAAGGAAAGAATGGAGCCAGCTCTATGAGAAACAAAACTTTTTCACAAGGCAGGAAATAGGAGCTTTCTTACTCTTATATTGTAAGTGGTTTTGCTCTGTTTTCTGTTGCAGCTTCAGATCCCTGAATCCTTTATCCTTTCACAAGAAAGGAAGCTTTCAAGTTGGTGCATGTTTGCACATAGGCCCCTTCCCTTCTCTAATGATTCTCTGCCAACCCACTCCTCCTTCCATCTCTCCGAGTCAAGAGCCAAAGGCAGAGGAGGGAGCATGGGTCAGTCTGTGTGTCACCTGCTTCTGCTGGGCATGTGAATGACTTTGTCAATTGTGTATTGGCCAGGGGCTGTGGTTTCAAGGACCAGGACTGTTAAACATATGGCCATTTGGAGAAACTTCTGAGCGTTGCAGCTGCATATGCTCCGTATTTGATGTCAGTTGTGCTTTGGGGTGTTTGTTTGCTTTGGGATGAGGTTTAGTTGCTTTTAGACATCTGTCCTCAGTAATTCATTTGATGATAAATTGCCACATGCATGTCCAGGGATACCCATTAGATGATTACATGATGTGGGGTTGAGCTGCTGTTGACTATAGCTATTGCTGTTGCAATGGTTTTAACTTCATGTTTGTTATTCTGCTTATTTTTTTTTGCCCATAACAGCCAGATAAATGTGTGAGAAGCGAAGAGTATCAAAGCCAGCATGAAGTTATTTCCCACCCCATGCAGCTAGACCCCTCCCTCTGTTTCCTTACTAGTTTCCTTTCCCAGAGGAAACTAATGGAGAAATGTGCACATAGACTGAAAATGGAGATGTCACCTGCTGAGTAACAGTACGGGGATTGAACCTCCTAATGGCAAGTACTGTAGGACAGAGTCATTAGAGCAGAATTATTAGTAACGATAGTAATTTGTGATTCTTGACTTCTTTAGGCTTTCTGAGGGATTTTCTCATCCCAATCTTCTGCTTTTGGGAAAACAAGCACATGTTAATGGAGAGATGAGATGAACCACATCCTGCAACTTCCCAACTTTCCTTGTAGCTGTTGCATAGTAGGGAATTGTGAAGAATGAATATTTTTAGTGATTCTGTTATGTCTTGCCTTCATTTGTCAGTTTGGAGGAAACCTTTGGTGCTTTTGTGCATCAGTTCTAGTTGGTACTGAAGTCAGTAATGTTCTTGCTGTTGGCTTACAAGCAGAGTAATGTATCCCTGCAGTTAATATCCCTGTCCCACTCCTACTGAGTTAGAAATGTCTTTGGTTTGCTCATGGGCAGGAGCAGCATGTTCCTCCCATAGTGTGAAGCAGGATGTCTTGGAAGAATCCTTCCCTCTCCCATCTCAAAACAATCGGAGAGAATGACTGGTGAGCTGGGAGGTTGTGACTGAGCATAGTGCTCTTTCATCCTCCTGCTTGGCTTTGGTGATTGTAGTTTTAAAAGCCTGACAGAGAAATTAGGGACTCTGTCTTGTTTCTATGAACTGACTTGCAAAGAGAATGTGCAACAGAGGTGCCTCCTGCCTCCATAGTGCCTCCAGTCTGAGAATGAAGGACTTGGCAGCATAACGAGAAGACTGGGTAGGCTTCCCAATCCCTATATCACACATCACTGAGCATTTAATTACTGCATTGCTGTGATTTCACCAGCACACATGCAGCCTCATAGAATATGACAAGTACTCTGAATGCAGATTTTATTTCATCCTTGTGTTCACAATGGTGTTGAAACCATTATTTCTTATATTGGTTTTAGTGCTTCAGTAACTTTATCAGGGACTTGAGCTAATTATTGAAGCACAGCATGTTTTCTCCTCACAGCTAGAGACTACACATTTTATGACCTGGGGCTGTTGAACAAGCAAGTGGGAAAGTGCAGAACCTTAAATGTTAAATGCCTGGATTTCAAAGTGAAGGAGCAAAGAAAAACTCTAAGGAAGCTAGGGGTGGTGAATTCATCAATAAGCTGCCAGTCTTTAATTGTTTCTGCATGTATGACTTTTGAAGGGATGATGTAGATAGGCTTATATTTAAATCCTCTTCTGATTTTATTGGAGTTACAGTGAATGTGCATCAAGCTTAAGGAGTCTGGTGGGAATTACTCCTCAAACTGCCTTTTTCTATTGAGTTGATCACTGTTCAATGCCATTGAATTCCCCTGCTCATAGTGGCTGCTACAGCAGTAAAGCATTTCTGAATGCAGATTGATCCTTGGAGCTGTTGCTAGCTGCTGCTCCTCATATTCTAGGTGGCCAGAAGGTTTTAGAGAGTCTTGCTTCACTTGGCTGGCCAGGAACCACAGCAGGGCACTGAGCTGCATCTGCTTGGGAGTTAGGAGCTTTCCATTTAGACTTAGTTCTTCTGGAAAATGTAGTGTCTCATGAAACCAGGCAAAAGTGAGATGATTAATGCAAGTGTGAAGTGTGAGCAGACTGTATTGCTTACAACTTGATTTGAAATGGGAAAGGAGGGAGAAGGAGCAGACAAGTTGTTTGAGATTGAAAGCCTGAGGGAAGTTCTGAGGTATATAACCTCAGCTGCCAGATTGATTCCAAGATGAAAAGATGTTGAGAGTTATTGGCAGGTTCTGAATATCGCACTGTTCTAGATACTCAACCCTTTAAATGCCCCATGTCTGGCTCTGGGGGGACTCATCCACCCTATGGGCAGCTTCTGACAATGGTGAATATTGAGAGGGATCTTTGGGAATTTGGAGTTCTTTATGTCCAGGTTTTTTATCCACATCAAGGTGATTGCCTAGCAGGTTTGGCCTGAAAGCTGCATTCATCTCTCCTAGCTCTGGTGACCACACAAGATAAGCCATGGGCTGGAGGCAGTACAGGATTTGCAGAGGACAGCCTGCATGGCGCAGCCAATTCAACACATTGTCATTAGAACTGATGACTCATTTGCTGTGTTGCACTCCTCTTACCCGGTTGCACTTAATGTCCAAGTCATACTGGGCTCACGTAGCCTACCATGTAGCCTATGTAGCCCAGCATGGCAGCGAGATCCCATTTTTATCTCGAGTTGTCACTAAAACCTTATGTTTCCATCAGGTGCTCCCTTACTGTATGATAACCACTGTGTGCTGGCACAACTGCGCTTCTTGACTCCTCACACAAGTAGCAGATCTTAGTAGGCTCTACAAAATACTTTCCTGAATGTTCATATACTATAAAACATGAGGATTTTTCAGTGCACAGGCGTGAAGAGAGTTCTCTTGCTTTCAGAAATAAACTCTTCTGTGATTTAATGAATTGCTCCCAGCTGGGCAAGGGAAGGCCTAATAAAACAGGAGGTTGTCTCCCAAATCATCTTCTATGGAACAATTGATGTCTCAAGTGATTGTAGCTGCCTGGAGTGTCCCACCAGGCAAATTGTCATTCTGTAACAGAGGCTCCTGCCTGGTCATATCCAGCAGCAATTTAACCTGGCAGGAGAATGAGAATTTTCACTGAAAACCTGCACTTTATTAATCTGGTAGAGAGGACTTCACCTTAGCAAAAGAAAGGTGGAACAGAGCGGTCAGGCTCACATTGCCTTGCTTTTAGCTCTCCGCAGTTGAACTGCTTGCACTTGACACTTTAATCAGGAAATCTTCTTGTAGCCAAGCACTTGATAAAAGTGTCTCTGTAAGAGGAAAAAGGTGTGTGAACACTTCAGCAACATCCAAGCAGCTACGTGAGCTGTGGACAGCAGGACTTCTGTGCCAGCTTTCACTTGTCGGGTGGATCTGCAAAGCTGCCAGAGGATCCAGATCTCCTGATAGGAATATTACAAGAGTATTGATGTAGGAATATGGAGCCTAATAATAAATTTTATTTATTCATATAGCTAACGTAACAAGGAACAGCTTAAATGGCTCTGGTAGCTGAGGGGTTTATTTCACTTACCTTTCTGTCGTTTTTGTTGCCCCACTGCTTGTTCTCGAGGGCTCCAGTTCAGTGTGCTTCCACCAAAATGCAGGACTGCAGGTTTTTTTTTTTTGTTGTGGTGGTGTTGGTTTTGGGGGATTTGCTTTGTTGGCCTTTTGTTTTTGTTATAGTTTGCATCAAGATGGGACAGGAGGGAGAGGAGGGAGTTTGGCCAGAGCTCTCTTGGGTCTTGCTGGTCATGAGAAGCTTCAGATGAAGTTACCTCCTGATGGAAGACTAAAACTGAGGGTATTACCAGTCTGCTCCTGAAAATCTGTCTCTGACTGTTCTGACTGTAAAGTGTTTGGGATTTTCCAGTGAAAAATGTCCCAAAAGGATAAACCTTTATTGTACATCACTTAGCAATAATGGGGAGTGCAGCTTTCAGTGTTTCCCACCCATCCCTCGTCCCCTTTCTTCAATTTCTAAGCCTGTCATGTATCTTAGCATTCTAATTTACATTGCTGAAGTCCCTATATGCCCACTTGCTGAAGTTATTTACTAACTTAATTTTTCAGGCTGGTAACATAACTACTGCTGTGCTTCGTTTATCAGTATTTTCCCACAGAGGCTTGTGCATGCAGATCATTTCTTGAACACCAGGTTTTACGATGGCCTCACACACAGGTGTCAAAGGCATAAAAAGGTACATTTCTTCTTTTTCATCTTTTTTATGGTTGCAGTTGTCAGAAATAAAACAATGGAAATAACTCCAGGGCTGTTTGCAACTGGGCATCTCTTGACTCCCAAAGCCGCCTGGTTTTCTTCTACATAAAGTCCCAACATTTGGACTGATTTATAGTTGATTTCCAGGACAAGAAGTCAAAGAAAAAGTGAGGTTTCCTAGGGGATGAGAAACCTTTGCCTGGCACTCGTGAATTACAAGACTGAACTTTTTAGTCTGTGTCTCCTCCTCCTTTTGCTCCGTTTTGTTGCTGCCTCCAGTAACATTTTTCCTGACTATAGTACCATTGACTCCTGTGATAGCTTAATAGTTTCTGCTGTTTACACAGTTGTCACTTAAATTGCTGTGATGGAAATTTGCATGCAGAGTTGATGAGTACTCGGAGTTTACAGTGGTACCCCAAAGGTGATTTGTATTCTGGTTGCTGGAGTTGCCCTGGTAACACTTAGGTGACTGGAAACCATTTGCAGAGGGGAAGTTTAGCTCTGATATTACTCACCGGTCCCAATTCTGGTGGTGACAGATTGGATGGAATTTGGTAGCTGAACATTTTAACTTTACCTTGTAGCCATAGCCTTCATAGGGTCTTCTGTGTGCTGCTGTTCAGGGAAGAGTGATTTCTGACAGGCTGAGTTTGGGAATGCTGTCCCTCTTTCTGGAGGTAGAATTCTCACCCCTGAATCTCACTTGTTGGTTCTGATGCTACTTTTTAGTTTTTAGAGGGTACTGTAGCTGGGGGCTATAGATCATTTGCTGTACTGCAGTGGTAGCCACACAGTACTGCCTCTGTGTGTGAGGTAACAGACTTAACTAACAGATTACTTAAAATAATACCATTATCCTGTTGAATTAAAAATGTACTCTTAGATTAATGTTTTTAGTGTCTGGAGGCCCAGAATATTACTGAAGTATCACAAGTTTAGGACTCCATCCTCAACAGATAGGCTTTAAGAAACTCCTCTTTTGAGCAGTCTAAAACATATTGCCAATTTTCACATTGAAAACTGTCTGGTGTTTCGTTCTGGCTGCTTTGGATAGAAAGCATTGGTACTTTTATCACCTACAAGGACTTAGTACAGAATGGGCAATGCTGTGAAAGAGAGAAAGCAGAGCAGACATCTGAGATGTTTTCATGGTCACTGATGCCCTATAAATCCATTCCTAGCTGATCTTATGGAAATCACGGTGACAAAAGACTTAATTAGGAGCCAAATATCAATACAAACCCCTGTGTCTGTGAGCTTCCTGTGGCAAAAAATACCTCTTTCTTAGTACTTAAATCTGCACCTAAGTAATGGCAGTGCACTACTGCAATGCATCTTGGTGAAAGAGGCTTTTAGACTAATCTGAATTGGAGTAGCTGCAGTTACTTCAGAGCAGGTAAGCCATTTCTCACAGCAGCTGAGGGCACAGTGGAGGCAGGTTGGGTGTTTGGAATTACCGAAATCTGCAGAGCTGCTTCTGCATCACATAAGAAATGCTTTCTCTGCTTTTTGCCTTTCTTTCCTATTGTGCATGAACCACAGGAGAATAGGGCCAAAATCCACATTTGTATTGCTGGAAGAAAGCTATTGCTTTGATAGCAGCTTATTTTCAGAGTTGTCTTCTTTTTACGTCTCATTAAATATAGTTTCCATAGGTTTTACATAAGTCACTGGCCTCATAATAAAAAACCCAAGAGTGAGAAACACATGGGGGTGGGGAAGTAATATACATGGATGTGTTGGGCTTATGGTATTCAATCTTTCAGCAGTGTTCATGTGGGACTCTTTAAGCAGTAAAAAGTTCACAGTTCTCTAGAACTTTGTTCCTTTTATTCTCATAAAGCATACAGAATCACAGAATGGTTTGGGCTGGGAGGGACCTTTAAAGGTCATCTACTCCAATCATTCTGTATTGAGCAGGGAATTCTTCAACTAGAACAGGTTGTTCAGAGCCCTGTTCAACCTGACCTTTAATGTTTCCAGGGATGGGGCATTGACCACCTCTCTGGGGAATCTGTGCCAGTGTTTCACCACCCTCATATCTAGTCTAATTCTCCCCTCTTTAAAGACATTCCACCTTGTCCTATTGCAACAGGCCCTGCTAAAAGGTTTCTCCCCATCTTTCTTATAATCCCCCTTTAGGCACCAGGAGCTGCTCTAAGTTCTCCCCTTAAGGAGTCTTCTCCGGGCTGAACCAGCCCAGCTCTCTCAGCCTGGCTCCAGAGCAGAGCTGCTTCATCCCTCACAGTATCTCTGTGGCCTCCTCTGGTCTTGCTCAAGCAGCTCCACGTCCCTCTTGTGTTGGGGGCCATAGAGCTGGACACAGGACTGCAGATGGGGGTCTCACCAGAGCAGAGGGGCAGAATCCCATTCTCAGCCTGCTGGTAACACTGCTTTTGATACAACCCAGGATATGGCTGACTTTCTGGGCTGCAAGTGCACGCCTCTGGGTTATGCCAGCTTTTCATCCACCAGGACCCCCAGGTCCTCTATGGAGGGCTGCTTTTAATCCCTTCCATACATCTTTGGAAATCAGTTCAAAGACACAGTAGACTTCGTATGCTTTTCAGTCATACCTTCTAATGTATAAGATGCTTTTTTCTTATCAAGTCAGGGGAATTGCTGATGAGCCTGACTGCTTAATAACGGAGTAAAGAAAGAAAGCCTTCTGAAAGCAGAGATCTGTCTGCAGCTGTTGCTGCTGTATGAGTGACATGAGGATTGATTAATAAGTAAGTTGAACTACACATCTTCTGGGTTTGCTTTGGGATCATCTCATTACTGATGTAAACCACAAAGTACTAACAAATGGACCCCACTACACAGGACCAAAGGCATGATGCTCCATCCGCCTAGCCTGCTTGCGTTTGGCTGCAAGGGGCTTGGTCTTTTAAATGAGGGGAAAACTCTATTCATCAACATCTCCTTGCACAAAGAGGGAGTGTTGTTTCTGTTTAGAGGCAGCAGGCAAATTGGTTTCTCTTTGTCTTGGCTTTCCTGCACTATCGCCTCGCAACTCGTCCATCTCCAGCGAGAGACTCGTGGTTCCTTTGTTGCCTTCTGCTCATTTCCATGGCAGCCAATCCCACCATGGCAGGCCCCGGCCGAACGGCGCCGCGTGGACAAGCTGCAGGCAAGGAAACAGCCGAGTGTGGGAGCAGAGGAGAGCGAGAGCAAGAATGGAGCCTGTCACCAGGACTGGCTGTACATAATTGCATAAATTCCATCAAGTGCATCCCATGGTTTCCAGCCACTGGAAGCTGTGAATAATGCGTTTTAATTAACGGGCTGCCAGGAGCTTTAAAGGAAATCAGATTGGACCGAGGGCTACAGAATTCGGCAGCTGTAGTGGCTGGAGCAGACATGCAGCTTCACTAACTGCTGGTTGTTCATTTGATTTTAATTAAATGATTTAGAGAGCTGAAAGCTCCTACCATCCTCACCTGGGTACTATTGAAACCTGCGAGGTACAGAGCTGGGGAATTGGGCAGAACTGGTTGACAATAACAGCAGAGGAGACTTTGTCTGAAGTCTGCAGGCCTGGCACTTCAAAGTCATAGGAATTGCAGTGTTTCCTGTATTGTATTTCTTTGTGTTATCCTCCTGGTTTGGGTTTTACATTTTCTGTGCAGCCAGTGCTGTTGGGGGTGAACAAGAAGCCTTTTGTCCTGTCCTGTGCTAGTGGAGCTTTAGGACTGGCAGGTGAGAACCATGAGAGCAGCCATTGCTCTTTGCAAATGTATAAAGTACTTTGGAGTGACATGTGCTGTAGCTGTGCTGTACAAGTGAATCATACAGCATTTGGTAACTCATTTGGCTGCAGAAATGAGCACTGTAAGGGCCAGTGGAGGTATGGTTTTTAATGCCTTTCCCTGTCAGCATCTCCCAGCGCAACCAGGGATAGAGAACGTGTCTCTGCCTCAGTTTCCCTCCATGCTAATGGGCTACCCTGTGGTGTGGGGATATGTTGGCGAGGAAGCATGTGAAAGATGGGAGCTATTCCAGTGGAGGAGGGAGCACACAGGTACCTCAGATGGGTAGATAAAAGGGTAATGTTGATCCCTGGTGTGGTCCAGTTTATTGACAATCTGCCTGCTGCTTGCCCATGACCTGAGTTCACAGCAACTCAAGAGTAAGGGGACATGTGCCCACTAAAAATGTTGACATGGTTCCACCATCTGCTTCTGCTGTATTAACTTTCCTGACTAATTGCAAGTGTGATGCTGTGCCACATGGTAGCTTTGTTCTTTACATCAAAAGATAAAGCCTTTTTGTGTTTCCTATGGACCTTTGAACCACACTTGCCATTGAAGGCCCCGTCAGTGTGACACAGTAGCTGTTGATGTCTTCTTGTCTCGATGATTAGACAGCTCAGAATCAGTAATCTCGGTCATACTTGTTAATAGGTTAAAGGGTATTGCTGCATGCATCATAATTTCCATGTTGTGCCTATTCATTTCCCATCCCCAGGGTACTAGTATTTAATATTGCCATGCACAAAAGCATTTGACAACACACGATGATGGGTGAAGAGGTTTGTGCTTGAATGGAGGAACTACATGACCGATGCCTAACTCATAACCTGACCACTTCACTTAATGTAATGCAAGAGCCCATCCGCTCGTGCTTCCTGGCAGAATATTACCAGACATGTGTTTGGCGCTGTTCCTCTGTAACAGACTTGGATCAAAGGATGAACCTGCTGTTCAGTCTGAAACGATGCTGGCTTTGGAGACATTTCTGAAAATGCTTTTGTGTGCGATCCCTTACAATTCCCAGAGCTCTGATTCAGTGGTCTTAAAAAGCAAGATTCCTGGCAAATTAGTCATTGGATGCAATTCAAGTTTCCTTTACAGAGCAGCTCACAGAGCTGTAGAAGAGGTATCGTCACAGGTAAATACACAGGGACATCTATGGCCCTGGTCTGTCTAAAGATCATTAAGGACTAGGGTCTGAATTTCTTTTTTATCATCTTGGACATTCTGTGTTGTTACCTAGTTAATTCAATGCAAGCTCCTATGTCATATGTATTGTTATGACATAAAATGCTTTTCAGTAGCATTTACTATGAAAGAGGTTTTCTGTGTATGCTGTTTCTACTTCCAATTTTCCATTTCTGAAGTCTGAAGCAGGTAAAGAATTTGGGATAATGGTCAGAAAGTAGAACTTTAATAATTCTACAAAGCAAACTCATTCCAAAATGTGCCTTAGTTGAGCTGAAAACAAAGCAGATAAGAAAGGGGATAAAGCTGAAAACAATAGATTAAGTCTTTAGAAAAATCCCTACTGCTTTTATTGCTATTGACTCTTCATTCTTCCATGACTGTGCAATGGGTATTTTAACTGTAGTATTTTAGCTTCCCAGAAAAGGAAACCATGGTACATGGGGTGTTTTAACTGAATAGAGCATTTCTTGGGTTTTTCACCCTGCGATGTATTGATTAAAGTAGGAACAGGAGACCAAGAGCAAACATTGATCCAATGTTAAGCAACTGGACCATGTATAGAAGTGACATCAACTGCAGTGCTGCTTCTAAAAAGAAATAGTAAATAAATGCAGCAGAACCAAGCAGAGAAACAGCTTCATTTCCCTTGCTGTTGGCTCCACACAGGATGCTCAGGTGTGGTACTACACATTAATTCCCTAATCAGGAGCACAGACCCATTTGCCTTTCCCTACTGGCCACCCACATGTATTTGTGCACAGAACTGGTGATATCTTCCTAGCCATCCAGGATCTGCTCTCTGCTTCTCTTGTCCCCTTCTCCCTGTTTTCTACTAACAGAAAGCCACCCAGAGGATTGAGTCCTCGAGATTTAGGTCATCAATCCTGATTCTTGAAGAGCCTTTGCTGCTTTTCCTTTTTACCCTTTTGTTAGAGATTGAGTTTTGCATTGAGTTCTGCTGAGTTTCCAGGATGACATTAAGTTTGGATAATTTATGTCACAGATCAGAGATACCCATGCTTTTGGCAGCTGACACATTTTGGAGACTATATAATGTTTGTTCATAGGAATGTCCTATTTGTATGTTTTACCATGCTTAAGCGCACAGAGCTCACAGGTGTAAATCTCAGGTTACTGTTTTCCCACACAGTTGTAGTAACAGTGTTCAGCCTGGACCCATGCCAAGTCCTGCAAACCAGGGTTTAAATGGTATATATTTCTCTTCCGGCTGTTTTAAGGCTGAGCTGCAGAGGAAGTGACTCTGCCTGCAGTTTTGGGGACTCCCAGTGTGTAATCACGCTGCTCTGCTTTCAGTTGCAAAGGTGGCTGAAAGGTGGAATCGCTGCTGCTTCCAGCAGATGTGGTTTATGCTCTCTCAGCCCGTGTTGGCCAAGTGACCTGGGCTGCAAAACACTCACACAGCTGTGAAAGATGCCTGCAGTGAGGTGGTAAATGTGTGGCCAGGGGTAGAGGGTTGCCATCAATGTCTTATTTTAGCCCCAAAGACAGTGTAGATCAAGCAACTTCTGGGAGAGCGTGATGTGGGCTTGTTGTGACTGACTCTACAGAGAGTTTGGGACTCCTGCATTTACCTCCTGCTGCAAACTTGACTTGCAGCAACTTAGCATCAAATTCTACCAAAGGTGTCATGATTTGTTTTGGTGTACTTTAATGTCACTAAATTCAGACAATGAGAACTTAAATACTGTGTCCAAGATGTGAAAAGCAATTTCTGCAGCATGGTGTTTCATCTATAAACTCCAGTGTTGTAGTGTTTTGATGTGGCAGCATAGCCCAGGCAAAGAATAATACTTCAGGCTTTGGGCATGTTCTTTGCTATCCTTTCCACTGGTCTTGGAGATTCTGGTACCACCAGCTAACACCAATCAGAGTAGAAATTTATCTATATGAGGGCTCTCCTGTTCATAGAATCATAGAATGGTTTATGTCAAAAGGGACCTTAAAGCTCATCCAGCTCCAACCTCTGCCATGGGCAGGGACACCTTCCACTGGAGCAGCTTGCTCCAAGCCCCTGTGTCCAACCTGGCCTTGAACACAGCCAGGGATGGGGCAGCCACAGCTTCTCTGGGCACCCTGTGCCAGTGACTTGGGACCCCTGTGGTGAAGAATTTTTTCCTTGTATTCCTTCTCAGCATCATCTAGTGGAAGGATCCGCATTTACATGTCTTAGCCTCTTCCTTTCTCTCCTTTTCTGAATAACTGGAGATGAATTTACCCTTAAAGTGTTCTCACTTCTCTGTGCAGGAACATTGTTGTATCTCTCTGGCCATCTTATAGAATTTACAGGTGCTTCCTTGAGGCGCATAACTGACTTAAGCTGAGGGTTATAAAACCTAGATGGAAAACAAACATCATGTAGTGTCATGAGAACATCTGTGTCCCTATTTTGCACAGAGACTGCTGAGGCCAATAATTATTCATGGTCTTTGGTGATGTTTCATCAGGGTAGAATATGGCCCCTAGTGTTTAATTCTCAGAAATAGACGGAATAATGTCAAGTGCCTCTTGAGGAGTTGCAGACGTCCTTCACTGTGAGAGAACATACGTGTAGGTGCCACCCAAGAGCTTGTGTCTTGCAACCATGTCTTGCTGCTTGTTAAAAAGAAGCAAAACAAAACTGAGAGCAGACAGACAAAGCTGGCAATTCTGTCAGCAAAAGTCAGTGCAGATGAGCTTTAGTCAAAGAAATATTTAGAAACAAACTGGAAACTCGGAGCATACCAAATCCTTTGAAGAGGTCGTGACTGCAGCAATATGGAGTTCTGGAAACACGTTCAACTTCCACAGCAGAGTGCTGGCTGCTCTTTTCCATAAAGAGGAAATTGTGGCTTGGGTCTAAGATAACCACACTGGCAGATGTGGCTGAAAGATGTGGGTCAGATCCTTGGCCATGCCATGGATTTGCTGCATGACTTCTGGCATGGCATTTAATGACTCTGTGTTTGTGTACATGTAACTGAGGACATGCATGACGTGTGCTTTTCAAGTTCTTAGGTCTCTGTGAGAGGAGCTTGCTGATAGTCCTTTCATAGGGTGCTACCTTGAATAAACGTTACTGTAATAAAAATGTCCCTTTCTGAGCCTGACCCTGTCTGTATGCTTGCCACCCTCCTTATCGCTGCTGCTGCTGTTGTGTGAGGATGTCAGTGAGGTTTGACAGTGGGCATGTTTTGACACTGAGTGGCAGGGACTTCACACCTGACAACTTGCTACATTGCCCTAAGGTTGATTGGTGGCACCCAGAGGTGGCTGCAGGCTGGACAGGCTTGTCAGCATATTTCTGAGCAGAGCTGGGAGTGTATATACAATGCTAGCAGGAAAAATTCTCCCTTCTTTGCTCCTTCTTCTCCAGAAGGATGTGATTCTCCCATTTCAGGTAGGATGGTGGAAGAGATAGGTTTATTTTCATATGGGTTTGTTGTTTGTTCTTTAAAACTCCAGAGACTTGAACACTGAGGTGATGCAGGTTCCTGGAGAATAGCGATGTGAAAATTGTCACAGAGCCTGGGTTTGTACAGCTTAAAAGATCACTGATGTTTTATGAGTGGATCTTAAAAAAAACCTAAGCAAGCTGAAGGAAGGATGGAGGGAGCAGATGTTGGAGGGAGCCTTGCCCGGAGCAGTGTGGAGCATGTTCCTCTGAAGTAAGGCAGCGCCTGAGCTCTGCCCATGCAGTTCCCAGCTGTGAAGCTCCCCAGAACAAAGCCCCAGAGCCCTGCCTAAGCCTTTGAACTCCAAAGGAGAACTTACCTTGAAGACCCACGCAGTATATTTTACAGATGCCTGCTGTCCTTGAAGGAGCACACCAACACAAATGGTCATTTTGTCCTTGAATTCTCTTCTGAAATTCCTGCTTTTCCTCCTGGTGAAACATGGTGTGTAGGAACAAACCCTGCATTCATTAAACCAACTTGTAGGGTAGACAAAAAACAGAGCACCTTTTGAGCATACAGCCCCTTCTTGAAGTCTGAAATGACAGCAGCAGCCTGTGAAAAATTTATTAGGCTTTGCCTTGATTACATGAGTAAACTTGGCAATGAAGGCATGTGATTGTTGGTTGAAGTCAGTTTAATTTCATACACAAACCCAAATGTTGTTTCAGTGTGCTGTGCTTTCCATAGCTGGTAATTAGGTGCTGCCATTTTCCTCACATTAAACTCAGTGTTATACATGATGCTGAAAAGGTATTTAAATAATTCTAATTAATGCACATTATCATTTAAATGTGCAAAGGTGGATACCCTTGATATTAATGAAAAATCACATCTCTTTTCTTCTTTAATTGATCTGATTGATCAGGGAGGCTATTTTAGACTCAGTAGCTTCATGTTTTGGTTGCTGTGATAGCAGCTTCAAACAGTCCCAAACCCTCTGACTGGGCTTCTCTCAACTGAATGTTGTTTTCCGGGGCTGGTTCAGGGGGTCTTGGGGAGAAGGTTCTTTAAAATGTGTTTCTTATGTATTAAGTATCAAAGAGACCATGGTCTGTGTCTGAGCACTGGCTGTTTGAGGTGATCTGATTAATCTTGCTTTAGAAATGTAATAGCCTGCTGGGATGGCATTGCTAAAAAAAAAAAAGGTGTCCAGATTCAGAGAGTGTTTAAATATTCCCTTTCACTGCTTCAAGGTGTCTTTAGCTGTCTGAAAACTAAAAGGGCTCGACAGTCCACATCTGCTAGGATTTCCTGACATTTCAGCTCTTGGATCTTGTCTGCTGCTGTTTGTAGGGACTTCCTATGCTGAGGACTTGGCAGTGAGGTGCAGCTGGCTCCCAGTGCCCAGTGTTTGGGTGCTTAAGAAGAGGAAGCTGGCTATTGCCAGGAATGGAGTGCTCTTTTTCCATCTACTGTGACCAGGAGCCCACACCAGGGTGGATTGTCCTACACAGTGTTACGCTTCTTCCTTTGCAAAATCAGTACCATGTTAGTTAGCAGCAGGAAGATGGGCTGAGAGAGCTGGGCTTGTTCAGCCTGGAGAAGGCTCCTTAAGGGGAGACTTTAGAGCAGCTCCCAGTGTGTAAAGGAGACAGCAAGAAATCCTGAGGGACTTTTCACAAGGGCATGTAGGGACAGGCCAAGGGCAGTGTCTTTAACCTGCCAGAGGGGAGACTGAGATGAGCTCTTAGGCAGAAGCTCTTCCCTGGGAGGATGCTGAGGCGCTGGCACAGGGTGCCCAGAGAAGCTGTGGCTGCCCCATCCCTGGCAGTGTTCAAGGCCAGGTTGGACACAGGGGCTTGGAGCAAGCTGCTCTAGTGGGAGGTGTCCCTGCCTGTGGCAGGGGTTGGAACTGGATAAGCTTTGAGGTTATAAACTGAAGATGCCTTTGCTGATGGCTTTGCTGTCAAGTTTTGTATAGTCCAGAATCTCTCTTAAGAGCTGAATAATGCGCCCAGCCTCTACCTTTCTCTTAGTAAGCAGAAAACCACCTTGGGCCAAGCAAGTGATTCAGCTGGGGTGTATTTTGCTCCTTGTGAGACTGGATTAATTGAGGTCCTTAGGAAGTGCAGAGTGAGCCGTAATAATGATGTATTTTGTTCTGGGAGGAGGCAGCTTGTGTTCCGTGTCACACTTCAAGCTGCAGTTGGCCCCTCTCGGGGCTGACTGATGGTGATGATCTGTGTTAAGCACCTGAATTCATGCGATGCTGCTTTTCTTCCTCTCATGTGAAGTCTTGTCAGTGTCTCTGATATGTCACTGATCAAAGGTACCATTGAAGTTTTCCAACATGAAATGAAGACCCTGTTTTCTGAATTTCAGTTTCTCTTTCTGGCCTACCATCCTCTTCCCATTCTCACATCCTACAGGGTTGTGCTATTTTACAGCTGCAGAAGGATTACAGCAAAACTTTCATTGTGTGGCCTTTGTTTTATTTTCTTTCTACAATGGCATGGTTGAAACTAGTTTCTGCAAGAAGGCTGAATAGTGGCTGCAAATGAGGACAGATACAGAGTTTGATAGTAGGTCTGGTGTTGATTCAGAAGTTAAAATAGCTGTGTAAAGGAATAGCAGAAAAAATGAAACCAGTTTTCAATGGGTTTGGTGTCTGCAGCTTTTGGTCATTTGTATTTTAATCCCTAGCTGCCTTCCTCCCTCTGCAGTAAACCCAGCTGGGATAGCTGGCTGGTGACACATGCCATAGACCAGTCCAATGGCTGCTTTCTGCCCACCTTTCCCTCTGTGGGGCTGTGATTTTGATTGTTCCCTATTCAGCTGCCAATTTTATGGAACTTGGAAGAGCAGGCTTATTTTCCACATCTTTCCCCCCTGTCAAAATAGGTGGAAATTGACCAGCAGTTACTGGGAGGGGAATATGGGGATAGAGTACAGTCTGCGGGGTCTTTGTGTGTTAACGCTCAAGGATACTAGTATCAGCCTGGTTTTTCATCTGGAAACACAACCTAGAGTTTGAACGAAACCCTTAATCTACAAATCCTGTGTTTAGAGTCTGTTATTACCACATAGGGGTTTATTCACTTGGGGGATCTTTATTATAACTGTCCTTTACAAGTTGTAACCCAAAAACGTGCTTTGTATGTCCTTCTACATCACTGCTGCTGTTGAATGGCTACAGCTTTGCTCACAGAACTGTGGGTGATAAGAGAGGAAATATGTTCATTCTGCTTTTCAGCTCACACTGAAATTAGCAAGCAATGAAATTATTGTAGAGTGGTGTGTTGCTTAGTATTACAGATGTGCAAAACAGGAGTAAACAAGAGGCATGAATTGGAAATTGAATCACAGGCCCTGGTGTTTTATAAAGAGTAACTATAAAGATATTCTTGCCCTGTAAAGCCTTTAGGACTGAGGCAAAAGTTAAGTGAGGTTGAGTGGGCTTGTGAGGGCAGTGTGAGGATGTTGGGGTTTATGAGAAAGAGGAAGAAAGACTAAATCCTGGACCTTTCATTTAGGTTCAGATACCTTTTTGGCTTTAGAGTCAGGGATCTGACATATCAGAGAGGTGTTTTTAGGAGCTAGAAGTCACATTTAGATCATGCAGGCCCTGCTTACAGGCAGTACAAGATTTACTCCTTTCTATATATGTTTATTTCCTCCAGTCTAATTACACATATCCCCAGTGATTGCTTTTTTATGAATTCCCTCTATAAATGTTCATACGCTAAACCAGTCACCCTGGGAACTCTGCGTTTAATTTGCTGCAGGGATGAACCTGAATCCTCAGTTGCAGTTTCAGGGTAAAGGGATGTGAGTAATGAAAGGATGTTTTGCAGAGTGAGGGACTGTTGGTTTGATGCAGGTCAGTTAGCATTCAGCATGCTGGGTATTTTTATGTCATGGCAGGATAAAGCTGATCCCCCTTTTCCCCCGCTTGACTTTCTTCCTGGGTGAAGAGCAGCAGGAAGGCCTTCCTTTGACCAAGCCTTCCTTTGGAAAGCCCATGTTTGCACAGGCACTGACTTCCACCCTGGAGTTCCCAACATATCTGTCCAGCTGCAGATGTGGGAGGGGGAAAAGCAGGTACCATAGGCTAATCAAGCAAGAGTCAAAAGACAGGCAGTCTCTTTGGTGTCACTCTCTGCATCTGAGCAGGAGAGAAGATGAAAGGCTCTGTGTACGCTTCAGTAGCTCTTTTCTTGTTCCAGGTATCAGTTTGCCCCCCCCTCCCCGAGGAGCAGAGGCACAGGGATACTGTGACTACTGACTCTTGTTTGTTTATCTTCATTGGGAAGAGACATGGGAACGGAGCTGCCTGGGCTGCTTACGGCAAAGGAAATGGATCTCAGGGGAACAATTAATTTTGCTTGGCTATTTCTGAGCCAGGTGAAACCATAAAGTGAACCTGTGTCCTCCCCATTGTCTAAAAGGGATGTATTTATTTATTTTATATCTTAGTGCACCACTGCCAGTTTCTGGTGTGAGCCTCAAATGAAATTTTAATAGGGAATTGATAGAAGAAAGTTGTATAACATGGGAGATTAATAGAAAATGGTATCAGACTTGAAACAGCAAAAGGAGGAAAAAGACAGAGAGCTAGTATTTTAATTAACTGCTCCCTGCCTGTGTTGTGATCCCAGAGACATGACGACTGAGTGCCAGAAGGTGAATCTGGTTGGAAATAAAGTGATTGCAGTCTTGTGTTAGAGGTGAGAAATGAGACAGTGCGTCTGTGTTCTCACAGTTTGAAGAATTCAGGTTGCTGATTGTAACACAAAGCAGAGTTTATTGGGATTAAGACAGTCTGCATGGCCATGCCCCAGCATTTGGAGAGTGACCATAGTAAAAAAGAGTAACAAATAAAATACAGTACATAAAATGTCAATAATAAAAAGAGTAAAAATAATAATTGTAGAAGTATAGTAATCAGAGGTTTGAGCTCCACCTCCTTTAATCCTGTTCCTTTTAGACAGTTTAGATTCAAACAAGGGACCAAATGCATTTGTATCCCGGTTATTTCTCTGGCACAGGGCTGTTGGACCTTCAGGTGGGCTTGCGGCCGGGGGTAAGACTCTCCATCTCAGCTACTGCTGAGGAGTGGTTTGTGCCCAGCTTCATTTAGCAAAGAGGAGCCACACTGGGGGAACACATTAACACCTTCCAAATGACACCCTGGGACTGGCAGTGGTGCTGCTCTCCCCCTTTTGTGAATCCTGGCAATCTATTAATTGTGCTGCCGAGGAGCAGTGTCAAGGGAACAAAGCAATCAGTGCCACCATCTGCTGCGAGCAGGTTGGCCATGGTGAAGGGGATGCCCGACGCTCCTCTCTGCGGCTGACCCCTTCACTCATGCTTGTATCCATGTGTCCCGGAAGTAACAGGGATCAGTCCTGGACTGGTGGGAAAGGAGGAGGTTTATATTAGGTGGAAAAGTAGCTGGTTTGATCTCTAAAGAGTAAATAAAAGGCTGTTTTTCCTATGGAAAAAAGCAAGACATTAGGACATTGAAAGAGCTAGTATAAAACTAAATACACTTTAAACATTAAGCTTCTTATGTCTCCGTTATTATACTGGTCTCTGCTGTTCTGATGAAGATGTGATTGTTTCAATTGTAGTTGCCCTAACCATCACCTGAGAGCAGATACTAACACTTTACCCACTCAGTTTCACAGTGCTCTAACTTCAGTTATTGCATGCATATCCCATCAGTATCTGGTCAGAGTTACTGACTTCTAAGTACAACAAACTAATGAAACCAAATTTGCATTAAATACACCAAAAATGATGCATCATAGCTGGTTTCACAAGTTTTGGGATTTTAACCAGGGGTGCTAAAGAGGAAAGTCTTTCCCCCCTGATAACGGATGTGCGATGTCTTTGCAATGACTGGATTCTTAGTATGAATGATCTCATGTAAAACTCTTGGCCTATATGGGGTTGGGTTTTCTTTCTATATTTGTTCATATCTGGTTCTGAATACCTGAAAATTGTCTTCTCCCCCTCCCCAGAGTCTGTCTCATTCAGCAACAGAAGTGGAGTAAATGTATGTTCTCTTTGTAAAGTGCATCCTTTACAGAGATTGTACAGCTGCTTAGTGATGCTTTGCAGTGTTTTTCTGTTGGGTGCCTGTTCAGGGAAGCTATATGTTCTGTGTACTAGAAAGGGAGTACTTGGTTCTGGCCATGTAGACATTTCCCGTACCTCACACAGTGATGCTTCTGTTTCCTGTGCAGGCACGTGAACGATATTTAATATGTTCCCTCCCTGACAGCAGCTCATCTAAGAAAAAAAGAAAGGAGAATAAAAGATCAATTCCTAGAGGCTTATTTGTGGTGTTTAATGCTTTGAAAATGTTTGCTGAAAGAAATACTGATGTAGGAATCGTGTACACATGGCTTACATCAGGGAATAGCTACAAAGCCCAAAACTCACCACGAGGGCAGGCAAGCAGATTGCCTAGCTAGGTTGTGCTGTCTCCATCTTGAGGTGATTTAAGTTCAGGCTGGATAAAACATGGAGTAACCCTGTCTGACCTCAGAGCTGACCCTGTCTTGAGCAGGAGATTGGACTTGACCTTCTGAGATCCTTTCCTACCTGAATTTTCCAGTGATCCTATTAGGTTGTGAGCAGCTTTGCAGAGGGGAGAAACAGTTGTTCTCACTGCCAACACTTCCGGGTAAATTGGTCACCAACAAAAGTAGATACCAGTTAGCCACAGAGTCCTGCACTTCACAGGTGATAACACTGAGCCGTTGCTCATGACTCAAGGCATGGCTGTTCAATCCAGTTGCTAGCAGAAAATCTACTGAAGTCACCATTGCAAGAGCAGTGACTGATTGATGATCACATTGACACTGAGGCCATGTGCTGAAGAGGCCAGATATCTGTAGGCAGCTTTATTTTGCTGCAGTGGAAAGATGCTGACTAGTATTACAGGGCACTGGTGGTGCTGCGTCACTGGCACAGAGAAGTAGATCAATTAATTGCCTGAGCTCAAGTCTTGCATCTTTTTCAAACCCTAGATTAATTCAAACAAAGCAAAGAGCGTGGAGTGGTTGACATTTAATGAAATGATTTTTAGTGTTTGGAGGAGTGCTCTATGATCATCTACGATGGTGACAGATGTACTTCAAAGCCACAGATAGATTGCACAGATAAAAACATTATTATTTAGGTTATAGTACTCCAGAAGTGAGAGTCGTCTGTCTTACCTGTCTGTAAATTATGCAGCACACTTTCAGTTCCGTGTAAGCAGCAGCCCTTTTGTAGCAAAAGCCTTAGAAAATTGTTTTGAAAAAAGAATATCTTTGATTTTTGAATGTCTGGAAAAAGACATAAAGAGTGAATCCATGTTAAATAATGGAGGGGTAAGAGTTCTAGCAAGAAGGAGTGCCATTTTTGATACCTGTTGGACTCTGTCATGAAGAATCAAATGTTGAATGTGAAATGAATCTTCTTAATACAGAGCAATCAGTATTGTCCTTTATGGGGTTGGATGCAGTGGAGCTCTTCTGCGCTGCGTATATTCATTGCAAGTAATGTATTTTATTTTCCCTTGCAGCAAAGAAAACTTGTGCTGAGTCAGATTTCACTTGTGACAATGGCCACTGCATCCCAGCCAGGTGGAAATGTGATGGTGAAGAAGAATGTCCTGATGGGTCAGATGAATCAGAAGCAGCATGCAGTGAGTAGCACAGAGAAGTGATGGTACATACACCATCACTTCTCACACATGTTGTCTTATCAAAGCATAGAGAAACTGGAGGTGTTATTCCCAGCACTTACAGGATGATCTGTCAACTTTTGCTTCTATTAGAACAGAAATGAAAGACACAAGATATGGGTCATTCAAATCACATGGTTTCCAAACTTAAAAAGTGTATGAGTTTTCCAGACTATGATTCAGGCAGCACTACCTACTATTTGTGTCTGGAACAGGGTTCAAAACATCTTTGGCTGTGTTAAGTTTATCCAGTTGTAGTGCTCGTCATCAGCAGCAGTGCATGAAGATTCGCAGTCACCTGGTATCAGGCCTTTCGGAATCTCAGATTTGTAGTGTTCTGTGTAGTAGCATACTGGGATTGATCATCACTGCAGACAGCACTTCTGCCATTAGAGAGGAACTTTGCAGTGTTAGAACATTGCTCAATTTTAATTGTTTTTGCCTCTGAGAACAAATGAAGAAGAAAGTAGCAGATGAAAGATGATGTAAAATAACTAAAACTGAGAATAAGTATGACAGATGTTAACTGCAGGTAACACCTTTTAAAACCCCATTGATTCAGTAAGTAAAAGAATATGCTTTGTTTTCATGTAGCACATATAATCTTGTTTTTTGATTCTCTGAGGAGGTCCATTTGTGCTCTGTTGTTCTAGGACTGTGAAGGGTTGTCTGATGTTGAGTTGAAGGGAATCCCAGGGGTATTTTAATGAAAACACTAACTAATATGCAGACTTCTCTTTGTGTGCTTACTTATGCCTGCAGATTTGTTCTTGGGCAGACCAAGAAACTAGTACAAGGCATTCTATTGAATTTCCAGTCATGCACTTCACAAATATATTCCCATGAGTCTCGAGTGTTGGAGAAAGTATTTTATTGAATTTCACCAGAACAGGGCACATAAAAGACTTAAAAATTAACCATACTTTCATTTTTAAGCCTAGTACCAGTCCTGCTTTCCCCCTAATTAAGGAAGATAAATGTGCTTCCCTTGCATAAAATAAAGTCATTTTTGTAGCCATATACAGGCTACAGGAAAATAAAAATCTCTTCAGTAACTACTTTAACATATTTATGTTCTGTGTTTGTTGGTCTTTCACCCTGCACCCTTCTTAGTCAAAAGCCATCTTATTAAAGTTACTTCCACTACCTGATTGTCAGGAGAGGGGCTGAATAAATAAGCAGTTCCATTCTCTGCAGTCATTGTCTAAATCTCTCATCAGATGCCACAGCATGAGCTGGGTATAGGCCATGCAATGCTGAGACTGCTGACAACTTCCTTTACTCATCTTCCTTTCCTTTTGTAGCTATTTCATCTTCTGTTCCAGCCAGCTCCCCCCCCCATTATTTCATTCTCTGTGGACATGGGGCTCTCTGGGAGTCTCCGGGGAGATCTTACAGCAGCTTCCAGTACCTAAAGGGTCTGACAAGAAAGCTGGAGGGACATTTCACAAGGGCCTGTAGGGACAGAACAGGGGGGAATGACTTTAAACTGACAGAGGGGAGATTGAGATGAGATCTTAGGCAGAAGCTCTTCCCTGACACTGGCACAGGAGAAGCTGTTGCTGCCCCATCCCTGGCAGTGTTCAAGGCCAGGTTGGATGGGGCTTGGAGCAGCCTGGTCTAGTGGAAGGTGTCCCTGCCTGTGGCAGGGAGTGGAACTGGATGATCTTTAAGGTCCCTTCCAACCCAAACCATTCTAGGATTCACTCTACATTTAAAACTTAATTATTGAAAAGATGCATGAACTCGTATCTCGATACTCACATGAGAATTGATACAAGCCTATATCTTGACTTGTGGCTATCTCACAGGAGAAACCAGTGTTTCTGTCTGTACCAATTAAGAGCTTGCTTGCAAATCTTAAAAATATCTGCAAGTTGAATTTTGGAACTTCACTTGTTTTATAGGATTATTCAGATCTGAAGTTCACGCTTAATCCGATGAAGATCATGTAGTTTTAATCTGATGACTGTTGATAGCTATAGGCTTTAATTTGCATGCTCAGGACATTCTTTCCAGATGTTTTGTATCTTGTATGTGTCATCTCAAAGGCTGATCCAATCTGCTCTGCGGGGAAACAGCATCAACTTAGTAATGTATAAGCACAGTGCTGATTGTGGGGTTATAATTCATATATGTCTGTAAGACTTCAACCACACTGCTCAAGATAGTAGTGAGTTATAAACCTGGCAGGCTATTACACAAGAAACTGGGGTGTTAGGCTTTGCTTTTAATTTGTACCCTTAATGTAAAAGGCTTTGTGTGTGTTAGTTAAGGGCAAAGAAGAGGCCATAATCACAGACAGAAAATGTAATGAGAGGTAAAATGTGTAGTTGGATATTCCTGGATGGTTTTTCCTTCCGGTCCCATTTTGTTTCTCCCTGATGAAAACAAGGCTGAACTTTCTCCCTGTGGCTGAGGAATGACTGCAGACCCCCATGACTGGTTTTTCTACACAGCCCTTTGGAGGAGCCTACGCTGCAGTTTCCTTAGGAAATGGGCAGGTTGGGAAACAGAGATTTCTTGCCTCTGGCAAGATCATACTGCTTTATAAAATCAATTTCTTTCAGACAGGCCACATACTTGCCAGGATCTCTGCCAGGATCTAGGGTTATTCCTCAGTTAATATGACACTGGGACATTGTCCATAGTCCTTTCAAACAAGGGAGGTTAAGAGCACTGATAATGCTGACTTGCATTTTTAGGAGTATTTCCACCTCAGAATGTGATGAAAACAAGGCAGTTCCTCTCAGCCTATAGGCACCTGCTAAATGGCTTTTTATTTTCTGAATCCTCTTATGGCGTGCTTTTTAAATACATGTTGTGCTCTCTTGTTGGTAGTCAGAGATGTTGTGTCCCCACCTCTAACGCTCAGTTAAAGGTAACAGTCTATAGTAATTTTTTAATAACTCTGCTACAAAGCCTTGGCTTTTCCTGTTTCCCAGATCACTGAAGTTACTCAGCTTTGTACCTGATTATATCCTCTCTAGGGCTGTTATCCATCCCCAGGTGTTGAGGACATCATGACCTCTCTCCCATCGGATAGGTGAGGCAACATCACAGCTGCCTGACTTCTCTTGGACCTGGATGTGTGGGCCTTTTTCTGCTATTCATGATATTTTTGGTTTATTTTTGCAGCCTGCATTTTCCTCAAGCCACTGAATGTGGCTGGGAGTGACAGTGTAAGGGGATCTTTCAAGTTCAGCTGAATGCTCAACTGACAAGGTCTATAGGACTTCTCCCTGTTGTGAGTTTTGGTACTAGCTAAAGGTTGATTAATTTCTAGGATGGGCTTATTTTGGAGAAGATGGTTATTGGTTTTGGTAAGAAAATGCTTACATTTACTCCCTTTTCTTTGAGCCAGATCCTTAATCTAAACATATTCTCATATCCATAGGTTGGCCCAAGTGAATTATTCATGTAGCATGTGAGTGTCACCACTAAACCTCAGTGTTCTGCCATCTGTCAGTTTTTTAGTGTTATTATCTGGTTGCTGAATTTATTTTGTCTCATTTAATTTATATTAAGGTTTCAAAGAAATGTGTCCCCCTCTTCTGTGAGCTGATCTATTCAGGGGCATCTTGTGGGCTGGATCTGCTCTCTCTGGAGTTATCATCAGAAATACTGTTAGTCTGGGGGGGAGGTGTGTTTTGTTATGGTTTCTGTTTCTGTGTGGAAGCAGAATGAGCCCCTAAATCAAGAGAAGCAAACCCATGTGAACTCAGAAATCAGTGCTGTCTACACAGGGTGGAGGGGACTGAATTTGTCATTCAAGAAGTTGTGTTGATTGGAGCTGGGGTGGGAGAAGAGGGAGGAGGAATTTAATATTGAAGAGAATAAAGCTATTTTGAGAAACACAATAAATGAAAAGAAATAGGATGGTGTGTGAGAGGAACAAAAAAACACCATTTAGCTGTGCTGCAGTGGTGCTGCTGGTGGGGAAGGGGAAGAGTTTGTACTTGGCCCTGCCAACTTCCAGCCTCATCTTCCATCACAAAGTCTCTATAGGTTCAGCAATTGCCTGTACTAGGCCTCTGTTCAGGAGAGGTTGGCTGCTGGTACACAAAGCAAATGAACAACATTGGCCTTGCAAGATATGTGCTGGGAAGGGAAGGAGCAGGCTTGTCCTCCTGTTTGACATCAGTCATTGCTGCTACTTCCTGCCCACCAAGAGGGAGAGCCTTGTGGGTGCAGAACCACTGCTGCTGGAAGGTGCTCTGAAACAATAATGGATTTCATCTTCCTGGTGCCAGCTTCTTAGCATGCAAGGAGCTCCCCACAGATCATTTAAAAGGATAGCCAAGCATCTCGAAGTGGTGGGAGTCCAGTTAGTGCCTCTCTCAGCCCAGCGCCTGGAGCTCACACATACCTCACCAGCAGCTGTTTTGGGGTACAGACATATTTTTGACCTCAGAGTAGGCTCGAATGCTGAGGATCTGAAAACTGTTTTCTGCAAGGTTATGCAGCAGCAGCCCTCTGGCAACTACAGGAGGTTTTTTGGAGCCTACATGTACTCTCTCATTGGAGAGCCCACCATGGCCAGAGCCCTGGCCTTATTCTTCATTGCTCTCACTAAAAGCAATCCAGTGTGGCTTGGTGATCACCCTGGAGCTGCAGTGCAGCTGCTGCTGATATACACAGGCATTGCTTATGCATATGAAAAGATTCCTCACCTTTTCCCATCTAGTTTCTTAAAGCTGAGAGAGGGGGAAGGGAAGTCATTTTCTTACTGAGCTAAAAAAGACCTCCAGCAAAATGAATGTTACCCACCTAATGCTGTTCCAGCACAGGTACTGAATCATTCTGGTTTTTACAGAAGGAAATGTTAAATTTCCTTCTGAAGTATTTTGATTATTTAATCAGAGACTTAAACAACAAATATCTCTGGAGAAGAATATAAACAAATGCTAACAAACAGTAACAGCACTGATGGGAACACAAATTAAAGGGATGGAGCAAGTGAAAATCTAAGCTGGCAAACTCTTGCCTTAGGACACTGTATATATAATGAGATAGAGGAATGCAGGCAGCATAAACTCACCACTTATTTCTCTATCAGATATGTGACATTCTCCTAGTTAAGAGCAGAAATCATTATACAGGAAGGTATAGTAGGGTGTTATGAGAGGGAAAAAAAGGGAAGGGGAAATCTGAATTCATATTGCGTTTAATAGGGTGGTTTGCAGCAGTCCTGGAAATAGATTTTTAAATGGAGACGGGATATAAAATCAAACCCTGAGCGTTGGTTTGAAATACAGTACCAGTGCTTTTTTATTTTGTAGTGCATGTCATGAGTTGTTCAGGGAGATGTATCCAAACTTGACAGTTATGATTTTAATGGGTATTTTCTATGGTTTTAGGCGCTTTGTGTGCTGCTTCTGTGTATGCTGAGCTCTCACTGTGGTGATCAGGTCTGACCTCATTGTCTGTTAAGTTACCCCAATGCAAAATTCAGTAATTATTGGTGGTGATGATGGTACTGCTCACCCCCAAATGCACAGTTCTGTCCTAGCACTGCATTCATCCCTAAGAATATTACATCTCTGTTACTCTTCTTTGATACAGATCTCCTGCATGACTGAGTGTGGTGACGTTACTGTGCTTTTGTGCAAAGTGACTTAATATACTATTCCCTTATTCCCTGCCCGTGGAGAATTTATCCTGGAGAAGGATGGACTGCCTCATTCAGGACGTCACGTACACTGGCCCTTGAACTTCAAGCAGCAAAATCAAAAACTAGGTCAAATCAAGCTGTAGGACCTGGGGCAGTAACAAAGAGGATTTTTTTGCCTTGTTTTGGTGTGGGGTTTTTTTTTCCCAACATAAAGAGCAGATCTGTTTGTACATATGTGATATGATGATGGGGGATTGTAAATGCAGTAGAATGTGAAAATTAAAGACTAGTCTGTTGGATTAATTTGTTACAGACCATTTAGGCAGTTGAATAAGGTGATGGTAATGTCAGACATACAGGTATGCATTTTGACAACACTCCTACTATGCTAACTGGCTATTGCTAGCATTAAATACAGCAGCTTTAACAGTGTTGTCACTGTCCCTGGTGATCTGTTGGGATCACTGCTGAATTACAGCGGCTGAGGACTGCTGTAAAACATCTGTAAAACAAAGGACAAGATACAGGGTGAGGAAGCACTTCCACAGCTACAGGATCCTCCCAGTGACAAGGCACAAAAGAGGCAGTCTCATTTTCCAGATGCCCAGGCTGGTTTGTAAGGCTCATGGTGAAAGCTTTGATTTGTCAATGTGACCCAGTGTATTGAGACAGAGTAAAATTAAAAGAGCCGTGATCATCTGTCCATGAAGTCATGGGATAATTTAAGATAGGCAGGACCTCTGGGGTCATTTAGTCCAATCCCCTGCTCAGAGGGGACCCTTGTCCTCATGTTTGACCACTCTTACTAATGAAAAAGAATCATTATTACAAGACTTTCCTTTGTTGCAGCACATGTCTGTCACCTCCCATCCTGTCACTGTGCAGCTCTGAGAACAGTCTGGCTCCATCATTCCTAGTCCCTCCCATTTTGTAGTCAAAGGCAGCAATAGAATCTTCCATTAGCCTTCTCTTCTGATGGCTGAACCAATACTGTACCCTCAGCCTCTCCAGGATACAGTTTTGTCTTGTTCAGTGACACAATTTGACAACCAGGATGTAGGTTTTGCATTGTTCACTCACCTCTGTCAATGTTTCACCACATCCAAAATATAACTTAAAAAACTAATTCATTTTTGCCTTTATTGTGCCCGAGCTTCCAGGTTTACTTAGCAGAGGGTGCCAGGCTCTAGAAAACTCCTTTGAATGGAAGTGTTTAATGATACACTAGAGATGGACAGAGACCTGTTGAGGCCTTTTAGCAGACTAGTAGTTCCCTATGGATCCTGGCTTATAGTTCCATGCAGAGTTTTGAAAGTCCTTTTTATCCTGAGTGTCTATAACTCTTCAAATTCTTAGATATGCTCCTTCACTCCTGGTTTAATCACCCTGGCTCAGCCACTGTGTACACTTGCTTCCCAAGTGCCTCTGGTTCCATGACTAGTGTAATTGCTTTGAATGCCTCTAGCTGTGTCCTTATGGACAACCCCAAGTTGACCTCAATATCCCAAAGGGCACAGAGCTGTAGGGATTAACACAAGAAGGCTTTGTCAAGGGTAAGGAACCAAATCTAGTTTTTCCTGCATCCTGTTCCTTTTCTTGAAGTGTGAAATTATCCTTTTACATCAAAGGAAATACAGTGAACTCAAAGCCAAGCTGTTTATCCCTAGTAGCAGGATAACTTTATCTGTGGCTCTTGGGCAGTGAATTACATCTCCTTTTTGATGATTACATGGCTTTGGTGATCTCAGCATTTTACTTACCTACAGATGTAAATGAATTTAGGGTTTGTAATGATTGTGCTTCAGTTCTGCCGGTGCTAAAGAGTTTTAAGTCATACCTGTTCAAAAGAAAATGTGTTTTTCCTTGAAGGGAAGTTGTTTAGAGCTTGTATCTCAGAGGATCTCTTCACAGAGATGAGTCCTAAAGGAAAACCAATAAGAAATACCTATGCAGTCTTCTCTGATGTTTTTATTGTTCTTTTCCCAGGTAGTGTTGCCTTGTGAGAAAGACACTTATTCATGTAGCATTGCAAGCTTTGACATTCGCAGTGTTCCCATTCCCGTTCCCACTTTGAGCTGTTGCTATTTGACTGCTAGAGAGATTTAGACACTACAATTAAGTATTTTTCCTATTGGTGTAATGTGTTCATGCAATTCATAAACAGAAATGGTCATAATAGGGTTTGATGCTGCCTTTTTATGGCTATAATTAATCTTGCTGTTATTTCAATAGCAGAGAATAGCTGGAAAATGGAAGTTGAACATGTGAAGCTCTTGTAATTATTTACTGGCTATAAATATTGAACTAGTAAAAACTGAAGAGGTTTTCAGGAATCTCAAGCAGCTTTTCATTGGCTGGTTCTTTTGTTTTTGCCATTCTCTTGCTGTTTGCTCTGTGAAATTCATGTTACCTGATTTGTCTATGTGTATTTAGCTTGTTTGTTGGGGAGGGGGCAAATCAAAAGGGAATAATTCCTGTGTATCAAAGGCAAAAACATAATTTGGAACTTGAAATGTTGTACTGAGTGAAGCACTATTGCACTGCAAGAGCACAGAAAGGAAACCTTCTTTCTTAAATGGGTGAATTATGGTTGTGATGAAAATTGGTGAACATCAAATGACGATTTTAACATTCTTCACATCTAAACAGCTTCTGTGTTTTAGTATTGTAATGAATCATATATTGAAGCTGTGATTCCTGGTTCCACCACCTTTTCCTTGGTAGTTATTTTTTCTCTCTTTCTCCATTTTTAGTTGCAGGATCATGTTTTCATTCTGGACAAACTCCCACTGAAATCATTTGAGGTTTTGAGAAGGGTCTCGTGACCCTCCATCCTACTTCCTTGAGGATTAGGATCATGATTAAGACTGATTTAATTTGCAGGCTCTGCATGCTTTGTAACTTAAACCTTGAACTGGAGATTTCCAATTCTCTGAAATGCTTTCAGTCAGACTGTGCTTTGGGGTGAGGCACGGTCACTGACAGCACTGTCTGCACATCTCAGGGTAGCTTAGATCTTCACCCTGTGCATCTGTGGGATGCAATAAGCTTCCATAGCTGCTGAGAGCCTTGATCAGGGTTTTGCTTTAGCAGTAGCTTCTAGCCTCCTTCCTAGTTATGCTGTATTCAGTGGCTGTATTTGAAGTGACAGATTTCAGCTCACCCTTTCTGTTTTGTATTTTAACATATTAAAACATGGTAATCCTTTGCATTAAAATACAGAGGACTTCGCTTAGTAGCTTTGTTAGATTGCACATGCTTACACGTTCCCGTAAGAATGGACTCATGCCAGTTATTGTATCATTTCTCTGGCTTACACTGCTAGGGTAGACATCTTACCATGTCATTTGAGTTCTCCAAGTGTACTGTTGTACGAGACACAAGTTATTGTATGAAGACTGTGAATTCTCTGTTTTGGCATGGAGGTAGCAAACACCAGTCATTTTAGCACAAACATAACCGTGCTTCTCCAGTTTTGTTGGGCCTTTTTTGTACAGGGAGAAGCATGTCTAGCATGTTTGGCAAACAGTGATTTCATCTCTAACCATTGTGTGTGCATTTATATGGGGGGAATTGTACATATATATTTAGAAATGCACATGTGCACATGCACAAAATCCTGGTGTGATATTCCAGCATTTCAGCAGGTATATCGGCCCTGTGTGGAATGTGAATGAGAAATGGCAATTAACATACTGAATTCTGCTAAAATTTATATGTTTCTGCTTCAGTTCCTGCCTGTAGACATGTTGCAGGTGTCAAACTTGGAGCTGAGTTTTGTGAAGCAACAGGGGTATTTGTAATAAAGTAAAGGTGTAGTTGGTAGGGGAAGGCCTTTTCTTCTCAGCCACAGGTCTACTCACCATTATTCTTGTGCAGCAGCCTGAACATACTCAATTAAATTGCTTTGTAAGCTGCCTATTCCATCCTCTGAAGAAAAAAAACAGGTCGGATTTCTTTGTATGTATATAAAAGGTGAAATGTTCATTCTAAGATGAAGAAACACAATTATTTAATAGCAGCAGAGCCTTTTCAGACTTTTTTGCACATGTAAGAGTGAGGAAATACTAGAAATTAAGTCTATGCTTTTCTACTGAATCCTTTTTTTGCCTTGAGTTCTTCATGTTCTGTTGGTCCCTTTGAGCACTAGTTCATTCACTGATACCTGGAATACCTCAGAACAATCGTCACCTGCACATGAAAAAGCAGCATCTTCATTCAGTATTGTCTCTTTGTGGCCATGCAGATGTGACCAATGAAGGTGTAGGATGGCTTGCTTCCAGCCATTGTGGCTGCTGGAGGTGGCCTCATGCAGTGTGACACTGCACTCCATTTTTCCTTTACGGTATGAAGTTATAAAAAGCCCCAGCTGCTGTTTGGTGTATTCAACCCTTTGATAGAACAGAGAGGAGATACCATAATGACGGATACAAGGTGAAATACCAATGTTGCAACATAGTCAGCCAAGCTTTTCATTTGAATTAAATAAATACAGAAGGTGCAGACTTCAGGTGGCAGGAAAAAGTGTTCTATGATAAATTCTGACAGTTTCCTGGAGACCTCTATAGTTTTTCTTTCTGTGATTTTTATCACTCATCTTGTCAGGTTTTATTATGTTTGCTCATCTAGGGACGTTTTGTGCCTTTGTTTTCCCTTTTGATAAGAAGCACTTTTGCGCCCATAATCTCTCTTACAAATGGGCATGGTCTCAGTGCTGTTTGACTCCTTTATCTTTTGTATAATTCTATCCACCTAGCGTTCTGTGGGGTTTTTTTCCTCCCTGTTTTGATTGGAATCAGAGTAATCTCTGTGAACAAGAGAAAGAAAATGAGCCTGGGAAGAGGGAAGATGAAAGAGCAGCTGCAGCTACAGAGGCTCAGAGAGCCCCACGGGTGATGCTGGACTCTTAGCTATAGTTGAGACACTTCTGAAGAGGCTGTTTTCTCATTGCTGTTTGTAACCAGCAGGCTCTGGATGGAGCCCAGTGTGCAGCCTCTGAGTGTTCCTCCTTCCCAGTGCCCAGGGTACAGAATTGCCTCTTGTTAGCCAGAGAAAGAAAGGGAAGGAGCCAGCACACACACTTGTACTTGAACTCCCCAGTCTCATTTGTACTCTAGCATCTGCAGAAGTAGTGCTGACTCCTGGACCTGATACCCCCTGAAACATTAATAAAATCCCAGACTGGTTTGGGTTGGAAGGGGTCTTAAAGCTCATCCAATTCCACCCCCCTGCCACGGGCAGGGACACCTTCCACTGGAGCAGCTTGCTCCAAGCCCCTGTGTCCAACCTGGCCTTGAAAACTGCCAGGGATGGGGCAGCCACAGCTTCTCTGGGCACCCTGTGCCAACACCTTGCCACCCACATAATGAAGAATTTCTTTCTGATGTCTCCTCTAAGCCTCCCCTCTTTGAGTGTAAAGTCATTCCCCCTTGTCTTATTACTACATGTCATCGTAAAAAGTCTATAGCTTTCTTACAGGTCCCCTTTATGTGCTGGAAGACTGTTGTAATATCAGCACATATGTGGCTGTCCTGGGCTGACATCAGCTGCAGAGCATCTTCTCTGCTGACAGAACACTGGTGTCTGGGGAAGAGGTGGTGACTGTTCAATTAGCAGCCTGACATGGTGGATAGCTCCAGTGATGGACACCTCCCGAAGACCCTGACCTCTCTGTGTTTAATGATAGTCTAGCTTTTCAGAGCAGGGACTGAGAATTCGCTCTGCTTATCAAGTACCTGTACATACAGCCACTGATGTTTCACTTCTGAAACGCTCTGTTGCTGGCATGCTTGGCAACAGCAGGTTAATCAAGCAGGTTGCTTCAGCTGCAAATGACTGGGAGGAAATCGAGATAAAAACCTGTCAGTAAAATTTTCTAATCTCCTGTGTGTCCCAGAGTACACCAAGCTTTGTGTAGTTTATGTGTAATGAAGAAAAAACCCGCCTGTAATAATAGATTTAATTAAATTTATCTGTGAGGAGGAATTGAAGTGGAAGAGGTAATTCAGATCTCTCAACCAGATACAATGTTTTGGTTTTTTACAAAGGAAAAACATGTCTAAATTTCTAGTAGGGCTTTTTGATTATTTTAATCAATGGTTTCTTCCCAGCTTGCACAATATGTTCACTTAGAAGAAACAGCAATGCTGTGGAAGATCACAATAGAACAATCTATGGGTTTTCTCATAATTAAAGTTCCATTCTGTTTCCATAATTACCTAACTGCTTATCTGATGTGAAACCTGCAGAAACAGTTCCTGATCCAGTATATTCAAGGCAGACAACAAACTGAACTGCTTTTAAGGGATTAACAAACATGGTAATGCTAGAAATCACATTTTTAAATGCCTTTTGCGCTTCACTGCTACGAGCCTCTTCTAAATTGCATTTCTATCCAATGACCACCAAGCACTTTAAAACTGTGATTAAACTTGGTGGTTATTTCAGCAGTAAGAGGTGTGTGAGGTGCTTCAGGAAAGCAAATCAAACATAGGTCCTGTAATAGCACTCACAGCTTCCTCTGTAATTAAGCAATTGCTTTTGCAACAGAGCATTGCTAAAACCAGTGGGATTCTGCACGGACCTCTGCAGCTGCCTTCTAGCACAGAGCTTGTGGCCACAGTGAAGTTACTCACACATGGGCTTGCAGAGTGGATTTTGTATCAGAACAGACCCAAGTGAAGCAAGAAGACTGAAACTGAGTAATAGCAGGAGCAGAAAAAAGGTTATAGTAATGAAGTCAGAGGGATCTCTTGTCTGAGGCCAAGCATAGCTTCAGTGTTAACATACATATACACATAGATATATATAGGTTTATTAACAAGATTATTACAGATTTGGCAAAAGTAACCTGTGAAGGGTGGATTTGAGAAGGAGGGGGAAAACACAGGCAAAAAGTATGAGAGGATGCTCTGTGCAAAGGGCAGGGCGAGCAGCAATGGAGATAGAAAGGCAAAAGGAAAGGATGGAAGAATCAGGACTCTGGTGCCACTGGTGCAGCACAGCTGCTTCTGCTTTCCACACTGAGGTAGTGGTAGAAAATAAGATAACTGGAATGCGTTTCTCAGGGGACTTGCATGGCATTGCTCAGGAAAGCTGTGGAGATGCAGGTCTGGCAGTCAGGAAACCTATTTTTTTTCTGAAGTTACCCTTTTCTACGAAGTGTAGGCAAGGAGAAAAGCCTGGATGTTCTGAAGTGCACAGGGAGATGTCTGTAGGCTCTGGGCTGAGACATTTGAAAAAGACTATCAATTTTTAAATGCACCTTTTTAGGATCTGAAGAGTAGGCAATTTCTTCTTAGCAGCATGTCCTAAATTAATGGCTTCTAGGAAGCAATTTCTTTTGCATCCATTACTTCTGTAGTGCTAGTGGGAAGGGGGCATCTGGCTGTGCTCATGCTTTTTATCATGTACACATGCATCATCAGTATAGTGAGAGCAGTGAGGTGCACAGGCCCTGACAAAAGCTGGGCTCAAGGAACAACTTCAAAACCATCCATGTGCAAGTTGTTCTGGTTTGGTTTGGTTTGGTTTGTGAAAGTGGGAGTTCTGAATCTGTGCAGCCTTCAGGCACGGATCATCCCTTCCACATGTGCTCTCGGGTTTTGCATCTTGCTATTCTAATGCATGCTTTAGCTTGTCCTGAGCTGTAAAAGTTACTACTGCTACTTCCAGCTGCTGATGGACTGGGAGCATGGATTTTTGGCTTGTCAGGAAGTCAGTGTATCATTGCAGAATAGCAGCATGGCGTTGTTTCAGTACCAGTCACGTTCCATCATTGAGTGTGTTTTGAACTATCCCTCGTTGCTTTTCATGAGCTAGTAATCTTGCTTGGGAAACATTCTAGCAGTATTGTATGTCAGGATGATGGAGAAAAAGCAGAATTTTGATTGTTCTTTTTCCTTCATTTCATTGCCAAACTGTGCTGGTGTAAACATTACACCTGGTTTAGTTGAAATGCAGAATTATCCTTTTAAGTTATGCTTGCAATGAAAACCAACAAAAAGTAGCAGATCTAAGCTGTTGGTGGTCTCAGATCACGGGGGGCCTGAATTGTGAGCACAGTTTGAGTCCTAATGTGCACGATTTTCTGTTTATCTAGTAGTGGCTACTGCAATGTGCTTATGCATACCAGCTGCTATACACACATGTATCTAAGTTCTGCACTACAATTTCTTTCCACAGACTGGTGAGCAGGAAGTTTCCGTGCATGTTTGGTGTTTTCTGTATGAGTTGGAAGCCCACCATACTTTCATCATATGGTATAAAATATTTATGATTGCGTTTAAAGGTTGGCTTTAGGAAACACTGTGATATGATTACATTTAGTAACATAAATCAAATTCCTTTTCTTTTTGTGTATATTTAAGAAGCTACAAGGAGTTATTCATGGTGATTTCTAAATACCAGGGAGACGACCACTGTGAAAATATTTCAAAGGCAAATAGCTTGAAGCTGTAGAATGTTGTTTAGCCAATTTTAGTTTAAATTAAAAAGTAATCCCTGTTATACATAATAAATGAAGGACAGATCTCTCAAATTGGGAAAAAGAGTTTAAAAAATTAAAATGTCTGGGATTCAGATTCCCGAGAAAAGTGTGCTCAATGATAATGTAGAACCAAGTCACAACTGTGGGATCAGTTCTTATCTTTTCATAACCTAAAATGCTTCTGTATATTCTTCTTCTTCACTTGGCTTTTTTCTTTTATCCATCTCCTGTGGTCCTGGCTTGGAAGAAGTGTTTTTTTCCATAGAGTGTAAAGCAGCTACCACTGGAAGCTGTTGTATAATATATGTCCCAGAAGGAGCGAATACATCCCTATCTGCTCATCAAATATTATGAGAACCAGGGCTGATGTTTCTGGATTTCAAGAGGTGTTTTCTCTCCTAGTGAGTTAAAGGAAAAATTCTGATAGTACATACCCACGCATGTGCTGACTTGCTTCCTCTGTACAGTAATTACTTAACCAGTTTCCCAAACCCCAAAGATCTTTAAAGGTCAAAACTGACTGGAGGTGGAGGATGGAGAGGAGGCAAAGGAGGAACAGCAGAGTGCAGTTCTTGAGTGTGATGATTCAATGCACATGGCAGCCATGGATGACGCATGCCAATACATGCAATACATGGATGCACAGATCTGTCTTAATAAACATTTGCTGTGCCTGGAGCTCCTACACATCGCATAGTGTATAGGTGCTGTCAGCTAGAACTGTATTATAAACTGGACTTAGATAGCAGAGACACGGACAGAGCAAGTCAAGTTGTTCTGTTGATTGAAAGTCAATGAATATTATAACCTCTTCTTGAATAATGTTCATGGAACTTGCATTTGATTTTTCTGTATACCC
Organism: Melopsittacus undulatus; assembly: GCF_012275295.1. Lineage (NCBI taxonomy): Eukaryota > Metazoa > Chordata > Aves > Psittaciformes > Psittaculidae > Melopsittacus > Melopsittacus undulatus. The sequence continues at coordinate 14,788,238 of NC_047532.1, forward strand.
TGGTTTGTCAAGATTAGGCAACATTTCATAGTGTTGGAAACTGGATGCTAGGGCAATTTGTAGGCTGGTTTTGGTCTTTTGTGTGGCCTCATGTGCTCCCTTTATTGAAAAGGCTGATGTAATCAAGTAATACATTTGAACATTGTTAGGAGCACACTTCTCCAGGCATAGTCAGTCAGGATATTGGGGTTATTTCAAACAATAATAAATAGAGTCATAGAATCATCGAATCAACTGGGTTGGAAAAGACCTTTAATATAATCAAGTCCAACTGTTCATCCAGCACTGTCAAGTGCACCACTAACCGGTGTCACTAAGGACCTCATCTACACGGTTTGCGAACACTTCCAGGGATGGTGACTCCAGCCCTGCCCTGGGCAGCCTGTTCCAGTACCTGAGCACCATTCGGGGAAGGAATTGTTCCTAATCTCCAGTCTAAAACTCCCCTGGTGCAGCTGGAGGCCTTTTCCTCTTGTCCTGTCACCTGTTATCTGGGAGAAGAGATGAGCCACCTCCTCACTCCAGTCCTCCTGTCCGGTAGTTATAGAGTGGTAAGGCACCCCTGAGCCTTCTCTTCTCCAGACTAAACTCTCCTCAGGTCCCACAGCCATTCCTCATCACACTTGTGCTCTGGGCCCTGCACCAGCTCTGTTGCCTTTCTCTGGAACTGCTCCAGCACCTCAATGTCTCTCTTGTAGTGAGGGGCTCAGAACTGAACACAGGATTTGAGATGTGGCCTCACCAGTGCTGATGGGTATTTTATTTTGCTGATTCTAGGTGTTTGGTTTAGTTCAGGGGGTTTATGTTGTTGGTTTTTTTAACTCAACAGAATGAAGAATTCTTTAGGTATTCAGACAGTTTTCATACTTACAGTTGCTTTTTAGGGGGATTATAAGAGAATTTTCTTCACATCTTGAAGGTCATACTAGTTCAGCTTGGCCTTTGTTATCAACTCCAGCCTGCGATCATCAGAAGTGTGTGTTCTTCTAAGGCTGGTTGTAATTGTGACACAGATCAAAAGCTCTGCTAGGCTATCCTTTCTCTCTTCTAAAAGCAGATTAGCAACCTGGCATCTGTTTTTTTCAGGGAGGATAGCACAGATGCCCGTGCTGCTGACTCACAGTGGTATAGCTGACCTTTCTGCGAGGCGTGGGATGATGAAGGGAAGGTGCATATGTGCTTGCCAGTCACCCATGTCCCTGATGTTAGCAGATAGGGATGGTGGTTTCTTGCTCCTCTTCAGTGTGAAGCAGGGCTGAGCAGTGTTTGAGCCTCACAGTGAAGCTCTTAGTCTGGTATACCCTTTCCCCTTGAGCTCTGCGAGTCTTCTCTCCTGCAGTTGGCAGGTGGAGAAGCCTACACAAAGACAGCTCTGTCTCATTGTCAGAGGAGGTTTTGGAAAGGTTAGGCACTGCGAATGCATCAAGTTATTTAAAGTTCTGGCATCAGGCTCCTTCAAGTCTTAAGTGGCTTCATAGGAAATTATAGCTGACCTGCATAGGAAATGAGGTGTACTTTCAACTTGAAAGTCATAAAAACTACTTTATCTAGACCAGATGCAATCTTACCTACTATACAGGCCACTGAACTTTGTCTCTGAGACCTATTCTACCTCTTTTAGTTACACCAGGTTGGAAAGAAAGTCTTCCTGCTGAAAACATTAAAAAGCCACAAAGCAGCCTTTAAGAACCAGTGCGTTATACTAGATTTCTGTGAGCTTCCCCCGACTTGCTGTGTGGGTTGGATTCTTGCAAATAAATAAATATATAATACAAATACATATAAATATATCAATATAAATAAGTAATTTAGTCACTAGATTAGCAAATAAAAATCAGGAGCACCAGAACTAGGAAAGTTTGAAAGTTTGGGATCAAGGAACAGGTGACTGAGAGGTGATAAAAACCATGGATTGCTGCTGTAAAGTGGAAAGGTTACTAGTCAAGGGGTTGTGAACAATCTTACAATTTCACATAATTCTAGAGTTGAAAAATCTACCTTATTAGAAAGGTATTTGGTTTATTGAAGAGAGGTTTGAAAGTTGCCTTTTTTCCTTAGAGAAAAGGCTTCATCATGCAGTTGTTTCTTTAGCTTAGCAAGAAACAGTATAATTTAATCCAGTGAACAGAAGCGGAAACTAGATAAGAGAACTAGAGATAAGGACTAGAACTAGAGATAAGATGTGGCTCTTAACAGTAGTGGTAAATAAACGATTGGACTCACCTGTCCAGCAATCTTTACCAACTGAAGGCTTTAAATCAAAACAGGTACTTGTCTTAAAGGTATGCTGTCAGTTAAATGGGGTGTTGATGCAGAAAGACAACCTTTTGCTGTGCAGACAGTCCGCTGATCTTTACGGCCTTGTAGCTTTTAAACTGGGGAGTTCTCCCAGCCAATACACACAGATGTTGGTGAAGCTGCGCATTTTATAGGTAAAGACATTTGGCCAAGCTACTGTAAACCACAGTAAGCTGTGACACTGGGAGGTGCTCTATCTGGGAATTGAGCTGGGCATTCAGAACACTGGGAAGGAATTTAAAGGAGAAAAAAATACCCTTGTTTGGTTAAGAGAAATAGTTTGTTCATGGGTAGGGGAGAGCCACTCTCCTTTCTCCTTGCCAGCTATGGATCATCATTCATAGATCTCCAAAGGCAGTCCTATGTATCAATAAACCTTTTTGCTGTTCTGTGATCCTTGGAGATCTGGCCTTCCTCAACAAATGGAAACCAGGAGAAACCTCTGAGAAAGGACATGTCATGTGGATGGAAAACATAATCAGTGAGATTTTGCACTGCCTGATAGGCGACTTGATGACAGAGTTTTGATGGAGTTAATTATTCATCACTGAGTAGAAGCTATCTAGTATATATATATCTGCCTATACTATCTTAAATATATTGTCTGTATCTCATGTATGTATATGTACTTCTTTTCATCTCTGATCTACACAGAATGTCCCCAGAGATAAAGAGATATTATGTTTTAGAGAGAAGAAGGCGTTTCTTGCCCTTGGCAGCTTTTGCTGCCATGACCTGTTTGAAGTAGGCTGGCTGCGTTTCAGGATTGGGCCCACTGGGAAGCTGACAATCACAGTTAAAGCAGGCTCCATTGTCTGAACAAACTCTGGCTCATTTTCTTCTGATCAAAAGTACTTAGTGAGAGGTGCAGCTTGGATTCTTTAAAGCATCTCATTATAGATTATATTTAGAAGTGGGAAGAATATATTATTAATTATGAGGATGCTCTAAAGCAGAAAAGCTGTTTAATCCTGCCCTTGATGAACAGAAAAGTTAGTGTGAAGGAAGGTTATGCAATTAACAGTATATTCATTAGGAGTTCATCAGCTATCAAACTATGCTTATCTTCTGGATAGTACTGGAATATCTGACAATTTTGTAGTTACTGCTTAAGTGATAAGAGCGAGAGACAGAAACTGCTACAGGAAAATTTATATAATACAGTTTCCATATCTGTTATCTACCAGTTTACATATATATGTATATACTTTTACATCTTGGTTTAAATACTCTCCTGTTGCCTGGATAGGTGTGAGGTTTGCTGGGAAGAACTGAAGATGGAACTTGGCCCCACATGTTTATTGACTTACAGGGTTGCTAAATAGCTGCAGTGTATAGCCACTTACTGTAAGGCTCATTACAGGGGGGTTTATATCCTTTGTTCCTACAACGCCCCTTTTACCAAGGGGTAAAAGGTAGCTGATCAGTAGGTTCATCCCAGTATCATTCTGCATACTTGCTTTGATCTGTTTAGTACTCTCAACTCCGGCCTATGTACTGTCCCTGTAAAACAGAGCCAACTTTGCAGAGGCATTTCTCTAACTTCAGTGATTCTTGTGACGACTTTCAGTACTTGCAAAACATGGTAATTGTTCTGTCTTCAAGTTCAGACTGACATCTGGTAACAGATTTTTGTTATCTGTGTGATATATTCTGGTGAGCTGTTTTTTAAGCTGTGCTTGAAACCTAATTTTGATTTAAGCATTAATTTGCTTCAGAAGAAGTTGAAAAGTCAAGAGCTTAAACGTGCCAGAATGTGTATGAAATAAACTGCCTTCTGGAATTCATTTCTGGGTTTGTTGTAATAAGAATGGAGCACTTTGGTATGCATATTGTGGGGAATTCTGGAAGTTAATCTATGGGAAGAGAAGTAGATCGGTCCTGGTTCAGCAGTTCATATGAGTGACCAAGGTGATTGTGGCTGCTAGGCTTGTACTAAAGGACATTACTGTTAGTGAAAAGCATGAATTCTTTTGAGAAACTAATTTTTTAAGAGTGCCACAGATTTGAAGAGTCTTGAAAACTCTCCATCATTTCTATCCGTAAACCAAAAACCATCAAAGAACACTTGATTCAACAGAGAAGTAAATGTGTCTTCTGTCTAAAAGTATCTGTGCAGAAATTGTTCCAAGATGCTTTCAAACTGCTGAGTTACAAATCACAGAGGGAGGTATGATTGATTTATTGTGTGCTGCAATCTGGACTATTTTATCACTGAATCTATAGTGAAGAAAGTTGATGTTAATAAAGCTACAATGTATTTAGACCGAAAGCCTAGGAATAAAGAAAGAAACATTAGTACAGATCTAGAGAATATAGTTAGTACCCGTGTTGTTGTGCAGAACAGTTCTTCCCATGGTCTCTGCTAAGTCAGGCCATGAGGGAAGGGCTTTGTAAGTCAAAGCCTCGGAGTTGGGTCTGGTGTGCCCATGGGATGCTCAGCTAATGGGAATTAGTCTGTGCTACTTAGGCACACAGCTGACACGGCCAGGCTGATACCTGCATAGATGACAAAAGGCTTGCAGTAAGTCACGCTTCAGTGAAGGAAGGTGCAGGCAGTTGTTCCCTAGCTGTGAACCTTTGCCCAGCGAGGCCATCCTGGGCCCTGAGAGCTGTATTCAGCAGCTAAATGCATCAATTTGTCAGCTGTGTGGCTGCGTGAGAAAGTTTGAAAGTTGTTCAAAGATCGGTTTGCCCACAAGGCTTCGGAATCACTGATCTAGGCCAGGGAACAAGTTTTCCTTTCAAAAGTTGCATTTCTCAGGGTTAATTAGCTGACTTCCATTCATGCCTAGCTTGTGCCGCCTTAACCTCATGACTCTCATTTCTTCCTTGACACTCTTCTTTCTTCCCATAGCATGTCTGTGTTTGAACTTCGCTGATTCCCAGCCACATTACTACCAGTCTCTGCTGGGTCAGCTGTTACCTTTGAGTGTTTTATTCTCCTAAGGCTTGCTTGAATCAGAGTTGCCTTGAAAGCATCATGCATCACTAATCATGGGGGAATAAAGTGGATCGTGATAGATTTTAAAGGCTGTCTGTAGCCACACTTGCTTTTTCACAGTAGGCATCCCTGGATATAAGCGTAGGTAAAGGATCTGCATTGAGGAACACAGCTTGCTCTGTTCTCAACCATGCCAAAAATTGGAGTCCAGTTTGATGTCTGAGCTATAGGAAAGGCAAATTTCTTCCCCCACAATCTTCCCAACCTCACCCATTATTATTAATGCAAAAAGGAGGGAAGACTGAACTGCATTACAACTAGCAATGTATACACAGACTGACAGGGTAATTATGGATGTAGACAGTGGTGGGGCGGCAGGTTTGACAGGACAATGTACATCACTCGCTTCCAAAGTAGCTCTAAAAACAATAGAGTTTAAAAGAAGATGTTATGTTCAGGATAGAAAAAAGGAAATATTTTAACTGACCTTAAATAAAGCCATGTCATTGTTGGATTGTTTTAGTCTTTGCTTTTGATTGAGAGTGAAAAATGCCTCTCACAGAAGGAACACTTAATAGCTTTGCTATTAGAAAGCTCTGTGAAGAAAATGATGAGTCCTGGGTTTTAACAGGGCTGTGCATTTGCTAGTTAACAAAGTCAACTGTTCAGTTTATTGAATTATTAAATGGTTTGAGACCAGTTTCCTGCTTTATGCACACCAAGAACAAGTGGTTCTTCAGCTGTTCTCATTTCTTATTTTGATGTCTAAGTTTTCCCCTGTGTTTATTTGTAATACGTTCACTACTCTGTGCAAAGGGCATGAGCAGCTGATCCCTGAGATCAGAGATGCTCATCAGTGACCAGAAAATAAAGATTTTAGTAATGCAAAATGATCAGAGGAACACTACTATGGAAACTCAGGTTTTCAGTAGCCAAAATAATGTCTTTGTGTCACAGCTCCTCTTGAAGACATGTTCTGCCCTGGCTTAGAAGTGGAGCAGAGAGAAGGGCAAGAAGGTTTGGTTGTTTCACAAGGAGGGACTATGTTAGGGCTTCAGTGTGGGCAGGGATGGGGGGAAGCATCCAGCCACTGTGACTCCATACCTGTTTGTCCTGCTTGGCTACTTGATGGGCTTCAGTGGCATGTGTAACACCAGCCTACTTAAGTCTCTGACATTGCACTTTTTTACCCATAATTATCACCAGAGACTACTTTTGCGCTGATTTAAATGAATCCCTCGAACTCTTCCTGTAAGCAGATATAAGTTAAGTTTTCATCTTGAGTTTAAAAGGGCTTGTCTGCCTTATGACTACTGCTCCTGATAAAAGTGCAAACCTAAATCTTCTGTATAGCTATTCTCCTCTCAAAGATCACTGTAGTAGTAATTTTGTAACTGAATATAAGGAAGTAAATGGCATGATTTACAATTATATATTTCCTTGGTGTCCATATTTAATGTTGGCCTTCAAGAAACTGGCTGGGATGGAGTGGGCCCATTTTGGCAAAATCTCAGCGTGATCTGTGATTTAATCCCTGATTGAATTGAAGTCAGCAGCAAATTTCTCGGGCCAGGATTTTTCCATGAATGCTTGAATATTTCTCCATTTTTAAGTCCACTGAAAATCATGGATTTGTCTCATCCGTAGAGAAGACACACAAAGTGCCAAAATTGGTAGAAGTATGGGGGAAAGTTGGCAGATGGCCTCAGACTTCAGTTTGTTGAAATCCCCTTTTTGTTTCCCTAAACAATGAGAGCTGTGCTTCATAGTGACTAAGCTAGGCACTAGCCTGCCATTGTAGGGCAGTATTAATTTATTCTCTGGATTAAGCTGAGTAAACGTTTCTAGCGACCATATGGCTGTGGTGTCAGGAAGGATGTACAACTGTAGCATTTAGAGGTGGCACTTGGCTCCTGGTGTCTCACATGGCTAAAGGATTTCTGCATCTCTGACCAAATCAATGCTTAGAGACAGTTAGCAAACATTGAAGAGAAACCTGGCTAAGGCCAGGTTGGACAGGGCTTTGAGCCACCTGGTTTAGTAGAAGGTGTCCTTGCTGATGGCAGGGAGTGGGAACTAGGTAAGCTTTAAGGTTTCTTCCAGCTCAAACCATCCTGTGTTTCTATAATCCAGGTACTATTGGTCATAAGAAGCTGGAGGGGGTTGGACTAGATGGTCTTTCGAGGTCCCTTCCAACCCTTGGACTTCTGTGATTCTGTGACCTAGGTGGAGTACACAAGCCAAGATAGTCCAAGGACCAATGCTGAAGAATTGATAACCATCTGTGTGGAGATACGAGGTGTCCTGTGGGAAGGGAACTTTTGTTAGGGCATAAAAGCTGCTGAGGGAATGAGCCTTTACACTGATTTCAGTAATTCTCATGTGTGTAATGGTAGATAATGAAATGTGGCTGGATTGGGAGCAGAAAACCTTTATTGTATCATGTAGATCTTAAAAACCTGTCATGATCCCTTAGAACCTGCTCTCTCTGTGCTCAACCAGACTTGACAGCAGAGGAATGTCACTGTGTATTGTACAGGTCTCACTATAAAAGTGTCATTTTACAAGTGCTAGATGCTTAAAATGGAAAAGGAATTTATTTAGGCTCAACAACCTATATATATCCTGACTGTTGTTAAACATCTGATCTTGGGTTGTAAATTCTGAAACATTAGAAAGTTTGACCGTAAGAATAGGTTAAAAAAGATAAAAAAAGCTTCCTGACTCCAACTGAACCTATCAAAGGTTTCCGATAGTTTGAGGCTATAGAGGATTGTAAAATCTGCCAGTGTAACCTCTTTTACATGTGCCATTAACATTGACATGGATTTACCTGGAATGGGCCAAGTGACTTAAGGGACTTCAGTTAGCAGCAGGGCCTGTTGGGCATATCGGGTAGAGAAAAGAAGTGCCATCAAGACAACATCTTGCAAAGCTATGAGATTACTTAGGGAGACAGGGTCAGATGATTGCAGTAAGTGAACGTTTGCTGTTTAGAGAAAGACAAAATCAGCTGAAGTCCTGGCAAGTCTGACTGAGGGAAGGAAATGCTTTTCTTATCCAAGTCTGATGGTAGTTTTGATTTTTAAAGTAGGTGAGTGTGGCAATTGGGAATCTGAGAAAGATGATGTGCTAGAAGCCTAAGGTCTTTTTCTGTCCAATGTGCTATCTTGAGCTGTGCCAACATTCGGTATTCTGGGAAAGATTTGAAAACAAAGTGTATCAAGATAGATCTGAACTTGGGTAAAGAATCACTTCCTAACCCGTGCAGATGACTCAAATTGTGGGACATGAAGCTTAGTTATTTGTTATTACAAAAACTGCTGACATTTGTTTTTTCAGCCTACTATAGAAATATCTCTTTACACCATGCTCAAATACAGGTTATATTACCTATTAAAACTATTGGCAGTACCCTTGAGAATTGTTTTCTTCTCTGAGGTTGTTTGTAGTGTCTTTGAAACATGCTTTTCCTATAAAAGCTACCTCATTTTTATTCTAACAGTGAGTCTATATTTCAGTAATTGGGATTAATTCTGGGATTTTTAATTCCTAATTATTTTACTCTGATCTTAAAGGTGATAGTCACCAGTGTGATAGCTTGTTTTTTTGCAGGTTACATGCGGTCTATTCTAGACATGCTGAACCCTTTGTACACTAATCTTATTTTCTCCCTCCCTCCGGTTTTTAGGTAGAGGGATTGGAGGCTCGTCGAAGACTCCTAAGCCATGCTCTTGTAAAAAAACCTTTCTTACAAGCACACGGGAATGCACTTAATAAGGGCTGTACTATGCAGTGCAATGATGTTAAAGCTGCATAAATCCTTTTTCATTCCCCTGGGAATGGAAAATAAGTCACTCTCAAATCACACCATAGAATCTAATGTTTTATCGTGTGTATCAACTGTTAATATTGTTTATGGTATGATTTCTTGAACTTTATAGTATAGTTTCTTAGTAACCTTTCCTAATCTGTCTTTTCAGTCACTTATAGTAATTTAAGTTTAAAAGTAATGTCCATAAGTTAATTACCTTTTTGTGCAGAAAGAATAGATTTTTACTATTTCTCTGCTTTTGCATGCTCCCACAAAGGTTATTGCACATATGCGTGTACTTACATACTCAAAAACATAGGTAGCACCAGTCCAAGCTCCTAGGTCCTGGGAATCAGTGTTGTCAGCATGCCCCAGTTTTGACCTGACCCATCCTGTGCTAGCAGATGAATGGGTTGGCCTCCTCTGTCAACAAAGGCTTCAGTTGTGGTGGTGGCTTGGTCTTATTCCAAGTCTCTCTTAATTCACTTAAGCCACTATTCATGACATTGGGTTTGGCCTGGGCTTGGTTGTCTTTATTTTCTTAGTGATCTCAAGTGTGTGCTTAGTACAGCTGTGGTCACCAAACCAAATACTACTACTGGGTGCAGTTGCACTGGCTTTAGTAGAAGTTAAAAGTTAACGTAAAGCTTCTGCCCCAGGAGGCCAATGCTTGTAGTGTGTTGCTTTACATGACAGAAGGGAAGTTCACTGCCAAATCCTAACCTTTCTGGAAGCAATTAGCATTCCCCATAATATGTTCTGTCTTTGCGTATTGCACCCCAAAACCACAAACACTTCTCACTGTAAATGAGACTCTTGTTTGATGTAGTTTGGTTTGGGTTCAGCTTGGCACAGAGGACATAAGGCAGATTAAATATAACAACCATGATTATGTAACACTTTAGCAGAAAATCTGATGTGTTTTGAAGGGTTAAATGAAATAAACTAAGGCAACAGCAACTTGTCCTGGGCTACAGAGTGAACTAGTGGATGAATAGAGTAGAAGCCAGTGTGCACAGCACCCATGCTGAGGTGAGGGAAGGAAAATACCAGTGCAGACACACCATCAGCTGTAACAATAATTAAAGTCACAAGATGGATTTTGAAATGTGTTTCTTCTGCACCCTAAATACTTCAGTGGGAAAGTATAAATGGTGAGTGTAGACTGGGGTATACATTCCTATATATACACACATGCACACACACACATATATATACACACATACATAAAAAGACTATACATGCAAACTTGTGACTGAAATGCTTTTCTGAATCTCAGATCTCCAGAAACTGGGAATTCTGAGGTCTGAATTTCCCTAAGCAACCTCTACCTGTCAGCTCCCTTCTGAACAGTTCTCCTTTATGAACCTTGCTTCTCTTGGCTGGAAACATGGAGGTGGTAGTACTGTACATAGGCAGGTATGGAGATTTATTCTTGGTATATCTCTGGGATAGGTCTGCCAGCTATGACAAAAGAAGATGTAAAGGTAATATTTGAGGAGGGGGCTACCTTGATAAAACCACTTTTTTTTAAGAAAAAGGCTAGTGCTGGTGGAAAGAGGGAGGGAGGTAGGAATTTTAAGTAGTAGTGGAAGTTTTGCAGGAGCAATTTATTGGTGTGCCAGAAATTAATTAATTAATACCATTTTAATGTGGTATTTTCTCTGCAGAATGAAGTTTTGGGTTGGGATTTTTGTTCTGAAGAACCTGGGAAAAACACAGGGGACAGTCTGGAGACGATGGGGAGTTATTTCAGCAGAGGCAGAGAAACTTTTCAGATCCATAAGATGATGTATTTTCACAAGGGGCATTCTTTTCAGTCTGCTGATGAAAAGTCTTGTGGGTTTCCCACCAGTAGAAGCAGCTTAATTACATTTTGTGTGTGCTCTTAGAGTACCTGTTTGGTGAGAACCTGACAAATGGTCTTCTGAAAGTAAATCAATTCTGTTTTCTTGAGCTTTCTTGAATATACATGATGTCCGGAGCCTGAAAAGCACAGCAGTGGCACAAGAGGAAGCAAACAGTGGGGCGCCAGTTAGGCTCTATGGTTCTCTGAAAGACTTTGTAGACTCCTATAAAGAAAAAGAAGAATGTGCCATTGGCGGTAGTGAGTAAATTGAACCTTCTTGTCTTCTTTGCTCTTGTCTCCTTATAAATAAACCATTGTTGTCCATCCTTGGCATTTGCAGTTCATTGTGATAAATTGGTCTTGATGTGTCTGACATTTCAACCAAGTTGTTTAATGGTGCTTTTCTGAAGAAGCAGATCTTGCTATAACTTGCATTGGTGCAGAATATATCAAGGGTAAGAGCACTCACCATCATGTGCAGTGCTAACTCTTTCCTTTCTGGGTGGATGAAGAGGAGAGTAGGAAGTAAACATTTTGGTCACATAAGCCCAAAAGGCCAGGGTGTGTGTAAGCAGTGTGGAGAAACAGAACTGTCAGGTCTGGACTGCAGTTTATAAAAGCCTGTTTAGTAGCGTGAACACCATAGAGTCCACTTGCTGCAGCATCTTGGGGCCCAGAGGAAAAAGCCCGACTTGCTGAAATAATGCAGAAGCATTTTCATCAGACTTTTGCTTTGTGTTTTATGCTAGATCCCCTATCTGTTATCTGTCAGTGCTTACAAGTTGTTGGCTTCCATGCAAAGTTTGCTTGGATGCAGAAACTGCTGGAACACAGAGATTTGATGAACTGTGACCAACAGCAGCTTCTGTTGCTGCATCCCTGAAAGGTCAAGCTTTGATTTATATTTTTTAAATGGCTGCAATTACTCTGTCAGGGAAATGATTAACACAAAAATTGCTTTCCATAAATAGGAGTCTTCTGCCCATACCTTTCCAAACCTTTCAGCTTCCAAAAGCTATTAAGCATCTGCCCACAGCAGCCAAGCAAAAGGAATGCCTGTACTTAAACTGTGACCAATAAATAACTGGATTGCTGGTTAATGATCCCACTGTGTTACAATGCTGTGTTATAACTTTTTTTTACCTTCCTCAAAATCAGGTGTGTGGAAAGTGTTCTTACCTGTCTCGACCCATTTAGTTCTCCATGGAGATTTACTATGAGGAGGAAACAGCTGGTCCTACTTGGCATCAAAACACATTTTCTTTTCCATTTTGTAGCCTGAGCAATAAGAACTAGAACAATTTTTTGGGATATGGACCAATAACCTGATTAACAAATGACTACATGACTATTTCTGGTCTCCCAGTTTTCCCAGAATGCCAGTCCAACTGAAACCTTGTTCTTGAATGTGCTCCACAAACGCAGTCAGGAGACAAACTTACAAAGTGCAAAAGCATGTAAATCCAGTTGGAGTAGTAAATCTAGCAAGGAAAGTTACTTTTATCTCGTGTATTCCAAGTATGTGTTTACTCATGGTAAAAACTTGGGGTGGCCTAGAAGCAAACCTCATCACAGAGCTCACCACTGGATTGGTTTGGGAGGGGGAGAAAGGGGCACAGTCCAGTGCTCTGTCCCATGCAGCCACAAGGGAGCTGTAACCTCCTTGCCCTCCATCTTACTGGCCCTCGGAGGCAGCTCCTCAGCAGCCAGGGCAGCTGGGGTTTGGTGGCCATGGAGCTGCACACCTCAGAGCTGAGAGGCTTTGGAGGCCTTGATGGAGGACTGCTAAAGCCAGGTTAGCTGTTGGAGACCCCAGTCATGTCATCCTTTTGTGCAGTATTTGTGGCAAAACCCCCTGTTTTGACCAACACTGCTACGCCCTCAGGAGCCAAGGCAGCCCTGCTGTTGGGGTTGGGACACCTTCCCCACTGCAGAGCATTGTGCCTCCCTGACCTCCCCAGGCCTCTTGTGCTGCCTCATACACACAGCCTGTGGCCATTCCTTCCCCAGAAGTTGCTGGTTTTGCCTCAGAATGGCCACCTTTCTCCTCAATGGCAGTGAGGTGAGGCCCCCAGCACCTTCCCTCCCTGGCCCCTGCAGGCTCATTCTGCCAGAGTGTGGTCTGTAATCCTCGTGAGGCTTTGTAAGGAGGTTTAAAAACCAAAGCTATTAAAAAGCCTCCAGGCTCCCACCTGTGCTTGAGGACTGGATGAGGCTGGCAGAAGCAGTGTGTTTGGGGTGAGAGCTCTGGGCTGAGGGGCTGTGGGGCTTCTAGGCCAAATGAATGGTCTGACCGCCATTTTGGTTCTTGTCTGAGGGGGCTGCTGCTTGCTGATACAGAATATTTTTCCTGCTGTACCCAGGAATTACTTGGGCATGTTTAAGGATGGTGCACCCCAGCATACAGCTCTGGGGATGATGGTGTCCGGAGCAGTGAGACATGCCAGCTCCCTTGAGGCTGAGGGCAGGCACCGTTTTGCACAGTTGTCAAGTGACCTGGTTTTCAGACGTGCTGTCTCACTTCTGTGGAAGGACGTGAGTGCTCAGCACAGCTGAGCGTCCCTGCAGTTACAAACCTGCAGCTTAGAAGGACCAGGCCTGACGGAAACACGTAGGACATGGGTCCGGCCTGTGGGTGGGCACCCATGTGAGCTGGCAGACATGTTGTTCCTGGGGAGTGGTGTGTGGAGCCTTTCCAGTGTTAGGTGATTTTTATTACTAACTGCTGGTACCATACTCAGAAAGCCTAAGTAAGGATCCCTTTTCCATCCCCAACCCTCCATCATGCAACATTCATAATGTTATTTAGGTATGCAGTGAGCAAATTTCAACAAAAATGCTGTCTTGCCTCAGGGTTCTAAAACTTCAGTGACATCTGTTATTAACTGTATGTAGTAAGACCTAAATTTTCTTGATATATTGCTTGCCCATAGCTTCTAGAGACTGCTTCTTATAGCACTTTAAGGTGCTAAAACGAAGAAATCCGGGGATTAAGTGGCACTGCCTTCTAAGTGGCTGATTGATGCTTTGGGGCTGTAAGATGCCCCTCTACAGCCTTCTTGTGCAGGTGGAAATGCAGGGTTAGCATTTCCATCTTCTTTTACTCAGCACATGGGAAACAGATTGACTTTGCATAAACACCTTTACCAGGGCAGGGTGATGGAAAAGTTTTAATGCAGAAGTTCAGTTCCTTCCTTTTCAGTAGACCTGCAGTTGCATATATATATATATATGTGTGTGTGTGTATACATACACACACACACATATATAGATCTCAATATAACCATTAATACCAATGGAAGAACTATTTGAAAACATGTAATTTTTTTCAAGAGAGAAATTGGTCTGTTTAATAAGCAAATCCTGCCAAACTGGATGATGATTCCAGAATACTAAATAATTGTTGAAGCTGTGGAACATTATGCATTCAAGCAGCCTTGTCACAATAAATGTAGATCTGTTGCTCTTTACACTAGTATGAAAAAAACCCTAGGAATTTTGGCAATGCAGAATAAGAGAACAAGCTTCACAGCTTACTTGGTTCCAGATAAATTTGTCAGGTTTTTTTTCATAGTTGTATACTTGCATGTACTAGCATTATTGCTTCTGCATGTCCTCCTGTGTCTCCATGTCTTAGATCACAGTCGCCTTTAATGTAGACAGTTAAGTTTAACATGTGTTAAGTTCATGCTTGTGCTTGCCACTTTTTCCCGAGGTTTACTGACCATAATCTGCCTAGATCGTTATGTTTAGAAATTGCCTTGTAATGCCAAACATAAAAGTAAACCCTTTTGCTAAAATGAGGCAATTTGTTTTTCCTGATACGAGGTAGTATTTTCAGAGTAGTTTATCCAGTACTACTGCTGCTGTGTGCAGGGTGTTAGTGTTTTAATGGGAAAAAACAGTGTATTGGGGGTTTGAGGTGGTCAGAAGGCAATGTCCTAGGTTCTTAGTTGAAATCCCTGTTGATCCATTGAAGCAACTCTGTGTATTTGTTTTATTTGCATGTTCCTGTACAGTTGCATTCCTGAAAGGGATTGGCTGGGTCAGGAACTGACTGGAAGGACAGGAAGGTCCTTGTTTCTGGGGAAGCCTGTGCAAGGACACCTGATTCAAGAAGCATGTTGCAGAGAGAAAAGTGGCAGCACAAAGCTGGGCATTTCTATCCCATGCATAGATTGAGATAACAAGGAGAAGGTGGGAAAAGGCCACCAGGCTCCAAGAATGTTTAAAGAGCCGTGGGTCCTATGCACTTTTTGTTGCAGCTCGGGGTCCTTTGGATGGCCAGAAGTAAGACCTTGCGTGCAAGAAAACGCTAGGTAGAAGTTGCATATAAACCTGACTTCTGTTCTTGTCCCCTAATTTCTTTGAGTTTAAAATTAAGTTTCTGGGATTTTGTTGAAATAAACAGTGGTGCACTTTTTCTGTGTTTCTCTCCCTTCCATATAGGTTTTGTATTCTCTTTTGGGTAAGACGTACAGGACATGTAAGCAGCCATACCTCAAAATCAGTGTTGACTTGAGATTTCATTACAGTATGTGTCAGGATTGAGCTATACAAAATAAAAGTAATTTTAAAAGGGTAAACAATGTTCGGAATGTCTGGAATTATGTTTAACTCACTGGGTTTTTTTTTCCTTTAATTTATTCTTCTAGCCAAGCAAGTATGTCCATCTGAAAAAATTAGCTGTGGAGACTTAAGCAACAAATGTATCCCATCGTCCTGGAGATGTGATGGACAGAAGGATTGTGAAAGTGGTATTGATGAGGCTGGTTGCACTCCTGGTGAGTTAGAGTAATACTTTAATATGTATGTGACATCTCCCTTTCCAACCATGAAAGTCCTATTACAAATTGCATGTAAAGCAGTGACTTTTCTTGCCAACAAAGTCATTCACTCTACATTTGCAGTGCAAAGTAGTGAATTTGAGAGAAAGAGAGGAAAGAAGGATGCTCCAGTTGGAGCTAGCTGGAAACTACAAAGTGAACTCTGTGAAGACTTAAGTATTCTTTTGCTACTGTAGCAGAATATAGCTAGTCAGTTTAGAACATGATTGTCAGGGTTAATACCCAGATGATGTGGTAAGAACTGAAATAACCCTCCCTCTGTGGTGGCTCAGCAGCTTATGGCCATGTCATTCCTCATGCAGAGTGTAGCTCTATAGACTAAGGCTAGCTTCTGCTGGGATATAATAGATAGGCCTGGACATTTCTTTATTAATAGCTTGTTGGTTTCTGGACAGAAAGAGAATGATATACTATTTACTGTAACTGTTTTACATTCAGTCCCTAAATGGCCATTGCCTTTTATTAGGCCTTTCTCTGCTGAATGAAAGAGCTCTTTAAGAGTGTTTTCCCTCTGTGAAAACTCCTACACTATGTAATCAAGCCATTTCTCAAACTGTCTTTTTGATAGACTAAATATATTTAGTTCTTTATGCTTCTTGTTGTCAAATATTTTCTTTCAAATGAATGCTTGATTCATTTTTGTGGCTCCCTTCAGTATCTCAGCTGATTTTCCAATTTTATTTTTATACAGACCACCAGAACTTAGGGAATATCAGCCTTACCAGTCTGTGCAGAAGTAAAATCACCTTTCTAATACTGTTCTTAAGTAACTCAACTTGTTATTAAATTCTTTTGAGTGCAAATAATCCCAGGCTATTAAGAAACTCTCATGCTCTGTGTAGTTATTTGCCCATCCATCATTGTTTCTGGTGTTCTACATGATAGCAGCAATGCTATTTTTACTTCCAGATTACTAGTGAAAGGGTTGAATGATTACATGCAAGTACTCATTGATGTTTCTTCATTTGAAAATTGCGTTTGGGGCTCTAATGCCTTGCCAGTTCCTAATCCACATTATATATTTTCATTGAAATTGTGAAATACATTCTATGTTGAACATTCTGTGGTTCTGAGTAAAACACTGTGGATAAGTTTATTTCTTTGCAGTCAGCTTTGGCAAACAAAAGCTTTTACTGTCTGAGCAACCTGTTCCAGTGTTTAGCCACTCACTGTAAAAACATTTTTTCTATGTCCATTTTTCCTTTGTCACAATTCATGCTCATTGCCTCTTTTCCTTTTGCTGGACACTTCTGAGAAGAGCTGGCCTCCAGCTTTGCTATATCACCCCTTCAGATGCTGGAAAATTGCAAGATGTCCTTCTAACCTTCTCCAGGTTAACCAAACCCATTTTCCTCAGCTCCTAATTGTGTATCATGTGCTCCAGTACTATAACTATCTCATTGGACTTCCACTGGACCCTCTCCAGGTTGCCTATGTCTTTCCTGTACTGTCAGAGTGGCACTAAACTGGACATAGCACTTCATATATGACCTAAAAAGTACCATCTGAAGGAGAATAAGCACTTCCCTCAACCTGCTGCCTTCACTCTGGCTGATGAAACCTCGTATGCAGTTTCTTATGTATGAAGCTCAGTGTGAAGGTTTGATGTGAGTCACTAATTCAGTTAACTACAGATTAGATTCTCAAAGCACCTCTATTCCGTATTACACACGACTCAGAGGTCCGGAGGTAAGAGTGACAGGCTACTGTGCTCATAGTTTAGCTTATGTCGATAGCTCCAGCGGGGTTGTCTCACGAGTAAAAGGCACAGGTTGCCTCATGTTGCCTCCTGTTTAATATAGAATTAAACACTTGGATAATTTCTGAGTAATAAATTATTGTGATATGGTAGGTTGGTGATGTGATTAGATCACTGGTGCTGTGTCCTTTATGCTAATAACATTTTGGCAGTTTTCAAGTATTTTATTTGTTTTCTGGATGAATCTCTTTAGTGTTTTCACTGCAGCACATACATTTCCTCCCCCCCCCCCCCCTTAGAATGGGAAGCTTGAATTAGAGACAAGTTCAGAAGATAATTGTAACTGCTGTTGGAAAACATTACTTTTCACAATATGTGAGTTAGTGAAATTAGAACAATTTTTTCCACTGGTGGCTGCCTCCCCTAATTTAATGCTGCTGCTGGTGCTTACACCAGTAGGGGTTGTCGCGTGGAGTCTTTCATTTATCATAAAGATCTACTTGAAATTTCTTTGAACTTCTTTTTTTTCCAAACGCTAGGTAACTGCCAACATGAATGTGAATATATTCTGAATGCCACATAATTTCAGCATAATGATGCTATTAATGGATTTAGAAATAGCTGAGTGTTTCTCTTCTGGATGTTTCAGCATCTTTAGTCCTGCTTACCTTACACAGTTTTAGTGCACATGCAGGTTCTTAAAATGGTAATTTACATCTTCTGATGGTTGCTCGGTAACTCATGGGAAAAGAATCAGTGACTTTTACCTAGTTCCTTCTGTGACTGAATGTTTTCTCTGCACAGGCTGCTACCTTGGTGGCTGTACACTGTCAGTCTCTATGGAGGGGTTGCTGCAGAGTCTGAATGTGGGATGGGTTAAACTGTGGTAAGAGGACCAGGCAGAAAAGCACTGACAGGCAGACTTGGAGCTTCCTGGGTGGGGGCAAACATCAGAAGCTTTTGGTTCTAAGGTCTGTCGACTCAGTATTTTTCAAAGGCATTAAACTTGCTTCAAAAAGGAAACAGGAGGCACTGCTGAATGGCTCAAGTGGGAGCATTTTCAGTGAGGTTGTTTGTCAAATTAAGGTGTTTTCTCCATGGATAAGAACAAATGGCTTAGCCGTTTTAAACTCTCAGAGTTTATGGAGGATTGATAGCTATCCTGTCTTTTATCCAGATCCGATAAACCTCACTAAGCCTATATCCACTGATATTTGTTAACATACCCGTTTCTTCTCTGTGTAGAATCCTCTTTTATCCATTTTCTCTTAACTCTCTCTTTTTTTGTTGTTTAACCTCTGCACTCATGGTTTTATTCTCACTGTCTGTCACCTGCAACCCCTTGGAGCAGATCAACCTGTCATAGCTGAGGCTGCACTGCTCACAGAGCTGACCATATTGTCTATAAATAACACATCTTTCTGGATAAACATTTAGAAGGGAGTTTATTTATGCTCAAGATAATTTCTATGGTGAGAGCCTGTATGTGCAATAAACAAGAGGAAAATGACTTGAAGATACTGTGAGGGCATCCAGAAGAAAAACGCTAAGCTCTTTCTAAATCCATATTAACAAAACTATTAGTTCTATTTCAAGCTAATGTGACACTTCAAATATTTTAATTATGAATACTCCTATTTTTTATAGGAACAGCTAGCTCTTTGTATTACTGTTAGGGTGGTGAGGTACTGGAATGGCTTGCCCAGGGAGGTGGTGAATGCTCCATCCCTGGCAGTGTTCAAGACCAGGTTGGATGAAGCCTTTTGTGATATGGTTTAGTGTGAGGTGTCCCTCCCCATGGCAGGGCGTTTGGAACTAGATGATCTTGAGGTCCTTTCCAACCCTAACTATTCTATAATTCTATAATTCTATAATTAAAGTTCTTCAAAAGGACTTAATATGGAGTTTATGAACATTACTTGAGCCTGCATTTCTATGTTGGTAATTTGTACCACTAATAATACTGTGCTGGTTACAGATACAGGAGCAGGGCTTGGTTGTGCTGAGGCTATGCAAGTGCCTGTCCCTGTGTCAGAATGTTCACAGACCAAGTCAAGGGGAGGGTCCACTGTGGTTATGGTGGTAGAATCATCTAAAACTGTGAGAACAGTTCAAGTGTGTCACGGTTCTTACTCCTGTGTCTGCTTCTGGCCTCCAAAACTTGCTTTTCAGATACCATTCTGGATTTGATAATTCTTAATGGATTTTTCTTCTCAGAAATGTTTAATTGAATCAGTGTGAAATTTATCCAGCATAGTCACTGTAGGCACTGGCACAGACAGCTAGAGGAAGAAAGCTGCTGTCCAGAAATTTGGGGACAGAAGTATTGATTATGAATAAGAGACTCTTCTGTTTGGGTTTGGTTTTCCTTTGTGCTTTTTATGAGCCACCTCTTTGGTGCATCATCTTGCACAAATGAAAACAAACCGTGCTTTACATCCCTCTCCTTTGCTTTTGGTCACTGTTGAAGACTTGCTGTTTTGATTAGCACCCTGTGTGGTCTGAAAAAGATTTGTCAAAGCAATCCTCAGAATATCTTTCCTTCAAGGAAAGAGAGAATTTGCAGTCTTGTATGATGTCCTTGTGCAATCACTTTTAGACAAAAGGGCTCAAGTGCAGCTAGCAAGATCTGGGTTTACCTGCAGGTCTGCTAAAAAAACCCAGACAAATAATGTCAAAGAATGGATAAATCAAGTATTTCCTTTGGGTTTCTCATCTGCCTTAGGAATAAGCAAAGCAGACTGTATTCATCTGAAATAAGGATCCTGCTTGCTGTGTCTGGAGTGAGAAACAACAATTTGATAGATGAAATCCAGCAAAATAAAAACTTCCAAAGAGATCTGTCAGCTTCTGCTAGCCTGTTAGGCCTTGTCTGGTACCAGTATGAGGAGAGCAGTTATTTTCATAAGCATTTACCCCATCATACTGCTTGGAAGCCATTATCAAGGGATGGTAAGGCGCTTCATTGTTCTTGTTCACCCATGAACAAGACATAAAAGTGGTGTGATTTTCACCTGTGGAAGAACTTCCCAAGGAAGCAATGGAGGCTGTGACTTACTTAACCTGCAGTGGATTAAGTACCAGTGATTAGGGATTCAGATTTGTGTCTGCAAGGCTGTAATGGCACCAGGGATTAATAGTGGTTATTAATCCTTACATGTAGGTAGCTAAATGCCTGTCTGCCTAAATAATTCACTTCCAGGTAGGCTTTAAGTCCACTGCTAATGTCCAGTGCAGAAGCAACTTCTGAAAATGTATCTGCCTTTTTTAAACAAAAGAGTATACAGAAGAATAACCTCCTTACTTTTTCAGTTCTTCAAAGCAGAAGTAATTTGTTTCCTTACAACACTAGAAGTGTTGTAGTCATAGGTCAGGTTTAATCCCCTAAAATAGATACCAACAGTTAATAATGTAAGAGCAGTCTTAAATTTCCCAGCTTGGAGGTGCTGGCATCTTATTTCCCTGGATGAGGTTTTTTTTTGCTCCCGCTGTCCCTAACCTTTGTCACAATTGATTTGATACGCTTAGGAACACATTTACTGAGACTAAAAAGAGAAATTAAATATGAGAGACTGTAATTAAAGCACCACAACTCAGGATCAGACTGGACTTTGCTAACTAGTGACTAGTAGACTATCTAGTTCCAACCCCCCCCCCCCTCCAAAGTAGACTATCTACTGCAGAACTTGTTAGATCTCTGCTAGGAGAGGTACTAACCAGTGTTTTCTCAGCTGCTCAGGAAGGCAGAGATCATTTCAGTATGGCTTTAGAACAAAAGAGATAACACCCTGTAGGAGCTGAAGTAGTCAGTGAACGCCTTTAATGCACACATCACTTGTTCCTCCTGGCGGGACATTGGGATGCTCAACAAAGCAAGCAAGCCTCTGGCCCCATCTGTTCTGGTTGTTTTATTGGTTCTCACCTGGGCCACTTCTTGCATGCAGTATGGAAATAATGTTTTGCAGATGAGGAGTTTTGGAAGTGGACAGTTTTCCCAATAGCCAGATACAATGAACTGATGTATTTATTGATATATCGATAGCATAATAAGCTATTTTCCCATACCAAGATTTATTCTGCTTAACAGAGATAGCAATCCATGGGACCTTGGGCAGGTAACAGACACACACTGATCTCATAAAGATGTTAAAGGGTGCGAGTCAGCAGTTCCTGCAGGAATGTCATGACAGTGACACCCTCATTACTGAGAGCATCTTCTTTTGGACCCTGATCTTCCAGCTTTTCATTGCTGACCATATATTTCAGAAATCATTCTAGATTTTCAGCCTTATGATATACCAGACTAAAAGTTAACAAACTGGATAGAGTTTCTTAATAATGGAAACAGCAGTAAGCACAGTCTTGCTGAAAGCTACACCTCCTTGCCATGGTGGCTCACAGTCTTCACAGTTCCATGGTATGTATATCATCTAAAAGATCCTCAGAGCAGGAGCTTTTCACTTACTCTTTCCTGGCAAGGCTTCAGACACGTGTGATTTTCCATAAAAAGCAGCAGTGCCTGCAGCAAGAGGTCCTTTTCTTGGAAGATCCAAGTGTAGAAAACTTTCAGAGTCAACTATTTCCAATGACCTGCTCAGTAGTCCTACTGTCACCTGAAAACCATTGGCAGAAGGCAGAATTTAAAGCAGGCTAAAGCTGGTCTGATCCCTTCATCATATCCACCTGGAGATGAGCCAGCTGGAATGGGTAAATTACAAAGCTATTTAAAGCTACCTTCCTTCTCACTGCTGCTGCACCTACACTCACGTGAAGTGACCTTTCTGTTGACAGTTAAATGTTTTATCATCTTTTATCATTGTCCTATAGCAGTAAGGAGCATCATGTCATCTCAGCATCATTTTCTTCTTCATGCAGAAGAGGGTACCTGTGTTTTCATCTGTCACACTTCCTATGTGACTACCTATGGGGATTTGACCATACTGATTGTTTGTTCCACATCTCCAGAGATCCTACTGAGAGCTTTTTACTAGGTGATAATGTAGCACTAATTTAATCTTCCTTTGCAGCCTGATTCATACGTGCTTTTGTCCAAGTTACAAATACTGTTTATTATCTTCATTAACTGGCTAGGTGCTCAGTGTTCTGTTCCTCAGTCACCTCAGGGAGAAACCCAAAGGATCAGGTTTTGCCATATATTATCCCTGAGAAATGCACCCATTTTGATGGGGTTAAAGCCGGTAGTATTACATTCAGGCTTGCAGAGGAAACATTAATCTACTATCGCTATTCATTGTTATTGCAGCATGTGACTAAAGAGACATGGCTAGTTTGAAATTCCTGTTATTTTATAGAAGGTCCTGTAACTTGAGGACACTTGCCATGATGGAGGAATCTAACTATTTCCAAAAACGGCAAGAAAATGACTAGATTTAACAAATGAAAGTCCTTCATAAGTAAGATAAGGTAGCACAGCAATGATATCCTCTGGGCTTTACATAGTGTTTAATTACTGGACAGCTGGAGGGATTAATGCTTGTGCATTATGCCCTGGCTCTCAGAAATTAAACATGTACAGCTGCCACTTTATCACTGCTTAAAGTATTAGGGCCCCTTTGAAAGCAGTGGTAATTGCAGGAAAATCCCTATTGTTGTTTAGGAAAAATCTCAGCCCATAATCATATTTGTCCTGAGTTCCTTCAGAACAAAACAGCAAGAAAAAATGAGATTGGTAGCTACCTTTAATTGCATTCTTACAAGGAAGAATGAAGGTAGTTGCATTTTTAACATATTGGATGCTTGCTGTAATTAAATGTAAAAAAACTACATGAATTTGGTTTAGAGGTAAGGTAGTTGTTGCATAAATGAAGAATTAAACTCTAAAGCCAAGGGCTAAGCTGTGCCAGAGCTCTACCTGCAGAAGGTTAGGGAAGAATTGCACTTTTTTCCCAACCGTTGTTTCTTGAGCTTAGGTTTAAAAAAGAACAGGAATGTGTAATGTTCTGCAAATGGATTTTCCCAGTACTGAGAGGCGCCTCGCTCACCACAGCAGCCTTTGGTGGTGACCTCTGCACATTTGCTCTGTGCTGATCCCTCGTTACAGATGAATTGTCTCTATCGGTATGTTCCATGAATAATTTATTCTTTATAGCATAATAGATGCAAACACAATGTGAAAACAAGACAGTTTAGAGTTTGGTACATTTACTATGTTTCCTTGAAGATACGCTAGGGAAAAAGAATAGGTAGCATGCAAAGAACCTGCTGCAAGCACAGAGTTACACATATGCGCATCCTACACATCCCAGATAGTTTTTCCTTCATAAAGTTGTGGTAGAGTGGTATAAAAGAACTGGGTTTACACGAAGATTTGTGAATAATTATAATAAAAGCCTAATATTGCTTGACTGCATGTTACATGTGCACACACAAAAAAGCTTTGTCCTGCTGCTCTTCCTGTAGTTTAACAGAAGTTGTCTCTGATTCTTCTTTCCAATTTTACATGTCATACTGTCAGAGGAGAAAATATTGGCCTGTAGTTATGTTTATCTTCCGGGCAGTCTATCTTTCAACAGTTAGAGCTCTTGGAGTTGAAATAGCCAAGAAATTGCATCTCTTATTGGCAAATGTGATTGTGTTTCATATCCCTGAAGTGCTTTTTTCATAAGAATGGAGCTATAATTCTCAGCATATTCATCCAAAAAGCAAGGATCTGTTTAGTTTTATTAAGGGAAATCTTCTCTAGCTGTCAATGCCAACGAGCATGTTACGATGGCAGATTCGTGGGTAGGAGTTCCATCCTTCAGTGGCTATGGGTACATATGCGTTAGGCTAATTAACAAGTGCTTAGCAGTTATGCTTCCTGAGCATATGATCTGAAGACTGAATCAAAATTGGTTAGTTTGAACTCAGTAGAATCCTACGCAGAAGGGGACTGTAATGTCTGATGCAAAAGCAAAAAAAAAAGCTGGTTTATGAGTCATGTTAGTGGATAAAACAACATCTGAAAGCTATCTAAGTGGCTGAAAGACACTATCTTCATTCAGAGGAAGATATAATGGTTGGATTAACTTTGCTTATATTTTGCAAGAAATTAGTTTATTTGATAAAATATAACTAGGAACGTTTAGCTCACAATAAAATACCCTTCAATACACTTGTTTTTTACAACAAGTTTAAAATAATTGCTAGTATTGTACAATAGATTCTTTATCTCAGCCCAAATCCAGCAAAGTGCTGCCTTCTATTTCATAGCCATAGAAATTGAAGGGCAGATCCTAATGCCATAGAAATCTCACTACTATTAAAATGAGTGCAGTTAGCACACGACCCTTACACTTTTAATTGCAGTGAGTGTCACTCAGTGCTTAAATTTCCCATTTGAGTAGAAAATCTAAGACATATTTTCTAAAAATGAATGCTGTTCTTCTGTGGAATCATGGGTATGTTACATGGGTATGTTGTTTGCTGTGCCCCCTCATATCACATAGCTGAAAATAATTAGGGGCTGGTTGTTCCCTGAAAAGTCTGTCAATCTTCCTCCCTCTCAAAACCACCACAGTGCTCTTGCCTTTATGGGCTTTGTCATATATTGTAACCTTGAATGTGGCTACACTGAATTCTGCCACTTGTCTTCACTGTATCTCAATGGTTTTGTAAGGTGCTCTTCACTTCAGATCAGTTACCTTGCAAACTGTTTCATTTCAAAAGCATCTTTTTAATTCTTATTGAACCTATATCCAAATCCACTTTGAATCATGTTTTGGGGCCAGGGGGGAGGGGAGGAGAGATGCAAGAACTCTCAAGTGTTTTTTTGGTGTGTGCTCCAGAAGGGTTAATAGTGCCATATTCTAAATCCCATGAATGTTTAAGTCTAATAGTGAAGCAAACTGCAATAAGAAGTATCTCCTTTTACAGAGAATTCCTATCAAGCAAAACAGATTAGTGGAAATTGAGATTTTATGGGGCAGTGACCTTTTTGCTTGCAACATGAGCACTGCTCTGTTACTCATTACTCAGCTGAGCTAAAGCCTGTGAGCCCTCGACTGCTGAAGCCAGGCTTTTCTCCCTGCCTTTCGTGTTTATTCTGTTGGTTCAGAAACATCCTGGTAAATGTGGCTTTTCTTCTTCTTTTTCACAGATAGGCCTGTGTAGTGAGGTGTGTGCAGTTTTCATCGCGTGAAGAGTAGCTGCACAAGCATTAGTAACTCATGCAGCTTTGTAGTGGCAGTTGTTGCTTCCTTGTTCCTTATCAGTGTCCAGTAAAGATAAGTATTGTGGATTGTTACGGGATTCTCTTCTTAGTTATGGCAGCATAAAAAAAAACTTGATTGATTCTGGTGGAACAGTTCAGTTTGCCAACTGGTTAAACTGGTGCCATCCCTGTGCTCGGGAATGGGTGGGTAAGGAGGAAGTGGCAGGCCAGTAACATAGCTGTCGACCAACAGACATGGGTTTGAATTCCTTGCCTTTTCCGGTCAGAAAAAAAACAGAGCTTAATTTGCCAGTGTGACCAAAGTTAGTTTTTAAGATCTTGATGAAGTCTCTGTCCTGAGCTGGATATGAGAAACCAAAAAGCAATGGAAAAATGAGGCAGGTATAATAAGGGAATTCATGTCTCTGTATTAGCAGCTGAGACCAGAGTGGAAGACTGCCCAGTGGATGGAAGATGAGGTCAGTGGGGTAGGTTTTTCCTGGCAAAGTGTCTGGGATTTAAACTCTGCAATGGCAAAATTAAGTCTTGTTAATACAGCAAATTCAGTGCAGGCAGTCCTCACAACCACAGGGAGGGCTGTTGAATCCAGGAGGTCTGCATATGCAGAGTGTGGGTTTTGTGTCTACTGTCACAGGATCGAGACCCTGTTCAGTAATACTCAGTTCTGGTTGCTGGAAGGTTGTTTATATATTCCTCAGGAAAACAGGATTTTATGTGGTGCTATTAGAGCAGCTGTTAGTTACGTGAATATGATCAGATGTTTCTGAGGGATTTGCCAAATTGGTGTAATTTGTAAAATTGCCATTTTAATAAGCAAGTCATGTCTGAGGGAATAGCAGTGAGCTTGTCCCATACAGGTATCAATTTTCAGAGTCAGAAAATGAACCCACCAAACACATCTCAGCATATTTGTTTTCCATTTAAATTTTGGCTAGAACTAAACAACTCCAGTCTCATTCAGCTGATTATATTCCTATCAGAATATAGAAGGGCAACGATAATGTCTTTATCCCCATGATATTCATAGGGTATCTTGGATTTTAGCAAAAAGCAGCACAATATCAACCTTAGGCATTCTGACCATCTTTTTTTTGTTCCCAAGCTGTTTTGTTTTACGCTTAAATCCTCTACACTGGACTCGTTTGTTCTTATTTTGAGGTTATTTTTCAGTCACTTAACCAGGCAAACCTGGATAAACTTCCTAATGCTTTCCTGCTATGAAGTACAGTTGAGGCAACTGCAGGTATGAGTTAGCAACCTTATTGCACATCAGTAAGATTAAAGCCAGGGAAGAAATTGATTGTGTGCATACATTTTGCTTGTAAGCAGCTTCTCTCCATAAATTGTGGGGTTATAATTAATTCCATTTTCAGAAAATTAAGCCACTTTAAATGAATATATGATTCTCAGGAAATATATTCTAAATCAGTAAATACATTTTTGAACCAACTATTATTTATCAGCAGGGGCTTTGGCATCTGGTTGCTCCATTATAATTAACTAATAGTATGCAAATAGTGATGCACGGAATAGAAAAATAACTCATTTGTGTTGGAGGGGAGAGCGTGGCAAAGGCAGCAAGCACATGCAAATACTAATTTGCGAGAGTGTGTGAGATGGCTCCTTAGCTACATTAGTGATGTGAACAATATCAGGAATTACTATTCCTTCTGCAGTCTTCATCTATATGGGCTTTTCGGTATCAATCACCATAGCAACAACCACTGTTAGTAGTGAGGCTGCAATTCAGCTGCATTATTCCCTCCATGGGAGGCCTGTCATTTTTTCAGAGCAATGCACTTCAAGGTCATCTTCATTTACCTCCATCTCTTTTGCCGTCCTTTCTGGAGGGTAGCTTTCCATGGGAAAGTTGTCCTTCTAGGCATGAATCCGTGCTTTAAGGACAGACGTTTGTCCAGAAATCTGTATGAAATACTCAGATATTAGGTAAGCACACCAGTTATCTGCAGACAAAACAAATAATTTAGATGCAATTAATCCTGAAAATAAATAGAGTTTATATAAAACTAGCATGCTGACAGCACTGGTAACTGAACTGGGAATTCCAGCTTAATTTAGCCTGTCTGGATTCTGTGACCTCCTTATCCAGTACAGAGATCAATTTATGTGGGCTGTGGTAGCTGGGTTTGCACTTCATGCAGAATAATTGGGCAAATGAAGCTCGGTCATTCTACTTCTGCAGTCAAGTGGAGCTCAGACCCTAAACCTCACAAGCTTAGGATAAGTTCTGAAGTCCACCAGTCTCTCCTGCCAGTGTTGAAGTAGTGGAAAATCACCAGCAGATCTCTCCCTCCCCAGTGCAAAGGTTGTATGTGCAAATCATCCTTCACCTTCTTTAGAAGATCCTTTATCAGATCCTTTAAGGAAACAAGAAATTTTGAGCCACACTTTTATTGAAGTTGCTCTGGGGAGGGTGTCAGAAAAATACAGTGTAATGATTCATATTTTCTTGTCTTGCACATCAGTAATTGCCGTTGTCCACTTTACCACAAATTTTACCAAATAATTCTATTTTTTTAAGCCATTCATGTAATTTTAAGTGGAACTGATTTTTTGGAGACAAGAGATTAATTAAATACCTGACTCCTACTGGAAAGCTACAAAATCTTTAAAGATTACCAGTGGCAGCAGTTCTAGTCCATTGTACATAATTCCCAGCTCCTATGGATGAATAAATATCCTGTTTGTTTCATATTTTGAGTTTTACCCTGATTTGAGGATCCCTGCTTGGTGTAGAGGTGTCCACTGTAGCAACACTCTGAGAACTGTAACTGCAAAAAAATACACATTTGTACAAAAAGTGCTTTTTCTCTGTAAGCATTCAAAAGCATGAGGTAGAATTAGTTAAATTTTTTTGGTGCAGAGCCTGAGTTAAGATTTTTCCTGCTGCACCAGATTACTCGCTAAAGCCTCTGGTTAAATCCTGGCTCTGGGCAAAAGAGAAGCAGCCAGTACTAAAACACTAACTCCACAACTGCAGTCTCTCTCTTCTCTTTTTTTCCTTTCTGTTTTAAACTTCCTCTATTCAAAGACTTTTTCTGCTCCACTCTCCTCAGGAGACAGAAAAAGACTGCAGCTGTGAGGCAAAAGTGGTGACAGTTGTGCTCTATGTGTTGGTATATAGTACGAGGCAGAAATTAATGCAGAACACCTCTGGAATATATTATCTATAGGCCAGAGCACATGTACACATTAATTTAGGTTTGATATTTTGCTTCCTAAAACTATAAAGAAGCTTAACAGATTACAGTACAGTTGGTTAAACACTTCTTGACAAATATTTCCAAGTTTTCTGCTGGGATCACTATATCTGAAGTAGCTTTTGCATCTCGGAGTACAACATTTATTAGTTTCTTTGGCACTAAGGCAAGCAAGCTAATATTAGTTTCCTTTGTTTTGCACAGATAAGCTTACAGTGGGGCAGGCAGCAAAATCAGGGACTGCAAACAAATTGCTCAAGTCAAAGAAAAAATACCCCAGTGATTGTTTAATTACTATTCACACATTTTCTCCTGAAATGTGATGGAACTGCCTAGGCATTCTAGCATATTTGTGAAAGGAGATGTGAAGTAAACTGGGCCTTTGCTTTCCTATCCTCATCTCTCCAGGTGCTATGTAAGATGATTTGTAGTGCTAGTTTTTACAAGATTCTTCAAACCATGCAGCAGGGGCTCCAAAGAGCACAGGCATGCTGGCTCTTGCCTAGGTACAGAGGGATTATAAGCAGCTTTTCTCTTGTGTTGCCTATTTGTGCCAGAGCAAGCTCCCAAGTGGCTGGAAGCTGCAGACTTTGCTTTATCCTGGCATGCCTTGCAGATTTTAGCTGTCAGAGAGGATAATGGAAGTGTGAGAGGAATTGGGAGGTTATCTGTCTTCCCATGGCCACCAGGAGAGCCAACTGCGCAAAGAGATGGAGATCTCTGCTGGAAACCTGTGTGACACAGAAGGAACTGTCCCATATGTGCTGACCTGAAGATGAGCATTAGGTCTTTAAATGAAGAAAAGAGCATTTTTATTTCTTGAGTTCACTAGAATGTGCCTAGAGCAGCCTTCTCTAGTGAGGGACCATGTGCTCCCATTTGGTACTGCCACTGGCTGCTAGTGCATGCACTGCATTGATCCCTGTCTCAGCTCTGATGGCTGTCCAGTGGCCTTCTTGTCATGACACACTGGTAGGAGCCTATCACTTTTACTGGCTGTCCCAGCAGTGTGTGGGTGCTGTAATTGCAGGCAGGAAGATCTGAGCACAGTCAGTGCTGGTGCCTCTTCCTCTGGCTTTAGCTGTGTTGAGTGAGTTACAGGAATTAATCCCCACCTGAGGACTCTGGTGGTGGGAAGGGGGGAGTTAGCAACAGCCAGACTGCACTGCTTGTTTAGCGGAGGGAGAACTCATAGTCTAGTGCTGTCATCACACTAAATTTAATATTTAAAAGGAAATAAAATAATCATGACCATGCGATTTTTCTAGCCAGTAATTCACAAGCTTCACTGAGAAAGTTCTCATGAGGGGTTGCAAAAGCTGAAGTGCTGCTATTTTCTGGCTGCAATTATCAGTAATTTTATATCTGTGCTGGGATTTGTAGGTACAGGGGAGAAGCTTTTGTGCAAACTTCCATTGTCTGTATCCCACACATATGTTTATCAGTCGTTAATTTGCCAGTGCAGCAGATTTCTGAAGGATCTGAAAGAAAATGCATACAGACAGAAGGAGGGGTGGAGGTGGGACCAGGGAAACAACGAGGGAAAAAGATGGGCTTATTACCATTGGGGGGAAGGAAATTAATGCACATTTGGAGTGTGTGAATCGTTCAACCTTGACCAGAAATTAGGGATCAAAGGACTATGCAAGATTCTGCTCATTGATCTATTTCTGAGATTCATCAAAATAATGCCAGAAAAGCAATTTCTTCTTCTCAGCCTTGATCTGTTACAGAAACTGTACATAGCCCTAGAAATGTTCCTGTTTCCTAGTTCCCTTTTTAAATAGATTGGTAAGATTATAACTGTGACCTTACATTTCCTACATTTCCACTTGTCACTCCCGTATTATGCATCACCTGAAGAGAGTGTTAGGTTATACAGCTGTGTACCGATCAGTAGGGTTAATAGATTATTTATAGTTATGGGATAAGGATAGAAAAGTATGGTCTATGAAGAAAAAGAGCAGTATTTGGGTGAAAAATTTAGCATTTGAATGGTCTTGATTCTCCTTTGCAAAGAAGAGGTTTTTCTGGATACTTGTCCACCAGACTGTGCTATATTTCATGTCCGTATAAGAGGGATTCATCTCCTATTCTTAGTTGCCTTATCTCAGGTCCCTCTGTTTGGAGATGAGAAATAGAAGCCACTCCAAGGGACAGTGCTTGTCCCAAGGTAGGTGGCAGGAGTTGCTTGTTGAGTGCATCTTTCTATATCCAGAATACTCTACTGGGTACAGAAGGACCTTGAGCAACCTTCCTGAACCAGATGATACTCTGGTGTTTAACACAAGATGCTCCTTTGATGACCACACTCTGTTGCATTTAATTATTGATGTCAAGTTGGGCACAGCAGCCTGCAGCTGAGATTCTCTTTAACATTTATCCCTGTTAGAGAGATCTTGGGTTGTAGTCAGTGCATGGTAGTATAGCATCAAGTAAGGCAAACTTCCTTTTTCTTCTAATCAGGCAGATTGCTATTCTGGTAGATACAGTAACATCTGGAAAGCTTGGGAGTAAATGGGACAGAACACAGGGCAGGAGGGGAGAGGTATATGTACTGTCACACTGTGATGTAAAATTATGGGCTGGTTAAGTTAGATACCCCAGCAAGTTTGCAAGCTGGAATGTAAATATGTATCTGTGTACAAGTGCACATATTCTTAATTGCTAGATAAATAGACTTTCATTCCAGGTATAAAACAGACATAATATTTCAATAGAATACTGCTGGGTTCCTTTTGTTGGCTGAAGGCTGGGCTATGACAACTCCTTTACTCAGATTCTGCTGATGCACTTGCCACTACAGTGGTTGGTACTATCTGAACTGTGTGGTTTATCCCAGGGGTTCCCAGTGGTAAATAGTTCTGCTTCCGAAGACAAAAAGACTCCCAAGCACAATGTACAGAAAAACAACCTTACTATAATTTATTAGTATATATTTATTGCACTTGTAATTTATCAAAGCCGTCACTTTCCTGTATATGACTGAAACTGCAGAAGCAGAATTATTTTAAAGTAACTACCTAAAAGTGCTTAGGGAGAATGTCTTACAGGGTTGTGGTTGTGTCACACCTCGACAAAATACAGTGACTGTGAGCTGCACATTTTTTGAAGTACCTGAAAGTTTCAATTGAGCAGGCTTCTCTGGTTCAGCTGCCCATTAGGCTTGAAGAGGAGAGTACTCGGCTTCTTATCTGTCAAACGCCTCATTTGTATGTTAATGCTGAGTTGTGATTTCCAGGGAAGGCGTTCAGTGTGTTGTAAAGGGCCTTACTGGCAGATTGCAGCTAAATTGATGCTCGACTCACTAAATATTTACCCTACACATCCCACTTAATATGTCCAAAACCAGGCACACTGTGAAATCCTGAAACCTGATTCTGTGCTTGTGAAAGTCAGGAAGCTAATAATGTCAGTGTGGAGCAGAGTGAAGGGCTGTGACGTCCACCAGTGCGTGCCAGTGCACCTCCAGCCCACCCTGCAACCTCCATGCTCTTTCCTTGCTGCCACCCCATACACTGGGGCTTGCCCTCGCCTCAACACCAGGGCAGTGCTGCAGCTGGCCCCCCACTTTTCCTACCTGCACTTCTTGCAGCCCTGCTGCCCTTGTTCTTCAGTGCTGCCCATGGAGGATGCATGCTGTAGCACAGCTGGGGAGATGACCACTGTGTCTTCACTTGCTCTTTGTAGTTTACCATTGCAAATGTAATGTTCTGGGTTAGGACAGTCAACATAATGCTTTTATGTCCTTGCCCTCCCCCTGTCTCAGATGTTCCTAATGTGCTAGAGCTGACACAGTGGTGAGGAGCAGGTTGGAGACTCACAGCTCACCTGTTTGTTTCTGTTCCCAAGCCTGTTCTCCCAATGAGTTCCAGTGCAGTAACAAGTCGTGCATCTCCATCATCTTCGTGTGTGACGGTGACAATGACTGCGGGGATGGCAGCGATGAAAGGAAATGCTCCCCTCTGACCTGCAACCCAAATGAGTTCCAGTGCAACAACAGCGTGTGCATCCCAGAGCTGTGGGTCTGCGATAACCAGCCGGACTGTGAGGATCAGTCAGACGAGTCCGTGGAGAAGTGCGGCTACGATGCCAAAGCCCTCAACACCTGTGCGGCTCATGAGTTTCAGTGTGGCAATGGTGAATGCATTCATCTGAACTGGAAGTGCGATGGGGATGAAGACTGCAAGGACAAGTCTGATGAGCAGGATTGCCGTGAGTGTCTGCAGGGCTGGGACAGGGCTGAGGGCCCTCTTCTGTGGGGGAGAGGGGCCCTGTGGGCTGTTTTTTAAGGCAAGTCTTTGATGTCTGTGCAGCAACTGTGCGCCTGACAAGGAGTGTTTTGTGTCCCAAATGGCTTGGTGCCCAACCCAGCAGGGTCAGGTATATTCCAGACTTCCTTTTATCCTTTTTCCTTGAGGATTTAGAAAGGAGGTGCAAGAGCTGTTGGATGGTACCATGCCTCAGAAGAGATCCATTTCACTAGAAAGGCAATGAATGGAAAATAGAAAAAATGTTCAAAGCCCTCAGGCTGCATGATGGGGTCGCAGCCTGGAGGTTAGAAGCCACAGTGGTAAAGGGAATATATGATCATCAGGAAAAGAAATAATTAATTTTCTGCCTCTGAAGTTAGAGTATATGGAACAAGGCAGTCAGGAGCAGTACCTCTGAAGAATCCAGTTGGAAATGCACTTTGAGCTTAGCTTGATAAGGCACAGAGCTAATAAATAATGGATTTCTTTTCAGCTGGCTTGATGTATATAACATGGTATTGTTGCTGTGTGTGGTATTTTGAATGTTTCATCCATTTTTTAGCCACTAAATGGTTCACACTGGTCACTTACCTGAGGAGGGAGAGACACAAGAAACTAAGAGCAAAATGTTGTGCTAAAATATTCATAGTGACAAGATTGAAATAAAATATTTACATAGCTGTATATATTTAGCAGCCTTGACATTGGGCCACCTCTGGGGAGGAAGGCAGCAACTAGCTGCAGAGAACAGACATTCTGGCAAAGGTGCCTAAGAAAATTTACCACTTTTGCCAACACCATCTTTTCATACCCATGACAACCCATGGCAGATTTAAATTCAGTGGCAGCTCTAGCAAGAGGAGGAGGATGTAGTAAGTCCTGGATACCACTGGTTACACTGCAGGAGAGTGGGGAATGAGGCACAGGTAACCCTGGAACTGTTATGCCTATAAAAGAGGCAAGGACTCTCATGAGCAGAGTAGGTGAAGCCAAGTATATTCTGTTAGGAAGAGAACAGTTTTGACTGCTGTGTACATGGATATTATTGCTAACAACCCCCTTCTGAGTATGAATGGATTAGGTAGGATGCCTCTTTCTTCATCTCCAAGAACAGATACAGGAGTAGACAGAGCTCTTGTGTGGCATGTACCCAGGCAGTACTTCCCGTGACTGAAGCGTTGCAGGGACAGTGGGGTCAGGAGACAAAGCTGGGTCTTGGCATCCATATCAGTGTGAAGTGACTGTAAGAAGGCTGGGCAGGAGCATGTCCAGTGGAGGTGTGTACTACTAGCTGAGACAGCCTGTGGTGTTTGGTACCTGTTTTCATGGAGACCTCCTGCAGGCAATCTTGTACTTGTGTCCCTTATAATCAGGACATAGTGGCCAAGCCCACATAGCACATGCAGGTGAAGAACTGGTGTCCGGGGCAGGAGACTCCCAGTGGAGCTGATCTCTGTCCCACAGGTTGCATTCCCTGCAGTGGTGGCAACCTGGCAGGATGGCTGAGTTTAGACAACTTAGAAGTAGGAATGGTGAGCACCCTTGCATTCCCAAATGGAGAAGAGGGGAGCAGCTTATAGGTGGTGCTTTCTGAAGCAATGTCTCTGAAACTTCAGTCTGTTGTTTCAACTTGAAAGGAATTGTTCTAAAGTCTTTCACAGGCCCCATTTATTTTGATGCTGTGGGGTGAGAGTAGTGCCCCAGGTACCTTGTTGAGGCAGATGCAGCTCTCTGTTCCCCAGCTTTCTCTCCTGGATCTGACAGACACTGTCAATATCCAGCTGAGCTCAAACTGCCGAGATGTGAGACCCAAAAGCAGCACAGCTCCAACAGCAACCCTCAGCTACAGAGCAGCTTCATCAAGTAGCACTTCCAGGTACTCCAAGGGCAGCCTCCCTGGGGCAAAGACGCAGCTGGACACCGCTGCAGCACAGCACAGTGCTGACAACCAGTGGAGGAAGGAGGAAATGTGGCAGAGCTGACTTGAGACAATAATATCTCTGACTAGCAGAGATTCAGCACTTGAAGTTTTTTCTAAGTCTCAGCACAACACAATGTGCAGCTTATCTGCCCAGGAGAAACGAGCATGTGAGCTGCTCCTGCTGCTTTCAGTCTTGTGGTCCAGGAAACAGTGGGATTCAAAGCACCATGTTTTAGCTACTCCACTGCTCCTCTGTACAGAACGGCTGGTTCTGCCGTTTTCAACCATGCAAGCCAAGAGTCACCCCGGTGCCACAGATGTGCCTGTTGCTGTTTACACCACCGGACAGGGGGGAATCTTTAAGCCAGGAGAGGACTACTGGGTCAGGGATCAAAACTAAGTTTGCTTCCCCATCCTAAATGCAGCTGTTGCTTGAGTGCACATGTCTGCAGTAAGAAACAGCTGCATTTAGGATGGGGAAGCAACCTTAGTTTTGACCCCAGAGCTCTGGAAACTCAGTATCACTGCTCATCTGCTGGACTGAAGAGTTTAGGAATTGACCTTTATTTTTTCCCCTTCTCGATAAATTCTGGTTTTGAGATCAGTACCATGAGTTAGAGGTGTATGACAGTGCTCTATCCCCTTAGCATCAGGGATGGCATAAGTACCACTAGGCTTGACTTGGTTAAAACTGAAGATACCAGCACTACATCTCCTCTCACAAATGGGAATCGTTTGGGGTTTGCACTCTATAAAAGGGAGAGTTGGGAGCTAATGCTTTAAAAAAAGAATGTCATGAGGCCATCACCAGTCATTTGTTGTAAGCATTTTGGGGTGATAAACGAGGAGAGCAGAAATGAAGGGTGACAATCGGTGAACGTGTTTTGGCAGCAAGACAGCAAATAAATAGGGAATGAATCATTTCAGGAAAGCTGTGTGAGAACATGGAGTGGCTGGGGTATTTCTTTAGTATATATACCTTTATGTATATATGTATTTATAAAATTAACATTACATTAGATATATTAGTCTCCAAATCTGGAATTACTATATTTTAAAATACCCTTTGCAGCTCACATTAGGGCATCTAGGAGGGAGACTAAACAATGCAAATAGAACAGATCCCTTGGGACCTCACCTCACACTTTTGTGCCTTTATCTCCCCATCTATTAAATGGGATTGATGCATTTTGCAAATGCAGGGATTTTCTTGAGGTGAAGTTTATTTGGGGATATGGAAACAGAAGACACAAGAAACATATGCTGAGACTTGGAATCTGGAATGTATCTGCTGAATTTGAGCAGTACAGCTTTGAGCCCAGTATTTGCAAATGGGAAGTGTGTCTGTCTGAGTGTGCCTGTTAATTTAGCAGGGCTTTGGTAAATCGTTCCATATTTGATTTGCAGAGCAGAGGAGATGGCTGTAAAACTGCTGAGATTTCCCTGGTTTAAACCCTCCGAAATAGCACAGCAATTTTCTGAACATCTTGTGCAAATAAGCAGCACAGCTCTTCCCTCGTCTTAGGATATTGCTCTGCTTTGGGAATGGCCCTGATGGCAACCTGCTGTCAACTCTGCCAGTGGTGCTGAGATGGGTTTGTGTCCCAGCTTCAGGATAACAAAGTTCCTGGCCCTCTTCCCTCAAACTTATGCTCTCCAGGCCAGGTATAAACATAGTCTTCTCTCTCCTCCTACTGAAAAATGCACCAAGAAATAGAAATGCTGTATGTATACCTTAATATCTTTGTGATCAGTAAGAGCTGTTACTGCATCTGCTCTTTTTAGTCTGTTAAAAGTCTCAGGGGCCATTC
The DNA here is from genome assembly GCF_012275295.1 of Melopsittacus undulatus. Taxonomy (NCBI): domain Eukaryota; kingdom Metazoa; phylum Chordata; class Aves; order Psittaciformes; family Psittaculidae; genus Melopsittacus; species Melopsittacus undulatus. The sequence goes on from NC_047532.1 coordinate 14,825,068, forward strand.
CTCACAGCTTTGCTTGAATGAGAAGTGAGCCAGGAAACCAAGCTTGACCTCCAAACTTCTCTCCCTTCTTGAAGCAAAAGCTTTGGGCAGTGATGTTGTACAATCCCACATGCATGTTTTGCAGTCCCTCTAGCAACTGAGCTAAGAGCTGTGCTGTCATTTCTCTCAGTCTTGCTTGTTCAACATTGTCTTCACAATTCCTGCAAAATTTTCCTTCATCTTGTTTTAGGATTAGAAACCTTTCTATTCTTAGCATCTAACTATAACTGCTTTTTAGAAGAGCTTTGAAGATTACAGTTGAGAACAATTAGTAGGCTTTGTAATGCCTATCTTCCAAATCTGTAGCTGTTGTCATGCAGATTTACTTGATAAAATGGAGACCTGTTCCTGCTCTTGCAAAGACTCCAATTAGCTTTCATTCCATGTTAAACTTTTGTGGGAGTTAATACTTGAAAGAGGTGAAGTAAACTGGTTTTCATGTTGGGGGTGAAGACAAGAAATAATTGCAGCATAGGTATTTTCGGCTAGGCAGTAGGAAAAGCTTTGCAATGGCCAAGGTTTAGCTCAGAAGAGGTCAAGAGTGGGAAGGTGGTCTCTCTATTGGCAGGGCTTCTCCAGGCAGGTGGTTGTATGCAGCCGGAACAGTTCAAGCACAAGTGCCTGTGCTTCACTGCAGGAGCTCTCAGTGCCACTTCCAAATGTGTGGTCTGCTTTTTCCAGACCACAGCTTTGCTTCCTCCTCTCCTTCATTTTTCTCCATTTAGAGCAGTAGTCCCCATATGCTTAGTTTGGAGCTGCTGTCCCAGATGTCCCACTGAGGTTTCCCATTTCTGTGCCTGGGTTTATTAACTGAAATGTGGCAACACAGCTGGTCCCATAACTCTTTTTATTGCTTGGGATATTTCTCTCTTTTCAGCTCTTTATGAATATAGTGCATATGGCTTTCCTCTCCAAGGAGCAGTGCTATTTCCAGACTTTCCTCATGTGAATACCGTGTATTTCTAAAGGCAGGATTCCTCCCTTCCCCCACCAGCCCTGCAGTTGTGGCTTTTCCTGTCTGTTGTGCCCCTTGCCAGCTGAAGATGCACCAGAGCTAAGTCCAGTGAAGTGGTCATGAATCCAGATCCTGTGTCCTGTGGGATGCAGTCACCAACAATACCTAGCCTTTGTGCAACTGATACTTTATGGTATCGATGCTAACTCATTTCATATCTGTGGCTAGTCCTGAGTTGTCTGCAAGTAGTAATTTTTATATTAGAACCAGTTTGTCAAATTGTCAGGGAAGATCTGCCACATAGCTCTCACCTCCATGTAGTAACATTAGTGCTGACCTCCTGTAGCTATTCAGAGGCAGTGATTTTCTGTCATGTGATACCAGGACATAATCAGCAAGATAGAAAGGTTAGAATCAAGAGCTCTCCAGGGTGTGCTGCCTTAATAGGATTTGAAGACAACGTCTGTAAGATGGGCCCTTCAGAAGTAAGCTGCAGAATATGTCCCAGGAATGAGGAGCTGGTTTTGCCAGTGAACTGCAAAAGCTGCAGCCTTTTGCTGGCTAGTAAGTGCCTGTACCCTTCTTAGCACAAGTCTGGACCCAGCTAGGGAGGTCTCTCATTTGTGTAACCTTGGGGAGGGAAACTTGACTGCTTTTAGTATGACAGGGAATTGCTTGAAAGAGTCCAGTGCAGAGCCACAAAGATGATGAAGGGAGTGGAACACCTCCTTTATGAGGAGAGGCTGAGGGAGCTGGGTCTCTTTAGCTTGGAAGAGACTGAGGGGTGACCTCATCAGTGTTTACAAATATGTAAAGGGTGGGTGTCAGGATGATGGAGCTAGGCTTTTTTTCAGTGATATCCAGTGATAGGACAAGGGGCAATGGGTGTAAACTGGAGCATAGGAGGTTCCATGTTAACATCAGGAAGAACTTCTTTACTGTAAGAGTGACAGAGCACTGGAACAAGTTGCCCAGGGAGGTTGTGGAGTCTCCTACGCTGGAGATATTCAAGGCCCGCCTGGACAAGTTCCTGTGTGATGTACTCTAGGTTACCCTGCTCTTGCAGGGGGGTTGGACTAGATGATCTTTCAAGGTCCCTTCCAACCCTTGGGATTCTGTGATTCTGTGAAGCAGCTGCACAGAAGATCACTTAGCTATGTACATCAGTGCAGCTGTGTGTTTTATTTTTCCCCCCAACTTTGATATTTACCAGATTTTTTTTTGAGTCTGTAAGAATCTGACGTGAGCAAATGAGCTTTGGGCTTGAAATCTGGCCTGAAGCTGTCTAGGTGGTTTTTGCCTGTAACCCCAAGGAAACACCAATTTGCAGTGCAGTGAAGCTCTTCTGCCACCTTCTATCTGTTAGCTCATGGGCATTTAGTAACCTGAATGATATGTCTGAGTTACTAAGCTTTGTTCCCAGCGTGGCCACACTGGCTTTGGCAGAGTCAATACATGTATGTCTTGCCCATGTCCTTAGCCTGAACATGTTTTGAAATATTTCTTAAATACAACTTTTTCTGAAGGAAGGAGAGCTAAGAAGCTCTCCTTTGCCTTTCCAGTGCCACTTTGCACTCCTAGTCGGAAGGCAGCCTGGCCTCTCACACAGAGTTAGGACCCCAGGGAGGCTCCACTGCTAATAGTTTTGCTGCCTGCTTGTTTTCTTGTGTCTTACCCAAGAAGCTTTACTGCCTGCACTATTCTGTTTTGACTAGATCTGGTCATATGGGTTTTGGGGCTCTTTTCTCAAGGATGTAGAGAGTGATCTGAGGTGGCAGAGGGGCACAGGATCTGCCTCAGTTGCTTTGGTGGAAGCAGCCAATGCTTTATGAGATTTGCTGACAGAGACTACAGAACTCCAGCAGTGTCAGAGTACATGACTTAAAGGTACCACAAAAGATTCAAGTCCTGTGTAGCTAATGCTTGGATGCATTGTCTTAAAGCTCTGGTGACCTGCCAGCCGGATGAATTCCAGTGTGGTGATGGGACCTGTATCCATGGAGCAAAGCAATGTGACAAGGTGCATGACTGTCCTGACAACAGCGATGAGGCAGGCTGCATACAAGGTAGGTACAGAAAGATCTGCAGTGCTTACACTCCATGGTGTGAGCCTGTGAGAGCTGTGTGGCCATTGGAAGGGAAAGAAGCCTGTACTGCTCCTCTGGGCCATAGTGGGCTGTTCCTGTAGAGAGTTTTAAGCCGTTCTGGCAGTGGGGTTGCATGGGAGAGATGATTGTGCTGACCCTGCAGACTGTAAGACCTGAAAAGTACCTTGCATGATACTCAGGCTTAATGTTCATTTGCTTAATCCCATCCTATTTCTGCTAATGGCACTCTCTTGAAGCTTTATGTCAGGCTGTTCATTGTCACCACCCTCGTCTAACTTAGTTGCTTTCCTCTCTTGCCCGAAATGACAGAGTCAGCATGTGAAAGTCCCAGCAAGTTTCAGTGTAAGAGTGGAGAGTGCATTGACGGAGGCAAAGTGTGCGATTCACATAGAGACTGCAGGGACTGGTCTGACGAGCCTCTGAAAGAATGTGGTACAGTACTTGCCTTCTACGTGTTGCTCCTGTTGTAACTGCTTCCCCTCTTCTCCATCTGGTGCTCACAGCTTTGAGTGTAACCACATGTAGCTGCTAATGCTATTTCTCACTCTGCTTCTCTTTCCTTGCCTTTATTCTTTCATCACCCTTCATATGAATATAATTAGTAGCCTAGTCTGATCATCTGTAAGTTTGAACTGTGCCCTTTTCAGCTCAGCTTTTATACTTGGAGGGACGTATGAACTGGGCATGGGTCTAGGAAGCAGGAATTCCCCCTCTCCTCAGATATTAGTGTCCTCTACAGCACAGACCAGTTTTTTTAGCCTTACTGCCTAAATTATCTCTGAATTGTAAGACAATCATAGCATCATAACAATTTAACACTGGGAAAATACTTCTGATATGAAAACATGTAGAGAGATAATTGAGAGATGACTTCATTATTTTTTGATTTTACATGTTGTTGCTGCTGCTTCCCTTAGAAATGACAGCAGGTAATTCTCTGCAGCTTCCTGCTCACTCTGGGCTGGTGACAATGCTCAAGCCATAAGAGCCAGCTCTGCATGTCAGAGTCAACAGAATGGAAAGCCCACACCAGAGAGCTGTGCCACTCTCACTAGGGCAGCTCCTCTGTCACCTTTCCCTCCCACCAGACACTGTGGGCACCAGCCCCGATCCGCAGTATTACTCAGACACACTGGATTTGTTTCCCAGTGCAGAAATGTCTCGGGCAGAGAGACTCTTTCCATGATGTCATTCATGGAGCACCAGTAGCATGGAGCTCAGTGCCTGCCTTAGAAATAACTCACATGCAGGAAACACTGTCAGTCTTTCTTCTGTATCAGTGCCTACTGAGGATGCTCTTACCTTGTGCTTTCAGTATGTCCTTGTTTCCTTCTTACACTAATCCACATCTTCCTGTCTTTCTGAGTGGGTGTTGTAACTTGTCTGTCTGTGGAGGTCTCTCAACAAAGCTAACAGCCCAGTTTGTCTCAGGAGACAGGGCAGTGGCACAGCTCAGCTTGGTGCCCTGGCTGACAAGGTGCAGTCCCAAGCTGGCAGTGAAGTGTGGTTTTGAGTCAGGAAGCTGAGCAGAGAATAGCCCCCAAAGAAAACATGTTTCTTTGAGTGATGTGGATTGCTGTGAATGTAACACCCACACAGAAGTAATCCACACAGAAGGCAGGAGATGCAGGACATGCTCCTCATCTTGGTGTGTCTGTCTAGCTGTGTGCTAGACGCTGCAGTGCCCTCCAAGATTGCCAAAAGAAAGCACGACAGAAGACTGAGCATCACTTGTCTTATTTTAGGCAGGCAGTGAATATACTGCTGAACTTAGGTAATGGGCAGCAGCTGCCCAGCAGAAAGAGAACAGGCTCATGTCTCTGCCAAGCTCCTCCTCACCTCCAATTGAGAAATGCAGCAAGTGAACCAGCACTTAATTTACAGTCTCTCCAATCCACAAAGTACCTCTGAAACTATGGGAATCATCTGAGTGAGTTTGCTTGTTAGTTGAAACAGCCTTTGTAGTATTTTGCAGAGAGCAGTTGCGCATGTTTATGACCCCATTTTCTGGAGTTCTGTGCAAGGACAGGAATATATGATACCCATTAATAAACATCAGTGACAATGCACAGTGACTCTGTGGATGTCTTCTTGGAGCCTAGTGAACTTGCTCTATTAATAATGTATTGATATCTGTATGTGTGTGGCTTTGATAGGAAGGTGAAAGCATCCCAGAGCTGAGATGGGGTTCCTTCTGGCATGGCATTTTCCTAGTCTTCCTGACTTCATTAGCTTGTGGTTGTTTTCATTTTCTTCGAAGAGCCCTAGTTTAATGACTCTGCTATACTGCTCACCTGCAGTGTGCAAGGAAGCAAGAAATAAGAGATAAATGAAAAATTCGCCTTTAAATTGCATTATAGATTGAAGCGGATCAGTTTTGCTTGTTCTAGTTAGCCCACTATCCCTGAAATCCCACAGCTTCTCTTCAGCATTCTTACTTAGAGAGAGGACTTCTACACCTTGCATAGGTTAATTATAACAATAAATGTTATTTCTGACAGGAGACCTGCTTTCCTCAACTTCTCGTGCAGTTCCGATTACAAGAATCCACATAGTCTGTTTTTCATTTCAGCACTTGAAGGCAGGATCAGAAAGGTGGCCTTGGGATCCAATAGGGACCCAGGAAAGGACTGGGGCTGTTACCTCATAAATTGCACACTTGGGCTGATGCAGGCTGCCAGCAGAGGCTGTAGTGTGGGATGTGCCTGTGGGAGGACTGTACCTCAGTGTTAATGGAGCATCTCTGACAGACTGTACTGCGGTGTTTTCTGGAATTTTCACATAGATCATTCCTTGGAGCTAGATGGGAAAATAGTATTTCAAAACAGCTGGCCCCTGGGAGGTGAGACTCCCCCAGCATGAATTATTAAAGCTCAGAGAGACTGTTCAGAAAAATCAACATGAACCAGCTCATGGGGAAGAAGGAGCCTCCTGGAGAGAGCCCTTAGGTCCCTTGGAAGTTTCTCACATGTGGCAGAACATGCTCAAAGCAGCAGCTCTCTGATGGGATGAGATGCAGAGACTCACATACACTGTATCCCCAGGGCTCCCTGTTCGTTTAGGCACTAGCTTTTCAAATGATCCTACAGTGTTGGTTTGGAATAATAAAGAGCTAGAAAGTGATATGGTGGTGGCTTCCTATCTGTGAAGTCACTCATATGCTCTGTGGCCAGCTCCTGGCTACCAAAAGCTATGATATATGGGAAAATGTCTCAGGATATCTCTTAATTTTGTTCAGTCTTACAACTAAATGTTACAGATAATCTGTGTATCCCTTTCAGGTATTAATGAGTGCTCTATGAACAACGGTGGTTGCTCACACATATGCAAAGACTTGAAGATTGGTTATGAATGTGAATGCCCACCCGGATACAAGCTTCTGGATAAAAAAACGTGTGGAGGTAATTTACATGCAAACAGCAGTCCCTTGTGTTTCACCATACAGAGACGTGATTATATTCACTTCAGCGTTGCTCCATCACAGATGGTTTGATTTCAAGTTATTGATGGGTTTCAAACACTCCTTTCAGACATAGATGAATGTGAGAATCCAGACGCTTGTAGCCAGATCTGCATTAATTACAAGGGGGACTACAAATGCGAGTGCTACGAAGGATACGAGATGGACACCCTGTCCAAGAACTGCAAAGCTGTAGGTAAGACAACACCGCAGGCACTTCAACTCTGCTTGCTCAACATCCCAACTCTGATAAGAAAACGTGCTTGCAGGGCTTAGGCTGGAGGAACAGAAACAAAAGGAAACTAGCAAAGACATTTCATTCCAAGCAGCACAGAACTGCTGCAGTGATAGCAGATGCGTCTCTAGGCAAGAACTACTGATCATGCAGATCAGAATATTTTAACAGTGTACAGAGCAAGATTACAGTCACTAGCTGGCTGTTTGAAGCTGAAACTAGGAAAGAAAGTCTTTTGACAGGTGTTATTAAAAACAGTGCAGCAAAAGCATTTAGTGGTGGTGCTGTTAAAGGAAGAAAACATGCCAATTAAAGCACAGTGGGTTAGCCACCTCGCCACCCTCCTATGCAAATACCAACATGAACACCAGCAGTTTGCTTGACCTTATTGCAGAAATGAATGTTAATGTCAGAGGGATAGAAAGCTGAATTGGGCACACTAAGCATTAGCCATGCAGGTGGGGGTGGTTTAATGGAAATGGTGGGTCTTTTGGGGCAGGGTGAGTTACCTGCAATATAGAGTTGCTTCTCTTGTGCTCTCCTGCACACCTCTGTAGCCTCTTCCTTCCCAAGTTCTATGTGGTAGACACAGTGCTCTGCTGTCCTCATAAAGTCTGTTAGTCTCACACCTGCCATGAGTTAGGACTGACCCAAATTCTGGGACAGTGACCTGCTTGTTGGTTTGAAAACTCTGTTGTGGCAAAGAGTCTGTGCATGATGTATTCCAGAGCTAGAACCTTGTCCCAGCTCTTCCCTCTCAGTGTCATGTTCCTTAGTCCCAGTGGAAGGACACTCTTTGCTAGGATCTTCAGCTGGCTACTGTTGGAGAGGACAAGGACATGCACCTCCTGGTCTAAGCTAGAGACACAGATGCCTGCCTCCTTTGGTAGGAAACTGGCCTCCATTGGGTCAACTGTGAATGACCATGGAGGCTAAGGTGCTGGCTATGGTCTTCTAAGCAAAGTAACTATTGATATCTGTATGTCCTGCTCTCCTGTCTCCTGGAAAATTCAGGTCAACCTTATGCTTGAGAGGCTTCAGCCTCAGCTGGTGTGAGACTGTGACTGGAGTAGCAGTATCATCAGCACCCAGGATGCTGACTCTGTCCCCTCCCCCACAAGAGAGATGTGAATTTCCTGAGTTCTGCATGTACATGGCAGTCAAAAATTCCTCTCCAGCAACCAGTCCTGGCTTTGCTGGATTCAGTGTGGCTCTGTGATACCTTGAGTCTGTCTGTCTGCCTTCCTTCCAGCCAGCCCAGATCCTGGGCTTCCTTCTCTTCCTTGTCCTGGCCATGAGTCACCAAAATCTGGTCCATGGATATTGTATCTAAAATGTGTGATTGCAGGTGAGAACATTCCCTAGACTTTTGCTTGTGGCTTAGCAGAATGGGCAGACCAAGAGCTAGTGTACCTCTAGTGACCATAGAGATGCTGTGGTCCTCCATGTCCACATAATAGCTCTGCCTCTGGAAGCCATTTACACTTGCTTCTGGGGTGGTGTAAAGCTTCTTTACAAAGCAGAACTATCAGTGACTGATAAGAGAAATGAAAGCTGAGTCCAGCCCTTGGGTCAGCTGCTAAACTGACTGCTTTTCTGTGGTAGGCAAGAGCCCATACCTGATCTTCACCAACCGCCATGAGGTCCGCAAGATAGACCTGGTGAAAAGGGACTACTCTCGCCTCATTCCCATGCTGAAGAATGTCGTGGCGCTGGACGTGGAGGTGTCCACAAACAGGATATACTGGTGTGATCTGTTCTACAGAAAAATCTACAGGTAAGGGGCACGAGTGGTTTGGTACCTTCCCAAACCTATGGTTCAACCTGCATCCTTAAAGGACAACCTGCAGAGAGCAGTGCAGGATACCCAAGGGCTTTTCTTCCCTTACTGGATTACCTGTTGCAGCCCAGACTTTTTAAGCTTCTTTAGGAACTGATAAAGAAATCAGGGCCTTGTGCAGTGATCTGGTTTGATAGTGCAGGAAGGCTTTTTGTCAATAATAGATCCTGCTGCATTTGTGCAATTACACATAGATGTTTACTGAATCATACTATTGCCAAGCAGTGCTGTGTGAGACTGCTGCTGTGCTGCGTGCTTGCTGTACGTGAAACCACAAGAGACTGAAAGCACAAAGGAGGCAAATGGTGGGAGCAAGGAGGCAGCAGTACAGATAATGGCTGCCCACTGTAGACTCTGCTAGACTGGGTCTAAATTCACAGCACTTGACCACAGCACACATGCTGTGATTCTCCTTACTCCTTGAGCTGTTCTGTGGCACTCATCACATTATTATGTACCAGGGCTTTGTGAGTGTGCCTAGTTAAAAATGTATTTAATTTATGTGCTGAAAATGCCCCACGTATATTCTCATTTGCATAGCTATTGCACCCTATTGCAGCTTCTACAGTGATTTGTTCTGGATTTTAGCTAATGATCAGGCAAAGGTTGTTTGGTTTCAGTGTGTGGGAGCCAAGGCAGGGTTTCTGTAGGCTCTGGTATCTCCCGTGCTATTGGCAGGGAAATTTGCACGGGCTGTGCTGAGTATGAAGCACTTGAGTAGCTTGGCAGGTACCCTGAGTCTGTAGGGCTCTTAACATGGGGAGACAGCATAGGAGAAAGTTGCTTTCACTGAGCCTGATTCTGAAGTCACAGGCAGGGTGGGTAAGGGTTTTATATGCATACACAGTTACTTGAGACTCACTGCTGCTTCTGCAGCTGACAGCAAGTGCCCTGGGGCACTGGGGGCCACTGAACAGCGTACACACCCTGGACATGGCTACACCATGCCTTTGTCTTTCTCCAAACAGCAGGATTTTTCTCTTTCTTAATGCTACTTGCATGAGCTTTGTTGTAAGTCCCACTTTGTCTGCAGAGCAAGCTGTGCAGTTGTAAATTCTCAACAGTTACTGTTTAAGATACTGCTACCATCACTAATATCAAACACTTCTAAACAAAAGGCCACCATGTTCTTCCAGCAGAGAACAGGACTCACCTGCAGGAGTCCTTGGAGAAAAGCAGTCTATAGTTGAGAGGCTGTCACAATGTGAAAACTGGGACAGGAGGTAATTGCTGACAAGAGATCCCATCTTTCTTAATGAACCTCACTTGCCTTCCCAGCTCCTCTCCTACTGAGGTGATGTCCCCTTTGGGGTGTCAGAAGATCTGTTACAAGATTTAGTTGCTGAGAGAATTGCAGTGTCACCTGTACTTCAGCCCTCCCATTCTGAAAGCCACAGGAGCCTCTCTCAGCTTCCCCACCAAGTGTAGCAAGTGAGGCTGAGGGTACAGTGCAGCAGTGGTGGACAGGAAGTACTGAACACGCTGTTAACACTGAGGAGGAGTTACCTGGCCTGGAGTTGTGTAGTTAACATGTGCTGCTCATCAAACAGAAACAACAATCTTTTTTAAGATGTACCAAGTTAATGTTAAGAGCCAGACTAAGCATGCAAACTCTTAACTCCATCTCCGTTCACTTGGTGCAATTGGTGCTGGTGCAGGGGCAACAGTGCAGAATCAGCCTGTGTGCTTGTAGGCACAACATTGAGTGGCTTACGAAATATCCATGTGGAGTTTGCTGCCTTCCACTAGTGTTTGGAAAGATGTGGAGGCTGCCATTGATGTTTAGTGAACATTTTCTTTGTACCTAACGAGATCACTTGCCAAATTAGTACAGCTCCATGAATCCCTTTGATGAATCATAATTAGTTACACAGGTCCTAATTCAGTACATTTAAGCATGTTTCTTTACATGCTGAATTCATCTCTGCTCAGCTGAGCACTAGAGACATTTCTGATGTCCATAAATCCCATGAATTGATGCTATTGAAATCAACATGCCTGAAGTCAAATATTTTCCTGAATTGTGCAGTTATTGCAGGAAGCAGGTAGAAAAATGGAATGCCAGTTCCCTGTTCTAGAAATGCCTGTCACCCAGGAGTAGGGAAATAAGAACAAGCTGTAGGAAAGCTGAAGGTTGCAGCACTGCATGCCATAAAGGTTTCTATGTCACCCACGCAGCCGCTTGTGTGCTTTCTTTCCATGGCAATGCAGAGGTGCTACCTGGCATTCAGCTGCCTGAGGGACAACCCCATGCACGTGTGCACGGCCCTCTCTGTGCCATGTCAGTGCCATGACGAGTCCTGTCTTTGCAGTGCCTACATAGACAAAGCGAGCGACACTGCCGAGCAGGTGATTCTGATAGACAGCCAGCTGAACTCTCCCGAAGGACTGGCAATAGATTGGGTCCATAAGAACATCTACTGGACGGATTCTGGAAACAAGACCATCTCAGTGGCCACTGCAGATGGAAGCAGGAGGAGGACACTTTTCAACAGTGATCTCAGTGAGCCAAGAGCCATTGCTGTTGATCCCACACGCAGGTAGGTGTAAAGACCTCAAACACTCCCTTTGCCAATGGAGACGTTCCAGTCATCTTTCTGCCTCTCTTACAAACTTGTGGGTGGTTCTTAACCTCATCAAGACTTCAGGTGCCCTTTAAGATAGATCCATTGACGTGAAATAGCACTGCTGAGATAGTTCAACTGAGTCTTTGAAAGGCCACAGCTTGCACTTCTGGTGCAAGTCCTGTGTAAGAGAAGCTGTGGATCAGTATGTAGCTCCATCAGGTCCATCCTAGGATTCACTGAAGAGGGAACAGGGCATGTTCTATCTACCCTGATTATTAGTGCAGATTTCTTACACTAGAGTCCAATTTACTGTGGTGTTCCATCTTTCTCCTTCAGGTTCATGTACTGGTCTGACTGGGGAGACAAAGCTAAGATTGAGAAGGCTGGCCTGAATGGTGTGGGTCGACAAGTGCTGGTGACAGACAACATCGAGTGGCCAAATGGCATCACACTTGGTAAGAGCCCAGAGAAGAGCTACAGCACCTGCTGTGGCTGACATCAATTCATTTTTATTACTAATTGTAAAAACAAAATTGTAACTGCACAAAGGCAGTGCTCAGTGAGTACAGCAAGGGAAGACACATGGCTTGCAAAGCCCCTTTCACATCAACATGCCTGCCCAGACACTTGGGTTCAGGGTGGTGAGATGGAACCTATCTTGGCTTGTACCTTGCATCCTATGAAGACAGGATGAGAGAGCTGAGCTGGTTCAGCCTGGAGAAGGCTCCTGAAGGGGAGACCTTAGAGCAGCTCCAGTGTCTAAAGGGGCTACAGGAAATCTGGAGAGGGACTTTTTACAAGGGTCTGTAGTGACAAGACAAGGGGAATGGCTTTAACCTGATAGAGGGGAGACTGAGATGAGATCGTAGGAAAAATATTTTTCACTATGAGGGTGCTGAGGCGCTGGCACAGGGTGCCCAGAGAAGCTGTGGCTGCCCGTCCCTGGAAGTGCTCAATGCCAGGTTGGGCAGGTCTTTGATCAAGAGTGTCCCTGCCCATGGTGAGGGGGTTGGAACAAGATGATCTTTAAGGTCCCTTCCAACCCAAAGCATTGTATGATCCCATTGGCCCACAGTGGGCTGTGGTCACTCTCACTGCACACCAAGTCACAGGAGAAAGGGGATTTCCTGCTCTCATGGGGCTACAGGGAACACCTTCCTCTGGAGTTACAGCTGTCTGTGTTTGACACTGTAAATGTGAGGTTCTTTGCTTGGTTTTATATCTGAAAATTCTGGCTGTGACAAGGATGGAGGAGAAAGTGCTGCTACCAGTGCATGGTGCTGAAGTGCTACTGCTGTGAACAAAAAATATTATCCTTTAGTAATTAAGAAATTAATTAATGACTTGTTTAATTAAAGAACTTGTTTTGTGTTGGCACTCATCCACTGGCATTCTGTTCAGTGAATCTCGTCCAAAATGAGTGAATTTACTCCAGAAAGAGAAATTCAGTGCTTAGTACTTGAAGTAACACAGAATCCTTCCCTTCTACTCTGACCTGCACCCTCCTCAAAACCTGTTTGGCTTTGGTGGGAGTGTCCCCCCCACCAGCCTTCCCCAACCTGGAGCACAGCAAAGCTTCAGGACCCAGGATGATTCTTCCCTGAAAATGTGTAAATCACAGCTCCTTCAGAGAAGTGTTTCATTTGAACCACAGTTGTCCTTCAGCAAGAGGCCAAGGACTGAATAGTCTTGAGAGGGATGATGAGTGGTGACTCTGGGAAGCCCACACCGCTGCTGGCCTGCTCCTCCTGGTAACAAAAGGACCTCATTGTACAAAGCTGTCAGTCAGCCATTCCCCACACACAACAGAATGTTCCTCCTTTTTAATCTTATTTATAGGGTCTTATCCCAGCATATATGGGCACTGAGTCAAAATCAGAGCTAGTGTTAAAAAAAATAGGGCCCAATAATAAAGAGATTAGTCATGCTGCCAGCAGGAAAAACATGCTGGGCAAGAGAAAAAGAGTGCAGGAGCTGTGTGTAATTCTGCTTCATTGTGTTTCACTTCTCAGATTTGCTGAATCAGCGTCTCTACTGGGTAGACTCCAAATTGCATTCACTGTCCTGCATTGATTTCAACGGCAGCAACAGGAAAGTTCTGATCTCTTCTGCGGATGATCTAAGCCATCCTTTCGGCTTAGCAGTGTTTGAGGTAAGAGTCAAAACTGGCTGTGGAACAGACTGGAGGCTGCAAGAGGTCTCAGCTCTTGATTAAAAACTCTGCCTTTTGCATAGCAACGAAAGCTCAGCGAGGGCGGTCGCTGCTGTAGAAACTGATTAACCTGATGTGGGTTCAGTGGGGAAAAGTATTCTCTAACACCCTTAATCAGGAGCAATGCATCAGTCATATCATGCTTCTACCGAATGTAGCATGAGTGTATCCATGAGGATAGAGGTGCCCAGCATAACACCTCCCACAGAATTGGAAAATGGGGTTTCCTTGGTTTGAATTGAGCCAAATGTTCATACAAAGGCCTGGGAGTATCTATGCAGCAAGGGCCTGGCAGGGCTCCCCCTGCAGTCACTGTAACCAGTGTGTTGCTGATGGAGGGGTACTTGGCATTATGAAGATTTATGTTCATGTGGTGCTGAAGGGGTCAGAGAATTCTCTTTCAGGCTGAACTGCTCCAGGTGTGACACACACACACACACATACACACAAACCCTGCCACATATCAGAGGAACCTCTCTGTCCCCAGAATTACAGCTCTAATCCTACAAAGACATAAGCTTGTCTTCAAAGGCTTCGAACACCTACTTCAGTGTTTTCCATTGAAAACCCACTGAGCTGTAGATTCAGTACTTTTCTTACCATTGAGTGTCACACTGCAGCATTATAAAAGCAGTCAGTAATTAATTAAATACTACAATCCCAAACCTCAAATGCCATCAGGGAAGAACTCGGACCTGCTGAGATCTACAGAAATAACTACCTAAATGGGCATCCACATTGCTGCTGTTAGCTCATACAGAACTACCCACTACCAGGGCCCATGGCTACCAGCTTCCTTGCAGTATGTATCTCATGCTTAAGATCTAATATATCATAGAATCATAGAATAGTTAGGGTTGGAAAGGACCCTTAAGATCATCCAGTTCCAACCCCCCTGCCATGGGCAGGGACACCTCACACTAAACGATATCACCCAAGGCTTCATCCAACCTGGTCTTGAACACTGCCAGGGATGGAGCATTCACAACCTCCCTGGGCAACCCATTCCAGTACCTCACCACCCTTACAGTAAAGAATTCTTCCTTATATCCAATCTAAACTTCCCCTGTTTAAGTTTGAACCCCTTGTCCTATCACTACAGTCCCTAATGAAGAGTCCCTCTCCAGCATCCCTGTAGGCCCCCTTCAGATACTGGAAGGCTGCTAAGAGGTCTCCACGCAGCTTTCTCTTCTCCAGGCTGAACAGCCCCAACTTTCTCAGCCTGTCCTCATACAGGAGGTGCTCCAGTCCCCTGATCATCCTCGTGGCCTCCTCTGGACTTGTTCCAACAGTTCCATGCCCTTTTTATGTTGAGGGCACCAGAACTGCACACAGTGCTTCAAGTGACGTCTCACAAGAGCAGATCAGAGGGGCAGGATCACCTCCTTTGACCTGCTGATCACGCTCCTTTTGATGCAGCCCAGAATACGGTTCCCCAGCTATGGAAGACATAACTGAAATTCCTGCTGTGGCTGGGTGGAAGCATTGAGCCAATTCAGCTGTTCCTGTCCTGGTGGAGGATTGTCAAGTGTCACTAGCCTAGGACAGCGGAGTCTTCTGTTGTAGCCAAGCTCCCTTCTGTGATCAGCTAAACAGTTATGGGAACAAAAGGTTCAACTTTGGCCCCTCACTTAGATAAGCTATAGCAGAGAAAGGTGTCTGGTTGGCTCCATGTCACAGGATGTGTCAGCCTCCTTTCTTTTCATGTCACTTTAATAGGTTGGCTTTTGACTCAGGAAAACCCTCTTCCATAAACCCCTTACTCCTCCCATGCAATGTGCATGGTATCTGGGCATCTTACTCTGGGCACAGGTTTCCCCAGGACATTGCTGCTCTTTACCTTGATGGTCACAGCAGTGTTTGGAAGGATCTCCTTCCTCATCTGAATGGCTGGTTTGAATAACATACAACCCTTTTGCTTTTGATAATTTCATTTTTTATTTCATTATGATTTCAATAAATAACTCTTGTTCTCCAGTAATGTGGCTTTCCTTACTGTATTACACATGAGTTGAGCAGGCAGCAGCACACATAGCTGAGCAAGCAATAGTTTGATAAATACTAAATACAGTTTGATAACTGCAGTTCCTGTGTACCTCCTTGACCAGTTATTTTGCATCTTAAGTCATAGTATGCCATGCAAAAGATATTAATAAATAGATATTCACCCCAGGTGTGCTGTAGGCAGTGGCCTCTTCATGGATACCTGTTCAATGCAGGTCTTAACCTTGGAAAGCGGAAAAAAACTGCAAAGCTAAGGTTTTTGGTGTGGCCTTTAGGTTCTGTTTGTGCTCCAGCCTGTCTTTTAAAAAGCAAACAGTTGAGAAATGGAATGGATGCAACTCTGCACTTTCTTCTCCCTCATCTCAGTCTCATAGCTACTAAAATGGCTAAGCACTTTGTAGACATGTAGGGTTGCTGTGCTTTTGAACATTCAAAATGCCAGTGCCCAAAAAAAAACCCATAAAGCTGCCATGGTGTGAACCAGAGGTGCCCCAGGGTAGAAAGACAGTGCAGTGACAGACTACTGGAGTTTAATCCAACTTGAGTTGGATTTGAGGAGTTCATCAGTGTGATGTTTCCTGCAGGACAGAGTGTTCTGGACTGACCTGGAGAATGAAGCGATCTTCAGCGCCAACAGGCTGAATGGTTTGGACATCTCCATTCTGGCAGAAAACCTCAATAATCCTCATGACATTGTGGTATTCCACGAGTTAAAGCAGCCCAAAGGTAAGGCCTAAATGAGGTTTATTTGAGCTAGGAAATGAAATGCTTCCTAGTGGCCCTCAATGAGAGAGAAAGCACAGGTAATAATGTGAAATCAGTGCCTAAAGTCTGAAGTTCCTGCATGATTAATTCAGCAGCAATTCTTGAGAACTCTGCAATTTGTTAATAGCTGTTTAATTAACACCTCTGATAACAGTGAGTTACCCTTGTCACTGTGCTGCCTACCATTCATCTCATGTTTGAGCAGTTTTGCCTGCAGTGTAAAGTCTCACTCTACTCCAAACTAGAGGTGTTTAAGCAGCCCAGTTAAGTGAGGTAGGGAGTGGAAGAGTCTTCTTGAACTGGTATTTCTTTGCCAAGAACAAGAAATAAATAATTAGAAAAATAACTTGTCTTTTTTTCCATCCTTGAACAGCTCCAGATTCCTGTGAGCTCAGCCCCCAGCCAAATGGAGGCTGCGAGTATTTGTGTCTCCCTGCACCTCAGATCTCTCCCCATTCTCCCAAGTACACCTGTGCCTGTCCTGACAACATGTGGCTGGGTCCTGACATGAAAAAATGCTTCAAAGGTAAAGACAATCACATCACTCTTGTGCTACTCCAACCATCATACTTACAGTGAATATGCTGGCTTGTGTATTCCACCACATGCTGCCTTCTGAACACGGTATTGTGGTGCCCTTTACTGAAAGCTTGCTTGGTTTGCAAAGCGTAAGATACAGGAAGACAGAGAAAGAAAGGATAAGACCCAGTACTAACAGTGTGAATGGTCAATAAATCAGTAAGATCTGCCACGTTGATACTGGATCTGGAGGGACCACAGTCAATCCTGATGATATCCTGAAGAGACAAGTGGTTTCAGTGAGTCTTCCCTAACGTGCAGAATTCAGTTCCCTGGTACAAAGTCATTGTCTTCTGAGGTACTGAGAAAATAACAGAACAAACCATGAGTTGTTTAACTTCTCAACAACCCTCCATCCAGATGCTTTATTACTGTTAATAATTTCAGCCTGACTTCAGGAAATCATTTCTGTAGCTTCAGGCAGAGACCTATCAATAGTCTGACTGCT
This sequence comes from Melopsittacus undulatus, assembly GCF_012275295.1. Classification (NCBI taxonomy): domain Eukaryota; kingdom Metazoa; phylum Chordata; class Aves; order Psittaciformes; family Psittaculidae; genus Melopsittacus; species Melopsittacus undulatus. The sequence goes on from NC_047532.1 coordinate 14,842,280, forward strand.
TGATAGATAGAATTGGAATTTGGTTTTCTGCTTCTAATCATTAAACATAACAATCCTCCCCAGGTTTATAGCACCATTTGTGTACTGACTTTGTGTACTGACTTTAACCAAATATCATGTTGCTCTTGTTTTTCAGATCTTCCAATGACTTCAACTACTGCACTGGTTTCTACAACCACAGCATCACGTACTGCTCATACCATGACCATCGCACCTGTACTTGGCAGTGCCAATAACACCACTGAAGTTGTCCCCAAAGCTGTATCAGAAGCTACAATTACCACCCCGGGTTTTCATTTACCTTCCACCACATCCATCCTGATAGACTCTGAGATGACCACTGGAAACAGCAATTTATCACAGCACTGTAAGAGAATGAGATTCCTCTTTTCCTATATATAGAATGTGTCACAAAACCTCATGCACTAACCTAACATCTGTGTCATTGTCATGGTTTAACCCCAGCTGGCAACTAAGTACCATGCAGCTGCTTGCTCACCACCCCTTCCAGTGGGATGGGGAGGAGAATGAGGGGGGGAAAAGTAAAACTCATGGGTTGAGATAAGAACCATTTAATATTTAAAATAAATACAATATAATACTACTAAAAATAACAATAGAAACAATAATAATAAAGAGGGAAATAGCAAAAGATATGGAAAAAAAAAGAACCAACAAACAGTGGTGATGCACAATACAATTGCTCACCACCTGCTGACTGATCCCCAGCCCTACCTGAGCAGCGATTTGGGCCTTCCAGGTAACTGGCCCCAGTTTCTAGATCGGGCATGATGTGCTGTGGTATGCAATACCTCTTTGGCTAGTTTGGGTCAGGTGTCCTGTCTGCTTCCTCCCAGCTTTCCATGCCCCTCCTCACTGGCAGAGCGTGAGACTGAAAAGTCTTGATCGGGGTAAGTGCTGCTCAGCCACAACTAAAACATTGGTGTGTTATCAACCTTGTTCTCAGACTAAAGCTGAAACCCAGCACTGCACCAGCTGCTAGAAAGAAAATTAACTCTATCCCAGCTGAATCGAGGACAGTTAGAAACAGGTCAGATGCAGGAGACATCAGGTACTATTTCTGCAGACATCTGTTACGATGGCTGATGTGATTCTACTCACTCAGGATGTCAGGGAACTTACATCAGGTTTTCATCCAGCACACATCAAGCAGACTCTAGAGATGAGGCCCTGAGAGTTCACAGCAGTCCTTGCCTTGTGCTCAGTACTAGTTCATCCCAGCTCCAGTGCTGTTTGCAGTGCTGCACGCTGTAAGATGGATGATTCTAAGGCACTTCACCTATTTTAATTGTTAATGTGATCCAGCACAAGCTGTGGGTGAAAAATGCCTCCTGTCCTGCCTCAGCCCTTCTGGAAGTGTGGAATTACTTCAGCCCAAGACAGAAATGAGTACTGAAACACCAGGCTACCACCTCAGTTCTAACAGGTGACCCCTCTAGATCCTGCTGCCAAGGGAGAGCAGAAAAGCTGAACTGATTTGCCAGAACAAACCCCAAATTCTAGTCCAGAGAGAAGACTTCACCCTTCAGGACTGTAGTTCAGGGCCTCAAACAGATCCAGATTGCCTGAAAAAAACATTTTGGCCTTAACCATTTCCCTGAGCAGAACAGGCAGTTCCTGTTGCGTCTGGAGGGCAAAATTCTGCCATCCCCATTTAAGTTGGGTGCCTGGTTTCAGGAACAGCGACGGAGCATGCTCCATACTGCGTGTGGGGAAGCATATTCCAATTTCTGCAATTCATTTCTTATGTTCTTTTTGTGCAAGTTTCTTTCCAGTGCAAGAATTAATCTTTTAACAAATCATGGAAGATTTTATAGTCCACATTTGAAATAGTCTCTTTTATTAGCAAGTAAATAACTATGGGATAGAACAACCTGCCGCAGGGAAGTATTTAAAAGGAGAAAATGCCTGTTAAGTTCCACGGATTGGTGTATCAAAAGGAAAACTACAGGTAGTTCCTGCTCTCAATTCCTGATGCTTCAGCAAACACAGATTTTCTGTGCTGATCCCCCCATTATAAAAGCTCAGAGCAAACATTTTTAAATGTATAACCTGAAAGGTGCATTGATGATATATTTTTAACCATTTTCCCCTATAACTGTGGGGTTTTTGCTTCTGTAAGTCCAGTGTTGAGTTTTGGCATCAGTCTCGCATGCCCGAGGCAGGCTGCAGCAGTGAGTGCTGTACGTGGGGTTCACTAACTCCTCAGCTGCAAAGAAAGAAGAAAACTAATTACAAAGGAGCTGTGAGGATGGCTTTGAACCACATTCTTTTCCTGACAGCTCACTAAATCATTAATTGTGTCAGTACTAAAAAGAGTTCTCCTGAGGAGTTCTAAGAGCCCTGTGCACCATCCCCTGATCCATGCAGGGAATATCCATTAAACATCAGGCTTTGTAAAACCGCCCTCCTTTTGTGTGCTTGAAAACACAAGGCACAAGTACAACTCCTCACTCATTGCTGGGCAGAGCTTCTCCATCTGGGAACACTGCACTGAGCACTTCCCTGGCCCTCAGCACCCTCCTGGTGTGGGGTCTGCATCCTGCAAGAGTAGGAGCACTTTGTGGCCAGGCTGTGCATCCTTCCTAGGATGGAGCAGCCCAGGTTCAGGTGTATGTGCTTTTTGTCTGTGCTGTACTGATTTTATTACAACTTTTTGTAAACTCTTCAATTACAAAAGCTTTCTGATGGGCAGAACAACATTGAATCACAGGATAGTTTGGGTTGGAAGGGACCTTAAAGCTCATCCAGTTCCAACCCCTGCCATGGGCAGGGACACCTTCCATTAGAGCGGGTTGCTCCAAGCTCCATCCACCCTGGCCTTGAACACTGCCAGGGATGGGGCAGCCACAGCTTCTCTGGGCACCCTGTGCCAGCGCCTCAGCACCCTTGTAATAAACAATTTCTTCCTAATATCTAATTTAAATCTCCCTTCTTTCAATTTAAATCCTTTGTCCCCTTAGTACCTGCTCTCATAAACATGGTTACCAACCTAAACCATTCCTTAGACGTGGCTTTAAAACCAGCACGAACGAGTTAAATGATCAGAACAACTTCTGTAATTACAGATGCGAATAATGACCAAGGCTTTGATTCCACCGTGACAGCAGCTGTCATTGGCATTGTCATTCCTGTCGGTAAGCTGATTTGATGTAACCTTTGAAGATCACACCAATGTGCTAATGTAAATACACTCCTCTGAGTTTCAGGGGTGGGGGTGGAAAGGAGCACAGGAACTGCTGAAATAGGGAATAGCAGCCTGGCTTTGAGAAATGGGTATGTACATGGGAACATCCTAGGAGATTCCTGTCTGGCCAACAGCCTTATCTTCCCCTTTTCATTCCCCTTTCCTCAGTGGTCATTGGCTTGCTGTGCATGGGGGGATACCTCATCTGGAGAAACTGGAAACGGAAGAATACTAAAAGCATGAATTTTGATAACCCAGTGTATAGGAAGACAACAGAAGAGGAAGATGAAGACGAAATCCACATTGGGCGGACTGCCCAAATTGGACATGTCTACCCAGCAGTAAGTATCTGCTGGGTTATATAAAATACATATATATGCTTCATATATATATATATATAAGGAAACTGCTGATAGAGAAGATTCATTTCACTGAGAGTTTAGATGCAGATTTATCACCAGCCAACTACAGTGTTGGTTATTTGCCATATGATGACAAGAAAAAAGAACTTCTTTAATATTCACTTGTATAGGCAGAAGCCTTGACTTCTAGGCAGCTCATGCATTTACTTGTCTTAGCATACAGTGGTCTATATAACCAGATATTCTGTCCAAATGAAGATAAATTGTCTTCATCAATATACCTAGCAAGCATAGCTGCCTTAAAAGCTCAGTATGTGACAGCTGATTACTTACCCTCCCACTGGATTCCCTTATATCTGTGCTTAGACTGCTAAAGTATCTAAACTATTTTGAGTCTATCTTGAGTTTCTCTGCAAATCAGGGAGTGTTTTCTCTGTGATAACAGTGTAAAGATGAGTCAGATTCCTCACAAGGAGCAGGGAATGAGGTTCTGTAAGAGGTTAAGGACATTTGCCTTAGCAAGATTAAGCTTTACAAAAAGGAAACACTTGTTTTGATAGCAATTCCTGTGAGAAGAGAGAGAAGCCTCTCTTCTGAAGGCCAGTTTGTCTGTAAAGGTGCCTCCTTCAAAGCAGCAGCCCTGGTGACAGGAAGTGCCAGCAGTTATAACTGCACTGTGTTTTAAGAGAGAGCATAAAGCTCCATAAGTAATGAGTTAAGGCAATATAGCTTCTATAGGCAGGGAGACACGTAGGTGATGCCCTATATATCTAAAGATTGTGTGAAAGATCACACTAGAGGTGTCATCCCTCACAAGGAGTTTTATCCAATACGCAAGTGAAATAAACTTTGCAAAGCACCCAAGTAACACTTGAGTGAGAAATCCCATTTGGAGGGGAAGAACATCAGTGCTTGAAATAGATTTGTCACCAGTACACTGGGACAACAATGAGATTTTTAACAAGAGACACAAGTTAGGAACAGTATCACATCACACATGTTCTCAAGTGTGTCTGTTTCTCTTTCACAGCGTGTAGCATTAAGCTTAGAAGATGACGGGTTGCCGTGAGGATGAAGCTGCTGCTCCAAACAACACTGAACAAATCTGCTTTGGATCCCAGAACCTGCTTCTTCTTTCTGATCGTTATTTATGTTGCAGAAGGGTAACCACAAAGTTATAATGAACTGCAAACATCCAAAGGATGTGAGAGTTTTGTATGTATAATCTTTTATACACACTTTAACTTGTTGCACTACCCATTTGTGATAGTGAATAAGCGACGGCTGAGCTACTAACTCAATGTCCATAACCAGCCCGGCTGACGGTTCGGTAGCGATTGCTTTATTTTAAGACTATATTTATAGAGATTTTGTAAATATGTGGACTATGCTTTGTGGCTATCCATCAACATAAGTAAAACCAATCCTGTACAGGCAGCTTAGAAATATTTATTAACAAAAATCTGGATTATAAGATCTGTTCTGTAAATATAGTAGAGGGGTGAGAGTATTTATTTTTTGTATGTTTGGCTTGCTGTGCATAGAGTATCTGTGTCTATATCTGTCTGGACCAGACAGATACATAGGCATATAAATATATACATATATATGAAAAATATACCTATATTTTAAAACTACTAGCCTACATTTATGAAATTAGGGATAACTGAATTTTTACCAGATGTTTGAGAAGTTTGCTTTGAAATCTGAAGCCAGGAGGTAACTGACAGAGGAAGCACTCCCGTAAGACGCAGAGCTCCCGAGTTGCTTTTACATTCCCCACTTTATCCCGAAGGATTCATCTGCAGTGCTTGTATCTGAAGAGTGTCACTGTTCTCAGTCAAGAGAAACTCCTACAGCACCCAGTTTTTGTACGTTGTGTTGTTGCTTTGTACAGCTTGGTACAAATTGGATCTAGGTTTTTTGTGTGGTTTGGTTCTAAATGGAAATCTAAGTTCCTTTTCCCACTGGGAATCTTGCACCTCTCAAATTAGCTTAGAATTAGCAGAAACAACAATTTCTCCCTATATTTCTGTACACCCAAAGTGAGCACTGTCACCTGACTCATCAGGAAAAGAAACCCAGCACAGTAACAGAAGTGGCTCCTTCTCCTCTTCCTCTGCTCATATTAAGAGTCCAAATTTAGGAGATGCTGTGGGGTAGGGGCTTAATTCAGCATATGCAGCAGTTACCTTATTTCTGCCATTGGAACAACCTGCACCAGGCCAAGTCTCCAGTACCAGAGCACTGGGCAGGGAGGTTAAAGAAGGTTAAAATTCATCCTCTACCTTGCAGAAAAACCATGGTTTTCTCACATCATTCTATAAGATTCCCAGGGAATTCTATAGGAAGCAAATACCCATCACTGCATGATGGACTAGTGCCTCCCTGACCCATGCCAAAAGCTTGAGAGATCTTCCTGGTGTTCTTACACCAGTCCAAGCTTTTGTATTCCCGTGAGTAGAAGAAACTCAGCCTGAATAGGTCTGGGGTGCTTCTTCCCTTTTTTTCCTTTAGTTTTCCTTAGAACAAATTCAATGTTCTGTGAGCTGGGAGTTGATTCTTGACTAAGAAAAGGAGGAAAGTGTCTATAAAGCCCCTGTATCCTTTACAAACATAAGGCGTACTCTCAGAATCCTCTGTGGCCTGCAGAGACAATGCCTAAATAATGAAAGCATCCTTCTATTCCAATTTGAGAGTTGAAGGCAGTGAACAGATGAGTGAGATACCCACGTGTTGTTCTAAGATAGAAAGCTGTTTCTACAACTGCATGTGCTGTGTGCATGAAGGAGAGAACTGAGGCAAGGCTGTGTGTGATAACACTGTAACTAACAGACCCCTGTAAATAGATTTGGAAGTTCTCCGGTTTTGATACTTTTCTAAGAAGCCAGCCACAAAGCCCAACCTGTATAAACCACCTGTGGAAGGCTGCAGTTTTGCACACCCTTGTAAATGAACTCAATGTGCAGCTGCATTCAGCCTTCACAGATCTGTAAGGACTGAGAAGTCAAACACCAAATTGGTTTTTTAAAGAGCTTATTTTCAGTAACGGTTCCGCTTGGTCGGATGGTGTTTCACAAACACTGTAACCATTCCTGATCTCTGTTGTCATGTCGCAGTTCTGTTGGTATAAGTTCTTGCTTGGTGCCTTTTGTGTTCCAGTTTTTATGTTAGGGACAAAAGGACCAGGGCGGGGAGGGGGAGGGAGCCACTTTGCTGTGGGACATCCATGAGGGTCACTGGAAACCAAATGAACACATTTGTAACACAGTGCACTGTTTCTATAGAAAGATTAAATTTTTTTACCTGGGACTACTGAGCTAATTGCTTTGTGGTGCCTGAAACACCCTCCGAGACCTGGGGCTCTGTCCCATATTGGGAAGAGTTAAGGAAAACTCTTACTTTCTAAACCTAACGTGGGATTTGGGAATGCTACTGTATAATCCAGCTGCTCAGCGGCAGCTCTGTGACAGCAGCACTGCAGACAGTTCATACTCTACACATAAAGACTTGGCTTTCTCTGCTACTCTGGGTTTGGTCATCTTCAAGCCACAGGAATGGAAAATAGTGCCAAGCATGTTATTTCCATGAACTGAACAAGTGAATCAGTGATGTAACTACAACAAGTGAGTAAAACCTCCAGTGGCACCAGTACACAAGTATGAATACTTGTACACTACACATACACTAGTCCTTGCCCACTGGGATAAACTTGTCTCAAAAATGAATGGCACATGCAACAAAACTGGTGTCATTCTTAACCTGAACACTTACACATTAGACCTCTCCAGTAATTAGTTGCAAAGTGCTTAAGTTCATGTGGGAAACCCACTGCATCACTTAAAATCCCAGTTACCAGCCAGGGGCATAAAGCAAAGCAGCCATGATTATCATTACCCATTGATAGGGGCCTATTAACAACCCTGACAGCTGAGCTGGTCACTGACTGATCTGCAGGAGATACTCACAGAAGCATCAGAAGCCAGAACACTGAAGCCTTTCACTGCCACTCGCTGTTAGGAAGCTTTGGGATGCAGGGTCTTTATTGAAGGTTAACTTCCAGTCTGGTTCTGTCCCCAGAGGAATGCTGCCAGGCAGCTAACACTTCAGACATACACACAGTTATTACCAAACGGATACAGACTTATGTATTGGTAAATACTCACACTTCAGTTTTCTATTCAACTGGAAATAGGGGTTTTCTTGCTTTATTTCTCCATTTCAGTTAAATATTTTAGCAGAATAATATAGTGGCAAATAGAAAAACACCACCACCACTGCCATCTCAAAAATGCCTAAATAGAGAGGACAGCACAAGTTGAAGAGCCTCATGCAAGAGTCCCAAACCTACCTGAGCACTGAGGGATGCCTGCCAAAACAATGACCTTCTCTTCCCCTCAATTTTTCTGACCCTCTGCTATATTAGCAATGAAACTTTCTTTTCTTTCCCTTCATACACACGTAACTGTACAGCAGGGCAGAATCCACACTAACACTGTGCTGCCTGCTGTCATTAAGGTGCTGAACCAACAACATGTACTCCTCTAAATCCCCTTAGTGTTTCTATAACGTAACTCGGTTACCTTGCTGCCTTCTGCAGAGCACGTGTGCACCATTTCCTCACACTGAGTTTGTGCTAGTACAAATCACACCTTTAACTTTGAGAAACAGCTTTAAGTAAGTCTCTTACTGGTTTACACCCTTGCCTTCAAGAAGGGAAGGTCTGTTGCAGGCTGCTTCATTGCATAAGTTCAGTTGTCTCCTAAACATGGTGTTGACACTGGAAGGGTTCAATCGGACAAAGACAGCAACAGAGACAGTAAATTTAGATGTGGGCCACACAAGCCACCTTTTAGATTCGACCCTTCGCACATTAACATGCTGGTGCTCAGCAACCAGCACAAACCAGCCACACTCTTACTTTGCAGGACCTGGTGCCCTCTATTCAAACAGCTCCAACAAACAGGATCTGCTCCCATGAGCTAGAGGAAAGGTTTTATTCATGTGGCTCCAAGCACGGCCTCCCCGCACACAGGCCAAGTCTCAGAAAATCCAGTTTTACACAGATAGAATTGAACCTGTCTGTGGCTTTTGACAACACAGCAGCCCAGTAACATGGAAGATGAGCTTCACAAAAGATTACCTCATAGAAGAGTCCCCAGAAGTGAGGCCATCGGCCTCAGGATGCTGAACTTGGCTTTCTGTCATGGTTTAAAACCAAGCCACACACAGCTCGTGCACTCACTCCCCCCACTTTGCTCCCCTGATTCCCGGAGAGTTAGGAAGGAGAATCCAAAGAATGTAGCCCCCACGGGTTGAGATAAGAACGGTTTAATAGCTAAGGCATAACACAAATCACTACTGCCACTACTACTACTAATAACAATGATAAAGCCAATAACAAGTGAAGAGAATACAACACCTCACCAGCCACCGACCCATAACTCACCCCACCCTGCCCGACCGAGCACTGACCGATACCTCCTCCAACTCCCAGAGTCCAGGCCTCTCCCAGTTACATCCTGGGTATGACGTGCTATGTTATGGAATACCCTATTGGCTAGCCTGGGTCAGGTGTCCTGTCTCTCCTTCCTCCCAGCCTCCCCTCCTCCCTGGCAGAGCATGAGCTCAGAAAAGGCCTTGGACAAACCAAACATTTGAGCAGTAACTCAAAACATACTTGCTATCAGCAACCGTTCCCAGCCTGAAAGTCAAAACACAGCACTGCACCAGCTACCAAGAAGGAGAAAAATAACTGCTACTGCTCAAACCAGGACACTTTCCCATCCGACAGTGGTAGTATCTGCCAGCAGAAACCAACAAGCTACAGCTGAACTTCAGGCTATGCTCTTAGCTCCTACAGGAGGTTACTAATGCTAACTTGTATCTGTCCCTATGCATCAACGAGCAGAAAGAACATAATGGAAAGAACAATTATCTTTTTCAGATTATTTGCAGCATTCCAATGTCACTGTGTACCTCAGTGGGAGAACATTCCCTCAAGGGATTAGGCATGGCTGCTTGTGATGTTCTCTGCACTGCAAAGGAAAGCACTGAAACTGTGTCGGCCATAAGGCACCATCTTGGCAGGGAGCTAAGATAGTAGAGACCAAATCTTCCTGATACTCTGACAGGCCTCAGCCTGGTTACAGGGATGGCGCACACAAGATTACAGCAAAGACAAGGCTGAACTGGAGGGGATGTCTTCCTTTCAGTTCAGTTCTTCAAACCTTGCCTACAGGCTACAGAGTCAGGCAGAAGAGTCCAGGTTAAAACTACAGTTCTCAGCCACATGCAACCAAGGCCAAATAACAAAGACATTTCACATGATTCAGGACTCTGTTTCCTGAGTCTGCCAATCAAGAAATTAATCAATTCCAACTGCAGCAGTTTAGTTTCATGCACATATCCCCCCACTGGGGCTTAGCTAAAAGCATGTACATGCATTTCATTCAAGCCATTATACATAAAAGATAATGGAAAGCCTTCTGAGCAAGCATTAAAGAAAAATCCCTGAACCTATGTATTTTGCTAATGGGCACAGACCTAAATAAGACCTAAGCACAGAGAACACCTTGCAGCAATGCTTAGAAGATAAAAGAGTACTTGGAAAGTAACATGTAGGTCTAAGTTTTGGTGTCAGGAATTCCCCTACAAGAATCATAGAATCATAGAATAGTTAGGGCTGGAAAGGACCTTAAAATCATCCAGTTCCAACCCCCTGCTATGGGCAGGAACACCTCACACTAAACCATATCACCTAGGACTCTGTCCAACCTGGCCTTGAACACTGCCAGGGATGGAACATTCACAACCTCCCTGGGCAACCCATTCCAGTGCCTCACCACCCTCACAGTAAAGGACTTCCTCCTTATATCCAATCTAAACTTCCCCTGCTTAAGTTTGAACCCATTACCCCTTGTCCTATCACTGCAGACCCTAATGAAGAGTCCCTCACCAGCATCCCTGTAGGCCCCCTTCAGATACTGGAAGCCTGCTATGAGGTCTCCACGCAGCCTTCTCTTCTCCGGGCTGAACAGCCCCAACTTTCTCAGCCTACAAAGGCCAAGTTGACTTTTAGACTTCCTGTAATAATGAAAACTGACACAAAATCATTGGAAATTTACATTAAGTTATTATTATTGGGATTCTGTGATTAGCACTACCCAAAGCATGTGCCCCACTGAAAAGCGTGATCTCACAAACTGACTTCAGATCACTCATCCTACAGGCATCAGCAGCAATAAAAGTCATGACAAAGTTAACAACAAAGCCTTTTCAAGCACAGCAGAATCCTGCAGAAGCACAGCCAAGGTTACAGAACCTGCTGCTGCAGAGGAAGCTCATGGTCAATATGCATTTTTAACTTGGCAAACTGCCTTGATCTGCCCATCTTAAGAAAAGCCCATTGCAGCTGGAAGAGTCACTGGGAAGGTCCACAAGGATAACTGAGGAAGAGCTTACATTATTCAGAACTCTAGCTCAGAAAGCCACAGCTGAGAGGATGTACAATACCAATCCATAAAGTCATTACTGCTGCAGAGAAAGCACTAGGACATCTCTAAGGATCCATTACTATGACCAGATAGGAGGTGGGGAGAATGGAATTAGTCTGATTCCGTATGACAATCCTGATGACCAGGTCAGTAATTTCTCATATTTGCTTTTTCTTTTTCATCATTTCCTTATTACCGTTGCCTACAGACCATCAAATTTTTGTTAGAAAATACAACTGAAGCTGATCAGACATTGTGTGCACGGATAAACCAGCTCACAGACCTCCAGGGCAGCTCTGGTTCCACACAGTGCCACACCAGGCAGCTACACACCTTTCCTTCCTTCAGTCCTTAATGCTTACAGGAGGAAAATCTTTGCATCTTGCCTCTTTTGGGCAACACCTGACCAAAGGTCTCCATTTCTGGGCTGCCATTAAGGTCACAGTAGCACTTCTGCACCTGGGTCTCTGCCTTTTTGTCCCTCTCAGTTACCTCCTGTGGTTCTTCCGGAACACCTTTCTCCAATAAATACCGGATATCCCTTGTTTAAAAGGCAACATCCAGCAGAGTCACTTTGGCCACACATTAATCACACCCTCAGGAGCTGAGTGGGAAGGATGCCCTGGCTGGGATGTTTACCTGCTGCTCTCCCTTTTAAGACAGCCCCAAGAAACTGCAATGAGAAAAGGAGCAGTCTTCAAACAGAAGCATCCTCACCCAAACGGACACTGAAACAGACAGTGCTTAACCAACAGGCAAACAGGTTTTTAAACAACTTCATGTTAATAATTTCAGATAGGCATGTTAGGAGGATTTGCTGTTTCACACAGGCCTCTTTTATTATCAGTATTAGAATCTTAACAGAGCAAAGGGGAACAGCAAAATTTTAAGGGCAATGGCCTTGAGAAGAAAAAAAGTCTATTTACTAACATGCCCAAGAGCCAGGCAGCAGCCACCTGTGTGATCTCACCATTACAAAACATGGTTGTGAACTGTGCAAAATTGTTTTCAGTTCCAAAACTGACAGATAAACACGAGCTTCCCAGCTCGGTATCACTGCACCGAAAACACAAGGACTGCAAGAACAAGCCATTTTAAATAGTACAGCCAGCTCAGTAAGTTGAGGCTGAGACCGCTCTCTCTGCCACACAGGATGCTCTGACAGGCTGTCATTTCTGAGCATTGAGCTTTCTGCAGGAAGGGTCTGATTTCAAAGCTTTTGCCCTTTTGGTGTTAGGCAGATGTGAGCTCCATCCCCATGTGGTGAGACAGGAGCTCGCCAAACTACACCTCCCTTTGGTTTCTCCTCTTTGGTGAGGTTTCTTTGGTGACTGAAGAATTACCCATTAAGAACTATCACTATAGACTCTGATACCTCCTTTGTCTTTTGCAGGCTAAGAGACAAAAACACAGGGCTTCGGCTCATGGTCCCAAATGACAGCTACCTTTGCCTTAGCTACCACTTCCTGCCCAGAACATAACTCAAATGAACAGTGATGTCTTAAGCAATACAACTGCCAAATACAGAATATCTTGAGCTGTTATCTTCAGTCACATCAGTTTACAGAATCACAGAATCTGACAGTGGTTTGGATTGGAAGGGATCATAAAGCTCATCCAGTTCCAACCCCTGCCATGGGCAGGGACACCTTCCACTAGAGCAGGGTGCTCCAAGCCCCTGTGTCCAACCTGGCCTTGAGCACTGCCAGGGATGGGGCACCCATATACAAAGCTCGTACAACTTCAGTATACAAGGCACCAAACCAATTACACTACAGATGATATGATATTCAAAGTATGATCACTGGCCTAGATTCAGACTGTAACGAATAAAAGTATACACATATAGGGATGCACCCCAAACCTGATTTACACACAACCAAAGATAAGACACAGGCCCACATGTAGACTAAAACAAATGAGAAGCTACAACTGAAGCACCTGGGGATGATGCTGTATTTGTTTGTGGTACATTACTCTGGACTTTGAGCCATGGTCTTCCAGGAATTAGCTACACTTCTGTTTTCCCATAGCAACAAGGTATATGGGTTTAGTTGTTCCAGCACAAATTGCTGATGAGCTGTACCTCCTGCAGCGAGCTCTCCACGTGTTTCCTTGACTGGCAGGAAACTGGAACCAGGCTACTCCATGTGCAGCTGAAACACAGCCTCAATTCAGTCAAAACCTGCTCCTGCCCACAGCAGCAGGTGTTCGACCACAGCTCAATTTCAGACTCTGCAAACAAGCCTGGTCAAATCAAGGGAAAACGGATTAATCCCACTGAACTTGCCCCCAGATTCCTCTATCCTCACCGGTTCAAAGCTCTGTCTCTGCAGCAGAAGGCAGATTAACCTCCACTTACAGCACTTCCAGTTTATAATAAAAATGTTTATTAATTCTGAAGTGAAACAATTCATTGTTTGAAGTACCATGCCAGGACAGTCCCACGTACCTACACCATACAAGTACTAGTAGGCTGTAACAAATGCACATGTCAGAGTTATGACCTATCTTAATGTTAACCATTATTTTTGCAAGTAACATCACACAGTATGCAAATGCAGCTGATACCCACACTAAGAAGCACTCAAGCTTTGTTAGGAGAGCTCAAAACTTACCACAAGCAACCCCGTAAGAACACATTCTCTTGAACTCCTCATCCCAACCTAAAACAGATAAATCCAGCCTGGGTGGAATCATCATTAAATCCGCAATAAGTCACCATTCAAATCAACAAGCTGACAATTTCTGGCTTCCCACTGTGCCTTCAAAGCAGAAAGCAAATGGTTTGGTTTCATCTGGGTGGGTGGTAAAATTACCCTGAATTAACTGGAGGGGGAAAAACATCAACTGGCAAGAAAGACAAAGGCAGGACTACAGCAGGTGGCACATGGGAAAGCAAAAAACCATCCCCAAAATAAGCATGCACAAAATAATAGAAGTTGTAATTTCATCCAAAATTTCTGTAAGTCTTGTGCACAGGAACTGTGCTTACGAGATCGCTTCCCCACACACTGACTATGCAGACTGGGTCTGCATTGATTGTGCTTTCACTTGTGACTGCACAGGAAACTACTACAGGTAATATGAACAACTACCTGCAAATCTCTTGTATCCTACCCGATAAAAGACACTTTGGAGTAGGCATCTGTTAAGAATATTCACCTTATAGAGCAGATGTGTATGTGGCAAAACCACCACCCAGAACTGAACAGGGCAGGGATGGACGAGGGGAGTGAACTGGAGCTTTCTGGAGGGAGCACAAGCAGCAAAGCCGCAAACCCCGCTCACATCTCAGCCAAAACACAAATTTGTATTAGTATATATGTTTATTTGATGCACAGTTACCTCTCTCTTTCCTGAGGAAGCTATGCACTGTTTGTGCTACCTATATACAGGCAGGCTACAGGAAGCCTCGATTTAATTCTAAATACTGGAGCAGCACCTTCTAATGTGCAAGTATACAGAAGCCTTTTAGTTTCAGCTCAGATTCTAGGTAAAATCCTAATGAAGACAACAATTTATAGTGTTAAGAGCTATTACTGCTATGAAGGCTACAGAATACACTGAGCTTTGACTTAATGTCTCCCTTCTAGAGGGCACTCAACCTTCGTAACAAGAATGCAGCCAAAGAGAGGAATAACCTCTAGCTGCTCCAGCAGATGAGGAGTTGATAGCCACATATTATTTTGACTAATATTTACTGTTTTGAGAAAAACCAACACACAGTGCTATCAGAACATTTAGATCATCAGATCCAATGAATATCCAGTAAGATGTCAGATTATAAAGTGCTAGCTACTGTCTTTTCAAGATAGACTCAGTAATGAGGTTTCCCTAGATCTGTTGAACAAGATCCTAGGTATCTCTTGCTCTTGTGAGAAGCAGCTCTGACTCCAGTAAGCTTCCCTTTGTGAAGCAAGGAGAAATCTTTCTGGTTAACATTGATCTTAAGCAACGCCAGTTTTGTCTACTTACCCCACCTCTGCAGCAGCAGGCCTCACATTCCTCCTCTTCTCTACTAAAAGTTTAAGAAAGCAAATAAAAACTGTCCACATGATAACCAAAGCATAAATAAAGTTTGCTTCCAGAGAAGATGAGAGGAACTGATGTGGAAAGAGCACAGAATGTGAGCAATCTGAGACCAGTGTCAATTCGGAAGAAACAAAGGGCAGCTGGGCTGGAACTGTGGCTGGGATGGCCCCAGCTGATGCATATTCAGTAGATTTGATATTCCTCTAACAAAGAATTTCAACCCCCAAGTGCACACACACAGGTGCTGCTGCAGAAGAATCTCAAGCAACTCTAAGAACAAAACACACAGGACAACTTTTTCTATGTGAGTTCATGTCAGCCTTTGGCACCTGGTCATTAGTACGAGTCCTTGGGATAAAGTAAAACTATTTGGCAGTTTGAAAACTGCACTCACATATAATTATTGTGCTGCACTCGCTATGTTCAACAAGGCTGCATGGTAATTTCTGATAAAAAGACAGGCACCTCCTCAAGCCACTGCTTTATGCTACTATGACAACACAGGAAGAACAAAGATGATTGCTTTCTTTTCTACCACTACCCTAAAATTAAGCCTTTCCCCACTGACACTCATTTGGCTAACACCTCTGATTTGATGAGCATGTTGAAGTAAGTCTTTTTTAGCTTCTCTTTAATCATCTCAAAGACTGCTGGAGAAAACCTGAAGTCAAACAGTCAGAGATGAGGTGGCTGTAACGCAAACACTATTTCCTCACTGGAAGAGTCACGTTATAAATTTCATATCAGACCCCAGTATTTTTACACATTTTCATTTGGTTTTCCTTCTTACTCCATGCAAAAAACATTGCCTGAGTCAAACACCCATTGCTCTGTATTTAGCCGCCTTTACTCCACACTCCTTCTTCTTACAATTCATAAAATCTCCCCCCTAAACCGTAAGTCTTTACCTCACTAACCTTACAGCTCTTGAGGCCAAAAATGCAGATGTTTCTTCATTATATGCAAAACCATTACCCCTCTGTAGTCTTTAAAGCCATGTAAAACTATGAATCAATGAGTTGCAATGCCAACCGCAGCACTTCAGGCTTCTGACTAATGTAGAAAGTAATGTTCAACAAATGATTTGTTGAGCTCTATTAAGGCCGATGTGCTGTTAGTACTTACTGTTACCTTATGATTTAATCCTTTCACTCCAATGCCCACACCATGCTCTCCAGCCACCAGTCTGTACTTCAGTTTTGCAGTATCAACTCCATATGCTGGTCTGGCAGATTCAGAGGGGATGCTTACAAAGTGTCTAGAAGCATCACACTACATGGATAAGGATGTTATTGTGGGAATTAACATAGAGAAGAAATAAGCATTCAAGTCACTAGCTCTGAGAACAAGAAGTTGCTCAGGCTGAGACCCTGAAACACCTAGATAGGTCTTACTTTTTTCATGCAGAGGATACACAAGGACATCTTCAATTTTTTTCTGGCATGAGACATAGAAAATTTGTATGCCAGAGCTAAAAAAAGAGGTATCAGCATATGATTACATCTGCAGCGTTCTTGAGAGTATATAGAAGGGTAACACCTACCTTGGGTACAGAATTACTTTTCAAGGACTACATTAACTCTCAGTAAAATGTGTTTGCTGTATATTAAGACTGCTAAAAAAAAACCTGTGTCAGAGGTAGCTGCAGAGAAGACATTTGAAAGATTCATAGCTTTATCTGAAATGAAGTGGCCATGATAAAGTTAAAATACATATAAATGCATTTTAACCACTTTAAGAATCTTTCATGATGGTTAAAAAAACTGTGAAATGCCCCAGAGTATTAAAATCAAACATTTCTATCAAAAATTCAAAAGCTATACTGTTAAAGCCTGGTGAAATATAGGCTTTTAAAGATAGTTCAAATAAATTGTTCTCTCTTTCATGCAGCTCTTTAGTGATCTTACAATGCAACTACTGTCCAATTTTTTACCACAGACAGTCTTGATCAAACGTTAGCAGGCATGCTACATGAAGTGAGATATAAGATACTCATTAAAGTTACAAGACGAAGGCTGTGTAATATACACAGATTTTACTACTGCTCTGTATCAGTTTAATCTATGGCTACACACCAGAGAGCTCTCAGTTTCTTGGATATGCTGCCTATGGCTGATGGCCCATTCCTGCAGAGGTTTTGATAGCTTTCTGTTCTAGCAGACTTTCCTGACTCCGTAAGGGTTGTAAGTGAGCCAGCTGCACTAACACCTGGGGAATGTATATCCTTCCTCCTACCATCTCACAAGATAACTACCGAGATACAGAGAAATATAACTTAAAGAATGGAAGTCTATTTAATCTACGCTGGACATTTTAATTGTTATTACTTTATCAAAGACTTAATTTTCTGTCTCGGTCCTCAAGGCAGATTACAGAGAGATATTCTTACTTCTCTGCAGACCTCTGACGAAACTGGGTGGAAATGGGGGAGAAGGCAAAAGAGAAAAGATTAAAAGAGAGAAAAGAGAGGAAGAGGACAGCAGAAACATTGTCAGCTTCAGTTCCACTATGCAAATACTTCTCCTCTAGACTGTTCAGTGTTTTCACCAACTTGCTTTATACTTTGAACTACATTTAAAACTAAAGAGGACTTAGAATTGTGGTCACTTTGCATTAAGAACAGAAAAAGCCACCCTTCTGGTGAAAAAAAAAAACCCAAAGATTGAATTGTTACTCAGTTTGTAAATTGCTCAAGACTGGTATCATGAATTTATTTGTCTCCATTATCTTTATAGATGCCACTATTACCCTTCTGTGTCAAAAGCAATAAAAAGCCTCTAAAATAGTAACAAATCTGCTTGCAGTATATAAATGCTCCATCAAAAAGTTTCTCAATAAGAACTAAAGTATTATCCTACAGAATATCATTATACTAGTAATGGTAATACAGGGCTGTTTTGGTTTGTGTCTCTGTGATTCCAGGCAGTATTTTCTGAGTATAGAGGAAAAATGTGAAGGTCTGAGGAGACAGAAGGGTCACAACATTTTGGGTTGGGGTTTCTGAATTTTTGGGATCGGTTTTGTTTACTATCAGTGTTACCAAGCCCTAGACTGGTTCCTTCCTCCCAGGTGCTTTCACACTGCAGAGGCCTGGTTCGATCTCTACTAGAAATCAGGAGCAGGGTATTAAGAAATCAAAAATACAAGGAAACAGATTGAGTTGTTAGAAAGGTTTTCAGTTCTTAGAGCAGCTTCGTGTTGAGAAGTTAGAGGTCAATGAAATAAGAAGAATGCCAGTACTCAGTCGCTGTCTTCTACTAACACTTCATTTTGAGACACCTAATGCAATTCACTTCCCTAAGGAAAGATACTAGAGTGGGAATCTGTCCAAGCTCTTGCACTGTGAACAAAACACACCCACACAAATCTATGTGAATATAAATGGCTTATGAGGCTGGCACAGCCAAGACATCCAAGTTTCTAAACCCCACATAAATCAAAGATACAATCATAGGCAAGCACTTCTGCTATACTGGACTGCAGGACAAAGTACCCAGTTGGAGCTGGGTTGACTTAGGACAGGTGAAGTTAGGTGGAAAACAAGAAGAGAAAAAATGCAGGAAAAAAAATTAACTTCAACTTCAGCAGCAGTAATGCAGTTTTAATGGACCATGGAATATCAGGTACCCACTAAGATGATGACCTTTTCTCCAGTACTGAAATAACAAAGCCATAGAACACAAATGGTGATAAACCAACTTCAAATTTACAAAATCAATTTATGTGAGAATAAAAGAACAAAAGACATGACCTTTTCTTTACTATTAAACAAACCAAATCCATTCTACTGAAGTCTTCCTTTTGAACATAAGTTATTGCCTGACCTTTCTTATTCCACTGCAGGATGCAAAGTGACTGGGCAAGCATTTAAGCTCTTCTGTTCTTCCTAAATCAGAGGCATGTGCCACCATAGGAAGGAAAATGTGCACACCTTTCCTAACCTCAACATAGGCTGGTACTGGAATGGGACTGGGTATTTGAGTTAGGGGCCCAGAAGCCAAAAGCAATGAAGACTGGGATATGACAGGCCATGCAAACAAGCCTTGTATCCCCTCAGGGTCCTACAGCAAACAAGTATCAGTTCATGGTGTGTGCAATGAAGATCATTAAAAGTGAGTTATGGTTATGGGATATTGTATCTATTATGTCAACACTGAGATATTGTACCTAATACTGTGAATCTCCCCCTCTACTCTGCTCTTGTGGGACCCCACCTGCAGCACTGCATTCAGCTCTTGGGGCCTCCAACACAAGACAGACATGGACCTGCTCGAGCATGTCCAGAGGAGGCCATGGAGATGCTGTGAGGGCTGGAGCAGCTCTGCCCTAGAGCCAGGCTGAGAGAGCTGGGCTGGGGCAGCCTGGACAAGAGAAGGCTCCTGAAGGGGAGACTTTAGAGCAGCTCCAGTGCCTACAGGGGCTGCAGGAAACCTGGAGAGGGGCTTAGGACAAGGGTCTGTAGGGACAGGACAAGGGGAATGACTTTAAGCTGGGAGAGGGGAGGCTGAGATTAGATATAAGGAAGAAATTCTTCCCTGTGAGGGTGCTGAGGGGCTGGCACAGGTTGCCCAGAGAAGCTGTGACTGCCCCATCCCTGGCAGTGTTCAAGGCCAGGTTGGACACAGGGGCTTGGAGCACCCTGCTCTAGTGGAAGGAACCACGACATGAGGTTTTGATCCTATATTGGATTCTCTACACAAACTGTTTAATAAACAGCACAGAATCAAAATGTAATGTAAATTAACAATAATTACGTAATTAATGTAATGATAGTCTAAACATCGTTTTACCTGTAATTTTTCTCTTGTGGAGGCAATGCCCAAATAAGGCTCAACAGATGGATGTTGCTGACTGGGATAACTGAAAAATAGGTTTGTTCACTGAAAATAGAAATGTGTTATTATTTTCAATCCTTTTAATCCCAAGAGCCATCTGTGGGCAAGATACTTCATTTGATGTAGAAAAAACCATATGCATATGTACTTGCATATGTTGAAATATATAAATAAATATACATTAATTCATTCAGCTGCCATCCACCACTGTTAAACCACTGCCAATAAGGTACTGCTAATGCACCATCCCCCTGGTTTCACTGGATAGACTTACAGTAATCCTGACTGACTGGAATCAAGAATAATTTTCTGAGAGAAAGAAATCACTTTATTATGAGACCTACACCCAGAGAAATAACTCCCTCGCTTCTGGAAGGGGATTAGTTTGTTACAGTCAGTGTCATCATTTTCATCTCAGATTGGGTTTCCATCCTCCCATTCTCTTTTCTATCCCTGAAAAATTGCCAGTGACATGAAAGAGAAGCAATCTGATGGCTCCTAGGGGCAGGAGAGCAGTTATGTACAACAAAATGGACTCTTGGAACAGATGACCAAGAACCCTTTGAGCTTAGGGAAAGCAGACAGGGGAACAGCAGGACCGAGAACTGTATCTTCTAGCTATGAAATAATAGCGCAGAATCTGAAATTACTGATCTGAAAACCCAGAATCTGAAATTATTGCATGTCCCCATGCAGTGTGGAAGGGACAGTCTTTTGCCAAAAAATCATAAAGAATAATCACTGGTATACTTACAGCTGAAGAATAACAAGCTTTAGAGAGCAATACTGCACAAGAGGGCCTGTGATACTGATAGTTTCAGGGCCTATCTATTGCTTCTAAGAGCTATAGGACCCCTGAACAAAAGTCACAGGGTACTGTGAAAGGGTACAGCTACTGATAAAGCAGTTATTTTCTGAGTAAAAAAAAAAAAAAAAAGAGGAATAAGGTTGCCACGGCAACTGTGAATGAATTCAGCACATCACCTGCACATAGAGCCCTTGCAGGGCTCTCTTCAAAGTTGAGGATTTGACTGCTTCTTGCTAGGGGTTCCTAAGGATTATACAAAGGTTTTACAAACAAGGGACATTAACTACATAAAAGGAAAGCAACGTATTTTTCTTGACATAAGCTTTTAAATGTCTGTAGAGACTGGAAAATGCACGGGGACAAATAAGGCCTGGAAGACTTCAGTGAGAAGACAGGACATGCCAGAGGTCTCTACCTCTTTGCTAATGAAGCCTTATGTTTGGATTTCCTGACCTACTACACTGGTTTCCTTCTCTACAGAATAAGGGGAAAGTGAAAAACTAAATATTGGAATCAAACACATTGGAAAAACATGAGTTGTTTAAGAGGAGATGACAAACATGAGAAAAAATTACATGAAAAAACTATTAAAAGTATGCAGAAACATATGTTAAAATGTTAGAAAGAAAGTTCAATTCAGGTTCTTGTCAAAGCATAACAGAGAACATGAGGTCCACTCAGAGCAGCACAAGCATGTCTCTAAAGGTTAAATTCAAGTTTCTGTTACATATGCACTGCTCTGGGTCTCTCACCTCTGTAGAGCCTGTGAAATTCTGGGGTGTCAAAAGGCCCAGTCTAATGATCAAAACTTGGATTTGGTAAACCATTTCAACTGAAAGAAAAATAGCACAATGTTTATTGAAGACAAAACCAGGCCACATGGAAGCAAGCAAGAGTAACCCAGGTCTGAAGCATCATCTTGAGCAGCTCAACACAACTAAGATGTCCTTTCAAGTGATATGGACCAGAACCTGGACATTCCAGCTAAAGATGTAAAAACACTGACCACTCCTTTGATTATTTCCACAAACATACAGAACTATTGTGGACATAACCCACCCCTATGGGAAGGTCATTGGCTAAAGGTTAGATAAATACCTTTGCCCCCTACCACTTGAGCTCCCTTCAACCAGTTTGGCATATTTGTTTAATCAAAATCAGCTTCCACAGAAATGCATTCATAGATTACAGCACTTGGTGAACTTCTAAATGAAGAGCTTGAAACATACAGTGATATAAGATACCCCCTTCTTATTTAATAGCACCATTTTGGGGGAACTAATTAGAGGACAACTCACAAAGGCTAGCTTCAGTCAAGATTTGCCAGATTCTTTCTGCATCTCAGAAAAAAACACTGGAGACAAGTTTCCCCATGTCAGCCCTTAGAAATCTCTGTTATTTGAAGGGAGAATTAACACACATCTATTTTTAAATAAGAGTAAATTGAAGCCACAGCTCTACCATGGGGGAAAAAAAAGACAAGTAATACTTATTTTCTTAAATTATTTGTGGAAATAAACCAGAACAAGGTGGATTCACCTGTATCACCCCCATGTTACTCTATAAGCAGTCCTAACACACCAGGCTACGCACCAACTTCTAGCATTGCCAAACCAAGCAGGTTAGAACCAAACAGATTCATATGGGGGCTGACTTTTCAAATGAGAAAGTAAATTACATTATAAAACTTGCATTTGCCACAAAAAAAAAAACTAGAAAAAGCAGCGAATTAAAACCAATCCAAGCCAAAAGCTTCGTTAAAATCCACAAAAAGATTGACATGAGAGTGCTGATCTTGTTTGAGTGCAGGAGATGAACATGGTATCTATGACAGTCCCTTCCAGTCCTGTTTGCTATTTCCATTAATCTTTCTCCATTTCAGACTCTCACTCACACATCTGAGCCTATGCTGGGCTTAAGACTTTTTTCTTCTAATACAGATGTCAATCCACCACATTTTTATTCACTTAGTCATCTTCAGCCAGTATTGTCTTGTAAGCAAGGATGTGCCTTGGCAAAGAATGTCTTTCAGTCAAGAGCTGGCAACAGCAGGGAAAACCTCACCTCAGAGGGTAATAAAGTTATTTTACCTGGCACCAAAACAGCAGATGTTACTTCCTCCAGAGATGTATTTTTTAACCAAGTAGCTAAAACTTATCCGTACTGCAAAATCAAAGTACAAACCGGAATGTCTTTTCTAAATAGCATATGGTCTGAACATAGAAGCCCACTGTCAATTTGTCTCTAACAGCCACAACAGATTGCTGACTCAGCTATATGTGCCTACTAATTACTTTTCACACAATGCAGAGACACAGGAATTAACAGTCTGCAAAACTAAAATCACTCTTCCCAGAGCAATTAAAGAAGTCACACAGGTGTAACAGTGATCTACATGCAAAGTCAAGATCTGCAGTATGGAATGCATTAAATGCTATCAAATATATTTTAAAGAAACAGTTTATGAATTTATTAACTTCTGTCCTGGTTTGATCAGTAGCAGTCATTTTTCTCCTTCTTGGTAGCTGGTGCAGTGCTGTGTTTTGACTTTCAGGCTGGGAACGGTTGCTGATAGCAGCGATGTTTTGAATTACTCCTCAAATGTTTGGTTTGTCCAAGGACTTTCTGAGCCTCATGCTCTGCCAGGGAGGAGGGGAGGCCGGGAGGAAGGAGAGACAGGACACCTGACCCAGGCTAGCCAAAGAGGTATTCCATACCATAGCACGTCATAACCAGGATGTAACCGGGAGTTATCTGGAAGGGCTGGAGCTCTGGGGGGATGGAGGAGGTATCTGTCGGTGCTTGGTTGGGCAGGGTGGGGTGATTTATGGGTCGGTGGCTGGTGAGATGTTGTATTCTCTTCACTTGTTATTTCCTTTATCATTATTGTTTGTAGTAGTAGCAGCAGTAGTGATTTGTGTTATGCCTTGGTTATTAAACTGTTCTTATCTCAACCCGTGGGGGCTACATTCTTTGGATTCTCCTTCCTAACTCTCCGGGAGTCGGGGGACCAAAGTGAGGGGAGTGAGTGCACGAGCTGTATGTGGCTTGGTTTTAAACCACAAACCAAATATTACTTTGTCTTAATTTAGTCTGCAAAAGTAGTCTATTTGATAAAGGAATCAATAAGAATTAAAGCCTCTGTAGATACAAGGAAAAGCAATTGCATAAAGTTCTGCATATTTAGAACACAGTTACAGACATGGAAAGTATCAGAAAAGACCCTGATTTACTTGGGATCTATGAAAGCAATTCTGTCACACAATTCTCCAAGGTGTTCAATGTTTCTTGTGAACAAACCAGCAGAAATACAACTTTCGCAACACCAGAAGCAGCTTTTCAGAAAATTACAAACAATTCCTAAATCTTGCAACCTTAGAACTAAGTTAAATTAGGGATCCAAAGTAGGCTGATTTATTAAGAGCTTTCTGCCAGCTTTTACTGACAAACAACAAATAGGGATATTCAGAGCATGGTTATCTGATTTCTACCATTTTGCCAAGTCCCATAGATATCTGGTCCACACAGGTCATAAGACAAAATGATGTGAATTTTGCTCTTCTTAGAACAACAAGAAGTAAAAAACCTTATATAGCTGTATCAGTACCTGGTTTTGATACGCACATTGTTATGTTATAGTCCTATCATATCTAAAATAATAATGCTAAAAATGTGTATTTATACAGTTATTTTCTTCAGAGACAGAGCAATTACTGTTTGAATATGCTTTTAAGCAGAAGGAAAATAACTACAACCCACACTTTTTCGTCTTTCACAAATACAGCCTCAAGCCAATGCATTCAAGCGTGGCATGCCGTTTGGATATACATGTGTCAAGATAACCCAAACAGCACTGTGGAAGCAATACACTGCCCATTGTAATGCTATGAAACATGACATTTCTTTTAAGAAGACAAAAACACCTAATGCACACAAAGTAAAAAACATTTTTATCTCACCCATAATATTCACAATGAATATGTTAGAATTAGTATATAGAACTTGAAAATGGTTGACACCTCCTAGATATAGGCTTTCAGGGTAACTCATACTCCAGTTCGCTCTTCCTTCCAACACAGTAATTGAAACAACAATGCATTAAGCACTGATATTCCTGAAAAGGCTTCTAAAACAATTTAGGTAATTACAATAGAGTCATTCTCTCACACAAAAAAACCCACAAGAACTCGGAACCTGAAGTCAAACCAGACAGTACTTAAGAGGAACATGCAAACCTTATACTCAGTGTTACCTTTAGGCTGCACAACCAAGTTCATATAATAAACAGGGTAATAGTTCCACTAAAAATCCTTCATTCTGATATAAACATTATGTTTTTTAGGCTCATGTTTTAGTTTCTTTGCACTAACTGTAAATGTCAAGAAAGCAATTGGTTAGCTGTTTCTGTATCAGTAGGACCCTCCTACTGAAAAGCCATCATAGAGGTATCTTATAGAATAGAAATTCATAAAGAATGTGGAATGCAACTGGGTAGATTCAAGCAACACAAATGCAAGTACTGCCATATTATTAGTCTTATGTGCTCTACTTCATCATTTAGCTGAGTTGGACATATCTAGTTTTCAATCTTTATTCATATATAGATTTCTCCAGACTACTAATCATTGTTCCTCAATATCCTCGAATTCCCTTGGGAACAGAATGTAAGAAAAGCTGTCTAACATAGGCAGCAGAGAAGAAGTCTGACCTACTACCACACAGTAAATGGCACCAGCAGTCCATTATCTGTTCAAGGGTGAGCTTTAAATATTTCACCTCCCTCTACCTTTTTATTTTCTTTTCCCACTCTTGATGAGTCTGTAATAAATTGTTCTCTGTGTGTGCCCAGTGAATAGTGTCTTTAGGTCCAAGCAAATAGTAATTTCAAGTTAAATAAGACAAAAATGATTTTTTTTCTTCCACTATTTTAACTCAATGAAGTCCTAAAATATATCCAAAGTAGCTGTTTAACCCTTATTTATAAGTGCCTAGATTTAAACATTCCTGTTTTTCCAGAAAATTACTGTTTTGCCTCTTACTGCAATGATTCATGTTAAAAGAAATGAACCGCCAAGCTCAACACATTTTGACTGTACTAGTGAAAGCTCAGAGCTTCTACATAGCCAGAAGAGGAAACTAGATCACAAAACATACAGTGCTCCTGAAAACCAAACTGCAGCCAAATCTGACCCATCAATGGGGGATTTAGTCAGTTTACATGTGCATTATGTCCTGACATGGACACCTAGGGCTTCCCTCCATGCAGAATTAACTGAGATAAGAAGGCTTATTTCATTATTTACGCAATGCCATACCAAAGACGATGCTATTGCCATGGACAGATTAGAACTGGAAACAGTTCAGCGATTTCCACTGTAACAGTAAATATTGCCAGACTTAACCTTGCTGTAACTCTAAAGCACACAGCTCCATCAGCGCTGCACTAACTGCCTACACCTGGGATGTGACACAGCACCACCTGAATGAAATCAAGTTCATCAGTGTAAAACCCATTTTCAACACTGCCACAGCACTAAGTGTTCTCCCCCGTTCTCTCAGTAAAGTGTCCCTTCTAGCAATCAGCACAAGAGATACCATATTCCGAATGTTTCGGTAGGGAGCAATTACAACAGGGCATGTCTCCAGCTATTTCCTTTCTCTCAGCAGTTCCCCAAAGGGCAAAAAGGCAGATACTGCCACCAGCTCATTTTCTCTCACCCTTCTGGCCCCTGCTGATGAGGGTAACTCAACAAACCAGTACCAGTGAGGAGCAAGCACAGGGGTGCACCAGCTGCATGGGCACAAAACCAAGCCAAGGAACAGCTTGGATGGGTTACTGCCTTCATGTGAAGGAGGCACAAAGCTGCTTCATATTCTAATGCAGTAACATTAAATGTTAACATCTGGACTCATAGTAAAAGGTGAGCTGCGCCTCGTTTTTGTTCATTACTACCACAGCTAAATGTTACAAGAAAGCTTTTATTAGTAACAATTTTAATTTTCCACCTAAAGGAAATCACATGCTTCAAGGCAAAGCATTACAGCATGCCCTTCACTGACCGAATGGTGTGGTCCTGACAGACACACCAACACTTGAGTGGACTTTGACCTGTTCTATTTCAGCGATGGTACCCAAGCCATCACCACCACACGGGAAAGGTGATAACCAAGCACCAGGCTCACTTTTTTCTGTCAAATATTAACTACAAGAAAACAGCTTTGCATCAGGTATCGCATGGAGCCACCTGGGTAAGGTGGTCAGCGTACGGGGGTGTATGTATGAGGTGGGGCCCCTCACCTGCACCGGCTCCTGCCGCTGGGGACCCGGCCATGCCCGCTGAAGGCCCAGTCCTTCTCCCACCGCCCGCTGACAGGGAAAGGGAACCGGACATGGCTGTTGCTACCGGAGCCCGCCAGGGGGCGACTACAACCCCGCCGCCGCTCCGGCTTGTGGCTGCTGGGCTCTGTAGACACGTTCCGTCGCCCCGCCCGCTGTGACGCGCTTGCCGTGCGCCGGCGCGGTGCATGCCGGTGCGGTGGCGGGACCATGGCGAGCGATTTCTACCTGCGGTACTACGTGGGGCACAAGGGCAAGTTCGGCCACGAGTTCCTTGAATTTGAGTTCCGGCCCGACGGTGAGCGGCGGGAGGCACCGGGAGGGAGGGAGGGAAGCGGACGGGTCGGTCTCCCCCGCTGCCGGGAGGACGCTGGGCCCGGCCCGGCGGGTGCCCGCCTGGCGCTGCCGTGGCTGGGCTTTAATGTGCGCACTGTCTTCGGCAGGGAAGCTGCGCTACGCCAACAACAGCAACTACAAGAACGATGTCATGATCAGAAAGGAGGTGAGGAGAGGCGACCGCCGCGGGGGAAGAGACGTGGGGAACGGGAGAGGGGTGCGCGCCTCGGACGGGCCTAGAGCGGGTGTTTTGTGGGCAGTCGGCAACACGAGGCACTTGTGTGGTGCTGTCATAGCATCGCTGAGTGGTTTGGGTTGGAAGGGACCTTAAAGCTCATCCAGTTCCAACCCCTGCCATGGGTAGGGACACCTGCCACTAGAGCAGGGTGCTCCAAGCCCCTGTGTCCAACCTGGCCTTGAACACTGCCAGGTTTGTGTGAGTGGAGCAGCCAGGACAGCGCCTGGGTTGGTTTTCCATGTTGGGATGTTGTTTCAGGCTTACGTGCATAAGAGCGTCATGGAGGAGCTGAAGAGAATAATCGATGACAGCGAGATCACAAAAGAAGATGATGCTCTGTGGCCTCCTCCTGACAGAGTTGGTCGACAGGTCAGTGTGTGGTGTCATAGTAATTGCTGCTTTAATTTTTATATGTTGGCTCATTAGCAGTATAGTGGAACTTCATCCTCAAGTCAGTATTGTTTCAGGCCAGGAGGGAAACAAAAGCTATTTTAAAATCCAAGCTGTGCCTAAACAGCAGTTTGAATAGGATTTATTTTTATTTCTTTAATTTATGCTATTTATTTTAATTTATTATCTTTAATTTTATTTATCAGAGTCACAGATCTGGTGCATTCCAGGCCTCTGTAATAAAAATGGAAAAGCCATCATCCGAGTACTTACGTATTTCTGTAACCAATACCACAAAGCAGTAGTTCCTATAATCTTTATATATAATCATTCCTATAATCTGTATATTCTTACAATTTTAGGAGCTTGAAATAGTGATCGGTGATGAGCACATCTCATTTACTACGTCAAAAATCGGTTCACTCATTGATGTAAATCAATCCAAGTATGTACCCTGCTTTTTTATGTTGCTGTTCTTGTCCTGTAACAGTTCATAATAGACCTTGCTGATTTACTAGGTACTTGTATTTTGTATTGATCAAAGTACAAATCAGTTCCTGGGATCACAAGTGGTCTGTGTCCCAGTGTAATGTACCAAATGCTTTTAGATGGTTGCACTACATGCTGTAGCTAACCTCACTGGAGGAACCCCTATTAGATGCATTCAGAGTGAAAACTGTTGTTGGCCTGTCCATACCAAGGTGTCTGGGTGTCCCAAGACATCTGTGTTTCTTTTAAGCTGAAAAGATTGGTTATCATGGTTTTTAAATCCAAAGTGATGTTGCTACTTACACTTTCCTGATAAAAATGTGCATTTTGTTAAGACTTGCAAACTTGGAGTACACAATATTTATCAATCAGTGTAGAATTCAACAAATTGTTAATATCTCAAATGAACTCTGGAAAATCTCCCTGTATGTTTTGGGGTTTGTTTTTTAATAGTTCTATAAACTGCATCAGTCTAACTTTTATTTTCTTTGTCCCTTCTGTTGTGCACTGCAGAGATCCAGAAGGCTTGCGAGTGTTCTACTACCTGGTCCAGGACCTGAAGTGTCTAGTCTTCAGTCTTATTGGACTACACTTCAAGATTAAGCCAATTTAAATCAATCAAGCTGAAGTTTGTATCGCAGTGTCTGTAGAGGGGGTGGGAGGGAGGGATGCCGTTTCAGTTCCTCATATTTTTTGGCTGAAGTTTTTATTTGTATGTTAGATTTTTTTCTTTTTTTTTATGAACTGTCAGTGTTTTAATAAAATGGTGAGGTCTGTATTTTTAATTTATAAGTTCTGGTGAGAAACTGACTTCATAACATTTCTTTTGTCATGGTACATTCAGGATACGTTAATTCACTCATCAGATGAAGCTGTAATTCGCTTCTTTATGCAGCAGTAGGAAAATGAAATTAAGCCTGGCTCTGTGCAATGAAACTTCTGCCAGCTGTCAAGATAAGCTTTTGTTACTATCCCAAGAAAGATATTCTGATAGCCAGTTCAAACATGGAAAACAACTGAACAAACATGGGAAAAAACTGACTGTGCATAACTGGTTATAGCGAAGATGTGTCAATTTTATAACAACCTGCTGATACGATTAGGTTGCCTAGAGAAGTTAGGTTGCCCAAAGAAGCTGTGGCTGCCCCATCCCTAACAGTGCTTGAGGTCTGGCTGGATGGGGCTTGGAGCAGCACGATCTAATGGAAAGTGTCCCTGGAACAAAATGAGCTTTAAGGTTTTTTCCAACCAACCCATTCTATGACTACCCAGAGAAATAGACAACAGGTAACCCAGGCATCATCCAGGATCCATCCAGGATCTTCAGTTATAAGTTGCAACTATAAAAATGGACATTAAAAGCAATGAAGAATGTATTCTGTGAAGTTCTAGACTAATGGATCATAGATTAGTTTGGGTTGGAAGGGACCTTCAAAGCTCATTTAGTACAACACTTCTGCAATGAGCAGGGACATCTTCATATAAACATGGAATAGTTAGGATTGGGTTGCTTAGAAACACAGCCATCCAGACCTATTGTGCTGAATTAAGAGACTTAAAGGACCAAGCCTTAAAGTGATAATGTTTGTAAAGACCTGTAGGAGATCCCAGAGTGCTCCCCACAGCAGCTCTGCTCTGTTCTTGTGCAGTTGGAGTACTGTGTGCAGTTCTGGTGTCCTCAACATAAAAAGGACATGGTACTGTTAGAACAAGTCCAGAGGAGGCCACGAGGATGATCAGGGGACTGGAGCACCTCCCATATGAAGACAGGCTGAGAAAGTTGGGGCTGTTCAGCCTGGAGAAGGCTGCATGGAGACCTCATAGTAGTCTTCCAGTATCTGAAGGGGGCCTACAGGGATGCTGGTGAGGGACTCTTCATTAGGGACTGTAGTGATAGGACAAGGGGTAATGGGTTGAAACAGCAGAGATTTAGACTGGATATTAAGGAAGAAATTCTTTACTGTGAGGGTGGTGAGGTACTGGAATGGGTTGCCCAGGGAGGTTGTGAATGCTCCATCCCTGGCAGTGTTCAAGGCCAGGTTGGATGAAGCCTTGGGTGATATGGTTTAGTGTGAGGTGTCCCTGCCCATGGCAGGGGGGCTGGAACTGGATGATCTTTAGGTCCTTTCCAACCCCAACTATTCTATGATTCTATGAAACCGCGCCCTTGCTTTCCCCAGTAGCAGATACTGCTCCCTCCCCACATGCCAGCCCCACTTCCTCACCGTAACACCTTCATCCCCAGGCCCCCCGCACCGCCCGCCAGGCGCCGCTCCGCGGGCCGGCAACAGGCCGCGTCGGAGGACGCCATCTTGACTGAGGGCAGCTTCGGCTTCCCATTGGCTTCAGCCGGCAGAGAGCACCGGGAGCCGGCCGCCAGCTTGGCTGAGGGCACAAGCGCAACGGGGTGGAAGGGGCGAAAAAAGCCCAAACCAACTCAAAACACGCAGGAGCAGCTCTGAGACCCGCAGGTGCTCCCGCGAGAGCGGGACGGGGTTGAAGGGGAGCCGTCAGGGCAGTCCCGACAGTGCGGCGGCCCCGTGAGCCCGGTGCCGGGCTCGCTGCGAGGCCATGGGGGTAGGTAGGAGCCGCGGCCGGGCCGGGCCAAGCAGAACCAAGCGGAGCTGGGCTGACGGGGTCTCTCCCTGCCTCTTGCCTTGCAGAGGATCGGGCTGCAGCTGCGCGCTACGCTGGAGAACATCACCCGGCTGCGGGCCGAGGGCGAGGACTTCCGATGGTACCTCAAGGTGCGGGGGGCGGCGGTCCCGGGCCTTCGGGGCGGGGAGACACCATCGGCTGTGTGAGGAGTGTGGGGAGAGTCCGGCGGGGCCGTGGGGTGGAGGCCTGCGGTGTTGGATCACAGCACCCAGCGTAAAGAGGTGGTTGTTGTCCTAGCAAGCAAGCTGCTGCAGGAGCAACGAATGTGATGGACTAAGTATATAGATAGCATAGAGTGGTTTGTGTTGGAAGAGACCTTACAGCTCATCTAGTTCCAACCCCTTGCCATGGGCGGGGACACCTTCCACTAGACCAAGTTGCTCATTTAGTACATGTGTGACATTATCTATTACTCTTGAGTACTGAAAAGTCTGAAGTTTAAATGTTGCTCAGTGCCTTCATAGGTAATCCATTGGCAGGTAACCCAGGTGAATGGCAAAATGTGCTACTCCCATCTTTCATTTTGTGGCTGTCCTTTGGAATGTGTTTAACACCAAAGGGTAGACCCTCTGCAATGGACATACCTGCCAGGCTGAGTCAGCTCACGGGCCTGTTGGGATAGACAGACACTGATCCCTGCCTCTGGCTCCTCTCAGCTGGGAAAAAGCAGGGATTGTGAATCTGGAGGGCTCACGTCATCTCCTTCAGGCTTTTAATCTCTGATTACTGACAGCTTAAAACTGTCTGATTTATTTTTCAGCTGAAATGTGGGAACTGTGGTGAAGTTTCTGAGAAATGGCAGTATCTGCGATTGATGGTACGTTCCCGTTGTAACCTGCACCAGAACAAAAACGAGAAATACAATCCCCCTCTTGCACACAAGGATATCTGCATCAGGCATGTCATGACTTGCACTTTAGATGAAATGCAGTGTTTTAATAGCTGTACACACTGAGGAAATCCTGTCATGTTCCATATTAAAAACAGTGTTTGGGGACTGTTAATTGAAATATGCCATTGGGATGGCAGCTGTTGGTGACAAAAGTATTTACTGCTTTGAAAAAGCCACCTTTCTGTAAAAGTACCACAAGCTTTGGATTGGTACCAGAATAAGGTTGTGCCTGTAGCATATTTCTCTAATGTTGATGGAAACTTTGGGGGGAACTTGAGGTAATTCAAGGCAAGTTAAGCATGCTAAATTAGCATCTGGAAATTGAAAAGCAGGATAAATTTTGTCAGTGGCAAAAGGAATATTCTTGGGAATAATCACCCCTTTTGGTTGCATACTACTGAATGGTAAGAATGTATTTCGAGGAATTAACAGAACATGCTTTTATTAGACAAGACATTATTCACTATCTCAAGTCTAGAACAGAGCTATTCCTTGATCATCACAGCTTTCTGAGTTATAGACACCTAGTCTATAAAGCCTTCTCATTGCAATACTTTTAAAAAGGTAAAGACCACTGTTGCAAACGCTACTTTACCTTTGCAGAGGATTCTGCCAGAGTGCAGTTGAAAATGATATCTCTGTTGTCACGGTTTTTAGGACAGTGCTCCCCTGAAAGGAGGCAGAGGAAGTGCCACTATGGTGCAGAAATGCAAGCTGTGCTCCAGGGAGAGCTCCATTGGTATGTGCTTAGGAATTTAAGAGGCATCATCCCTGATTTTTCTCCTAGGTTTACTTTTTAGTCCCCATATTTCGCTTGATGCTGTTAGTAAAGAGCACTCACCAGGGATTTCTTTTCTGTGTACACTGGTGTTGAGGTCACGACAGGAACATGTCATTGTGCACATGACGGAGTCAGCACAGCTTCCTGGTGCGTTCAGGTTGCTACATGAACAAAACTCATATCCCTAATGTCATTTTCTAAAAGCATGCCTTTTTTTTCCCTTTTTTTTTTTTTTTTTTTGCATTAAATCATTACAAATGGTGTAATGTCAGCTTCTCAGGAGAAGTGAGAAAAACTGAATTGCACCTTTTGAGGGCCAACTGCAGGAACTGCTTGGTTACCCTGTTTCTTCTACTGTGTCTACTGAAATTTGTTTGCGAGAAGCAGCTGGTGCTTGGTTTGTGCTGAATAAAGCTGAAGACATAATGCCACTCACTTTTACACTTCTGATTTTTTTTTCTTTTTTAGATATTTTAAGTCAGACAATCAAGCCTTACAATGTAAGTTTGTTTTCTCTTTTACATAGCAAGATAAATAAGTATTAATAATATTTTGAGGTTTTCTTTGTCATCACATTCCTCTTTCAGGAACACAAAAAGCTGGTGTTTTCTCCTGACAGAAAATTGTCTCATGTAGACTCTTGCACACAGGCTCAAGTGTAGACTGATTTGATATATATCATAAGCAAAACATAAAATTATATCACTCAAATGAGAGGTGATCATATGGTGTCCCTATTAGTTTCCTTCTGAAGGCTTCCTTGTGGCAGACTAAGAAATTTTAGTTAACTGCCACTTATTAAATGAGCCCTAGGGTTTTGCTGTCACTTGGGACATCACAGTTGATAATACTGCCTTTAAAGCAGTTCATTTCTAGACTAATGCTTGTCACTGTCTATTAGATGAAAACTAACAGTATTCTGACTCAATTACAGGCTGAAGACAGTGAGAAATTCAAAACGATAGTGGAGTTTGAATGTCGAGGTCTGGAACCAGTTGACTTTCAACCACAGGTGAGTTCTTATTCCTACAGGTTCTAGACTATTAAAATATACAGTATTTGAAATCGTACTGCTCTTCCTGGAATGTCCTACATTCTCCCCAGTTTCCCATCCCATCCACAGTTCTTTCTTTGTCATCATTTGTCTTCAGAACCCAATCCACAAGGAGCGAACACTAACAACTCTATTACTCTTTGTGCCAGTAAACTGTAAAATTAAACACACTTTGGAGTCATGTTCAAATTGCCTTACGGGTGACTCAGCGCTGTTCTCATAAATTCATGTGCAAGGTCTTAATTACTCAGGTTATTGCGAAAGAGAGTCTTTCCCAAAGCAGAATTTGCTAGAGTGCACAATTAGAATGTCACATTCAGGACAGTGCCACTTTGCTTCTTGGTATGGTACACAGAGTAAATGAATTCAGGTTGTGAACAGTGTTCAATATATGGCTTCTAAAACAATCCAGGTTTCCTTTGAGATCACCAAAGCCACAGGAAATGAATATTGGCATTTTTCCATTTGAAACTTGGTCAAAGACTGAGGATCTGTGGCAATTAAGACTCTTGCAAAGCACACCTCAAGCTTGGAGTTGAAGGACTTCTTTAGGGCCAAGGCAGTCTTTAGTGATTCATTTGCTTATGCATGGTCATGCTGGATGCAAGTTAATGCCACACTATATTTAACATATTATTCCAGTCGGATTAGGTGTAAATAGACTGACAAATATAAACCTGTCTTACCCTTCCCTCAGACTGTGACACTGTGCTAAGAAATAGACCAAAAAAGCTGATCCTACAACGAATTCAGTATAAATAAATCACCACTGCAGTGTGCTGCAGGAAGTCTTTATCTGTCTATTTGTCTGTCTATTTGTCTATCTATCTATACAAACAAAGTCCATCTTTTTGGGGAACAGAATGGTTATTAGTTTATTCCTGTGGAAAGCATTTCAGGCAGACTTTGGAACTTGCACTTCCAAGAAAAATCCCTGGGAAGATCACAAAATGTAGGAGATGCTTACAGCTTGCATCCTAGCTGTGAGTTTTATCTGCTGAACAAAGACTTCACAGATGTAACAAAGCTTTTAATATTCTCAAGGTTTGGCCCGTGCACTCTGTTGGAGAGTACGCTTGAATCCCTGAGTGCATATTTCAGTGATTTTTCTGATGCCTAATGAGTAAATATGTCAGACTTCTGCAGTTCCAAACAATTCTGTAAGCTGCTTTATATTTGACATGATCCAAGTCAGCCTGGCATCATCTCCACAGTCGATCTGGCTTTTGATCAGCACCAAACATAGCATATGGCCAGAAAATACAGCATTACTCTACTTTTTTTTTGTTTTTTTTGATAGACATAATAGCACCATACCCTGAGGTCAGTTTAGAGCAGTTCAGTGCTTGCCTGTCTTATTTAAATTATAGTTGTTTTCCCAAAAAAAAAATCATTTGAGTCTGAAAAAGTATCCTTTGATTCTCTGCTATAAAACCTCTTTTCCTACCTAGTAGCAGCAACAAATTCAAACTAGGTACTTGTGTGTTCTATTAATGGGCAAGGGCAGTTTTCCCCTCCAATTACTTCTCATTCTTGTTTAATGTGCTTAGGTAGACACATCTCGTGCATATCTGATACATAATGTTTTGTTTTATGTAAGGATAGTTCACCTCCTTGTCCCTCAAGTGAATGCTTCAATTAAAAATGGAAGTTTCTTTATAAAATTTCTCTTAAACCTTCTAAAACTTCTTTGTTTTGTGACACAAACAATAGTTTCATTGGTAACAGAACTGTGACAGTTCAGTGTGTGGTAAAGTCAACAGGCATTTTTGCTTCTTTGGTGTGTGTGTTTATGCTTTAGCTGTTGGTTCTTTGCCAGACAAGTCATTGCATGTCCCAGCTCCCATCTGCAGAGTTTAAACGAGTCTCTGCTCTGATGCCAGAGCTGTAAAGAAGGCAAGTTCTGCTGAGTGTCTGGTACAGAAGCCTGTAATTCTAGTCACATGGCTTCTCATTCCTTGGAGGGCTGGTGCATATCTCCAGGTGGCAAAGGAAGGGCTTCTTTTATTTTGCTATTGTTCTATACTGCAGGTCTGCATTTTTGTCCCATGCTCTTCCTCTCACCCCTAGCAGTTCCCTTGAGAAGGTCTTCTGACGGTTACAGAAAGGCCATATACACACTGTGCCTTGCAGGTAGCTCTCCTGTTAGTCTTGCTGCATTCCATGGTTTATTTAACTCCCAAGTGCTTAACCTTCCATTCAGATCCCAAAATATTTTAAAATCATGTGTCTTGCTTCACACATTCTTGCACAGTTAAATGTCTGATGGGCACTAATGGGGATTTCTTTATCAGAAATGCAAGTGTAGGTCCCTTGCAGAAAACCAGAAAGAAGCTGCCTTTACCTTTTAGCCCCTGCTGAATAAAACCCTTCAGTTAGAAATAGCAAAGTAAGAAACCTTCCTGGATGCTACACAGGTGGCTGAGATTTGTAAGTTTACTTTTAAAACTAGTAAAACTTCATTTACAATTGATAACTGAACCCTATAAATGAGAGAGCTGTTCCTATGAAAGGTAAACCAGAACACCTCATTCTTGTGCTATACCCCACTGATAGGCTGTTTCCTTCTAATGCTAGCCTTTCCTTCAACCCTTTAGAAACAGCAACAGTAACAACAGTGAAGAACTCTTCCCTTGGAAATGATTGTTTGGGTGTATTTATCTGTTAATTCATTCTGCTGATCCTCCTCTTGCTCGTCATTTTGTACCTAAATCAGATACAATCTGCTCCTCCTCTAGTGTGTCTTGGATTCTGACATTATTTAAGGCAAAACTATTAACTCTCTTCCATATTTTCTTTTTATTGTTTTCTTGCAGTGTAAGTTTCTTATGAAGCTATTTTGTACATAATGTGTATGAATTCTGAACACAGATTAAAGCTATAAGTACTGGACACTGCTATATAAGCTTAGAAACTCAGAGTTAACATTATTTGGAATACCTGGAAATACCTTTTTTAGCGGGAAAAATTGCTTCTCAACTGTGGTTGCTTAGATTGAATTTTCTCAATTCGCAAGCAGGGTCACAACCTTAAAAAGGGAAGAGCTTGACCATTTATTCTACCTAATTTAAAAGAAATACAAGAAAAGTTTGTGCTGAGTTACTTTCTTTAAACAGTGCTCATACTTATTATTTTCTTGATACAACTTGGTCTTAACTTACTGTCAGTGTGTTTGCAGGCAGGGTTTGCTGCTGAAGGTGCAGAATCTGGCACACCTTTCAATGACATAAACTTGCTAGAAAAGGTATGTTGTCTTTGTTTCATTGTAAATCTAATTATCCAACTTTCTTTCCCTAAGTTATTGGTCCAAAATAAATACCCTGCACATGCAAGAGACTAGTTTTGCTCTTTCATGTAGTTATAGAAAGGTCATATCTGGGCAGAAAAACTAAATCAACTATGAACCAGCATTACTAAAGGTATCATTTTAGAAGTACTCATTTGATAGCAGAGCAGATGACAGGTAGAAATGCAACTTTTAAGTCACTTGGGAATTCCAGAGAGCAAATACCTGGCATTGGAAACACCTAAATGGCTGGGATTATTCAGTATGGTGAACTGATTTTTGTAGGAAAATGCCTGCACTTCTTCCTGTGCACAGAGCTGTTAAAAAAGTAATATAAAGACATTGTGCTTCAAAGCTCAGGAAAATGACTCCAGCATTGCAAATCTTCCTTGGCTGTGAGCAAGAATCTCAAGGTCAAATCTGTTCCCTGGTATCCTACTTGGCAGGGATCTGTTTGTCTGCTTACCCGCCTGACTGGGGTATTGTAAATGACAGATAATCCTTTCATCTGCCATGGTTGCTGTCATGTCCACTAAGGGCTGTGGACTACATATGAAAAAGAAAAAAGTCATTGTTAAATCCACTGAGACTGAAGCTCATTTAATTTCAGGTCAGTGCTCCAGGTTCTCTCAGCTTTCAGAACTTAGTTTAGTGACTGCACAGTGCTTTTGACAAATCTAAAACCCAAATTTTGAGTAAGGTTTAATTTCAGTTTGATTTTCACTCTGTTTTAGACACAACTGCATTCTGTCCTCTGTGACTAATACTATGAAATCTTGTTTCTTACAGGATTGGAATGACTATGATGAAAAGACAAAGGAATCTGTGGGGATCTATGAAGTTACCCATAAATTTGTAAAATGCTGAAGCCCATACCCCAGTAAATCCTGACATGCTTATTGATGAAGCTCTAACCATCTGAGACTCAATTTCCTTGCAGTTACTTTTCACATGCCTGTACTTCAGGAATGGAAACCTAAGTTGTACATCCTGTCCCCAGCATGCCCTAATAAAATATTTTCCACAGAGCACATTAAGATGGCCTCAGTACAAACTGAAAATAGTATATATGCTTGACTGAACTGTGCCATTTTCCTAATGTTGTCTTTTTGGGAATATATATTTTGTGGTGGACTGGAACTTAGCTACTGTTTCAACAGTAACTACTTAGACAAATTCATTTTTGAATTACCAATATATGAGTCTCTAATATAAGCAAATAAGGCCCCAACTCCTATCATAAGAAAATAGCTGAGTATTAATAAAAGGAGTGTGTTAACTGTTCAAGGGAAAAGATACATCTTTAGCTTTCTGCCCATTCAAGAAAAGACACTGAGGTAAATTTACTGAGAACCGCTATTGGCATTTACACATAGCTGTTAGTCTTCTGAAAATCAAGCTGAGTGTGTCATAAACGAAACCTCACTCATTTCTAGTCAAAGACTGACTTTCTATTTCTTGGCAAACACTCATTATCTTGCCAGCTGTTCTCATGTTTAAACCACAAACAAACACAACAACAACAATATAAAGGCAAAATCATCTTTAGTGAATTTAATTCAAAGACTTTGGCCTGATTATTGTTTCCTGATACATTATTTTCTTCATATTCCCAAATGATCTCCTTCCTTTCTTAGTTTAAATGAACAGCACATTAAAGGCAGCAAAAAGCCCTGACAAGGAGAAGTTTATAAACCTTCAGCTTTCTAATATTTAAAGCATGCCTCTCCCCTTTCTAGTACTTGCAGTTCATACTTCCAAGATATGGTATTGCTTACACTGACTGTGATAAAGAAAAAAATACACTGGGAGAATCTGGAAGCTGAGGTATCTGAAGAAAGTTAAGGCAAATGGGTTTCTGAGTGAACCTGATCTGTCACATCTAACCAACATGCTCATGCTCATACTTTTATGTTCTGCTAATATACTTGGTTTTCTAGAACACATTGGGCTGTGCTGAAAGACATGAGCTGTGTTAGTTTTACATAGTGTTGCAGAAGCAAGTGTTACTGTGCTGTTCAGCTCCAGAGAAAGAGTTATCTTCCCAGAAGAGTCAAGAGGGTTTAAAAGACAGAGGAGTTCAAGTTACACCATAAAGAATTTTGCGTAAAAAGGGGTATAATTTGTGTGCCTCTGGCTTCCTGACTGGTGAAGACCCCTTCCCCCTTTGCTGTCACCCACTTCGTAGCTGGCAGAGTCCCTGTTGTGAATAGCACATGAGGAACTTGTCTGCATCTGTTTCATCTCACATTCACAGCATCACCAAGTTTTACTGATGTCTATGCTCAAGCTCTCCTGACAAGCCTTAGGCTTTAGAATATCTGCAACAAGAATGCCCAAATGAATTGAAAATGCAGCTCTAGGCACTAAGACTTTACTACAATAAATAACATCAAAAGTTCTAGCTGACAGAACAAGGAGGAAACAGGAGAACATTCTGTTGAGATTACTCTTCCACAGTAAGAGGACGTCTGGAAAGAGAGAATCCCAAAAGATAAAATTCAGTGATTCCTAAGACTCAGGAGCACAGGTTTATATAGCAAAAGAACAGCAGATCATTAGAGACCCAATGGAAGGGGAAAGAACACTACAGCATGCTTCCAGCAGCATTCTTTTCATCCTCTGTAAGAAACATGAGCTATCAATAAAGAGACTACCCATATCGTCTAATTTTGGTCTGGCAATAAAAGAACTCTGTGGTTATTAACAGATACCTTTATTACAGTACAATCTTTTCCAGTCAATTTAACAACACAGTTGGTGATTGCAGGTTACTTAAAGCCTCCCACTTCATTTTTTTGTTTCTCAAAAAGCTGCTACAGTGGAAAAGCTTCAAGCAGTTGAGGCACAATCAGTTCTGATTCAGGTTTAAAGAGAAAAGTGTGACCATTAGTAAGCAAGCTTACTGCAAGAGTGCAAATGTAACCACTCCTTCACATTTCAAATTATTGCTTTTTACTTATTAAACAGTTTAAGAGTGGTATCACAGTACTATAGCCTGTCTGAACACGCACAGAACACGTGTTCCATGTTCATAAACTCAAGTAAGAATGCTTTTTATTTTAAATAGTGTTCTGAGAACACATGGATCTGTTGGAACAGCTGATGTTACTTAATTTTGACATTGTGAATGGTACTATTTCCTCAAACATGCATTCAAGGGCTGTACTTCATTTCTTTAAAACAGATACAAATTTCCTATGAACCTAACAGTATTCAAGTCAGTGAAGATAAATTAAGCCAATTAAGCTGGGCAGCCTCAGCCATGCTGAACTCTGATTAGTTTGCCCATCAGACACAGGCTGCATTTTGTACTGCAACTGTAAAGTGTTCCAATGTTTTTATGTCTAACTGCCAATTTTCTTGCCCTTTAAAACATTAAAGATATCTTCTAGTGACTTGTGTATACACTGAAGGTATTCTTCACCATTCCTAGCTGGGTAAGAGGAAACATTACAACCTATCCAATCATCATGTACCTGATATCCTACTCCAAAGCCATCAGACACCACTGGGCCAAAGCCTCCTAATTGCACAGATGGGCTAATCAGTGTACTTGTAGAAATGATGTTGTGATTAATCCGAGCATAGGCTTGGTCTTGATAAAAAGCAGGTAGTGCAATACCCTTGGATAAGGCTAAATGGCGCAACACAAACAGATGTCGGTCAAATCCCTGACCTGTTAAAATAAAATAACAAGTGTTAGAGAGATAACTAATTTTTATAGGAATAAACTTGCTCATTTTGACATCACGTTGGTTTTCAGCCACAAAAGAGGAGCTCTACAGATGTGGGGTTTACAGAACCAAGACATTCTGCATTTTCAAGGCACGTATCCTAGGGAATAAGGGTTTGCTGATTTACTGCTAGCCTCAAGCTGGAATCATGATGGCAAACAGAAGTGCTATGTTAACAGACAATAATGTATTACATGCTTTGATTAACTATTTATCTGAACATATCCAAGTTGTTTAAAGTAGAGAAAGGCTTTCCTAAAATTTATGAATCTAAAGAGGAAGAGGATCTTGTGACAACAAAAGAGTATGAATTTCAGACTCTACGGCGTAATGTCAAACAGTCCATTTTACTGAAGTAAGACACCAAGTTATGCTTCTGGGAAGGACAGTTGGAAAGAAAGCATTTAGAAAAATACCAGGAGTAGCACAGCCAAAGAATCAGTTTGATTTGGAGTTGGTAAAGCCTTTATTCCCTGCAGAGGTAAAAGAGTAACTCCTCAGACATAAAGCCAAAGTTTTTTGTTTCCCTGGGGAGCACAAAACACACTAAGTATTTATCAAATCTTTAAATAGCCCCGTTGCTCTAAGGACAAAACAGTATAAGAAATTCCCAATACACAGGCAGTGAAGTGGGCAGCACAGAGGTATTCTCCATCAAGAGAAGGATATTGTTTTGTCAAGTTTACATTAATATTAGACCTCCATAAAAATTATTTAGCTGTGCAGTAAATATTCACAGCAACCTTAACAGGCATTTTAATGCAAAAGCAAAAGTGTTTGATACATTCTTACTTACCCATAGCAGCTTCTTTTGTCAAGCGGCCATGGTACTTCGAGCACTCCACTATCAAGTTCTGAAGTTCTTCTGTGC
The DNA here is from genome assembly GCF_012275295.1 of Melopsittacus undulatus. NCBI lineage: Eukaryota > Metazoa > Chordata > Aves > Psittaciformes > Psittaculidae > Melopsittacus > Melopsittacus undulatus. The sequence goes on from NC_047532.1 coordinate 14,884,093, forward strand.
TGTGTTTGGATACTTCCCTGACAAAAGCTTCTGAACATTTCTTCGTATGGATAGAGGCAGGACGTATAGTTTCTGTACGACCATGTTTGAAAGCTGCAGTACTACAGGACTCATATGTAGCAACAGTCTGATTGTATTGCCTAAGGAAAGCCATCTGGAAGGCAAGCTGAGCAACAGCATCTGGGCTTACCTTCTTCTGCTTCAGAATCTCCTTGCCCCCTTCGTTGAATTTAATCAGATTAAGAGACAGTGTTCCTACAGTGGCATCAAATTTCTCTTTGGCTTTGGTAATTCCTGCTTTTAAGGCATCATTCAGCTTGAAGTCAAGTTTACGCACTGCTCTAGAAGAGTCTACTGAAGCAGGCTGTGACTGGGGGCTAATGGCTGGTGCCTTGGTGCTGTCTTTAAAAACCTCATTCTGGAACCTGAGCACAGCCACACCATCTCCCCAGGAATGCTCAAAATTAACTGCTGCAGTGCCGTCCTTAGCTATGATGAGAGTGAAAGATTTGTCATACCAGCGGTTAGCACCATCTCCATGCAACATAGTGTGGGACAAGTGCACGAAGTCTTTAATAGGAAAATCATCTAAACTTAGACAAAACAGAGCAGAGTCTACTTTTTGAAGAGCTTCTTCATTGCCATTATCCAGTAGATTCTTTCTCAGTAATGCCCATGTATCTCTGTTTTCACTGGAGAGGTAGCCAAGAGGGAAGGCCGGGGCTGGACTGTTGTCACTAAGGATGTATTTCAAGTGTGCTTGTATTTCTGAAGGTTTCAGCATATTGCCATCTCTATCGAGAACATCAAATATATAAAAATTTCCATTTCTCAGTACTAGTAAATGTTTTGCCTTTTCATCTGTATAAAGCTCATCTTTGTCGGGCTTAGGCAGCCGCGTTGAATTGAAAAGCCTGAAGTACTGAGACATATCTAGGGGGTATGCATTCACCATGTAGGCACCAAACCAAGAAACTGAAGAAGGCACAAATCGGATAATGTTTTTGAAGAGCTGAGTGTCACTTTTTTCTGGATTGAGGTGAAAAACCTCTGGTTCCAGATAACCAGCCCTGAAGGTCTTCATAAACCGTATAGCAGAAACAGTCATGTTTGTAGCTCGTATGAGCTGATCATTATATTCAGATTTTGGATCAGGATTAAAAGACATAAATGGATTAAAATTCAAAACAACAGATTCACGTGCTTTTAGGTACATGTCAAACCAGGGACCTGAAAATGGAGGGTTGAGAAATAGGTCAGAACATAAAAGCAGCTTACTGAGTTGAACAGAGATTCATGTAGTCAACATTCTGCCTCCAACAGTGATCAGGAATACCAACCTACTAAAGTGCACACAAACAGACAACATGTAGTAATTCCCCCAGAGATTCTCCCAACCTCCAATCATGAAGAAAGGTACTGTTTGGCTAATTTTAAAGATACTGTATTTGGAGTAATATGTATCAAGAGTGCAAATGTTATCACCAACAAGGGATAATTTGTTTTTTATATGGCTCCATGATAAACTACAACTCTCATGACATACAATGCAGCTTCCAGCACTGTATGTTGATGAACATCTCACATTTGGGTTAGAACATGTCTTTACTTACTCTGAAGCTGTTAGTTTCTGCTACTCTGGCACTGAGGGCATGCTTCTCTTTAGAACCACCTTTACTTCTGATCCAGTGTTTCCCTCATTCCTGGCAGCATTCCTCCATCTGCATTTGCTTTCTTGCATTTCCACCTCCTTCCTCTTTCTGTCTACTAAAATTATCAGCACTGGGCAGAACTCTTGACACTGATGCATTACCATCAGTCTCTGAAGCTGGCAAAAAGATGAGGTTAGAGGGGACCTCACAGTTATTCTTCCAGGCCCAGAACATTCTTTGAAAAGTAGAATTACAATTGACAGTCTTTTAGTCTGTCAGCATATTCAGAAGCATGACTGTGACCCAAAAGGTTCTGTGCTCACCAGCATCAACGGAATCAATCATAGCTCTAAAAAGCAGTCATGTCTTTACACCTGCCTATGAGTAAACAAAAATCCATATGGCAAAGGGAGAGAAGGGATTTTTTAAACAGGACGTATTTCATCACCATGAACAAGCTCAAATCCAACAAGTTCTGGCATTGCACACCGGATGCAGGCGCAGGAAACAAGTGCCCACCAATTTCACCTCAAGGCAGGTAATGTATTAAAAACTATTATTCCAAGCCTGGATCAGTTGCAGGTAGAACCTTCTAGCTGAGCTGTAAGAAGGGCAACAGGAACTTAAGTACCTAAGTTACAATTTTAATTTCAGGTCCTCATAAGTGAGTAACTAGCATTCATCTACAGCTTTACAACCACATCTGTCATCACCACATAGCCTTTCAGAAAACAGTTTCAAAGTGGAACAGGTCTTTTATGAGGCTTTACTATGAGTAATAACTAAACAAAAAGGAATGCAAATACTCCACGGTTCATGGACAAAAAGCAGCATGCTTGTCTCAGCACTAACATAAAGCCACCAGTTAAAGCCCTGGATGGTGTTCAAAGTGAATGCAAAGTAAAAGACAACAAACCAAACAGCAGCTTTTATGAAATTATCTGGTATTTTCTACAGAGTTTAAGGCAGCTAACACTCTTACAGGCAGTCCCAACAGACAGCAAGGTTAGAAGTACATTCACTGGGCAACATGCAGACTTGTACTTCCATGGGTATTTGAATATCTCCACCTCTATTGCTATCCATCCAATACTTCCCTAAGCAGACACCTGTATTTAGAAGTCTATGGATATAATAATAAGGAAAAGTAATAAAAAAACTTTATATACTCTCCCTCATTTTCTGTTATTTTTTAATTCTCATTTTCCTCTTTCTGTCACTCCTTTTCTTTTGTTCTTTAAAAGAATACAGTTTTGTAGTTCAGGAAGGGGGTTAAGTCCAGAGGACTGACTGCTTCTACCCCCAAAAGCTTAGTAGCTTTCTCTTACCCTCCCCCCCTCAGAGTTCAGTCTTCTTGCTAAGTAACTTGCCAGTATTTGAAAATGATTGCTTTAGTTTCCTTCAGAGAATTACAAGTTAAGTTCCTCTATTAGCATAAACATAAATAGATGTTTCATCACTGACATCACTGACAAAAAACCTGTAAACTCAAATTTAAGTACAGTAACTCATGAAAAAAATACATTTCCTCCACTATACATGTATCAAGAACTCTAATACATACAAGTTATCATTTTTTTCCATCACAGACTCAGAATTTGCTCAATTACAGTCACAGTATTCAGAGCATGTTACTCCAAGCTTATGCAATACAGAACATAAGCTTGTAGCATTATGAGCTGTTGTCAAACATGACAATCTACAGACTCCTATATCCAACGTACCTGTGATGTAACTAGTGTGCTTGTTCTGACTGTCTTGAGCAACCAGTTGCTCATGCAGCTCTCTTCCAATTCCCTTTTCAAATTGATGAGCAAGCTCTTCAGTTTTCCTACAGTATTCAGTAAAAGAGTCAGAATGCTGTCACAAGACATATTTATCTGTAATACCTTGTTTTGAAGCAGCACATGCCACTGCAGTATGTGTATCTTGCTTGTCCATACCTGAATTGGTCATCATTTAAAAGTGGTTTCTGGGCATTCAGGTATCTCCTAATTGTGTCTTCTAGTTTGGGAACTGGCAGTCTGAAGGAAGGGAAACAGAGAGACACACACTTCCATGAACAATGGTACTACTGAAGCCTGAGTTTCTTACACAGTTGTTTCTCTTTGCCTCCCCTCTTCCCTACCCTTCCTTAAACGCTGTATTATCCAAATGACTCAAAAGTTTCTTGTGGAAGAAGAGAAGAAAGGGAATAGATGAACACAGGTCATCACATCATAAAGTTCTTGGAAAACAAAGTAGAAAACCAACCAGACTGTAACAAAGGTACAGAAGTGAAGGGTGTTGATACTTCACAGGGAATACAGTGACAAGAACTGTTAAAAGGAGAAGCAGCTATATAGAAAGAAGGCTTAGTTTGGTAGCTCCTCCTGCATTTGGTCTTCACCTTCCCTTTTCTCCTACTTTATTACAAATGTCCTAATAAGGAACTTCGTAACCTTCCTCTCAGCCTAAACATGAAAACACTCTTCTTACTATAAAATAATCCTATAGCCCTCACAGAGGTTACTTTGCAACCCGAAAGAACGTTTCAGTAGTCAGCTTATAGTCATATTTAGGCTTTAAAACATAAAAGTCATTCCTCTCCGCTGTGCCTTAGGAAGGGCACATACAGCCAGAAGCGAGCTGTGTACACACGCCAGGACGCGTTTTCTCTCCCCTCTTCACAACGGACTCCCGCCCAAGACCACCGGCCCCACACGGCCACCAACCGCCTGCCCTCCGCAGCCGCCCGGGGCTGGCAGTGCCGCTCGCCTCCCGGAGGTCGCTCGCTGGGGGCCTTACCCCGGGTCCCACCCAGGGGCGCCTCGGCAGGCCGCGGGACGGGCGGTGCCGGAGGGCAAGGGGCGCGGAGCATCGGCCGCAGTACCTGGGCAGGCTCTTTTGGTAGTGCATGGTGGGCACGATGCTGCGGTGCAGGTACTCGGCAGCGCCCGCGCTGCTGTAGCCCCGCCGCCAGCGCAACGCCGCCGCCCGCCGCGGCACCAGCTGCCGCGCCGCCATGACACCCGGTCAGGCCCGTGAGGCGCCGTCCGCGCCGCCGCCCTCGCTGCCGTCCCGGGGCCGGAGGAGCGGCTGCTGCGACCCTGACCGGCTCCGGGTAGCGCCGCTGAGCCCCTCCCGGTGCGGCGGAGCGCCCGGCCCCATCCGGGGTGAACTCCCGACGCCCCGCGGCGGGGGCGGAGGCGACAGCTGGGCACTTCCCGGTGCCCTCGCACCGGCGTCTCGAAGTAACGGGCAGGGCCCGCCGACCCCGCAGGTGGGACCGGACGGGCTCCGCACGGCCTTCTCCGGGGTGGGAAAGGCCCAGCTGGGGGTCGCAACTGCGTCAGCAGCAGCGAGGGTGGCGGTGGACGTGATCTCATGAAGCACGTTTCAACTCTTAATTCATTCGTGAGGTGTATTCGATCCTTTAGCAAAGCTATCTGGATATTGGAGCATGTCTGGGGTGGGATGGATCAACATTAATTCACTCCTAATAAAATTCCACATTAATAAAATGGTCTGTGATCCTCTTTGTTTTGACAGGACTCTGTTTCGTTATATAAATGCCACACACTGTTTTTGTTGTGTGTCACTGACCATCCAGTATCCAGATCCGGCCTCCAGAGAGAACAGTTTGGTGAGCTTTTGTACTCATCTGTGAGCATTTAACAACAAACACTGTATTACAGTGTAAACCAGAATATTGTAAGCACACAATTCTGTTGTACTGCGTGGGATATTTTCCACAAAAGTACCAAATAAGAATAACTCGGGAATGACAAAATGTTCTGGTGAGAAAGCATGGCATGGTGAAATGGTGATGCATTTTTAAAAGGCACTCCCTAGCAGCGTTGGGATTGTATGCAGACACAGTGAAGGAAAGCAATCCCTGTGACTTAGTCTGATAATCCTCTGAAAGTAAATTGGCCCTACTCTAATCAACATAGTTGTTGGAAGAAAAGTGAAATCATTTAGCTTCCAAGAGAATAAATATCAAATGCCAGAAGGTGTCCTTGTGTGTTTTGGTATACAGCTGTTTTCAGTTCGATGCTTGTCTCTTGTGCTTTTCATGCAGCCTTTGTTTGCCGTGAAAATTAAAGCCTGCTTTAATTAATGAAGTTCAGTTTCACCTAGCTTGCCCTGTTGTGATAGTCCAGTGCAAAGTGTTACCTGCTCTGCCCTGTAGAAAGACTGTTGAAACATTCCTATTACCCACTGGAATGCAGGACTTGCACTGCTCCCTTTCTAGGTTTGGATGTCCAGACCCCAGACTAGGGAGACTGGGGAATGCACTCAGACACTGTCTCTCTCTCGGGAGTGTCACTTTGTTTTGAACCAGTCTTGATATAGAAATACTACTGCATTCTGTTCTAATTTTCCAGAGCCCCCTAATCTTCTTCCAGGCTCTTAATGATGTAGTTGATAATAGGATTGTTGGTATTAATTTGGAACAATAATGCCAGCTGCTTGCTTGGTGGCTATTGGCAGAGGGGTGACCTTGCAGGTCAGCTAAGCAGAACTGGAAGTGCTTTGATCTGATCTATACAGAGCTTGTCCACCCGAACAAGAGGAGCGAGTGGATTCTCTCTCCATGGGATGCTGATTCTTCTCCAAGGAGCACGGAGGACAGCATGGCAGTGGCTTTTGATGCAATCCTAGCTCGGATCAAGGATGTTTGTAAAAGAAATGGTTTGCTTATTCTCTCGGTGTTGTCAGTCACCATCGGCTGTCTTCTTGGATTCTTCCTGAGGACGAGGCGGCTTTCCCAACAGGTAAGTGTGGCACAGCAGTGTATCACTACAGAGAAAATACCACACTTACGTAACTAAAGACGTAGCAACTGGTGGAACTTCAGGGTGGACTTTGGAAGATAAAAAGCATCTATATACGTATATTTGTTAAATTTGTGTCATTTCATCTCTTTGTTAATCTACGCTGTTCTTTTCACATGTCCTCAAACAATACATTTGCAATGGTTCTGGTCATTAAGACATCCAGTCTACCATAAGCACATTATAATGTTTCAAGTGTGGATAAAATAGTGGATGTTTAAGCTAGATGTAGTAGACATGTAGTGTGTAATACAGACTTCCTAAAAACTGGTAGTGCAATGTATTGATTGGATTTCATATTACTTTGGTACATGTACACCTAAACAAAACACTGGGAATATTTTTCCTCATCTGAGGTACAGGTGTTTATATGACACCAATGGTATTTTGTATTAATAAATTTGAGCTCTACCGTCATTAGCAGACTGTGTTACTAAAGTCACTCAGGGATTTCTCCCCAGCACACTTCAGCTAAGCTCTTTGCAGGTACGCATTTTTTTCTGCTGTAATCAGACAGAGTGGACAGGGCAGTGTGGATTGTTGAAAGCATTGCTTGAGCATGCAAGAGATGATAGAAATCTCAATTAAAAATATGACACTTAGTAAATGCAACTAAACTAAACCAATTCTATGTTCTACTGCTGGCTGCTGTCTGAAAACCTTTTGTGTCTGAGCAGTAGCTTCATACATACTGAGGAAAACACAGAAAATGCAGAATGAAGAGATTATTTAGGGCAGCCTATTAATGGTTGTCCCCATGAGGTGGCACATTTCATTTTCATCTTCCTTTGTAAAAGAACGTACAATGTACTGTGTTGAATTACAACACAATATGTAATCCAATTAATTTTTAAATGGTCTTTTAAAGCCTGCTATCTTTGCCACCTTCTACACCAAAGCTGTGGATTTTAGCAGTGTTGTCTGATTCAGAGCTCTAGAAAAACTCTTGAAGACAAATAGTTTTTATCTCAAAACAATAAGCATCTCCCCATGTATTTCTAGGAGATCAGTTATTTCCAGTTTCCTGGTGAGTTGCTGATGAGGATGCTGAAAATGTTGATTCTCCCACTGGTTGTCTCAAGGTAAGTGAGGACAGTGATTGTTCCAATAGTGAAGTTTCCTAAATGAGACATGTCATCACCACTATTTTAGTTATAACAGAATGAATGTCAAAGTGCCGGAAGCATTACTGACTGATGTATATTTATATTCACAGTGGAGCTATGAACATGTTTTTTAATTGATAGGCTCATTTCCACAATACCTCATATAGGTATTATTTTCTTCCTTACTTGTAATGGGAGAGCCTTTTCCTTCAAACTTAACTAGAAGTTAAACATATGGAATAAATAACCCACCTTATTAAAAAAAAACCCACTATATTAAATCTAAACAATTGAAATAATACATTATACAAATAAGAAGAAAAAACACAATTTATGGTCTTATGAAGTATTGTGAGACATGCTGTAGCATAGTATGGCAAAAACCAAAAACATTCTTCAGAGAACTAATAATATATTCCTGGCTTCAGCTGGCATATATTGCTAGTGGTTTCTTAGTGTATTAAAGGTGTGTATTAATGTGTATTAACGGTGCCACTTTATTGCTAGCAGAATTGATGATCTAGATCTTGGCACAGATAAATAGTCTCTGCTGGTGATTGGAGACATCGTAAGTGAGCTTAGAATATGTTTTCCTCTAATCTAGGTTTGACATGGGAATTTCAGGTTAGATATAAGGAAGAAGGTCTTTACTGTGAGGGTGGTGAGGCACTGGCCCAAGTTGCCCAGAGAAGCGGTGGCTGCCCCATCCTTGGGAGTGTTCAAAGCCAGGCTGGACAGAGCCTTGGATGACGAGTTCTAGTGCGTGGTGTCCCTGCCCATGGCAGGGGGCTTGGAACTAGATGATCTTAAGGTCCTTTCCAACCCAAACCATTCTATGATTCTATGATTCTTCCAACTGACTACAATCACCATCAAAACACCAGTTTGATGGCCAAAAGTTCTCTCATGTGCCTAGTGCTGAGAGAAGGCAGACGGAGAGTAACAAAGCTAACTTTACATTACCAGATATGTTAATACATTCTTACAATATTTGGTGCCTTTCCTTGAAGCCTCAGCTTCTGGAACCTAATGCACCAAAACCTTATCTTCACATTCAGAAAAAAAAACATTTCTAGACCAGATCTCTGAAAGCTGCTAAAAATTAACACAACCCAGCACTAATTTTATTTTTAAATCATCTACCTTTACATCTACTTCCTCATGGCTTTTCACAGAATGGAGCTGAGTCATGGTGCTTTGTGCCTGAAACTGACTGTATGACTGTAGACTCATACTTAGTTCTGCCCCATGAAGTTAGAGAACGTCAAGACAAAACATATTAGAAGTTTTTTTGAGAGGTGGAAGGAGAGTTTTCCAAAGAAAACAGGAATCTCACATCAGAAAATTATATAGTAAGGAGGGCAGAAAAAGGTTGGAGCCGAGTCCCATGCCCTTCCCTAAAATTTATAGTTCTTTAGATCCTCTTGTGTTGAGCCATTAAGTGGAGTAACAGCACAGTAGGACAGCTGCATTGACATGCCCTGTGATAGCTGTAGGTATGTCAGGAGGGGATCTCTGAGCTACAGTGTTAGACCTGATGGACACCATTCTCTGAGGAAGAAAGAGAAGAAACTTTCCAGATCTTCAAGGGGATTAACTCTCCTTGCAAGACAGTATGAATCTATCTCCCTGTATAACAAACTGTCCATTACTTACTGTTGCATAATGAAATTTAAGGGGTTTGCAAGTGAAAAATACTCCAAATGCAATATTCTTGTACAGTCCTTTTTTTCTCCAACACAGTATTTCCCATACATACATATCACAAAATCAGCATAATAGCGCTCAGTATTGATATCAGTCTGCTTGCACATTTAACTGAAATTTCTTTGTGGATTTGGAATTTTCTCACCTTGTCCTGCAGGAGCAATGGCATTTAAATTATCTTCTAAAATACTCTCTATTATTGTTTACAAAAGCCAGGGGTACAGCACCATAAGAAGAGCTCTAAATCTTTCTCTCCTAGTTGAAGTTAATGCCAGTTTTTGCTTGAACAAGAAAAGTACTCATAAAGAAAAGGGAAGGTGAGAAAGGTTAAAAGAGGCACCCAGTGCCTCTGATAGTTACTGAGTTAAAACCAGGAACTTTTCAGATTGTATCCATTGAGAATGAAAAACTTATTACATGGTCAGGTACCTCTGAATGCTGATCATTTTAAAAGCTCCTTGAATGCAGAAGAAATCAATTGAACAACAGGAAACTGTTTCTTCAATGTACAGGTCCTTGTTTTACCCAGCTCTGCCCCAGCACCTGGAAGTGTGGTATCCCTGAGGTCCTGTACCTGCTTCTGATTGTCTCTTGTCACCTGGTTTCCCACAGACAGAAATATCTTGGAAAAGCAACCACCAGCCACCAGCCTGCCAGTTTGAGCCTTGCATGAGCTTTTTTTTTTGTTGTGATGTGAGTCTTCGTTAAGGAGAGGGGTTGATATTATTTCATTTATCTGGTTACACAAACAAGTGTCATGGCATCATGTGATAACTAAAATATATTTATTGCCACATTCTCTGCCTGAGGTTGTAAGCCTTGCTTATACCTATTAGTATTCCCTGTGTCTTGTGTACAGAGTTTGCTCTTCTCAGTGATGAAAACAGGTATCCACATAGCAAAGGATGCCACTTCTATTAGCAACATAAAGAAAAACTGACAGTTTGTGTCTGCCTTAGGAATATTCAGTAATGGAGTCTTACAGGGTCAAACTTTAGACCTTGTAATTAGAAGAAGTATTTATGCTTATTATATCCATGAACATAGAATACTATTTTTACACCTGGGAATGAGAATGTTAAGAGAGCTCAGAGAGAGCAGGAGCCAAATCTGAATTCATAGTTACACACTTAGGTTTTGCCTGAACTCTTACTGCAGTTGGACAAGGGAAAGTCTTCAACAAGCCTGAAAGATCAACTTCAGGAGATCTGAAGATCCCTGATTCTCTCTGGGACAGGGGCCTTGATCCTCATTTGACAACTGCAATACAAGTGAGACATATCATTCTTACAGGAAAAAGGTTTTAACACATACCTAAGATTTTCAAACAGGCACACACATATATGGCAGTGACAGAGATTAATCTCAGTGCATTCTGCCCTTGAGTGCTCTGTTACGTTTAAAAACACATGGGTCCAGGTCTTCAGACAGGCATCTGCTGATCAGCTGACCCAAGGTGCTCAAGTTTGTTAAACCATCTTTCGTTCCAGTTAATGCATCTCCCAGCGGATAGAGGCGCAATCTGTATTACACCCTGTAGCCAGGAGGTGGCTCTGTCTGGAAGACTGAGGAACCACGAGTTCTAAGAGGTCCTAAGTCATCCCAGCATTTTCCAGTAATGCTGCCTCCTCAGAAAAGAGTAAAATCTCTGTTCTCTTTCACTGTGGCTAATTATAATCTCACCCAGACACACACCCATATTCTTCACCTGCAGGTAGTGCTTTCAGGACAAGTTATTTGGCAGAGATACCTGTGCGTCACTTTAGGTTCTCAGCTTCTTAAATGCTTGAAATAACCATATCTCATGTCTTTGTGCTTCGCATGAAACAAAAAATGGGAGGGAAAAAAACACTCATTTTTCCCATTAGTACCTTCTCACATTTGATAAAGGTAATGTAAACCCACTGACCTAACTCTGTCTGTGCCAGCAGTGCCAGGCATTGTTGCTGGCTGCAGCACAGGCCAGCCACACCATTCCATACTGTGCCATAACTGCTGTCACCTACTTTCTGAGCTTCTTTGTACTTGTATCCATTCCCTGACCCATCATATTCATCTCAGGGTTTGGACTGATCAACTCAAAGTGGGCCAGAAACTTCATTTTCAGTAAGCATAACTGCCTACTGACTTGATTTTTTTTGGGGAGGCTGGTACTGAGACCTAACCTGTTGTGATTTTGTATTTTATGACTGAGGTTTTGAAGAAGCTGCAAACTCCAACTGAGAAATTTACTACTTCTTTTTGGCCTGGGTTTCTTCCTGTAGGCAGAAAGCTTACACTGTGGCATTTACCCTACAAAGGAAATTCAAAACAAGGAGGTTCCCGTGAGCCCATGGAAGAGGAGAGCTGGCTATCAGCCATCTGCACAAGACCAGGTTGCTCTAAGCCCTGTCCAGCCTGGCCTTGAACACTGCCAGGTAGCCACAGCTTCTCTGGGCAACCTGTGCCAGGGCCTCACCACCCTCACAGTGGTGAGATGCGCACAAATCATTTCTCCCCTGTAATCAGTTATGTAATTTCACAGACCTTAAGGAACTTATTCTCCCTTTTGGAGCCTTCTATCTCTTCTGTGCAATTTGAGAGAGAAAGTAAGGGCTTTCACACACATGGAGTTTCACTGCACAAGCCTTCCTTCTTCAGCAAAGCAGGCAAAAGATGGAGTCACACAGGTTTACACCAGCTGAACCTACTGAGGTTCTCTTTATCATGTGTCTAGTTATATACATATATAATGTAATAGAAAATGGCAAACTTTATTTCAGCACCCCCCTTGTTTAAATGAGGAAAGTTTTATCTGGTAACAGATACAGGCCCCAATTTTCTAAGAGTATGATTAGTAGTAAGCAATGAGGTTGCTTGTGGGAAAGAAATGTCAGGGCAGAATTGAGCTGCTTAGCTCTCGCTACAGGCTTGTTTCCATGGTGAGTATTCCCTTTAGAAAAAGCAGTTTATTTTGGTCAAGCTTAGGATAATTATTATATTTTGTGTTTATTTACCACTGATCATTTTCTAGATGTTTAAGAAATAGTGAGTAGCAGAGGTTTGATCCTTTTTCCACGTGCAGGATCTGTGAAATTGTTCCCTTTATAGTCAAATAGCTGATCTGACTTGTATTATTTTACATTATAAAGCATGTTCGTCTGAGTATGTTGTGCCTGGTACAAGTGTATGGTAATACATTTTTATATTTTCTTGAAAGCTTATTTAGGGTAGTAATAAATGTTTGTTACTATTGGGGTTTTGTTGCTGAATTAAATATGATATGCTAAATATAGAGCTGTCTGCCTTTAAGGGGATTCCTGTCCTAATGCCATCAGTTCTGGTAATCCCGTATCCTTCTGCTCAGATGCCTGAGTGGGTCATTCTTACTCATGCTGTTACAGCCTAGTATTTAACTAGAAACTACTCTCTTATGGTACCCTATTCCCCATATAATTTTTTCCCCCAGAGCTCTATGATCGTTGGAACAGATCGGCATTTTAACGTCTCACTAATGAAAAATATTGCTCATCCTGTCCTAATTGAATTCTGTTGTTGTTCAGCTGTGCTGAAACAAATATTACTGTGCCATACCATATTTTGCCTGTTGGAACTCATTAGTTACATTGGAAGAGTTAACAATTGTACAGACTGTACAAGAGGATGTGGGTGCAAGCAAGCAAATGGGAACTCAGCCCACCAGCCAAACTGGGCAGGCTAGTGGCAGGTCCATGCCGGAAGCCATATATCCGCATTAGCATGGCTTTGCACCCAAGCTTGTATGCAAAGGGCTAATGTTGGCTGTATGGCTTCCGGCGAAGCCCTGGCAGCTAAGAGCATAGGCAGAGTGAGTTCCTGTCCGGAGCTGTCTCTGCAGACATAACCTAAATAACTTCAGAGCAACAGTATATTCTTTAGGAGTTGAGGGTTTGGGTAAGAACCTGCTGTGCGACAGACCATTAGCTTCAGTAAATTATGTGTACACTGTTTTGCTTGCTGTCAGCTATAGATGGAACTGGTAATAAACCACAGACTGGAGATGATTTATCTGTTTTACTGCTTAGGATTACTGTTTGTTAGGGATGAACAATTTGTCCCAAACAGGCCAGTAGTGAAATTTTCAATCTAAATCTTCTACCATGATTATAAATCAGTGCCTTACATGGTCAATATAATGCCTATTCAGAAGGAAAATAGAGATCTCTAAAAGGCTATGAAATCTATCTTTTTTTCTTATTTATCATTACATTTAAACTGAAAGGACAGCCCAGATTAGTTCATGTAATAATACTGGGTTTATGTGAAAGGCACTATGTGCAGTCCTACTATTCCTGGTACTGAGAGACACTTTCTGTGTTGTCTTGACAAATTCACAAAATTTACCTGAAGCCTGAATGGGAAAAGATGGATAACATTCTAGTTAGTGTTGGCTTGGTCTTTCCTGCTGTACGTGATTTAAACTTTTCCCTCTGGTCATTCTTTTATAAATACCAGTTACTCTGTTTTTATGCTTGTGCAGCTGCCAAACGGGGGCATAATCAAGTGCAATCAAATTTATGCACTGTATTATCTAGTGAGGTGTTGAGGAGCAGCTGCAAAATGATGCCTATGGCTCTCCAAGGAGCCTGCTCACAGCAATGCTTTGTAATGTACCAAAGCAGCTGTATTTTGTCATAGAATTAAATTGCTCTTGGAAACAGAGGGCTTTTTCTTCACATTATTGGACTCTGAACTTCTCCCTCTATTTCACTTGCGTTACATTGCTAATAAGAAAATATTACACTCAAAAATAGGTCTTCCCCAACAGAGAAGGGTAAAACCTTCTGCTGGGTTAGTATGGGAAAATCTGTGGGGTACCTGAATGATAACATAAAGTGTGTATAATGTCCCATTTCTGAACTACCTGTCAATGTATCACTGTAATGTACATCATAATAAAAATACACTGCACCCCAGTGAGAACAAGCTGTTACCCCTTTCCTAGGATATGCAATATACAGTATCTGTTATGGAGAAAGTCAGAATTTATATAGGAGGTTTAAGGGGATGACTAGAGAGAATCTATTTATTTACATCCAGAGTGAAAAAATCAAAACCCTGCTTGGATGAAACTGAAAGGGGAGGATTACCCAAGTGTAAGAAGAACTGATCAGAGAGCAATTTCTCTTGACACCCTTATACTCAAAATTATCAATATTGAAATTATCTATTTTATTGTAGAACTGATGTCAGATTACCCCAAAAGTCATCCAAAGGATGCTTTGAGATTGCTTGAGCTTGTACAGGAAAATTTCATTCTACCTTCTTAGGAAACCTGATTAAGAATCCCTCCTCCATGCTTCATCTTCTCAGAGGTTTCACTGCATTATCACCTATAGCATGTTCTTAGCTATGTTTAGGAGTATGGGGTCAAATGGTTAGATACTGTTTTCCAGCCTTTTCTTTTGTCTGTGTAACCTAGAGGTCCAAGCTGTTTCAGTGAAAAATTACATGTTGCAGAGTTATGCATGTCATAATGGCAAAATTGGCCTGACTCAGTATGCATTATGTAGGCAATGTCAGCAGGGATGTAGCGATGTGCAGTAGAAATCTATGGTCATGAAGTGAATGGGTTTGGAAAGCACTGAAGTGATTACTAATGGGGTAAGAGGTGTTTGTGACCTGACAGAATTTTTCAAGGTGTCCTCTAAGAGCTCTAAAATACTTAGTGTCTCACAAAAGAAAAAGCAACAACATGTGAAGCTTGGGGAGCTGGCTGGATTCCCTCTGTTTCCTTAGGACAGAAACATGTATGAACAATAAACAGCTGAATAAATCTGACATTTGTTTATAATCCACATTTGTGCTTCAAATTCTTTTGCCCTTTTCTTAATCTGAAAACACTTGAAAGAACTGACAGAACAGAAAATCAAGTATTACTGAGATTCTTGGCTCTTCCCACAGATGTGAAGCTGCACATCCATATTTAACAGATAATTGGTTTTCTGTTTGCATCCTGACCTTTGAATTTAGGAAATACTTTAATTTTTTTCATCAGAACAGCCAGCCTGAATCCTGCCTGAGCTACACTACAGTGTCTCAAATCTCCTTTATCAGTCAGTGATCAAAGGTTGCTTTCATCTGGCATTAATAGATGTATAGCAGTAGCCTCATTGGGCTATTTGGGAGGAAGCAGTGACAGAATAGCCACTGGACATTGATCTTCACAGTGTACTGTACAAAGTCCTGCCTTGTTAATGTTAGTCCATAAAAACAGATTTCCTATTGCACACCAAGAAAATGCAATTCATTATGTGAATTCCTGGCAGGATTTTTGCTGTCTGTGTCAGTTTTTCATTAACAGGTGCAAGTGTTAGATACTAAGGAAAAGGAGATCTCAACATTCTGGGTAAAAAAAGTAGAACTCTTACTATTTTATAAAGCATTGTTTAAGAAACAATATCAGAAAGCTGTATGTTATGATGGACTAAGAATGTAGATTTGGTTTCCTTTGTAGATGTCAATTTCTCTTCCAGCAGCTTAGCTGTAAAATTAAACACAATCACTACAACCAGTGTATTGGACAGTGAGATTTTCTAACATAGTGCTCATTGTTTGAAGATCAAGAGACAGATTTTCCATCATTCCTGACACCTTGCATCTATTTTATGTAGTAAAATAGCTATATACTGAGGCTCTGAAAAGTTAATTCACATTTTGAGTGCTATTTATGACTGATAATCTAACCACAGAGAAACTGCTGCAACAGTCCTATTTGTAAAACAGCTATCTCTTATTGGATTTGGGATTTTTTTGAGTGTAGACATTATTGGATTTGCATTAAGAGATCTAAACTTGAAAAATTCTGCTTGCTAGTACTTGATTTTCAAAGGAGATGAACCTTAGCTTAGATCTTCAGGAGGATTCTCAACTTCTCATCTCCTTTGAAAATCAGACTGTAATACTGTGAAACTTTTAATAATACATGACATGGGGGATCATTCCACTGACTACAGGTGATCATGAGTTCCTTGGTTGTGTTCAGGTCAGCAGAAGCCTGTTAGTACACCAGCAGACTATAAAACTGCTAGAGTGTGAATATAATTCACAGAGAGTTGAGGTGCCATTTATTGCCTGTCTGGACTGTACACAAACATACACGTAAATAAATGTTCATCTAAACAAATGGGCCACCCTTCTACAAGTGCCAGATCCAGCTTAGTTCAGGGGGTGAGTGTAGATTATTGCAGGATTTTATCCTGTACTTAGACAAATGGTGTCATGCACCTGAGAGGCCCTAGCATCACTTAAAAGTGGGTGAATGGGACTGGAAGTTTAGATGCGTGCCAGATTCCAATCAAGATGCTACTTGACTGTAATATGTATACAGGTACAGGTCAACAGAGGTGCTAACTACCTGTCTGCACACATATGGGCAGGAGGCATTTTTTCCTGTGCAGTGAGATATGACATCTAGAGATGAAAAAACAAAACTTCAACATATCACTGTTAAGTAAGGGCAGACCACATACAGTGAAGCAGAGACATGGAGAGTGTACAGTCCTCTCACCAGTACCACTGTCACTCCAGCATGTGATGAGAGCAGCAGGATTCTCTATCACAGCCATGGCAGTGTTTTGCTCTGTGGGTACCGTGTCATGTTAGAGCAAAAGAATATCCTGCAAAGAAATATCCTGCTGAAATAATTGTAACTGCACTGGGGACTAAGAGCAAAATCAAGCATCAAACTACAGAAAGACCCAGAGGAAGTTTCTTGTCTCTTTCTCTCATTACTGTAAAGAATCTGTTGCAGACTGTTCCTCCATAAATGTTACCTCCACAGAAGTGAAGCAGCCTGTTGTGAAAGCACAGGTAGATGAGCATGGATGAGGAAAAGTCTGATGGTCCATTGCAACACAGACATCACTTCAGGCATATCCTTCTTCACTGTAATTTTTTTGTCTTTAAAGAAACTGCCTTCATTTCTGTTTCCTTGTTTGTAAATTGGAGATACTGCCTTCCTGTGTGATAGTAGGTTATATTAGTAAAGCATTTTAAGATGATTAAATGGCTTGTGGAAATGGAGATTATTACTATGTTGAAACTTGAAGGCACTGACCTTGACAAAGAGGTAAGTGACAGCGTGCCTGCATTAGTGAAGCCAGCAATTCACTTTTATGATGCTCAACTGTAACATAATCATCTCTAATGTTGCTGTTAGAGGAGCTTCCTAGCCTCACTGTAAGAACTTGCTTAGAAAGGTCTTTTCTATAGCATGCCATTACAAAATGAGAATGCAAGAGAGGGTACAGAATGAACGAAAACCAACATGATTCTAGGAACAACTGTTGGTGGTTAGTACTTGACCATTCTTGACAGGATTAATGTCTTTCTAATCACACTAATCCCTTCCGATAACTTTATCCATAATCCATCTATTTCAGAGCAACATCCAGATGGCTTCTGGTGGAGAGGAAGACAAAGCAAATATGCAGAATGGGGTCTTAGCAGCAGCTTCTTGTATTTTCCCTTTCTGGGGATAGACGTTTTGATCTTGAGACAGGTCAAAATATGCACTTTTATCAGAGAGTAACAGAAATAAACTAGAGCATTGAAGAGAAGATAGAAAGTTCTATTTTTGTTTGTGAATAAAGTACTTCATAAGTACCGAGATGCTCATCAGTGACAGCCAGAACAAGCCTAGGGGTGCTCATAAGGGTTTAGCTACTTGTTTGCATGGGACTAATTTAATTTGCAAGATACTGGAAGAATTCCCTTTCTCATTACTTCAAAATTGCTATAGTAGTTTGGGGGGATTTATGCAGATTTCTCTCAAAGCAGACATGAAATTCACTACTTTCATTGGTTTTTACCATTACCAATATTTTTAACAACCTAGTAACTGACTTAACATTTTCAGTAAGTCACATACAATAACAATTCCTGGAATTGCTGAAGTCTTCCTCTTACCTTCTAGTTTCCCCTTGAAAGCTTAATCTAGGTTTCATTAGATCCTGGCTTTACTCTTCACTTTCCTCCCTCAATAAGGACTCCAGAGAGAAATAATTTATTCTAACCTTTCATAAACCACATGGAAACTGTCCCAAAAAAGGAAACAAACTTTAATCAGGCCATCCTAGACAAGGTAAAGTAGCTAGGATTTTTATTTTACTAACACTCAGCATTGAAACAATCTAAGTCATAGTGAAATTATTGTCTTAAATATCTGCCCAACTAAAATGCTGCAAATAAATAAATCTGTTTTATTACTTGCCATATCCAGCTTTAGATCAAAATGCTTCTATTTGGTTTACTGGATTTCTGACTTTCTTTCTCCTATAAAAATGTGGCTTGATAGTTCAGAGAAGAGACAAGACAGACTTGGCTACATCAAAACAACTTATTTCACAGCCAGCAAAGCAGAGTAGATTTCAAATTACCCAAGCCCCAGTAAAAGAGCCAGGTATCTTTTACATGTTAAGAATACAAAGCTGAACCTTAGAAAGATATTGTGGAGCACTGGGTTTTCATTGTGTACAGATCCTCAGGTTATCAAAATACAGCTTTGAAGATGCTTGAAAGCCGCAGGCATATAAGGGCCATGGGACAGATCATTACACAGATACAGAGCAGTTGTTACATTTTTGAAGGCTATTCTTCAAATCATGTATAGTCTCTGAGAAGACACAATAGCATCCAAGATAAACAAAATGAAGCAGACTGTTCTAGACAGAAGAAAGAAAAATGCGGAAGATACAGGTCATGGGGCTATTTAGTTTATTATGGTGTCTGTTATTATATCCAGCACCAGACATTTCAGAGCAAGGTGCAAGAAACTTCTTAAATCATAGGGAGCCAGAGATTTTACTTGGATCCTACACTACAAGATTTAATATTTCATCCAAAAGTCCTTAACACATATTTAGGAAGCCTTAGAATTGAGATAATTTTTTTCTATACAAATGAAGAAATGGTCCTTGAACATGAAATTACACTTTTGTGGATTTTCTTTCCCCCAAACTGATTGAATGAATGAGAGGCACTGTAATGATTCAGAAAAGCTGCAGATTGTTCTTCATTGTCTTAATTCTGTTTTGTCCATTTGAACATTAGAACATGTCATGGAAACTCTGCATGAATCTTATGTGTGGAAACTAGCTACACAGTAAGTCAAATTCTTTATGAATCAAATATCTATCCTGTTATTTCAAGCCTAACCAGATTCTGAGACTTGACAAGAGTTGGAGGTGCCCTGATTTTCATTCCATTGTGTTTCATGAGAGCCTAGTAGTGGATGGCATGGGAACATCTTTGATGAAGCTTAGGAAACTGTTGGGGAGGTTTTTATGTGTCTGAGAATATCTGATGGGAAGTATATTTAAAGGGGAAACCTAAACATTATATATACAGTGATCTTAAGTTAAACCATCTGGAAGCTTATTCCTCCTGGCTTCCCTGTTCCCTAGGAAATAAGTGCTGGGGTCACTGTCTCTAGAAGTGTTCACACACTGTGCAGATGAGGCCCTCAGTGCCATGGGTTAGTGGTGGCCTTGGTAGTTCTGAGATAAGGGCTGGACTTGATGATCTTAAAGGTCTTTTCCAACCTGGTTGATTCTATGATTTCTTGATGTGCTTTGGCTACATTACGTGAATGTTAGAGCTCTAGAGATCAACAGTGACAGACTCCTGTGACGTACTGTGATATACTTCTTACAATAACTATGCTAATCAATGTGTCTCTTAATCTTTATGTCTCCTGTTCTGTTCCCTCTGGCATCAAACATACAAAGTCAAATGAAAAATCATATAATAGATAATAAGAGATTACTGTGTCCAATTAAAGTTAAAATATTAAAGGCATTTCTTTCTGAAAATGATTCTTAGCAATTACTTAAAGTGATGTGACCAGTGTTACTCCACAGCTTTTGGAGAATTGCTTCCACTGGTCCCTTCTGAGTATTGTAAGCCATGAAATACACAGGGCTTTTCTGACCCCAGACCTTTGTTCATGCTTCTGTCACACCAGTTACCCCTGTTGCACCTCCATAGTTAATTACTTTTGAGGACTTTCTCATCACAGCATGAACCAAGCATGACTTTATCTGGTGACAGGATAATCTCATTACAGATGATGATCTTGTTAATGAATATCCCCAAGACAGAGCAATCTCATTATTAGCCCCCTCAGGATTTGTCACCTAAGAGCCAAGGTATGAGTAGATTCTAGCTGCACATCCTCCTCCCAGAACCTAAATGTCCCAGCATGTTGAGGCTGAGGTAGCACCCCCAAAGGCACACGAACCACTGGACATATTTAATTAGGATTTTGTCCCTAAGTACTTCTGAACATCCTTCCCAGCTGAACAATCAAGACAGTTCAAGTGCTATGTACAGGGCTCATCTCTCCATTGTTCTGTAGAACAAACACAGCACAGTGGCATCAAGGACAACAGAAGCAGTGTGGTTTTACCATACTGACAGTGGCCTCAGGGCAGTACAAGGAAGAAAACGCACTGCCTGTCTCCTCAGTAGTGCCCTTTCCACTCTGCATGGTGTCCTATCTAAAGTTGCAGATCTGCTGGTCAGTGGTCAGGTATTGATACCACTGGTGTCTATTTCCCTGCATAATAAGTCCATTAAGAACACTGAAAATGATTACCATGAGAAACATCCAGCTAGTTAAAAATCAACCTCATTCTTATTTTCTCTTGTTTTTTTCTGGAAGGTCAGGTTGGGAGGTGGAACAGTGCTGAAGTCTGATACAAATAGGTATTTCCTTTGGACATCAGTGAGCTGTTGAACTGGCTCAATGGCTTGTGAAACCTCAGCCTGTGAGAAGAGTTCAGTCCTAGAAATCTAATAACAACATAGAAAGTGTTTTACAGAAATCAAGCACATTAATTTGAGATAAATGTATTTAACTCAACTGCTTTATTAAATGAAATGTTCTAGAATATTTACTTTTCTGTAAGTATTATTGCTGCTACTGCTTTTTTAACATGTAGTGCTGTGTTTGTACATGGTGCTTTACAGACACATAGAAAGGTGTGATCTTTATCAAATACAATGATAAAAGAGAGGGAAAAGCAATGGTTATTAATGTGAGAGTTATAGAGATGATGATTTTCAAAATGATCCATATTACAATGCAGCCAATATTTCTTCTTGCTCCTATGGAGTTAACAAAACCCATGCTAGATGAGAGACTGGCAATGCAGAAAAGCAGTACATTTTCTTGATTAATCTAGTGCATAGCAGGAACCTGAGCACTAAATCCCACCCATTTGATTTCATTAAATCTACTACAAAGGTTAAGCTGCACTTTAGCATTGGCTCTAGACAACCTCACTCAGCAGAGTGAGGTCAAGGGATCTTACTCAAGGAGGTGCAGCTTAGTAAATGACTGTTTATGAGGGAAGGCATGATAAATTATTTTGTTCTGATGAGAAAGCTGGACAGTGGGCACACTAAGCAGTAAATGTAGTCTTCTTTTATCTGCAGTTTTACTGAGATGTATGAATCTATGATTCTATACTTTGAAGAGTTTACAGAGAATTATTCAAAGCTAAATCTCAATTTAAAGCCCCAAGCAACGCTGCTGCCACTGGGAACTCAAATCCCATCCTCAGGACAGTTGGAAACAGCATCATGGCTTATGTCAGAGCAGGTGGAGCAAGTTCAGGGACCAAACTATGCATGCCCTAATTTGCCTATAAAAGAGGGTGAGTGGGATCTAAAGCACTTGGTGGAGAGTTGTACAGCTTGGCAGTATGCTAGCATATATAGTATAGCTTGGCACTATGCAAGCAAGAACATGGACACTGGTCATCCTCTGACAGTGTTGGGTAAGGAGAGAAAGAGGAAAGAAAAGGCTGAAGTGACCATAGTGTTTTCTCTGTTCCTCACCTGCCATGAAGGAATTTCCTCTACAAACCATACACTGTCTCCATTGTGACTGGAGGCACGCTGAATCACAGTCTGCTCCCCAGTGTATCCCCTGTTAAAGCAAAAATATATTGTGTTTTGTATTGATTTAGAAATAAAAAAGTTATTCTTTTAGGTTGAAAAAAGTCCTATGTGCCCCTTAGGTTTTTAGTTTTGATATTGTGGTCCTGCCTCACACAGGAAGGTGTGAGGGGGTGACACAATTTCCTTCAGAGGTCCCTTCGAACCTGAACTATTCTATGGTTCTGTAAAATGATGTGTCGAGTTTTATACCTGAGTTTTTATGACTGATTATTGCCATTGCTCCTGTGAACTGAGCTGTCAGATGTGTAGGTTATATAAAACTGTTCTTCCAGCTTCAGGGAACAGTTGGTAGATTCAATCCCCATGTGTTCAGCCTGAGCTTGCAGGTTCCTTTAAGTAACCAGGATCTCGTGGCAATTTGGAAACATCCCTTTAAACACAGAGGCTACAGCTTTAATGTTACTGCAAGCTTCTAAAAGCTGGTTTGCGGGCAATCCTAACAGAAGCAGGATTTGCACCCTAACTGCAGTCATTAGGATTTCAGCTGCATTAATGTTATGCAAATGATACTATGTATGTTGTGTTTGTTTTCTTTCCACAGCTTAATGTCTGGGCTAGCAGCCCTGGATGCCAAAACTTCCAGTCGATTAGGCATCATAACTGTCACTTACTACCTGTGGACAACATTTGTGGCTGTGATTGTGGGAATAATTATGGTCTCCATTATCCATCCTGGTGGAGCAGCACAGAAGGAGAGCACTGAAGAGGGCGGAAAGCCCATCATGAGCTCTGCAGATGCACTGCTTGACTTAATCCGGTAACTGCATTCATTCTTTCTGCTTTCTGAAGGTAGCATTTTGTACAGATCTGTATGAGGAACTGTGGCTTGAGCATAAATTCTGAACATAAGGATGCACAGTTTGCTAAAATTGAGAAAAAGTGAATTTCAGAAGATTATTTTCAAGTTATCAGATGTTTATATCGTCTTTTTCTAGTAAAATTTAAATGAACGGCCGCCAAATGTATCAGAGGTACTCACAATGTTGGGGTAAGGGTTTTTTTACCCCTGCAGAACTACATGGAGCCTGTGGACCTCACAATCTATTATTAAGGTCAAGAGAGTATTAAAGTATAATGCTAATTTGAATAAGGGCAGACAGTTGTAATAGGCAAAACCATAAATATAAGGGCAGAAATCCACATTTTTCGGTAAATAATACTCAAAAGTGCTGTTACAGCTGCTCATAGTGACTCTTAGATAAAGGACACAATTAGTTTACTGTTATGGTTTTTTATTCCTTATTTTTGCTGTATTATTTGTTCTGCTTTGTGGCTTTTCCTTGTTTATTTTACTTTGTTTGGCAGAAGGCAAGGTTGTTCTTTTAGACCAGCACTAGAACACTGACAGTATTTTGATAGCCATGCCTGAATATTCCTCTTTGTCTCAACATTTCAAGTGCCAGTAGGATTACTTTTCTGACTGAGCATAAGTATGTGCCTCAGATTTGTTTTGCTCATGCAGAAAGACGAAGTTTTGCCTTTGGTTGCTAGTGTGTCAAGTTGGTGATCTCATACGATACTGGACTTTGATGTATTAAAATATGTTGCATAATTTGCCTTCCAAAACCCCAAATTTCTGACCCTGACAGTGTCAGCACACAAAGTACCTTGAGTTCCTGGGACCTCAATTTGGGAGGAACTGGGTTGGAAAGCTTATAAAACTCTAATTTTTCCTCCTCCAAGTTGCACTTATCCAGGCCACCTGAAACCTGCATCATTTTCTGTTGTATCAGTGTCTTACTGAGAATGGGCCACATGATGTTAGTCATGGAGCAGCAGCTGAGAGTGCTTCCTTTTGTAGCATTCCACAAAACCATCATCTTCCTCTGCTATGAAAAGTTGCCCATTTCATGGCATCTGTATCTCCCCAGTGATTTTGCCATGTTGTATGTGCAGTGGAATTAACGTGTATGTGTTTGTGACATAATGTGAAATCACGTTATTCTGTTTCTGCTGCATAAAGGACTAGAATTCCTACACCAAGAGGAAAAAATGTAGCAAGTTATTGGAGCTTGGATTCCCTTAGTACAACAGAGTAGCATGAGGGTAAAAGGGAATATAAGAAAACTGTAATCTTAATTATTATCTTCATAATAATGAAGTGGCAGTGCTTGGAAACCCTTTAAGGCAAGCTGAGCTGTTTCTAAGGCCTCAGACAAGTAAAGGCACAGTGGGACATATGGTGCAATGTTGCATCCAAACTGACCTTACAGATGTCTCTGGAAAAGGTCTCCCTCACCATAGGTTCCCATTCCCTTCCTTACACAAGCCCCATTGCTTTTTGAGACCTGGAGTAAGCTAGCTCATGGAGATGAGTCAGATGAAAAGTAATTTGGGTATGCAAAACCTGAATTCAGGCCTATAGTATGAAGTCTGCATAAAACAGCCAAATGTCTGTATGACTGGAACCTGAGAGCTGAGTTAGGATCTCATCTCTTCCCCTCTCTCTGGCTAGTCCCTGTACACCACAGGTTTAGTGGTGGCAGTTGGGAACACTTTTATCTTGCTGAGCCTCACTGCAGGTAAAATACTATGTCCTGACCTACACATTTTCAAATATAGAATCATAGGATAGTTAGGGTCGGAAAGGACCTTCTATAATATCACCTCCTGCAAACACCTGAGCAAATTATAGCAGTTTACATGAATATTTCAGGTATGCATGTCTCCAGATGTGCTTTCAGCCTGAAAAACCTTAAAGTCTTCTCTGGTTTGGGCAGGTGTCAACAATGACAGGCCAACAAGCTGCTCTCATTACCCAAGCTTTAAAAGAGAGACTAAAGCTGACTCTCCTTTTGCTGTGCTCAGCAGCAGTCACAGCTGTGCAGTCTTTCTGCTTCAAGTGCACAGACTGATGGTTTTTATTCCTTCACTACAGAAATAACCACATTTACTAAATAAATAAATAAGAATAATACAACTGTGGGGAATGGGCTTTCAGCCTAGGCAAACACTGTGGGTGAAATCCTGGCTCTGCTGAAGTCAATTGAAGAACTCCTACATATCTGTGTGGAAGTCTGGATTAAATGTAATGAGGTATCTGCTGGTTTGAGCTAGAAAAGCTGATCCTTTAGCTCAATGATAAATCACTTCCATTCACAGCTGGAGACCATTTTTTTCAGGCCAGATTGGCTTATCTTCTCAATTCATTAATTTCCGCTCAATTTATCAATTGCATGTGTGCACAGTTTACACAGGAAACATCTGGTATTCCGCACATGAAGAATGCTAAATGCACAAGTGGAGAGATGATATATGTGACATAACTGGGGGGTTTATTTCAAAAGTGAGAATCTTGGCATGGTGACACATGTATTCACCCTCACTGATTTCAGATTTGTAGCCACTTTGTAATGATGAAATACCTTGCTATTTCTTGTGGTGTTATATATGCATTGTCATGTCTGGAATTTTTGGCAGGGATGATGTTGCTAGAAATTCGATTTCTTGAATTTGGAGGTAAGGATTTTGCTTTTAGAAGTGGTTTTAATCAGAAATTAAATGGACTGAATAAAAGAAACCAAGAACTGCTGCAGAGCCTCATGGTTATCCCAACCACCTGCAACATTAATCAATAATCACATTATCATGCTGCATTATTTTCCAGATGGTGCTTCCCCTTTATATTTTTCTGTTATGCAAAAAAACCTAGCAATAAAGCCTCCAGTGTATATGATTTGATTAGGACATGAGTGACACTGTACTGCGTTATTCTGAAATGGCTCTAAACCTCACAGCAATCAGGCAATAAACAGACTCATCAACATCCTGAATTTCATGCCTCAAAAACTGTATCCTCAAGTCAACCATTTGTTGCCACACTAAAGAGCAGTATTTGAAAGGCTTTCTTTCTAAAAGGAACCTCAAGAGATTGGGGATGAGATCTGTGGATGTGAATCCATCCCTACTGATTTCCTTCTGGATTCAATCTGGATAGAGAGGCCACTGAATGCAGAATGACAGAAGTAGCTTCAACATTCAAATAAGCTTTATACCTAAACTCTTTAGTGCTGCTTTGGCTTTAAATGTGTGAAATTTTGCTTTAATCTGATTCATCTTTAAACCAAATACATCTCCTGCTGTCTGTGGAAGACACCCATTTCGATAGGTAGCTCACCCTAGCACCTCTGCAGGACTCTTCCTTGCATAACTTGCCCCCCTCTATCGACAGTGTACCAGGATCCAGACTATGGCCAAGTAATTCAGAAAGCAGCTGTGAGTCTGAAGCTCTGCAGAAGATGCTGTTCCAGTGGTGCTTCTCTCCTCAGCTGCCATTTTATTGCTACATGAAGACACATGTACAAATTTGCCTTAATTATATCCAAGGTTTCTGGTACAAGAACTGCAAGGCTCATGAAAGTGTATTTTCTTCCATTAAAACTATAAATCCTCAGGCTAAGGATCATCTTATTCTCTTTAACACACCTGGTGCTTTATGAATTTTAATGGACTTATTCTCCTGATGTGCAATACTTGTGTGGGGTAGGCAAGGACCATTTTCCTTTATTACAGCTCAAGAATCAAGACATATGGAAAAGAAATTACCTCACTGAGGATTGTTCAGACAAATCTGTGCTGCCAGAGGAAATATTCCCAGTTTATACAAGACCTACTGGAGGTCTTGTTCTAGGAATGTGGCTTTTGGGACACATCAATGAAAGTGATAGCAATGAATCAACACACAACTTTACCTTCTTTTTCCTGTGTGAATTCTTAACTTTGTATTATATCCCTCAAAATAAGATTTTTTTAGTAGCCTTTTATGAGTTAAGAAATTAAGAAAGGCAAATTACTGATTCTGAAAATAACTCAGACTTTGAGTGTTTTAGTGAAAAGGACAAAAAGGAGTTTACTTACAGGAATAATGTTCAGTTTGAAGTACTAGATTTGTTTAATTCTGCCACATATACTCACCTGACAAGCAGAATAGAAAAAGTCTATAATATGGGGATGAACATTTGTAAAACAAGATACATGATTCAGGACCCTGCTCTAATGTTAGTAGTTAATATTTCTACCACATTCTGTTGCCATTATCAAAATACCATTGATTTAGATGGGTAAATCTTGATGCAGTTTAAATCATGCCACTGGCATTTGTCACCAAGGAAAACAAATTTTAGCTTGTGAGATGACAATAAACAAGTAAACACCATAAATATTCACACGAGGAATTAAATCCCAGACAAAATGGGGATTCACCCTCCTCTTTTACTTAAGTCTAACTGTATGTGTAAATCTGGGCACCAGCAAGTACAGGGTTCACATACTTCCTTAGTTTGCCTCAAGTCTGACCAGACAGCATGACATCCCAAGCTTATCCCATTCGAAAGCTCCAAATAAAACAATTCAGTGAATAGAGCCAGGATCAAATCATGCCTTAAACCATGACACAGAAATTTGTACATTTCTGAAGCTTACTGGAAGGATAAGTCAGAGCATTTTAACACTGAATATTCTAGATTGCATCCAATTTAATAGCAGGTACTAGGGAACTCAATCTGTCTTAACCAGGAGAGAGCTGTTTTTTTTTTTTAATTTACCATTAATAGTAAGAAGAGGATATAAGCACTGGAGAGGATTTATGTTTTCATGGGAATCCTGAGATCTTTTAAAAATAATTTCCGTTCCCTCTTTTCAAGTTATATTATACTTTATTGAAATCGTGTTGGAAATAGGGCAGGAGAAAACAAATACCTGCTGTAGTCTGGAGAACATTCAGGCTGTGCAGAACCAGAAATCACACTTTAAAAAGTTTACAGCTGAACACTGAGTTGTATATACATGCAATAAGATACTTAAGAGTGCATTAAATGATTCAGGGTTTAAGCTATGAAGAATTCTTCTCATAACTTTTCCCTACATCCATGGATTTTTTGCCAAAAGCCCCTGTGTGCTATGATAGAAATATTTATCTGTCCCCCTATGGCAAACTACTATTTTTACTTCTTTCTGATTGCCAGTTTTCTCTCACAAATCCATCGTGGTGCCAGCACGGTTCTGCTCTGTATGTGACCAAGTGTTCACTTCTGGTTAAGCAGTTTGTGCTGCATAGAAGCCCGATCCTCAAGTATTTACAAAGGATTCTGGAGCTTCTAAATGTGTGGTTCCTATTTGGCACAAAAGGAAACCAACGTGGAAAAAAAATAATTCCATGATGAAAACAATCTGGGGAGATGGATTATGGAGCAGTTTCTGCTCACTGGTCAAGAGGCCTTAGTCACAGAGAGCAAGGTGAATGAGGGGCAGGCATTAGGAAAGCTTAAACCCTGACGGGGGAAAAATTGTCAGTGCTCCTGACAATTGGCCTGGATGTCTTCCAATGTAAATGTACACTTTTAATGAAACAACTTTGCCTTGCTGGAACCCTAGTGGAAATGCATTGGGCCTGTCATGTTACCTTTCATATTGTTCAGCCTTTTCAAGATTCATAAAGATGTGATGTACTTGTGCTTCCACTCCAAAGAATGATTTTCTCAGAAAGCCACAGCCTTGCTGGGGCTGTGTCAGGACCTTTTCTTTCAGTAGAAGCAGGATAAACAAGTTCACCCTCCAAATCCCTTCCTGGAACTCCCAAGACCATGCAACAGTGTCAGCCTCAGGACAGATAAAAAGTCCATGATTGACAAAATTATTCCATAAGATGAGTTCCGCTCTCATCTGCAAAAACGACAAGCAAGATGAAATAGCTTAGAGCCGATTAGTGACTTTTGCATTCTATTAGTATCTTTTATCACAGTAATGAGTTTTTAAATGCCTCATTAATTCTGCAAAAGCCTTTCTTTAGTCCTTTCAGCAGGAGGTAGAAAGATTGATATTGAGAAATGAGATAAGGCACTAGAGGTGACCACTCATGTGCAAGATGCATCCTCCCATGGGCCCTGAGATAGGTCAGTTGTTTGGTCTTGCTGAATTAAGTTTTGCCCTTGATTTCAGGAGTGCAAACCTTGATGGAGCTCACTGACACCAGCAGGAAGGTATTTCAGATGTACACCCATATGACTAAGGACAGGATTTGTGGTACAGTAACAGCACTACACAGCTGATGATGAAATCATGCAGAGACAGGAAAAGGAAACCTGAAAACTTTACAGTTGTCATGTCAACTGCCTCAGACCCCATTTTCACTGTCTTTGTACTCTTGCTGTATAGAGTAACAGTAAGATCTTAAACACTGAAGTATTAGAATACTGTCAAATGCCCAGTCTTAAATCAATGTTCTTGCAAGCTCAGCTGTACTAGTTCAAATTTGTTGTTCAAAGCTGGTTTATGCCCAGTGCAAATGTAGGCCAGTAAAATATTATTAGGACACACATGTAGCAAAACCCCAGTCTGGTGGCTTTAATTCCACAGCATGGGAGACTGCAGCCAAAGACTGTCTGGTATGGCAGGGATTAGGCACTGATAACATCAGAGTATGGGAGCAAACCCAGATGGCTGCTGCAGAGCAGAGTGCCTCAGAGGGAATGGGTGTTCTGAATCATGGAAAAAACATGTGCAGTACCTGTGGCCACTCTTCTGGTAGAGTAGCTGAACTAAGTTCTTATTAAAAGATCTGCAAACCCTGAGTACTTTGAGTTAACAGATGTTGTAGTTAGGACATCTATCTCAGATATTCAGTAGTGTAACTGCAACCAGAATTTGGCCTGTTATTTCTAACAGAAGTTATCTAGGAACCATCCAGGTGGCTATCCCAGTATCTGCAAGCTAATATTCTGTGGACAATTCAACTAACAGCATGGCAACAAATCAGTTTAACAGTGCTGGTATTTGTATCACTACTGTAGTTCTGAGAGTCAGCAACCTTCAGAACAGAGCAGGAGGGCTCCCACAGTCTGAGCTGAAAAATGGGTTACTGCACAATTCAGCTTCCTAAAGCAGCTGCAATCTAGAGGAGTAAAAACAAGCAACTAGTGTCAATTGGTAGGATAATTGCTGGGAGACAATGGAAAAGGAAGGAGGACCTCCCACTTTTGGCAGTGGAAGGGTGCTAAGTAGTTATACGTCTAATGGGAAGCTACACCTTCAGAGCTTTTCATATTTGATACAAGTCTTTGGGATTTTCTTCAAATGCCATGGCTCCCAAATAGCAGAGCATATATTGCTTTAGTCATACATAGACATTTGTAATTCGATCCATCCTTGCATCTGAATCCTCTTAGCCCTTACATGATGAGGGAAGGAAGGACTCCAGAATTTGCTAGTAGAATGAACCAGCCTGTGCTTCACAGCAGGATGTAGTCAAAGAAAGTGTTTAGTAGGTCACTTGTGCTTACATGCTGCTGTCACAGCAAATGCAGGCCAGCCACGTTGTGCCAGCTGGGGCTTAATGGCCCATAATCCTTAGAAGGTTCACTGAGCTGATACTGAACTGTCATGCGCATTCGCTCTGTTAGCCTGTGTTGAACACACCTGCTTTGTCTGGCAGAATTCCTCAAGCAGAAGATGCTCTGGGAAATGTTCTTCCTCAGGGCATGTAGTATTTAGCTCTTAATTTTTCATGTAACCAGAAACTCTGTCTCAATTTCTGTTTTAAAGTCATGCCCTGTCATAGACCTGACACTAGCCTCACTTGTTGCTTGTACTGGAAAAATTAATCTCAGATCACTTTAAGTTTCCTGTACTATTATTTTGTGTCCTGTGTCTTGTAAGCAATCTGAGAATAATGCTGGAAGTTTAGAAGTATTTAATCTGCTTAGCTTTCTTAATAAACACAACAGCATTTCTAGGTGGTGAGAGTGATGTATAACTCAGCTTGATTTATTACTTCATAAGTACTGGCAGTGTCTATAATTCAGTATATGTCAGTGATAAATACAATGCCTGTTCTGAGTAGAGAGACAGCCTCACTTTATGATCCTGATACCGAATCCATGTGGGTAGATCTTTATTCTGTCCAGAAATACAGTAAAACTAGTAGAGATCTGCAGGGGCCAGTATGATTGCAGGCTGGTGCCTGGAACATAGGTGGGCAGAGATCAACCTCGCATCACCCTGCCAGTCATTTTGTAATATGTTTGAGCAAGTATCTGGCTGTTGTGCTAGACTGAAGCTGCCACCCCAGCAAACCTTTGCATATGCTCAAGGTCAGTGGGCCAGAGACCCAGAGGAGGGCTGCCCTGAGGGCAGTTGTGGGGATCCCACCAGCCCTCCTCATCCCAATTTCTTGGTAAGAAGTCAAATCCTCCACTACCAGTCTCACTTCTGAAACATTCCTAGGAGATCTCTGCCAAGGCCATCCATGTCATGGCTGGAATTACCAGTGTGCAGGAAAACATACCCCTAAAGCAAGAGTTTCTCAAGTGTTTCTGAAGAGGTCTGACTGAACCAACAAACACTCCCAGTCATCTCCCAGCTGTAGGTGACAATTTGATACCTTCGTCTCATTATTTGTCCTTAGTCCCTTAGAGAAAGCAATCCACCATTTGCTCTCTTGAATGTTTTTAATTAACAAAACTAAATTTTGGCTAATACTGGATTTTTTCAATCCAAGTAAACCAGCTTAAAATATAAAATAAGCTGAGGCTCTGGCAAATGCATTCAGGTCAGCTCTTCACTAGATAAATTGTGTAACTTCAGTAAGGCTAGTCTCAAAGGCTGGATCATAGTGCATAATGTATTAAAAAATATTGGGAGAACTCCAGCAGCCAGTATTAAGTGGATAGTTGTAATTCCTGTGGGATAAAGAATGATAAAGAAACAAAAAGCTTTAATCCTCCACAAATTCATCTAACATTTAATCTAGCTACTAACCAGATGATATTTTCTTTCTCAAGCAGTCTTAATTATTCTTCATTCTCCTAATTAGGACTATAAATCTAAGGGAGAAAGTGGAAAACATAAGCTATTAAATTAGTATTTCTTAATAAAGCTACAGCTCATGACTGACACGCATATTCAGAGCTCTGCAGGAGCCCATGGTGTGGATTTCACATTCACACAGCAGGTCAGAACACAATCATCACACTCTTGTAGCACCTTTAATGTGATCCTCTCAAATCACAAAACAAAAATGATTTTATGTTAATGAAGCCTTTAACAATCTGGCATAAGCAGAATTCCCTTATGAAGCATAATAAGGCAGTAACCATCTTTTCTCTCCAGTGCTTCCCCCCTCCTCTAAACATCCTCTTAATTGTCCCAGCTGCAGCTTCATCCAGCTGTTCTTCAGTTACTCCCCTATGTTGGCCAAGCCCTGGGGCTCAGGCAGGCTGTGTCTTCATCTGATAGGAAAGGGATGCATAGCTGGTTCTTGTCTGTGTGTTGCTTTGGCTACAG
This sequence comes from Melopsittacus undulatus, assembly GCF_012275295.1. Classification (NCBI taxonomy): domain Eukaryota; kingdom Metazoa; phylum Chordata; class Aves; order Psittaciformes; family Psittaculidae; genus Melopsittacus; species Melopsittacus undulatus. The sequence goes on from NC_047532.1 coordinate 14,916,643, forward strand.
ATTCGACATTTGAACCAAAGAATCATCAGCTTTATGGATGATTTGCAGAAATAAACCAATGCTTTGTGTGGTTGTTACTGGGGTGAAAGCTCTGTTGATGGCAGCACAGCACTGCTCTACAGTTGTGTAGTGAGTGTTCATCACTAACCACATCACTACTCTGTGTCTTAAATGTCTTAAGCTAAATCATTCCAATTAAATTAAAATGTATATAAAGGGACTGCATTAATTTAACAGAACCTTGCTAACTTATGATGGCTTTGTTATATGGAAAGATGGACTAGATGACCTTTAATAATCCTTTCCAGCCCAAACCATTCTTATGATTCTATATGGCCAAAGCTGCTCCCTCTGCTAACATATGGCTGTAGCACACAGCCATCATAATACCTGAGGCTCTCAAGCAGGACTGGCAAAATGGAAGATGTTGTAGCGTACAGCACAGCTGGTGTAGGCTGTTATCCCATGGGAATGCCAGGTAGCAGATCAGACTGCAAGGGGCAGGTAATCAGAACTGTGTCACCTGACTGTGGCAAGGGAAGGCCAGGGCAATTAATAAAGAGTAACTGAAGTGCTGCTCATCAACCTCCTGTCTTGCCTAGCAGTAGTTTGTCTGTGTAACACTAGTTTGCCCTATGGCAACAGCCTTACCAAAATGACATATGATGCCTTTATGTGGCTTGCCTTCTCTCAGATAGCGGACAAAAAAACACTCATTTTCAGTCTTCTATTTCAATCATTAGACAATACTGCTACCCTTTAATTAAAATTCTTCTCCTCCTGCTTTACGCTGAAGAAGTTAAATATTATCTCTTTGTAGCACTTGCTCTCAGTGTCTGATGTTACTGAAACAGAATCTATCTCATAATTTTAAATGTGACCATAATCTCACATTATGATCACTTAAAACAGCAAGAGAATTGTTTTTTAATAAGCCAGTGCTGCACAGTGTGCTCTTGCTGCAGTGCCATCAGCAGCAAGTGTATGTGCTGCTGCAAAAAGGAAAGCAGGGCTAGAAAATGGTTCAGTGCCACATGCATTTCACCATCTATATATCTATATATATTAATTCTCTTTGAAATGTGAATGGACTTTTCACTAACACTTCTGTGTTGTCCTGGCTTGGAGGTTGAGGTCTTTTGGATGAAGAATTTAGGAGTTTCTCCTTGCTTAAGTATCTGTACATGAAAGCATATAGTTGGGTCACAGGCTGTCACTGTCTTCTGCCCATAGGTTCAGAAGCTTTGGGCTGCAAATAAATTAGTTCTAAAAATGATCCTATTAGAATCATCACGCAAATCTCGATTCCCAAATGTTGCCTGGAAATACACAAGGTTTTGGCTTTTTTCCCCAGTTATACCACGATTCCTCTTTGAAGCCTGTAGAGGGTGTGCTCTCCATTTCAATTTCAGATTGAATGTCTTTCTGTAAAGCAGTAATCTAGCTCAAATGGAAGTTACAAATTAGCTCCAGATATTACTGAGTGAAATGCTGTGGACTGAGATACATAGAAAGTCAGTAGAGGTTACAACAAGTGTCCCTTTGGAATGAAACACCTATCGATCTCACTGCAGATCTCACGGTTTATGGTCATTGTCTTCCTCTGTAGCTATAAGCAAAACTGAAGCTGTGGCTTCACCTCAGACTTTTGTTCTGAAGCCTCAGAACCATACTAAAAGAAAATTTAGCCAAGACTGGACAGGTCTAATCTCACTTGTTTTAATCAGGAATGAGACCCTCTTTTTGAAAAGCAAACTGTTCTTGACCAAACCACTGCAAAGACTACACCAGCTCCAATTTTAGTTATGCTTTCATCAGGAGGTACTCCAGTTTGTGAATTATCTCACAGGAGTACTTAGAAGTCCCAGAGTAAGTTACAGCACCCAGGGGTTTCAGGAATACATCTGTGAACACTGACTCTGTGTTGAACAGCTCATTATCTGTGTAGGAAAGACAAAATATGGAATAAAGGAATACTCTTCTCCCCAGTTAGCACATGGGGAAGGGAATGACAGCAATTATGTGGCGTCGGTTACAACATGAAGACTGCTGCAGAGCCAGAGACTGAAATGAGAGCTCCTGGGTCTCACTCCACGTGTTTAGAAGCAAGTCCCAAAACTTTGTAAGGAACTGTCTCTCTATTGAGCTTTGCTCAGTCAGGTACGGCTGTATGGCATGAGTAGGAGAGAGGGGCAGACTTCTGAACCTGTCCTGCCCTTGCTCTCTAGGAGGATAAATAACTGATTTACCTTGGGAGACCCAAGATGCAGTAAACAGAAGTTGTTTTCAGTTTCATATAAATTATTCTCCTATTTGTTCATTTTTAGGAACATGTTTCCAGCCAATCTTGTTGAGGCCACATTCAAGCAGGTAAGTGGCTATATTCCACCTACAACTGATGAAAGAGATGACCCAGCATCATATAAAGTCATGTATCTTTGTAAAACAGAATCCAGATACAGACACTGCATATTACTTCAGCTACTGTTAGTATTTTCCGCCTTTAGGAATTGAGTCCCTTTCCATTAGCCTCAGCAGCCTTGGTACCTGAAGGCATAACAAGCATGAAATGCACAGTGTGACTAGAGAGCGGACACACACACTTATGTCAGCTCCCCTTGAGGACCTTGAGAAAGAACAATTTATGACAGTATGAGCATACTTTCTCTTAACATCAGAGTACAGTCACAGGGTAGCTGGAATCTCTTCAAGAGCATTTGGCCAGAAAACCTCATCTAAAAGTTCCAAGTGAGCAAGAGGCATGGTTACCTTTATTTCACCTAGGGAAATATTTCATGGGAACCTTATCTCTGGTGAAACAAAGAGAACTTACATTTCTCTTACTTACAGCACTTCTAAGGATTCATTCCTTATTATGTCTTAAAGGAAAGTAGCTCTATCAGGAGACGATGTGTTTGCTGCATAAAGGTCTGATTATAGGAAACTTTTTTATGCTTTTCCAAAAATTCAACTGTTTTTACAGATTTTAGCAGCACAGGGACAGGAGCTGTCATTCTTGTTTTCATGCTTGTCCCTCTAAAAGGCAGCCTTGTAGGAACAGAATACTTAGGAGGTCTCATTAAACTATTAATTCCTGCTGGGATAGTATAATAAAAGCTATTTTGTTTTCTTTCAGTATCGCACCAAAAGTATTCCCATCATTAAACCTAACAAAGCATCATCGGAAAGCACCACTCGTCGCATTATAATATATGGAGTCCAGGATGAGAATGGATCCAATGTCCAGAATTTTGCCTTGGATATCACTCCCCCTCCTGAAGTGATTTACAAATCAGAGCCAGGCACTAGTGATGGCATGAATGTGTTGGGGATTGTGATATTCTCTGCCACAATGGGTAGGTTTCAGACATGTTTGGTTTATAATCATTCAAGTATCCATTTAAGAGGAAAAGATACAGGTTCAGGTTTGATTTCTCAATTCACCTTCTACCTAAACTTCACAAGGAAAAAGGCAAAACTGTTACAGAGCTGTTCTCCTAAACTGTCAATGATAAATGTTCAAAATCCGTGATGATTTTTGTTCCGTGCACGTCTGTTTTCTGTGCATGTACGTACGTTCTTTTTGTTTTAATTCTTTTCTGGATCTTTTTGAGCTTCTATTTATGACTCTTATTTTCCTGACTGTAAGAAATGCCACAACAGAGTGTGCTCAGAGGAGACAGGAATTACTATACCAGGTCAGATCCATGGCCCCTCTTCCAGTATTCTGTTTCACTCTCCAGATAGTAGCAAAAATCTCAGACAAAGTTTCAAGACATTCTGAAGTAAACAAGTCCAAAGCAGACTTTGTTCCCAAAGCCCAAGCAGTCAGTATGCTTCTAATGTCCAGAGCTCCAGGTGTGGTATGACAAGAATAAAGAACCTCCTACACTGCCCTTGCTTCCAGGGCCATCAGGCTGAGACAACCCCTTCATGGCTCTCATGGCTGGAGGTATCATCCATGCAGGCCAAGTGAAACCTGTTCCCAGACCAACTCCTTAGCCAAAGTGCCTCTCACCAGGCAGAAAATTACTTTAGCCCTAGAACCTGCCCTCTCTGTTGTTCTTACCCATTCTTAGTCACATTTTGCCACATGATTGATGGAGAATATAACTGCCACTGTCAGAACCCGACTCAGATAATGAGCCTCAGCAACATCTCTACTGTGAGGGTGTTGAGATACTGGCACAGGTTGTGCCAGTGAAGCAGAGAAGCTGTGGCTGCCCCATCCCTCCCAGTGTTCAAGGCCAGGCTGGAACAGGCTTGGAGAAACCTGCTCTAGTGGAAGGTGTCACTGCCCTTGGAAGGGGGTTGGAACAAGATGATCTTTAAGATCCCTTCCAACCCAAACCATTCTAGGATTCTATGACCTTGAGTAAGTGAGCTACAAAAGTATATTGTTATATCAGATTTTATTTTTGCCATCCTGCAATGCTGTTAGTTATATACTGTCTAGTAGCTTACCACAGTGGACTCCAAGAGCTTCTGTCTGGGTGACTGATTCAGTTTAACTTGCTGGAGGCACATATTGGTGCCATGTGTGTTACATTATGTTTGTGGATTTGGAAAAGCAAATTTTAACAAACATGCCCTAGTTAATAATAATGTTCTGATCATATTTTCATTATCTAAATTTATACCTGGAAGTTAATCTGCTCAGCAAAGGTAGTTCCACAAAACATCTCTGTGTTTATTATATTATGGTTCGTAGCAGCACAAGGGGCCAAAAGTCAAGCCTGGAATTAGCAGATTTTCCTCTTTTTTGGTTTCTCCAGTGGGTCGTATTCCATTTGCAACATGGCTGGAAACTGGCTATCCCCCAGTTTGTAGTACATTATGGACAATTCCCATAGTACAGTGTCACAGCAAATACTATTCCAGTCAAAAAATCATTGGATATGAATGAATTAATTACATGTGCTTATTAGGATCAAGGGCAGTTTTATACTTCTGAACACAGACCATCCATTGTCTTCCCAGAACTGAATGTATTACTTTTACCATGCCCCTAAGTCTTGATGGCCTGGGGCTCAGTGGATGGGTGCTGAGAGCTGGTTTCTTCCTGGCTAAGATACAGTAAATGACCTGCTGGTACTGCCGCGTGTGACTGTATCAGCCATGAACAAACCTGAGACACTAAACCCTCAACACTTGTCATCTACCTGTGATTATTTCAGTCTGTCATTTTGAACAAGGGATACAGCCAAGCATTTGTCACTGTCTTCAGCTTTCTGCACTAAAAGAAATGGAAGCAATGAAACAGAAGACATGTGGCTTCAATCTCTATAAAATAAGAGCATCCTTCAAAAGTGTTTATTTGTTGCAAAAAAACCCAAACAAACATGTGAGTCTTGGTGCTTTGTAACAGTTTTGCTCGCTTTGGCTGAGTCTTATTTTCACAGAGGTCTTTTTATACCATTTTGGGCACAGAAAAACAGCATTTAGGGTGGGTATGAGTTCTTATTACAGTTTAAGGTCCGTGAACAGCATAAGTATAGCATAAAGGGACAAGAGTTTAGATTTAAGCTAACTCTTTCTCTGAAGCAGGAGGTGAATTGCTTAGTCACCTCAGTCCAAGAATAAAACCTGTGCATGAATGACTGGACTTCTTTCCCATGCATGCATTAAAATGGGCAAAGTTTGACAGAGGGAGTGTGATGTGAAGCCTTGATGCTGGGCTCAAGCTTTAGCTATGACTACCTATAATATCTCTTCTCACACAGTGTGCAGGAATTTCTGTTAGTTATTATGGCAGTGGCCAAGCATCTGATCATGTTTTCTTGGAGGAGCACACATTATTTATTCATTACAAGGAAAATAACTTGGTACATCAGGGCTGCAGACAGGAGGCCCCAGTCCTGCCCCCCCCAATAGCCACATGCTTAGGTAGAACAGTGTTTTAAAGAGCAAATTTGAATTATTTTTGTAAATGGAAAAGAAGATATTTTATTGGTCTTGACATTATACAGAATTAGAAGATAAGACTCCTGTAAAACTGCCACCAGCCAGGCTAGAGGAGCTGAACTGTATTTAATATCCTATTGCCAATGATGAGCAAAATGCTTAATAAAAGTGTTGTTTTCTGACCTAAGAGTTATAGCTTAGATGAATATTAACAGGCTTACAAACTCAGATCTTGAATGCACTGTTGTCGTGAAATCCCTGGATAGGAGAGCTGAAAACCTCCCTCCCTGCATCAGGAGGGGATTGCCCTCGAAGCAGTGCTGCCAGAGCCATGGCTCCACATGCAGATGTGGGCTCCAATGAACAGAGCCCGGACTCTGCTCAAAGCAAGGACACTGCATACCCAGAGCAAGTGGCAGCATGCACCACACTCATAGCCCCCTCCTTCCCCATGGAACTCCCTTCAAAGGCAGGCTCACTTGTGGCAGATAGTTTTGGAAGTGCTTTTTTGGGCAATTAACACAATTACTTATAATCCTTTCGGGGGGGATGGAAAAAAATTAACATAGGAAAATGAGTTCTATTTGTATGAATTATTGGAGACTCATACCATCTGGAGACTGTATGGTTAGATGACACATCCCAGAGCTGTTTTCCTTTCCTTTCTGAGCACTGGGTACACATAAATGGGTTTTCTTTGTTTTCATCTTTGTTAGTTAGTCAATATAGCAATTTGGCTTTTCTTCCCATGGATTTGAATTTCCTTATCTCCCCCAAGTTCCCAAAGCCTGACTGATTATGAGGGTTGGTTTTTATCGTGTAGACAGATAACTACTAAAAATAAGATGGGGAGTCCCTTACTAACAGAACAAACCCCAAATACTGGGTTAGCCCCAGGAGTGTCTCATGGATGCTGCCCAGTTGTACACAGCGCACAGCAGTAAGGCACACTGCAGGCAAACAGAGCTTCCTTTGCTAGAAAATGTTTCTCAGTTTGTCTTCCATGGAGCAACCTGATTTAAAGTGAGGTGTCCCTGCCCATGAGAGGAGGTTGGAACTGGATGAATTTTAAGGTTCCTCCCAACCCAAACCATTCTATGGCTCTATGATTCTTCTGTCCCTCAGAGCAGGCAAATCCTTCTCAGGGCTCTATGACAGACAGTTAAAGAAACAGGCTATCAGGGGAGTTAAATCTACAGCAAAAAAGTTTGTGCTTCCACAGGGAAACCTTCAGGGAACTGCAAATAAAAAGCCACCCAGATAGGGGAGAGATCCCTGTATGGGGCAAAGCACAAAGCATGTGGCCTGGCTCTCCCATACTCTTGTGCTTATGTAAAGTGAGATTTTCAGATACCACATCTCCTTATACAGCATGAAGATCTATATTCTTCCAGTCATCTCTCATTTAGTTGAGTCTGAGTTGCAGCAGAGAGGGGAGTGCACTGGAGCTTTGCATGAAGGCACCTGAGAAACTAAACCTGAATGCCTTTGATTGTAGGTATAATGTTGGGAAGAATGGGGAACAGTGGAGTTCCTTTGGTCAGCTTTTGCCAGTGTTTAAACGAATCTGTCATGAAGATCGTGGCAGTTGCTGTTTGGTAAGTAACTGTTCTAGAAAGAAAATTAGTATCTTTTCAAAAAGAGTAAGAAAATTTCAATAGAAAAGGATGCACAGAAATCTCATAAACTTATTTCCAGGGAAGGAGGACCTTAGCTTTGCAGGGCATCAGATTTTGAAGGAAGATACACACACACACACACACACACACATCCTCACCCTGGCTTGTACTGTCATTTTGACAGAGACTCCCTATATATTACACCCAAATAATGGAACATGGTATAGCTGGGTGTGTATGTGCTGTATGCATCGGGGCACTGCCAATCATTGGCTAGACCTGCCAATCCACCTGCCCCAAAGATCAGAGGAACAGTAGGTGACTGCCAGTAACAAAAACGAAGAGCTTAGCACCTTCCCCACACTGCAGAAGGTTCCCCAGTGTTGCTCAGCCCGACGTGGGGGGAATCCCACTACCAGCACTAAGCCTTTGTTTCCAGCTACCTGGTCCAGTCCGACTAAGCTGGCTCAGGGAATGATCACTTGTCTAGATGGGTCCAAAGGAGCAGTTATTTCTGGAAGAATGAGGGGGAATTCTCTGGAGATGGCACAGCTGCAAGTGGAAGATGCCTGGATGCCAGCAGATTATTATTATTATTGTTTTAATCTTAGTCTCTTTCAGCACCCATTGCTTTGGTTTAGGTGTGCACAGAAGTGCAATAGTTTTGATAAAGCACCTATCCCACATCCAGTACTGAGAGGGTCCAGAAACTAACTGTTCTTATGCCTGTCTGCCTCAAATCTAAACTTCCAGGCAGCCCAAGAGCATGTCTAATGCATGTTGGTGTTTCTCCTATGTCTTCCAAAGGCTACATAAACATTTACTTAACAGCTTCCAACTAAAATCCATGAAGAATTACATGAGCACAAGCACATGCGCAGAGTTTAGGATTCATTTCCCCTCTCCCTAGTAAATGCCTAAAGATAGAAAGTCAGAACTGCCTTCTAAACCAAAATATTTTAAGTCATTCCTGACCAACACCATAACCTCAGGTGTGCTGAGGAGTGCTCCACATAAAAGATTGTTTAGTCCAGTGCTTTGGGCATGCTCCTCGACTGTGAGAGGGGCTTAGGTTGATAAAACAACAGAATCCAGCTGTGCAGCTTCCAGACCGGCTGCTGTGACTGTATTGCTACTGGAAGGATTTCCCAGCTCATACTGTTTGAAGGAAGTGAGCTATCTCCTAATAATGACTTTCTTTTTCTTAGGTATTTCCCATTTGGAATTGTCTTCCTAATTGCTGGTAAAATCTTGGAAATGGATGACCCTTCAGCCATTGGGAAGAAACTGGGTTTCTATGCCATTACAGTGGTGTGTGGCCTGGTGGTGCATGGGCTGTTTATTCTGCCAATGATGTACTTCTTTATCACCAAGAAGAATCCCATTGTCTTCATCAGAGGGATTCTTCAAGCCTTGCTTATTGCTCTGGCCACGTCCTCCAGGTATTACACAGTTTCTAGACATATACAATATAATACTTACAATCATAGAACCATAGAATGGTTTGGGTTGGAAAGGACCTTAAGATCATTCAGTTCCAACCCCCTGCCATGGGCAGGAACACCTCACATTAAACTATGTCACCCAAGGCTCTGTCCAACCTGGCCTTGAATGTTCCCAGGGATGAGGCATTTACAACTTCTTTGGGCAACCTGTTCCAGTATCTCCTCACTCTCACAGTGAAGAACTTCTTCCTTACATCTAACCTGAACTTCTCCTGTTTAAATTTAAACGCAGTACCCTTTTTCCTATCACTACAGTCCCTGATGAAGAGTCCTTCTGCTTGCTAGATCATTACTACAGCTTTCTCTTGGGAAAAGCACACTAGAGCTGTACTGGAGCAGGTATAGTTGTATCTATCTGAACAATGACCTGTGTCCAACTCACTGGCATAATTGTAAAAGATGTATCTCTCAACATTTGGAAGTTATGTGGGAGCCATTTCACAATAATGTGTGTCACATTGTTTTCCCTTAATTTCAAAAATATTGGACAAAAATGGTTTTTCTTAAAGGACTAGAAAGGAAATAATGTTGGGTTTGGTTTTGTTTTCATAAAACAAACATGCTTCTACGAAGTCAACATATATATAAGGGACACCCAGTTTGTCCAGCCTTCGTCCTTGGTTTTAGTGGAGAACCTCCTAGTTCAGTCATATGGAAACATTTTACCCTTTCTGCTCATATTAGTCTTTGTTTCTTGGTACATAAAGGAAAGGCTGTGGTTGCAAACTATTGTCCAGCACTGGGAAAGTATTTAGCTGTTCTGCTCAAGGAATAGTACTTTTTGCATCCTTTTTAGGGAGGATGTAGGAGTTTTAACCGTAGGGGAACAAAGATACAGTGAAAATGGGAAACAGCTTGTGAACTGGTTATGAAAATTACTCCTAATCACGTAGACTGGTGCATGAGAAAAAAATCATGTGCTGGGTGGTGTTTTAACCTCTAATTAGGCTTATCTAATTAAGGCAAGCTTCCTTATTAGAGCATAGAAAGGTTACAGCTTGAGATGTTGTCACATCCCCAGATTCAAATAAGATGCCAGTTTTGTACTCAGAGATGTTAGTGTTGGAAGAAGCTCTCATCAGGTTCACATTTGACACGCTTGACTGTCTGCCCTGCTCCTCTAACAGTTCTGTTTCTGAAAAATTCTTTTGCTGACAACTCAAGGTTTTTAATCTGCACCATTCCATTCATCCTCTTTTTCTAGAACAAGAGAATTTTTCTCTAAAATATAATCTGAATTTTCTTCTTTTTAGGGAAAAAAAAGAGAGAAAAGTTTGCTCCTCAGTTTACCTTTAACATGTGTTTGTCCTTTTCTGTTAATAAGCAATAAAAATAACCAACTTTTCCACCAGCATAGATCCCTTTATCAAGGGGGGTTTAATCAAGATTTGAAAGATCAGCACATATTCACCATTTTCAAAACCAGATTACTATTCTTAATTTTCCTTATATTGCATCAGCACTGCATTTTGATTTCATAACCAATTTACTAGTCCTTTACTGGTCTGGTCATTTTCAGAGCTTGTGCTATTTTAAGTAGTGATCTTATTGTTTCATCATTGGATTTCATCTCCTTAACTCTGTCTCTAGCTCTGAGAGTATCCAGCCACTTTACAATCATGGAATGCCCTTTTTACAATTGATAATATATACAGGTCCAGGTTTCTCATGGTGTATTTTGAGGTTAGAAATGTTCCAATGCCAGTATCATCAATGAAAGCAATAAAAGGGCAGACACAGTATGTAGTCACCAAGGTACACAACCAGATCTACAAAAGGATGCAGTGTTTTGATTCCCTGTTCTACACAAGTGCCTAAGTTACTCTACTACTTGCAGGAAGTCCAACACTGGAGAAGTTTTAGATCAGGGTTTTTTTCCCTCATTTGCTTTCAGAAACATAAGGAAAGAACATGCATACTCTGTGGCAAATGTGAGCTAGCTCCTTTAAAAGACCAGCACATCACAGTGATCATCATTGCAAAGCTTAACCTGGAGGCAACTTCCAACCACATAGGATGCCTATAGTTCATCTTGGAACTCAGCCCCTCTTTGGGAGAGGTGAGCAACTAGGAAAGAGCCCCAAAAGCCAGCATGGCAAGGAGAGCTTGGCAGGCATCAGACATAGATATTAAGCAAAACCATCAACCTACAGACCTGATGAGGGAGCTGTCTCTCCCTGCTCAGTCTCTTCAATGTAAATCAGTCCTTACTTGAGGTTTTCTCCAGCCCCAAGCTGATTTGAGAGTGCCCATTGACAGTGGGGAATAAATGGGGAATTCAGCTTTCTCTTAAACCTATGCTGAATTTTACTTTCCTGAGTTCCCAGTCCCAGGAAAGCTCTTCTTCTATATCAAATACTTTGAGGTAGTGCTCTCTCCCATTCACTGTGAAGGGAATAATTCCATATTTATATATAAATATATATTTATAGGTCCAGAGAGTATGTAGTTTGAGATCACAGTTCTGGTACCAGCTGGCAGCTCAGCCTTTCAGAATCACCACCAGGTAGGACTTACTACCAGATTTAGTATCTTTATTATCAGAAGCTAATGAACCATCAAAGTTAAAGTAAATCCTGAGGAAAGGCTCTGAACTTACAGATTTGGGGCTTGGACATATTTGATGGATTTAGCTCTGTTTGCCCCTTCTTAAGACTGTGTACATTTTGCAGATCCAGCACAGGCCCAACGTGGTATTTAATGTTTTTCTGTTCAAATAGCAGTGCCTTGTCTAGAGATAGCTGAACTTTTCACCTTCGTTACACTCGAAGGAATGGATACTGCACATAACTGAGCTGTTGCCAAAAGAACATGTACAAATCACTGTGACTGGACAGGAGAACTGTTTCTCCTGACAGTCAACACATCTGTATTTGGTTAAATAATACTTGCCACAGGGGCATTATATAACACTCATAATGTGGGTATTGGATTTTCAGATTGTCCTAGAGAAGAGCAGAGAGTTGGGTTTAAGCAAACTGGTGTGTTTCTTGGAGATGATTATGTGTCAACTCATGACTACCTCTAAAGATAGAAAGAAAACCTGATGAGTATCAGTATGCTGATACTCATTCCAGCTATTTTGTACCTGTGGAGACCTTTGTGGAGACCTTTCTTTTTAAGCTAAAAGTCGAACTGCAGGCATCAAAAACAACACCGTGGACAAAATACAAGAATATAGCACAAGGGAACCTGAAAGCCACCAAGCAGCCATCTCCTGTCAATGATTTTGTTGAATCTGAACATTAATTTGAACCCATTTCCTTTTAGTGAAAGGTTCTGCACCCCATTATCAATCCCCTTATAATCCAGCAATCTCTGTCACAGCAGTATTTCATTTTGCACAGACATTACTGGAGAGGCAGGGACAGAGAAGTTCTCTTATTCCTTGGGTACATCATTTAGGATGCAATGAGCTCAATTTCTATGACTAGCACCAAGTCCCTGCACCAGTCACCTGGCCAGACCCTTGGCTGCAGTACAGGCTGGCAACAGGCACCCACAGCAATGTTGGCAGCTCCTCTTCACTACAGCAGTAAGGTGTGTACAACACATGCTGTCATTGCCACCCTTGCCCTGCTCTGTGGTGCTCAGGCTGCAACACTGTGGATTTCTGACTTGCTGCTTTCATCTCCTCACGTTGCTCCTGATCTTGTCACCTCTTACTGTACTGAAAAAGCAGTCTACAGCAAAATTCAACTCGATTTTCGCCTTCCTCATTTCAATGGCAAGAGGGAATTTTATTTTTCTAGGTCATCTTTCCATATCATTAATGAATTAAAGCAGCATTTTCTCAGTGGTACATTTCATACCATTACAAGAAGCAATTTTCATCTTCTCTGAAAACAAATGATAAAATATGAGTTTTGCAAAGGTTTTGCTGCTTACGAAACACTCAGATCTTGGCTATTGCACAGTGTAAATTAAAGGCAGATTTAGCAGAAGGAGGATGAGAAAAGTTTGTTGATTTTTTGGAGCAAATATCAAAATGCATTTGAATGATAAGATAAACAGAGCAGGCTGAACAGCTGTTCTTCCAAAGTGACTAGCTGTCTTTGTGGCTGACATGAGGAAGAGCTTGGGCTGATCCAGCACTGGCTTATGCTCAGTCTCTGCAGCTGCAGCATTTTATCCCAAAATTGAGATAAGACTCTAAAAATGTTTTTTTAATTGTTAGAGTTAGTGCTAGAAGAAGATACCCCCATGTCTTAGCTCAAAGCTTTAGGACAGTTTTTAAAAGACCTAAGACATTAAGACTGGTCCTTTAGGGTATTTTTTCTTCCCAATAAATGTTAAGCTTTCATGTTACTGCTTGACTGTTTTAACACTAGATAAAGCAGCTTTCAAGCAAACAACTTCTCCTCGTTTCACTGGGAAGGCAAACGAAAGTATTAATTTGGTAATGTTTTTTCTTAAGTAATTGAAATTATGTATTAGTGTAATGAAAAAAAAACATGACAGTAGGATGATACATTATGAGTGAAAATGAACCACCATTGAACAAGAAAACCACTCCTAGGATACTCCACATAACTTCTGTCACCTGCATTCAGGAAGGGTTCATTCAGATTGACAGAGGTATAAAAAGTGTAATCAGGGATGGAAAGCAGCAATCTTGTAAGAGAAGACTTTAAAAAGTCTGATTGAGTCAGTCCAGGCTGAGAGAGGACAAAAATGATTTCTCGCAATAAGTGTTGTAACAGCTGGACCGATTTGTGCAAGGAGAAATGCATAAAGCACATAAAAACTCATTTAGTGTAAATTGAAAAGAGCACATCTACACTATAAATCAGATCTCCAACCTTAACAGTGAGTTCTAGAAAGCCTTTCAAGAGGCATAGCTGGGACAGACAGACTACTAGCTCTAAGATGTGCTGTCATGAATTTGACTGAGACTGTATGTAGCAGTTGCCTGTGCTATGAAGGTACAAGAATATGTGGCCTCTGCTTCAATATCTTGCAGTATCATCATTACACTTACATTCTGCCCATTTTGGATTATAATATTTAATAAACAACGAATCCTGTATCTAGTTATGTGTCCTAGAAATCTCACTTCTAACAGACCAAAATTAAAATGAAAGAAACACGTGACTGTGAGATAATGCACAAGTTTAAAGTTGAATTCTTGCAAAGCCAATGTTATATATTCTGTTTACAACAATGGAAACAGATACAAATTTTGCTGGTTGTACCACTGGTATTATGGGATTGTTTTGCACAGTCTTTGTCACATCTCAACCAAATCAGAACATGTCAGTCACTTCAAGTTTGCATGTTTCACAGCTCAGCTCTCTGCCCTCACAGCAGGAAGACATTTAGGTTTAAAATTCTGGAATGTCAAAGTGTGGCAAGATGGAAGGGACTTGGAAGATTACCTTTTTCTCCTCTTTTCCCTGCAGAAAAATTAGACAGGATTTTGTTACAGAAAAGCCAAATGGCCACAAAAAGATTGTCTTTAAAAACCAGTCACCCTCCACAGCTGAAGTAGCTGCAGGGAAGGGAGACAATGAATAATTCTAGTATTTGCTTCTTAGCCATGCCTGTAGTTAACAACATCCAGAAGTGCTGCTGTGGAGGTCTGCTCCTAGTTGCAGCTACACCAGAGGTTATCTGTGAGCACCAGCCTCCTCCTTCTATTGTATGAACATTTTACAGTAAACAAGACATGTAAGTCATTCACAAATGAATGTGTGAAAAATGATAGGGGTGCCCAAGAGAGAAATGACATGTAATGTGTAGTTTGGGGGAGGGGGCAGGGGGGGCTCAGGGGGGTGTTATGCTTTGCTCTGTTTTTTTTTTCAGAGTAAGTATTGATCAGGACTTAAATATTGATTAGGAATTAAAAGGTTTAACATACTCCAGTTACAACAGGTAATCAGGTTTCTGTTACTTCCTCTTTGCCCTTTCAGTTTATTCACATCTTTAGAGAATGACTTTTGTCCAGATTTTCATGGCAGTGACTGCCAGCCTGCAGTAAATCAGAATTCATAGAAAGACATCGTAATGGAAGCATAGACTTGTCTTTTGTCCTTTGTGTTTTTATTGCAGGAAGCTACTTTTCCTTTCCAAACACTGTTATTTTGCTCAAACAACAGCTTGCACAAATACAAAGTGACAACTCCTATTCACGGAAACATTTTGCTAATGCATTCCAGCAAACTGGACGTTACGATTTCAGAGCTTTCAGCATCTCTCTGTGCTTTTGTAGTAATTTCCTTTTTTACATCTATTTAAATAGTCTCAGACACTGAGCAGTATATTAAAATCAGTATGATAACAAGAAAAATATTTTGCTATTTGTATATTTTCTTCAATGATTATTACTTTTTTCCCTTACAGACTGATGTGCCATAAAAAATACCCCCTCACTCACTTGAATGCGGCTTAATTTCTTATGACATATTGGGGAATGTGGCACCATATGGTAAAATGCAAAATGTTGCAAGAAGGCTGATAGAACATGTTTAGGTGTGTCACTGTTGAAAAATACAGACATCTTATGATGTGTGCATTGTGAAAATGAGGAAATTTATAACCAGATAATATTGCCTCAGTTAATGGAAACAAAAATCAGATGGTTTAAGAGAGTATAAAATCAAGGGCTAAAACTTGAAAGAGGTCAAGCTCATTTTAAAATGAAAACCTGACAAACAGCCTTATACCATTCCACTCTATTCCATACCATTCCACATACATGCATATTTATATTTCAATTGTATAGGTACACATTATTATATGACCTGCAATTATGGGCATGCAAGAACATGGGCAGATCTCTCCCAGAGAGGAAATGGGATTGTCTGTGCCTGAATGCAGGAGCTTGGTCTGTAGCTTTCATTTTCAGGTGTGCTTCTGGTAAGTTCTTTGCCACCCACCTTGTAGAAACAAAAAATTGCTTACATATGAGGTAGGACATAACTGCATTAATGCAGTGTTTGCAAAAGAAGGAGCAGTTTCTTGGTTGGAGCTTGTTCACTGGGATGTTTTAGAGTTCAACCCAACATTCCAGTCTCTTGTAAGCCTAAACTGGTCATCTAATTACTGTCAATATGCAGTGAGAACTGGAACAATTCCTAAGGATACTTATATATAGTATTTATTTACTGTGAGTGAAGAGCCTTTCTTGCTTTTACCTTTCGTTTTATGGTTACCCTTGCTGTTTATAAATGGCTTTCTATTTCAGAAGGTCTGGAAGGAAAATTTTATATACCATCAGTGCACAACAGTTTTCAGAGATCTTACTAATAAGCTGCATGGGATGCTTCTCCTATCTTGCATTTGAGTGTACAATGCTTCCTATGTGAGCTTTCTGTCCCTTTTCTTCAGAAAGAGGAAAAGAGAACAACATTTCTAATTTTGGGGAAGCAAAATTTGCACTAACTCTAGCATTTATACATGTCCCTGTCTTCATCCTCCCTCAAGCAAAAGCGTTACACAGCAAATGACTACACATGCAGACCAGGAAATGAGAAGCAGTGCTCAGATGGTTAGCGTAAAATGTACCCTGACTGAAGAAGTCTTGCTACCATTCCTTCTATTCCCCAGAAACAAAAATAATTCCATGTGTACTCCTCTTGTTTGCAGCTCAGCCACACTGCCTATTACTTTCAAGTGCTTGTTGGAGAATAACCATGTGGACAGGAGGATTGCGAGGTTCGTGCTGCCGGTGGGAGCCACCATCAACATGGATGGGACAGCGCTGTACGAGGCAGTGGCTGCCATCTTCATTGCACAAGTAAACAATTATGAGCTGGACTTTGGGCAGATTATTACTATAAGGTATAAACCTCAAATTTGCTTTGCTGTTGAGTCTGACACTCTTAATGATCCTTGTGTGTAGCAGTGTTCAGAACAAAGCTTATCAAAGGATGCATTCCATGTAGGATGGTTATTTTTGAGTAACATGGAGATCAGGGACTGTACAAGAGAAATTGTGATGGTACTGTTCAATAGAAGCATGTGGACACCAGGAAATGTGTTTCTGTTTGAGGATAACTGCCTCACTTTTACTTTCAGGCAATGCATTGGTTGTTTTCTAGGATTGGAGCACTTTAATATTATTATTTGGCTTAAAAAAACTATTTTAAATGTCAGAATTATTTTCAGCTCCTGATTTTCATCTTTATATGAGAGGAAAAGGTCAAAAATATGCAAACCTACAAGTTCTGTATCAGGTAAGAGGGAATAGTGTGTACTAGGAAGCTCTTTGTCAAACCTTGGAGGAGTACAGGGAAGGAGGACAGATGCTACTACCAGGGCAGGTTTTCATGAAGATTTATATCACTCAGATATTTCTTAAATGTCTCCTCTGCTGCTTGTTAAAGCAGAAAACTTCCTAAACAACCATGCTGTCAGAGGGCAGAGAATGCTATAGCTGCATACTCCATCCTTGAAAGGTCTGTAATGGATCCAGAAGACTAGAAGATCCAGCTGAACAGTTACTGCCAGAATAACTCTAGTGGCTGCCAAAGAACACCTCAGGGACTGAAACCTGCAGGTTTCCAACAGGGAATGATTAGAAAAACATTCCTCATAGTCAGAACCTTGTGCAACATGTTTGAGATCTGCTGCCCTACCCACCCAGTGACCTCATCACTGCCCTGTTTACACTGCTGGGCCTTGTCCACCTTCTGCTGGCCTTGAAGGTCATGACAAGAAGAGGAGAGTCCTGAAACTAACCCCAGAGGACAGCTGAGGTTTGTTAAACTGCTTCTGTCAAGAGCTGGTTAGACTTGGAGCAGAAGGAATACGCCGTGCCCATGTGAGCTCTTGCTTCATGCTTACTCTCTGAAATTTATTGGTATGACAGTGTGCTAAATGTTAGTATTTTGTGATTTTGAATTTGGAGATGTTTTTAGCATGTGGTCCAAAAACATGGGTAGACATGATATACACCTTGAAGTAGAGAGTGGTGATTTGAAACATGAAGGACAAAGAGGGTCGTA
This sequence comes from Melopsittacus undulatus, assembly GCF_012275295.1. Classification (NCBI taxonomy): domain Eukaryota; kingdom Metazoa; phylum Chordata; class Aves; order Psittaciformes; family Psittaculidae; genus Melopsittacus; species Melopsittacus undulatus. The sequence goes on from NC_047532.1 coordinate 14,934,619, forward strand.
GTAAACGGAGAGAAGGTAAGTTCTAGCTTTCTTTTAGCAGAATCCTATTTTATCTCTTTATTTTCATGCCCCATGTTAAGTGCTAGTATATAAGGACCAGACAGAAGTAAAGATAGTAGAAGGAAAATACGAATGAAGATTGGAAAATCCAAGAAAGGAAAGGAAAAACTTACTTACAAAAAGGTGTTAAAAAGGAAGTCACTGTGGATTCAGTACCTTGAATATCTGAAGCCAAATTCTAACTGTATTCTATGGATTAAACCTGCCCCAGATGTTGATAATTTAAACCTGGACATTTAAAATTCAGATATTCCTGAGTGCCAGGATCTTTTTTGCCAGAAGGGAAAAAAAAGTGTTAGTAAAATAATCAGTCTTTTTTGCTCATAGTTTGTAAAATCCATGTTGACAGTTTCTATCAATGTGAATATGCAAACCTAGATGTAGCAGGAAAAGAGAATCAAGATCCTATTCCCAATACTAGAGCATACTATAGAAAGATGCATCTACATTAAGGTTAACATTTAATGGAACAGCAGATGATCTTGCCTGTGCATCTTAGTTAAGCATTTCTAGTTTCACCCCCATGTAGGTCACGAGCCCATTCTATCTTATCTACCCTCTGCCTGCTACAATGCTATTAGGATGCTCTATGAGCTGACTTTTCAAAATGTAGTTTTAAATCTTTCTCATTTCCCCTCACACCCACAGGCAAGTGTAGCTTTATTGCAGGAAAGGGCTCTAATTATAAATACTGATTCTGCTCTACTGGTACACTGTGCAGCTGTGAGCAAGAGAGTGGATATCTCTGTGTCTCAGTTTCCATATGGGCAAATACTGTTACCCTCATTTTCCATCATAGGAGATTGAGACTTTCATGCTTGGACTATCAGTGTAGATGCTTTATGCCATTCTTTTACAATTGTCAACATTTGGGTTTTGTCTTCCTGGATGGCCTAGCACTTGGAAGTAGCCAGATGGGCAGAAATTAATATATCCAGTTACTTTGCTCCTGGAAAAGGAATGAAATCCTTCCCCTAAAAATAACATTATGGAAAAAAAAAATGTTAATCCTGCCAGGTCCACTCTTGCCCTTGTCTCCCATTCATTTCTGCTTGCCTGGCTGAAAAAAATGGTGTGAAGGTCAAGTAAAAATATTTTCCAGAAACTGAAGAGGGTACACTCACATTCACGTTTGCTTCACAGTTAGATCCAAGTATGCAAAGCCATGTGCTGTGCAAGGACTTCACCCTTGGCCCAGCCTCTTTACCCTTGGCCTGGCCTGGTGATGGATTGATATTAAAGGCCCTGGCTGCAGCCAGCTGTGGATTTGCCTGGCACAGGGACTGCTGCTGATGACTCAGTGACATCTGCTGGGAGCTCTGCAGCCAAGGGGGAAGCAGGAATGAGGAGTGCTGGCAGATTCATGGCACACAGTGCTGCGTGGTGCCATGACCCACAAGAAGATGACATAACTCAGAGAAGCCCACAGCCTGGCTGCCCCACTCTCTCTGCACTTTTGATATTAGGAGACAATAGAACTGCCCCACCAGTGCAAAGATAGAGGGTGAGAATTTAGCCCTGAGCAGACAATTTGGCCTATTTTTGCCCTCTGATCTGGCTTCTGTCCATAAAACACCAGCAGTTCTGTGCAGTGGCTTGTGTAATAAAGATGATGGTTAAGGAAAGCTCCTGTAGAAACATGATGTGGTTTCTTACAGAGTAACCCATCACTGGTAAAGCTTGTTTTTTTCTTTCTATAAGTATCACAGCAACAGCTGCCAGCATAGGTGCTGCAGGGATCCCACAAGCTGGCCTGGTGACGATGGTCATTGTTCTGACTTCGGTTGGGCTCCCAACAGATGACATCACGCTGATCATTGCTGTCGACTGGGCACTGTAAGTAACATTTGGCTTTTGAAGTTTCCAGTGTGGCAACATTGCTAAAAAGGCAAACGGTCTCCAGGAGTATAGCAATACAGATAGACATAAAAGGCATGGGAAGTAATTATTTTGCTTGAAATGCTGCTAATGTGGCCTCAGATTAAATACTCAGCTGAAGTGGCCTTATATTGAACAAAAGGCATAGGGAAGTAAGAGAATCTAGATGAGACTTGAATTATGACCTACATTGAAAGACTGAAGAGTGGAGTTTGTTTAGTCTAAAACCAGAGCAGGCTGAGAAAGGTCACCACAGAAGTCTGTGATATAGGTAAGACTGTCTTGAATAGGACGGTAATCACTTGTTCTTCCCATTGACAGGGAGGGAGGATGAAGTAGACCAAAGTAACTACCTTAAGTCAGATCACAGGAAAACTTCAGAATTATTTCTGCCTAGAAGGATAGTCAGGCAGTGGAAGTGGCTGCACCGAGCTGGGTTGGAGGATGACCTTCATGAGAAGTTTTAAGGTCAGGCTAGACAAATATCTACCAGGTGCAGCTCTGGTACCTTGCCTTGGACAAGGACAAGGGACCGACATTCCTAGGAAATGTGGTTTGCTTCTACTCTGCTTATGAGCCCATTGACACTTCAAGGACATCTCAATGATACTTCAAGCACTCTGCAGAGGCATGAGCCAGGGCTACAGCAAGCAAGTACTCCTGCACCACAGATACCACTCTGCCTGAAACAACTGACAGAAACAACTATGACAGTACAGTAATGGTTTGTGCTCTACATAGCTACTATTGCTGTAACTAGAACCATGATACAAACCTGAATGTAATACATGCAATGCACTGCATTAAGACTAATAACATCTTTTTATTACAGATCCTGGTGCAATTCTGCTCTTTCTGTTTTCAGTGCTAAATAGGAGCCCTCCTGCACAGAGCCATGTTTTGCAAGAGCAGCCATTCTCTAGAGGTTACTCTGCTGTATCCTTAATCACTGAGGATTTAACAGCAGAGGCAGAGGGTAAAAGTTAACACACTCAGAATAAAAGTAGTTTGTGCCACCCATGAGAAGAGCCACTTTAAAAATTCATATAGAGTAATTTATTTGAACTCTTAAATTTTCTGTCAATGTCTATAAATCAGGCAAACAATTTTTAAGAGTTAGGAAGGTGAATTGTAAAATCCTGGTCCCTACTTCACTGGCATTTCAGTTAACTACAGAACTGGTTCATGCATCCACAAAGAAACAGCCCAAATTATTTCTTATTTAATCTGTATATCTACATTAACTGGAGTTTCGTTACATGAGGGTTCTGGGTAAAAGTGTGTTATGAGTCCGTTCTGTTACATATCCTATTTTAGTCTACTTTAAGCCATTGCTTTTTTGTTCATGGAATTGTAAGAAGTTATTTACTTTCCTGTTCACTGTAATAGGATATTATTATTAATAGGAGTCATGAGTGTAGTGTTGTATGCTTATTTTAAGACATATTTTATTTTAGGAATATCAGGAATATTTTTCTGTGAAGGATAAATAATATCTGCTGTGGACACCTGAACTTCGGAATGGCAGTCATAGAATCATAGACTCATAGAATCATAGAATGGTTTGGGTTGGAAAGGACCTTAAAGTCATCCAGTTCCAACCCCTTGCCATGGTCAGGGTTGCCTCACACTACTCACTGAAACTCAATAGTTAATTAAGCACAATAAAAAAAAAAAGTATTTTAAGTGGTATTACAAAGGCCTTTTCCCTCTATATTGCTCAGTTTTCGCCCAGCTCTTGCAAAATCAACATTTCATTGTTTTTCCAGTAAGGCTTCCAGCTTATATGGGAATTAGGGTTCTTTGTGTCTTACAAAACTTTTCAAAACAACAGACAAAACACTTTTTCAGGCTCTAGTTCCAGATGGTATTTAAAAGTGAGGGAGGAACAGACCCAATTTTCTGTCTTTTGCAGATGACCTTTCATGCAAAAAGTGTATTTCTGTGTTTCGGCACTTGGTAGTTTCAAGAGCCTGCAGATGCAAAGTGTCAACATGGTTGACAGGGTGAATATTTTCAATATTAGTTTTGGAAGTTCTAGAGTATGAAGAATGCTTAAAGAAGGCTGATTAGATGATCTCACGAGACTGAAATACCATTACAATGCCCTGCAGGTATTAATGCATTTAGGTAGCTGTAACTTCACACCTTCAGCTAGTACTTAGAGACATAAAGAAGAAAATCAAAACATTTCTCATCTAATTCAGTAAACACAAGGTAAAAGTTTTGCATCTTAAATAATATCATCTAAAGCTAAAATTCCAGTGCAACACCTGGCTCAAGTGTTTGCACTGAAAAAGCCACTAGCAGCAGGTTGGCCTCTTGGTATAGAAATTTCAGAGGTATGCAGCGTGGTTCTACTCATGTGTGGTGCAGACTACTCTGTACATACAGAAACATTGAATAGACGTAGTCAAACAATGTGCCAGGCAATCCATTTGTTTCAGATTTACAGTGTGGTACCCTGTTTCTGCAGAAAAAAAAAAAAACTAAAAGAGATGCTAATCAGGGCTCACAAGGGACTGAAAAGTCTTGAGTTCTGCTCATATAACTGCTCTACCACAGCTGACTCTTTGCACAATCCAAAATTAAGGACTCAGAGTATCTTTCCAAGAATCAAAATTTGATAATCAACCAAGGAAAAAGTCCATGTGTAGCAGGAACATCCATCAGTATGTGCTGCGACAGTGGTTTTCCCCTCTTAATATATTCTTGTGGGAGTTTTCCTCCAGGCAAAACCCAGAATCAGAACAGCAGGAATTAGAAGAGAGGTGGTCAGGGGTTCTGGAGCTCAGATAGTCTTTTCGACAATTCTCCAAGACACAGGGGAGGACCTTCCAAAGGCAAGGAGGATTGGACAGGTTAATAAATGGTTAAAAGGGTGGTGTCATAGTCAAGGGTTTGGGTGCCTCGAACATGGGGCCCACATTTGTAGGCCAGGCCTACTGGGGGCTGGTGGAACTGCTCTGATAAGAAAGGGAAGAGCGGCTTTGCTGGGAGGCTTGCCAGACTTGTCAAGGATGCTTTAAACTAGTTATGCTGGGGGAGGGGAGCATCAATCCATCCCAACACACCCAGTCAGTTGCCAGCACCTATAATAAATACTCTGAGCAATGTAGTAATATTCTAGCTGCTCCAGCCACTGAGCCAGCTTCATTTGGAGCTCGGATCAGATGCCTCTATACAAATGCCCGTAGCATGGGGAATAAACAAGAGGAATTAGAGATGTGGGCACATCTACGGGGCTATGATATAATAGGCATAACCGAAACATGGTGGGATGGCTCCTTTGACTGGAGTGTTGGAATGGAAGGTTATAGGCTTTTTAGAAAAGACAGGCCCGGTAGGAGGGGAGAGGGAGTTGCCCTTTATGTTAGGGATAGGCTGGAGAGTATGGAACTCTGTCTGGGGACAGGGGATCAGTTAACAGAAAGTTTGTGGGTCAGGGTTAAGGGGAAATCGGTGATGGGACACATTACTGTGGGGATATGTTACAGACCACCTGATCAAGAGGAACCTGTGGATGAAGAACTCTACAGACAAATAGGAAAAGCCTCACACTCGCAGGCCCTTGTTCTCATGGGGGACTTCAACCACCCTAACATCTGTTGGGGCGACAGTATGGCCCAGCACAAACAATCCAGGAGGTTTCTCGATTGTGTGGAAGACAACTTCCTTCTGCAAGCAATAAAGGAGCCGACAAGGAGAGGTGCCCTGCTTGACCTCGTGCTCACCAACAGGGAAGGGCTCGTTGGAAATGTGACTCTCCAGGGAAGTCTTGGATGCAGTGATCACGAGATGGTTGAATTCGAGGTCCTCAAGACAGTGAGAAGAGCGTGCAGTAAGCTCACTGCCCTGGACTTCAAGAGAGCAGACTTTGGGCTCTTCAGGAACCTGCTTAGCAAGGTTCCATGGGATATAGCCCTTGAGGGTAAGGGGGCCCAAGACTCTTGGTTAATATTCAAGGATCACCTGCTACAGGCTCAGGAGTGTTGCATCCCGACCAGAAGGAAGTGCAGCAGGAGGGCCAGGAGACCTCCTTGGATGGATAAGGAGCTGCTGAGAAAAATTCACAGGAAAAAAGAGGCTTATAAAAGGTGGAAGCAAGGACAGGTGGCCTGGGATGAATACAGGGATGTTGTCCGGGTAGTTAGGGACCAAATTAGGAAAGCTAAGGCCCAATTGGAGCTAAACTTGGCAAGGGATGTTAAAGGTAATAGGAAGGGATTTTATAGGTATGTAGCGGCTAAAAAACAGACTAAGGACAATGTAGGCCCCCTCCGGAAACTTTCAGGAGAACTGGCTACACAGGACTTGGAGAAGGCTGAGGTTCTGAATGGCTTCTTTGCCTCGGTCTTCACTGGCAAAGGCTCTGACCACAGCACCCGAGTCTTGGAAGGCGGACGCAGGGACTGTGAAAACCTAGACCTTGGGCCCACTGTACATGAGGATCTGGTTTGAGACCATCTTAAGAACCTGAATGTACACAAGTCCATGGGACCTGATGAAATCCATCCACGGGTCCTGAAGGAGCTGGCGAATAAAGTTGCAAAGCCACTGGCCATCATATCTGAAAAATCATGGCAGTCAGGTGAAGTTCCTGATGACTGGAAAAAGGGAAATATAACTCCCATTTTCAAGAAGGAGAAAATGGATGACCTGGGGCATTACAGACCAGTCAGTCTCACCTCTGTGCCTGGCAAAATCTGGGAGCAGATTCTCCTGGAAGGCATGCTAGGGCACATGAAAAAGAGCAAGGTGCTTGGTGACAGCCAGCATGGCTTCACTAGGGGAAGATCCTGCCTGACCAATTTGGTGGCCTTCTATGATGGGGCTACAAAAGTGATGGACAGGGGTGGAGCAGCTGACGTCATCTATCTGGACTTGTGCAAAGCGTTCAACACTGTCCCACGTGACATCCTTGTCTCTAAATTGGAGTGTCATCAATTTGATAGGTGGACCACTCGGTGGATAAAGAATTGGCTGGATGGTCGCACTCAAAGAGTTGTGGTCAACGGTTCAATGTCCGGCTGGAGATCAGTAACGAGTGGTGTCCCTCAGGGATCAGTGTTGGGACCGGTCTTGTTTAATATCTTTGTCACTGACATGGACAGTGGGATTGAGTGTGCCCTCAGCAAGTTTGCCGATGACACCAAGCTGTGTGGTTTGGTTGTTATGCTGGAGGGAAGGAATGCCATTCAGAGGGACCTTGACACACTTGTGAGGTGGGCTGATGCCAACCTCATGAAGTTTAACCATGCCAAGTGCAAGGTCCTACACCTGGGTCGAAGCAATCCCAGGCACAGCTACAGGCTGGGCAAAAAGGAAATTCAGAGCAGCCCTGGGGAGAAGGACTTGGGGGTGTTAGTCAATGAGAAAATGAACATGAGCCAGCAGTGTGCACTCACAGCCCAGAAAGCCAACCGTATCCTGGGCTGCATCAAGAGGAGCGTGACCAGCAGGTCAAAGGAGGTGATCCTGCCCCTCTACTCTGCTCTCATGAGACCTCACTTGGAGTATTGTGTGCAGTTCTGGTGTCCTCAACATAAAATGGACATGGTACTGTTAGAACAAGTCCAGAGGAGGGCCACGAGGATGATCAGGGGCTGGAGCACCTCCCATATGAAGACAGGCTGAGAAAGTTGGGGCTGTTCAGCCTGGAGAAGAGAAGGCTGCGTGGAGACCTCATAGCAGCCTTCCAGTATCGGAAGGGGGCCTACAGGGATGCTGGGGAGGGACTGTTCATTAGGGACTGTAGTGATAGGACAAGGGGTAATGGGTTGAAACTTAAACAGCAGGGGTTTAGACTGGATATAAGGAAGAAATTCTTTACTGTTAGGGTGGTGAGGTACTGGAATGGGTTGCCCAGGGAGGTAATGCTCCATTCCTGGCGGTGTTCATAGACCAGGTTGGATGAAGTCTTGGGTGATATGGTTTAGTGTGAGGTGTCCCTGCCCATGGCAGGGGGGTTGGAACTAGATGATCTTGAGGTCCTTTCCAATCCTAACTATTCTATGATTCTATGATTCTAAGTGTAGGACTGTGTCCTGGAGCAAACAACCACATCCAGGTGTAGGCTCTGGAATATTATTGCTGAAGTTACTTGCAATGGCATGGGCAATTTGGGTAACTACACACACAAATAACGTTTCATGCAGGAGCTTTCATGCTAATGAGGCAAAGTAACTGCATCAACATTTGCATGCACAGAGCAAATGCCTAAAATATCTGAAAATCAGCATGGAGTTTCATATAGGATCAGCAATGTGGCAGTGTTGATATTGGACCATCACTGACTTTAATAAGCCAAACATCTGGAGATTTCTGAACCTTCATTTTATAACCCCCATTTATAAATTAAGTTACTAATGTGACACAGTTTTCAGATGCGTACGTTTTTCTTGGAAAAGACGTGCTATATTTCAGACTTAGAAGTTAGATAATCTGTTTGAAAGCTCGTCAGTTTTAAGTAATAGATTCCAAGCTGCTTCAAGTGTAATATTTGTCTATGGCAACGACTTTCTTTTGTGTATTTACAGGCTGGTTTTTAATAGACTTAATTTTTAGGCAGAGGGTAGAAGGTGTAAACAGGGAAGAAATAAATAAAAAATAGAGAAATTATATATATAAAGTACTGTCAAGCATATTAAATTGAAGTTGGAAAAGATAGTAACTGAAATGAAGAAGCTTTCAGAGCCACTGGTAGCCATAGCAACCACAGCTTTCTCAGAAACTAACATGATTTAAACGTAGTCAGTGCCTGGTTAGTTTGTGAGTGGAGTTATTTAGCAATCTTCTGAATCATTTTGATTGTATTCTGCACATTCTACCAATACAATATTCTTCTTAACTAGCACTTCAGTTGCTGAGATTGGGACCTTGATAAGTAATAGAAGGTACTGGTTGAACTGGATGCCCTCTGCTATTGTTGAATTAGGATATTTGCAAGCACCAGCCTCCAGGCCATAATACTGGATCTTAACACAAAACCTCAGCCATAAATTCAGTCTTAATCTGCTGTGTTAAACTTTTTTAGCACTGAATCAACTTGCACATACAGGAAGGCAGAGCTGCTCTGGTTAGCTCAGTTACAAATTAAAGTACATGGCAACACAGCACACTGGGATCAGCAAAGGCTGGAACACCCAACTGAGCAGCTCAGTAACTAGTGGCTGCCCTGTGCCAAACTCCTTACTACCAGTTGTAACCTTGTTAGCTCATAAAACCAGTGAAACTGGCCTTCAGCTGTAATTACTGCAGTGATGCAGGCTTAGGAATGTACCCAAAGAGCCAACAACTTACCACTACCATTTCATTTTCCAGTGACAGGTTTAGAACAATGATCAATGTCCTGGGAGATGCACTGGCTGCTGGGATCATGGCCCACATCTGCCGGAAGGAGTTTATCAAAGACGGTGATGAGGTAACAGCACTATGAGCTGGGGTGTGCCAGTGTGTGCCATGTTATGGCAAAGAATGTGCGAGCTCTCAGCCCCCCATGATTGTTTCATCTAGGTTTATAAAGGGTGTTTCAGAGAAAGGACAGAGCTGGGCAATGTGCTGCTCAGCCAGATGTGGGGGAAGGGTCCTTTTGCATGAGGTCATGCACAAAAGCCACTCGAGCTCAGAGCTTGCCAGCCACCTGTGTCTGGCACACAGGGCTGGGAGCAGAAGCAGCTGCACTGTCCTGCAAATGCATGAGAGGCTGGAACTTGAGTACTGCACTCAGTAGCCAAGTCCTGACTGGCCAGTAAGTCATCCTGCTTCTGAAAATGTGACCAGCAACAGAGCAGGGTGACAAATAATCCTTGAGTGTTTGTGTGTAGGGGGAGGTAAAGTTACCCATGAGCATGTATATGCATCATCAGTAGCTCACAACAAAAGCAACAACTGTGGGTGTTTCAACCCTCTGTGTTAGCATGATCTGAAGGCACCACTGCAGTGATTTCTTTTCTGAACTAGCACAGTGCTCCATTCTAGACTTCATTCTCAGGCATCTTCATGCCTTCCACACTTAATACAAGCCCTTCCTTACATCTTTGTTTTTGCTTTTCTACGTCTTGTTCCATACACCACACACATTCTGCCCCTGCCTCCCTCTAGTCCTATGCTTTTTTCCTTCCTGCTTGGAATGCATCATTCAGTCTTTCCTTACACCAGGAACTCCTTCTCATGATCTTCCTTCAAATCCTTGCCAAATAAGATTCCTAATTCCACAAGCCCATCATGCTTGGAGGTGCTAATCTCCAGCCATGTCAGCTCATAGCATAACTATCTTTCTCCCACAAAGAGAGAAATGTTTCTTCAGGAGGAGTGATTTTCACAAGACATGTTTCAGTTCTGTGCATCACTTGTAGTATTCTACAAAGAACAACAGGATTAGTAACAAAGTTTTATTTCTGTTATTATTTCTCCTATTTTACAGACAGTCTTTCTGGTAAATTCCATTCTCATGTCTTCCTGCAATATGCATTTAAAATTCCTGCTCTTTCAAGCTTTATACAGAAAGACAGGCCTTATCCTCTGAGGTACTTAGCACCCATAGTAATTACTGATGACAGGATTAGGACTGAATATGTGGGCTACATACATAGCTAACTACAAAAAAACAAACATCCAACCTAATGGTATGGTATATTACAAAGCCAGAAGTGTAGTCTGAGTTCCTGCATAACACAGGCCTCCCAACATTTCATTGCTGTATTTAGAACTCACTCCGAACTCAAGAAGAGATGTTTCAAGAATATAAAATCCCTCCTAAGGGATTATTTAGTCATCTGCAATGAGATTTTTCTTTGCCTCATGCTCTATATTTGTATTAAAATATACCATTAGTCTGCCATATATTTTGGCTGCATAATATGTGGACTTAGTAATGTATACCCAAAGGCCAAATTTTCTCAGCTGCAAGCCCACCTTGTTTCTCTGCCAGTATTTACGTCTTATTTTCCCCATCAGAACTTCTGGTTTGATTTAAAGAACACTTCAATATTTAACTTACAAAACAGTCAATAAAATCCCCTTTATTTCTTTTGAAACAGTGCAAACTGAAAAGACAGGTATTACTTTATTGGGTTAGAAGAAAGGAAGAAGGCAACAGCAAATGACTTACTGGCCTATGTAATTGCACTCAAGAGCAAGCTCTGCCCAAAGCTGAGCATACTGGTCATTGTGAGCCCATCTCTCTCGAACTTAGCCCTGAAATTCTAGTCTTTATCTACTATACTTTTATTGCTTTACTGATGCAAGCAGTTATTACTCTACGTTAAAATAGAGTTGTGATAGAATTTGCTATTTTAAATACTTAGAGACACCTTCACTTTATCCAGATGGTGCAAAGATGCTTTAGTGTATATGAGAAATAGGTCCTGAAAGCCCGTGGAGGTCCTAGATAATCCTGGTGAACGTAAAGCAGACCACAGGCTTTCAAAATAAAAATTCCTTTCCTTTTGTATACAGCACAGAGGGGCAGTATTCCAGATCTTAATGCTTTTCACATAGGTGCCACTGATCTGTGAAACTAAGCCTATTAACGTCCATCAGATTGTGGCTTACCAGAGAAATGGCTGTGTGAAGACTATGAATGCATCTCATGGACCAGAGACAGTGAATGCGTTTCAGCACCACATACCTGTACAAGTAGAGCAAGAAGAAAGTCCAGTGGAGAATCACACTAAGAAATCCAACAGTAAAGACCACTGCACTATTGAAATAAATGAACTAGAAACAAATGTGTAACTGCTATACGCAGGGGTATCTCATACCCCAGTGACCTGATAACCAGTCTCTACCTCACAGCTGGAAGAAGGACTTTTTGCCTTGAACAGGAAAATGTGAGAAAATGTGTGATTATCACCACTCTGCTTGTACTGGAGCAAGAGACCAGCTGTGACCGTCAGGAAAGGCACACAGCTCGCACAAGACATGGGTTTCTTTAGGTGGAAGATTTCAATACTGAAAAACATAACTAATGGACAAATGCTGGTTTATTCTGCACTCATTTGACTCCAATATAGTATTTTACACTCCCTTGGCTTATTTTTTTTTAAAGTTTTTTTTATTTGACCCTTTTTGTTTTCTAACCAAAGCCTTTTTTTTCTTTTGTGACTCTCAGTAATTATGAACACTGTATTTATGTAGATATTTTGCTATGTGATTTATGTATTTTTTGCTATGTTTCACCACAACTGCTAAAGGTTTTGTCTAATATTCGCTAAATACCAAGTTTGTGCTTAGTTTTAGAAGAGCAGGAAGAAAATCACACTGATTTCCTGATCTTGAGGGGTTACATGTATTACTAAATAACACTTCAAGCAGAGGTGAAGCAGAGCATGAATTTTTGCAAGACAGCATGTTAATTCTGATGGGCAGCCTTCAGAGAGAGGCATTCAGGCGTGATACATAACACACAGAATTCCTAGGTCACTACAGAGCACAGTTTTGCCTTCCAAGTGCCAGATATATTAACCTTTTTTTAACCTAACACTTCAGTAGCATCAATACCATGCACCTGCAGTGGCAGAGGCAGTGTGAGCCCTAATCCGTAAGCACTGGTGCTAATGTGTCCTCTCCTGTGATCTGTAGACTGTTCTACTGTAAATATGTATAAACACAAAGCTGAAGCTCATGAACCACACGCTTCCTCCTAAAAGCACACTGGACACAAACTGGAACCTGATGATGCTGAAGTAATATGGGGAGTTTGTGAGGACATTGCTGTGGGAACTGGCCTGGTCTTTTTTATGATTCAGTGGTTGATCTACATTGACAGTTACTTCCTTTCCACTGTCTACTGAATCTTTCAGTTACAATAAAATCTGCTGAGTATGTTTCCAATGTTTGTGATAGAGAACATTTTTAATAAACCTGCCATTTAAAAACAGGCTTCCTGTGCACTTCTGCTATTAGTATCTGCTTCGTTCTGTGCCAGAATGGAGAGTGGAAGTGAGACCTTTTCAAGCGGTGGGATTCAATCCAGAGATGACATACTAGTTCATACCAGTACACTTGACTATATTTAGCTACTTGTGGTATATCAGTTTCAGATAACATGTGCCTTGTATTATAAGACACTTCTCTCATCTGTAGAGTAAAAATAACCCAGTCAAAAAGGACAATATCTGCACTCACCAGGAGCAGAGGTGCTTCACGCACATGATTAATGGTTTTCCTTGGAAGTGGGTATTTACCTCTCCTTTGAGGGCTGCTGTTCAGACTATTTCTTTTGCCATGCACTAATTAGTTGTCTCAGAGGGGTCTATATGGGTAGTTTAAATGTCAAATGGTAAAGCCAAAAAGAACAAACATATGTCTTATTTGCCTATAGTTCCTGAGAAATTGTGTATTCAATAGAAAATACACACAGTAACTGTATTTGATCCTAGAGTGAAAACAACAAACACAGAACAAACTAGGGAAGAACTGGAATAATTCAGAATAATTTGCTTCTGAACAGGTCCTGTAATGGATCTGCTCTATGGAGTGCCATTAAAATGGGTGATATGAGAGTGCTCAGGAATTTGTGCCTCTGTGAATGCGCAGAAGCATGACCTGACAAACGCAGCATCTGATCCTTTCATCTCAGCAGCACTGACAGCTCCAGGAGGTCCTCTTCTTCCTTCCCCAGCTGTCCATTCCTCCTTGCACTTTCTCCTCTCCCCTCCCAGCTGTACAGACCCAATTATTTATGAAACCAGATGAAGAATCAGATGAGAAGTACTTTTAATTCAAACCAGTTCACATATGTTTTCAGCACAGTGGTAACAGGCAGTTGTGTCAACCCAAGTGAAGGGGTAACACAGGGACAAGAACAAGCAGCCAGGGATGGAACTGTGTAAGCACTTGTGCCTTTGCCAGCACAGAAAACATGAAGGTTTAACTTCATACAGTCAGTTACTTCATGGTTAACTATGTGAAGTGATAGTAAAACCCTGTCAGTCATCACTTTACAATAACTTTGCATAGATAAAAATGATGAAGAAAGAGGCCAAGTAGATCCAAGATTTGGAATGAGTAGTTCCAAACTAAATGGTTTTGGATAAGTCTGCCCACACACCATGCCAAGGTGCCACAGTCTGCCAAGCAGAAAGTTCTGCTAGCCTTACCACCACCACCTTCTCCAGCCACCTATGACCTTTGGCTAACTACAAAGTGTAAATCCTTTTGTCTGCTTCTCTGAGACAGCTTACATAGTCTGACACCATTCAGCTTAGTCATGTCTCAAAAGGTCTAAGCCAACCCCAGTACTAAGAAGCTGTGACTTCTACAAGGAGAACTTCAGATGAGATAAGGCATCAAAGGCCAGAAGAAGCAACCAGCTGTGCCACACAAGTCCTGCACAACAGAGAAAACCACAAGTGTGCCCTTTTACACTCTGGCAAGTAGGGAATGTGGAAGTCTCGTGTGAGGGCATATTTTTATGGAATCAACAGGCTGTTTTAAAATTAGCCTTCTGCAATCAAACCTTATTCAAAGAATGTCCAGTTTTGCTTTGCAAATTTGAAATGCAGTTGTTTGGGGATTTTTACATTCTGCTGTTCACATCTTTAAACCTTGGGTTTTATACTAATATGTGTCTCCCACTCAGCTGGGAGGAAGGCAATGGTCCAGTTTATCGCCTAACTTTATTATTTGTGGTATAAATACTGATAACTGTAGGCCTAGAGGACTTTAGTGCTTTGTTCTGGTAAATACACATTGCTTAGTGAAGTGTGACCTTGACTGGAGCATCTGACTGCTACAATAGTCCTCCTATACTGAACACAAGACGCTGCTGTTAATTGGGAAGAAGCAAACACAGAAGGTAAAATAATTTTGATGGTAAGTTTTCATTTATGTTAGCTATTTTAGTGTCTCACAGTGTTCATTGTCAAGCAGCTTGACACACAGAGCAATTAGGCTAGCAGAAGCTTCCATATGATAATTGCATGCATGGATCTGTTCATATTTTCCAGTTATAATCACACTTCCTTCCAACAAAAATAATGAAGCTGTTGCTTATCAAGTTAGAGTGCAAGCTTTGTGTTGGTAAATATATTTCTCCTACTTTCAGAGCATAAAAACAAACATGTGACCTTTATAGTCTCAAAACATTCATATGAAAAAGATCAGTCAATCAATCACTAATTACAACAGTTTGCATGGAATAATCTCAAGTATATGTGGAAAGAACATATTTCATAACTGGCAACATTCAATCTTATTTTGAAGTTGCCTCCCCCTGCTAAAAAGAAAGGGAACTTAGCCAATAAAAGTATACTTAAGGCACACTAGAGGAGAATGTTGAGGAGGGAGAGAAGATGATTAAGAAGAGTGGTGCACTGTATACAGCTATGGAAGAAATACATTGGGAAATAACTCAGCACATACTTATCAGAGACAGAAGTCTTATGCTGATTATTTTGCAGCTGCATTGCTCTAGAGCTACTACTGAGAAGAAAGAAGCCACTGCAGATTGTTGGGGTATAAAAACATCCTTAAAGACATCTTAAAATTGGTTCTTGAGGGTTCTGCCAATGTGAAGAAAGTTTTGAAGTAATGAATTGCTGTAATAAATCCACGTGCAAGAATTAGAGCTGGGAGAAAGAGGCACAACCAGAGCACTTTCACATCCCACTAACTCCCAAGAACTTTTGGTTGCCAACCCAAATATGGAACCTTATAGAACTAATAGAGTTGTTCATATTCCCAACTAGTCTTAATTGATGCAACTCAAATTACTTATTTGTAGCTAAGCTTTCTTTGTGCCACCTGAATATGTATCTGAACATACAAATGATGATCTAAATAATTAGATGAAACACTAAATCATAGGCTCCCTCCATGCTATACTGCCAATTGTGAAGTACTTACTTACTTAGAAAATACAGTAACTCTGTGGCATCCCCATTTGATGAGCTCTTGCTTTCAATTCTACAACAAACATCAATTTCAGTTAATTTTTAACAATAGAAAACTGATCCATAATATTTTCAAAGCAGACGGAAAGCTCCATCTTCAAGCCAGATGGATGATCTTGGAAATGACCTCAGTCCTTTCTGTGTTTTCCATAAAAATGAGGTAACTACTTGCAGAAGGTGGTTGATGTGTGCAAGCAAAATGTGTAACCTGGGAAATGAACTGAATTTGGAAAACTCAGGCTGCCTTTGATCTTGCCCACTGCTAAGTACTCCTGTGTCTGTGTCTCTACTGAACGACCAGGTGTGTTTTCACATCCAGACAGCTATCTTTCATTAGTCACAGTGGCAGTGAGGAATTGCTGCTGTTCCCCTCCAGGCACTATGCTGGCTGAGATCACAGTCTTCCAGCTGAGGCCTAAATACAGCGAGGAGAGAGAGCAGTGAGGTTTTCCTACAGGGATGCTTACTGCTGCCTGTCTTGCAGTGGTGAGCACATCTTTTTGCAATAATCATGGCTGGAAAATACCTGACTGTGCTGCATTTGGAAGAGAGGCCCCAGTATAGACAAACTAAGGGATGAGCTGCAAATTAAATACAGGTATTAAACTTCTCACTTTAGCCTGTGGTTTCACACACGCAGCTAAGGCAGCAATAGATGCTCAAAATTACATTCCTCACCAATTACTTTGGAGCATACTGATTGACATTTCTGGAATTTGTAAGATGGTTTGTCTCACAAAACCACAAAGAGATGAGACAATACAAACAGATGAGATCAATAGAACAGGAAGGGTGGTCACTGCTTCAATTCAGTTCATTAGCCACTGCCTCAGATTTCTCATGTAATCTCATGGTCAAGTGACCACAAGAACTCAAGGTTTGCTTCCCATCTATAAACAGAGAAAAAAGTTTTCTCATTCACCAGGGTATTGCATGATAAGGATAAATCAGCTGAAGACTGAGACAGTTACATAAGACATATGATTACCTTGGATTAGCCACTTCTATCTCTCTAGAAGCACAGCTTCACTACTCACAATATTCACAGGAATTGCCAGGCTCTTTTTTGAAGTGACAAAACCTCAGATTCCATCATTTATCAAGTAACAACAGTTGCATCTCCATAGCCTAGAAGATGATGGATGGGAACGGATTTGGCACAGCTGAGACTTTTGGCAGATTTGTGTCGCAAGATAGTTTAGATATTTTACAGGCTGTCAAAGTAAAATCATAGCAATCTGTTACTGGGAGAGTGGTATTTTGGGGAATGAATAAAGAAGGCTTTGGGAAGACAAGATGGTGAGTCTTCCATAAAGTGAAGTGTTTAATCGCTTCTTCTCCTGCAATAGAAATCAAACTTCCTTTTCATGCTGGCTCCGAGATGAGAAGGTACCAATAGCTGCAAGCCATCCCTCACAGAGCTTCTTCTGGTGGACAGCCACTAAAGACAGATCTAATGGTATCCATGTCTGTGACTCACAGGTCATCCCTACACAGCTTATAATAAGCTATATCCTTATATTCTTGGCTATCTCTTTACTCACTGTTCCAGACTAGCATAGCACTAGCAGTCCAGCACAAAAACAAGCAGATACTATTCCTGAAGTGCTTTTAATTAAATTATTACAGAATCCTGACTTCCCATGCCACTGGGAATTACAGATGTGCTCAGGGTAGATCACAGTTCTGCATTTCAGGTTCCATCATAGGAGTTTTAATTCTGCAAGGTACAGAGTTCTGCATCTGTTGCTTTAAAAGCAGTCATTTTCCATCATGAAGAGGTGTCTGCACTTCATTTAGGAATGAAACATACACTTGTGTGTGTCTGCACACAACACAAGCTGAAAGTCAGGATTTGACCCACTGCATGAAACTTACTGTAGTTAATTCTTGCTTTTGAACTTTCCTAATAAGGATATAATAGCTTTAGCTTCCCCCCACCCTAAAGAAGGGTATTTTAATAAGATGGAAAAAAGCAGGGGAAGCAAAACAAGAAGTGTTTTATGTTCACAGATATCTCACATTACATCTGGTACAAATACTGTATGGGCTAAATGGCAAAACCAAAAGAAAAACAAGAGTGACCTTGAGATGTTTCATTATGATTTCATTGCTTCTAGTGGTTTTATTGGGTTTTACCACTAGGCTATTAAAAACATGTGGAGATTAGACAGAACTAAGTCAAACCAAGTATTTTCAACCCTAATCTTCCATCTTCTTTTCCATTTAAATATTTTAAATAGTTCTTCTATATTTCATGACTCTTGTTGAAAACAAAGTACAGAGATTTGGATAGTTTATATTTTATTTAGAGTTTATTCAGGAAATGTATGATCTTTGTTTTAGAATAAATCATTCAATCTTCTCAGAGTTTTTTAATAGAAAAAAGCATTTATCTGACATGAAATCATTCCTAACCAAATATCTGGGGAAGGAGGAATCCGGATGGACAGGATGTGTCAGGCCAGCACTGTGGTTGGAGCTAGCTCCAGCAGAAAGTTCAGAAAGAAAGGCTCAAAGCTCTCTAACAGAGAGAATTTCCCCTGTGACTGCTCACTCTTAGTTGTTTTCTCACCAGTGCAGTGCACAGGACTGATGTACAGCTCCAGACTGTTCTTTCTGAGCAAGTAATCTGCAGCTCTGCAGAGCAAATTTCATAAAAGGTCTTAGAGATTATTTGTGTCCCAGATGTTTTGTCTCCTCTCTGAAAGCAGGTGGAAACATTATGGAAGACTCACTTCAGTTGTTCCTGTCTGGTTTGGCATTGGAAGATTCACTTTGTTTCTTTCCTACGTGCTTTACAGAGAGAAGGAACAACCAAAGTGAGTCTTCCCACGCCAAATCTTGAAGCTGTGGATGATGAGAGTGCCTCTCAGTGTAGCAACTCTCCTGTCCTCATCATATCAGTAGTGCTTTGAGTTTTATCCCACTACTGCATTTGAATTAAAGAGACCCAAAACAGAGGTCCACCACAAAGAAGGGGAGATCTGGGTACTATTTAAGTAATCAATCAAAGTTAATTTAATCCTGTGTAAAAGATACATCCTAAGTAAAGAGGTTTTAAAGCTAATTTCTGTGATGACTGTGGATAAACACACAAGTAATAAAAGCATGAGACTCATTCATTCCAATCTCATTCATTTCATTTCAGCAATGGGAGCTGAGAATACTGCAAAACAGTCTCAGTTTTTATCAGAAGCAACGTTCTCGGCAGTATCACAATCATATGCTAAAACCAGATTCTGGAACTACCATGGGGAAAACTTGAGATAGACTGTATAAATGCATTAAAACAGCCTTTGCCTGATTCAAAACCATTTGAAGAAGGACTTTATTGATGGACTGTTTAATGTCCTTGGATACTACTGAAGAATTTTTATGGAAACACTTTGTATACTGGATTATTAGAACACATTTATCATCCATCCTCCACATACATCTCACAGCTGGCTAACTTTACGATAGCACTATGAATCAGAGCTACAGGACACACCAATATTTTCCTCACTAAGTTAAATGGAGTTCTTTAGGGAATTTACTCACTGTTTTTATGTTAGCAACATAGTAAAGCGATTACAATGACTTTCATAAGTTAATCCCATTAGACAAGGAAGTATCTTGAAAAAACAAGGCTAAATTCATATTATATAAAAATCTGTATGTTTAAGCTTTTAGGACAACTGTTCTCAAACCCAAGAAGAAAGACTCATCAATACTACAGTATAGAATGAAATAAATTACTAGAATATTGGGCTGTATCATAGAAGCTTTCCAAGAGACTGCTTCCCATCAAAAATATTATTTGTGAAATATGTTTTTATTCTCATTACCTTTTTGTAAGCAAAATATGTAAGAATGTTAGTGGGCCCAGTCAACATGGTGACAAAGAGCATCATAAACTAAACTCTACAAGACCTTAGAGCAGCATTCCAGTACCTAAAGGTGCCTACAAGAAAGCTGCAAAGGAACATTTTACAAGGGAATGCAGGGATAGGATGAGGGGGAATAACCATCAGGAGCCACTGCTGAAAGAGAACAATCATGACTCTTCGATCATGGCCCTCCTGCCTGCCCACTGTGTGGGCCACTGAGGAGCAGAAGAAATGGCAGTTGGGTCCCACGGGGGAGGACATTTCCTATTCTCATTCACTTTATTAATGCAGGTCCACAGCCTCACTCCTGCACATACCTGACTTCTGCTACTCCAGATTCTCAGCCTTTTCAGGCAAAAGTCTCCTCTATCCATCTTGCAAAGGAGCAGAAGGGGAGAGGGTTTATACCACAGATGCCTTAGGAGCAGGCCTGCCAGCCTGACTCTTCAGCATCTGGAGGAATTGGATGATCCTTTCCCCAACTGCCCTTTTAATGGACAATCCTGTAGTATTTATGGGAAGGAGCTAAGAAAAACAGTCTCCAAGTCCCCAGAGCAGTTATTCTTTTGTTCAGATGATCCAGTAAATCTTCAGCCCTCCCGGGCATGGCTGCCTGACCCAGAGCTGGCTGCGAGGAGGGCGGTTGGCAGCTCTCAGGGGAAGCAGCCCTGCAGAGAGGCTGTGCTGTTGCCAGCAGTCTGCAGTTTTTGTTAGGAGCTGCCGCCACTGCCCCAAGGGAGCACTTTGCAGTTTCCCTCCTGCCCCACCACATCCCCCTTCAAATTGTCTTCAAAGTTTTCCTTTGGAGTTCTTTTTTTTCCCCTAGAAGAGTATCTACTTACTGTATAAAGCACCTCTTTTTCATTAAACATAACACTTAAACCCCAAACACCACACAGTGTGGTGTGGCAAGGCCCTCAGGGCAGAGCAGGGGCCCCCTCACCACACCACAATGGTGCTTGGCCTCCCCAGCCCCTCACCCTGCCTCCCTCCCTGGCAGCATGGCTGCTGGTGTACCCCACAACTCACCTTCCTTGCCAGCCGAGGGCTGCTGGTCACCCATGAGGTCCTGTTGTTCCTTAAAGAGGGGCTCACAGGGAGCCATCTTGGAGGAGGGGTGGCCTTAGCCTTGTGCCAGTGCGCCATCTTGGAGGAGCAGACAGCCTTGTACCACTTCCCTATCCACAGAGGAGCTGCCATGGCCACTTCTCTCCTCACAGCAGGCAGGATGGCGCCAGCTCCTTTGTGAGGCATTTTTGCCCATCTGGGGCCAGAGGAGCCCTCCACTTCTGTGAAAGTGGGGAGCAGAATGAAACAGGCCCCCCATGTCCTGTCTGACCCCAGCACCTCAGCATGAGCCCTGCAGCCCCCTCCCAGCACCCAGGGCAGGGAAAGGGGCCCTACCCCCTTCTGAGGAGATAAAGCCTCTGAGGAAAACACTATTACCCTTGGCCTTTCCCCTGAGAAGCCCCCAGGTAACAAGCCACTGGGGTAAAGCGGAACGGGGCAGGAGCGAGGGGAAAGACACTGGGTGCCCTAGTCCTTGGGAGGGGATGGCCATGGGGGTGAGGAGCCTGAAGGAAGGGGTTAAGGGGAGAACGGTCAGTCCACACTGCAGACGCAGCTGGGCTATGTGCCCACCATCAAAGCTCATTATCCAGGGGCTATTTCTGGCACCCACGGGATAGCTCACATGCTGCATTTGTACTCCTCTTGCTGTAAAAAATTATATCCAATCTCAAAAAGAAACCCCATTTCCCCCCCATCTTTTGCAGTATTCTATGTAACGAGGAAACTTGGCCTTTAAAACATGCATACTGACCACACACAGCTACAAAGCATGTGCAAATGCATGCTTAGGAATAAAGTTGCCAATTGAATGGTTTAGACTTCAAGTTTTCACTATCCATACATCTATCTCAGCCTGAAGAACTTTCTGTTCTGCACAAGTCTAAGCCATTTACAGAATCAAGTTAATGAAAACAGTGGTGGTGGTGTCTCTCTGTAGACCAACTTTGTGGCTTAAGAGGCCAACTTTCTAAGTTCCCTCAT
The DNA here is from genome assembly GCF_012275295.1 of Melopsittacus undulatus. Classification (NCBI taxonomy): domain Eukaryota; kingdom Metazoa; phylum Chordata; class Aves; order Psittaciformes; family Psittaculidae; genus Melopsittacus; species Melopsittacus undulatus. The sequence goes on from NC_047532.1 coordinate 14,956,379, forward strand.
TTTCACTGATGGCATTAATAAAGTTAGACCCTTTAGATTAGCCGTAAAGGTATGTGGGTTTAGTCCTGTGGACTTCTGACTATTCCTTATCATCTCTCTTGATATTCCTCTGAAAGAAAGAAACTACCATTTTGCTTTGATAGCTTTATGTCCAGTATCATAGGTGATGATACCAGGTAAGTGAGGAACCAAGGCTGTGGTTCTCTCTCATCAATCTCTTGGACAACAATCAGCAGACATTCCTCTTGGGTTTTGAGGTTTTTACCAGGGAATAGAGGTATCTTCTTTTTTCCTCTTCCCTCTGATTGAAACCATTCTCTCCTTTAAAGGACAGATTCTGTGTGCAATTAGCTTGAAACAAACTTGGAAAAGGTTTCCCAACTCTGCTTGGCCTATAGGACATACTGTGGGTAGGTGTCCTTTGGCAAAAGCTGTCACTTGATTAAGAAGTTGAACAGTGTTATTTATCAGCCTGAAATTCTAGGCCTGATTTTACAAGGTGCTAAAATGTACCTTCACCCCTAATTTACCACATCAGACTCTCAAGGGATTCAAAGGGAGTCTGGGGCATCTGACTTCTCACAGAATCATGTATAAAGGGCTGCAGTTTAAAGCTGATTTCACTGTTATCCACAAAACTGTACAAATCTGCACACTCTCAGCTTCTTCAGGAGTATAATAAATTGGCCAGCAAAACTTCCACTGGGGTTTGCTGGAGATAGCTAAATGATTTTAGCTGTATTCTGTAAAGATTTTACATAGAAATCTATCCCAAAATTCAGTTGTAAAGCTATTTTATTGCTCAGCTGTATAGCAGGAATTAAAAAAGGGGAGGGGGTGTTTGCAATTTTTAGCGTAAAGTTTTGGTTTTGGTTGTTTTTTTTTCAGGAAGCAATCTTTCCTTCTATGATTCATGATTGTGTTGAATTGTCGAAGGTAGGAAATATCAGCCTGAAATGACTGTCATGTGCTATGGGAATGAAAAGAGAGAGCATGGAACTAGATCTTCTCCAGCAGGAAAAACAGCTGTTAAAAAAATGGAGCCAACTGTGTTTCCAAGTAAATCCTGGAATGCAGTATGCAAAACAACATGTGTTCAGTCAGAAATCCTCAAAAGAAAAGACCATTTCAGCAAGCAGATTAGCTGCCTCAGATGAAGGATATTTTAATCAAAAAAGAAACTTGCTATCCAGGTACCTCTATAGGTCTTCTTTATCTTGGTTTGTTTAATTTCCATGATTCCAACAGGAGCTGAGAATATTGAACACCATAAAATAGGTGAGACTCTAAAAGAGTATGACAGCAGGTCCTGGCTCCAGACTGGAACTAAACAAATTGCTCTTGACACTTAACAGTTTTCTCCTCAGACATCCCACACTGACTTACCCATTTTGTTTTAGTTGTCTCACTTCTGACTCTTAATGTGAATGATCTACAATATGTGAAAAATTCTACCACATATATTAAGCTGCATATTGTTACTCAACCTTCTGGGTATACCTTCAGAGACATTTACACAACTGCCACATGGGCAAACAACACCAAGACAGAAACTTTACCAGAGCTCTGGAAGGCAGACATACAGATTTTATATATATATATATATTCACAAGAGCAATTGTTTTATCTTAAAAACTTTCTAAAACAGGAATATACTGCAGGTTTTGGCAGTAGAGATAAAATATTATGGGATCCAGCCTTACTTTGTTTTTCTCATCCAAATATACACATTGTTATAACAGAGGAATAGTTGCATCCAGAATTATTACTGCTGCTCGATGGCCAAAATGCCCCATTATACTGCTCCACACGTGAAACTATTGCAAATATCCATCTCTCCTGATCAGTAACAGCTTCTTTGGGGTGGAGGAAAAGAAAAGAAGCATATACATGGTTCATTTAAAATGCAGTGACAAAAACAGCCTTTGAAGGCATGTTTCAAAACAGTTCCATATTGTTATTACAGATGGAAACAGTGAAGGAAGAGAAACAGAAGAAACAAAAGCCAGCTTTTGTGAGTTCCAGAGCAATCCCTTATGATCCTGGGTCTTGTATAAGATGATTTGGAAGCTTTGGAAAGGCATTCAGGGTCTCCCCCTGAATAAGGCACTGTAACACATTGTCTTCCATAAGCCTGGCCCAGTGCCATGACAGTTTCTGCGTAATTCATTGCACGTTTTGCTAAGTGTTCTCTGTATATCTGTATAGATATCTACACACAGACATATATGTAATTTTCCATATGCTTTCCTGCAAATCAGAAAAACAAAATCAGTTATATAATGGAATACAGAATTCAGAATATGCTAAACTTAGTACCTGCTGACATGCTACACATGCCCCGAACTAAACCAGAGATGTACTGATTAAGAAGTTATGTGTACTTGAAATTTGCAGATATGAATTATTTCTTCTCTCACAAAGTTTTCATATAGCCCAGCCAGGAGGTCTGATGTTTGACTTGCCAAGTAACTTCTGCTCTTTTCAGGCCTCATTACCTTTTCAATGTATTAGCACTATTCCTAGCAATTCCTTATGTCATTCTCCATGACAAAATGTTTATTAGGGACAAAATAAAAAACTTAAACCTTTTTTTCTTTCAAGTCATAGAATTTAGACCTCCAATAGTAGAGAGTAGTGTCTTGAACCTCATCATCATCTTTGAAGACAAAATGCTTAAGAGATGCACTAAGCAGATCCCCATTTTTCATATTGAAAAAAAATTGGAGAGTCTTCAAACGTTATTCTCCCTTCATCTTTTCTTCTGCAGTTGAAAAGAGAAGAGATTCTTCTCTTCTCTTCTAGAGAGATTGAGTGGCTGGCCAGATTGCTTATGGAATACCAAGATCTTAATTTCAGTTACCAGTGCAAACTCACTGCCCAGATGCCTCTCAGTGAATCTGGGTGAAGTGAGCCATGAAAACCTCACCAAGACTTACCAAAAAGCACAAAGCACAGGCTGCTGTGAGAACTGGCTGCTCTGGACCAGGGGTTAATCCAGCCCTACATACTGTCTCCAAAAGTGACCTGCAGTAGGCATCCTTTCCTTAAGAAATATGCCAAGTATAGCATTATCTTCCCACTCCAAGTGGTCAGTGACGTAAGGTCTGCTTGAGATAGAGGCTGTAATCTTAATGCCATGTTTAATGGACACCAATGGATCTATCTTCTTTTAATGTCTAATTTTTTAATCCATTTTCAGCTCACATGGTCTTCTGCATTCAGTAATTTTCACACTTAGTTCTATTTTCCTTCTGAACCAGTTGCTTAAAAATATTAAAGACCTTTTCTTTTATTTTTGTTATCAGAATTACTAAATAATGACTTTCATATTTAGCTTTTGTGTCTGTTGTAGCTCTAAGCAGAGGTCACTACGAACAGTTCACTGCCTCTGATGAAAACCAGATATATACCGTTCCATTTTACAAAATTACATACTTTCAATCTTTTTGATTCTGCAGTTCAGACACCCACTTGTTATATTTCAATCATACTTGTAAACTGGAATTATTGAAACAAGAGTCTGAGGACTGGGTCCTTGATTTAACTAAACTAGAGTTACCTGCCACATGATGTGATTGTGTGAGTTCATGTTTTATCTCAGTTCTTCTTCCTCTTCCTCATCTTCCATTTCCTCTTCTGAGTCATCCTTATTCTTAGAACTGTTGCTGAATTCAAGGTTCCCTTCAATATCCAGGACTTGTAAGTGCTTTAGGTTTTGGAAGATACTTTCCTTCAGTGCTCCAACAGCAATCTTATTAAACCTTTAAACAAACAAAAGGGCCTTCCTGTTAAAATAAACCCATTTTCACATCCAACACAGAAACGCATAGAGTAGGATGAAACTATTCTGCAGTTACTCTAACCCTAGTTGCATTCTTACAGTGACACAAGTTACTCTTAACTTTACACTGACTCACAACAGCACTCCAGGAGTACTTACTCCTCTGGATGGGAAAGGGAAGGGAAAGCAGGTTCTGATTTGTAAGCAGGGAGATGAAATGACTGAAAAAAGTTTGCTGACAGCACTTTCTACCATCACAAAGGACCTTGCAGGAAAATATTGGGAAACATTTAGAATCTCCCATTGATTACAAGTTCACTAACCAAGCTTTCAAAAACCTCCTAATTTTCTCAGCCCTTCTTCCTCCTTCTACAACTGTATTCTGGAAGGAAAAAAATCATAATATTGGAATTCCACCCCCACAAATTCTTTCTCTTGGTATTCTGCTTTCTCCTTCACACAGAGCACAGGCTTCTGCTCCACAGCCCACATTTCAAAGTGTAACTTGATTTTTCATGAGATTCAGTGTCATCCCTTGATAGTTTAATTCTTCTTCCACGAAATTCAAAATACTGGCACAAAGAATCGCTTTAGAAACAAAGCAACATGCAGTAAGTTTTCATCTGTTATTTGGGTTTCCAAGAACTAATCTGCAATTTAAGAAGCTCTCACCTATACTGTTTGGTCTGTTACTCTTGAACAAGCTTCAAATCATATTCTGTCTAATATTCCAGATGTATATTGTTGTTTCACAGCATTGCAGTGATTAATAGCCTCTCATTAAGAAATATAGCTTGGGTGGAGTTGTCTCCTAAATACATCAGCCAAACAGTTTTGCAAATTCCTTTTTTTCTCTTTAGCTAGAAATACAGAATGTGGTATGTGGTTTCTGGGTTGCATCCAAGCATTCACGAAAATCTCATAAATGTGAGCAGCTGAATAGACAGACTGCTCTAATTTACACCAGACTTTGTAATTTTATTTGCTTGGTATGGAATCGTTCATCCAAAAAGGTATGCTTCAGAACTCCTCAGCACAGTTTAACTGCATGCAGACAAAATAAGGCCGTATTTAGTCTTGTGCAGCAGGCAGCCTAGGTTCTTTGAACACATCCATTGGATCAGCTTAATGAAATGTTCCATAAGGGTTCATAGATTAAGTCTAAGCAATATTTTCAGTAATGTTCAATCAGATTAAAACTGTATATATTACTGGAATAGATTCTTGCTTCACTTCTTGTGGTATTGATTTCTGCTTAAACCAGTTACATTACTGAGAGTTTATACCATATGTAAAAAAGGTCTGTATCTGTCACCTATAAAAACAAAGTCCTCATCCAGCTGACTGAATAGGATAAAAAAGCTTCTAAACTTAGCTGCATAAGTTGTAACTTGCCATTTATTTCTGACAAAGCTGTCAAGGGAATGTGCACAACTCCAAGATTAGTCATTCACGCCTCGCTCAAGGGGGATTCTGTCAAAATCCAGGACACAAGAAAAGCTGTGGTGTTACAAGCAGAGTATAAACTTTGAGCTCACAGCTGAACACTGGAGTATGACATAATGTTAAACACTAATTTCCTAGAATTTTTAACATGCCTAATCCGTTCTAACAAGCACAGAAAAGACACACTCTCCAAACAGAAAGAGCTTATTATGTGTAGCCATGTCTCTTCTGAGCAGATGAACGCAGTTTCAGTGTACACTACTAGAAAACAAAGTTGCTTATTTTGGAAGGTAGGGTTTTAAGTATTTTCCAAAAAGTAAGCCATTATAAAGTGGAGGAAGAACTAAAAACCTTGTGTGTTGAAGTGGAAACTTGTCCTTACCTGAGGTAAATCCCCTTTATTTTGGGTGTGGATTCAAAAGCACTCTCTGAAACCGTTGTGATTTTGTTGTTCTGAAGATAGAGATACTCCAGAGATTCTGGCAGGTCTGATGGGATAGCAGTCAGCTGGTTGCCAGCCATGTCTAGTGACTGCAAGAAACAGGCAAGGGGTCGAATAAATGGCTGAATTTAAATATCGGCAGCACTCCAAAAAGAGATCTGACAACAAATGAGCTTCCAAAGGCTGGCTCTATACACACTCCCTCCTGCTTTGGAAGTTTATCCATTGTTTTACATATATATACACATACACACACACACATACATGCAAGTCTATAAAATACTTATATGAAGATATATATGCACTTAAAGAAAACTTAATATGTTAACATTGCATAAGTGAGATGTTTATGCAAAGCTTATCCAGGACTTGATGTGTCTGAAAATCATCTGGAAATAAGGCTCTGTTTTGCAGATGGCACTTTGGTGAGTCTGCTGCAGAAACTCTCTTCTGGTGAGGTCAGGCAAATACAGATACGGCAATTGCAGACTGTCAGCCATGCAAAAAGGTGCAGTTTGAGTTTGTGGTGGAAAAGCTGAAGTGATATTTATTATAGTATAAACTAATTTAAACTATCTCTAATTTGCATCAGCGTTAAGTGTGGCCATGACAATTCTGCTCTCTTACACTACAATTTAGCACCATGATTTTGCATGAGACATCATGTTGTTTTGTTTAGGAGTCCCAGCGTTTCTTTCCCCCAAGCTTTAGCCCATGCCTGCTTTACATGAATTAAAAGCAGACTGCGTTTCAGATTTGCATGAGAAGTCATTGGAAGACGCTGCTCCTGAAAACACTTCCCTAGCTAAGGTTAGTGACTAGAGTTACACATAAAAACATCTGCAAATATTCTAACACAGAAATTGTATGAAAACACCAGGACTAAAGGCCAGGGATTTTATGCAAGAAAATGGATCAATATAAGTGTTTTGTTGTCCTGTATTGTGGCACTCTCATTGCACCAAGCTGACACGCTAGTTGCACATTATTCAAAGCTATACTTCTGCAAATGACTGTCATGATTTCAGTGGGTTTATTCCCCACATAATCCTAATGTGGCAAACAATTATGTAAATGTCTGCCTCTGCAATTGCAGATAGTCTTCAGTGATTTCCATGGAAACAGTGTGGACCAAAGCGTATGCTAAGTACATGCACCATCAGGATCTTATGTGATGGTTGTTTTCAAATCCACTCCAGTGCACCAGCTCATAAACCAATGGCATATTTAAGCCTTTAACATTAAAAAGATTCATAATATACTGTCATAGAAATAAATTACAAGTAGGAATGCTGTTCCAGAAAAAAGCAACAGCCAAAAATGCACCATTAGTCTAATCAGATTTTAAGTATGCGCTATTATCTTAACCTTATTTAACATAAACAGGGCTTGAACTGAAAGACCAATGTTTGATACAGCAGTACTGACACTGACTACCAGGGAGTGACAGCAGAATAAAAGTAACATGAAGTAACTATGAATCAGGCCTTTGGAGAACCAGAGCATGTCATTCCAGCCAACAACCAATGCTGCCTAACAGGTCTTAAGACCCATTTTTGTTTGAAGGAAGACCCAACCCAAATGACAGTGCCTGTCAATTCCAGCACCTGTGTTTCTCAAAAGCATCTTCCTTCTATGCTCCTTTTCACCTTAGATGTATTTGCATGCACACACACATACATACACCCCTATACCTATCAGTGAGGTACCAGACAAATGCCAAAAGTATTCTTAAAGACCAAATCTGCAGCTGATGCAAGCCAAAAGCTCTATAGATACTATTGCTGCATTGCTGATTCACATTAACAGAAAAACCAGCTATTGTTTATTCCCAGAAACAACTGAAAGGGAAAGGTTCATACAGATAAATGTTTGCATTATCTGAGAACACACTAGGAGCCAATGTGACATACGCTCCATGTCCCTTATACCTGGTTTAATCTGAGATGTGCAAACTTTGCCTGTACAGTGACCTAACCATATGCACCCTTAGATGGTTGCTATATGACACAGGTAATACTTTTCACTGCAGGAAACAGGCTGTTGCCTAAAAGGAAATGCAGACAAATCCTTCAGGTAGTGTAACAACACTGAAAGGATACTTTGCACAGCTCAAATGTGATTCTCCTGCCTGCCTTATGGCTTGTGTTTAACTTTCTCTAACAATTAAGCAAATTAGAAGGCTGCTGACTGAATCCAGGCCTCCCAGAGGCTATCCAGGTGCCTTAGCCAGCTCAGCTGCTAAATCCTGCAGCTTGGCCTGTCTGACTATAAGCTGATGTGGGGGCTTTGAGAATTAAGAGTGGTTTTGTTTATGCATTCCTTCCTCCTGCTGTCTCTCTTCAGAGCTGATTTTAAATCTTCTGGGAGACAAGCTATTTGAAAGGCCTAGTTTCAGTTTATAATGACAACATTTCACTAATCTAGAAATATAGGACACCATTAGGGTTCAAAAACAAAGCTGTTTTTACACTTCCCAAAGTTAGCACCCTGTTCAGCAGTGGGAGGCACCCACCTCTGGCACAATAGCACGTCATTTTTACTCTAGAAACAGAAGGCATAGCATTTACAAGCCCCAAACATGAGGCCCAAGCACATCTAGTATTGGTGGCACACAAACTGGCTTAAGCAGACAGACAAGGGCATCAGCATCACTAAAACAATTAGAGAAGGTGATGTTTTACCTGGAGACTGCTGAGTTCTCTCCATGCTCCTGAATAAATTGAATTTACTTTCAGTTTATTGTTGCTCAAATATAATTCCCGCAGCTTTGTCATCCCAGACAAAGTCCCTTTTGGGATGATGCTTATCTCATTCTCTTTCAGCTTCAGAATCTGCAGATTCTTTGGAAAGCCAAAGGGCACCGTGTTGAGGTTGTTTCCAGAGAGATCCAAGGACTTTAGTTGTCTTAGTTTACGGAAAGCCTCCCGATGGATCTGGGGACTTTTGATCTTATTGTAGCTCAGGTTCAGCTCTTCAAGGAAGTAAGTGGTAGCAAAGTCATTCCTATTAATCTCAGAGATCTGGTTATGAAGGATCATAAGTGTTTTCACTCTCCGGGGCAGCCCACTGGGAATCCTTTCCAGCATGTTGTTGTACAGGTGGACAGTGTGCAGCTTCTTTAAGCCGTGGAAGGCTAATGGGTGAATACCTCGGGCTTTTAATTTGTTATTGTGGAGGAGAAGATACTCTAGGTTCTTAATTTGGGTCAAGACATCTCTGCCAATCACTTTAATTGCATTCTTCTCCAGGTGAAGGAGGACGATGTTTCGAGGTAAACCACTTGGGATTTGTGAAAGGTTATTGCTGGACAAATCCAGATATTCCAGACTAGACAATTTCCTTGGGAAAGAAGGAAAGAAAACACTCTCCATTTAGATTCTGCAAGGTGAAACAATAACCAACTTCCCCATAGATTTTACAATCTCTGCTTTAAAGTCTTTTTACCCAGCACAGCTCCCATTGCTGCCCTTTTTGGTCTCATGATGTGACTGATGTGGACAGCAAAACAAGGAGCCATGAGGGATTAGAACTAGGTGCTGCCATTGCTCCCCAGCCACACTCGCAAGAGAACCTGCTAGAGTCCACAGACATCCAGCCTGCTTCTGGGCTGAGACCCAAGATCAGTTTTGTAGTCTACTGTTCTCTCATTTGACACCATAGATAGCAACATGTGAGCAACTTCAGTGAACCAGTACCACAAGAAAGGTGCTATGGGAGTGCCATTAGAACACAGAATTTAGCCATTGGTTTCACAGAAATGTAGCCTGAGCATGAGTTTTTCTGTCACTCTTAAAGTGTATATTAAGGTTCTGCTTTCCAGATGATAAAATATTACTCTTAGGAAAAGCAGAAATGCTCAATTCAGTGGCCTCAACTAAGATGGTGAACTTCTCCTGACCCTCCAGCATTACGGAAGTGAGTCAGGGCTAGAGCTGCTTTGTGTAAGCTACTGAATCTGGATTCCATGGACTCAGTTGAAGCTAAAATAAATCCCCAGACCAGCCACTTATACCAACTGGATGTGGATCAGTGGTGTTTTATGCCAGGACTGAGGAGCCCTCCCTGTATTCCCTTTCATTTCAAGTCAGTTTTTCAGTTCAAATGAGGCTTTTAATCTGCACATGGCACTACATAACCCTCTACAGATGACTAGAAAGTTTTCAGGAAATGCAAGAACTAATGCATTACAGACATTACTTACTGGTTACTACACTGCTATTCATGACTATCCAAGCATGCTCTGAATGAGCAAATAATACTCTTTGGATCAAGCAGTTCATTGCTGCAAGTTGAAATGTTTTCCCTGCTTGGGTACATCTCAGAAGCTCTATGCTGTGGTGTACAGTCAGTATCATGAGAGCCAGGAGCAAAATCCACCCCCCCGTTGTGACTGGTGCTTTGGCTATAGCCTCTGTACTCTGTTTATGAAAGTCTTAACAGAAATGCTATGTCCAACACGACCTGGAGGTGGACACAACACAGCTATGGTAAATTGCTAACGGAGGTCTCTGGGAGTGGGATGTGGAAAAAGAAAGCACAGTTTGATACATTTTCATGTCTGGACATTAGAAAAGTTTACAGAATTTATGGCAGGACAGATGACTTGGATGCTCAGATGGAAGAAGGGCAGCACTCAGTGCAGGCAGAGACACCCTTAACTTTTTGAAGTGCTAAGTTCCAAGCTAAAATTAGGACATCCCAAGGCTATTTCTGTTGCACCAGTTTGTAGCAAAGCTTTTGCAGCCACCTGGCTATTGAGCAGCACCACTGCACCCCTGCCTACTCCAGCAGTCATCTGCTGTCTTTCCGTGGCTGCTTTCAAGTCATCTTCCCAGAAACACAGAAGTGGCTTTAGCAAAGATGAAGATTTGGCCTTAACTTCTAATGATCTGTCCTTGAAACTGGGAAGTCACAAGTAACATCACTTTTGACTAGTTTGGAAGACCAAAGACCAGCTTTAAACACTGTTCTGGGTGGCCTTTTCCCAGAAGGCATTCAGTAGCTGGTGTGATTGGGTCTGTGGCAATCAGGGAATGGTGCAGGCTGATGTTCAGTGTTGTGTCTTTTGTATAAAAGTATTCTGCAGTGGGAATTCAAACCACTGACCCAAACCCTTGCTTTTGAATGGCAGCATCTGAACTTCATAGACTTTTCATATATATTTAGCAGAGGAATGTGTAACATCATTCAGAGGAGGCAGAAGACACACAGGTACAAACTACAGATCTCAGTCTCACCAGAAGGTTTCATTGTCCATTCCTTCATTTGTCAAGTAGTTATTCTGTAAATACAGCTCCCGCAGACCTGTGAGTTCACTGAAGGCTCCTTTGGGAATCTTCTCCAGCTTGTTGTTCTAGAGCCACAAGAAGCACAAAGCACATTATTTGGCATGAAATGACACATGACATTCAGGTTCTGCTCAGCCAGCATCAGGCAATCAAACTTCAAAAGGGCCAGACATATTTCAGGGAGCATGACAATTCTGCTTAAGAAATAAATACAAATACTAGACTGAAATATTGCAAGCTTCTTTTATTGATTCCCCATGGAATCTTCGGGTTAAAAAGGTAGAATTTGCCCCTGCCTCCCAGATAGCTTTATTTTGTATTCATAGCCCTCCCACCTATGTGTAAATGTATAATGTGATCCAGGAAACTATCTCTGGAGTTTGTTCAAGGTTTCTGGATTTTTTAAGACAGATTTCACCATAAAGAAGAATTCAATTGGGAGCTGGGAACCTGCCACCCTCCCAGGAATTCCAAAAAGTGCAGTTCCTGCAGTGTAGATCCCAAAACAATTACTTCTATTGCCTTAGTGTCACTCTGGAGTAGACAGTGGGCAGACATGAACAAAACAATCCACTTAGAAATTACATACAGAAACTGTAGGAATTATAAAAGGATATATAAAACACTGCCACTGAATTTGTTAAACTTCCCACAATCCATGTATACACAAAAATGCGATGGACAGACTAACTGGATTCATGTGCCAACTAATACAAAGTGGATGCCATCACAGACAGATATGGCTGAGTGTTTCAGTGAATAGTGAAAGAAAAAGCAAAGTTCTGCCACATTTAAAGTACACCTTTTGGACAGTCTTGGTCCACTACTGGCCATCTCTCATTTCTCATTGTCCTGCTTTTTTCTCAGTCAAAATATCAAGGTAAATGTTACTATGGAGAGGCAGTGCACATGAAAACAAAATGCTCATTTCTCTCCCTCCGCCCTTAACACAATTGGTGGCAGCAGGGAAGGATATGAGTTCAAAGTGTAATCCTCAAAGTCTGAGGCCCCTTTGGGAGATAATAATCACCTATAAATGGCAATACAATGCAGGGGACTAGTGACTTCACACTTTGCGGAGAAATTCCAGCAATTTAAAGGATCAGACTGTTTGCCTTTACTTTTCTTCAGGCTGAAGAAGCCTCTTTTCTAGAAGACTTTAATGGGAATTAGTGGTGAAACCTTTGAGGGAAAAGAAAGTTGGGAGGCAACACAGAACTGCCTAAGTCCAAGGGCTGATAACAGGCTCCAGTCTACACACATCCAAGGAGCTGTCAACGCTCAGAGAAGTAGAACCAGGACTCCCCACTGCTACTGCTCTCCCATCATTAACAAGGCTGAGATCTCTAGCACAGACATGATGAAGTGTTTTTATCAAAATCAGATGACATGGAATTAAAAATGCTAGAGACTACTTAATACCACAACTTCTGCTACTGCACTATTGCTGGAGAAGTTGTAGCAGCAAAGAATCACCGATCCAAACTTCCTCTGTGTCATCTGAATTGCCAGTTGGTAGCAAACAAAAACCACTGATGCTAGGAAACAGTAGTCTGTGTGAAGTGAGTTAGCAAGCAAAGCCAGCATGCAGCTGTCAAGAAAACAGCATCATAAGTGGCAAACTTAACTTGGAAGCCAACAACTGGATGGCCATAGAGAATTATCTACTTCTTGCAATAATATGCATTAATACCATTACATGCAGGGAAGAGGCCAGCAATGCTACCACACAGGCACTGGCAACACATTCCCCTGAAAACAGAAAAGCATTTTGCTCCCTCTGAGCATGTGTTTTGCACAAACAAACTGTTGCTTATGAACAGAAAGCAAGGGCATGGGAGACAGCTACTGTTGGGGATATACAGCAGACAAGACTTCAATGGGCCTGGGAATGTTTCCAAGTGCACTGAAATGGCTTGGCTGTACAAACACAGTACTTTGTCACAGTCGTAAAAGAATACAAAACCTTGTTGTCATTACCTTTAAGTGTAATTTATATAGTGCTGGAGGAAGATTCTTTGGAACATACTTCAAGAAATTGCTGGACATGATGAGTATCTCCACATTATTAGAGCCATTGAACATATTATCAGGTAACCCAGCATCTGAAAGTTTGTTGTTGTGAAGATACACGGATCTGTTGGAAGGAGAAAAAAGATTAAGTTAAACAGACAGTGAGATCTGGGGGGGGGGGGGGGGGGGGGGGGGGGGGGGGGGGGGGGGGGGGGGGGGGGGGGGGGGGGGGAGGGTGTGGGGGTTGTTTACTGTGAGAGAGCTGTTTAAAACCTGTATTTCAATCTTTTGTTCCTTCCTTGAGTTGATTCAATCTGCTTTTAAAATGTGCCCTTTAATTCAGTAAGGAATACAGATGCAAAACCAGATGGTTGGTCCAAATACTCTCTGAAATTTAGCTCTATTCAGAATCCAAACCTGCACATGAATACTAATTTCACATGTAGCTTTATCTTCTTAACAAGAAACTGAGTGCAAGTCTGGGATTGTGCAGTGCTTTGAAAGAGAGAATGTCAGTGTGGTGGCCTCATGTGAGAAAAGATGTCCTCATGTAGAAAGAGATGTCTCTCACCCCTCCATTCTTTCTGTTCCCATGATAGTTGGAAATACCCCAGGAAACAGTTTCTCTTCTACTCCTAGAACTCAGGCAAAGAATACTGATAGGAAGAGCAGATTTCTCAATCTGGAAGAATCCAGGTTTTGTATGAACCTTTGGGATTGAGAGAAAGAGGGTTTCTTAATCTCCTTTTGCTCTTCTTACTTTTAGCCTTTACTATTCAAGGAAGAGTTTCTCCAAACAGATTTTTAAGAATGGATTCATTTTTTCTTACACAGGTTTTAATTCTGCATAAAGCAACGGACACCTAGGAAGTTATTCCTGCTTTTCATTGGCTTTAACTGCAAAAGGAATTCATTTGACTTCTTTTTAACAAAAGAAATGACAGGATTTTACTGACTTTGATTATCTCTTCCTTCCCTGTGCTTACCCCAAGATTCAGCAAGCCCCTAAACTTGCAGAGGCAGGTTAAAATTCCAAGAGCACAGTGTCAAAGTGTGCTTTTCTAACTTGATCTTGGATTCTTTACCAGTTGCAGAGAATTTGGCAACATCTTTCTGGAAGGAAGGAAAGGGTCGGTATGGAAACACAATCATGTGATCACACACTCCAGGGAGTTCAGAGCCACACTGAAAATATTGTTCACCCTGCCTGGTCGGCTGTACTTTTAACTCACAAATATTTGCCTTTCCTAAAACCTTGCTTTCCAAATAATCCATCTGAGACCATGAACTCTACTGAGGGCAAATAAACCAACTGGAACCACTGTATGTGTTAGGGTTTTATATCAGCAATCTTGGAAATCAATGAGTTATTATTCTGATTAAAAGCAGTGCTGGTATAGGAGAGTGTGAAAGTCATTTCAGAAGAGTGCAAGAATCTTAATACACAATCAAAACACAGCAGCTTCTGCAATTTAGATTAAGAAATAACACATGATGAGATATTGCCAGGAACAGGTGTGCAAATCAGACTTTTCAGCCACCAAGTGCCTACCAGACTAAAGGCCAAGTAAGTTCAGTGTAGATTCAGCTCCCAGTGAATCAGTAGGAATGGAAAGTTCTTCAGTTCATCACAAGACTGAGCTCTAGGAGCTCAGCTGGGTCAGCTATTATTAACTGCTGCCCAGCTTGGATGTGTACATTGCTACCAACAGAGCCTGAGTTGTCTTTGCAGGATTTAGATACTATGGTGTCCTTATGCCTCAAAATGCCTTTGGAAAAGACCATATCTCACAGGAGGTCATCTACATGCATCTGAGTTTGAGAGGTGCCAATGTGCTGCACCGGATCCAGCTGAGAAAATCACAACCTGAAACTAGCAGAGAGACTTTTGAAACCACACCAGAGGGTATGAACCACTCTGAAGGTGCTTAGCTTTAATGTAGTTGAGTACTGCAAAGCACTGTACTCTCAACCTGATTCCATTTTTAAATGAATGGACTTATTATAAAACTAGGGATTTCTAAACAGCTCCTCTCCATTTTGAGAAACTCTTCAACTCGTAACTGACACACAAAGAAAATGGAGACAGCTCAATTTTTATCTATGAAAACTGCTTGGCAGCTAGGAAAAGCCCTTGGAATGTATTTGTTTGAGAGATTATTTGATCTTTCATGCTGAGAATAACAAACAGGCAGCTTCTTTCCAAAAACCCTAAGTAGGCAATAACATGGTTTAGCCAGATAGTTCTTATCAGCCACCAACTGCATCCAGGCAGTGGCAGAACACCGTCATTGTTTTACTTCCTGACCCCTTACCTCAGGTTTGGTTTCTGTCCAAAAGTGAGCCCATAGATCTTAGTGAGATAATTGGCTGCAAAGTCTGCACTGATCAAGGTGTTTGGTAGGAATTTCGGAGCCACTGTTAGCTGTAAAAGAAATGTACCAGAGTATTCCCATTAAATGCAACAAATCTTTTAACCAATGATTAGACCAGCAACAAAACACTTCCAAATTTATTTTCTCTAAACAGGCAAAAATAAATGAAACTGAATACAGATCACATGAATGAAAACAAAGTGTCCTCATTCACTAATCTCTCCAGGAAGGAGACACTTTTGTTCCAAGGTGAGTGAATGTTTGTTTTGGTTGGAGGAGTCCCCTTTTTGGTGGAAGAAATCAAGAAACTGTTATTCAGAGAGCAAACACTTTGCTTATTATTGTTCCTAATTCCTCAGCCTGCTGTGCCAAAACAATCCAACCCACCCCACAGTGGCCTACTGTTTACTCTCTTATCAAAGTATACTGTAGGGAAGGAGTGTCACTTCATATGTCTGTTCCAATATTGTATCTATTTATGATGATGTTTTCAATGAAGGATTCAAGTTCTCAAAGGGCAGGGATGCTTCTGAGCCAAATGATGGAAAAGCAAATGGGACTTCAAAGTAAAGACCTACTATACAGTGGTACTTTGCTCATTAAACAAGTGATGTATCAGAAACAACATACAGAAAAGTCCTGTCTCCAGAAGCTGACAGTTGACAAGATGATTTAATGTGTTTACTCTTGGTCTATTGCTATTTTTATCAGTGATTTTATAAAATAATGCTAAGAACATCTGCATCTGAACAAAAACTGGTGGAGTGAAAAATAATGATCAAAAAAGCTCAGTCTTACAGAGTACCTCTACAATACAATAGCTCCATTCACTGAGGGGCTGCTAACAGCAAACCTAGAAACGAGAATACAGGTGACAATACACAGGCTGGGGGACAGCTTTCTGGGAAGCATAAACTTAAAAGGTTTGTGCATCACAATTAAGCCCTTGGGAAACAAATCATTAACACAGTTCTGTAGTAGACATGATCCTGGAGCACACAGAAGTAAGCAGGTGCCATTACCATGGTTACAGATGTTAAGTATAGTACTAATGAGACCACTGTTACAGCATTTTACATCCACTCTGAAGGGCTCTGGAGAGAACACCTCTTCTAGGGAGATTCTGAATTCTTTGTCATCTAAAGCTTTGAGATCAGGATGGGAAACTCTGGGCAACGGAAGAGATCAAGCATCCGAGCTTGAAATGCTTCAAATCTGTAAATCTTCCTCCTCACAGCACCATTGCATGAAGCAGAGCTCAGCCCTTACAGCCAGCAAGGCACAGCAAGGCTCACATGATGAGGAAACTTAGTTTTCAAGTTTTTATTACCATAAAACTGCACTTGGTTATTAATAATATTGCAAACTGAGAAATATTTAAAAGATGAACAAAGTGTGAGAGAACAGACACTTCACTGGAGAACTGCCTAACCCAAGCCTTGAACCACTTACCTAAATGTTGCCTAGATCTGTCTTGACTCATTTGTCAAGTGTCAATTGATGGACTATATCCATGAACCTGCAATTTACTGGACTCATAATACAGTCCTAGCTTTTAAAAGATTAAAGTACATTATTTACTGGTTTTCATGTTCACCTGTGCCAAAACCTCCATCCTTAAACTGTGTTAAATGTTTAAGGGTCACAAACACAAGAAAGGTCTTTCTCACAAACCATGCTCCTATCAGTGTTTCTAGAGAGTATGTAAGCAGTGGCAGTAGGCATTTGACATGTTGCTACATGTGCCACAGTCCTGCTCTTGGTTTTGCTGGGAATCTCTGATCTGGGAGATGAGATTTCAGGGAGGTGGATAAAGGCACTCATCTCTGATTAGGAAGCTCTGGCAGTGCCTCAGAAATAAAACACTACCATGACATAATATTGGGAATTCAGACACAAGAAACCGACTTAATCACTTTCATACTCAGTGGCACATGAAAGCTTTTCTCCATAAACACGGTCTATTAGGTCATAACTTTTATACATAACAAAGGGCATGGCTCAGATATGTGAAATGAGAGCCATCAGAACCACAAGAAAGAGGAAAGAGAGAAGTTTCATCCCAAAAGAGTTTTCACTTGCTCAGGACTTTGCTTTGGCATTTCAGCACTTAGTCATGAGACTAATAGATCCTCACTGGCTGACTGCTTGAAGGATTAGTGCTGGACTGCTGCAACTGTTAGAAAAAGTGAAGTGACAGAGCAGCTTTGTCTAGCACATTGTTTAATCAGTACCAATCCCTGTTTCTCCAGCTACAATTATCTTGCAGCTTTATGGCTGGATCTTCCATTTCATATGGCAAATAGTGTTTCTCTGCTGTTAACAAATGACTTAACCCATGGTCTCACAAGGATTATACAAAAGTTACTGCCAGTTTTAGAACAAGTTTTCTTGCTTCTAACGAGCTTTGACAGAAGTACTGGTCCAAGTGAATCCCAAATCACTCTGGGGGTATGGGGAAATGTAAGATCTTCTGTCACCAAAATCATCAGCTTATAGTAAATAATAATGACAGCTCAGAACCTGGTCTATAGTTTGGTGGAAGAGACTTCTGCTATTAACAGGGCTTAGTGTGGATGTTATGCGATAGATCCCAATCATGAGAGCGTGCTGATAAATTACAGAATCCGTTCATTCTCGTCTTTGTCTTGAAGTACTTGTTACCTGTAAGCCACAGAAGGCTTTTAGTCTGTTCTATTTCTTTTCTCTGTCCAACTATGCTAGTTTAACAGCAGATAACTGAGCTACATCTGATGGGATTGCAATTGGAGATAAAGCAGCATTAAGATGATCCATAAAACAAGGAGCAAACTACCAGCAAATCCCTGCTCTCCTCCAGACACCACAGCTACTTGATCTGCAGTGTTTCCTGCTGCAGAGTGGATGCAGTTTGAAGCCAATTTGGTTTGTCCTGGCTTGGGACTTATAAAGAAATGTGTTATTCTTGTGGGTCCACAATTTCTCAGTATAACTAGTTCTGACATTCGCTGATGTTTGCATTTTCTTTTGGGATCTTTTTCTCTCTGCAGTAAAGCCAGAAAAACCAAACACATTGTTTTGTCACACAGGGAAAATTGGAGTGCAAAGTTCTGGAATATTAGTCACAGTCTGGCTTGTTCATTTTTATGGAGTTCTTAACTGCCAAGATTGTTATATGGAAATGGTGCTTGAAAGGGAGAAAAGAACACAATGTTACTGTACTGAGGAATGAGTTCTATTCTCAATCACTCTATACAGAAATCTGTGGAGTGATTCTGGATGTGTCTTGGCCTGACTGAAACCTAAATGTGGGCTCATGTATATAAACAAAACATGAAAAGGTCACAGATTTTAAGAGGATAATAAAACACATATACAGACATGCATATAAATATATATTGAGAGAGAGAGATGGAGGGATGGAAGGGTCTTGTAGACAAAAGAACCTCTGTCTGATGTTTTAACTTATATTTCTTTGTGGCATCCCAGTTTCTTCTGTAGTAAATATTTGTGGACAATCACTGGGGATAAAGAAAGCCATAATGGGAACCACCCATATGTAAGTGTATGCAAGAAGTTATTTCATTTCCTAGGCTTGGCAGGAAAGATGTGCTTCTGTGAGGATATCCAACTTGGGTCATTAATAGGAAAGCACCTAGGATCTTCTCCATTAAAACAGAAATCCAGCTCCTACCACTGCAGCTAAAAGAAGAAATTCATAACTTGCACAGTATCATTGCATGTGGATATCCCCCCTGTCCATCAAACATAGTAAGAATGGGAGTCAGGGAAAACTGCATAGATTTTTATCAATCTTGATGGCTAAACCACTGGGATGTGTTTGTTCACAAATTTTTTCAACCAGCCTCCTCTGATGAGATATGAAACACGTGTAGCAATAGGACAAGGGGGAATGGATTTACACTTAAACAGGGGAAGTTCAGGTTGGAAATAAGGATGAAGTTCTTTACTGTGAGGGTGGTGAGGCACTGGAATAGGGTGCCCAAAGAAATGGTAAATGCTTCATCCCTGGCAGTGTTCAAGACCAGGCTGGACAGAGCCTTGGGTGACATGGTCTGGTGCGAGGCATCCCTGCCCATGGCAGGGGGTTGGAACTGGATGATTATAAGGTTCTTTCCAACCCAAACCATTCTGTGATTCTATAATTAACCCCCAGTTTATTTGCATACAGGCAGCTACCACATCTGCATGCAGCTGCATCAAAAGCTACTGCAGACAGTGGTAATTTACAAACACAGGGGCTCCCTGTACCTCCCTACATACAGGGGAAACCCTTCACCAGCTGCACACATAAACCAGTGTTCAAAATACACTGGCATGTGTACCCTCCAATCTTTCAGCATACTGATTGTCATGACCCTAGATGAACCTGCATTAGAATATCACTTTAGCACAACTGTACTTACGTATCATGTGTTTATTAAAGGAATTGAAGACTTGCTTGTCTAACTTTCAGCACCTGGTTAGAAAATAACTACGAAAGCCTTGTGAGCTTCTTACCTTATTGTTTGCCAGGTAGAGGTAATTCAGGTTCTCCAGATGCTCAAATGCTTCCTCTGGCAACCCTTAAAAACAGGAATAACTCATCAGAGACATCAGCACCTTCTTGCCTCTATGACTGAAGATACCAGAGGGCAGCTTCCCCTCTCAGGTATTACATTTAATGTGAGATTTAAGTATTTTTTATTGCCATTGAAAGACCTATTGTTGATTCTGGTTTGGTTTTTTAAAATTAAAAACAAGCAAACAAAACACAACCACCAAATACACACACACACCGCACACCAACCCACTCCCCCCCCCCCCCCAGACTGTTAATAGTAATGGAAGACCATTAAAATCCTAACTATGGAAGCATTTTGATTTGTTCCGTGGCCAACCCCAGTGGCAAGAGTCAGGTACAGAGCTGTGCTGATTCGGTTGTACAGTTGATTATCAGCGCTCACAGCACCATGCTATTGAGAAGTTGGTCATTTGCTCATGAATCAGCCAATCCTTTTTCTTGGAAGGGCATAATCTGAGGTTGTTTAATGATCAGATCTGATCTATGACCATGATGTTACCAAAGTAACATAACACCTGCATGTCATAACTTGTCTCTTGTTCTGCTCTGCCACAATCTAGATAGCCATGCAGGATCCGCCTCAGAGAGCTGATCCAACTTGGAGCTTATCATCCCCAATAATTATTAATTTTCAGCTGAATCACTCCACATCCAGCTGATCACACAAGCACAACTACTGTCATGATGGCACTTAGATAATCATAACTCAAAGGTGAAGCTATTTCCCAAGTCAAAACATACTGGAAACTCAGGGCTGCACTGAAGCTTGGGAAAGAAACGCCAAGCCCCAAAGGTAATAATGTCAAAGTCTGAATCTATTAAGCACAGCTTTCCTTGTGCTATGTACGAGTGCTGTGTTTTGGGTCCCATGCATAATATTTCCACATCCTCAATAAAGGCTGTTCTCTGTTATTGGAGTACGGGTAGCAAGAGCATTCAGAGTAACTGGGTGACACACAAGTTAACAATAATTATATCTTTTGTATTGCATATCCTCTTCTCTTAATATTTATTCCAATTCCTCCATTTCTTTTACTTTCCTTACTAACCACTTGGCGATTTCTCCAATACACCTATGACTTAGCAAGCAAAACCTCCCTACACAAATAAAATGGTTTTATAAGAAGAGTAGAAGTTGCGTGATTTGCAATATATATTACTTGTACTTAGACCAATTCAACGAGGGATGAACTGGACTAAACTGCACTGACTGACTAGCCTGAACCAAACAAGTGGATTAAGAAACAAGGTCAGTCACAAGGAAATCATTCAGCATGTAGACATTTCTGATTCTCCAGTGAACTGTATTGATGTGCCTGTGGGACCAGAGGGAGTTTCCTGGATGAGAAGACCTCACGCTGCAGTACACAGTGCTGCTGCCAGGTCTTCTCCACTGTTTCAGTAAGGCTGCATTCTTATACACTGAGTATTATGTTTCAGATGATAAAGTGCCTCCATGACCTGTGTGATGGCCAAAGGAGTGAGGCTTATAGCTAACTACTCCAACCAAGTTAATCCATCACTCTCTGGCTTTCCTTATCAGCTGTCACTGGTCTCATTGCATAAGCTGGTGTTGTGGAGGCTCTGTCCACTTTGTGGCTCTGCTGGCTTACCTTTTGAAGTTAGCCTGTTGTTTTGCAAATTGAGAGTTTCTAGTCTGTAAAGCCGAGCAAGCTCTTCTGGAAAGATTTCTTCTATCTGATTATTCTAAGAAAATGGAGAGTATTAATCACTAGCAAAGTAATCCAAGAAGGATCCCAATAAACCCAGACTGTGAACTCCAGTGAAATCTGGAAATGAACCCACCGTGTCAAATCACTGTCAAGACTCCACTCCACAGTGAGCCAAACTCAGATGTCAAAACCAAGACATCCAAACCCAGCAGCGTTTGAAGGCCTGAACCAAGCTTTGTAGCTCAGGCTCATCACCAGAAACATCCAGCTTATGCACTGGTAGCACACAAACAGTGTGACTGTGCCAGGCAAGGCCTGTGATCCGTTTGCCACAGCCAAACCTCATAGCTGCAGCAGAGCATTTGCTACAAGGTTGGCACCATGGATTTCCAAGTTTATTACTTCTGTTATTTACAGGTCGTTTTAAAAACAACTGTTTATGGGCAAGAAGAGCCAAACTGGGCTCACTTTTGCTGGTTGACTGCCATCAGAAGTTTATTAACATGCTGACTAACATTTCTGACCATTAACGAGTGATTCTAGTGTTTCAGCATCTAAGGGACCAGTTAAGAACCCACCATGCATGAAGCCAAGCCAATACATAGAAAGTGACAGCTGCTGCTCCAAAAAGCTTCTTTGCTTTTGGCAGCAGAGGCAGGAGCCATGGCTAGCACACGCCTGGGCCAGATCTGCTGAGGAAGGTGCCAGCTAACATTGCAGCTTCTCTGAGTATGCTGCACTCAGATGGAAAGCTCTGAACAAGATCTGCATTCCACCCATTGAACAGAACTGGCAAACAGGAGCGATAAACAAAAAGCAGCTGGTTAAGGGCCAAAAGAGGTATTGGAAACCTGGAAGTGCTGCTGCTGCCCAGAGGAACACCCATAGGGCTGCCATGCTGTGGCCCTGCTCATACCCTTGGGTCTCAGAGCACAGGCAGGGATGGAACGCCTGCCCAAATGCTGGTCACAGTGGTCATTTAACTAAATGACAGAGCATGGGAACCTGCTGAAAGCTCAGGACAGACTGCTGCTTCTACCTTTAATCCCATACCCACACATGACCTTATCCTGACAAGACATAGTCTCTGCAGCAGAACCATTTGCTGCAGGATGGCATTAGTCTCCCAGCCGCAGGCAGCACAACACCAGGCAGTGCCATGTGGTGATGGATGGCTTTGGCCAGGCTGGATGGGGCTTGGAACAAGCTGCTCTAGTGGAAGGTGTCCCTGCCTGTGGCAGGGGTTGGAACTGGAGGAGCTTTAAGTTCCCTGCCAACCCAAACCAGTCTGTGACTCTGTGACTCTGTGTCACTCGGCTCCTTGCCCAGTCTGTATGCTGGGTCTGCTCTGAACTGGTGCATGGCCTTCACATTTCTACCAGCATGTAGTGCTGACAGAAAAATTCTCAGTAATGAAGTAATTTAGCCCATCCGTTTCAAAGGCATGTCACCAGGAGCAGTAATTATTAGTTTGACCATTCTTTTTGTGGAGCTGAGAGAGAGGGAGGAGAAAATGTTCCTGTCTTGGTTCCTCCCTTGATCTGTGAGGAGAGGATTCCTGCTGATAACCAAGTGCACGTCAAGCACAAGTACTGGGCCTGCTGCACCTCCTGCCTCCCACTCGAAGCCGAGGAGCTGCTGGAAGAAGCAGGAAGGGCCCGGGTTCGGGGGAAGGTGAGGATTTGGGCCTCACTGCCCACAGAGGCCCCTGAGGCAGGCGGGCGGGCAGGCCGCATGTGGGGTCCGCGGCCCGCCGCTCGTCTCGCTTACCTGCAGGGAGAGGTGGTTGGTGAGCTCGGGCAGCAGCAGCGGGAACTCCTTCAGGTCGATGCCGCCGCAGTCCACGACGCCCTCCTGGGTGCAGCCGCAGTCGCGGGGACAGGCTGGGGCCGAGCCGGGCGCACGCCGCTCGGGGAAGTCGTTGTGTGCGGGCGGGCGGGCGGCGGCGGCGCAGCCCAGGGCCAGCAGCGCCAGCAGCGCCGGGCCGCCGGCCGGCATCGCCCCTGCAAGCGACAGCGAGCAGCGGGGTCAGCCCCGCAGGGAGAGCGGCACCAGTGGCCCCGGGAGTCAGGACTCCCGCTCCCCCGGGTGCTGTGGCGGCCTCGCAAAACCCGGGTAGACGAGGCCCTCAGTGACATGGTTAGTGGTGGCCTTGGCAGTTCAAGTTGGACCTGATGACCTTAAAGGCCTTTTCCAACCTCCTTGAGTCTATGATTCTCTCAAGGTGGTTTGGGAGCATCCCCTGCATCACCCCTGACTCCTCAGGTCGTTTACTACTTTTTTATATTGAGAAACACCAGTGATCCCAGAGGTTTATAGAGGAGGTTGTGCAGTGTTACTGCAATGTAACTGCCGTGCTGCTCCTCGCAGTTGTGCACAGGGAAGGAACTCTCCTTGTGAATGTAAACAAGGTGCACTGGAAAAGGAGCGGCCAGTGCTGCCAGGCTGTCTCTCAGAGGGGCTGCTTCACATGCCTCAAACAATAACAGAACCTCATGGCTACTGAAAACAAAATGGGCTTCCTATTGATTTTGGACAGCGCAGATCTGAACCTTAGAGACCTGGCTAATGTTCAGCCTTTATCTTTCTGGGAGCAGGTTAAAATAACTCAAACAGAAGTTGAATATCTACAGGACTGGCCAGCTGGCCCCAGTCCAGCCCCCTCGGCCTCCGCTGTTGCCCTTCTCAGGTTTCATACTTAAGGATTTGCAGTAAGGGCTGGTAATGGCTTGTCTTGCATCCTTTAGCTATTCTGCACAGGATTGGACAGTGATGAGAGAGTCTTATTTAGGCTTATCTTTGAAGGTGAAAAAGCACAATGGATTCATGACCGTACTATGAAGTAAGTGCTCTGCTCACCTCTGCCAGCCCAGGTTCCTTCTTTGCATCAGAAACAAGAAACTGCCAGAGCCAGACTGGCAGTATCAGAACTAGCACGTCTCCGTTCACACCCACAGGGCTTCGGGGCTTTGCACCAGCTGCAGCTGTGCAAAGACTGTGGGTACTTGGGAAGCACTGGAGAGCCCCTGCTCTCAGTCACAGTCACGAACATCTTAAATAACTTCTTTAAACACTGCCTTATACTTGATGAAACTGGAGAAGGTGGCACTACAGGACAGAGCATCCTGATTCATGGATGGTTTTGCTTTGGTCCTGAGATTTGCTATCAGCATGCTGAGTGATTTTGAGCATTTAACACTGCTTGCTTGATCCCTCCTCCCCCTGCTCCACTACTCCACAGCTTCCGTATCTATAAAAGCTGAACATAATGAAATTAATCTCCTTTATAAAACATTCCAGAGATCAGATGGTGTTCCTTCTATGGCAGCTGGATTTTAATAGTGAGATCAAAATTAGCCATATGAATATGCCAACAGTGGATTAGTAAAATCCTTACTATTTGGTGACCTAATCTCAGAAACCTTAGAGGAAATAATATCAGAAAGTATGATCTATCACATTTCTAACAGAGTATTTTTTATATATATCAGCTTGCCCTGATAGAAACAAAAGAAACTAAAGAAAAATACCCTTTTTACATGCAGGTCACAACCAGCCCTCCCAAAAACAATACCAACGCTGTTCCTACAGCACAGCTACATCATGGTTGGTATTCAGCTCTATAGATTTTCAACAATCTGACTTTTCCACCCATAGAGGTGAAAAGATGTTAAAAAATTAACATGAAATAGTGTATCTATGGCACAGTAAGATTTCTGAGGCAATCTCACCCCGCTGTTGTCAATATGCATGCCTCTGCTACAATGCCTTTGAAGTGCATGCTGCTCTGGTGCCACAGGGGAACACTCTGGATGTAGAAACATCTGCTTGCATCTGGAGTGCAGGCAGTAAAGTCAGGCACAATTCTGATTTTCTTTTAGTTCAAAGAAAGCCTGAAGTAACTCATTCCATTTCAGCTCATTCCCATGGGCCTGATCCAAAGCCTTATTTAAGAAACCTTACTAAAGGTGTCGCTCAAAACCCACCTGAATGAAAGAATCATCCCTCTTCCTTTGCTGTCAGTGGGGTTTGGATCAGGTCCTTCCACCCAAGGACAGAAGCTGCACTTAAACCAGCTCAGAGGTTGCATCTTTCTGAGTCTAGACAGAACCACTACTGATTCCTGCACTTTGCTGCCGCACAGCACCAGAGGCAGAGTGCTACAAAAGGCACTGTCTCAAGAAGTAAGCTGTGGGAGTTACTGTATGTTTTCAGTGATCACAGTTACCTCAATAAACAACAAAATCATGCCCAAAGTATCACATCTCTGTACTATTCTCCAAGCATATTCTCTGAGGACACACACAGAGATGCAAACCCATCCTCTCCTCCAAAATCAACGGGTTGAGTTTGTAACTTACACTGAATATCCTTTCTAAAAGCTGCAGCTGAAAGGCAGGCTGCTGGGTGTTGTCTGACAATACAGCTTGTAAAAGAGCAAATAAAGGGCTGAAAAACTCACCTTTGCTGTCAGAAATCAGATGAATGGAGAAGAACATTTCTCTTGCCCCCACAGGCTCCCGCGGCTCATGCCATGTCAGTTACATGCGCTGAGCTCAGAGCTAGTCTCCGCTTTCCAAGCCAGATCCTTTCCAGATGTGAGCAGCAGAATTAAGATAGAGTAACAGGCAACCCTCTACCAACAAGAGTTTCCTGCACTTCCCAACGAAATCGGAGAGGAATTTTCCAAAGTCACCATATGGGAAAATGTGAGTAGGAAAGAGGAAGCAGCTATACTCTGAATATAAAGACTTGGGGAAGAAACAATCTCCCATTGCTTTTTGTCAACACAGTTTGTAAGATCAAGGAAAGATGCCAGAAGAAAGCATGCTGGAATTGACAGCAGAGCAGCACAGACAGTGTGTGCTTTAGCACTGCCTTGCAGGATACCAGAGCTGCACTCTCTGTTACTAGATGTTTAATTTTAGCCATATTCAACACAAAATCTGAATTCCAGGTGGGAATGTCCTCCCATTCCCTGGGGGTCTGGTCCAAATTAACCAGGAACAGACAGATCAGCAGTTTTCCCTGCCTTTTACCCCCCTCCCCTTTAACACCCCCTGGTTTTCAATCCCCCAACTGATCTTTAGGCACCAGAGATAGACAGGCTGAAACTACATATGTCTTGGAGGCAGAGTCCCCCAGTTTGACATAATATCTCCATCTACCCAATCTCTTTATCTTCTAAGCCCCTTATTACAGCACTAAACATCAGAACAACCCTCCACTACACATATATACATACACACAAACCAGCCTTGGTCATGTTTAGCCCAGAAGCCTCCCATTTCATATTTCTCCCTTTTTGGCACCAAAAAAGAGAGGAACATGCTGTTGTAACACAGTATGCTCCAAGTGCAGCAATACTTCCAAGAAAGCAACACAGCTTTTTATCACCAACAGCAGAGTTGCTGTTTTAAATCTAAAGCCACCTGCTTTGTGCCTGCCCCGCAGCGCTCCATACAGTACCTCCAGAAGACAAGCAGAGGATCTGTCCTCACCAGGAACACGACCTCCTTGCTGAATTCCAAATAAAGGGACACTGATTCTTTCCTCTCGACTCCAGCTGAACTGAAGTCTAAAGCAATCAAGTTATTTCCTCCCTCTCTTCGTCCAGGCTCATATCAACTGGAACTGATCCCCTTCTGTGCCACGTGGAAGTTTTAAAAGTTGCTGTGGGAAGTATGTTTTTCCTAGAACAAAAATAATAACAAACCAAAGCTGACTGCTTTTTCTTCGTGATTCAGAGACCCAGGATGCATTTGCCTGCTCCCATTTCTATACTACACAGTCCATACCACAACATTTACAGTGTTTTCAGAGAGAAGAAAAACTGTGTGCTGATGTTGGGGGACCACCTCTCTGTACCCCAATCTGCAGACAGAGAGAAGAGCAGGGTCAGTACCTGGCTTGCTACTGATGTCAGAGCAGCCCGCAGGAGAGGAAGAGAGGTTTACCCTTCTCCAAAGCTGTGTTTTTATCTGTGTTTTTGGTGTGTAAGTACAGTACTTGGCTGTCACATAGCATCTGGATGTACTACAGGACAATATAAAGAGGGGCATTATGCCTCCTTTAGTGGGGAAACAAGAGGCACACAAGCAGCACAAACCAGCCCAGGATTATCCATTAGGACAAAGCCAGTAACCAGGTGTCCCACATGTAAAGGTAACACTCACACCCTTACACTATGCTACAAATTACCTATATAATCTGTTTTTTTTCCCAAGCTTTCACTTCCTCCACATCTTACCCTCTTACATCAACATATCCCACACTCACCATGTGCTGTCATCCAGTGCTGCATTGCGATCACTAGAACCTGCACAAATTCCCAGCAAAACCAGAGCTGGAGTCAAATTTATCTAGCAGTGTTCTGACCCACCACTAAGCTATGCCCTAGCATGGTGCATGGACTCAGGCAACCACTGTTTCTGTGGTTTCTGCACTACAGCTTTCTGATGCTTTCAGAGGAAAGAACTTCCAGTTCAAGACTCACAATGTAGAATTAGTTGCAGGAACCATTTCCAGCCAGACTCCAGTCTTTGTACTCCTGCATGTTCCCTGCCGATGGGTGTGAGTTGAGTGGTGGCTGCAGCCTAAATGGAGAAACATTTTCAGGTTTATAAATGAAAGGCTCAAGACAAAGTTTAAACTTTGGCATGATCACTTCTTCCAATCACATAGATGGCAGAGAAACAGGTCCTTGGCCAAACAACTGCTGGCTACTCCAGTGAACAACTGGCAGCTACAGCAGACAGCATGTGCCACGGTATTTTCACAACGGCCTTGGCACACAGAGCACTGTGCAAGAACCAACCTTCTGCTCTGGCTCCATCAGAATAAAGCCCCCAGTGGTGGTCAATGACAGGCTTGGCTACTTGAATTCTTTTTTACAAGATGCTCTTGCAGACCTCAGCATAAGGATGTGTCCAAGGCCAAGCTGTAGAATGCAGTATACTATATTCCACTCCTGTAGCTGAGAAAGCTGGAGTACTTATCTAAGTCACACCAAGGCTGCACTTGCCCATGGAACCACAGAGTATCAGGACAGGAGAGGCAGTTCAAACCCATGCGACCTGCTCAGCTCTGACTCTGCAACTATTGTCACTGTCCTAAAGAGATTATAGGCTAAATTTGGTGTGATACCATAAACTCAGATAACAGCCCAGTCAAGCAACGTGTTAGAGAACAGGTGTAAGGAGATCTATGAAGCATAAGCTCCAAAAACAGTGGTTCTGCAGGCATTAGCTCACTTGTTACGAGTGAGGCATGAGGCATTCAGGAGAGGTTTAGTTGCATCTTAAAAGGTATACATTGGGGATTTTTTTGCTTTATTTGCCTGTTTTAAATAAGACTCTACAGAAATACTGGCATTCCTGAAGCACCCACTGTTATGTGCTGATACTGTGATACTTTCACTGCCTTTATATGAAGAGAAAAAAGCCCATTAAAATTCTTTTTAGTAACTTGCCATCATTTGCTTCAGAAAATGAATAATCCAAACACAAAGAGTAAAAGGGTTTTTTGTCTCCAAAGCAGGAAAGGAAGTATTTTTCAAACTCAAGAATGCACAACAGACCCTGGCCATAAGCCTATTGGCATCTGTGTCTTGATCCAAATGAACTTTAAGATGTCTGTTCTCCCAGAGGATATGTACTATTACAAAATAAGAAATGAAAATTCATGGCTGCTTTGAATCTATCTGAAATATGTGATACAGACACAGCATATTTTGTACTTGTTTTATACTCCCCATGTTCCTTTCAGCCTGCTGCAGCGTTATTAGGATATTTCTGTTCCTGTATCACAGAATATAACTAACATTTCCCAGAGAACCCACCCAGGGCCACATAAAGCCATCTGCTTTTAAGTTAGCAGTGAGTTCTTCTTACCGATACAGGGTACAGACAGCTCACACTGTCACTCCAACCAATTACACTGCTGTTTGTTTAAGTAATAAAGGAATTTGTTCCAAACAGTTGGGGTTTTTTTTCCAGCATTTGTTCTCCACATGTGGTTTGCTTCCTCGAGTATTGATTTTTCACAGCTCAGGGGTTTTTTTCCTGCCTTTTATCCACCAGGCTAATTGCATTCTTTCTCTTTTCTGTTTAACGAGAGCTGACATCCAGCTCAGTGCTCTGTAAAACAGGAAGCAATGTATTTCCCGTTCCAAGGAGGTAACAGTTTAAACTGACCTCAGATGAATTGGACACATGGGAAATGGACAAATCCAGCCTTGTGATGAATTCAGATTTCTTCTATTGTCAGAGGGAAGATGTTGTCAAGTCCCTTTGTCCCATTCTTCTGCGTCCTGAAAGGGTCTGTCACCCAGAATAGCTCCTTAACCCAGCTGCCACAATGCTCAGCTGTTCACAGCCCCCTCCCTTGAGGAAACTCATCTCTCTCTGCTGCTTACCAGTGGGATCCCAGACTACCTTGTACTTGGAAGACTTGCCACCAGAGCCACCTGCCAGATCCTCCATTCCCCTTCTAACACCTGCAGTTACAAACACCTGTACTGTCACACACCCCCATGAAGTTAGTGCAGATAAGGTCAAGTCCATACAACAACATACAGCTGCAGTTAACTGCCTGCCCCCTAAACTGCCTTATCTGCTCATGGGTATCACAGACTGGTTTGGGTTGGAAAGGACCTTAAAGCTCATCCAGTTCCAACCCCTGCCACAGGCAGGGACACCTTCCAGTAGAGCAGGGTGCTCCAAGCCCCTGTGTCCAACCTGGCCTTGAACACTGCCAGGGATGGGGCAGCCACAGCTTCTCGGGGCACCCTGTGCCAGCGCCTCAGCACCCTCATAATAAAGAATTTCTTCTCAGTATTTATGCTACATCTCCCCTCTGTCAGGTGCACCACATGCCCTCATCTGCCTACAGAGAGCTCTCCTGCAAATATGCCAAATTCAGAATTCTGTAACAAATTCCTATCTGTTATCCTGATCAACACAGGAACTGAGCTTTCCTGAAGCAGCACACTTTAGTAAGGAAAGGAGCCATGTCCTGACCCTCAGCTTTTCTTCTAAGGACTCAATTGTAAGAAAAGCAGTGATCATCTCTGAAAATACATACTGATTAAATGTGTAAGTGTAATATATGCACTGTACCTACTCCTGACAAGGCAAAGCAGTGGGACTGAAACACAAAACTCAAGTGAAAGTCAGAAAGTAAAATCTGTGCTCCCAAACCAAAGCATTCCCTCAATTGCCTGCAAGCCAGATCTGCTGTGTCAGGCACCACTCTGCTCACTGGCTCCAACTCTGACAAAGTTGTTTCTCTTACAGCAATGAAAGATGGTTTATGTTCTCCTTCATTATGAAAATCCCTATCTGAAAACACAACATGAATTTATAAAAGGAAGACAGAGGTGCCAATCTGGCAGCATCTCTGCCTGTCAAATGATTAACACATTTATCACAGCTGATGAAAACACCCCAACAAAACCAATAGCTGCAAAGGGGATTCAGTAGAGTCCATGACGGGAAGAACAACCCTCCCGAGCATTTTAATGTCTAAAGCTGAAGTTTCCTCCCATGTGAGCTGGGAGTTTGAGAGTACTGAACCCCCTGCCTAGAGGATTAGGGGTTTTTTTCTTTATGCAAAGCCTTTGAAACCAGAAATTTAAACCCTTGTATGTTCAGTGACTGGGCACCTCTTGGTAGCTCTGGTTGCCTTTAATTCTGCCCTCAAGGAAACAAGTTAATGTAACAGAACTGCAGTAACAAACTGTAAGAAAGGCTGATCTAACTGGTTATCCAGGATTTTAGCTGGAGGAGGTGCTTAATGCTGCTTAGTCAAGAGAGCATAATGGGTTGAGAAAGAAAACTTATAAGGAGACTTCTACAATGGTACAGAGGTAATCCTGTATTTGAGTAATGCAAAAAGTAAGAGAGCTTAATGTCACAATCTGCTCTGTATCACAGCGATTTGCTTCCTTCCTTGTCATGATGAGCAGGGCAAATTATTTCTGTCCACTGTGGAAATTTATTTATTCAGTTACCAGATTCTAAGACAGAAGAATGTAAATGGAGGGACTGGGGTTTTTAGAAAAGACACCCCTTGTACACACACCTCACTCCTGGAAGAAGGAGAAGTAGAAAAAGTATTACCTTTTAAAACTACTCAGCAAGTTATGGCACAGAGAAGGTGCTGAAAGTGAAGAAGTAGCACAAGACAGATGTGTTAAATGAGACACTGAATGGTAGACAGGATAAATAGATGACCTTGTCCTTTACTCCATCTTCTGAAGCACTGCAGGAGAAATACAAAACCAACAAGTTCTCTTACTCCCATGCATACAAATGGGCTGTGAAACCTCTGCATTACCTCCTCTAGCTATGATCAACAAGCAAAATAAACACCTAGATTTAATCTGTGATTTCCCTGTTATAATGACATGCTATCCGCAAGTGCCCAAACCTGAAAGTCCTGGGCCTGTGAAAACCCAGGGATTCCTCTGAAGGCTGGGCCTCACACTTGGATATTCTTTCTCTTGGTAGCGAACTCCAAAGACATTTTTGCAGTGGGTTGTTTTTTCCCCTTGGTTGGTTGGTTTTCAATATTCCTGTGCAAGCTTTCCTCCCCCTTAGAAACTGATCTCAATCTGCAGGTGAGCACATCTTACTTAAACTTCTATTGGTATGGTCTATGATCTGTGTCAGCCTGTTTACACTTCAGAATTCATTTGCTTCTTTAATTAAACAACAAAAACATGTCTGTATTCAAAAACCATTGGAAAAGGCATGTTCTGAGCTGCATAACAGACATCACTAAAGCTCTCCTGCTAGTATTAGTGATTCAAGAGGATAAAGCTTGCTAATGAAAGGGTGTATCTGTAACTTTGTGCAGAGGAACAAATTGCTTTCAGTACGTAATTACTTCTGCAATCCTGTAATTCCCCTTTCTTTTAGCCCACAAGCCAAATGGCAAGAATTTAGGAAAAAGCAGTGGACACATTAGCAAACATTGGTTTGTAGAGAGCTAACACTGCTTTCATTTGAGAGACGGGACTCCTATCTACCACAACCCTTTGGGTAACTCAATAAGCAAGTACACAAGAGGAAACCTGATTAATATCAGACTGTATTTTAAGAAGTTTACAGTGAAGCAAGGCCACATCTGTCCTGTTTAACTAACGCCTTGGAAAAGCGGGTGACAAAAGCACTGAGTTAGTATGAAAGAAATGAGCCCCCAGTTTTCAGAGATGTAAAAAACCATCAGCTCAAGGCTAGCAGGGGTCAGAAAAGCAACTGGAGAAAGAGAAGTAAAACCTGAAAATGCTCTTGTATCTTGAAAGCCTTTCAACAGGACAACTGGTATGTAGCATAGAGGAAGGATACCTTTTGGTCATCCCCATGTGACACAGTTAAACAGAATGTCCTCTTCCAAGCTGTGAAGCCTGGAAGTGATCAGGCAAGGCTGTAAACACCATAAGTGCTTTGAAGCTGTGCAATGTTTCTTCCAGTAAAAACCAAACAAACCAACATAAAAGGCAACTAGGAGGTGTAAACCAAAACTGCAGTGGGTAAGATGAAAAGGAGTAACTTAATTCTACATGACATGTAGCTAAACTACAGAAATTCTTGACCTATGGACAAAAAGCTGTTGAGGATTCAAAACGGGACAGAACAAATGCATGAAAGACCATCCACCAAGAAGTTTAGATGCAGACCTACCACAGTGCACATTTGTGAGCTGGAAAAGAAAATTAAACCACCTGCAGCTAGGAAAGTATTCGGGATAAACAGATGTTTGGGCCGTGTTATTCCTTCCAATGTATCAAAGGTCAGAACATAGAGTGGGCTAGCTTGATTTTGGCCTGATTCAGTGCACCCATTGTTACTGCTAAGCATTTGCACTAGGTAAGCAGAATGATTAACGTGAATTAGCTCATTTTATTATGATTTTAGTTAAAGCAGGGAAGTGGAAGTTTATGCCCAAGTTCCTCAATCATGGCCCACATGTGTGAGGATGTATATATTGTATGTGTATATATATATATATGTATGTATACATGTGTATATTCTGGACCAAGATGTCAGCTTATCTACTAGCAATGTCCAAGGAGTTAAAAACAGATGACTGCAGGTACCCTTCATGACAACCTGTGTAAAACAGTCAATTCAGTGCATTAACATGAAATCCATGTTTATGAATCTGAGGAAGAGACACACAGAAGAACAGTAAAAGTATATTTAATTTTCTATTAAACCTCCAAGCAGGATACATTTTCCCAAAACAGAACTTAAAGCTGTTACATTTCATGATGATCAACGTCAGATTTTCTCAGGAGAAAGCAGGTAAGAACACTCCCTCTCTGCTTTCCTGGCAAACCTGATCTTTTGTCCAAGGTGAAAGGTACCAAAATCCTGTGAATCTCAAAGCAACATTCTAGTTCCTCCTTAATTCTGGGTATATTTTGTTTCTTTTTTAATTCCAAAGAAGTAATAAGAAAAGGATTTTATAGCAAATTCCTAAAGCCTGTTCTAAAAAAATGCTGTTACAGATCCCCTGTACAAGACCACGTTAATTTAAGCAGCAACAAATTTGCTAGAATGGAAGTCTGAAAGCGTTATTACAGCTTCAAATATATGCAACTAATGTAATTGATATGTCAAACTATCACCTTCCTCCCTCTCTTCCCAATGAAGCTGAACAGTAAAGCAGCCTCATTCAGCTCTAAGGTTTATAAAACTTTTCATATTAATTAAACTGGAATTGTCACAAATACCCACCATATACCATTTGTAAGAGTTAGTGCCTCAAGCTTAGCTTAAAAATCTTTGCCATAGAGAAACTGATGGAATATATTAAGAGAATTAAGGTCTCTAACCACATAATTTAGGTGAGAGAGGTCCAATCAAACCCAGCCTGCACCATGTTATTGATAATGCCTAGTTTCATTCTACTTTTCGTTGTGAAAAATATCAAGTATTAACTGTTTTTTCTAAGGAGCTCAAAGTTTAGCTTTGCCTGGCTGAAGCTGTAGATTCTGAAGTTTCATTGCCATGCCCATGTTCCCAGAGATCTTCAATTTGCCTTGAAAGAATGCCTAAAAAAGAAAAAGATGTGATGAAATGCAATATAACATATTACCTCAAATGCACCCTCCAGTTATAGGCTATTATGTGTGTGCAGGTCCCAGCCTGCAGTTCTGGAACTCCAACGTTTCTAGCAGACACCAGCATTCACCAAGAAATGTATCTTCCGATACTGGACGATAAAATAGTAAACTGAGGAAGTTGTATGCTTATTATATTTGTGACACTTAAAGAGAAAGAGCTTGGCATTGCTTGTTTCTTGGATTATCACAATGATGGATGTGTACACAAAGCAGGGCAGAATACCCAGTGTTTCAGTGATGACAGCTCATAGAATGAAAGTTCCCTACTTCAGTTGAAGGCAATAAAGCAGTGAGTGCACAGTAGATGCCACAAAGTATTTGTTACTCAAATCCCCCCCCCCAGCCATTACTGGGTCTGTTACTGATTAACTCAATTTTGCTAATCTAATGTGTGAAGCACACACTAAAGATGTGTGGGTTTTCCTCCAGACTTTGTAAAAAGATGAACCACACACACTAGAATATCCAAACTGGAGATGTAATTTGCAATTGCTTCTGAGTTTCCTATATGTACATTACAGCATCTCTGTAATGTGCTTTACCTTCAAATTTCTCCTAGACACAAGTCAGTTCCTGTTATTACCCAACCAAAATCTTAAAGAATGTTACCCCAAGCACTTCAAATTTAGAAGTACAGAACAGCAACTTAAAATTAACACAAACATCTGGTTTACTTGTGCACTATAACTGCTTTTGACACACAGATGAATAAAAAATCCCAACCAAATAATCACAGACATTCAGTGGATGCTCACCTCAATTTCTGTTGTTTAGCATCACGATAACTCCTTACACTAACGCCAGTTATGACTGTAAAGCCCTTCAGAGGGCCAGTGTTCTTCCTATCTTAAGTCACACTGCAAACAGCAGTTTCACCCTCTTCTCTGCAAACCAAGCAATAATAATATCCCCTTCTGGATTACCTATATGATGCCTGAGATACTATGTACCTCTTCAAGAGAGCAGATACTGTCTTCCTTGATTAATCTTACTTTGGCCAAATTGTTCAGAGGAAGTCAAGAATTGTCATTCTTCAAGTCTGTCATGGCAGTTTTGGAGGGGGGATTTATTTCAATGATTTCAACTTAAACACAGCCAAAACAAACAAGTCAGACCTTTTATCTCATCTTCGCTATACTTACTGTCTGAGGATTCATTTTGCCAGTCATGAGGGCTAACAGATCAGTGTCTGCCATTGTAATTGTACAATCTGCCTTCTTATCTGTAAGACAGAGTTGACAATGAAGATTTAAACTGAGAGATGAAACAGCAACAGAGGCTGCAACTCTATGAGGTATCTGTTGATACAAGTTAGCAAAATTGTACCGCAAATAAATACAAATAGCAGCCATTATAAAAGTATCAGCAAGAGTTCACAAGATCAGCAAGAGATAGCCAAGGGGCATCTGTGCCACCCTGTAGCACAGACAAGGTGCTACATCCCAACACTGAAGAAAGACAGACCTTTCTGAAGTGTGTTAAGCAAATTTATTCCTTGTAAAGAAATAATCTACTTGTAATCAGACAGAATGTTAACTGCAAGCATTGGCAGTGGTCTAAATTTGCTAGTATTTCAACTCAGAGATGAGTTGTCCCCTGTGATGCTCTTTGAAGATACTCATCACTGACATTTCTGGCATTTCCTGCCCTCTCCTTCAATGGGAACAACGTCTGCATTCTAAAAGCACTCATCTGAATTAATTCAACTCCAAAAGTTTTTAGGATCTTCTTATTAGAAATAAGCTGAAAACTTATCCTCATAAGCTCCAACAGAAACACTTGATGTATATACAAACAGGCTGAAACCTGCATGCATGTTTTCCTACACTCATCTTATTATGCAAATTGACTCTTTGGTAAAATGTCCACGCAACAGAAAACAGTGCTTTTCTTTTTGTAGTAACTTAGATCAATGAATTCCAAATCAAACATTCTGTCATGTTTTTAATTAAAAGCTTTTAAGATCCAGGTTCATGGATATATGAAATTCTGACAACTATTGTCTTTGGCTTTTTATAATTCACTAGGATGCATGACTACAGAAATCAGACAAACCAATAAAAAAAGAAGTACAATCCTTTGTTTCCAAGGATTCTATAAAATCCAAGAATTTTATGAGGTTCCCCACCACTACCCAGTCTGTGTCTTATTTATGCCTGCCTCACTTGGAGCATTGTGTGCCGTTCTAGTGTTCCTCAACATAAAGGTGACATGGAGCTGCTGAACAAGTCCAGAGGAGGCCACGAGGATGATCAGGGACTGGAGCACCTCCCATATGAAGACAGGCTGAGAAAGTTGGGGCTGTTCAGCCTGGAGAAGAGAAGGCTGCGTGGAGACCTCAGAGCAGCCTTCCAGTATCTGAAGGGGGCCTATAAGGATGCTGGGGAGGGACTGTTCATTAGGGACTGTAGTGACAAGACAAGGGGTAACGGGTTCAAACTTAAACAGCAGAGTTTTAGATTGGGTATAAGGAAGAAATTCTTTACTGTTAGGGTGGTGAGGCACTGGAATGGGTTGCCCAGGGAGGTGGTGAATGCTCCATCCCAAGGCCAGGTTGGATGAAGCCTTGGGTGATATGGTTTAGTGTGAGGTGTCCCTGCCCATGTCAGGGGGGTTGGAACTGGATGATCTTAAGGTCCTTTCCAACCCAAACTATTCTATGATTCTATGATTCCACCAGTGTCTCCAACAGATTACATTTTTGGCCCAAATTTTAAAAGGTGAGATCAACAAAACCCCTGAGATCTGAATTATTTCATTAGGGGGTTTTAACTGTTATTCCTGTAAGAGTCATCTGACAGATCTGTCTGAAGCTTCTAACAAAATGTGCAGTTATACAGACAGAATTCAAAGATGTTTCATTCTTGGTCCAAAGATCATGGATTAGAAGTATCAGTAATAAGAAAAAGATGAAACTGAAGGTAGCTAAGCTTAAAGTTAAGGCAGCTCTACACCACTTTTGCTCAAGGTCACTACAGCTTAAACAGAGTATGAATTTATATTCTTGTCATTAATCTGATGTGGTTTTGCAATGACATACTAAAATAGCACTCACCTGAATTAACTGCTACGGAGCCCTTGCCATTTTTCACATCTACTACCCAAGTTGCTTCTTTCCCACCAGGACCATCTTTTATTTTGAAGGCAAAGACTCCACCAATTTTCTTGACAAATTGCTCTCCTTCCTGGAATGACCATGCAATGTGTGAATGATCCATTTACTTCAAAATAACTTTAGCATAGTTTGAATGAAATAAAGTAATCT
Source organism: Melopsittacus undulatus (assembly GCF_012275295.1). Lineage (NCBI taxonomy): Eukaryota > Metazoa > Chordata > Aves > Psittaciformes > Psittaculidae > Melopsittacus > Melopsittacus undulatus. The sequence goes on from NC_047532.1 coordinate 14,994,367, forward strand.
AAACACCTTTGCCCTTTAAACGAAAAAGAAATCCCCATTTCCCTCTATCAGGCTTCATTCAAACAATTTACTAAAAAATAAAGACACCCAAAAATACCAAAACAACCCCCCACAAACTATGACTGTCCATGTATTTATATTAAAATCTATCAACTAAGAAAAATGACCAGTGTCCTAACAGTCTTGTCTTGATACAAGCCTGACAAAACGTGATTTATTCCTCTAATCACACTAGCAAAGCAAGCAATAAACACCAAGTATAAACTTTAGATTTCCTCATTTAGCTACAAGCTCCTCATGTCCAATCTGAACGTGCCTTTTCTGAAATACACTTATGCAGGTAGGAACTGGCTGAAAAAAGATGTTTTTAAATCATGGTACAGCATAGAAAGATTTCTGGCACAGCAGAACTCAAAGCTGTAACTTTAGTTTCAGTAAGGAGTACTGAGGAAGTAACTGATGATACTATATACCCACGAGGCTTCACACATATCCTGCCATAAATTACAACAGGGAAAAGAAGTAGTCAAATACCTCTTGGAGCTTCTTTTCAATCTCCTTGAAGACCAAATGTGACTTAAATCCATCCACTTCTGCGCTGAGAGGCACAGCCGCAATACGGCCCGTGCTGCAATGAGAAACCCAGTCATTTATAGCCCTTTAATCACATTTTCTGCATATTCAAATTATCATGAAGAGGCCTCTCACACTAGTGAGAACAGCCACACCAAAACACTTCAGCAGGATAGAGCATATATATGACATCTGTATGAAGCTTACTATCTGGTGGGCTTGACAGTCTGAATGACAATCACTTGAAGTACCTACATGTCTTCGCATGTATAGACATGACACTAATCTTACAATGGTAGCAGATCATCCAGCTTAACTAGCAAACACTACTGTCACAGCTGGTGTGAGGGGAGAGCAGCACATGCACCATCTCAGAGAAATACTTCTTTTTTTGGCAAAACAAATCTTTCCCCTCCCAGTTCAAGCGGGGCTCAACCATTACAAGAGGTATTATGCATTATTCCCGATTCTCTGGAGCAGTCATCCTACATGGCCTGAATTAACAGCATGAAACCTAATTCTTCACTTCTACAGAGGCCCCCAAAGATGAAGTATAGATATGTCCAAAGAAGTGGCAATTCAAGCAGCAGCAAGAAGAACAAGCTTACAGATATTACCATCTCTTGGCAGCACAGTTCAAAGCTGTGGTCAGGTCTGATACTGTTACAGTGACAGAATCACTTAAGCAACCTTGCTACAACTTGTGTGGTACTAACACTACCCCACACAGGTATGCAAGGGTAGCAATAGTAGCGACTGTCTCATCTGAAGAAGGCATATCAATTTTGCTAATAAACCAAGGCTGTACTAACAGGATGTAAAGCTGTGTCAAAAAAAGAACTGTTTCAAAGACTAATCCAAACCCAAATCAAGTCCTGCTGTCATTTACCTTCATGTACATTCTTAGCAGCTATTACTAAAGTCACTAATTACAAGGTAACTCTTAATCCAGTGATTAAGATGGGACTGTGCTTTGCTGTAGAAAACATGGTATGAAGTATCTTCATTAACATTCATGAAATGCCACCACCTTTGCCTTACTTACACAATACACATCATCACTCTATTACATAAGCAGTGTCAGGAGAGATCAGCCACACTGTTTCGTTCCAAAGTCTGATTAATATACATTAGTGCAAATCCTTGTGTCAGGTGCCTCCTGCACACCAAGCCCTTGGGAGAACTAAAAGGTTTTAAGCCTCTCTAATGCAAGATCAAACTAGTATTGCTGAGATTTGAGCTGTGCCTAAGAAAGACTCTTAAAATATCTCCATACTGATGAGGGTGAAGTGAGCTGTAGTAAATGAGACTTAAGTTCTTTCAGGAGAAATACTATTTATACATGCAAAGCTTTTCCTGATAGGAAGGCAATACTTCTAGTAGTACCTCAAGGATAACAGTACATATAGAGCAACAGATTCCCTGTTTCATACAATATTTTGTAAGACAATGCTCAGAGCAATGGAAAGCAGTATATTCCCTATAGAAATCTTTCACCCTGTGATATGAAACTGCACCAACTCCCACTGCCAAGTTTTGTGAGCATGTTTGAAGGGAATCTATGAGAAAACACATATCACACATTTTCTCATGTGGTCTGCCCTCGCAAAAGTGGTAAAATTGCCACTTCTGACACAGTACTATAGAATTGACACTAACACAGAAAATCACTGCTACAGCCCTTCAAAGTCCAACTGCTTCTCTCATTACCTAATCCAAAGATTACATTGTCACCTCCCAGGAATGGTACAGGCCTAGCTAAAACAGACATTAGAAACCTGAGTTGGAAGGGGAATATTTCTATCTGGAAGTCCAATACCTGACACATTTTTGGAGCAAATATAAAGTATTGGGATCAAGCTTTAAAGCTAAAACCGTAATACCCACAAAGAATGGCTCAATCTTTCTACTCAAAGTTGAAAGTAAAAACATAAAGGGACCTGTGTATTAGAAGAGCATCTCCTGAAACTTTGGTGGATTTAAAATTCTAAATTATCTTCTCTCAGTCCATCCAGGCACAGAACTAGAGCAGACTGCAAGACAGCTTCATAGCAGCATTCTCCTCTCACCCTGAAGTGTGCTACCTTCCAAGTGCAAATTCTTTAGCCAGGACAGAAGGAGCAGCATGCCTGAATTCTAAGGAGTGATTTGAATACCAGTATAATACAGAGCTGAAAACAAGTCTTCATGAAACCAGACCAGCAACAATTGTAGCAGGGAAAACAGTGGGTATGTGTATTCCCATGGATGTCTGGCCTTTTTGGGCAGGCCAGGTTGGATGAAGCCTTGGGTGATATGGTTTAATGTGAGGTGTCCCTGCCCATGGCAGGCGGGTTGGAACTAGATGATCTTAAGGTCCTTTCCAACCCAAACTATTCTAGGAGTCTGTGATTTTAATGTGACCTGGTTTGTTCTTTAATGGTTTTTTTGTTAGCTTCTTTTTCTCCAAACATTAGAGTCTTCCTTACAGGAACTCATGTGAGCCATTTCTATGGCCCAGTCTGCTCTTTTCAGTAATTCAGAACTCACAGTGCAAGAACAGACACTGTGTAAGTTACAATCTCTTGTATTCACCTGTGGTGCTGCAGGTATGCAACAGTTCCAATTGCTAAGCAAGTTCTAGTTTACAGTGCAACCTCTTTCTTGAGCAGAGGCAAACAATACTACTAAAAATAATACATTTTGAAACACAAAGATGTGAGAGCACGGTCAGCACAAAGTGACCTTAGTTTACAGCACCACTGAACTCACTGCTGAAGTCCAGTTACAGAATAGAATTATAGAATAGTTTGGGTTGGAAGGGACCTTAAAGCTCATCCAGTTCCAACCCCTGCCATGGGCAGAGACACCTTCCATTGGAGCAGCTTGCTCCAAGCCCCTGTGTCCAACCTGGCCTTGAACACTGCCAGGGATGGGGCAGCCACAGCTTCTCTGGGCACCCTGTGCCAGCGCCTCAGCACCCTCACAGGGAAGAGCTTCTGCCTAAGAGCTCAGCTCAGTCTCCCCTCAGGCAGGTTAAAGCCATTCCCCTTGTCCTGTCCCTACAGGCCCTTGTCCAAAGCCCCTCTCCAGATTTCTTGCAGGCCCCTTTAGACACTGGGAGCTGCTCTGAGGCCTCCCCTTAAGAAGCCTTCTCTTCTCCGTGCTGAAGCCCTCAGGAGCGCTCTCCTGCTCTCCGCAGTGTGAAGGATGCGCACTCCGCAGGCTCCGCTGTCTCGGCAGAGGCAGCCGCTCGGCTCCCCGGGCCGGCGCGGTGCCGCTCTCACCTGCGGTGTCCCGGGAAGCCCATGCCGTACAGCGTCACCACCACGGCCCCGCCGAGGCCCAGGTTGTGCTGCAGCGCGACCTTTGCCCCGGGGACCTGCCGCCTCCCGGCCAGGCCGCGCAGCTGCCAGCAGAGTTCGGCGCACTGCGCCAGGCCTGAGGAATCGAGCACAGAGCGACACAAGGAACACGGAATGGGTATGTGCCATAAACCTCCCTCCTTGCAAAGACATTCAGGGACTACTAAAGATAGGATTTGAGGACGTTAATTCAGGTACATAGAAACAGCTTCTCCTGCGAGGCCCAGAATGAAGGTGGATCCTTTTTCATTACAGCCCCGATTTTCAGCTGACATTTCCCCTCCATCTCCCCTCACTATCAGCTATTTATGCAAGTGCGATCCCATTCCACCACACGTTTCTTCTTCCCTCCATCCCTTCCTCTCCTTTCTCCTAGGTAACTGTGTAGGCATCTGTATTTTACACATGGCACTGTACATACTGCCAACTGAAACTTTACAAACAGGGCAAGTAAGAGTGTTGTCATTCCAGGCACAGAGGAGAATTAACAGGTTTCATTTACACTCTTGCAGCCTCAAGGTTAGAATGTGCACAGTGGTACAACCTGCCCTGGGATGATTTGGAAACTTAAGGTGACTTGTATGACCTCTGATTGGCACACAGCTGGCCTCCAGACTGTTTTAGAGTGAAATTAAGCCGGCAGCCTGTAGACGTGGTCATTTTCTGCATGTTAACAACTCTTTCCCCTATCCCATGGCAATAGAAATGGGCACACCGGTAACTGCCTCTACATGTATCACTGAGTAACTGACACAAACTAAACACAAACCTAGCAATGTGATGTTCCCATCCTGTTACAGATACCCACAGTCTCATTTGCACAGTATGTTCTCCTTCCAAAGCTATCCAATATTCTCTCCATCCATCAACTGCAGGTTACCCAGCTGCTAAGATTAAGATTTGTTCTTTTACAAGGTTTCCTCTTCTCCAGTTTTCTAACAGCGTCTCATTTCCAAACAAGGAAAGTGAATTATCCTCACAAATCCAAATACATTATATCCATTATATATGCTTATATATGCATTATATATATTTATATGCCCATTATACATGCTTGCTCATTTGGAAGCAAGCACAGCAGTTTGAAGAAAACAAAAAACAAAATGAAAAAGGAAAGCCCATGTTGCTGGGAAATGATGCCTGAGCTTCCACTGTAAACATCAGGCAAATATTTTGCCATCCAAGTGTTACAGAAATAGCTTTTATTACAGCTAACAAGGGTACAGGCTATTCAGCTGCAGTAAAAAACTCCCAAATCTGAATTTTAAAGGATGAAAACAGGAAAACAGTTATTCAAACTACATTCAGCAGGAGTTGTACTATTGAGCAATTATTTAGCAAAAAGTTAAGCTGTTTTGCAGGTTGCTTTAATAACAGGGGGGAAAAAGCACCATAAAATTAAGTAAGTGCTCATGATCAAAATCACACTCTAAGTCCTTTAGTTTGAGCAATCCTACATAGTCAACCTGCCTTAGTTGGAAATGAGCATCAACCCCAGAGCTTCCTTCTAGTCTCATGAAGCCCTCATGTTTCATACAGACAAATGTAAGTGGGAAGCATCTGCTGGCCCAAGAGCTGTATCTTGTATCTAACTGGTGTGACTAAATGACATGGTTTTGCATACCTGTAGCACCAAGTGGATGTCCCTTGGAAATCAAGCCACCGCTAGGATTAATAACCCATTTTCCTCCATAAGTATTATCTCCTCTGTCAATCAGGTCACATGCTTTTCCTATAAAACAGTAATTACAAAAGTAATCACTTTTAAGTGATTTTTCAATTCTGTTGTCACCAAGTTGCAAGTACCAGGTCAGTTTTGCACATCTAAATCCACAATGTGGTTTATGCCATTTCACTAATCTCTAATTAGACTAAAGTCTAATGAGCCTACCATTTCAAGATAAGTTTCACATACTGTTAAGGTCAGACTGACTAAAAGGTGGTGAGAACTACACTATTAAATTACTATACACATGACTTACTGGACAGTCAAGTACCATCAGAATTGTTCTTTATCTTCAGTTAAAAGAATTAATCTAAAAAGCTTAATGTTCTGATTTAAACAGCATCAAACATTTACTGGTTTTACTGTAGATACCATAAAAACCATGAGAAGCATAGCAGTAGAAAGCAAGCAATGGCAAATACTGGAAGACCTACAAACACAGGAAGTCTTCCTAAAGTTCCACAAACTTGTTTCAGTGAGCAATACACCATCTAGTGACAGAGTATGATATTTTCCCTAATTAAAAACAAATTAGAGAAAGACTACATCAGATGGTTCTTTATACAAAGCAAGAATACATTTAAATACATCAAATGCTAAAGTAGCAGTTCAATGCATGATTTATTTGAAATCAAAAAACCTCTTCAGTAGAAAACTGTAATGGTTGGATTTACATAAAAGAACTAAACTCCACTGCCATTTAACCTGTTGTAAATCCACTCACTTCAATGAATTAAACTAATCTGGACAGATTGTGCATTGTTACCCTGTTGACTTTGGAGGCATGTTCGCAACTTGCCAACAACTCTTTATTTTCAACAGCAAATACATTTCAAGATTTTGAGTGAAGTCGCACTGAAGATGAGTAGCATGCCCTCTACAGGCAGTTCTTGTCTCATTTTTATCTTCTTAAAAGGAATACAAAGATGAAAGGGAAATCTTGGGGTAGGTAACTATATGGCCCTGATAAGGGAGCATAACACCGAGAAAGATCACAGGAGTCCTCAGATTCCTTGTTCTGCTTGCTTAAAAGAGCCATCCCTGCACATGTTAGCCATAGGATTTCACAGAGTTGCCCAACACTTTAATTAGCTTTGTACATTTCTTCAGAAATCACAGTAAAGTGATTCTAGAATTTGCAGGTCTTCCTTATGTTACCACATTGGTAACTTGCTTTTCCCTCTTATGAAGTCAGCCAGTAAGACTTTCAAATACAGACTGGCCAATAGACAGTTCAAAGTTTTGATTATATGAACGGATACAAAGGCATTTTTAATGCTTTGCATTTTACTAAAACAATGTTCTCCATTGATGCTATTACCTTCTGGACAGAGTCCCAGAGCTTCATAGGTGATGAACTCATTAACTGAGAAACAGTCATGAAGTTCGATCACATCAACATCTGTAGGTTTTAGGCCTGCTTTTTCAAAACACTTTTCAGCAGCTTTTTTAGTCATATCATAGCCAACCTGCAGCAAGAAGAAATTGTACCTTAAAATATCATTAAGGACACATTAAAATTACAAGCAATTTCATTTCTACACTTAATTTTAAATGTGTTTCTATCTACCTTGAACTTGAGATAGGAGGTGGCATTCTAATTATTTTTCATGCATCTTATATCAGAGTTTAATATTCATACAGTATGAAGTGCATAGAAAGAAATAATATATTCTAAGTCTTGATGTTGGCATGTGGAAGCTTTGCTGGGGAATAACCTCTGTTTTCTCAACCTTGCTCACAAGCTAAATTGCTCCTTTGCATGACTCAGGCAAACAACCTTGAAACAAAGACTCAAACTGTCTCACTGCCTTTTTCAATCAGCCATCTAACTAGAACTGTACTTGAAACCCAAACAGGACATGACTGCAGTAGAAACTATTGGGTATTCTAATGGTTGACTTATATCCAGTTATTTTTATCAGTTTGCAGTGGGATCCAGATTTCACCGTTCATGTCTTTCCCTTCATTCTACTTAACCAAGTAGTGACTATACCCTACAGGTTATTTCAGGCTCAACATTACATAGACATAAGTAAAATTGTTTTAAATGGAGAAACCTTCTTGCTTTTCAATTGTTTAAGAGTAGCCTTTAAATAACTGGTTGAAAATGAGGGGTTTGATAGCCTGTTTATAAAGTTCTGCCTATTATTCCACAACCATACTCTTTGCTTCTTCCACCTGCCCAAACGAAATTACTTTTATATTCGCCACAGAGTATAAATTGCTTGCTAACTGACATGGAAATGTCTACAGTATCATTAAGACTTGCAAGTATTTAAGAACCCATCACTGAGGAGTACCAGGGAATACAGAACTGTAAACCTACCATCTTCATACAACTGTTTTCTTCAAATGTGCTTGGATAATCAGTAGCCATCACCTGGGCTAGAATTTCCACAGACTGTGACTGCAACTTATGCCTTTTCACAAACTCCTCACTACACAAAACTGCAGCTGCAGCACCATTTGATGTTGGACTGATTGGAAGAAAAATAATGATGTCAGCACTCTGTATTAGTAATGTCAATCTTCCATTGAATTATCTTTTAATGCAAACAAAACAACCCAGAAAGGACAAACAAAAAGACACTGAAACTATAAATTCCATCGGTGTTTGCTGGATACTTTAAGTAATAGTCTTAACAGACATTCGAAAAGCATGACATCAAAATACAAACAAATCATTATGGTTTCTTTCAATTTAGAAAGAATATCAAACTTTCTACCTGGCTATAGACATTGTTAGCAACAAGGCTTTCAGGAGGGTACAGGAAAGGCTGAAGAGAATAATTAACACTTAACAGTAGTGGATGCTCATTGATAACAGATACAGAATCAAGTGTTCAAGGCCAGGCTGGACAGAGCCTTGGGTGACAGTTTCTAGTGTGAAGAATCCCTGTTCATGACAGGGGGGTAGGAACCTGATGATCTTAAGATCCTTTCCAACCCAAACCATTCTTTGGTTCTATGAATGACAAGAGAGCCCCAAAGTACTAAACACATTTCAGCTTACTGCATTATGCTGTGAACAAGTACCTAGAGAGTGTTTGGTCAGCACAGAGATTCCACATCTGTTTTATTTATAAGAAGTTTTACTTCAAATAATCTGTCCATTTTACTTCACATGCAAACAGACTTTTATTTAACTAGATGTCCTACCGTATTTGGCTTAACCTCAAGTTTTATTCCACAATGCTAAGTCCTCTCCTTACCAACACTGTAAGACAGTCAAGAAATCAAAAATCTTGCGAGAATGCAAAACTTCATCTAATGTGTACTTCTGTTGGAACTGGGAATACCTGGCAAGAACAGACAGACACCATCTTTTAGTACAGCCCTTAGCAGTAGACACACTAATATCACACTATTAGGCAGATACAGAGCTGATTTTACAAAGTGTAAGGCATTGGATATAGAGTTTATCCTGGGTGTCATTTTCACACCCTAAGAAATAATATACTCTAAAAATAATACTCAGTTTTGCACGATGTTTTTAACAGCAACATATGTTCAGTGTAGAGGCAGAGAATGTAACTCACGGGTTGTTAGTTGAATGGCTATGATTTTTCCATGCAACTTTTGCAAAGTATTCTGGATTTGTCCCTGGAAGGGGAAAGAAAGCTGTGCTGAAATGTTTGTTTGCCCAAGCAGTGCTAACATAGCATTTTAAATATTGGTTTGACTTTTACAAGCATCTTTACGAGAGACTCATTGTCATCAGGGCTTTCCTTAGAACTCAACTCAAGTCTAAAAATTAGATAAAGGCTACTAAAAAGAACTGAGGTTTACCTAGCAGACATCCTATTTGGATATTTAACACTTACTGACATAAAAATACAGAAAATAAGTGTCTTTTATTTGAGGTATTATTATATTACTGAAGCTCAAATGCCCATTTTCCTATTGGTGCAAAACAGCTGTGGTGAAATACTGGAGCCTGTCTAAAATTTTCCCACATACTAGTCTAAAACTAAGAGCAAATAAAAGATGCTCAAACCACCAGCGTGTTATCTTGGAGCCAATTCCCTTGTCCGCTGAGGGGGTAAGAAATGGTAGTGGCAGCAGCCTAGTGCTATAGATTAAATCAAATACCCAAAAGCTTTTGTGAGGCAATTCAGTCTTAAGCCTCTCTACCCATCCTAAGACACATGGAAAAAATGCAGGAAGTTACACAATCTTATTGCACAAATCTTACAAAAGCACAAACCATTTCATTAGCATGATTACCAGACACTCTGTACCACAGCCTTATTTTGCCTCCTGATGGTTTTGCTTGCCTACACATCACCAACTTTTCTGTAGGTAACTCTTTATCCAAATGTATTCTTGTATGTGTTAGCTGCAATTGTCGTACTTGGGTAAAAGAAAGGACACTGAATACCATCAGTTTAAAAAAACCAAAATCCTAGTAAGTTTTAATTCACTTCATTAGAAGAGGACAATGAAAAAAAATTATGTCTTTTAACATACCATATTTCTCCATATGTTCTTTGCCAGCATTTGCAAACATCTGAGGTGCTACAGGAGCACTTGCTAAGCCATATTTATTTATCATAATTTCCAAATGTTTGTCCATTGGATTAGTTCTGTCTGAAAACTAAAAAAGAGGAAGAGTCATAAAGCGAGTCATAAAGCAAGTCATAATTTCCTTTTCTTTACAAGATCACCACAAAAGTGCTGTGTATTTCAAGCAAAACAGAAGGGTTTGATATATTAACAAATCCACTGGACATGCTGCACCTTAGTGACATGCACTGAAGCATTCATAACTTCCCTACAATAAGAAAGAGTAAATATGATTCATGGCAAGGACTATTCCTATATGGCTTCTCGCCTCAGCTTAAAATCCTACAGTTAATGTAGTTCCAAGTTATAAAATCAACACTGTATTACTCTTTTTAATAAAGCTTAGATGAAGTATCATAAAGCAGATTAAAGATAACTCTTACTCCAAATCAGTTGTTAAATTTAAAATTTCTCACCCAAACCTCTGCATATATAATCAGATTTGGCAGTTGTGTAGTTAAATGGGCTCTAATATTGCTTGCCAGACATATGGGCTCTAATATTGCTAGCCATAAGGCAGAATACAAACAACCCACACAGACAGTTCTCCAGTAAAAACAAAGAAGAGGCAGGAAAGAAAGGTTTACAAAAGCCATTAGTTTTTGGGAAAGTGCTCAACTGAGTAAGCATCAAGCAAAAAGCCAGAAGACCCAGATTCTTTCTTTGATTTGCTGTGTCATTTTGATAAAGACAGTTCAGTTGCTCAGTGCTTCAGTATTCTATCCGATGTTTTCATTATTGCCCATTTACCCTGCCTTTAACATATTGGTAAAACACTAAAAGCATGACATACCAGCAAAAAATTCATTCTAGAACATTCCACAAAATTTGTGTATCACAGCTGCAATCAGATTCATAAAATTCATTAAAAGTTTCTGTGGATCAAAACAATGGCTTATTTTGTAATCATCTATGGCAGCATCTTAAAGCAATCGGTATTTATTAGCATATGTCTCAGAGAATGAGGAGGTGTATTTAATCTATGAGTGTAATGAAATGCATGGAGTGTTTCAGACACTTACACCTGAGGCAAGGGATCCTTTTGCCATCCTCTCAAAGCCAAGGGCCAGAACGCAGTCTGCCAAACCTTAAGATAAAAATTGTGGCTATTTAAAACACAGTGTAATGATAAATGACATTATGTACTAGCAACTATTCAATAACAAGAGATACACATAAATACCTACCAGCTGTTCTTCCTCCTTTCTTCATTTTTGAAGGAGAGACAAATTGGGGTGGGAATTGTACTGATACAAACATATTGATACTGAAGAATGAGAGATCGCTACAGGGGCTGGGTTTACTTTCAACCTGTTTGACAGCAATTATCATAGATGACCAAGCACTTACATCTCTACTACAAATACTACAATAATAATACAGAATGGTACTATCGTTTTCATTCCAGAAACATCAGCACTTGAGTGCAAGAAAGTATCAAAGGCCACAAAGGAACTGCAGAACTGCAGAAACAGAAGGAAAGACTCATCCGTCAGTTCAACGCATGGTCTGTCAAAAGGCATCCAAAAAATGCATTCAAATACTGGTGTTAATTTCAAGTTAAAAAAAAAGAAGAAAAAAGTCATGCTTTTAAACAGATTCTTTTCTCCTTTTCATCCTGCAGAGTCTAGTGTCTATAATGCAACTTCTTCTGCACTACTCCAGACAATTCTTCCAGGAAAAACTTACCTGGCTCCCTACTTACTAGGTTCATGCAGCTTCTGACACAGAAAAGAACATTTCTATCCATACACACCATCTTACTGCATCACTGACACAGTCTCTTAGGTGCACACATGATGTTCGAGTGATAGCCTTGCTCTTTTAAGTGCTTGGTCATATGTTTGCATATATGTAAGTGATCAACCTTTTCCGCTGAGGAAGAAAACACCATTTTGCCTATGAGGATAGTACACTTACAACTTGGAGTACTGGCCCATTCACTAGTTCCATTCCTCATTCAAGTTATATTTATAGAAATAGAGAATATGTATTACCTAGCCCCAGAACAAAACAACTCACCTCCTTGTACTAGTTGTCTGGCCATGAACAAAGCAGTTGATCCAGTAGCACAGTTGTTGTTAACATTAATGATAGGAATGCCAGTCAAACCCAAACCGTGATAGATTGCCCGCTGTCCACAGGTCGAATCACCTTTGTGCATGGACACATTAAAATAAGGTACATGTTCAAACTTGGCTACCAAAACAAAATCCAACCATGTGTGTGCAATGCTAATACTTCAACAGTAAACTTGAACTTTTGAACTGTCATCTTGAGTATCCATTGTACAAGAACCTTAGAAACAAGATGAAAATCATCATATTTTATAAACATAAATTAGTCCTGCTTCTGTGATAAGAGGCTGTGAATAAATGGAAGGTAACTGGACAGGACAGAAACATCTTACAGGTGTGGCTTGGAAGCTGCTAGAAGTATTCCAGCTGATTGACCCTACTAATGTCCTAATACAGTCATTAATAGAGAAACAGAAAGTAAGTAAACAGAAAACACTCTCTGGAATGGAAACAAATTCCCTATAATAGATATCTGACTTTGACTGCTTTGAGAAATACACCAGGCATCTATGTACTGGAGTGCTAAGAAAAGGTTCAAACCAGTCATTTAACACCATCTCCTTTCTCTACATTAAGCAGTACATGCAAGTTAAAAGCTTCTGCTAAGGGTGTCTACTAGAAAACTGGAGGGTTGTGCTGGTTTTGGCTGCTTCAGCTGCAAAGCATTATTCTCAAGCCACACTACTGCATGTGCTTCAATAGTCTTATACAGTACATTAAATCATGGTTATCTTTCTGTATCTGTCCATAGGACTGAAAAAGCTATGAACCTCCTACAGAGTACATCTCATCTATCACTTATGAGTTGAGTCCAAGCACATACCTGTGTTGCGTTGTTGGGTTGAAAGTTCAAAGACACATTACAGTTTTGATCCCCAAAATACCCCCTAACAACTCCAGAGTAGTGGACAAACAAGAATATCCACTCCAGTGGGCAGACAACATCACACAGAGAATAAATGACTTTTCAAGTCCACTGCCATAACGTAAGGTTTGCACCACATGAGTAAATACACAACCTGATCTTGCTGAAAGAGTTTCTTGCATAAAACATATTTGCAAGACACAACTTCATACAAGTCTTTCCATAACCATGAATACAACTCTAAACTCCATACATACACAGACATAGATCCATGACCACTAAAAATAATAGATTTTTTTTAAAGTCTGAGGCAGTTCTACACAATTAAATATAACCTGAAATGGAGGGGATCCCTCACACTTCATCCACACAGATGTGGACAAGCTTTATCTACACAGATGTCTGCAAATGTCACATCTCAAACAAATGACATTGCTTACCATAAACATAACCCACACATGCTTGCTCCACTTCTGAGTAAGGAATCCCAGCATCAGCTAAAGCCTTTTGGCCTAAAAGAAGTTAAAGAGTTGAAAAGAAGTTAAAAGTTGAACAAAAAAAACCCCACCAAACCCATCTTTCATAACCAGAACAAGCAGACCTAGAGTACTATGTATTATTCACGTATTCACAGATAAGAAAAAGAGATAGCTGTAAAAATTACTTATTATATGATGCAGATGGTTAATAAATCTTGCATCTTAATTCTCATAAAGACAATTTTGCAGTGTTTTGAGTTCTGAACAAGCTCCTCTATCAGAAAATTTCATGCATCTGTGTTCATACACATTGTTCCAATGAAAGTACATTTGAAGAATATTGATAGGATATAGGTAATAATATAGGTAATAATATAGGACACTTAAAATAAATGTCCCAGTGAATTTTAAGCTGTCCTTCTGACTTCAGCACAGGAACGCAGCAAGTTAAACAGGTCGGTTATGGATTTTATGAGGTTTTTGTCCGTTTTAGATTTGCTTTTAGTATGTGTCTATTTATTGAACAGTAGTATTCTCTCATATGTGTAACAAAAATATTAACTGTCAGACTTAAAATAAGTGTCAAAAATCAAACTAAATGCTTCATTATTAAATTACCTGCCTCCTTAGCCATGTCAGGATAATCCATGCTCTCACTAGGCTTTGCAAACTGATGGTAAAAAACAAGGAAAACAAACAAGAAACCAAACAAGAACAAATGACAATGAGATTCAATAGCTCTTTTGCTCCAACTGGTATATTTAAAGCTTTATATTTAACTTAGAAATAAGTTTATGAACAATCAGCTTTAAATAATGCAAAGAATTACATTTAATTGACCCAAAAACACATGCACAAAACCTGCACAATTCCCAAGTGCTACTGACAGGCCCTGTTGTTAGCCTGTGATGGCTAACAACAGAAAATAGTACCCAGGGCCACCTTTGCCCAGTGTTGAAAGATCCATGATTTAAATGGAGATATACAATAACCCTGTCCAAAGCCTTTGGGTGGGGGAGAGAATAACTGTCATCCTCACTGATTCATTGCAACACAAGACATAATTTTCACTAAGGCTTTGATAAGTATTTCCCTTCCACTTCATTTTGTTATCCTCCTCTTTGTAACACGAAAATGCTTGGGTTTTGTATGGAACTTAATTATCTATAACCCTCCTTTTCCTGAGCCTTATTCCCCTTTGTTACAAATCCTTTCATACCTTCCCTCTCACCAGAGAGGTGGTATTTCTATTTTCTTTGAAGCATGACTCATTAGAAACTACCAACAAATATATGTTGTGCATTTTCACATCATTCACAAAAGGTGTCAGTGCTAAAATACCCCACCTCATACTAACAGCTGGTAGTTCTACACATTATTCAACCTTCACTGTTAGTATATAGAAGGTAATATGCTAACTCCTGACGCTCACCACACAGCTCCAGCCGCTCACAACACTTAGCTATACTTTCTGTAGTGCCTCATTTCCTTAATTTAGACAGAGAGCCTTAATCCTGAAGGTCACAAGGAAAATCAGTCAATGAACTGATGACTGCAAGTCTGTAAGAGCAGTTGATGCTATCTGGGCTAATGAAGAGGGGAAAAGAGTACTGACAATTTCTACTAAACTGGTAACCGAGAGGATGATCCACTCATGAAAATGCAAGGCACGGTCTGTGGGACTAACAATTACACACGCAGGAAGCACAGACTGTTGTTTCCAGAAGGTATACTCATCTTTAGAAGACATTACATCATTAAGGTTAAAAAAGAGAAAGGATACAATGCTAAAGGACTTCATTATAGAATAGTTAAGATGCAGTTTGGTGTTTGACAAGTTTTAGTTGTCTCTTCCACGCTACCGTTCCCCTCCTTGAGCATATCACAAGTGAGTTTAAGCAATATGAGTTTAACACCACTAAACCATGTCTCTTTAAGTGCCACAGCTACATGCCTTTCCAACACCTCCAGGGATGGTGACTCCAGCCCTTCCCTGGACAGCCTGTTCCAATGCCTGACCACCCTTTGGGGAAGGAATTTCTCTTAACATCCAGTCTAAACCTCCCCCGGTGCAACCTGGGGCCACTTCGTATCCTGTCACTGGGTACCTGGGAGAAGAGACTGACATCCACCTCACTGCAGCCTCCTTTCAGGTAGCTCTAGAGGAGCCACGCTGTGTGAACTCTGCTGGCCACCAAATGACCGGACTCGGGGTCAGTCCCCACCACCACATCTGCCCGGCACCTGCTCTGCTGCTGCCAGTGCCCCGGAGCCCTTCAGCTTCGGGCGCTTCAAAACACTGGGCCAAGCCCTTGACCAGAGGCTGTAGTGACACGGCACCCACTCTGCCCGCTATAGATCTGTTACACTGACTTTCGCAACGGAGCTTCTTAATGTTTAACTTGGCCGGTGGGTCAGCTCTCACCAACCGAAGGTGAACGCTGTACAGAGCCGCTGTGGCCCAGGCCCGATCCGCAGGCCCAGGCCGGCGCCCTGCACCACAGGGAACACGCAAAGCGGGGACGCCCGAAGGGGACCAGACCTGCTCGGGCCGACCCCACCTCAGGCACAGGCAGCGGCGCCAGGCCCCGCCGTGACCTCCCGCGCCGCCTCACCGCAGACGGCGCAGGCAGCCCCGTACCTTGGTCATGCCAACGCCCACCACGAACACCCTCCGATGCACCATGATGGCGGTGGAGCCCTGCGCCCGCTCCCCTCAGCCTCAGCACCGACCGGCAGCCCAGCTAGAGCCCTGAGCGAAGGGGCGGGGCGAGCACCCGGGGGGCGTGAAGACCCCGCCCCTCCCGCCCCTCCTCCTTAAAGGCGCAGTGCCCCCTCCGGCAGCCTCCCGAGGCCCTGCCCCGCGGGCGGCGGATCCCGGAGCCATGCTGCGGCTGGGCCGGGCGGGACGCGACCTCCTGCGGTGGGGCCGGAGCGGGGCCGCCCCGCGGCGGGGCGCGGAGGTGCTGGTGAGCGCGGCCGGCGGGGAGAGCAGCGGTGAGTGCGGCGGGACCTGGCGCTCCCTTTGCCCCCAGTGCTGAGTGGGGCAAGGCCGGTTCCGTGGTGCTGCGGGCCGGAGGAGCGCGTCGGGGGGCTTCGCTGTACCGGTTCCTGGTCGAAACACACCAGCTCCAGAGCCGGCGCTGGTGGCACCGCGTGTCCCCAGCTGCTGCGGTGGGCCCCGACCGCACTCGAGCTATCCCTCGTAGCCCGGCAGGTTACCGACGGCCCTGCAGGGTCCATCGCAGGCGGGGTGCTTAGGGTGTCTTTGCGTCAGGTCATGCCTTGATGCCTTTTTCAAGGGCGCAGCTGCCAAATAAATAACTAGATCCATTTTTAAAAGTTATATATGCAGGAGATACCGGTACAAGAAGTTCTGGATTGCATACCTTAGCTTTTTCTGGTCTCAGTGATGCACAGTGCTAACGGTAGGGTAGGACCAGGGCATGTCTTTGCATGGGACACTAAGCAGTAAGTTGAGTTTTGGTGCAGGTTGCCATTGGAATTACTTCATGGTAAGGGAAACCTCTGCATGAGCTTGTAAAAACTTCCTGGTAGTTTTGCATACACATAAATATAGCTCCTGGAATGGTGAGTTTCTGCTGTTTGCGGGTGCCTGTTATCTTTGTCTCTGTTCTTATATGACATGTCGCTTGTTCACTGACTGGCCACTGGCACAGGCAGAGAAACAGCCACAGACCTCCCAGCAGGGCAGAAGAAGTGTGACAGATGTGAGAAGCATCTGTGCACCTGCAGCAGCAGCAAGAGCATCTGCCAACGTTAAGGCCTGGGACGTGAGCAGAAGTGCACACAAGGAAAAAGGAGAGAGGTTTTTTTTCCTGCCAAAGCATACAGAAAACATTGGATAATAATTTACAAAACACAAGTGCAAGGGAAAAGTAGATGGATGTTGTGGTCTTAGTTTCCTGCTTGGACTTAGGAACCTTGAGTGAAGTCCTTTCACTGATGAGCTTGCTAACTTTAAATTAAATGGAGCTGCAATTTCAAAGTGGTTCTGAAGCATGAAGTGAAGGTGACCAGTTTGTGCTGCTCTCATTCAAACAGCAATCTCAGGAGGATGATTTTTGTAATTAATCATAGAATTCCACACTGGTTTGAGTTGGAAGAGACTCTAAAGCTCATCCAATTCCAAACCCCTGCCACAGGCAGGGACACCTTCCACTGGAGCAGCTTGCTCCAAGACCCTGTGTCCAGCCTGGCCTTGAACGGTGCCAGGAATGGGGCAGCCACAGCTTCTCTGGGCATCCTGTGCCAGTGCCTCAACGCCTGAAGACTGGGCAAGAAAACCTGAATTTAGTTGCCTTTTAAACAGAAACCTAAGATGAATCATTTGGGTTTGTTGGTTTTGGGTTGTTTTTTCTTTCTCTGTCTGCAATGATTGTAAGACATATATACTTAGATGTCATTTTCTTCTTAAAAGCCTGCTTTATTTATATTATTCACAGTGCTGCTGAATTTCACAGCTGTCCTGCAGAACTGGGTTCCACAGACATGGTTGGTCTACCACCTCCACTTTTAAATAACTGATTGTTTTAGAATACACTTTATATGCATTTTCAGGAAAGAGAAGATGCAGCACATGCAGATATTGTTCCCAGTTGAATTACTGTGTCAGAGAACTTAAATGAAGTATAACTGAAATTGTCTCCTATTACTAAGGTATTGCTGAAATCCTAATGAACCGACCCCACGCGAGAAATTCATTGGGAAAAGTATTTGTAAATGAAGTGAGTATGGGCCTGGCCTGTGGACGTGTTTGGAATCATAATCAGTAACTAACTGCAGTAAAAACAGTAGTGGGAAATCTGAAACAAAAACTTGATCTTTTGCTGAAGAGTGGGGGATTGCCTTGGGGCAGGATAGCCTGAAGAAAAGAGGTTATGGCGTGTTAATACTGCACTATCAACATACTATACACTATTAACTATTAACTGGACTTACTTTAGTTAGCTAACTCAAGTTAGTGTCCTTACTTGCATTATTACAGGGGAGTTGAAGGCACAGGAAAGGTTCATCTCTGAATGGAAGAAAGAGATGTAGAAATAGCTCATTCTGAGGGTGTTGTAGAAGGATTCTCCTGGCTCCACATATGTGATTTCCAGGAAATTCCTGGCCCCTGCAGGGGGAGAAAAAGAATTTTTATCCTAGATTAGAAGCTTGCTGTAATTCAGGTATACAGATTCAGATGCTTACAAGTTTTTATTCTCTTTTTTGTACTCCCTCTCTCATAGCTGTTCATCGCTCTGGAACAGCTCCGCTTTGATGAGAAGGTTCGTGTGGTGGTGTTCAAGAGCGAGGTGAAAGGTGTCTTTTGTGCTGGTAAGTGACAAAGGTTCTGCAAGCTTACAAGTGTTGATGACTCTTAGGGCTGTATGCTGATCAGATCGTGCAGGAAAGCAGTTGGAAATGTGTGATAGAAGAGCAGGCTTGCTTTTGTGTAGCAAATAACAAACATTGCTCTCTCTTTCTGCCTCTTCGCTTGCTTTGGTGATAAAGATGTGATGGAGTGAGCTGCACAGATAGTGCTACTATTTGTTTTTCATTTATAACTGTCTTCAAGCACGGGTACCTCTGCTATTGGGAGTCCTTGGTTTCCAGTTTTATGGATTATCATCATTACATACAGTGATTCATGCTGTCTGAATCTGTTCAAAGGGCACAGAAGAGCAGCCCAACCCCTGCTCCAGCCCAAATGGCCCCATTCCAACCTCCACTGACATTACTTGACCAGAACACTGTATTGTGACTTCTGAAATAGTCTGTGCCCCAAGAAAGACAGGACGGAACACAGTTCTGATGTCCTTTCCCTGTTCCTGGATTCTAACCTTTTAATCCTCTATTTAGGTGCAGACTTAAAGGAACGTGCACAGATGGATGATGCAGAAGTTGGGCACTTTGTCAAAAGGCTGAGGAATCTCATGGATGAAATAGGTAAATAATTATCTCAGGAAATTTGTCCTCTACTGCCTGTACTGAGAAATTTAGGAATGCTGCAGGAGGGGAATGATGCTAGGCCCAGCAAGTTACCCATTTAGGAGTAGATTCCCAAGTAGCTCCAGCTTATGCAAGAAACAAAGATCATATTAGACTTAAATACCAACTATCCTGGTGCCACTCCAAACACAGAATGCCTTATCCATGATGAAGAGTAGCACACACACATGCATATAGTATCTGCTACAACAAAGAATACTATATGCAGTTCTGTATATTTCTTGGGAGACAATGATAGATGAAATGAGCTCTGTTGTTTGTCCCAGTTTCAGTACATGCTCAGAAGTACTCATACGGCAATGACCTAAGAACATGGATTCGGATCTCTGGATGGATTTGCTACATGGATTTGTTAAATGTCAGAGCTTTTGTACCTATAGCCCTCCTCCCCCCCTCTCCCTCTCCTCCCCGACCCCCGAAAGAAGTATGGACTTCTGCAATTGATTTTCTACCCCTATTTCTGACTTACTCTGCTCTCACTAGGGAGGAACACCAAAGTGAAATCTGGCTAAAATAACAATAAGAATTGCATTGATTAAAAACAAACAACGGTGTAGAGAGAATGACCCTGTCTCTCAGACCAGAGAAGCGGTTGGGGGTGCAGGGGATAGTTACAACATAGAACTAGCATGGCTGAAGTCTGCTTCCAGCTCCCCGAGTATTTTAAAAGGGATCTTATCAAGCAGCTAATCTCCGTGCACCTCAGGCTCCTCAGTTATAAGGTGATAACAGTACTTACCAAGTTCAGGAGCCTTGCCTAAGGAAAGCAGCAGAAAGGCTAATCCTTGTAAATAGTGATCAGGAATGATGCCTTTGTTTAACTGCAACAGCTGGATAGTCATACCATGCATTTGCAAGGAGACAATCTTGTTTTGTGCTGCAGTATTTGTATTTGCATGCTTCTTCACATGCAAGAATGTTTTGCATTCTTCTCACAAAGAAAGGAGAAGTACAGAAAGACAGTTCCTACCATTTAGAGACAGTCAGAAGTCTGGTGGCAGAATATGAATTCTTAA
Source organism: Melopsittacus undulatus (assembly GCF_012275295.1). Lineage (NCBI taxonomy): Eukaryota > Metazoa > Chordata > Aves > Psittaciformes > Psittaculidae > Melopsittacus > Melopsittacus undulatus. Next base: position 15,015,032 of record NC_047532.1, read on the forward strand.
GCCATTCTGAATTTGAGAACACCTCTAAAAGTTTTAGCATTTAAGCAATGAAATTCGCTACATGAATGGAACAGAACTTCTGGAACGAAACTATAATCTGTGTTCTCTTCTATAGCGGCCCTGCCTGTACCCACAATTGCTGCAATAGATGGCTATGCTCTGGGTGGTGGACTAGAACTGGCGTTAGCTTGTGACCTTCGAGTAGCAGGTTTGTGTGTTGCTTAATAGAGGAATCTTCTTGTATTTGGTGACTGTATTTTAAAGAGACCTTGCACAAGTGATAGCTGACTGGTGATGGAATCCAGAGAGAGGAATTTGCACAGTTCAGGAAATGAATAGATGTTTGTCCCAAAACTGTGACATTTAGTTACTAATGGAAGAGCAGTTTCCTTGCTTAAAAGAGTAAAGCCCAGTTTTAGACAAGATTAGGATTCCTTCAGAGATCTATTTCTTTGTAGAATTAAATAGTTATTATCATGTAATATTGCCTCAGCACTCTGGCTAGATCTAACCTTCCCTACTTAAATCAGTCTGGAGTGGAAGACTTGTTCTTTTGTTTCCATTCTTCCATCTTCCATGTTTCATCTAGAATGGACCCAAGGTTCATTTTTGTAGATAAAATGGCTACATTAGGGGTAGGTAGCCAATACTACATGTCCCTCAGCTGTTGATAACCCCTATAGTATTGAGACTTTCCAGCTTCCTGGAGCAGTTCCAGCTCAGTATTGGCAGTTTCATTAATCAGTTCACTATGGAAAATTTGTAGGTACAAAGATCAAGAAATACCTAAACCCCATATTTATTTTTTTTTTTAACAAACAGCTTCATCAGCTAAAATGGGCCTTATTGAGACCACAAGAGGGCTTCTTCCTGGAGCAGGTAACCTTCATTAAGTCTTCAGTCTCTTTACTTTCTCAGCCATATAGTAAATATTTTACCATTAAAGCACTTGAAGTGTTTTGACTGTAAATTAGAAGCAGCATCTTATAGCGACCCAAAAGATCTGTGAACAAAGAGTTCTGTTCCAAGCCCTGTCTTAGTCTTGCTATGAATTTAGGAAAGTCCATTTACTTTTTCCTGTTTATCACAATACTGAAATGCTCAAACCTTTCATATGCCTTGCAAAATGTTGACATACTCAGCTAACAGTTCTTAAAGAAACACAAACCTTGTTATGTAAGAAGACAAAATATTGTTGTTTTGGGGATTTCTCGGAAATGGACAATGGTGTTTTTGCTGTTGTTGTAAGGTGGAACCCAGCGCCTGCCCAGATGTGTTGGAATAGGTCTTGCAAAGGAACTCATTTTCACCGGTAGACAGATTGATGGACAACAAGCTGCCTCAATTGGATTAGTAAATCACACTGTGCCACAAAACAACGAAGGAGATGCAGCTTACCAGAGAGCATTGACTTTGGCTAAAGAAATCCTTCCACAGGTCAGTGCATTGTACCTGTGGTCAGTGTAAAGGCAGTTCTGCTTCCCTTGAGAGAGAGCAAACAACTGAAATCCAGTTGTGTGAAATATGAGTCTTGGCTCCTGCTGATCTCTTAACTCTGTCCTTTTTGTCAAGGCAGTTTCTGTAGGAACAAGCATTAACATCCATCTGCTTAACCCATAGGACAGTTTTACCTCCCAGTTGTGGTTATGCAGAGCTGCAGAGCACACCAACAACTTGCACCGCATACATCTATTAACTGCAGATAACACCAAATTGGTTCTTAAACTTACCAACTTGCTGCAAACTTCTCTATGCAAAAAGGTCCTTTGGTGCTAGGAAAACAATGCAGCAGCTACACTATTATGAATGGATGTGGCTTTATTTTTAAATGCTTGTTGTGGTTTGGTTTAGTTGATTGGTTTTTGTCTTGTTTTCAATAAAGGCTCCATTTGCTGTGAAAATGGGAAAACTGGCAATAAACAGAGGAATGGAGGTAACTTATTTTTCTTCTAAATACTGAGGTGAATGAAGCAGACAGGCAGCTCTTAAAAAAAGTGCTATGCTGAAAATGTTTAGGACAGATGAGTTATAATCCATACCTTGAGACACTGAAAACTGTTCCAGGGGTTTTAAAGACTTCTTCTCTTTAAAAACAAAATTAATGTGGCAGAATTTTCCTTTTAGACAGATGTTAACACTGTTGTTGTAATACAGGAGTGAAGGTCCCTCACTAGGAGAGAATGGTTATTGATTTGAGGGTTATGAAGTGTTTTTAGGGTGATGCTTCAGCCAAAACTCACTCCTGCCCTTTCATCCCCAGGTTGACATTGCATCAGGGATGGCTATTGAGGGGATGTGCTATGCCCAGGTAAGTTGGTTACCTTCATAATGCATTCCTGAAAGGAACAAATGTGTATTTCCTAAAACCAGCTATTCACATCATCCTGTTCTATTTCCCTCTCCCCATAAGGGAGCACTAACAGCTAAATCTAAAACTCTTGAGAACATAACTGAATGTAGTTCCAGATCTCTGTTTTGGAATATTAACTGTTGTCATGCATAGTTCATGCTTAGCTGCTTCTCTGTGCCTGCCTGAGACCACAGTCCTTCCTTAAATACTCTTGTCTGAAGTAATTGCACAGTCTTGGTTTCACCAATGTTAATTATAGGATGAGTCTTACAGATGGTTTGAAATTAAATCCAGATTTTGCCTGTAGTCACTCTTTTTGACAAGTTCTGAGAGCATGCACCTTTCTCAGCTAATGGAACAATGTAACTGTTATGCTCTCAGTCTATTTTAAGATGGTAAAGCATTAAACTTATGGAACTTGTTTTCCTCTTTAGTTTTCTGGTCTATGGCCTTTGTCTTAGGTTCTTTGCTTGTGATTTACACTACAACCCAGTCTCTTATTTACCTATTTGCAAAACATGAAAGGTAGCAGTTAATATATCACTGAAGAAAAAGCAGTCTTAAGACTACTACTGCTCAATTAATCAGTACTTAAAACCACATCAGACTTATCAATGAAAAACATACCTTTTTTTTTCCTTACATGTAGAACATTCCCACAAGAGACCGGCAGGAGGGGATGGCTGCCTTCAGGGAGAAACGAGCACCTCAGTTTATTGGCAAATAATGCTTCCTAGTTTCCCCTTGGTCCTTTGAAAGTAAAGGAGGACTGAAGAAGACCCACTGATTTCTTAGGATTATTTTTATGACTGCGTTCTGTGTACTTAGTTCCTTGCCTTGGACTGCATTTTTTAATACTTCACTGGATCATTTTTCTGTAAGAATTCCCAAATAAAGCATTAACTTTGTATAACTGACCTTTTTAAAGTGCACACATCTGAAAGCAGTGGTTAGGGCTCTCAAACAGATGTCAAGGAAGGGGAAAGGAGAAGTTTTGTCTCACTGTAAGCAAGTTAAAAAGAAGGTAAAGAAAATACTGAAACATGCTCCATCTAAACACCGATAAGAGAAAGAATTACTCTGAAGAGAGTTAACTTACAAAGAGGAAAAAAAACCCTTCCTAAAGCTGCTTCCCATTCATTATCAGTGCTCTTCCAACTAATCAGACAGAACAAGCTGTATTAGCACAGAGCAATGGTGGTTTACCCCAGATCTGTTGTGAATAGTACAAAGCACTATTCAGGCAGCTGAACTTGGGTCTCTTTGGTATCAGTGCTTGGGAAAATGCATGACCTTGTATATGTATGTATATATATGGCCACCAAATTGCCCTATGCCAGGCATCACAGGCATGTCACCCCTCTCCCATCACCTAGTTTCCTCTGTTGCTTGATTGGAAGTTGAAGTTACTTTCTCCTGCTTAGAGATTCTCCAGCACTAAGACATGCTGCATAGTTTAACTCTACAGCTTCTCACTTCCTTAGACTGGAGCTTTCAAGCAAAAGTGAATTGGCAGAGCTAGGGAAATATATTTTTAGAAAATATATCACAGATCATCAAATACATACTTGACAAGAAGTAGCTTACCACACTGGAACTGGGCATCACTTCCTGGTATGACTTCTTGCCCATGGAGGTTGTGAATGCTCCATCCCTGGCAGTGGTCAAGGCCAGGTTGGATGAAGCCTTGGGTGATATGGTTTAGTGTGAGGTGTCCCTGCCCATGGCAGGGGGGTTGGAACTGGATGAATTTAAGGTCCTTTCCAACCCTAACTATTCTATGATTCTATGACAGTCTCAAACCAAAACACAATTTCCCTTGTGCCAGAAGTTAACCCAGCAATTCTGTGGTTAAGGTAACCTTACAAGATTACAAATATACAAGTTTCCTATGTAAAGATCTGCAAAGGTAAAGCAGAGTCAGGATCTTCAGCCTTTAAAAAAAAGTCAAATGCCACAGGTGAAATGCAAGAGTTTAAAGGTCACTTCCAGAATTATCCTACTCTGGCAGGAATGTGAAGAGATCTTTCTGTAACTGCAAGTCAGTGTAGTGGATTTATACATACTTTTCAGCTTAAGAGAATTCTGCTCACTGCTGGAAGTATGGGGGAACAAAACAAGAAGGGTATGGAAAATTATTTACAATCTCTGTACTTGCTGGTTGCAGAACTCCATGAAGTGGCAGCTTCACCATCTGACTGAGACTGTATCACATTCATATTGAGTTGCATCTAGTAGAAGAGTTCCCTCAACACACACGCGCACACACACACACACACAGTTTTAGTTAAGATACTTCAGCAAGTTCTCCTGTTACTAGGAAAAAACAATACTGTAAGGAGAGTTGTCATCTTTATTTTAAAATCTTGTAGCAATTGATTTATTTTTATTCTATTAACACCAATTCTGACAAGTTTTGTGTGCCATTTCATGTAACGGAAAGTTCATAGCAGAAGTCCTATGGCAGACAGCTCAGAAGGGTGGTAGGTAAAGGCTTGCAGGCCCAATTTCATTTTTTAAACCACCTTCCTACAACCAAATCAAGAAAATTGTATATAACCAGATACACACATGAAAATTATGCAGGCCAAATTATGCTTTCATACAAAAAGCAGTTCCACAACATTGATTAAATTACTGGATCCGTACCTTTTGAAGTTACTGAAATACACACTAACTAGATTATTGAACATTAGAGGTGATGTTTTTATTTGAAGGATGGGGGTTGGGAGAAGGAAGGAGTTAAAAATAGCAAAATAATGGTCATCATGAAGCAGCCATCCCTGCAAATAAACTACCAAACATGTTTTCTTTTTTAATTCATTACTAATGTATTTACAGAAGTGTCTCTGAATATCAGTCAGTTGCCATGGAAATACGGAGACTAACCAGATAAACAAAAACAATACCTGAAATTAAACTGAATTTGAATGAACATGCAGTTTGCTTCCATCACTTGCATTTTATCAGGCATCTGTATGCTGTGCAATATGTTTCATTCAACACATCACTGAAACCCGTAGAAAGAAAGAAGTTGTTACAATTAGCATCTTTATGTAAAATTACACACTCCACAAAAAGCAATTGACACAGGGCTTACATAGAACATTGGGTGGTATTTTGCATTGTGATGACTTGGAAATATAATTCACTGCACAATACTGACAGAATTTTTACAGAAAACAACAGAGCAATCATTAGTCTTATAAATAAGGTGACCAAATATCCTGGGCCTCTTACGAAGACATGCAATCCCCCTTCATGATGAAGACAAGTCAGTATTTTGCTCTAATGAGCCTTCTCCTTTCCCTATCAGTATTCTGAAAACGAAAGATATCACACACAACCAAAAGCAGTCAAACAACAACAAAACCTCCTTCTTGTTACCAAATTTAAAATCTCAAGCTTACCTCATCCTTTCAGTATTGTCTCATTTTAATCCTGTTTCTATTGCTTTACTTTAGCAGGTTTCCCCTTTCCCTGATGCAATGCTGGTCCTCGCCTTAGTGAGAGCAGAGGGCTCAGGAGAGCTGAACTGCAAAGAGGCATTGTTCTGGCAGTCAGGAAAAGAACACAGCTTGCAGGCAAAAGGAAAAGGAAGTTGAAGACCCTACTTGTGTTTAGAAGGGTTACGAGACAATGGACATTTTGGTCGCCTTAGTTAGAAGTCTCTTGTAACCTGCATGCATGTACCTTTGTTTTAATGTGTAAAAGTGTTGAATCTCACAACCACACAGTTCTATTCAAACACCAAACTGGTAAACAGTGTTATGAAGAGCAATCATAGGGATGAAATAACTTTCTCTCCCAGAGGTCACAAAACAAGATATTCCTAGAAATCTTTTTGCCAGATCTGTACAAGTCCCTATCTTTGTAGCCAGCAGTAATCCTAGAGATGTGACCAGCTCAAGCAGTGACCCTTTACATGTTGCATATGCGATTGCCATTAAAGTTGACATTCACCAACGGTTACCGTACATGGCCCTGGGTACCACAATTATTGGCAAATCACTTTAATGGTGACCACAGTGTTACAAGTTACTCCAACTACACACACATCAGAAAGGATTATTACAGAGACAATACTTTACATTCCTATATCTGCAGCATTCAGTTTGTTTTGTTCTGTTGTTGTTTTCTACAGGGTGGGGGTCTCCCATGACGCATAATGTGTTTTTCCAAACTATCTAGGATGGCAATAGCAATCCTTTGGACGTGTGGATCAGTCTGGACGTTTTCCTTGATGTTGTATAAGTGCTGTAAACCACCTTCTTCAATTAACATGCTGCAGTATCTGGCAGCTGTAATAAGATTTAAAAAAGGGAATTAAAAACCATTATCTAGGGTAAATGTAGCAGACACTGGAAACAGTGATTCAAATCCACTTTCATCTCCTAGACAAGGCAGCATTTAGGACACTCCTTAAACTGTCTGCAGAAATGCATTTGTACTTTACCAAGTGACAAGAGAACAGAGGTGTTTGGACAGGACTCCAGTTGTAATCAGGTGTGCTTCCATGTCTGTCTTAGCTGACTGAAAAGTGCCCTGTAATATGCATAGTATTTCTTCTCTCTATCCACCTCCTCTACAGGTATTTTAAGTGCATATATATATGTATTTTAAAATACTACAATATCTATGAGTATCCAGGTAAAAATATCATCTTCATCCAAAACATTGGTACAAAAGTTACCAGAAAATGGTTTCAGATATATCACATCACTTGAACAGGCCTGTGTGAGCAAACAGGACCTGGTTCCTTCAAAACCAGTTTGCCAAACACTATTGATGGTGCCCTTCAACTAGTTTGAAGCTGCTATGAATGCCTTTTCAGGGACAAAATTATACTTTTCTTTCCATTTTCATTATTGATTGTATGAAGTTGAAAGCATACCTACATCAGCTCCAGTGTTACGAGGAGGGACCAGGTATAAAAAGACCTATACATTTAATGTAACTTGCAAGCTTCAAAAGTTGTTACATAAAGGTCAGGAGTACTGTAATGCAATCCACAGAGTGTTACCTCACATGTGCCCTATTTCACCATTCAGTGAAGCAACACCAGAGTTGTCTAAATGTTGACATTAAGTGTTCCACTGGGGATCACATCTACTGCAGTGCTACTAATATTTTTGTTAAGTTAGCTCATATAATACAGAGAAACAGCAAAAGGAGAAAAAATAAACAAGAAAAATCAATCCCATTAATTCCAGACTACTTTCCACCTTCAGCTAAAAAGAGGAAGTCAAAACAAAATGCATCCCCTCTCCAGGACAAAAAGTTTTCTTGGTGCCAAGCATCAAATAAATAAATTTTAAACTTAAATATGTTTTCCCTCAGTAGTTTATTACATTTGGGTTCTCTGCAACTTTGTCCAGAAGCTTCTGGCACCAACTACCATCAGAACTAAACTTCAGGAATACCATCCTGATCTCAAATCAGGAGTACACCAAATACTTCCAGCCTCTCCATACTACACAGCAGTTACTATCAACACAAACATCTGTGGCATGTTGAAAGCTCACAGATTACAACACCACAAAATAGGTGCTAAAAATAAACAGAACGTATATGAGGCCCGAAGAGAAATTACAGGATCTTAATCAAAAACTGTTATCCAGGGTCTGACCAGTACGACAGCTTTGTCAGAACAGTCCTACTTCAACATGGGAAAAGTCCTCACAATACTTTGCACTTAGGTGCAATTACATAACATGCAATGTTTTTGTTTGATCCCAAATAGATGTCTCCTCATTGTAAAAATAATGGTTTATGGGACAGGGATAAACAAGCATAATATACTGCTATCAGGAAGATTAAAAGAGCAGGCACAGAAAATACTTCTAATACTTCAGAGGAAAGCTGCTTTCTATCTGGCAGAAGTTCATGACAATACACACATTCATATCATACCCACTTAATGTCGAAACCAAAAAGGGCATGAAAAGCCAGGAAGGTTTATTACTCCTACATTTAGGTAATGTTTGGGGGGTTTATTTCCTTCCCCAACATTTGGGTATTTCATCACATGCCCCCAAATCATTTTACAAACAAGACATTGGTGTTCTCACTGTGCAGATAGGAAAGACAAATCAAGAAACTGAGTTTCACGTTAACAGCAAGTTATTGCAAAAAGGTGATTAGCAATGAGGATTACCTAAAACTTGTGTTCTGATAGTGAACAGATCATTAACTACTGTAATCATTGCTCTTAAAAAAAATTGATGCCCATTATTAATATTCACATTTCTGAGTAAAAACACTTCGCAAGCCAAAAACTTAAGTTAATCTTAACACATGTCCAAAGTTTGGGATGAAAACTGTGCATTTAACAGTAAAATTCCAGTAAATAAAAAGGATATAAAGAAATTCTATTACTTTCCTCCCCTGCCCCGTTTAGCCAAGGCCTAAATATAGTTTTCACAGAGGATTAGGAGAGAATACCCTAGGAATTCTCATTTTTCCCCATTTAAGGCTAATGAATAATATACTAATACAAATTTTAAGGGTGATACTATCTTAATACATACGATTTTTGCTGCAGACGTGCTGCATGGCCCACACTGCCCATAACTGTACACCAGGTGTCATGAAACAGCCAAGTAGTGGAAAAAATGGATTAAAAGACCTGTAAGAAAAGGAGAACAGCAACATACTTTACTACTAGATATTACTGCTTCAGAGGCCACATGTTGTCTATGCATTCAGCTACAGCTTTAACTAGGAGAGACAGTTGATAAACTAGTTTTAAATGCAGCAGGCAAGCCTTTTAATGTTTAAGGCAATTACTAGTTAAAATCATATGCAGTGAGTTAAGATCATATACTAGTTAAAATCATATGCTTTACTATGGCATTTGGATGCCTCCTGCTCCGTAAAACCCAAAGTAAAGCCAGTGGAAATTATAAAGACTAGATGGGCAGTAATTATCTAATTGTACTTTCTGCCCTCAAGCTTCTTTATCTAGGACAGACAATGCTAACCTAGAGCTCGCCAGCACAGCCTTACTGCTTAGGCTTTGTGTCTGAATCTTTTAGGCATGCAGCTGAGTATCTTTACTAGGAATGCAACAGAATAACATACGTTTGTTTTTTACAGGAGTCCTTAACTTTCTTTGGTCACAATGGGAACATTAACACGCTGTGTATTTTAAGCCAACAGGAGATTTTCCACTGGACAAAACCCATATCTGACCAGCAGTTCACTCTGCTTTGGGTGAAAGTTTTAAATCTGCTTTATTTTATTTTCCAAACTCTAAATGAAGACAATAGTTACCTGTAAGCCACCATCTCACACTCTGGGGTTGGCCAATTCAAGATTGCAGAATGCTGCAAAACACAGAACCAAGAACACTCATTGTTAAATACAAACACTGAAAAAAGCATAAAAGAGTATGATAAAATTCACCATCATTTCTGTACCAGCTGTTCAAGGAGAGATGTCCTCTGGCTGCGGCTTAAGGTCCAGGCCTGCTCTCCTCGAGATATCAAATGAGCAATAATCCCTGCTGCAAAGTAGCTGACTTCCACCTCCACACTGTGCAATAATTTACTGATGTGGTCTATGAAGTCCTTCCACATTAGTTCAGAATGGAGTTCTTTAACTTCAGCTATGTTATTCTGGAGGGGGGGGAAAGAGAAAATATCAACAGAAAGAATATGATACCAGTGAGATAAATATTTAAGTTGGAACTACATTGTGTAAGTAAACACCAGGATGAGATCTTGATACATCCAGGTGACCACCAGGTGCCAAAATACTAATTTTGCTTTTGAATTTTTTTTCAGTCTAGTGTAGGAATTTACCTCAAAACAAAGAGGTTTTTCCTCATTAGTAATTTAGGCCATTAGCATGCAGATTACACTAAACTAAAGGCTAGTTTTTTTAGCAGTCAAACACAATTTCAGCAGTGCACAATTCTGAATTCCACTGATTTTCAACCTACTCTGTGCATTTGGACTCATCTGAAGTTTCACTCTCTGTCCTTTCTTAAAAGCTCTTTTTGTCTACTGTAACCATCAATGTCAATATAACTAGTGCTATTGGAGAACTGGTATAACAATCAAAACCAAATGTCAGTTGTGATTAACTGGCACTATAAAGATTAAAGAACATAAAAAAACTAGGCAAGTTTTCTTTTTCATCTCACCAGAAGTCCAAGAACTTTCTGTTGGATGGATGATTCCGATGGGAAAGACTGTGGAAAAAAGAAAAACTATAGGTAACCATTTATGTTTACTATTGAAACAATGTTACCTATAGACCTATGTTGATAACCCACCACCAAAACTGTACTCCTTACCTCTAAGACTCTCATGAAAAGTTCTAGCCCTTGATTTTCAATGAAGTGCCGACATGTTGTTGGTGATTCATCAGTGAGGTTCCAAAGTGCACTCAGTGTGAACTTGAGGGTAGTGTCTACAAGATTCTGATTTGTTTTCTGTTTAACTATTTGTAGAAGTTGCTGAAAAAAGAACCAAACAGAAAAAACCCAGTTATAATTACACACACAAAAAAAATGTATTGGCTCCTCTGCTTGTTTCTGCACCTACTGGGATAATGCATAGCAAAGATCTACTTGTTTAGGGTCAAATCATACAAAACCAAAACAGATACTAAACTTTTTACCTCTCCTTTAAACATGGTTGCCTGTCAGATGAATTCCTTTGTTTTCATCATAATTACATATGTAGTACTATTATAGATGGCACAAAACCATCCACAGAACTTTGGATTCCACATGAACATTGCCAGCACTTATCATTTACTTCAAATATTCTCTTTTTGGGCATCTTTTATCTGACAAATTAAGAGATCTGTTGCTATTTTACTTTGTATTGCTTGTGCCCAATTTTCCCCCTTCAGTTTCTTTTTAACTATGCCAATACATCTCATTGCTACTGTCTCTGATACTATCTCAAACAAATTCTCTAGGCTTTTCCTTCTAAAAAGCTTTCAAATGAATACAGGCTAATGTGTTCTTAAGAGTTCTATCTCCTTATGCACCTTTAGGAATATTGTTAGAATGAATAGCTGGAGAGGATGGTATTTTCAACTGTCAGGAAAGCATCTGACTTACCCTAACAATGAAGAGTTCTGCACCAAGCTGAGCTGTTTGCTCTGTTGAAAGCTGTAAACAAATAAAACCACATCAACATTTTTGTCCAGATTTTAGAAATATTACCCTATAATCACAAGTTTGTATTTTGTACCTTTGCAGCAAGAATGGAAATTATGGCTACAGCCATCCTTTGCATGTTTTGATCTTCATGATTACACAGCCACTGCATAACAAGTTTGGCTGCTTCAAACCTGGAAGGTATGAATAATGTTAGTTCTCAGAAGCCTCATTAGTCTCAGTACAAGAAAGAAGTACAGAGACAACACATCAAATAGAAACGCATACAAGACAAAAGAAACTGGAAGTATTATGCTTTGTACCAAAACAAAGTAGTATACCGTGAAATTACAGGTACTGCATGAGCCTCAGTCAGCTCCGAGTTGTCTTTGGGTCTCTTCTAATTATACATCAAAGTGCACAGGAATTGCTTCCAAAGAAAGAGGAAAAATCTGGCACAATCTTTTGAAGCATCAGACCAATACACTTCAAAGCATTTAGGCAATATGTTTAAGTAGAAAAACCTCTGCGAAAAGCAATCTCATAGTTCCTCAGAGAAATCCTGACTTGTGTTACACACAATTAGTGATAGACCCATCAGGTGAAGTAAAAAATACCTGTATACCAAAGGAGTTTCAGACCTATAATCAATTGTAAATTACAGGCCCAAAACAATATAGGCCAGATAAATTCAGCACACTGGAATGATTTAAACTGAGCAAAATTGAGACCAGAAACAAACCTTCCCAAAGAACAATAACAAAGCAAGAATATTCTGCAATGCTACAACTTGCTGTAACTGACATATAAAACTTGCCTGTTAAATGGAACATCCTGAAGGATTCTGTCACTGCATAGTGAAAGAAGGCAATTCTTTTGTAGCTGTGAGGAAAAAGAATTACTTCATCAGACACATACATATTTCAGAGTATTTTCTTGCTATGAATCATTACATGTACTTCCATGAGGTCATGAGGTGTGGAGAATCCTTTTAAGATCCAAAAGAAACAGGGAATCTTACAGAAAATAAAGAAATGTTGTCTGTTACCTGTTGATGGTTTGGGAAGTGTTCCATGGCTTTCAGGAGTAAGTGAGTGACATCAGCCAGAAGTCGCACAGGCATACCTGCTGCTAAATCTTGCTTGGTTAGATTAAAGACACAAGCACTTGCTGCTAACTGCACAGGCAAGTTGAGGGGGTGATTTCTCATTCCAATAACCACAAGCTGAAACACAAGAGTTTTGCCCACGTTAGTTCCTTGACATTTGCGCACATACCCCAAGAGCAATCCACTGTTGCTTGAGGCCACAATGACTCACAGCACCCAATTTCTGCTTCTCCCTTTCACTTAAGGGAAAAATCCATCTGGTGTGATTTTACATCTCAGGAGGAACACTGCCTTCTGCTATGTGATGCAAAGTTGACAACTTCTATTTCTCCAAGTCCTTTTGCACAGGTTATGGCAGCCTGTCAAAAGAGAGGCTGCATGGAATGCAAGGGATTCCTAGAAAGATCCAGGGTTTGCTATACACACACTGGGATAAAAACAACACCAAACCCTTTCAGAGATGAGTGAGGTAGGACAGTTTGTGCAGTGTAATGGTAATGATGTAGTTGCTTGTTGTTTGGAAACCAGCCATTTCAGATCATATCCTAAGCTGCTAGGTCAAGAGAGAGCTTTTGCAGCTTCTTCCTGAAGCTGGAAATATAATTCCAACCATGTATGTTGTTTGGGATCTAACTTAAGAAAGTGTTTTTCATATTGGCTATGAATTGCCAAAGTCTTTCTGATACTGAGGCCAGAAAATTCAAGGTCACTTGTTCAACATGAAAGAGAATAGGAAAACAAAAATCATCTGTCCCATTGATGCCTCTTTTTATGATCACAGTAAAAATTAAACCATCTCTGGTATTCTACACACGGGAAGCCAATGCCTAGAATGGATTTCTACAGAAATTTCTAGGATTTTCCAAGTTAGAACACAATATAGAACAGTAATGGTACTTATTCACTTGCTGTCATACTAGATGGTGACAGTGGAATTAGGTATCACTGAATGCCTTCCTTATTGTTACTGTTTTGTAAGCATCAGCAGAAGTCACTGCTGTACCTGGGAATAAGACTAGACAGAGCTTTGATTTCACCCAGTGTAGATATGTTTTAAGGACAGAATTCAGCATCTGAAGAAGACTTCATATTATCTTCAAAATTACATGGAAAAAATTCAGATGCTACTAAATTTAGATACTATACCTTAGTTCAGATCAATTTTACCTAACATAAAACACTACAGGGCATCTTCTACTTAATTGTTTTTTAGATAGTTGTTAATTTTTATTTATCATTACAATTTCAATCATAAAAATCACATTCAAAAATGTAAAAACTTATAAAATGGTTTATACCAGGGTTTGAGGGCTGGGCTCAGCTTAAAGAACAACACATGACAATCATCCAAGCTATATTCTTTTACCTTTAAAATTTCAGGTTTAGTTTTTTCCATTACATGTGTCAGGCTGAATAAATGAAAAAGTGCTTCTCTCACAAAGAAAGCCCGTTCACTGTAACGCTTCAGTGCTTCAGAAATCTGCGTTTCATTTGCTTCTCCTGACACCTACAAACAGAGAAGTAATCTTTAGTTCCAGATGTGATAATTTTATTTTATATTTGTTCTTAACAAAGTGCAAAGCTGCAGTTTCAAAGGTGGCAATATTTTTACCAGATACATCAGTAACCCAATGATTACTTTATCAGGCCATCTTAATCCAGACCTACACAATCTTCAGACATTCTCATGAAGAAGAATCCACATTATAAGCAAAATTAGGCCTCAGTCATGTCTTTAAGCAGAACTGTATGAAACTACTAAGTAAAAGCAGTGCTTCATAACTAAAAGCTGTGCTTCATAACTAAAAGCTGTGCTTCATAACTAAAAGCTGCTTTTGATGCACCAAATGCCTAAAAGCACTATCTGTAACTGAATGCTCTGGGAAATGCAGCTGATAAACTGATGAAGGTGGTATTTCAGCTGTAATTTTTGGCTCTGGGTTCTACCTCTGGCATTAAAAAGGTATTTCCATTCTTTGTCTACATCAGGCTTCCTGTAAGTTGTAACAACAGCTTGCCAGCACCCTATTAAAGAACTAAATCATGCTTTCTGCAAGAGTTCTTAAAACCAGACTTTAGCACATATGAAAACTAAACAATGAGCTAAATTCAGCAAAGACTGCATTAGAAGCTATGAGCTGTTAACTAATATAAGCTTAAATTCAGAATATTAAATCAGCAACTAGCTGCAAAATTTTCCACTTCCCAATCTGCTGTATTTTCCATTTAATTCCATTTTGTCTACTTGATAACTCTAAGTTGTACTGTTTGTTCCTCAGTCCTACTACTTAATGAATCATTGCTGCAATCTCTGGGTTTTTTTTAATTCTTAGGGAAGCATGCAGAACTTGTTCTACTTACTGTGCCACGTAAGGGAAGTAAATGCTCATAGATTAAAGTGTCACATTCTGTGCATCCTGTATTGTATATATGTATTTTTAAACTTGCTAGATCAGGAGTATATTACAGCCTTGAGAGAACTGATACCATGTTGGATTTTGCTTTATGTTCTCTCCTGATCAGAACAAGGCAATCCTATTTACTGACATGTTTTGCAGCCAGTTATACACTATATGAAGAATTTCTACTTGGGCTGCATGTTCTCAGCAGTAATGTCTGCCTCGTGTTCCATTTTCAAGGATTTTCTATAACCAAATTGCACTGGACCACTGGAAAGACAGCAATATTTATTTCTGCTGTCTGCACAAGTGCTGTGTCCTGGGTATTCTTTAGCAGTACCTTAACTAAGCAACTGAATATTGCTGAATATTTCAGTATAGTTACAAGAAGAAAGGAAAAACCCCAGTCACTGCCTACAGTCTCTTCTTTACACTCCTGACATCTATGCCTTAAAACAGTATTAAAAAATGCAAGCTACATTGCTAACTACACTGCTACAAGTCCCTCGTGATTTTCACAATACTAGAATCTTCTTCCTTTCTGCCTTTTCACAGCACAGTCACTTTAATGAAACACATTCTAAATAACAAAGATTACATTTAATTACTTTATCCAAACATGAGGTATAATTTCCTGATGCCATACATCACCACGCCAAATGGGAACTTTCCTTCAACAACTGATTTCAACATTCATGCCGAGCACTATCAGCTGTGACAACTCAAGACAGCTGATGTTAACAACTGTCAAACATTCCAGGAGACAAAGATTACACAACTGTGTAGCTGTGTTACCTCACTTACCTATAACAACAGCACTCTGCATTTTAAAACTGAAGTGCAAAACTCAACTTGCATAGGAGACAGACTAAGCTATGGATACACTATGCAAACTCTTCCTCATACCCTCTGCAGTTTCCATCATCCTCACGGCACAGCAGAAACCAAAACTCAGAGTCAAAGATGATTTACCACTGACAGGTCTAAACCACCCCTTTTTTTTAATTCTGACTCCTTCATTGCAGGAACAGGATAGGTTCATTGTCCAGTAAGTGCATGCACAATCTACAGAACAAGGAACAACATCGTGTTGCCTGGCACTAACAAATAAATGTACTTTCAGCAAGCATCATCTCAAACTATGGGGCTAAGCAACTCAGGATTTGTTCAAGAAGAGGAAGTTTTTCATCCTAAGTAATTGCTTCTTACATGTTCAACACCAAAAGACCTTTCAAGATGGGTAGAAGTATTTTAATAGGAAACAGAAGTGGTGATGGAGGACAGCAGCAGCTCAGTTATTAAGTTTCATTATATCTGCTGTGTTAATCACGAACTGCTCAAAGCTCATGCAGATTCTTCCTCCACCTCTTACATACTGCTACTGTGCTGGAATCAGAGAGTATTATTCCAGTAAATGACTTCAGACTAGACAAGGTTCAGCTCTCTTAGATCTGCTATGTGAAATCAAGACCTAGGGCTCACTGAAAAGGCACAGAAAATAGATGCTTCTTACAACAGCATTATGTAAATTCAGCATTATCCATGCCAGAATCAAGTAGGAATTTGACATAAAAGTCAGTAGTTACAATTTTAACAGTTAAAAAAATTACAGTTAAAAAACAAACCTACAGCCTCATTCTGAAACACCCACATGCATTTGTTACAAATGATTAGCTCTCTTTTTTCTGCACATTGTAATTTTTCAGGAAAATTAATTCCCCCACTTAACCTTTAGGTTTCCTTCTCCCGTTAGGAATTCCGAGTAGCCAGCGTCAGTAGCAAGCAATCCTACAAACTGCATTGTGGGTCGCTGCTGAATAAATGCTTCTACAGCTTTATCTGTCACATGTTTCCTTCCAGAAATGTCCAAAGACACCAGGTTAGGCAAGATGTCTTTCTGTTCCAGTAAACGAAGAGCTATGTCTGATGTGAACTGTTTATCATCTGAAATATCCAGGTGATTCAGGTATTTTAGTTCTCTTATTACATCCAGAATCTGGGTGGTGGTCATTTTCAAGCATTTCAGGTGGTGCATGGTCAAAGACTTGAGTCGGTCTTTGCAGGTAAGAAGTGCTGTTATGTCAGTGACAGAGGTGTTTGATATATCCAGACTTTCTAATCTAGGAAGTGAAGCAACATCTGCCAAGTCCTCATTATAGAACAGAACATTGGTAATACTCAATGCACGAAGCCCAGACAACTGACTGAAGCACCTCTCGTATGGGTCTTCTAAAGAAAGAGTTAGTGAGTTCAGCACTAGGCATTGCAGATTTTGTTGGATCCATTTATTGCTGCCAAGTCCACTTATAATGTCTGTGATTGTTATATCTGCATTCACCCCAGTAGCATCAAGTTCCACCAGCTTGTGGTGGCAGAATGCTTTCCGGAAAGCCACAGCAGAGATTTTCGCCTTTCGGATACAGGCTCGTTTCAAACGCATCTGGTTGCCTCGGAAGATGCCCACAGTTCCATCATTGAGAAGCCCTGTTGGAAAACAGTGTTAGTGTTTGGCTCCAGTGGTACAGAACATCACTTCAAGGATACAAGGTGTTAACAAAGAAAAACAACTGCAAAGTAGTTTCTCTCAGACCTTTATGACACAGGTCCCACAAGTCTGATATTCCACTTTTAAGTTTATGATCTCACCTTCAGTATTTTCCAGGTTTAAGAGTAGGCTAGATGAATTAAGATGTAGTATGCACACATTACCTGTTTGGTTCAGAACATGAAACATGCAATAAATAAAATGTGGATATGATTCCAAAGTATTCAGCCTGCTGGCTGTATTTCTGGATTTTCTCACTGAGCCAGTTAGAAATGTGCTAAAAAAAGGTTTTCCACATTTCTGAAAGTTATTCTTCCCTAGTCAACCTCAAAATAGTGTCACAGCAATCAATGACCAGCCCCCATCTTGCTTTAACTCAATTGACTAATTCAGCATTTGAATGAATTTGTAAGTAGAATCAATAAACTAAACTGAGATAATTAAGTTCCATATATCCCTCATGAAGAAGGCAGGAGTGTTGCTCAGGAACAAGCTGAAAGCAAGAAAGAATCCTAAGAACTGATTCAAAGAGGACTAGGAAAGGGTGGGAAGGAAAGAAAGACAGCAATGAAAAAAGGAAATGCAACAATCTTGTTTGAGATTATCTTTTTGCTCTGTATCAATAATTCTGCATAAGTAGTCTTTTTTTTTCTAGCATATTGACAACATCCTAACTGAAATAATACTTTCAGTTCCATGCACAGGATTATCCCAAAATGTATTGAGGACACCAAGATTTCTTACTCACATCTTCTCAACAGAAGGATTACTGCTTTATAAAAAGCCATAGGAGAAGGGTGAGATTGCACAAGCGTTCACATAAAAAGAATAGGAAGAATACATCCTTCTAGTTTCAATCTAGAGGGTTATATCAACACCCCTGGTTTTTATCTCACATCATCAAGCATTTCAAACATAAAAAAAGAACTGAAAATGCAATATAGTTGAATAAAAGCATAATTTCCACTATAGTTTGGATTTAAGTCACAAGCTACTGATTTTCGCTGTGACAAAGTCAAATTAACACTAAGATTTGCAGACCATTCCAAAGAGCAAACAGTATAGGTATTTCTGACAAAGTAGCTGGGGCATTCCTCTTTTGCAGAGAGAGGAAAAGTATGGGATAAAACAACTAGTACTCAGCAGAACAAATTATCATTATTTATTCCATTTAATTTGTTAAAGTATTGCTAAATTACTTCTCTCTTTTTTTCTCTTTTTTTCTTTTTTGTCCTCCATCTTTTCATTTAAGGATCAAGCTAAGCTCTCTCCCTGGTCTATCTTAGCCACATCCCATTGACCTGGCATGCTATATTTTCATCCCACACTCTGACACAGTTTGGGATGTTTCAGTGTTTGGAACTGCCTGCATCACTACTAGTACTGGTAATAAGTTTCTGGTAATTCATAGAATCACAGAATGGTTTGGGTTGGAGAAGACCTTACATTCATCCAGTTCCAACCCCCTGCCATGGGCAAGAACATCTCACATTAGACCACGTCACCCAAGGCTCTGTCCAGCCTGGCCTTGGAACTGCCAGGGATTTACCGCTTCTTTGAGCAACCTGTTCCAGTGCCTCCCCACCCTCACAGTGAAGAACTTCTTCCTTGTATCTAACCTGAACTTCCCCTGTTTAAGTTTGAACCCATTGCCTCTTGTCCTGTTGCTATGGTCCCTGATGAAGAGTCCACCTCTGGCGTCCTTGTAGGCCCCCTTCAGATACTGGGAGGCTGCTATGAGGTCTCCACGCAGCCTTCTCTTCTCCAGGATGAACAGCCCCAAATTCAGTTTCCTTGAATTTGATTTCATGGGACTACTCTAAAAATTACTTATCAGGAAGTCATATATGTTGAAGATGTAAAAGTTTTTTGAATTTGCCTTTCTTTAGGAACATTCCTTCTGTTGTATATGACTAGAATAACTTGGGAAAACTAGAATGCCAGTTTTTGCACAGTAAGACCTAATCAAATCTGCACCTATAGGACTGGGTACTTAGTCTTGTTTACAGTGATTTTTCTAGTGTCATGTTTCATCTCTTTAAATAACCAGGCTCCTCAGGAACAGATCTCCTGCCTCTCCTCCAGGGAAATCTGTACATTCACTCTTTTTATGCTTAAAGCAAGCAAAGGAGAGGGCAGCCCTCTCCTCAAAGATGTGCTGACAGAGAACACAATATGCCAGTACATAAAACGTAAGACCACCACAAGGTGTTCTTTATAGATATGTACACCACTCTTGAAACTGACTACTTTACAGCAAATAATTCCACTTCAACAAAAGTGCTAGAAGTGATGAGAAGCTATTTTAATTAAAATCACAAGATCATTTCCTAGCTTAATCACAAGGACGCACAGTAAAGAAAATTCAGTTCATTGCTCTGTGAGAGATATTTTATTGGAGTGCTGCTCAAAGTGGCACAATCAAATAATATTTTTTTTCAGCAACTGAAAGGTTTATTAAAAGGAGGTTCATTTGAAGGAACATTAAAATCATAAACCCAAGCTAAAGGGCTTTCTATTTAGAACCATCTATATGTCAATGCAACATTGAGCTGGAGCTGTGGAAAAACAAAAATAATGAATCTTCTGTTAAGAGATTAAGGGACACAGTTTTAACAGCAGATCCTACTCCAAAACAAAACAGAACTTCAGTAGCACATTCCAATAAAACATTTTCACTGATCCCACAGAGAATTGTTTTTACCATGAAATGCCATTGTCTGCAGCAGTCGATCAGCCACTTCTTGAGGAAACATTCCTGGCTCCTGCAAGCACAGTGTTCCATCTTGCCTTTCTGTGCAGAACTTCTCTAGGTTGGCAGTCAGGAAATTCAAACATATATCAAGTAAAGAATAAGGAGAAGCTTCCTCCTGTCATATGCAAAACACAATGAAACAAAGGAGATTTAGTCAAATCATCACCTCCATCTACGGATCTTCCATTACTCTATAATGTTGTTTTTAGGCAAATCATTATTATTTGATAGTCTGATTTTCATTGGAACAGTAAAATATTGGGTCACACAATAAACAACTGGCCAAACTGATGAGCAGCCTCTTCCTCCAGTCACCCCAACAACCACAGCTGGTCTGGTCTGTCATGCTGAGACTTGCTTGCATCCACAGAGGAAGAAAAGTAATTGCTGATAAGATCATTTGAGTTTATGAAGTATACTGGGAATTAAGCAAGTAAGACAGACTGAAAGAAGAATTTAAATCAAATTTTACCTCTTGATTTAAATTATTTCTTTAAATCTTCCATTTAAGTCAACTCATATTAGAAGTCTACTACTGACATACATTAGAAATGAAGATAAATTTCATATATTGTTAGGAGCAATTTTTGATACTGAAAAGGGCACTTAGAAGTTTATATTGAAAAAGGAAACTCAGAAAGAGCTTTTTTTAATCCCAAATTCTGTGCAGCAAAGTAACAAGTATTACAGTACTCATTGTTATCTACTTACAGATACCAACTTCCACCTTTTTACACCAAGTACTTAAAAATCATCTACAGTACAACCCAGGGTACAAAGGACACGGCAGAATATAAATTTGAACTCTTCTTCCAGATTTTGAGATTGTACAGTAATACATGAAAACCTCAAAGGTTTTCTATTCCATGTCTAATAATAGTCTACTGTTTTCAGCCACACAGATTAATCAACATAAAGAATGAGTCGCCGCACTGTGAATCATCCCCAGCACTACACAAAAGAAGGGCGAGTGACTGGTACATACTCCCCCAGACAATATTGAAAATAACAGCATCAACCCTTGCCAGATCTCATCTGTAGGAAAAACTGCAGCTTCCCTTTCATGCTGACAGTTCTGGATAATTTCACCTTTCTTTCCTAGCTCATTTAATTTCTCTTTTGTTGCTTTTCTTGCCTCCTATGCTCATCACAGAAGTAGAGATATATATGAAAGGTTATATAGAAGGAATATAAAGAAAATGACAGAAATAAGTCTTCCCAAAAAAAAGATGCATATATTTGGAGACTGGGAGGGACTAATTCAGGGCAAAGATGGAATGGAACTTATCTTTAATGAATCATATACTGACAGCAATAAGAGACTGCAGTTTAAGAGCAGCTGAGGACTTAAGTACAGGTTTGGGAACTAGGAATTCCAAATTATTCAAATACAAGCTCTTTCTGCAGCTTTTGACATGGAACTTCCAACTCCTTTGACTCCATTTCCTTAAGTGCTTAGGTTTGGGGTTTGCTGTTTTTTTTAAAAAAAGCTTATTATATTTTATTGTTGAAGAAACAGAATTTACTTTGTGATGCAATTTGCTTGTATTACCACAAAACAGCAATTTGGCTGCCTCCAACTTTAGGCTGATATGAAAAGAAAGGGCAGACTTAGGAAATCTGAACATCTTTTATTTCTTTAAAATGTGCAACAACACCCAAAGTACTCAACAGAAAAAACCTAACCAATTACTTTGAATTAGCACATTTTTTCTTAAATGTTTTCTTTTTAACCTGAAATTAATGCACCTGCTCAGGATTTGTGTGACAGCTGCAGATGCAAACAGAAATAAGAATCCTTACTGAAAGGCATATGAAAACTATTCCCACTGAGAAAGACGTCCTCATCTCCCATTAGATCTTATGCTTCTAATTTGATGCTTAAACATGACAAAACCAGAATCCTGCCTCCCTTCATTCTTTCTGGCCCTGTTCCGCAATTTCTGCCAGAAAAATTAAAACACTTTTGGGTATCAGTGAGCAACCTCCAGTGGGAAATTTTAGCCTTGCAGATAGACCATTAGCATATGACTCAGAATACTATTTTTTCAACCAGTACCTCTAACCAGCCAATCTGTAATTCAGAGATCATTTTAATTCTCGTGTGAATTAACTGCTTTAAAAGTCCCTGCAGGACATCTCCATACAGTAAGGGAGCAAAATCCACAAGCAGGGATCAATTACACTTGCAAACACCACAGAGTCATTTTTAACTCCACCTATACCAGTTACAAGCAGACATTCATGATGTTTCTTCAATTCTGCCAAAAGGCTGAAGAAACACACCTCAGGAAGGCTCCTGAGGTGACCTGGGTAGATAGGTGAAATGTTTTTATCTGTATCTAATAAAACCCCTTGACAAACATCATAAAACCGTTTTCTAGACTGTCTGCTACTGAAATAGAACTGCATGAATGCAGTCTGTAAACCTTTTATGTGAGCTTGTGGCATTCCCTTCCTGAACTTCCCTGTACTTAAAGAGGATATTGCCTAGTTAAAAACCTCATAGTAAACATGGTCAGTTGTATTTAAGATCTTAGGTTAGGATTTAAGTGGCTCCTTTCTCTAGTTATGCTTTGAATGACAACTTGAAAAGAAAGCTGGTGCTTATTTTTGGCTCATTTCACTTTCTGGTTCTAATACCCCAAAAAGACACTGCAAATGTGTGTCAGCCATAGCTCAGGATTATTGTTTTTAATTTAATGAAGATCATCCAGCAACATTTGAGTAGAAAATATTATGTGTATTTGATTTCTTCATAGCCATCTTAATTATCTGCTACTTCTCTGTTACCTCCTAGTTTCTTCCATTCTATCAAATTAATTCAGTGGCAAGAAAATAAGTATTAAAATAAATTCTCCAAACCACAGAATTCCGCATTACAGGATTCAAGTCTGGGCATCCTCATTAGCTAAAATGCATATTATAAGGGAAACATGACACACAAAAAACAACTGGTTTATGGAATAGTACAAAAAAAGTAGAACAATTGCATTTAGATGGGCTTTTTAAGACTTATTTAAATTAATTCTTTTAAGCAGGTAACTTTGTAATGTGCTTAATATAACCAAGGCAAGCAAACAAACAACCAACCAAGTGTCCAGGGAGGTGAAGGGGGAGTAAACTGCATGGCTGCTGGCATCTGACAGTAATTCAATACACTGCTGGACTGAAATGCAATATCTACTTCAACATGATGTTACCCAGGTCAGCTTATAGCTCACACACTAGTGCAGTTGGAAAGGTTCTCAAAGAGAACAACATCCTCCACATTTTCTTTTAAAAACTCCTTGAATCAACTACAAATATTGCTAGAATATATTTAACCTATATTTCAAAATGCACTTAAAAAGAAAAAAGAGCTTAACGGGATGCATTAAAGTACCTGGAATAAGTTAGAGGATCTTAAGCCAGACATTATCTCTAGATTAACTGGCTGAGGGTGAGTATCAAAACAAAATCCTGTTCCTTGGGGAAGGATCACCACACAACCCCCTGATTATGCGACAGTAACTAAAGAAGAGACAGTTTTAACTCATGTTTTCCATCAGTAATTCCAATCTAACTCCACACAGAAATCAAATTTCGCTGCTGTGTGTTCCCATTTCACCGTACATATTGTGAACCTACCAACTCCAGACTGAAACATTCGGTTCCTTCTGGCTTTGTGTCTTAAAGACTCATTAAAAGAAAACCTTTTCCACAGGTAATTTTTTGGGGATGGGGGTCTCCCACCTCAATAAAACAATTTGTTTATTGGAAAACAAATACTAATATCAGCTCAAACAGAGCCACTTCTATGATGTAGTCCTCAATATTCATACTCAATTGCAGACTCATTATGACAAAACTCCATGTGTAAAGTCAGTGTATACCGGGCCCATCTGTCTTTTTCCTCTCTGAAGTCCCAAAGAAGGAGATGGAGGACAGGAGAAAGGACTTTTCAGACCACGGTGGTTATTTTTCTCAGAGTTAGCAGGAAAATAAGAGATAATTTAGAGCCTTAGTTTTCTGTGTTGGACAGACCATGTTTCTAACCACCTTCCATCTCTCCACAGCCCCAAAACTTTACTTACTTTTTTTAAATTAACATTCTTAAAACCAAGAAATATTAACTCAGCAGTCATCAAAATTCTTCTGGGCACTAATAAAGGCAAGTGAAAAATAAACAGTTCTGTGGTTTACGTTATGAAGAAAACTTTATGATTATCCTGCTTAAACAGGATGAAATAGATACAGGCAATTTATTAACCAGACTCAAGGAAAGTTACACTCAGAACTCAAATTTAACATTAACTATTCTGGCACGAGTGGGAACTGCTGGTTGCTAGTGATACAGAGTTGGCAGAGATCACAAAAGGTCTGAAGTTAAGTAGTGTCACACTAAAACTACATAGTGAGGCCATGTATTTCAAGAACTTCAGATATGAGTTCATCAATTGGAAATGACTGAAGAACCTGAATGGTTTGCTTAACCAGAAGAAAGCAATGTGAGGCTGCCAAAAAAGTCATCAGGAGAAGCATCAAGCCAAAACAAGGATGTACTATGACATTTTATGATATTCCGAGACCTCATGGGGCTATTTATGTTGAGATACCTGCACCATTTCAGTTTGAACAAAACAACTACTAGAATGCTGGGGGGGATTATCTGGAGTAGGAAACAAAACCAGCTTTCTCAGGCTAGTAGTTCAAAAGGTGAGAGATACGAATGCCACCTATAAATACAACACAGAATCAAAGCTACAAAAGAAAAGCTACAAAGGTCAAGCACAGTGCCAGCACAGCAACAAAGGTGCACAGGAACGCCATGAAGCAGAATTTTGGCCATACATTTACATGTCAGTACATAGCTCCAAAACATCAAACAAAGAAGCTCTCCCTCAACCACTGAATAGAATAGCAGGCGCAAAAGGTACTTATTTTAAAACAAAAAGCTTATTAAGGGACTAAATGAAATTAAGCTTTTAATAACAAAAGGTGCACCTAGATAACCCAGGAAGGTCCTGCTACTCCTTTAAAGGCAAAATATGCACACTCATCTCGAACAGAGGAGCTACCAAACCAGCAACCATATGGTCTGCTCCAAGGCCGACCTCACATAGAGAAGGGCTCCTTCTCCAGCGCCAGTTTTGGCCAGCTCCATGCTGTAAGAGCACGCTACTACACATCACACCGCTCAGCAAGGCCCACGTACCGTGCATACCACAAAACCCATGCTCTCGGGGGCACGGCTCTTTCCAGACAGCCCCTGGACAAAGCAAGCCACAATGGAAAAGCACTGTTTGAGGGC
This sequence comes from Melopsittacus undulatus, assembly GCF_012275295.1. NCBI lineage: Eukaryota > Metazoa > Chordata > Aves > Psittaciformes > Psittaculidae > Melopsittacus > Melopsittacus undulatus. The sequence goes on from NC_047532.1 coordinate 15,040,600, forward strand.
TGAAGGGCACCTAGACTGCAGGGAAGCATGTGCTGGAGGAGGCAGAGATGGCTGTCCTGCCCCGCCGTGTTCTCCTTGCCGGCCGGATGAGGGGCTCTACCCGCCGGCATACCCCCCGCTCCTGTGGGGCGGGACCCCGGCCGCAGCCGCTGGTCCTCGACCCCCCCAGGGTGCCGTGAGAGGAGCTGGTCAGCGGCAGCGAGGCCGGGTCGACCATGACCCTCGCGGCGCTGAGGCGATGCAGGGGCACCACGGGCAGGGCTGAACCGCTGCCCCCTCGCACTGCTCCAACCTCCGCTCTGCCGGGGCTAGGTCGCCCCGTTTATATAACCGGTTACACAAGAGTGAGGGCTGCCGGCCCCGCGTGTGCGGGCGGCGAGGATCCGCCGCGGCCCCGCCGGTCGTTCCCGGTTCTGCCCCTCAGCACGGGCAGGGGCGAGGGGGGAAGGCTGGGGGGAGAGGCGCGCACCCAGTGCCCCCCTCACGCCCGCTGCAGCCAACGGCCTCACCTGCCCCGCGCCCGCCTGACAGAGCGGGGCCCGCGGCGCCGCCATAATGGCCCCTTCACCTCAGCGCCCCGCAGCCGGGCTCTGTCACCCTGAGGCGGCGGGGGCAGCCTCTCCCTCTGCCTCCCTCCCTGCCTTCACCTGCACCACAGCGAAGCCCACCCGTGCCCTCAGCGGCTGCCCGGCCCGCGGAGCGCACTCACCATCGCGGCGCTGGGAGCCGGACTGAAGCGCCCAGCGAGCCGGGTCCAGGAGCACGGCTCCTTTTTTTTTGCCTTTTCCCCGTTTTTCACCTCCCCCGACCTGGAAGTGAACAGCCCTGAGCCGGCCGGGAGGCAGCGCCGAGCCCGCCTCCCTTAAAGGGGCCGCGGCAGGAACACGCTGCCTGTTCGGCGGGTGAGTGGGGAGCTTCAAATGCAGGTTTAAGGATGGTAAAGCGCGAAGTGTGAGGAGAAGGGGCTATTATTCAGGAAAACGCATTGGCCTCGCGTGTTACCGGGTGTACGAGACCTTCCCTGATGCCAGGTTGTTTTCAGCCTGGAGCAAGCTGCACCAGGGGAGGTTTAGACTGGATGTTGGGAACAATTCCTAACCCAAAGGGTGCTCAGGCACTGGAACAGGCTGCCCTGACGGAGTCACCGTCCCTGCAAGTGTTCACACAGTGGAGACGACGCCTTCAGTGCCATGGGTAAGTGGCGGCGTTGGCAGTGCTGGGGTAAGGATTGGACTTTATAAAGGTCTTTTCCAGCCTACTTAAGTCTATTCTATGATTCTAAGCAAGATCAAAGGACCAGTGGGTCTGTCCAAGGGGAGGCTGTTGGGGACTGAAGCAGTGCCTTATCTCTGGGCAACCTCTCACAACCCAGAGTTCATCATCAGCTTGTTGCTCACAGATCGACCTCCCTCATTTAAGTGTTTCCTGCACAAACTAGTTTATTCTGGAAAGAGGAATCATAACCTGCTCCAGGACAATAGGCTTTGCCTCCTGCTTCAAAGTCGCACAGAGCTACTTTGCCATAAGCTTTAATACTAACTAATTCCCGGTTTCAGATGCAGTAGTAGGGGTGAAAACCTCTCTCCCAACAAATACATACTATAATGTGTTGTTAGAAAAGAGAATACAGTTATATTTTTGTTTCAGGATACAAAGTAGACTGATACAGTTACCCTGTCCAAGTAAAATGACCTCATAAAGTGTTCACTGTTAAACTTTTTAAAGAATTACTGATTCTACACGCAGCAGCTTTGAACAGTAGCTGTTTGCGAGCCAGCAAAACACATAGAATCATAGAATAGTTAGGGTTGGAAAGGACTTTAAGATCATCCAGTTCCAGCCCCCCTGCCATGGGCAAGGACACCTCACACTAAACCATATCACCCAAGGCTTCATCCAACCTGGCCTTGAACACTGCCAGGGATGGAGCATTCACCACCTCCCTGGGCAACCCATTCCAGTACCTCACCACCCTAACAGTAAAGAATTTCTTCCTTATATCCAATCTAAACCTCTGCTGCTTAAGTTTCAACCCGTTGCTCCTTGTCCTATCACTACAGTCCCTAATGAAGAGTCCCTCACCAGTATCCCTGTAGGGCCCCTTCAGATACTGGAAGGCTGCTCTGAGGTTTCCATGCAGCCTTCTCCAGGCTGAACAGCCCCAACTTTCTCAGCCTGTCTTCATACGGGAGGTGCTCCAGTCCCCTGATCATCCTCGTGGCCTCCTCTGGACTTGTTCTAATAGTTCCATGTCCTTTTTATGTTGAGGACACCAGAACTGCACACAATGCTCCAAGTGAGGTCTCACAAGAGCAGAGTAGAGGGGCAGGATCACCTCCTTTCACCTGCTGGTCATGCATAAATAAACATTAAGAAACAACTGCTGATGCCATTTATGTTTCCCTCATTGCAAGATAAAATATTTTACAAATACTATCAATTTTGCCTGTTTGGGGACCACATAACAAAGTTCAGATACAGTCCTAATTCTTTAGATTAGAATATTGACATAGAGAAAATAAGTTACATGTGCAGGATCTGACAAGTATCTGGTTCTGAATTTAACTACTTAAAAATCTACTTTGCTTAGAAAAAAAAATGTATATAATTATGTATACAGAGAGTGGCTCAGATTAGGAAGGGGCTTGTGCTGTTATTCTTAGTCCATTACGTGTTCCTTCCACATCCTGGTGGTTTTCGGAGCTCTCAGGCTGTTCTTTCCATACCCATTAACAAATTCACTCACCCACTCCAACCTCGCTCCTTGTACGGAGAGGCTGTGCCACTGACTTGGCACTGACTCAACCTTGGCATCAGAAACTGCACAGACAAAACCCCAGCGAGAACAGACCCTGCAGAGATTTAAACCAACACAGTCTAAGGAATTTCTACCAAGCTTCTGCAAACGGAAATCTTTCAAAGCTGGATTTTCAGGGAAACAGCATTGCTGGTTCCAAAGCAGCTCATCTTCCACAGGCCTTCTCCAGAGCAGAGGACTGCACACAAAGCTTTCTAGATGGAAGTCAGCATGGACCAAACTACATCTATCTTCTTGGTTTCTCGTGGACACATCAGTGGTTTCGGTCAACGCCAGATTTTAGCTTCACGTGGACAATGTGTGTCAACTCCAACCCAAATACTGCAAGGTCTGACAAGTTTTAAGGGAACACTTGATCAGAAGTTACAACTGGAATTCCGGCAGCACGTCAGCAGGTGGTGCCGCCAGTCCGACCGGCAACCGAGTTTCTTCCTATGGGAGCCCATGAACAGGGTTTATTTACCCCAGGAGCTCTCCAAGCTGGCGTTATGTTACTGAACTAATGTGGGACAAAGAGTTCTCCAATAGTCTTCAAAATTCATTTTAACTCAGATGTCCTTTGACATTCATTTTAACCCTGATCAGTTGGTTACATACATTTATAATGTCGCAGAAAATAGACATTTATAACACTCCATTTATGCTCAAAACTGCTGGAATTGAACAGTGTGCTGCGCTTTGTGTAGGTAACCTTGTATCACATCTGGCTTAAATTCATCCCTAACTAGAGAACCAGTGTGTATCATGGGGTGTTAATTGCTTACCCATTTACGGGTGGTTTTGACAACCCTGGCACTGCCTGTTTGGGGACACTCAGATGAACGCAGAGTTCCATCCAAAGCACCTGCAAGATGTTTTGCTGTACCACAAGAAAGAACAGTTGCGGGTAAGTCACAAGCTGCAACTCCCCCATTCTAAATCTGAGCTGAAAATTAATCAGTTAATCCATAAAAGAAGTGCAAGCAGAAAGTTGGGGAATTGGTAGGGCAGCCCTGGCTTCTAGGCCGTGTGTAGGGTATGGATATATATGTAGTAACGTCTCCACTTACGGACCTGATTGTCCTGTGTAAGGCCTCAGCAGTTTATGTCCAGCAGGACAAATCTCGGGAAGTCAAACGCTGCAAGTGTGTTACTGCTTAAAAGTGCTCAGTGATGCTGAGAGGGAGGGAAGAGGCAGCGCAGGCCAACCGGGGGTCTGCCACCGCCGAGCGGTCCCGGAGCCGTGCCAGTCTGTAGCCACCGGTGCGGGACGGGGACACGGGAACTGCCGGCCCCAGCGGGCGCCGCGGCATCGATCGCTCGGCACTCGCGGAAGGCGCCGCATCGACGGCTCGGCGGTCGCGGGTGGCCCTGCGCGGCGGTCCCAAGAGCTCCGGCATGGCCGTGTTCATCAACTTCGAGGATGAGGAGGAGGTGCGGGGGTATCTGGAGAACATACACATCGAGTACAGCTACCAGTGCTTCAAGGAGAAGGACCCGGACGGTAAGCGGCACCGCCGGGAGCCCCGGCCCGCACCCCCGGGCTGGCGGCAGCCTCAACCCCCTCTCCGGTGCCTTGCAGGCTGCCAGCGGCTCGCCGACTATCTGGACGCCGTGAAGAAGGACTTTGTGGCGGCGGGGCGGGTGCTGCGCGACAACTGCGAGGCGTACGGGCACAGCGAGAGCTGCTACAAGCTGGGCGCTTACCAGGCCATCGGCAAAGGTGGGCTCGGGTCCGCCTCCCCGGCCTTCATTCGCCCCCGGTGGCGGCGCAGTGCTGCGGGATCGCGGTTCCTCATCCGCGGCACGGAGGACGTCGTCCGTAGTGGTCCTGAGTGCGGGCCCCGGTGCGTGATTGATGGCTATGGGGAAACTGTTTTCCCTTTTGTAAAGGTGCTGAGCACCTGCATTTCCTCCTGACCTTGAAAGAGGAGCTGACCACTCCTGCTTCGTTTAATGGCCACATAAAATGGGGGAAGGGTGGAAAACTTTAAATTGCTTCCTTCTGAAGAATCAGCTTTAGGTTAACCACGTGTATTATGTTTGCATAAGTGGTAAGTGTATCTGAATTTTGCCCTGTGTCCTGTTCTTTAAATCTGAATTTCTTCTCTCTTCTGGCTGTTCTTCTTTTAGAGAAAGTAAGGAATAAATAAACTCGTAGACTGGCAACACTGCTTAAAAGTCCACATACTATAAGCAGGCCCCAATTCTGCCCAAAATGTATCTGCTGGTGCAGTAATGGGAAGCAATTTGACTAGTGAAGCTTCTTCCAAATGACAATACTAACATGGAATATGTTATTTTTACTACAGTTCAAAAGTAATAACAGTCTCAGTGTGTGTGTTGGTATACTGGCAAAAGACTACTTTGCCTAGTATAGGCTAGTAAGAAAATCATAGATGTAGTAACAGAGTGGTTTGGAAGCTTTGGGAGGGCTTGTTTGTTTGCATAAGCTGTTGTGATACTGGGGAGTGGAGGAGGGTTTCCTAACTTAAAAGGCATGAGCAAAACCTTTGAGACTGAGACAGTAATAGTGTCTTTGAAGTCCTAAATTTTGACTGTAGCATCTCAAGCAAGGGATGCTGTTCCTCCCAGAGAGCACTGGGAAGCTTGCTGCAAAGCATAGAGCACCCATCTGGTTTAGGTGTCCTTACTGTACTCTTTTGGTTTCTTGGCCTATAGGTGGATTCAAACCAGATTTGAAAGCTGCCTACAAGTCTTTTATGAAGTCATGCGAGAAAGGTGGGAAGAAGTCAGTAAATGCCTGTCACAGCGTTGGGCTGTTGGCCCATGATGGGAGAGTAAATGGTGATAAATCTGACCCCATTGTTGCTAGAGACTATTACACAAAAGCCTGCGATGGCAACTTTGCTCCTAGCTGCTTCAACCTCAGTGTAATATACCTCCAAGGAGCACCTGGGATCCCCAAGGACATGAACCATGCTTTGAAGTACTCACTGAAAGGGTGTGAGCTGGGTCATCCGTGGGCTTGTGCCAATGCCAGTCGAATGTACAAACTGGGAGATGGCACTGAGAAGAATGATGCTAAGGCAGAGGATTTGAAAAACAGGGCAAAACAGTTGCATAAAGAGCAGAAAGAAGCCTCAAGTTCTATAACGTTTGGGGAATAAAATGGTCAGCTGCAGTTACAGTTTTAAATGGCAAGTGAAACTTGTTAAATTGTGAACACAGTCTTCACTTAAATAAATATCCTGTATTTGGATATGCAAATAAAGTTGTATTTTTGCAGATGCAACATACGACTGTTGTGCCTTCCTAAGTTTCTGAATACACAAGTTCTCAACTGTATTACTTGGATCCTTCCTCTTCTTTAAGGAAGCCAACAACTCTGGCCTTTTGTAATGTTATCCCCATGATTTCAAATACAAAAGGCACTCTCTCATGTCTAGTGCTTTGATATAGAGGATTGTGTTTGGACCATTTTTAAAACACATACACACACACACACAAATGACAGTTGCAAAGTAATCCCAGCTTGGACAGTCAGAACTGTGTGATCTCTTACAAGCAGCTGTGGAACTCTGATAGCTCTGGAGACCTGCTCTAGGGCTGCTTTGTACCAGTGTGGTTTGAGAACCTTGAGTGGGCTTATTTACTGCAAGGGAAATTTGTTATCCTCAGGCTGTATTTAGACTTGCTGATTTACTTTGTTGTCCTACCAGCAGAATTACACTTGTAACTCGGAGGGAAAGAGAAGACTTATTAGAGGCAGCAATGGTAATTTGGTATCTTACTGATTATTAGATTATGTTTAATGTCATCATTTCGTCTGAGAAGTTTAGATTTCTCAATTTGGTCTGTAAAGTTCACGGGCTGTTAGTGTAATTATTCCATTAGTGCAAATGTTTATTTGATTGTAAATCCATGTTACAGAATTACTGGATATAATTTGATTTCTAAATAATTAAGCATTCCACTGAAGGCATGCCAAATTTTTATGTCCAAGTGAAAAATGCCATTGCACACCAAGTCTGGTGTAGGTGAACTCCTAAACATCCCGATGTGGGAAGTGGTACTCCTGTACAAATAGTGGATTTATTTCTCCTCCAAGGAGCACACAATAGTGAACATGGCAGCATGTTTTCTGCTACCTACTGTTTGAAAAATGCAGAACATGGCAGATTTACACAAAAAGCTGCTGGCTTTTTCTTCCTCCTCTTTAGCTGTGGCATAAACGTTGAAGGCCCAGAACTTACTAATATGTGCAGGAGTAATTCTGTTGAGTGCAGTGAGATGGTTCCTGTATGAGAGCTGATGGCTTGATATTTACAAGAACTCAGATTCCTAAACACTCTAGATTTGACATTCCCAGACCAAATAGTTGTTGTTTAAGTTCTTAGTTCTTTCAAAGCTGTTCTTAAACATCTTTGTCACTAAAGCTTCACTATACTGAGAAAGCTGTAGTGTCTTATTGATTCATTCAACTCTGCTGTCACTCTTCAAGGCAATATCAACAAAGCTCACTACCAGTGTCTTGGATTGAAATACTTGTTTTAAAAGAACTGAGGTTTACATTTACAGTGGATTTTGGATAAGTAAGGGTATCAATCAATCAATCAATCAATCATCAAAAGATGCAAACTGCAAGGAAGACTGGAGGATTAATCCAGTGTACGAGCAAACCTTCATTCTGTGATTTGTTTGGTTTGTATGTGACAGCTTCAAGAGAAACAAGTGAAAGAATGTTCTTGCATGTATTCTACTTCAGATGTATTGAACAGTGTCAGCAGCCAGTTTCATGATGGTAGAATGGTTTGGGTTAGAAGGACCCTTGAAAATCACCCAACCCAACCTGAACTGCTTTCACGTGATGTTTAAGGCTCACCACTTCACTTTAAAACCAAGCTTACTTTAATCTCTCTAAACACTCGTACTTCACTTGTACTGTCAGCTTTTTTAGCTGTGAGAAGTCCACCCAGGCAGCAGGTTGTTCTGGACAGTGCCTCTTGCTGTCTGCAATGATGCCAGGTCCAGGGGGAGCATGATGCTTTAGGCCTTGAAAGTGTGAAGTTTAGATCTAGAAACATTTAAGTCATGTTCAGATGATGCCAAACCCAAAACAGTAATGAGCCTGCATGGCAATATGTACATAGAAACATCTTTGCTTATAAATCTTGCAAATGAAATAGGTAGGAGATACAAAGGCAGGAGAGAAAGGAATTAATTGGCTCTGCTGGGCAGATAACCTACAGGGGCAGAGTTTAAGTGAGCTGCTTGGGCTTGTGGAGAAAATAAGAGAGATAGGAACTGGCCTAGATCTACTGAGTTACAGATACAGTACCTAGGGCCAGATTCCCTTTCAGACAAGGCAGGCACACAGGTTTTAAATACCTTTACCCTGAATGTTGTTTTTAGCATCTTGCCAAGTGTGTATGACTGCCCTGTGTACCTGACTGTTTTAGGATCACATGGTGATCTCCCCTTACTCAGTTACACACAAATTGATTTACCTGGCTGCCAGCTTCTGAAACATTATGTTCTATTGCTTATAATGCAGATTTGGGGAACGAGTTGCTAACTGATGAGATTTTGGGCTCAAATCCATAGCTTCTGTAGGTACAAGCTAACCATATATTTTGAAACTGCTAAGTAAGTAAGGCAATATATGTATATGTTTTTATGCACTGCAATATATGTGTATGTATTTATGCACTGACAAGATCCTTTATCATTCTAGTGTGTAAAAATGTATGCAAAGTACCACTGATTTAGAACATGAATGCTCTGGCTGTGGTCTGGGTAAAGGTACAAACGTACTACTGAAGTAAGTTAAGTGGGAGAAAAACCCCACACTCATTTGGCTCTTGTCACCGTTGCATTGTCAGAATCTCACTGCATGCTGTCTCAGGCAGAGCATGTAAGAATTAAAGCAGTTCTTCCAACTTAGCCACACTTTTAACAGCCTCCTTGGAGAAGGCATGCTTGCTGCTGGAATAAAAACCCCAGTTGCACCGTGTAACGAGAGGTGGCAGTATAGGAAAAACATTCTTGCATACAGTGGGTGTCAGGCTCTTTTTTTCAGCAGCCTGGAAAAAGCCCAGCAGTGGTGACAAAAGCGAGATTATTTCTGTTCCCACAGTTAATATTTTGTGGCAGTTTGAGAAGATGGAGCTCTTTTAGAGAAATTCACTTTGCCTGATTCTTTGCTAGATCCTATTCTGGGCATTTGTTTCACTGGGGAAGGTAAGAAAATGCTGCCTCTGTAGAGTGTGACAGTCTAATAGTAAAGCAGTTTGGAAGCCATGTGTTCAGAAGCCAGCAGTTACAGGTGGCTCAAAGTATCAAGAATTGGGTGACATTTGCAGCCCTGATCTTTCCAGTCTTGTAATGCTCCCTGCCTCTAAGTGGCCTGTTCAGTTCCTCATCCAAACCTGCCTCCCCAGAGCAGGCTTCCTCCCACTGGGAATAACACTTGTCAATGATCCCCATGGGAACCTGCAGTCTACACAACGGGTGCCTGGGAACATCCTCCATACAAGTAACACACGTTGCAAGTAAGTAAAGCCACGCATAAAGTGCATGTTATGGGGAGGCTTCTTCATAGCACTTGAGAAGTCAGAGACTCGCAGAGTTTTACTAAATTGAACTCTTTTCATGAAAGCTGCCATGTGTTAGTACAGAAAAGTTTATGAAGTGTCACCCAGTTTGGTGCCACCTGTTGAAAAGGCAAACCCAAATTAAGGAAGGTTCTTTAGTTACACTAAACCACCATCAAAACCAGTTTAAAGTGTTTTCAGGTTGACTCTGACAGTTTGCTGCCTGTTGCAGACATACCTATATATCTTTTACACTGATACCAGTGATGCTGTAACCAGAGCATTAGATGGGTGAGGCCCTCTTTTGACTCTTTTCCATCCAAAGTGACAAAGCATCAGAAAAAAAGATCAGCCAGTCTCATTTGAGGGTATTATAAATGATATGTGGTTAATGCAGTCTTTAGCTGAGACTATGGACTCTACTAATAGCTGTAGATTCTCAACCTAGAGATTATGTTCAGGGGATGTAATCACAATCCGTTAAGAGGTGAACATTTTACTGCAGATCTTGGCTTAAAACCACCTTATTCTGATATCATGAAGGTATTACCAAAAGGCTGATATCTTCCTGCTCTTTCTTTTAAAAGGCTAAATTTCCTCTTGGGAAGAAAATTGTTCCTCTGAGGTCAGAAGGAAGGAGTGATTGATACCTGATCATAATAGCCTACTTGAAAAAATGGAAGACCTCTTGATCTCTTCAGGATCAGTGAACTGTCTAAGAAATAAAGGAGTTTATCCCAGCTTCACAGCCCCTAAACCACTGTGTGCTTTCTCTTTCATTTGTGTTGATCTAAGCATACAGCTAACCTCCTTTAATAAAGCAGCAGTATGCTTCAGAAGGCATGGTGAACAACTCTAATTAATTAAATAGACTTAGGAATACATGGCTTTAAATGATGAAAGCATTCACTGCAGGATGCTTCCTGCAGCTGTGAGAAGATGGCCAGTGGAGTGCTGGTTTTATACTGAGATGTAAAGAACACTGGCACCACATCATGTTGTGTCATTAAGTATCATTTGGATTAATTCTGGACAAAAGATGCTGTTGGGTTGCATGCTGCATGACGTTGTAGAAACAGAAAACCAGACTTGTTCTGGTGGTTCTGTTTCTGTGTTATATTGCAATAAAAGCAGTTTGCAGCTTGCTTACGTTTTACTCAGCTGTCAGTAACAACTCCTCTCTGCAATGTATGTGTGAAGGTAGTTCTGTAGCTGTACATGCACCCACATGGACCATCTGGGAGACTTTGTGTGTGTGATCACCACACCAAGAAAACAAAGTAGTGTTCCTTGTTAGAGAACAAATGTTTTGTTCAGTGAGGGAAGATATTCATTCTGTTGGCAGTTTTTCTACTTCATCATGTGAGAGGAGAACTCTCACAGGTAGTTCTTCTCCTCCTTTGGTAGATGGAGAAGGAAGAATTCTTCCTTCCATTGTGCTTCCCAGCATCTCATCTTCTAGACCTCACAATGATACAGTTCTGCTCATGGTTGGACAAGAAGCAAGAAGGCAGAGGGAGGAAAAGGATTTAGGCACAGCGAAAGCCAGATTAGAGAATAAGAAGAATATCCAGCTGTATTATTGCCATAATCTGCACTGGGGTAACATCCAGTGGTTCCATTCAGGTCCTGGTATTAGGCCATTTGTGTGCACCCCTTGATTGACACCCCCAGTCTAGAGACCCCCAACCTAAGTTTCAGGACTGTACAAAGTCCCTAGTACATATTTCAGTACCAAACCACAGTATCCTGCTCTGGTTTTCCAGACACTATCAACAACATGGCCCAGAATCCTCACAAAACAGATTTGTCCAGGACTCTTCAGACTTTAATGATCAATTCTGTGCCAAATTTTCAATGTCTAATTTCATTTGGCATATCTGTAGCCTCCCAATGCTTTCATTTTTCAGTATCCACACTTGTAGCAAACACAATCACCACAAATTACACTAATTTCAGACTAAATCACATATTTATAATTTGGTGTTATTGCCTTCTACTCTAACCTAGTTACAATGGTTACTAGTTACCAATGGTATATTTGTTCCAAATATGATGTTTTCAACTTCTTCCATATACACTTTGTTCTACAGTCTTCTTTGTCATATGGTCATATGTTTTTGTGATACAGTCTTTTCTCGGAATCCTTTTTCCCCCTAGACCAACAAGTAAGAAATTTGTGTGAGATGGAATTCTAAAATCAGGGCCACTTTGGAGTGATGATTTCAGATGAGGATTTGTGAGCAGCGTAATGGTAATGCATACATACGCTCCAGTTCATGAGTATGGTGGGAGTTCTCTGTCGGATTTCATTCAGTCTAAGCAACACCGAAACATGGTGCTTTAAACATACCCTGGAGAATTCTTCTTAGCAACTGAGAGACTTCTAGTAAAACAATAGAAAGATGAAACCCCTGCATGTTTATACGGCACTTGTCACCTGCAGCATTTTAGTGCACCTCATCCAGGGAGTCACAAGAAACAGAGCTGCTTTTCAGCTCAGAGAGCCATTACACAGGGAGTTGGGGTAAGGAAACCATCAAAGAAAAATGTTAACTGACCATGATTTCAGTAATTTCATAACTTGAAGATGAGGCTAATCTGAATTTATGTCACAAGTTCCTTATCCTGACAGTCCTGGTCTGAGCAGTTAACTGCTACAAAAAGCACTGGAAAGAAGTGAGCTGGTTTCCTTCCAGGTCTGGGGCAGCTGGAAGCACACAGTGTTCCTATAATGCTTCCTGGCCAGGAAACTCTCATTGCTTTGCAACAACCTTTTCTGCAAACTCCTGGGAAAGAAACCTATATTATCTCTATAGCTCAGGAAAAAAGGACAAGGCACTGAATAACTGTTGATGTAAGTAGGAGCCCAAACTGATTATTCTCCAAATGATATTTAGCATGGCAAAGACTTGTCAATGCTTTACAAGCCAAAAACCACTAAAATGGGAAACTGGCCTTTGAATGTTATTCTGATAATGTTTATGGAGTATTATTCCAGAAAGATGCAATAGCCACCTCAGCACAAGTGTTACTAATAACCATTGAAGAGAAGATAAGAAGCTGTGACACTGCCAACACTGCAAGCAGTCTTGCAGTGTTACCTTCAGGGAAATTCTCTTGTCTGCCTTCTTAAGTGGAAGGTTTTCTCTATGGCATTGTTTTGCTTTTTTTGTGCTTGGTACAAAGAAAGTAGATATTATTTTACTTGTCAGGTAGGCTGAGAGAGTGATGCTGGCTGTCACAGGGACCCAAACCTGCCTCAGAGTGGCGGCTCACACTCCATGGTGTTTATGATGAATAGACACTGGTCCTCAGAGACATTATACATAATTTGAGGTTAAAAGATTCAGATCTTTTTGAATCTCTGAACATCTTCTAAGTTCTTTTCTGCTGGGTTTTGTGAGTTTTACATGTTCCTTGGAACCCAGGGACTGACACAGTTACAAAAGCATCAGAATGTGTGAACAAATATTAAATGCAAGCGATGGTTTCTATAGGAGCAGCACAAAGGTTTTGGTACAGCAAAGAGTAAAAACTTCCCACAGATAGGTAACAAAAATGTCTCTGCACTGTACTTGCCTTTGTAATTCCTGTTTTTTGTGTATTACAGGATGAAATGACAATGTGTGGTATATGCTGGATGTTCTTTTTTTGCCCCCACAACAGATGATGGACATCTCCAGATCACACTATCACACTGCAGTAACGATGCTGATCCAGTGATGGTTTAAACTGCAACACAAATTAAAAGCTATTTAATATAGTTAGAATCATAGAGTCATAGAATAGTTAGGGTTGAAAAGGACCTTAAGATCATCTAGTTCCAACCCCCTGCCATGGGCAGGGACACCTCACACTAAACCATGTCACCCAAGGCTTCATCCAACCTGGCCTTGAACACTGCCAGGGATGGAGCATTCACAACCTCCCTGAGCAACCCATTCCAGTACCTCACCACCCTAACAGTAAAGAATTTCTTCCTTAGATCCAATCTAAACTTCCCCTGTTTAACTTTTAACCCGTTACCCCTTGTCCTGTCACTACAGTCCCTAATGAGGAGTCCCCTCCCCAGCACCCTTATAGGCCCCCTTCAGATACTGGAAGGCTGCTATGAATGATAAACAATATAAATGATAGCAGATAGGTGATACCTAATGATCAGTTTTAATTCTCTATGAACTTTCCTAATCTAACTTTCCTAATCTAATGCCATTCTCCTCTGTGTGTTAAACTAAAATCAGAATGTATTCTGTTATGCAGTACCTGTATGGTCCCTAGTGATTTTTAGATAAGAATGTAAAACATTCCATCCTTTCAAATGCAGAATGATTTTGCCTTAGACATTGCGCAGTTAACAAGCTGCAACCTAAGGCTATATTTATACCACAGCAGAGCCCCAGAGACCCTTTATATATGCTATTTATTTTCTTCACTATAATCTTTGGGGAACAATTTCAAGAAAGGGTTTTGATCTATGATTTGAATGAATAACCTCCACCTGATCTCAATAGATATTTTCCTTCAGCGTTTTGCAGTACTGAGCCAGAATACTTGCTGTCATCCCACAGGCAGATACATGGATGAGAACTTTGAGCCAAACTGTAGATATTTTATATCTTACAAGCACCAGTCGAAACGTTACCCTCTGAGAACCCAAGGGGAGGTCCTCTGCCAGGGTGCAATGCCAGCATCACACATTCAACTTGGGGTAATGGCATACAGAGGCAAGCGAAGACATGTGGCACTCAGGAGCCTACTGCTGCCACTGCTGAAGAGCAGCAAGCTTCAGGCTGCTTCACTTAGTGCTCTTCAAAGGCATTAATGTTGCCTGGGGATATACATATGGTGACAGAAAGTAAGTTAGTAACTTCTTTTGATAAGTTTAAGGATGAAAGAACAAGGCTTTTTGATTCAGTTCCTGTACCCCGGGCTGGATCAGAGGTATTGTGAGATGGGGAAACAGATATAACCTTGAAAATGGATTACATTGAACCTTCATACTGGAAATGTTCCTTTCAGAAAGGTCCTTGTGCAATTTGGGATATTTCTCTGCTTTTGTCATAACACTGCAAATTGATGAGATGAGCATGTGGAGAAGAATTGACTGAGTACTCTCGGTGTTTGGCAGCTTTAAGTAATAAGTGACAAACATAAACGCTGTTTCTTGTTAGAAATTGCTATGTGCAATCTAACTCAACCTATGAATACAGCTGAAACCAAAGGGACCCTGCACACATTCTGCAGCACATCGAGCTGGCATCCCTCAGCTGGGACCTATGCAATTGTTTCCAAGGGCTTGCTGGAGTGTAACTGAGCTTGGCCCAGACACTTCAAGATCATTCATAGCAGAGCTGTTGAAGAAATACTAGAGTGTCTGAAAGGAAGGGTGAGCTTACAATAAAAATGAGCCCGAATAGATTGTATAGCAGAGGAATTATTTCTAGCTAAAACTTGCCTGTTTTTATACAAAATAAAAACTACAGATTAATTAATTCAAAATGAATTCTACATTTTCTTATTGCTCAATAGGTAAAATAAAAGAACATGTAATTAAATTTGTCCCTTGAAGCACCTCCTTATCCCAGGAATGTATCGTATCAAACTGCTTTCTTCCCCGATGTCTCCAGAGTGCACCAAGAGCTGCAGTAACACCATGTGCAACAAAAGCCTGCTGGGACTCCTTAGAGATGCTCAGACTACCTTGTTTAGCCCTGGAGTTAAATAGATGATGATTTCTAGAGCTTGATCTATGTGTGTCCCTCAAGGAAGTCATCACATCCAAAGACTATTTTGTTCATTTAACAAAGGAGCCAGATCCAGATCATAGCATGTTCAGATCAGATTTTTCTTGGAATATAATTGCAAGTCAGATTAAATTAGCTCTTAGATATCTGCAAAGTGTCTGGACAACCTGAAACAGAAATCATTCACAAGTTCAAGACCTCCTCTCATGAAACTCCCAGTAGGAATATGCTCTTATGGCACCAACACATGGCTGTTAATGTGCATGTATTAAATAAGTGCCTGTACAGAGTTTAAGCCCCTGGGGAGCAGAGGCTGGGACAGAAACACAGCCTTTCACCATAGGCCTCTTCACTTTCTACCTGCAGCCAGGGCTGAGCCAGTGGGTAGGTGCACACACATGCACAAAGGTCTGGGTTTTGGAAACTGAGCAAGTTTTTTAGGTCAGACCCAGCTGTGCCTTTATTTGATTGGATTGCAAGAGCTGTTTGAAGCTTTCCCAGAACCCATTAAAGGCTGAAGAGTGCCCCAGCACTTTAGATTGCGGCTGTCTAAGCACTCAGAATGGAGAAAAGATTAGAGCTAGCCATCTGTATTTAACCCCTCCACCCATAACCCCACAACAAAACCCAAATGTTCTCATGATCTGGCGAGCCTTTTGTGTGCTGGCCTCTCCACAGCTGTGTTTTTCTTATTTTCCTGTGGGAAGACTGTTCCCTTGGCTACCAGTGCTGGCCTCTAATGGTTGGCATTTGGGCACTTGGCACTAATGGGATGAAAACATTGCTGTGTTTTTCTTTCATTCCTGCAGGAGCACAGGGAACACAACTGGATGGGTTTCCAACAGGCAACAGCTCCAGGTGATACCACTGCATTTACCCTGGTGCCCCTTTCTAGGTGCTGCTCCGGTACAGCTCTGCTGGCCACTGCCTTGTCAGATAAGTGCTAATGGGTGGTGAGGTTTGAGGCTTGTTTCTTTGCCCTCCTGCAGAAGAGATAGCACACACTGCCTCCAGCTGCTCCAGCCAGATAACTTCTCTTTAGCCACATGCCTCACCAGCAGTACTACATCACAGCTACTCTCACATTAACAGAAGGGGCAAGTCACAGCACACACAGCTAATGCCTCAGAGCTGTAATCTGTTTCTTTATCTTTCTGGCTTTCTGTATGAAGGACATTGGTGCTTTCGCATTAGAGCAATGCGCAGAGCCTTGTCTCCTCTCCAGACCTCAAGGTCTGACCTTCATTTGCCATCAAGCGCTCCATGAAACTGTTTCATTAAAGCCTCCACACAGTGACCTTTGCACAATAACCTGCTCTCTGTAGTCCCACCATATGCTGAGGATGCTCACATTTATATTACTGTTATGCTGAGGGAATCAAATACATCTTTTTCTCTACTTTAGTGTCTGGATCAAACTAATGTCCTTCTTCCGTAGTCAGGAAACACAACAAAGGGACCGTGATTCAGAGGGCAAGGTGAGGCTTGCAATCTCTATGGAAACTGGGGACCAGTCTAATGACAGGGCACCAGAAGAAGCAAGAACACAGGTCCAGATGAACAGAAACCATCAGATCACAGACAAAAGTTGAGAAAATGAGGCAATCAGTGTGGTGAGTGGACAAAGAGTTGTACGCTGCGTAGCTGGAACCTGGGAAGGACTTGTGATTTGTAATCACCAACTCCTGTGGCACAGTAAAGCAAATACTGACACCACTAATCCATATTGGGAGAAAAAAAGGAAGATACAAGGACAGAAAGGCTACGCTGTTTTTATATTCCCCCTCTTCCCCTACCCCCCATATTTTCTGTATGGTTATAGCAGATGAAAATAGGAGCAACTCTGATAATTCAGGGATGTGCCTGGTGCACATGCTGATCAATCCCATCTTTGTAAGCAGGGCTGCTGGCTTTGCCCACCAGAAAGCCTGGGGAGGAGGCACATAGGGAGGCATCGGTGCAGGAGCTGCATTCAGGGTTTAGCTGTTTCCCAGGAATTTGCACTGCTCCTGCCTATGCAAGAGCACAGAGAAGGTGATGAGCAGCCTGTATGACCTGCTTTGCATTTCTTGGGGAGATGTGAGGGCTGAAACCTCTCTTTTCAGAGGCCAAAGAGGTTAAACTGTAGGGTCTTTCTGCATAAAGTAGTGTTGGAGTTCACCTTCACTTTGGCAGCCGTGAGCCATGACCAAAGAACTGCTCTGAATCCAAGCGCATGGAAGTGCTGGGGGTCCAAGGAGTAGGTCCATTGAGTCAGGCACCCATCCCAGACTGTGACAGCTCATATTTTCCTAATAAACAAATTGAACTCTCCCTTTTATTTCTCCAAAGCCTCTCTCTGTCTCTTTTGCACATGTAGCTGTTTCCCAGGGGTCCAATCCCCTGTGATCACCCATGACCTGGGGCTCTGCTCTTCCTGGTTTGTCCAAGAGGCACCAGTTTCAGTCATGCCCCATCCTTGTTCAGGGCACAGCACTGCACATTCACATCAGGCACTGCTCTCCAGCACATCAGCCAGTGTTCACCAGTTTTCTGCCCTGACAATATCATTGTTCCTAGATGCAAAAGTCATACTCCTCCTTCTTGCAGATGGCACAAGGTAATTTTGTATGAATGTTCTCCTGGCAAAATCAGATTTTACTGCAGTATGAGTGATATTAAAACGAACCACACTGGGACACTAATAGGCAAATTACTAATGTATGTGTTATATAGAAACCTGGGCAAAGTGAGCTAGAAGGAGCCTTGCAGTCTGTTTCTCTGTCTCAAGCCAGAATTACCTGTATTTATCATATCTGAAAGACATCTGCTTTGTCTAACCTCTACTGGAGGCTTCACAGTCGCCGTTGGCAATTTTATCCTGTGTTTACTGATCTTCCCAGCAGAAAACTCATTATTTCCTCTATGACCACAAATACAATTAATGAATGGAGAAAAAGGACAATATGCAAGCAAGCAAGAACAGCCCAGCAGCACAGATGAAGGAGTCCCAGCAATCTAAAGGCAGCCCAGATTGGTTCGAGTGTTTATTTAGTTCAAGTGGACTATAGCAGAGGTGAAGAACGATTCCTCAGGATCAGAAAAGGTACCTAGCAAAGGGTCAATCTAAAAATGCAGTTAATTGCAGCAGAAGAAAGAGGCAGAATAGATGAGAGTAGACTTTTGTACTAGAGATAAGGATTGGCCCAGATTTATTTTTCAACTGTGTCAAAGTTGAAGCTGCTCTTCATTTTTATTGTTAGTGCCATCATTGCAATTGATGCTAGAAATTAACTGCTTTATTTATTTGTTGGTATGAAAAAAGCTTTACTTAGAATCACAGAATGGTTTGGGTTGGAAAGGACCTTAAAGCTCATCCAGTTCCAACCCCCTGCCACAGGCAGGGACACCTTCCACTAGAGCAGCTTGCTCCAAGCCTCTGTGTCCAACCTGGCCTTGAACACTGCCAGGGATGGGGCAGCCACAGTTTCTCTGGGCACCCTGTGCCAGTGCCTCAGCACCCTCACAGGGAAGAGCTTCTGCCTAAGAGCTCATCTCAGTCTCCCCTCTGGCAGGTTAAAGCCATTCCCCTTGGCCTGTCCCTACAGGCCCTTGTCCCAAGCCCCTCTCCAGATTTCTTGTAGGCCCCCTTTAATATTGGAAGACTGTTACAAGGTCTCCCTTGAGCCTAACCTGCCATGTGATATGCTGCTAATTTCACACCTGTGCAAAGGCTGCACCAGAAATCCCACCCAGATGATTAATATCTGGACTTAGGAGACAGACAAATAGTGGAAACCTGCTACTCCCAGTTTCTGTCCCAGGACAGGTGCTATGGAGTGCATTACATCCTGATTTTATTTAAATCACTTCTATTTGAAAATGAAAGCTCTCCAATGGCTGTGGTCCAGTTCCACAGAATAGAGGGCCTGTGGCAGTGTTCATTGTTGGCACACAGAGCCCTGCTCTGTCACCTCCCTGGAAAGCACAGTTGAGAGGCCAAAGCTGCTGATCTGACCAAGCAGCCTGAGATGGTTTTTCAGCCATAACTTAATAAATGTGCCTCTCAATGCTTGTTTAATGAGATGGGCTAGAGAAGAATACATTGTCCTTTGCAAAGATGGCTTAATATATAATTTTTTCAGCCCAAAACTCCCATTTCAAAGAAATCAGAGGGAGCCAAGTGAGGACCATGTGAAAACAGAACTCACCCACCTGCCCAGCTCAGTAAAAAGACTCTTGGTGCAACCTGGTAACTTCAGCCCATTTCCTTTCAGGTGTCTCATTTCACAGAAGGCCTCAAACCCCTTTCACTTACAATTCTCTTAGATTTCTATGGGATAAAACATCAGATCCCATTTGCACATGCTGACATCTTTGCATTTAAACTGAGCTGCCCTTGCCAGGTCAGTGCTGCCATATCATCCTCCTGAGAACAGCTTCAGTCGTATGTAGAGCTGAATGAATATTCATTTCACCCCTATATCTCAGAGTTTATAATCCCAATAGCTGGCTTGGTAGCTCCAGCAAACACTAGGGAGGATTGCTAGAATCTCAGGACCTCCTAACCACCTTCTTTGGGACTCCCAGGTACAGTGGTGCCCCTAGACAGCGTCTCTGACCACAGGCTGCTCCCCACAGACAGGGGAGATCAATGGCCTCAGTCAGAGCATCATGGGTAGCAGACCATAGTTTCCATTTAGCTCACCATCATCATTTATTGATGGCAAGTAACAAATGCAGCTGAATGGAACAAAAAGCTGCGAAACCAGTTTATCATTGATTCAAAAGAGAAATCAATATGTTCATATATATCAAAGGGAGCAATCTCCATTAAAAAGCAAAGGGATAACTATGTTCTTTATACTTGCTAGGACCCTGTGCCTTTTAACATGTTTTAATCTCTGCCTTAAGCCTCTCTCTCAAAAGCTGGTGGGCTCATACAAGAGATCAGCCTCATGTGACCTCTGTAAACCCAAATTATCAGATCCCGCTGGGGAGGCACCTTCCCCAAAAGTACCTGGAGGAGCTGCATGGAAGGGAGAGATTTAGAATGATTTTTGCCTGTGAATGGTCCAGAGTGACCAGAAGATGCAGTGAGGTTCAATTTGACCATAGCAACATGTGCTTGTGTTTGCTCACTTAAGAAAATAAAATTACACTGATGGGGTTTGTGATTCCTCTAATTGCCAGGAGAATGAGTAGGGTCAGTCCAGATCAAATGAATGCTTTCAAGTGCAGTGTTTAGTGCAGGTGTTCTTGTTAAAAAGAAAATCACAAGAAACAGCATGCACCATTAACAGCCTCTTTGTCTTGTGATTGCTTGTGGTTTATTTTACTGACATGAACATTTATTGAGGCATCACTGCAAGTAATTTCACTGTTTTCCTTCGGGAACCAAAAAAACCCTACAAAGCTTTAAACAGCTGTGAGCAAAAACTCCATTAAAGAAGGCAGCAGACACTACAGGATCCTACAAGTGGCACATGCTGTCCTGTCTTTAGGAGGTCAGTGAGGGCTCATATGCATGGCTGTAGTCTCCCTCAGACTGATGCTCATTACAGAGCCTTTTTCTACAGCAAAATCCACTAACAGAAGAGAGCTACAACATCTGCTGCATCAGCTACATGAGGAAATGACACATTTATTACTGACAACAAGGAACTCCCAAAGTGGCTCCAGTCACAAACTTCATTTTGCACCTTAAAAGGCTGCAGTGGCTGGACTACAGGGCTAACAGCAAGTGTGGTTCAGAGAGGAACATTAACTAAGAGAAAGCACTTACCTAATACAAGCAGCAAAATCACCAGCAGAGACTCACTGCCAAGTTCACATGAGCTGGAAGCCACAGCTCTACAAAGCACAACTGCTGTTTCTCAAGGTACAAGATCCATGGCAGCCCTGAACAGATAAGAAGTGGAAATGTGTTAACTAAGGAATGTGAGGTGTATATTAAGGGAAGACTTGAAGAAGGCTGTTCTGCCTGCAATGTCAAAGTATTAATTGTACATTTACTAATATCTCCCCAGAGAAAAGACTGGGGAGGAAAATCTTGGGGTCTCATGTGGCTACTCCAGTGAACCTGAAGTATAAACATGGACTGATGGTCATAGCAGTGGGCATGGTCCTCAGTATCACTTTCAGCTTTGGAAATAGTTACTAGAATCTGCCTTCAGTTCCAAGTTACCTTATAGTTTGTAGTACTTTGGAAGAAATTCCTGAAACACTTGTTAAGGGCAGGGATAACTAACTACAGATGATGTGCTTTGTTTATTTTGACCTCTCTTTAAATTTGGTTCTTACATATCTGTACTTTGACAAGACACATCAGACTCACTGGTGTGCTGACAAAGCAGCTGGAGAGCTGCAAGATGTACAATGGCTTGTTGTGCAAGGCCAGGAGCCAGGAAATTTCTCCTGCTTGGCACGTGCTCGGCAATCCCCAAGAGCAGGGGCACAGGCTACCCACAATGCCTGTTGAAAACAGGCCAAGACCACATGTGGTGTCAACACAGCAGCTCCCATGGCAAGCAGCCTGCCCAGAAAGAAGGATTTGTACTTCTGAGAGCATCTCTCCCTCCACTGTCCTCCTGAAACACTTTCTGGTTTAGCTTGTCTGCCTTGTAGCTCTTATCTCCTTTCACACACTAGTAGATGCTGTCTTGGCAGAGATGTCACCAGGGTGTTTGGCCCTAAGGGCAGCAGTGCTTAATTGACTGATTGACTATTCACAAGCTAAACCACAAGATCCTACAGCACCACCCTCATACAGACAGGAGGCAAACTGACACAGTTACACTATACCTTAACTTGCAGAGCAGACATCACTAAGTATATAACCTCATTTTTCATTATATACTCTGTATACAAAAACATTACACCTAATTGAACAGGCTCTATCTAAAATCAATTGTCATTCCCTCCCTGCAAGCTCAGTGGAAGTCAAGATAAGCCCATCTGTCTTAATCCCTGAGACTAATGTTGCTTCCTCTCTTTCATTAACCTGAATTTATCCTGCTCTCCCTTGAATGGGAAATGCATCAACAGTGAAGTCGGAGTAGCGGAAATCAAAAACATCCATACCTGTATGCAGGCAGTAGGAGGCTTTTCAATTAAAAAAGGATTTTAAGAACATGTCTCTCTTTTGACAGGACAAATGCTTCTTTCAGAGAATAGGAGCTATTAAATTCATTCGTGTATTGTGTTTCTTCAAGGATAGTAATGCTATCAGACAATTAAATAATTTAATTGTTGAATGGATTAATTTCTGCTCTTTGGAATTAAATATATTCAATGTCACTAAAGAAGTACTGGAGAGCTTTCCAAAGGGTGGGTGAGAGAACAGCCAGTGCTTGTCATCTGGCCCTTTTATTCTTGCTCAGTTTAGGTTTAAAACACAAGTCCAAGGACCATGGTATGGGGACCTACACTTGACATAAAAGCAGCCCATGAAGTACTGAAGCAGGGCTGTCCATGGAGGAGAAGGAGGACTACTTCTGGAGAATGCAGAATGGCAAGGAAGCAATGCCAAACTCAGATAAGTGATTCCTATTCATTCTGTTACTAAGTCTTTACTATCTTTAATGCCTGTTGAAATAAAACATTTGGAAGAAAACTCTGCCCTGATGGTTTAACTTTCTCACTTTTTGGTTAAATTCTCAGGATGTTTTTGCTCCTCATTTGTCAAGTTCCCAGGAAGGCCAGAGGAAGGCAAGATTTAATATTCCTGTTACACCTAAAGGTAAATTGTAAGCAGAATTATAGACAACATGTACAAGCTATAAAAAGCTCAGAAAAGTACATCTGTGCATTTCTGTTTCCTTTCATATTGTCTTTCACCTTTCTGCTTCTATTTCCCTAAATAGAAAGATAATGGTATTAATCTATTATTGGGGCTCTTGTGAAGATACATCCGTTAATATTTTGGCAGCATAATGGAAGAAGTGCTAAGCATCATTATTGTTCTCTCCCTTTCTATTAGCACATCATGCACATCCTGAGTTGACCAGATAAACACAAAAAATAACTGTCCTCGGTATGAGGCAGAAAGGGAACATGGCACAAATGGAACACAGTGGCTAGAGAGCCACTATCTAAAAATGTTTGCTGTGGGTGATACCTGTGTCTAACAAAACAACCCACTCAGTTTCAAAGAGTTAAGTATAGTTCTTTACTCATTTGAGTAAATTCTGTCTGCAGCAAAGAAGCTCTGAGAATATGTCCAGATTAAATATGCTGCATGTTTCCATGTGAGTTGTGCTTTGGAAAACACGTACAGAACAAAACACAGGACATAGATGAGATCTGCAAAGGACCACTCAGGAGGTTTCCAGATTTTAGAATGCTAAACCTACCCACTGCTTCAGTTTAGATTCCTGTTTTGAGGAGCAGCCACTGTGGGAAGGGCCAGCCATGGAGGAGTGGAGGGACAGCCCTGCTCTAGATCTTTGTTCTGGGAAACGTCTTGTGCTGAGAGGAAAAACAGAAGGAGAAATTAAACTCAGAACAAAGACAAATTCCAGAAAGGAAGCCCAGAGGATCATGTCATGGCTGTGGATGGAAGAGCAGAGGTAAGCAGCAGCACAGCCTTTCAGAGGATGAGCCCTCCACCTCCCAGGTGCTAGCACAGAGTATGTAGATCCCCTCCCACCACGGCTCAGGAGCCCTCTGCTCTGAGAAAGCCACTCACTGCTCTGTATCCTGCCTTTTTTCCCATTACCAACAAAACAACCCTTCATTGCCTCAGGCTCTACTCACGGTGTGATCATTTACCTCTTCACCACAGCTCTCTAAAATGCAGCACCCTGACCTGGCAATGTTTTACACTGGAGCACATAAAGCCAATGCAGTGTAAAGTATCTCTCTTCGCTTAAAGCCAGACTTTGTCTTGGAGGAGTTTTGTCCTGAGCTGCAAAACTCTGAGCCTGGTTTGCAAGGAGAAGTTGCTGCTCTGCTCCCTGCAGCAGCTGAGAGCCATGCACACTGCTCAAGCTATACTGAAGCACATGGTAGGTGCTGCACAGCACTGAACTTTGCAACTGGCTCCATCTGTGCAACTGCTATAGTAACCAATCCCCATGTCCATGGGGTTCTTATGCAGGAATTTTGATTATCCCCAGTATTACTGGGACTTTTCATTTGTCCATCTCAAAGTCTTTTCATCTGGTCTATCCCGAAGCACAGCGGGTGGCTGTGTTTTTACATCTATCCAGAATACCTTGTCTTTTGCTTTTGGAACAGCTTACCTTCACTTACAAATTTGTCATTATGCAGCACAGTGTTGTTTTCCATCTGAAACTGGCATGAACAGAGCACAAGTACTCAAGCTGAAATAGTCTAACAGAAATAGGCTTTTCATACTGCATCACAGTAACTGCTGCACTTCTCTTACCAATATATATTACAGGGCCACAATCATAACCACTGCCTGCTCAGCCACGCATCAGTGCCCACCTGCGTATGTCAGCAAAGGTGCAAGGGAAGAAAGAGAACTTTGTGCAGAGGTTCTTGCAGTTGTAATCCCTAGTTTGGGAAACTGAAAACATGTATGGGACTAACACAAAGACATGAAACCTGATTTACTTTTTTTTCTTCCAGAAATAACAACCTCATAATAGTTTTCTGCTAGACATGGCTGTCAGTTGAAGGGAGGTGACTTCTATTCCTGCTTATGCAGATGGGAAGTTGAAGCACCCTTCTGTGGAAACCATAGCCATTTAAGAGGGGATTTACTCAAGGGACAAATCTCCCCATACCTGCAGGCTGGAGTGGCTGAGCTCTCTGCACAAGCAGCTCTTCCCTGTATCCCTCTGCATCACATGAGCCTCCTGTTCCACTCTTCCAGCTTCACACTGCTTTCTCACAGTGTGAATCTGCAGTGGAGGACTTGCAAAATGGTAATTCATGTCACTGACTGATGTTGAGATGTATCAGTTCCGTGGTGGTTTGTTGATCAAGGAGCATCTCCCAAGAAAACTGATTAAAACTGTGCAACCAGAGAAGGAATAAAGGTTATGGAAGAAAAACAACTTCTCACAGCACCTGGAATTTAGAGCTTTGGCCTCCCAGTCGGCCAGACTGACACCCTGGTTTACTAAGTTACAGTATTTTATTTATCACTGTCAAAAAGCCCAAGACTCCTCCTCACTCACCTTGAACCTATGGTTCTGGGTACTGCAGAGACCCAGTGAAGAGCTCATCCTGCATAAAACATTTGCCCTTTGAGCATGCCAAGACAGGACATCTCAGTGCTAAGGAAGGATGTGCCGTAAGAGAATGCTTGAAATGCAATGTGCCTGAACGTGCATACACCAGCTCTCCAGACAGGCTTTAAATAATATTGTTTCTCATGCATGGCATTCTCCAGCAAAAAGTCCTTTTGCCCATTATCAGATAAGCACAGTCATTACTTCAGGTAAGGGAAACATGAAAGGGATGCAAAAGACTCTGCTTCTTGGCATAAATGAGTTCCGATAAGGTAATAATTTCCTCTGAGTCTCCCAGGACTCTTCTCTGTGGTGGTCCTTAAAACTGGAGCTAATCCCACCCACCTTCAGAGCCAGACCTCTGGAGCACATGAAGAGCTGATCTCAGAGAGCACAGCAACTCCTGTGTCCCTGCTGAGATGTAATGGCAAGCTCCCTGCCTCAGCGCCGTGGTGCAGTAATTCTGCGCTTCTTAAAAACCATTAAAATCTCTGTAATGAGATGAAGTCTGGGAAAGTTTGGCTTTGTGTCTCCTCAGGACGCTTGGTGGAGCTGCCAGCTGGCAGCTGTGTGTGGCTGAACCACTGTAAACCTGCCTGCTCCAAGCCAGCACTGCTGGGCAAGCAGTCCGTGCAAGGCAGGGTGCAAGGCACTGGAGTCCTAGAGGAGGAAAAACACTCTTCAGAGTGTATGCAGGTGCACCAAGGGAAATACAAAATGTGCTATTCATGTGTGCAGAGGCCTGACAGCAAATTCGGTTTTGTTTCCCAATCTGCTACATATCTCTTACAAGATACTTATGTGATTTAAACCAGAGCTGTCAGGGAAGGGAAACCTCAATCCATCCCAGTCCTGGGTGAGAACAGCCAAGGTGCCTTCCCAGGTCTGCTCTTGCTTGAGCCTCTTGGACAAGTCCATATTAACCGCCCTCTGCCTCAAATTGACACTCCCACTGCTTCCTCCTCCATGTAATTGTCTTGTTACACAACACCAGATTTAGGATTATGATGGGATTGCATCATCAGGGAGGAGGAGATGCTGGACTGCGGAGCAGAAGCGGACATGCCCTTCAGAGCAATAAGGTTTTACAGTGATAGCCTGTTCCATTAGCTCAGATTTCATCACAACACGATTACCCTTGTTCATGAAGCTGCCTGGTTTAGATTAGGCTTCGTGTTAAACCCATGACCCGTTTTCATTCTGGGGCTTTAGAAAATTATTTGCATGCTTTAGATTTTGAATTATTGAAGGGTTTCTGGCTCCCAGGTCATGCTTCGAGTCAGAATTAATTCTTCAGGAAAGACAGACTCAATGCATTTTAAATGTAAAAGTCAAAACTGGCTGGGAAGAAAGCCCATGTCAGCTACCAATCTTATTCTGTGATATAACTCGACTGTGTACTAGAAAACACAAGCCAGATGTGTTTATTAATTACAGAGATTGTCTCTGTAGGTATAGCTGGCTACCTGACAGTTTAATTAACCCAGACACAGACATCTGTCATAAAGGGTATTGAACCATTTCTTGCTCTTGTTTGCATTTCAGGAATGTCCCATGGAAAGAGGAAGGATTCATGGCAAATGCTGTCCATTAATTTGCCTGATCTTTTTGTTTCAAGAGGAATAATCACCAGTGAGAAGCAGTGAAAGCTGCAGATGGTACATAAGGATAAATTTAATGTGCATCTATATAATAAAACATGAATTTGCTATGGACAAGAGCTAGTAAAAGAAACTCAGTGAAGCAGGGCAGTTTTGCTTTGATCAAGATGGTCAGAATCTGAGTGTCAGCAGACAAAATGTTCTTTCTTTGAGCAGACCATTACATTGCTTTTTACATGCTCTTTGCATTTCAGAGCCACTCCTTAAAGCAGCCTAAACTTGTGGGGTGTTCAAAACATTTCTGGATGAGAGACACTTCACAGGTACAGGATAATAGCAATTCTTACAAAGCAAGTTTCTATTGACTTTCCATGTTCCTAAGAAATTAATTGGGTTTCTTGTTCCTTCTCTTGTTTTTAGTATGTGTTTCAGTAATGAATAAATGGTTTAGTGCATTTCTTCCACTCAGACTAGGCAAAAAACAGTTAATCAATGCAATGTTTGAACCATATTCCGTGAAAACAGCCATCTGCAGGTTGTATGAATGTTTCAACCTTTCTGAGCCTCAGGCACCTTCTTATACAACACATTTTCATTACACTCTAAAATGCAGTGATGCCATCCCACAGCTCTGCGAGGATGTCACACACTGCTTGTGGTTTAAATGTTAAATACCTCTCCCCAGCTCCTCTCAGTTAGAGATGCACCCACAAACCAGAGCCCTCCTGGCACTGTGCAAATGTTTGATGGCTTTGTTGGAGAGTAGTAGGAGCGAGAGCATCATAGGGCAAAAATACCAGCAGCTTTCATGATGGGTAGTTTTGGATGCTTGTTTACTCACATCAGATATTATCATCATATAATGGATGTTTGCTTGTTGGGTTTTTTTTTGGCTGATTTCAGTGATATAGGATCAGTACAGCAGATTTATCAAAGTGTGAACTGATCTGCATTTCGTATCTTCCATAAACACTTGTGGGAACTGCGCGGGATGGACAATGTCTTTATGCATCTCTTTGCTTTTCAGTGTTTACCTATTGTTAATGGTAAACACATTGCAGTCTTGCTTTTTGGGATTCATCTCACATGCCTATAAATATCTGAAAGGTAGACCTTTGATCCAAGACAGACACCTGGGTCCTGTCCAATAGCAAATGGCAAGAACACATACTGCTACAGGGTGAAATATCTCTGCTGGGCCAGGATGAATTGCCAAGTGCAGGTTGCTGTTCATTATTTCCATTGGCTACAGGAGAAGCGTGGACAAATACCTGAAGCTGGCTAATTTTTCAATAGCTAAAATAAGGTGAGAGAATTCTGCCCTTTGCAGCTCTATCTGTTGTGTTTTGCTTTTAAAAGACCTGCTTGGTTTTACAAAACATAAGTGAGATTCTTGCTTTCAGGACAAAGCCAGGAAGACAAAAGCAACTTCCTTCCCCTGCTGGTACATTGTTATTCTTCCCCAGCCATCTACTACTGGGTTTTTAACCTCTTTCCTGCAAAGCACCAGGTAGTGGACACTCTGGATTGAAACGAACCTTCACATGGGATCAAGATGCAAATCCAACAGTTCTGACTGAAAGGAACACCAAATCATGCACAGGCACACTGCTGGAAAGTTGACAGTTGTCTATTCCTTGCCTTTCCTTAACTGCTAGCTTGAAAGAACATCTGCTGCTGCAGAAAGCCAGTGTAAAACCTGTGCTGAGCTGCTGTTTCCCTTGACTGGCTTTTGCTTTTGACAAGAGAAACACATGCAACCCCTTCCTCTATCTAATGCTCTATTTATGTGACAACCCATTAGCAACCCTTGACTAGAACTGCAAACTAAAAGGGGGCCCTATCAATTAATATCATTGCTATCAACTATGCAGTGAAGGAGAAACCCCCAAGTCTTTTAAAAATAAAAGACTACTTTACCAGTAGTTGTTAATGCCAATTAAGTTGTAGGACTCTCAGAGAAATCCACAATAGAAAACCACATGTTATAGTCCATACCAGATACTGGGAGAGACACTGCCTTTTACACCTATTTGCTGTGTTAGAACTATTGTGCTTGTACAACAGGATCTGAGTTGGGGGAAATGGTTTGGAGGTGGGTTTATTTACTAATGTAAACTTGAATTGGCCTACATTCGATTTTGGTTTGGGTTTTTTTAAACTAGAACACTGTATGATTCTATCTTATTGTCTCACTTGTATTTACTTCTTTCTGCCTGAAGACAAGTAGAGAGAGCTGAGGAGCACAGGAGGGGGACAGCACCACACCAGGGCAGTTCTTTGCTGGAAAGCAGTGACATTCAGACCTGCTCAAGTGTTTTACTGGCTCCCCAGTGAACAATGTGATTCAGAAAGTATTCCAAGAGGAAATGCAGGGAATTAAAAGACAGCTACACCAAGCAAACTTGTAGAAATTACTACAAAAATCTGAATCAGCAAGTCTGCGCACAAACATGGTTAAGCAGGACACCTGTCAGTGTAGCTCTTGTAGAGAGAAGATTCCTTACAGATCTGTGCAAGCTCCTGGGAGACATACCATGGCAAAACATTTAGTAATCATCCTCCCCAACGTCACTACTAACAGTTCAATGTGCTTTAGGACCAGGGAGCAGCACAGCAGGGAAGTGGTGCTAGAAACCAGTGGGGTCTGGTGGAAGGAAGGGAGGGAGGGACACACTGCTGCAACTGCTGCAAGCCTAGAGTCAAATGTAAGAAAGTGGTAAGATCAGGGGTCCCAAAATACACTGGGGGCAGAATTGTATAATGAAGTTACCACATGGACATGATGAAATCATATAAAGTCACTGAGATCATACTAAAGAAACTAGAACAATGAAATTAGCTCTTCAGGTTCTTCATGTGTTCTTCACTATCCATGTATCACCAAGGCTCATATGTGAAAGGATGTTTTTATTTGATGAGAATACATTTGTCAGCCAGCCTACTCCTCTGCTCCCTGGCAATTTTGGTTAATGGCATTTACACCTTTTCCTTGCTGGTGATGAATCCCAGCAAACCTAGAGAGCTCATGTATCAAGAGCCAGTGGCCTGGTGTATTTAGGGAGTAACCGGAGAGCACTTGTCAGTGGTAAGAGTGCATGAGGGAGTGGCACTACTCAGGCTTTACAACTGGATGCCTGCTCTTGTTGTCTTTTGGTACATCAGAATGGGACTTTCTCAGCCTTTTCATCAGTGCTGAAATGGAAAGATGGTCTCATTTGTTAATTGTCTGGGAAGAGATAAAGAACAACATTGCTATAGTTTTGTTGAACAATTTGGTTTTCATGATCTACATATCCATATTGCCAATCAATTCACATTCCCAGCTGTCCTTCACATTCCCCATGGATTTACCTCACTCCAATAATTCAGCATCTTTTAAAATCTGTCTTGAATGAACAATTTTTTTTCCTCAGCTGATTCTTATTGCTTGCAATCTGGAAGCCAGATATGACTTAGCACATCACTGATATCCCTCGACATTCTTCAGCTTTCATTTGGTCACTGGGGAACTCTTTAGTGGCTGAGTGTCAGGTTTTAATTACATGGCTTTACAGAAATATGACTCTATGAAAAACTGGTTTATTTCAGTGCTTTACCCCTCTGAGCCACATAAACAAAACTGGAAAACTGAACTGCTATTGGAAAAATAGTTATTGGGAGACAACTTATGTACAATGGCAGTTCACGGACTTTTTGTATGATGCAAAGATCACACGATGCCCAAACTTGCCCAAACATCAGACTATTAGGATCATATTCTGGAATTGTGCTGAGGGAGTTCTGATGACAATTTCTCTGATAATTGGGATGTATAATTACGTTATATTTCATTTAAAGAAAGCACCTAGCAAGATGAATTTGGACTCCAATCACATAAAGCAAGATGTTCAATTATGTTCAGGTATCTGGAGATGCAGGAAAGTGCTTAACTCATGTGCTTTAGTGGAGAAGTAGCCTACAGTCTGTTTTATAAATCTCACTGCAACTTCCTTAAGGCTGGTCCTTCTTTCTTTTCTTTTCTCCAGCTCTCAGCTCCCCCAGCCTGGGTTTCAGGCTGGCTGAGAGCCATACAGCTATGACAGCACAGTCCTGAAGATGAGCAAAGTGCAGACACCAGTACAGAGTCAGGCCTTCACTAAGCCACTGTTTGGAGATGATACTTTCCTAGCAAGCACAGTGAGATCATGTCTGCTCATAAAAAAGTGTAGGCAGACCATTAGATAGCAAGGTAACATCAATTACCCCTCCAAATTGCTGGCACACAGAGTGAAGCAGAGATTAAAAGCAAATCTGGCCTTAACACTGTTTATGAGTTGTGCTGTTCAGGGCTCAGCAAATGTTCTCATCCAGCAAACCCATGGGGAATCTACTTAGCCTGGCTATGAGGCCCAAAACCATAAATTATTGTACTAGAAATAAGTAGCAGTGAAAAACTTCAACATTATCTAATATTGTAGAGTTTTTTCTCCAAAGGAAACAGTTGCTACAGGAATGAAACAGCTCATGGATATATGATGGCAAACAGAACCTGGGCTACCAAGTACATACAGAAGATTTTAGTAAGCCAACCTAATGGGAGCTCCCTTTCATTTTCTCAGCCTGCTGTGCTGATTCCAGCTTCCAGCTATGGACTGTACTTCTTTGGAGTCCCTGAAGCACACTTCTGAACATGGAAGCTAGGTGGGAAACAGGGCATTGATTTTTATTGATCCCCCATCTACACCTTCGTCCTGGCTAGATGAATCCCTTGCTAGCAGTACCCCTGGGTATTTTCCAGAGGTGGTCCTGTACTGGAGGACACAAACAGGGCAGCAAATGCCATCCATCTTCCCTAGTACAAAAGAAGGACAAAACATTTTTCAGTTTCCTTAGGTGAACAGCACAGCACCTTGGTAATGAGTAGTTTGGGGATTTCTCATTCTGCCAGGTTTCATGAATACTACTGATGCTGAGGAATACTCCTGTGAATAGCTAAACACTGCTGTCGTTGTTTATCAGTGAACATTTTTAATCTAGTTAAGGAAGAGTGGATTTAAAAAAACAGTTTATAAAGCAGTACTGGGTAAAATACAAGTTTGCTTAAAACCCAAAAGGAACACAGGGGAAAACCATTATACATAGTATTAACTCGAAGAATTTGATCTTCAGACATCATTATTGTCTTTGCAAGGCATCCTTTAACATTTTAGTACTGTTAATGCCACTGTATTTGATCAGTTTGCATAGTAACAATTTTATGTTAACACACCAAACAGTTCTGCCCTCTAATGTTTCCTCCTAAGATTTTCTCCTAAGTCTATATTCACACAGGTACCTTCCTTAAATAGGAAAGTAACAACAACATAGTGGATTATCTCAAGCAAAACCAAGCTGGGCCCAGTTTTTACATGGATACAAACCTTTTCCCAGGTATTTTGCATTTTTATCTACACCAAGCTACCAATCACAAAAAGCAGCCTGAAGCCACCCTGAAAGTACAATTAGATGCTTACAAAAGCATGAGATTTTTAAGTAACTGCTTATGCCCTTGGGTTTTGGTGGGGGTTAAGATCCAAACATGCAGATTCACCAGCCCTCCCCACCAAAGAGCAAGCACTGTCCGTTCTTGTCTCCAGAAAAATGCTTGTTATAAATCTGGGATTAAAGCCAGGTGTGGTCACAAACAAATTTGGGAAGGTGAAGTAACTGTTATTTGCTGAAAGTAATTGCTTCCTGTTGTGATTACCACAGCAATTAATGTAATTCTCTATAATACTATAGGGAATAATAAAGTTACTGGAGAAGAACAGCAAACAAATCCCTTTGCCTGCCCTAGAAAACAGATTAGTAACAAACCTAGTTTGTTATATGGGCAGCAGGAGAGATGCTCTGTCCTTAGCATTTCACTTTTTTGCTTTTAAATGCTTGGCTTAGTCAAAGTTATGAGACACAATTAGGTTGTTGTCACTTAGCAACCATAACTGGGTTCAGGAGCAAAGCACTTTGGAACAGACAGTATCTGACTACTAAACATTACAGGGTATCCAGGACTATGCACTTCTGCTTAAAAATGGGAAGACTGGGATACGGGAAGACAATCAAAGTACTTTTTAGAAGTGTTCACATTCCATTTTTCAAACTACAAAAGTTGCTTTATCTTCCCTTGATTTCCCATGATCCCATCAATCATACACATGAGTTTTAGAAGAGACGTTTGAGACAGGAAGGACACAGGTAAGCACCTCAAGCTGTCTCAAGGCATTAGGTACACCAAATTAAACTGCAATGAAACAACTACATACTGCAGATGTCTCAGTGGACTTCTACTTCTGTATGTTTACATGTATCACTGTCATGGTCTAAATCCAGTCAGTAACTCAGAACTACGTGGTCACTCTCTCACTCCCCCTCTTCCTCCCACCCTGGCTCCCAGAGGGACAGGAGGGAGAATCGAAAGAATGTAACTCCCAGGAGTTGAGATAAGAACAGTTCAGTAACTAGTTCAGTAACTAAGGTATAACTAAGGTATAACACAAACCACTGCTGATACCACCAATAATAATAATGATAAGAGAAATAACAAGGGAAGAGAATACAATCACTCACCACCCACCGACCAATACCCAGCCCAACCCAAGCAGTGCACTAGCCCTTCTGGGTAACTGCCTCCAGTTTTACATCCTGGCCATGACATGCTGTGATATGGAATACCTCTCTGGCTAGTTTGGGTCAGGTGTCTTGTCTCTGCTTCCTCCTGGCTTTCCCTCCTCCCTGGCAGAGCATGAGACTCACAAAGTCCTTGGTCAGAGTAAACATTACTGAGCAGCGGCTAAAAACATCGGTGTTATCAGTGCTGTTCCCAGGCTGAAAGTCAAAACACAGCACTGCACCACCTACTAAGAAGGAGAAAAAATGACTGCTACTGCTGAAACCAGGTGCTTTCAAGTTTCACGCAGGTACTTAAGATGTCCTTTGATGAATAGGAACTCATGAATTAAAAGATTATTACTGTAATTCTCTATTTCTTGTAAATTATGGGACTTTGGTACTTCAATAGTGGTAGACACATTGGGGACAAAGATATTATTTGTTTGTATAAAAGTAACTAATTTTTCCCTCTCCCCAAACTATTCTAATTCAATTGATTTAGAAGAGGCATTTAAAAGAGGTGGATGTAGCACTTAGGGACATGGTTTAGTGGTGGATTTGGCAGTGCTGGGGGAATGGTTGGACTTGATGATCTTAAAGGTTTCTTCTAACCTAAATGAATCTATGATTCTATAAAAAAAAAACCACACACAGTCTTTTCTCTGCTGTTGCAACTTGGTGGAAGGGCTATGATAAGGAGTATGGAGAAAGGGACTGCATAGCACCAACCATACAGAGTGAATGCTGTGGCCCAGACCTTGCTGCATACCCACAGTACAAACAATTAAACATGTGCTAAGAGTTATTTGAGAAAATAAAGAATAAAAGACAGAAAAGTGACTAATTTAGAAGGATCACAATATTTAGTTAAGACTCAAGGCCTAACTCAGACATTCTTCAGACACATTCATACCAGGGGTTCTGAAAGAATCAGCTTACGCCAGGGCACACAAGTGGAGCATCAGGCCCCTTCAGCTCTGACCTGACAAAAGCACTCCTGAATCACAGATGCAGAGTGGGAGGCTTAGGGCCTCATCCAAAAGTGAGTCAAGTGTGTATTTTCCTAGGAGCTTAAACACAGACTTGAAATATATTGGACAGATACTACTGGAGCTCCCAATGGAAGAAGCCCACTGCGGCTGGTCTCCGACCACTAACGGATGAGGAGGCTTTTGCTCTGATAGACTAGCATCCAGCTAAACCATTTGGTTCTGGCAGACTGGATAGATAGAGCTGGAAATAGCAGTAGCCAAGTATTTCTCATTACTTTTTGCTGCTGAAAAAGATGGAAAATGGAGGAAATTAATTTGCTGAGGCATGCAACCATGTCTGGTTGTTCTTAAGTCTTTTGTTCAGCCCTAGCACACAGCAAAGAAAAATGTATGAATGATTTCAGTGAGGGTTCAGTTCTCCACTTGTCACACAAGGCAGCAAATCTGTGGCTGACTGGAGTGTGAGGCTGCTCTATGGGGAGCAGCAGCTCTCTCTTGCCACATCACTTTGCCTAATCTCTGGATCATTCCCTGAAGGTCCAGCTTTGCAAACATCATCTGCCAGGGATGTGGATAGGGAGCAAAAAGGGAGTCAACAGATATGAAGTGGAACCTGCAGCTGTGGGGCCTTGGAAACTGAAGAGCAATTACCTCCCCTCAAAGCAGCTCAAAGCAGTAAGCAAAAGTGACCAAGAAAAGCCAGATTCCTTCCCAAGTCCATCTTTGTACCATCTCTAACCCTCTGTCCAGCCAGTGCCTGGTTAAATACCTGCTATGTGCATACTGTGAGTATTTTAATTCTTTACTACCCATTCACAGGTATTGTACCTGCTGCCCCGTGCTGCTGGGGATCCTTCTCCATTCTGAGAGGCCTGTGCACTTCCATTAGCAATGAAGCTCAGTGTCTCCTTATGGAGCAAAGGACTTTGAAGAGTGGGAAAGAGCACAGCAGAAGCCTAAGAAAAAATGTCTAATGACACTCTTAGGCTTCAGAATATGATGCTGAGAGCCCCTGTGAACCACAGTCACAGCAGTCAAAAGTGATTATTTCAGTGTAAACAAGCAATATTCCTTAAAGCTGCTAACACTGACAGCTAGTGGCTCCTTAGGATTTCCAGGTTTCTGTGTCTGAAGTTCGTGTGTCCTGAAATTAGTAAAAGATCCAACAACATTCTTGGTATGTTAGACCTACCTCTCTTATGAGGAAAGGCTGAGAGAGCTGGGCCTGTTTAACCTGGACAAGAGATGACTAAGAGGGAATCTTATCAATGCATACAAGTATCTTAAAGGTGGGGGTCAAGAGGAGGGGCCAGACTCTTCAGTGGTGCCCAACAACAGGATAAAGGGCAATGGGCATAAACTGAAACACAGGAAGTTCCATCTGAATATGTGGAAGTACTTCTATACTTGGAGGGTGATAAAGCACTGGAATAGGCTGCCCAGAGAGGTTGTGGAGTCTCCTCTGGAGATATTCAAAACCCACCTGGGCATGACACTATACAAACTGCTCTAGGTGAAAATGCCTTAGCAGGGGAATAGGACTAGATGACCTCCAAAGATCCCTTTCAACCCCAGCTTTTCTGTGATTGACATTAAAATTGCTTCTAATACTGTAACTGCACCATGAAACTCCTTATTGCCTTATGCTAAAATAAGAAACAATGATTGTGATGATGTTTTTGTTCTGTTAAGAGATACTCTATTAAGAGTATCTCTTACCCAAATATGGGTTCAAACTCAAACAGGGGAAATTTAAATTGGATATAAAGAAGAAGCTCTTTACTGTGAGAGTGGTGAGGCACTGGAATAGGTTGCTGAAGGAAGTTGTGAATGCTCCATCTCTGGCAGTGTTCAAGGCCAGGCTGGATGAAGCCTTAGGTGACATTGTTTAGTGTGAAGTGTCCCTGCCCATGGCAGGGGGCTGGAAGTGGATGATCTTAAGGCCCTTTCTAATCCAAACCATTCTATGATTCTATGACTCTTTAAACTTATGCTCCTCATTAGCACAAAATAGTGATAATCACTGATCTAATTCTCAGGCTCCATTTATGCCTAACAATACATTAAATCTTCTCCTTAACTGCCAGAGAAATGTGGGCTCCTGGATGTTTCCTTCCAGTCCCTTTCTTAAGCACATGCAGCATTCCTCCTCCCTAAAACTGTTCTACAAAATGCTGTTATGTGGCTTTGATACTGTGGAATCATATTCTTCCTATACAGTAGACTTGGAAATCTGTATGTCACCCAAACATTTGTTAAAATATTCATATTCCAAACTGGTTTCAAGAAGTATCTTAAAATAAATCAGAGCTTAGATTCTGAAAGTTACCAGGAATTAGTCCAAAATTTTCCAGTCAAACCGCATAGTTTTAGGTACTGGAGTGAACATTGTGTCCCAAAAGGGAATGGCAAATTGGAAAAGTGTAAATATTAAGAGAGGTATAAGCCAGAAGCCAAAATTCCAAATACTTTTCCCTGAATTATCTTATGCTGTGAGACTTGACATCTGCACAAACACTGTTCCCTCCTGAGGCAGAAACAAGGAAGAATTTGACATCTGAAAATAGATTTCCCAAGAATCTTTCTCTCCCACATCTGTTGCCCTGTTAGACACTAGGAAAAGTACTGAAGTG
Organism: Melopsittacus undulatus; assembly: GCF_012275295.1. Taxonomy (NCBI): domain Eukaryota; kingdom Metazoa; phylum Chordata; class Aves; order Psittaciformes; family Psittaculidae; genus Melopsittacus; species Melopsittacus undulatus. The sequence continues at coordinate 15,077,741 of NC_047532.1, forward strand.
TGTGACTGTTAGGGTGTGAACACCTGATTATGTGTCATGCTGTTGTGTGATGTGCCATTAAAAGCAAGTCACAAGGGTGACTGTAATGCAAGTGTTGCTGAGTACAGTCGTGTGAGCTTTGGCAGTTGCAGAAGGAAAACAACTTCCACTGAATTCTTTTGTAGCACATCTGCATCCCCTCTGGGTCAATCACCCCTGGGTGCATAATCTTTTTATCTCACCCAGTCTTTCTTTCCTCTTTCTTTACAAGCTTTTCAAACAGCGCAAGAAAAGAGATGCCTCACAACTTTGTTGTTGCACCTCACAAATGAGGCTTGTCCCAGATGAGCCTGGACCACAGAATTTATTGCAGATTCTGATAAAGCAGAACCTGGCAGTCTATTGCCCAGACTTTGACAGGATATATCAGCATAATTGCACAGATTTTATTCCTAATGTAAATGACTAAACACAACTATGCCTTCCACAGGTTTTCTGTAGAAAGAGCCCTTTCTAACTGCATCTTTCCCTGCTGTGCATGCTTGTGGCTCTTCTGTTTCCCTTTTCCTGTATGTCACTGGATGGGATTAGCAGCGGATGCTTAGCACCATTCAGATACAGCCCAATGATCTGCCAGTGAATTCATTCTATGGGTGTTCGAATTCCCCAAGTATAACTTCCAGATTTAATTTACTCCCATTATATCACTGAAAGAGGGCTGCACTTTCCTTATTCTCACTCCTGGGATACTTTATGTTTCCTTATTCTCACTCCTGGGATACTTTATGTTTCCTTATGCTATTCCAAAAAGACATGCCAGCTGCACAAAGCATCATGTTTTGTAATGGTTTTATTTTTGGCTGGCTCATAATTAACAGCTACCTGCTGAGTTAAAGTATTATTCCATGTCCCCTGCCTAACACCAAGGAGGGACTGCTCAGTGCAATCATTTTACCACTTCTTTTGTTATTATTATTTAAGGTACTGTGGTATTCTGGATAAATTAGAAAATGACGTTATTGAAACGATACTGCTACCACTGAGGACCCTTCAGCTCCTCATACCACTTTCTGTTGCCAAGCTGATAAATATGAAACATCACCTGCTGATAACCTGCAAGGAACATTATTTTCCTCAAGTGGAGCAAGGTGTCTAGTTGTGATGTATTGAAGGGACCTTTACCCCAACTGCCACCCATTAGCATGCTAATCAGCAGCAAAGTGAAGAGTCAGAGCCAAAACTCCAACCCTCAATACTAGTCAAAACTTGAAGGCAATAACTTGCATGTTACTCACCAGTAAGGGTGGCACAGATTTGCTGTAACTTCATAATCTTTCTGTTTCTGTCTTTTCTCCACAGAGCAGATGACATTTATGTGAGAGGTATTTTCCATGCTACCAGGTGCTTTAAATCCATATAAAGAGGAAAGAATAATAATGAGACATCAGTGAATCAATCAGTGAATCACCACTCATGAATGAAAAGTGGAGTCAGAGAGAGGGGAAGAGGGTGTAAGAATTAGAGATTTCCCCTGCAGAATGTCAGCCCCATCCTATTCTACTTCCATTTCACCACCCACCCATGCCAAATTGCTATCAATAATTAACCCAGATGTTCACCCTGCTTTCCCATGAGTGACCTGTACTTCTAGCCCCCTCCTACCAAATGATCTGATTACTCCATTTTCAAAAATGCAGTTAATACACCTGAAAATAGCCCATGATCATCTGCTACATGCAGCATGCCAGCATCATTCCTCTCTATAGGCCCATGCTAGCTGGATACATTCCCCAATATCTGCCTACTTTCAAGCTCCAAGGCCTGCCAAAGCAGCGTGTGTATCTGAGTTGGCCAAAACTACGTCATGCCACTCAGGTTCATTGTCACTTTAAAGTTTATAGCTACTTATTTTCCTTATAGTTTCATCCTTTCTACTTATTGCCCTAATACTGGAGGTGTGCTGCAGGTTTGGGATTCATATTCACATCTCAGGGGGAAGGCTTCTGTACGTGAATGGTAATTTATCTCCCCATGGGTGGAAAGGGAAGCTTTCAGAGAGGACTGAGTTTACAGTGAGGGACAGATATGCTTTGCTTTGCATTGTGATCAATTACTCTGTATCAGATAAAGTAAATTACACGTTAGCCAATTAAACGTGGTAGGGATTTTAAGAATGAAATTTTCACATTCTCAGACTGAACACTCGGATTTCTTGCCTGGGAAGAAATGAGATGACCAATGCAATTTAGGCACACCATTTTTGCCTCTAACACAAAATGAACATCCCTAATGTGTTGGCTTAGGTGCATTTACCTCCACATTTTCTCAGCAGCTCAGGACATGAACACAGCTCAGATACAGGCAATGCTATGCAGGAGATAGCATGCTATTTTTTGCTGACTGCTCTTTAGACCTCCATTCTGCAAAGGGCTGAGTGCTCTCAGGTCTCCATCAAGTCAATGAGAAGTGAAGTTACTTAACGTGTTAGACTGTATCTTACAAACTCTCTGCTATGCAATTGCCTTGAGTGAATTCTGGCATTTTCCCTCCACGTAACCAAAATGAGAAAATGCTACCAGGACAGGACTGAAACGCAAGAGCTGCCAGAAAGAAGTTTGAGTGGCCTGAGTTCACAGCCTGGCTCCTGTGGGATAAGTAGGTACACACAGCAGTGGTTGCCTCTATTCCGTTAGTTCTAGGGCATTTCTTTTCCGTCTGTGCCCCTCAGACCCACACTGTTGTCATCAGTGTGGCTGCTGTGTGCAGTTGTCAGACTCTGAGGCTGAGAACAGTGTACAGGTGGACTGAGTTGGATTTTTCATGATGCTGATATCAAACTGCTCTCACATCCTGACAGCTTTGTATGAAGAGGTCAGTAGACATTCAGACAGATGCAGGTTTCTTTCATACTTCACTTTCTTCATAGCCAATCCCAACGGAGGTCTGAGATCATCCGTGATAAACCCCAGCACAGGGACACAATGCACTTGCTGGGACCTTCTCTGTCTTGCAGAGTTACTTTTCGGCATATAGAATTCTCTTTTTCAGCACACCTCTCTCCTGGGATCCAACAACTGCAGATGAGGCAGCCAGTTCTGTTCTACTGCTTTGCTGAAAGAGAGAGGGATGTGATAGGGAAGAGAAGGAAAGTGCTGTTTGCCTCCAGCCCTTCTGCTAGAGTAGAGGTGTTCTACAGGGCACCATTCTCTCCATGGGGAGAGAAGAGGAAAGAATGAAAAGCAAGGCACAGCAAGACCACATGAACAGCCCCAAATGAAGCATGAGATTAGTATCATGATATAGATGTCATGATGGTGTGTATATATGTCTCTCTAAAATCACAGTCCTATCATGGTATTGTTGTAACAGCTTTACCACCAGCTTGTGCTCAGTCTCAGTATGTTGATACTCAGCTGCAGAGGTAAGACTCTGTAGGACACAGATACCCCTCTACCCAGGTCTTCAAAAGATTTAACCAGACCTCATATCCTTTGCTTTCCTAGCTTCTACCTTCCCATGGCAATGGAGAAAATGAAAACATAGGAAATATTGACAAATTACAGGATCTGGTAACTTGCCCTTTAAAAGAATCATATTACTCAGAGGTGCTCTGTACATGTAGTCATTAGAGCAAATAACTTTAGTAATTGATTTCTCAACTGTGGCTCAAGCTATTATCATTACTTTTAAAACTCAACGTACTGCATGAATACCAAATGTATTTATTGGAGTTACTTGATGTCTCCCATTAATTGTGAAGAAAACCTGAATTCGCTGCCTTTGTCATAAATAAAGCCATTTATTTCACTGGAAATATCTGTCTTTTCATTTAATATAAAGCACTTAGATACAACCTCATGTGACCTTAAAATCACTGCTCTTTATCTCTCAGCATCATTAAAATATGAAACAAGGTACTTATCTCTGCTTAAAAATGCAAAGGAAAATGATTCAGCTACAATAATGTTTCCTTTGTAGAAATGATTTTGGAGTGAAAGATCTTTTTTAGGAATGTCACAATGCAAAACCATACTGCACTGAAACAGTAACAAGTTCCTTTACGTCTTTAAAAAGCCAAATTGTATGAATTCTCATTCTTCCTTTCCCTCCCCTCACTTCTTTGCACTTAAAAAATGTCATTAGCAAACCCAATAACAGACTAAAGGGTGCAACCAGTCTATAAAGCTCAGATGGGTTGAAAAATCGAATGTTGAAACTTTGCAAACAAGTTGCTCTGAGTCAATTTTCCTGCAGTTCAATCTAAGCTCTTGTCCGTTCACATTTCCACGGGTACCTACAGAATTGGCAAAGTGAAGTTTTTCCTAAATAACTTGCTGGTATTCAGCATGTTGTTTTATTTCCTTTCCTATAACTGAGTTGTGCTGGTTTGACATTTTGACTCAGCACTGTAAAAAGAGCAGACTCAATTTACTGAAATTTCTGTCATTGATGCATTTAGGAAAAAAATACTGATTCAATTTTGCAGCACATCCATTAAGGGAAATGTATTTACCTTACACTTGTTTGCAGAACCAAGTAGTCATTCGTCAGGAACAAGAGGAACATCTCACTGCTCCCTGGAATAAGTCATAGCTTTGGACAGGGATGGTTCTGCCCTGAAGCCTGGTTTCCACAAGGTTTTTCTGGTTTCCCAGATGGAGTCCTGTCCCATGGCTATCTGAAGGCCACCTGCAGAGCCATTTTGGTTCTCTCTTGGCCCAGAGTACATGAACATCTGAAGGGTTTCACACTGTGTGAAAGAAGAGGGAGAACAAAGAGGTAAATAATGGCAAAGGACCATGTTATTGCAAGGTGTTATCAGTGGAATCCAGATTACCATAGTAAACATGGGAATTAACAACACATGTTCTTCAGCCAGCTGTCCACCCTCCCCTACTGTTTCCCTCTAATTCTGGGGGATAATTTTGCACACCCTTTTAGAAGTGATACCGGTTTTGCCTGAATGAGGGCTCAGGATGCTCCTGGCTGTCCCATCAACACCCCCCTGCCCCTGAGCACAAGTCTACTCACAGCCTAAAGAACCCATTTTCTCCCAAAACCTCTAGGCAACACTGCCTGACCCGGCTGTTGTAATGCTCAGCGCAGTTGATGGAGCAGAGGAAAAACATTATGGTCCTTAATACCCTACTGTTACCAGCTTCTTTTTAACAAGGAGGAAGGAGAAGCTGTTGTTTTGTAGGAAACTTCAGCTGGAGTATCCTGAAACAGCATATGCAAAAAAGGGGCTTATATGCAGCTCTTTGTACTTACACTGTTTCCACTAATCAATTTCAACACTTTGTGCTGCTGTTGCCATCAAAATGTACTCTTCTGCACATAAAGGAAGGCTTTTCAGGCTCTTCAAGTTTTTTAATGCTTTGTGTTGCTGTTGCCATCAAAGTGTTCTCTTCCGCATATAAAGCAAAGATCTTCAACAGTTTTTCTAAAGGATGCAGATTGGAAAAAGCAGAGGAATAATGGAGAAGCCCAAAAAGATGTTTCTAAGTGGCAAGTGTGTAACATACCTAAAATCGAAATTTTATTACATTGGACCTCTGGATTCAGAGATACCTGCATGGATTCTTCCCATACAAAGGCATCTTATACATTTGTGCTCTACAGACACACACATACATATATATAAATTAGTTATCTCTACCTCTAGACCACACTCTCATGGTCACTAAAGGAACAACAGAATGAAAGAAAAAGGAAGCTAAGCGCAATAATCCTGTTGACCACCTGCTTCCACTGATCAACTCCAGGAACAAATGGTGGTGGGAACTCAAACACATCCTGGCGTTGATGGTTCCTCAAATCAGGTTATCAATTTTTTCAGTTTCTCAGTGTAGCAGAGATCTCTTTGTTTGGAACCAGAAATAGCTTCATATGGCTGGGAACTGACTCTCCCAAAAATTGTCCATTGCAGAATTACCTAATCCTCTGCTTTTAATGCAATATATTAATAGATCTTTATCCAACTATTTAGTATCTGTTAAAATATAAAGTCTACTTATGTTTTTTCCTAGCTTTCTAAGCTTCTAAACAAATAGCTGAGAAAAGAACAAGCAGCTTTGCCACAGACACCTACAAATTGACTAAACCTCTGACCTTCTCCTGTAACAACTCCAAATCTATTCAACAAAGTTTTGAATTCCCTACCTCAAATTAGGAGAGATGGGATTTGTGTGAGCTTCAGGCCAAGAGGCGAAAACTTATAAGCTTCTCATTTGTATTCCCAGGAAGTAGCTGCACCTTCATGCTTTTCCTGCCTCATGTTTTTCAAAACTTGAAGAATGGAACAATTGTGAGGTTCTCCAGCATTTGTCAGGTTAGGAAAACAATTCAAACAGACTTTATTTTCATTCAGTGAAACTGAGTTTTCTGTGGTCATCCTTCCATAATTTAGAAATTGCAAAGGCCAAAGCTTTCAGGAATTATACTTAAATAATTATAATTAATTATTAAAGTCACCAAGTACTTGATTGATATTGAGGGATCAGAGTGGGTATTTTCTGCTTAGACACAAAGGCAGTTTAAAGATTACAAGTAAATAGCCAGTTATTAATATTGAAATATCTAGGGAATGGTAGGAATGAGAAAGGCAGAACACTCTAAATCAAGCTGCCACTTCTACCAGTGTGACTCCAAAGACAGACCCAGCCAGCCCAGTCCCAAATCAGGGGCTGCTGCTTATGCTGCTTTGCTGGTATCTATAAATGCACAGAAACAAAGCATACTTTCTATATCCCATAGGTCATAACATCTGTTGCATACACAATGCATCTCCCATTTTTATTTTGCCAAAAAAAAATGCTGATAGCAAGTCCTCCAAGTTCAGCCAGCTTCTATATGGCTGATAGTAGCAGAACAGCCCTGAATTTGCTTCACTATGCTTATTTAAACAACTTAAGCTTAAAATGGTCCCAGGGCAAAAATTAGGGCTATGCCTAACAAGTACATTAAACCTTATTATGTCTATTAAGCCCAGAGAGCTACCCTTGTTGCAACTGCACATTACATTTGAAAGCAGTACTGGGCAGTGTACTGAATTCCCTAATCAAACCAGCGTGGGAGGTACTTTTTTATGACATTTAGAACCCCTCAATTACAAAATACTGAGCTAAAGGTGCAAAGAAATGGGTTTTCCTAACATAGTACCAGAAAACAAACAGGCACTGGATGAAGGCAAAGAATTGGAAGCTTATTTTGCCTTCTGATTTTACTTTTATTCTTTTACTTTGGTATTTTAAGATACTCAAAATGAATAAAAAGCCCAATACTTGAGGGAAAAAGAATCTTGTCATTTGAGCAATAATGCATGTAGAAATTGCCCAAGGGACAAGAATCAAAGGTATTTTCATCTGCAACATACAAAACAGGAGAGTATCTTTTATTACTTCATAATACCTTTCTTTAAAATGTAAAAATTATGCAAGCTCAAGTATTTATGAAGCTGAAAATACTTAATTCCTCTTCTTTCTCATCTGCTATGTCTTTTACTGGTGGTTTAAAGTTAAGCATATGCTCCTGGAATAGGTACTTCACGGCTGGGATCTTCAAAGGAAACCAGATGGCAAAAATCATAAATCTCTCTCCCTTCTGCTCTTTGACAGTCCCAATCAAGGCAGTTACTGGGCTGGAAGATCAGGTTTATGTTTATTGTTATAAAAAGATTTTCTTCATGCATCCAATGTGGTTTTAATTTTCTAGAAGCCCCAGTTTAGTGAGATAGTACATGCGAACAGTTATAGAAAGATCATATACCACATTCTCCATGTTGTTTAGAGGTACTGGAGTATTATTTCACACAAATAATGTGACTTAAGAGTATCTCAGACTAGAAGTACTTGAGGATTTCTGATGCAGAATACCAAATAGCTGTAAAGAAGCACTATCACACACAAGGGTGTCACTCCTAAATAGCAGATAAGGATTCGGTCTTAAAACGGTCAAGTATAACCAGAGACAAAACTGATGTGGTAGGTAAGTATTTTAAGCCTTCATCTGCAAATGGAAGGGATGATCTGTCTACAGCCTTAACAATAAATAGCATGGTTAAATAGTTTAGGGATTCTTTTGATCACTGATCTTAAAAAACCCTCACAAGATAAAAAGAAATCCTTTATCATTAATGCCCATGGTTTCAAGGCGAAGCTTGAAAGACTTGAAAGCTCAAATACAACAGCTAAGACTATGCTGGCTGTTCTTAAGACTTCTGGAGAAATGAAATGTGCAATTAGAGCCCTTAGAGTACCTGAAGAAATTTCACTATTGACGAAGTAATGCTCCAAAGAGGAATACTACTGGAAAAATTTTATCACTTGCTTCAAAATAAATATTCCAACATATTTTGATGTAGAACCTGCAAAACATTTGTGGATGTTCATTTCAACTCATTTCAGTGTTTACTGTTTCCTATGAAAACAGCTAATGAAACCAAAAACTTCCCTGCAAAACCTCACTACTTTGTTAGAAAATTCTTCCATCAACATCATTTTAGGTTCCATGAGAATCTTTTGAGGAAACAAAGGTGAGGGAAAACGATACATTAAGGATACAACACCGCAAATGCCAGATTTTATTGAGGTACTATGTTCACATCTGTTGGTGCACCGAACAATTACACTTGGCTAAAAGACAATCATATTCATGATGTGGAGACACCACATGAAGATGGCATACAGGAAAAGCTTAAAATAAAGCTTGGTCAACATGGTGTGCCAGATTCTGCTCTGCTTGACAACTGTGTTACCTTGCTGGAATGGCACAGGGTAAAGACAACATTTTACATGAAAATGACTAGCAGCAGGAGCTGGCATGTGCAAATCAATGTTTACTACTTCTCAGTACAGCAATCATACACAAATACATATCCTGGCACAGCTTTAGATTGGCCTCTGGTTATCAACAGTGGTTGTAACAGCCAGGAAACTCTTCTGGAAGAATGAGTCAGGCTCTTGTGGCTTACAGTCACAGTCCATCCTGGTGGCTCAGGAAATCTCTTCAAGCCACTTGGCTTTGTCAGCAGCTTGTTTTGGTGGGGGCCTTGTGAAGAATGCAGCTCTCTATCTGCAAAATACCAGAGTTTAGAATTAGCCTGAACAGAGGAAGACTTTTTAACTGTGCTGCACAGCAGAATTGTTAAGGAGATCCTGCAAACAAATCTAGAATAAACCACACAGTTCAATCTGTTTCACTGGCATCACTTCTTTCCAAGCATCTCATTACTTTATCATTCAAAAAACTGCACCTCTGAAGGGCATCGCTACAACTATGAAACACTAAATGGCCCCTCTGCTGATGTATTTGTACGGGTAGATCTGCTGTTGCTTCTCCTCTGTGAAAGTGAGGATTTCACCTTACATGTGAAGGCTCAAGGCACAACGGTGCTAGAACAAAACACAAAAAAAAAGGCTTAGCAGATGTGTCTTCCATCTAACATTTCTATGCAGTGCCTCCTGGAATATGCATCATTAATATCTACAGTAATCCACACATTTTTTATGATAGACATACTCACAATGTGTGCCTTGGGTATCTTGAAGGATACCAAAATATATTCCAGACTACACCTGAAGGATTTCTACACAAAGAAATCACTCCACTGCTCATTAAAACAGGATTGCTTCTGGGGTGAAGCACAACAGCTGTTGTTACAGCTGGGTTTAGAAGCAGATTGTCTGGATATGCAAAAAACAATGGACATGCACTGAAGTCTAGCCAGAAAATCTCAGCAAATTCAGCTACTGACAGAAGTTCTGAAGTGTGAAATCTTGGATTTCAAGGCAGATGGCAACTAGCAGCAAACAGCATCACAACCAGCAAAGAACATCACTTCCATTGCTGGTTCATCGAGAAGAATGATGCTTATTTAAGTTTTCAGTGATACTTCTGTAGATTCTAGATTTTATTCTGCTTAAGGTGCTGGGGATAGTTATACATTCCTGACTAACCTAAATAAAAACATCCAAGACACACATATAAACTTAGATTTGTGCCCTCCCCCAGTATTGCCATCAGGTTGACAGCAGGCTCAGCATGAATCAGCATCATGCCCTGGCAGCCAAGAGGGCAAACCACATCCTGGGCTGTGATAAACACTGTATCACCAGCCGGGCAAGAGGTGATCATCCTTCTGTATTTAGACTTGGTGCAGCCTCACCTTGAGTACTGTGCACAGGCCTTGCCCCCACAATTAAAGAAGGATTAAGGAAACCAAGTGAGTGCAGAGGAGGGCAACAAAGCTGTGAAAGGGCTGGAAGGTGTGCCCTGTGAGGAGTGGCTAAGGACCTTCGAGAAAAGGAGGCTGAGGGGCAACCTCATTGCTTTGTACACCTTTCTGAGGAAGTGATCTGTGAGGTGATCTATGAGGGTAGTGAGATGCGGGCACAGGGTGCCCAGAGGAGCTGTGGCTGCCCCATCCCTGGTAGTGTTCAAGGCCAGGTTGGATGGGGCTTGGAGCAACCTGCTTACTTGCCCTGCCTGCCACAGACATGAAGGATACCCGCTTCCTGTTTTACATAACTGAACACTGTCACTCACCATTTTTACACTTAAGCCTGTCCTGCCATTCAAAAACCTAAATACTTTACCTCAGTTTTCTCTTTTCTCCAGTATATCAATACCTAAAAGCACTACTGACAGAGACACTACCAGCACTAACTGGAACAAATTACTACTTTACATCCTATATACAGTTCCCCTCTTTGATATGCCAGACTAAAAGACCCCAGAACATCAATACTCTGTGTATGGCACACTGTAAACCCCAAGACAGTTTTTTCTCCACACACTACTTAGTTATTCTCCCTTAGGTATATTTGAGGAGTTGATTTCTCATTTTTAGATACAGCACTTTGCTTTTATCTTTATTGTATTTCACCTTTTCTTGATTTCAGACCATTTCTCCAGGGCACTGAGATAACTCTGAAAGGCAGTTTTACCCCAGAAGGGTTGCAACCCTTCCCAGGGTGGTGCCATCAGAAATTTTATACATATGCTCTTTAGTCCTTCAGCCAAGCTCTTACTGCTCAACTGGGATGGAGTACTGAGACATCCTTCCCTCTGAAAATGTGTTTGAGAATGAGCCACAGAAAACTTCTCCTTGCCTTTTCATAAAGACCTGTAGTCTTTATGAAACACTTGTTCACACTCCTCTGACAGGAAAAATTACTTTGACAAAGAGAGAAATTAGACTGGTTTGTCATGATTTGCCTTCATGAGACCTGTGTTACATTTTTCTTTATGCATTAACTCAATTGTTTAATAATTTGATATATTACCACTCAAAGTTAGAAGCAATATCTCCAGTTGCCTCCTTCCTCTGTTTTCCCTTTTCAAAGCTAAGAGTTGCATTTGCCCTTTTGCTGGAAAAAAAAGATTATGCAAACAGGCTTGAATTGTGTGCTGAGCTACATCAGCTACAAGGGTGTAGGGGGTCCTCTTCCTCATTAAGACCCTGTGAATTTGGCAAAGGAAGTATGCATGCTAAATCAAATCTAATTGCCACATGGAGCTTTCTCACAGCAGTGAAAGGCTTGCAGCCACTGGTGGACTTTCCGGCTTATCACTGCACTGTGGCTCTCCATAACAGGCGAGCTCATGAAATCATAGAATCCTAGAATAGTTTGGGTTGGAAAGGTCCTTAAGATCATCCAGTTCCAACCCACCTGCCATGGGCAAGGACACCGCACACTAAACCAGGTCACCCAAAAATCTTCAGCAGACTACATGAAAAGCATAGGATAGAAAACAAACAGGTAGATCTGGAATTTCTACCAACACTTTATGGGATAATCTGTTGGAGTTTAGAAAAGATCTTTGCCTCCCATTTCATTCTCACAGAAAGTTCCCGGCTGTTCCATTCTTGATCTGGAAGCAAAAAGGCTCACAGGCTAAGGGCATAGTTTTCCTGATTTTAGCCCAAAAAGTCCCAAGTATTTTGAGTCTTCATGACAATACCAGCTTCATTTTGCCAACAAAAAATAATTGTGTAATTCATCCACAAAAACAAGCTTCTAATTTTTTTTGTCTTTATAGATTTTGTGCATTCAAACCCCTACAGTAAAATCCTCTGCAACTAGTCTTGCAATTCGCTCCCTGCAAGCAATAGTGCAGGCTACACTTCAGGGCACTCCATAAACATTAGTCTTTATGACATGGTGGAAGACAGGTAAGCTGAAGCATGAGGAAATGAAAGGCTCATGGCCTTGAGAAAGCAATGTCACATTCACAGACCTGAACTGAGGTCTCAGCTCAGCACTTAGCGCCTGTCTCAGATATTTTGGGATTTTCTCACCACAGACGGCTTTCTGACTGCAGGATCCTTTTTAGTTTTCCCGTGGCATTTTTCTTCCACAAGCCATTTCATTTGCAACAGCAGGAAGAAAAAAAATAGGTGTGGAGGTGGGTTAGAAGTTTCAAAATGAGTTTTTGTTACACTGAAGTATTTGTATGAGGACAAGCAGCCCAAACCAACCTATTATGTTGATAATAAACAGCGCTTGAGAAAGATGCATTTGCACTTACAGTGCACAGGGTGGCTTTCTTTTTAAGGGTACAAGAGAAAAGACACAAAGCAAGGAACTCTGACACATTTACTTTCCTGTTCATCTAACAACTGCTGAGCAAACAAGCCTACTTCTTTTTGCTTCCCCTGTGACAGACATTGCTGATGTACAGCTATTCTCACATTCTGTGGCTGTTTAGCTATGAGCTTTCACTCCCTACAGAAAGTAAAATGCATGTTTCATGCCATCTGAAGTCTTTTGTGTTATTCATAAATTCCTCTTAAGTCTGAAGCAGAATTCACCTGTACTGGCATACATTTTAAATACTATTTTGCATTATCTGTGCCATAGGCAGTTTGATCTTTAAACATGATTTCACCACAAAAACCAAGTCAGTATATGAAACTTCACTATTTGTAAGATAACACTCTTCAGCTCTTTATCAGACTTGACTCAGCACTTATAGGTAGCATCCACAGGAAGCAGGGAATGCTAACCTAAACGACCCACCAGACAGTTCACTGCTTTTACCTTAGTCACACAGGAGCCTTTCTAGCAGTTCATCACTAAACAATTTATTTTAAATGATAAGTTACAAGGGCTGTCTCCTTAATATGCTCTGGTACATCCAGGACAGCATCAGGAAAAGGCCAAAGGCAGTATAAGGAGAATGTAATCTCTGGTGCACACAGCCATGATAGAATATTCATGTAAGAGTAAATCAGTAAGAAGAGATTTCTCTGTGGAAGGGCTGTTTTCAAGTCTCTGCAGATACTCCTGTGCAAGGTCAGCATCAGGGCAATGTATAAGGACTGTATGATATAGAGTCATACATAAGGACTCAAATCATAGGCAGTTTGCTAGTGCTTTTCAGAAACTTAAAAATCCAGATAAAGGTTCATGGCATTTTGAAAAATGTTTATCATATCTGCATCACCACATATAAAACAGATCAGAGGGTATACAAATACAATAGAGTAAGAGGAAAAATAAATGTTCTTACTGTACCTATTTTCATGACACCATTGATAGAATCCATCCAGTGCCTCTGTTTTTTTTTAACATATTGAACTCCCTCTGGTCTCACTGTCTGTAAAACAAAAGCATTTTTACTAAAACTAACAGCATTATTCTTCCTTCAGTTGTGGAGTAACATACAGATGTATCAGAGAAAACACAGTTCCTGGAATCTTCCTCTACAGTTTTTAGAGGATGGGATTAACTAGAGCTATTCTACTTTCTGTCCCTAAGCCTCTGGGAGGCTGCAATTAATAACTTGTGTTAAGAAGGAATAAACATTAAGATGAAAACTAATGTAAGGTACAGTACTGTGGTATATGAAGGATTTGTAGCAGGATATCAGGGTATCTCCTTAAAGGAATGGCAGAAAAGTTTCCCATATTCCATAGATCAGTAATCTCAAACTTTCATCCTGTTCCAAATATGATCAGTCACTATTGCTTTCACTGCACTTTCCATCCAATGACCGCAAAGCACTGCAGGGCTGGAGACTCACAATTTGTCTTTACGAGAAAGAAGTGTAACCCTTGGTTTTGGAAAGATTAAAGGGAAAAATTGCAAATAAAGCAATTTTTAATTAGGTATTTCATCTGTTGTCCAGGAAAATTTAAGTTCTGGCATCTCCCATCTTTTTAGTGTTGGATTTTGAAGCTCAGTAGTAGTTGAGTGTTGTTTTTCAGAGCACAACTTCAAAGGTTAAAATAAGTAACAGTTCATTAACATTCTACCAGGTGACTGACAGACACCTGCTTTCCTGCTCTGCTGCTCTCAACCCCATTAGCCCCATCCTTCTTCCACACCTTCCCAGGTGCACCCAGGCTCTTGAGGTTTCTTCTTTATCTACTGGCTCCAAAACTTCTCCTTGCTCCACCTTCTCATCTAAGTCTCCTTATGGATCTCATCAGTCTTCTCCCCATGCCTAGCATTTCCCATTAGCCTCAAGTCCAGCACTGTCTGACCTCATTTTCCAGTTTCCTACTGCTTGGGCAACACAGAGATTAAAGAGAAAGAAAGAGGAAAGAGAAGCATAACTAGGCAGGGTACTTCTGTCCAAGGACACTTGTGGGGAAGGGATTAAAAAAAGTTCCTGTAACCAAAAGGGCTGAATAGTTCAGAATTTTAGTATATTCATTTAAAAAATAAAAAGGAACCAAGCAAATGAGGCAAAGAAATTATTTGGTTTTGAAGGGTTTTAAAAGCTACCTTTTATTTTGTTTGAATTGAAAAAACCTGTAGTTTGGAATTTGACAGTTTGACATTTCAAAAACTCTGTAAAATAATATTTAAGCCAAGATCTTAGTTGAAATCAAGTCTTTTCAGTGAGTTAGTTCAGCTGTGATCAAAAGAAACCCAAAAAGCAAAACTATAAGATTCCTAATCAGCTATAAGAGGAAGGAAGCCTGATTTTGAGCTCTGTCTACCTTTCATATCTAAACCAGCTTACAGCATCTATGGGTATCTTTGCAGTATAAAACCTTACTCAATGAGCTGCAAAAGCCTCATCACTGTTACAAGAAAGTTTAGGAAATATAAAAGCTAACAAGTCCAATTTAAACATTTCTAGATCTGATCTTCCCTAGCTATAGAACTTTGAGCTACTGCTACCCTTCCACTAAATTTGAATTCCCAGCTCCAAAATAGGAAAGTTCCTCATTTCCTAAAGGAAAAGAAATAATCTTCTTTTTTTTGGGGGGGGGGGATGGGGGGGCCTTGGATTTATTTTATTTTCCCCATATACAAGTATCTGAGGCAGATGGCTGCCAAAGAAAAAGATAGCCTAACTAGGGAAAATTTAAGGCCAGCTGCAGAAAGACCACAGAGTGGAAATTATTGATAAGCCTAGAAAGCAAAGCTATCAATGCATACTCCAAAACACAAGCACAGTGTCACTGAATTCAGAGAGTAACTCTGGTTTCAGAACCAACAGCCAGATAACTACAGAGCTAAGGAGGAGAATGTGAGAGTTCAGTGCTTTTTCATCAAAATATCTGAATATTTTGTAGATTTGAAGAGTGTCCCTTGAGGAATCGTAATTAAGGAGAGAAATAGGGACAGGAAGGTCATCTGGCTATTTTTTGAGCTGAGTTTTTCCTTATGAAATGAAACCATGAACTTTTGCATACTATGATGCCACTGCTGTGTAAGAACACAGAATTAATCTCTTCTATTAAAGAACATTTTCCCCCAGCACTTATGAGTAATTTAGAAGGCCATAGTTCTCTTCACACTCCAACCTAAAGGTCCCTGCTGTCTGACTTTGAATGCATTAGAGGTCTTCTTGTGCTAAGCTTTAAAGGAAAATGTTAGTTACCATCATAAAATCTAACTTGCTATTCTCACTATAGTGCTATTCTCACTAACCCTCACTTCACTGTATAGGACACCTCGCCCCAAAGGTCCTCCTGGACTAATTCTGGCTAAAACACAGGGACGACTGTGTTTACAAACTGTTTGGATCACCAAGGTGGAAAGTCTCTATCTACCTTTTTACCTCTGGCAGCAAAACCCATTCTAAGGGGCCAGCAGAGGTGACCACTCCTCTCCCATCAGCTGCATGGTCGAGAGAAGCACATGTGCATCTTTTCCCAGGGCTGAGCAGCAGAAATGCCTCTAAATTCTTCGTTTTCTGCCTGCTTATCTCTCCTCTCCTGACAATTATGCCATCTTGACTCAGTCCTCCTCATTTCCCCTAGATGTTCTAGCATTGTTCACTCAGCCTTAACAAAACACTTGCAGTCTTGTGACTCCCTGGTTCCATACATTTTAAAGGGGATAAACCTTTTGCATAAAGAGAAGCTTTTTGGTTAGGAGGAGGACAAAGTGGATGACCAAATTCCCTTTCACCTTGGGAAAATCCATAAAGTTTGCATTCTCAGGGCTTGGATTTCTTTGTGGCCTTTGTTTACCAAGAAATGCTTTTATAGTTCTCCAGCCTTCAAATGGAAGAAATAATGAGAAAACCCTTTCTCTCAGAAAGAGCTCACTGAGCAACTTGTATGACTAAAAAGCGAGTTCACTATACTAAGCAAAAGTATGCTCCAATGATTTAAATACTCCCTTTGGTCTCCAAAAGCATGGCTCAGTTCTCTGCACCACAAAATTTCTGTGTCAAGCTAGTCTTGACATAAGCAAAAGGACAAAGGGCTTCTGGTTAGCAATGCCTTTTGAAAATTCCACTGGACATAAATGTCTGAACTGACACACAAAGCATTCAAAATATGATACTTCTCTGCAGTTCTGTCTCTGTGAGATGGGGCTAATAGCATCGCCCTACTTCAGAAAGATAGCTGTGAGAATAGAGTTAAAACTGAAGTACTTTGACACTTTAGAAAGGCACACCATTATAACCCACAAGCCAAACTCTAGGTGAATCTCACATCCTAAAGCAGAGTGTAAACAATAAACAAGTGATGTATAAAGAGCTGAGACATAGCCTGTAAAGGAGAGGATTTCATTTAAATACATACAGTATGTTCCTGCTTTTTATTGAGAAATAGTAGATCTGTTAAGAAATTAGACTCAAGTCATTGAGATATGGGATCTTCTCATTTGCCTGAACACAGTCTTGCACATAAGGAATCAACTCTATACCATGCTACTACAAATTGAAATGAGCAGAACTATTAACATTTAAGTAGTTCCTCCTCATCTACACCAGTGACTGAACTCATTTTTCCTGAAATTCAAGTCAGATTAAAATGCTAATATTTACTACAGCCAATAACATGTTTAGCTAACTCAGAAACCCCATACATAATATCGGTGCTGATGCCACCGAAGACCATTTGTTCAAGACTAAATAGAATCAAATTCCAGGCAATGTACTTTTTGAACTCAGAAGCTTTAACAAAGGCTGCACATTCACTCATTTCTGTAAAAAATTCAACAATTCTACTTCTATATTCAGGAAATCTGGGATGAGCGCACGGAACAATGACCGACTTTGACTATTACATGAAGGAGGAAAGGCATACAATAATCAATTTTATGTTTAATGAAATACAAAGCTCCAACTGAGCTGATGTATTATCAGTGAAATTGAATATAATAAAAAATATTGCTTTTATGAATGAGTGCTCTCTGAATGCTCCAAGGGGACAGATGATGCACAACACCTGATGTGTGACTCAGCTTTTGTCTGAACAGCAGATTATGCTAGCCCAGAAAAAGCAGGGCTGAGCCGAGTTCACAGTTAAAACACATGGTCCTCAGGCCTCACATTTTCTGCAGCTTCTAAAAACTCTTTCAACTTTTTAAATTCATTTTTATTGCCTATATATGCTCAAATCTCAGAAGAACTGAAAGAGGAAAAAAGAGGCTGCTTTTATTGTTCCCCAGATCTGAAAGCAGCTAACCAGTCATCTGGTAAGACACTCAGCCCTTGCATGACCACCATGCAAAAGAACCCGCTATGAGGAAGGGAAGCACTCAGGCTTGGCAATGAAATCCTTTAACATTTTCAAAGATTTCTCAACCCTGACAAAGTGACTGGCTTTCAATTTCTGTCAACCAACCTCATCAACAGCTAAACCTACCAGAATTTAGATGTAAAATAACTGTCATTCAGAGCAGCTGAATAATAAAAGTGAAAGAACACAGGATGAGAGCAAAGTCAAAACAGTGTTTAAATACAAAGCAATGCAGGCTGAATAAAGCTCAAAACAACCCAGGTTTTGGAAAAAGTAAAGATCTCTCAGCTTCCTGGAGTCGTAACACCTGGAATCATGAGAGACAGGATGCCTACACGAATGCTGGGTCATCAGTGGGGAAGCTCGGGATGTTGTTCACCTCATGGTAGGAAGAAAGGAATAATCTCTAATGCCCAAGCAGGATGTGGTTCTGCAGCAGGGTTTGAGTCTGTAGAGAAAGATTAAATCACTTGGCTGCAGTGGTACGCAAGCATCTGCCTTCTTCCCAGCTCCTTATACACCAAACATATCTGGCATAAAAATGCAAAGCATGAGAAAAAACAGCACTACTGTCCTGGCAATGGATTAAGAGCTGATGCCATAACAGGAAAACCTGACGGAAGAAGTTAAACAACAACATGTTCAAAAGCATAATGCTGGTTTATAATTAGAACATAACCATCTTGTAAAAGATCACTAGGCATTTTGCTCATCCCACCCAAAAGTTTATTTAGGTTGCTCTAGGTAGCAGGTCTGATTTCCACTCTCTCCAGGATGGTGTGAAGTTTTCAATTTGCAGATTAGTAGCAGTTTGCTGAATGTGTGACTTCCACTTCAGCAGCTTGCTCAGCCTACACAGCTCCAAAGGAAAGCTTTTTATTTCCTTATGGTCCTGCAAAACACTTTTAGACTAAAGCCTGCATTCTTTGGAGAACAAGACACAGGAAGTTTGGTATAAAGTGGACTGTGTTAACTAGACACTGGGGAGAGGACTTGCTGCTGTATAACAGGCTATAATTGCAGTAACTCATTGGTCATTATTCCCCTTTTTCAACTTCCAAGGCCTAATTAGGTACAACATTCTCTTTATTTCCTACAGCTTTACTGGATGTTGGAAACCAAGTTTAAGCATTCAGGAAGTCCAAGATAAAGGGTGAAACTTTTTGTCATCAAAACTTGCAGTCAGATTCCACAAAGTTAGTGAAATACAGCAGCAGCACAGGTTTTCCCACATCAGTGCTGGCTACATGCACTGCTCCTGCTGGTGTCTGCCAACGTAGTTTGGGCACAAAGGTATGGATTACTGGGACTGAAGCAAAGAGTCTTAGATTTGGACTGGACCCTGTATCAGGAAGAAAGAAAAAAGAATGAACTCTCCCTGTCACGAGAAAATACACTTAAAATCTCTTTTGTGATTCTTATTCCTAGAATGAAATCCTACTGTATATTTATGCATTCTTGACAGCAACTCACTTGTTAGAGCTCATCCTAACAAAGGGACTTATTTGTTGCACCCTTACTTAGTATTGCAAAGCTTTACTCTGCCTACTACTAAATAAATACACTGAGCTCATGTTCATGTTTTTTATTTGCATTTAGCATACATTGCATTCAGAAGCTAAAACAGCAGAATAGCTTGTCTGCATCTTGAGGTCCCCATGAGAAATATGCACTGCTGGATTCCTTTTAAACACAGAATAAGGTTTTATCTCTGCAGGAAATCATGTATGTCAATAACAACTGGTCTTACCTGCCATCTGTAAGCTTAAACCAGTATCCAGTTTGCTGCGTGGCTTCGTGCTGATAAACAAATAACAGAGAACACACACAGTGATGATAAAAGCAAAGAGGACCACTGCTGCTATCGACAGGCCCACGAGTGCTCCAACACTGAGAAGAGAGGAAAAACAGAAATTAAGTGCACAGACACCCTGTGATACCCTTTAAAACAATGGTCAGGAACATATCTGAGGTTCCTTGTACTCAGACAAGGGAGTGATTATGTGTTTTACTGTACTCAGAAGTTTAGAGATCAATACTTATGTTGCTTAAATTGGAATTATTTCATTGCCTCATAAAGATCAATGCCATTACACAGCAGTTGGACATCTGGCCCTTGGTGACATTTCTTGTTATCTATGCATAGTAATCCTGAGTTTGATTTAAACTGTGTTTATGAAAATCAGAAACAGCTTCATGCAGTAACTAGCATCAGTGAGATCAAGAACTTTTCCAATGCAGTGCATATTCCCAGATAAGCATGATATTATAGAAATATCACATGCACACACAAAGAGGGATTCCAGAGATCAGGCAGCCCATACAGTCTCCTTTTTCTCAAACATCATAACTATTAAAGCTATATTTTGAGTGTGAAATGTCATTTTTGTTGCAAGAAGAGCCTGTTAAACCACTTTAAGCAAAGTGCATGTTTGTCACAGACTTCTCACCAAGGCTGACATGCCTATAAAAAATAGAGTAAAAAGTGTGCAAGCCACATTGTTCAGTTCTGTTAGGAGCTCTGTAGAGCAGGGTGCAGTACTGTGATCACTGTTGTGCCTTCATGCTAGGCTTGCAATAACTCACCAAACAAGACTGTAGAAGTTCTTCCATGATCTTTGTCAGGGTAAAAGGAAGACTAAAGATAATTTACACAGTACCTTAATTATTCCAGAGGCCAATCATATAGCTGTATATGTAGATTTTATCAAGATACTACTTCTGCAGGATAGAAGCTACTTTATACTTTTCCATAAACATTCAGTGAGATGGTATCTGTATATACAGAAATCTCTTTAGTAGCTTCCTTATTTCCAACCCTTCTTTTCCTACTATAAAATTCTCATGATGAAATAAAGGACTGACCGCAATATAGTGTAGCTATCATTTACTAACCTCTCCTGGGCGATTTGACGCCTACAGTGTCCCAGTTCTCTATTCCACAGCCCATGCCAAAGACCCTGATTTCTGGTGAAATTAAATAGCAGACTTTTGGTTACAGACGAAGAAGAATCCAAGGACTGAGAATCCTTATATTACAACTTTGGTATATTTACAGTTCTGACAGATATAAAAAGGACAGAAGAGAGATGAATGTCTTAAATTCTACAGACTCCATCCTCTAGTGATAAAAATGCCTTTATATATCATCGCTATCAGTGAGAAGTCAATTCTACTGTGGCCATATAGGGATATGAGAAGAACTGTGCCTTGGGATGTTTTCATGAATTTTATATTCAAGCTACTGCAAAGCTTCTCTCCAAGCTCCCATAACACCAATAGACAGATATGTCTACAGGAGAAACTCTTAAGATCAGCAGATATCAGTATGACTTTAAGATACAAATCTCATCAGTTATTGGTTCGATCCATTAATGAAGTTTGTGCAACATCTAGCTCCTTGCACGACTAAAATGATTTGGTATCAGCAAAATGATTGGTTCTTGAAACAATAACTTTACCCTTACACAGATTTCCATGGTATTTATCATCTGCATGAACTAGAGTGTTTTTATACGTTTATGTATATATGCACATATTAAGCAGGTTTTTCCTTATCTTTTTTTCTCAAACAAAACTTACAGGCAAGCAGTATTCTGCTCAATATGGAATTGAACATAACCTTCAGTCAGAGATGTCATCTAGGTTCTGGTCTTACTTATGCATTTTCACTTAGAACACCTTGACCCAAATGGACAAAACACAAGAAATACACTACAGGAGGCTGAGGTGAGCAGCCATTGAACCAAGAATGATCTCCACAGCTGAATCTATTTGAGGAAGTAACAGAAACCCAAAGGCTCTTCAGAAACAGGTATTTGTGCTTTTTTTGTCATGTCTGTACTAGCTCTATTTTAAGATTCCATTTAAATAACAGTCTGCAGTCCAGGACGAAAGAAGTTGCTCACCATTATCCAAACATTAAGCAGAGTCAGCTGTTCTGAAGCTGAATAGTTTAAGTACATATTAATGATTATATGTTTTTTTTTGGCCATCTATTTTTTCTGACTTGTAGCTCTCCTCCATGCAGTTGTCGAATACAATACAGTCCTGTACTGTATAGCACACACATCTTCTATATTACTACACAGCTTGTGTAAGATGCTTTGTGAGTTAAAAATGGCAAAGGTAAGAAAAGCAGCTCCTGAAGAACTCTACATTATTTCCTAGTACAGGTCAAGGACATACGATCAGTTATATGCCACTAAGTATTTGCCATGCTCCAGCAGCAATGTGAAAAGATTACCTAAAACATGGAGATCAGCATCACAAAAACAAATACACCCCAGATCTCACTTCCTAAATCGACTGGAAATTAAGATTCAGTTTGTACTTACTGTTTTTAAACACCACTTTTCAACACCAGATTGTTGTCAACATGCTGAGGCCATCAACCTCTCAAAATATGTTAGCAAGTCCTTTAAGGTTAATTTGGGGCTAAAGTTCAGCGATGGAGGGTTGTTGCTTAATTTAGAGAAATTTAGTATGCCTTCCACAGCTCTGAACACTCAAGTTTCTCAGCCAGAACATAACTTTTTTATTTCAAAAAAAGTTAAAACCGATATCAGAAGCAAAATACCAAGATAAGTATGTTCCTTGATCATTTTAATGACCAGCTTCCTCTGAAAATAAAGACAGCACTTCAGCATGTCCTTTAGATTCTACAGCAGTTAGTATGGTGCTGCATATCCATCTAGGAATGTCCCTGCTAAAAACGGTTTATCACATTCCCATCTTTACCTTAAACACTAGGTGTTTAAAGGCAACTCAGCAGTCCACAGGCTTCAGGGTGTGTCTTTAGCATTAGAGCAGAGGCATTAAACAAGCAAACAAAAAATTACTTTTGCCCCCAGCTGTGGTCTCATTAACAAAAACTGGCATTAACAAGCTTCTCACCCACCCCAAACTGGTGATCTAGCACAAAAACGGCAAGGTAGGGCCAGAGGTAACCGTGGCAGCATTTACACAGCTTTTCAAACATGAGCGATGCTTGGCAGAAGATCCATGGAGGAAACAGATCTCTCCCAATTAACCTTCTACATAGAGCCATACCACACACTTCACTGATGCTCCCACTGCACCAAGTGCCAGAACAGCACACACACTTGCAGCATGGCCACACATCTCTGCACAGCCAAAGGCTTTACTGAGCAGAGAGGCTCCACTTTGTCAGCAAACTCCCCAGGCTGCTGTCCAGAGAGATGCTTAGTGGGTCACTGACATTTCTGTTAGTGGATGCTCAGCATCACACACCTACAGTTACTTTTAGTCCATAAATTAGTCCATCCACACCAAAAACAGCTAGGAAAAATTTAAGTATCACTAAGCAGATGCAGTATGTGCACTGATATATTGGTAGGATGCTCATAAGTCATCTGGATTCGCATGAACCAGATGTTCCTAATGCCGCTGCTGCAATGACATGTTGTACATGGTATTTGAAAGCAAATAGATAAATATTCACAGGAGACTGGAGGAATGCACATACAGGAACAAAAGACTTGCTATTTTGGAGAGATAAAACAGACTTCTGGAGAACTGTAGAGCAAAGCTAGGCTGCAGCATTGGGTCACCATGGTTCTATGAAAAAGGGAAATATAACCCCATTTTCAAGACAGGGAAAATGGATGACCTGGGGCATTACAGACCAGTCAGCCTCACCTCTGTGCCTGGCAAAATCTGGGAGCAGATTCTCCTGGAAGGCATGCTAGGGCACATGAAAAACAAGGTGCTTGGTGACAGCCAGCAGGGCTTCACTAGGGGGAAATCCTGCCTGACCAATTTGGTGGCCTTCTATGACAAGGGCTATGGAAATGATGGACAGGGTTGGAGCAGTTGATGCCATCTACCTGGACTTGTGCAAAGCATTCAACACTGTCCCACATGACATACTTGTCTCTAAATTGGAGAGACATCAATTTGATAGATGGACTACTCGGTGGATAAAGAACTGGCTGGATGGCTGCACCCAAAGAGTTGTGGCCAATGGTTCAATGTCTGGCTGGAGACCAGTAATGAGTGGTGTCCTCAGGGATCGGTGTTGGGACCGGTCTTGTTTAATATCTTTGTCACTGACATGGATTGAGTGTGCCCTCAGCAAGTTTGCCGATGACACCAAGCTGTGTGGTTCTGTTGACACGCTGGAGGGAAGGAATGCCATTCAGAGGGACCTTGACACACTTGTGAGGTGGGCTGATGCCAACCTCATGAAGTTTAACCATGCCAAGTGCAAGGTCCTACACCTGGGTGGGAGCAATCCCAGGCACAGCTACAGGTTGGGCAAAAAGGAAATTCGTGGTATTCCTGCGGAGAAGGACTTGGGGGTGTTGGTTGATGAGAAAATGAACATGAGCTGGCTTCAGTGTGCGCTTACAGCCCAGAAAACCAAACGTATTCTGGGCTGCATCAAAAGGAGCGTGATCAGCAGGTTGAAGGAGGTGATCCTGCCCCTCTACTTTGGTCTTGTGAGACCTCACTTGGAGCATTGTGTTCAGTTCTGGTGCCCTCAACATAAAAAGGACATGGAACTGTTGGAACAAGTCCAGAGGAGGCCACGAGGATGATCAGGGCACTGGAGCACCTCCTCTATGAAGACAGGCTGAGAAAGTTGGGGCTGTTCAGCCTGGAGAAGAGAAGGCTGCGTGGAGACCTCAGAGCAGTCTTCCAGTATCTGCAGGGGGCCTGCAGGGATACTGGTGAGGGACTACTCATTAGGGACTGTAGTGATAGGACAAGGGGTAACGGGTTGAAACTTAAACAGCAGAGGTTTAGATTGGATATAAGGAAGAAATTCTTTACTGTTAGGGTGGTGAGGCACTGGAATGGGTTGCCCAAGGAGGTGGTGAATGCTCCATCCCTGGCAGTGTTCAAGGCCAGGTTGGATGAAGCCTTGGGTGATATGGTTTAGTGTGAAGTGCCCCTGTCCATGGCAGGGGGGCTGGAACTAGATGATCTTAAGGTTCTTTCCAACCCTAACTATTCTATGATTCTATGAGTATTCATTAGTAAAGCACTTTGAATAAAATCTGTACTTGGCCTGCTGGAGTTTTAATAGAGTATGTAATATGACTTGAAACTTATAAAAAGTACAGATTTGAAATAGATACTATAATTGTCTTTGATACTGAAAGAAGCCATGAAATTTGCAAACTAAAACTTAATTGAACAGTGACAAAAATTATTCTAAAATATTTCATACTAATGAGAAAAAAAAAGGTGCTGACTGAACCTAACTGCATCACAGAGCAGTACAAATACCACATGCCCAGCATTCCTCCCCCTCCACTGAGCTTTGGAGTATAAGTAGATGTCACTATAACTTCATGTATGTGTTTCAGCACATGGCACTGTTCAGTGTTCTGCTCACTAGTGTTTTACAGCACCTGCATTTTGAGGTTTCAAAAGCTGCACAACCTTCTCATTGAGCTTGATGATCTTAAAGGTCTTTTCTAACCTAGCTGGTTCTATGAGTCTATGAATTCCAGACACCCCTGACTTTTCCTAATGTTCCCTTCCCTGTTCCATAGACTTTTGACTGCTATAAGAGATAGAAAAAACATTCTTCACTCTTCTTTGTTGAGATCAGCTTTACAAGAAATGCGGGAAAGGAATTTGACATAAAGCAAAACAAACTCAAAACCTATACTATTTAAGCACCAGCAAAAAAGAAGGCATAAGAGAGAAATTAATAATATCACAAACGATAAATTCAGAGGAAAATATGAAATGTGTCAGAGTTGCTCAAAGGTCATTTATGATTGTCCAGCAGCTCCTAGTATGGCAGGTATTAAGATGCACTTGTCAAATACTGCAGGTTTTGCAGGAGTGGGAGGGGAAAGATGATTCCATTTTGCTAAGAAATAGTGCAGTATATAGCTCTGAATATAGTACAGGCAGCAGCGATTTTGGACAAAAAAATAGCATAGGCAACTATTGCTTCAGGTTGCCTAGGCTGCTGGCTATTGCATGAACTGCTTCCGTCAGAGCTGGCTGCTAAGTGGTCTGGCAACACGTCTCCCACAGCAGGAAAAACACAAGAGAAATAGGCAACAGGTTCTTCAAATTCTGCCTGGTGTGTCACCAAACAGAAATAATCCCCGAGATGCCACCAACCACTTGGTGGTTCATTCAGTCGCTGCTTTCAAATCAGTGGCGAGTCAAGCAAAGACAGATTTAGAATGAGAAACTTAAGTTCTGGAGTAAAGCAAATCCTGAAACAATTACCCCATCAGAGCTTCCAGCTCCTTTCTCTTCCTCAGTGCATTCAATCTCCAGACTTACCTTGGTTGGTTTGGCTAACTCTTGAATAGTTTTAAGTCTCAAGGGTTTCAAGTCTTAAAAGCATGTCCTCAAAGGCTATAAGAAGCATCTGTTAAATACTGATATAAATAATGGTCTGAAACAAAGCCAAACAAGGCAGTGATCACCAAAACATTCTGAGAGACAAGAAAATGGGGGGGGTTATGTTTTCCTTAAACTCCTAAGGGAACTATCATGTAAAAACACATCCAGTTTTCAAAGTGCTGCAATACCATAGGGTATCCAGTGTGTTAGCAATTAAACTTTGTGATTTGTTATTGGAAAACACTTCTATAATTTTGCTTAGAGATGTAAATTTTATTTATTCAACTCTTCACAGTTATGACAGAAGTTAAGCACAACCAAAACCCTATCAATTACAGTTTGCTCAGATCCTTTCAGTAGCTTAAGGCCATCACAGAGAGGAAAAAAAAACCCTACAAATTTTTAAGTTTCAAAGTTTAGGCACAAGTTTATGACCTAGGTATAGGCCAAGTAGTCACACTACTCAGACCCTAGAAAATCTTTGTAAAGGAAGATCCTTCAGAGGTGCTCCATTAAAGCCTCTCATAAGATTCAGTTCTTTGAGGTACCTTCTGAAAAGAAGTCTTCACTGCAACACCTCATCCAGATGCAAGAGCAAAACTAACTTAATCTTTCAGTAGTTCTGTCATTTTGGGAAGGCTTCCTGTGACCAAAATAGCCCAAGACTATGCAAAAAGATAATGTAACATTAAAACAGTATGAATACTGTTTAATGAGAAAAGTGTAAAAGAGGACTCTCAGACATGCCTTCTCGCATCACAGAAGCTGAGTAATTCTCTGCCAGTCACAGCTGTGGATGGCTTGGGCTTCCCACATTCAGCTGACTACTTTTACCAGACAAAACAGACTTTAAATAACTATACATTAAATAGTAGATAAGATTAATCAAATGAAAGCAAGCCTACAGTACTTAATAGCATTTACCCAAGAGCCCTGAAGGAATTCACATGTGAAAGTGAAAAACTGTTTGGTCAAGGCAACCCATCATTACAAGAACATCCTCTGAGGACTGGTAGCTTGGGAACATAACTCCAACCTAAAACAGGGTTCTAGAGGGGAATCCAGGAACTACAGACTAATAAATCTGATTTCCACCCTTGGAAAGACAGAAAGGTCTGTAAAAAAAAAAAAAGGAATAATACCATTAAGCCAAGAGATAAACACAGCATCAGAGCCATTACAACAGGGCACTGAGCACATCTGGGTTGTATCTGACCCTTTTACCCCCAAGTCATGATTCCCAGGTCTGTCTCAGAATCACCCTACCTGTATACAATAAGCCAGTTCTTTGACAGTGAAGCCACTACTCCCATCCATCTTATTACCACACTCTGCTCACAGGAAGCTGCTAACACTCACTGCTTCCTGACAAAATCTTTCATTACAGAGTCAGCATTACTATAAGTGGAAAATGCTGCCTTGTTAACCTGCTGGAGTCCACAAAGTGTCAACAAGCAGATGGATAAAGGAACCCAGCAGACAGATTTTTTGAAAAGCCTTTGGAAAATCCCCACACTGAAAGTGGGTCTAAAAAGATTGAACTGATGCAGGATTAGGAAGAGGTTTTGTTACAGATTCAAGGCTGCTTAAAGTATAAAGCACAGGGCTGAACTGTCTTGAATATAAAGAAAAGCTTTCAGAGATGAGTTCTGAGACTCTTTCTTCAGTGTCTTCATCAATGACCTGGAGAACAAT
This sequence comes from Melopsittacus undulatus, assembly GCF_012275295.1. Classification (NCBI taxonomy): domain Eukaryota; kingdom Metazoa; phylum Chordata; class Aves; order Psittaciformes; family Psittaculidae; genus Melopsittacus; species Melopsittacus undulatus. The sequence continues at coordinate 15,105,699 of NC_047532.1, forward strand.
GAAACCTGAGTTTCTGATAATCCTAAACCCCTGCAAGCCATCAGATGCTACAGGGGCAAGGAATGCTACAAGACTTGCTGAAAACTGAGCAGGCAAAACCGATGTAGATGAGCTTCAGTGTACATAATGTAATGTACAAACAAAACCAAGCCTATATGATAGTGAACTTGGATCTAGCCATTCTGAACTCAACAAAACTTTGAGAACCATTAGTGATAGATCACTGAAATCACAGTCAGTGTGCACCAGCAGGCAAAGACATCAAAGCGCTGGCCATCAACAAAAAGGATTTTGAGAGCAGGATTAAAGGCAGCATTTTGCCATTGTAGCAAAACCCTGCTACACCCACCTCTTGAGCAGGCAGCTCCACATTGTCCCTGAAAGCAGCACTGTGAAGCGCAAACCGGATGAGAGGCAACTAAAATGATCAGTGGGACACAGCATCTGCCTTAATGGTAACTCAGAAGGATTAAGACTGTTCAATTTGGAGGGATGAATGTTCCAAACTGGTACACCAAACAAAATTTTGAACTTCGTGCAGAAACAGAACACACAATTGTTGTTCACAAAATCTCACAATACAAATGCTAGAGGGTACTCCATAAAAATAGTAAGAAACAGTAAAGTACAGGGTAAGGGATATATCTTTAAAAAGCAGGTAGTGACTGGTGCCACCAGACCTGCAGAAGCAGACAGCAGAAGCAAGTCCAGAAAGGGATTAGACAAAATCATTAGACAAGTCCATAAAGAGACAGCAGAAGCATTATGCAAAGCTGTACAAACACCCTGACATGTCGACGCTGAAGAGCCTGAGAGGAACGGGACACACAGAGCAGCCGGGCTGGGTGTGTGCAACTCTGCCACTGCTGGAGATGAGCTGGGATATAGATGGACCCAGAAGAGCACAAGGCTGATTATCTGCCACTTTCCAAGATGAAAGTTATGTAGTGCTTGACCTTAAACACACAGAAAAGTAGCCGAAGTGATCGGGAACTTTATTCACACAGCATCTTACATGGTCAGGCCCCGAGCCAGCAGCTCACCTCACACCGAAAAGTCTGAAGGATGCTCTGTACACGGGCACTGAGCGTTTCCTTACCCAAACCACCCGTTATTTCCGTCAGAAACCACCCTGGCACAAGCAGAACTCTTTCTCGGCAGCAGCTGCAGCTCCGCCGCTACTCTCAGCGGGACAAAGGCTACAAGTCCCTCAGAAACAAACCCTCAGGTATGCTCAGGCGAACGCAGGTCTCCCACCCCCCGGGGCCCTCACACCACCCGCCATGCGGGACCGGAGAGCACCTTACCTGAGCCACCACATGTAGCTGTGCTCATAGGGGAAGAAGCTGTGGGGGTCATCGCAGCAGTACTTGACGTCCTGGAAGCCGCAGCAGTACACGGCGCTGGCGTCGCCGCCCGTCCGCGGGCAGCTGAACCCGCTCACCAGCACCTTGTCGGCGTTGAGGTAGCTGCTGCACTCGGCGCTCATGGTGCGGCGGTCACCCGCCGGGCTGCCCGGCTCCGGCGGCACCCGGCCGGGAGGTGGGGCGGCGAGCGGGCGGAGCTCGGGCGGGCAGGGGGCTGCGATGGCGGAGGGTGGGAACCGCCGCCCCAATCCCTTGAGGGGTCCCCGCAAGGCAGGAGCCGCCCGCGTCCTGAGGTGAGGAAGGGAGCGGAGAGCTTCCTGCCCTTTGGGGACAGAGGGAGAGGGCCGTGAGGGGCTGAGGGCAGTGAGGGGCTGAGCCCCCCCCAGGGGTGCTCACCTCAGAGGCAGCAGGCAGCGTCTCTCCCTCGTCTTGGTTTCCCCTCAGCGTTCGGTCCCACGTTGAGGAGATACTTTAGGGATCTGCCCTTAGCCTCGGTGGGGTCTCAGGACAGCCAAAGCAAGAAGGTAATTAAGAGAGATCACACCTTGTCTGTATGAGAAGTAAAACCACCACATAACATTTAACGTTTCTGAGAGACCAGTACCCTACACTTAAGAGAGCATTTCCTTTTAGCAACTTTTAGTTTTAAAAATGGGCCTCAGGCAGTCATTCTGTTACTTACATGAAAGGACCTCTCCTGAGGGAAAGGTGGGTAGACCTTAGCTCAAAATAATGCATACCTCTGCATGCAAACTGACTCATGGAAAAAAGGATAATAAAAAGCTTCCAGGAAAGCAATGGGTAGACACAACCCCCTCCAAGGACCTGGCCCTCCTCTCCAGGTTATGAGAGCCTGGATCAAGTGCTTTGCCACAAAGTGACCCACCTCAAGGAACAGTTCAGGTTTTAGAGAGAAAGGGATGTTGTGCAATATAAGCAGAGCTTGACTTGAATTCATAAGGCCACATTAATTCAACCAACACTTCACTTTTAATTTCAGGTCTTGCCTTAAGATGAACTCCAGACAAGTAGGAATTTCATGTCATTGAGCTAACTGCCAGGCAACAGCAAGAGCCAGGAGCAATGGCAGCTTAGAGAGAGGCAGTGTCCTCACCAATCAGGGTGCAGGATCTGAACACTTCTAGGCTGGTGACAGGCACCATCAACAGTCCCAGGTAAGGTGAGTTACCATATGAAGTCCAGGGTCCATCTAGGGAGACAGGTTATCTACAGCATAGGTCTAAAGTGAATCCAGGAGGACCAGCAAGCAATCTAGGCCAGCAGGAAACAGCAATGAACATAGGTATACCTCAGGGAAGGTCAGGCTCCCTTGAGAGGAGTTTAAATGTGGGTCCTGGACCAATGAGCAGAGGTTGTGGGTGTAATGGGGACCCAGGTGAGGGCTGATAGTGGTCACTTAGGTCCTGACACAGATACTTTCCAGCACGACATGTAGTCCCCCTATGTTATGGTGTTTGACTTGCTTGCTAAAAGTATAAATATTCTTCAGTTACTTGGATGATTTTATTCTGTGAAATCAACCCTGACTTAGCACCAATTGAAGTCAGAAATTCAGTCAGGGTCTATCTGCTGCGCTACAGATTTGCCTTCCTAATATTTAGATGCATGTATGAATAGCCAGAGAAGATTCAAACTATTCAACTGTTGGGTGCCGTAAGCTTTAGCAGTTTGAGAATTTTACCTTAGGGAGCTCAAAACCAGGCTCAGTGCTTGATGTTGCACTGTACAAAGTGAGAGATGAATGACAGTGGTGTGACTGGAGCAGAGTCAAGTAAAGGAGACCAGGAGAAATTAATGAGTATTGGACATGAACAAGGAAAAAAGCTAGATTGCTATCAGATCTTGTGACAGTTGTAATTGCATCACTTGTGTTGTTCAGATGCAATCAGATTTAATCAGATCAATTATTTTATGGTAAAATTGAGGAATAACTTATTTAGAATGTATGTTAGGAAAATACTCTACTAGAAAGCAGCCTTTTAACCTCATTTATGTCAGTAGTGTCACTACATGTTAGTATTTAATAATGACTTTTGTGACACTTGACATCCTTTTTAAAGATCAAGGTCCTGGTCATTTGATTCAGAGTGAGTTTTGTTTCAATACAGTAGCTTAGCCTTTCAAAGACATGGGGACCGTGTTTCTGTGATTGAGAAAAGAGTCTCTAGTGAGGGAAGGATGGGTGAACTTCAGCTCAAAGCCATCAATTTGTTGGCCAGATAGTGTTTATGCATCAGTCAGCTAATTCACTGCAGGATTGACAGCCCCACAGGCAGCATAGCTGTAGAGACCTTGCTCTCCAGTTAAGTTTAAGCAGAAGACATGTAAGAAAATACAAAAAAAAACCAAACAATAAACCCAAACCAAATACAGTGGTAAATGTCATGGTTTCAGAGTCTGATTCAAGTCTTGGTGAGGTTACTAATACTCTGTTGAAAAGAGAGAACTCACGTAAGTCCTATAACTTCTGGGGTGCAGGAACATTTAATTCCAGTCTAACAGGTATTTGTCTTTTGAAATGTCTTAATGCATCTTGTTCAGTTGCTAATACCTATTTTGTTCCAAAACCTGAATTCCTGTCCTTGTTTTTCTTTGTGATTCTCCTTATTCCTCTGTTGTTTGTTTTCCATCTTATCCTTTCTTTATCTGTTTCCATTGAGGTTCTGTTCATACCAGAATTCAATCACCAGGGTAAAAAGAGATTTATCAGCCAATTGAATCCAGAAGGGTTCGAATCACCTTTTCAACGTAAGTATTCCCAAATCAAGTAGTCAAGAGATGTTTAGGAATATAGGACATTTTCAGTTGTTTTTGTATTTCATGTTATTTTATTTTTGGAGACTTTTCTCTTATTTTTCAGAACCCAGATAACAATTTTCTACTTGGAATTATTACAACACTGATTTGGAACAACTAAAGTTACTTATCGCAGTTTAATGCTCAGTCTTACACAATCTTCCACTCCTACTTACTGAGTATAAGGTAGAACTGAGTTGGAGTTGAAGTAAGGGTGGTTTCTTTCTCTGAACTTAATGAAATTTGGCTTCAAAGAAGGCTGAAATGTTATGAAGTGCCAAAATGTTTTTATATCAATGAGTATACTCATTTAAATAATGCAATCATTTTGTACTTGCCATGATTCTTAGGTGAGAACAGACATGCTCTGTTCTTCAATTATTTGGAATTATTTATATAAAGCATTAGAAATGAACTTTGAGTTACCTGCCCCAGTGACTGAATTAACTATGTAATGGCTGGAGGATTGAAATAAAACCAGTTTCTCTTTTGATGAGATGTTAAGGACTTGTAGTGGGAGTGGGAGGCTCTTCACTGACCATGGGCATCATCTTTTATGTCAGAAGAAAACCACATCACCTTGTTTTCCCATTCCAATTGCAAAACACAGACCTCTTCCAGTAAGAACTAGTGGTTTGGATTCAGTAACACGTCTTGACCTTTCTTTTCCTCTGCTATTGCTAATATCAATTTAAATTACTACACAGATACCTGCAACAGTTCTCTCTGCTGAAGAGTGTGTTTCATTTTAACAACTAGGTCGTTCAGCTTTCAGAAAAACAAACACAGATCAAAGACCTTTGCAGGACACACTTCAATAACAGACAAATTATCTAGGTAATTCAGGAGCAGCTTTCAGAACTGTATCCAAAACAGGATACTTCTATTCTCTGAGTGCTGAACTATAATCCTTGTGAATATGAGTCTTTTCTGTAGTGAAGCTCTAGCTTTACCAAGCCTGATAAAACCTGCCAACTTTGGCAGATGCCTTCAACCCAGACTTTTCTGCAAATCTTTAACTGACTTACTGGTGGTCATACTGACTTCCAAGAGATTGTTTTGGCTGTACTTAAATCCCCTTTTTGCAATACTTGGTGCCATGAAACTGTCTCTTTGGCTTTCTATTTCTTACAACTGTTTACAAGCACTCCCAATGAAGTCACAAACATAAATATATGTGTAACAGTAGCAATTCTTGTAATTGTTAAGAATAATTGCAATCTTCATCTAAACTACTATTAATGTGAAAAGTATGCAGCCTCTTATTTAATTATCCTAACTCCACAGTATACTGGCCACCAGAACTGGGATGGTTTAATTTTCCAGCAAATTGAAAGAGTGCTTCTGACTGAACACAGCTTAGAGCAAAAGTGACTTGGAGAAAAAGCTAAACCTTCTGATTTAGCTATTCCATTTGCAGTGAAGTGAATTGTACCTCTTCAGTGACCACTATTTAAATGTTGAGAACAAGCATTTATGTTAACAGTTTTGGGACACATTTCTACCAGCCAGGCTTCTAAGAAACAGATTAATTATGAACTACGATAGAGCTGTTTGGATCTGCATCAATCCTCACCTCAGACCTACATGGGATGTTTTTCTTTAGGAGCATAATCTAATTATTAATAGGAAAAGAGCTGCATAAATTATCTTCAGAAGTAATCTGGTGGCAAATTATGCAATTAAACCAAACTGTCATGCCAAGATGGTGTAACTAGCCCTGATTAGGAGTAACAGCTCAAACTGACATCAGGGTTAGTGTGGACAACATGTTTCATCACACGTAAATAGTAGGCAGATGACAGCATAAGGTTTAAAACTGAAAGGGGAATAGAAGTTTAAAAGGTGCATATTTGCAGTACAGTGAGATGCTGTCACTCAGAGGACTGAAAAAGAAGGACTGATGCAAGGTGCATTCTAAAGAGGACGATCTGGTTCAACACTGCCTTATTTGACTCTTGTGCACTGGTGAAGGATGGAAATCTGACAAGAGAGTATGATACATCTTGGGTTCTGCTCTCAATTCAGATGATGTACACTGTAAGCAAATTGCTTTCCCAGTGTGTGCGTCAGTTTAACTCTGTAAATCTGGGAGAATGGTGAAGTTGTCTGACACTTGTTCGCTAAAAAGTTGGTGTTTTGAGGTCTTCTCTGTGAAAGTGAACACATGTAGAAAGCATCGTTATGATTTCTTCATGTCACTCTAGAGTCTACTAATTTTTCTAGTAATTTTAACTTTTATACACATTATTCTTTAATTGATTCCCCCAGTCAATATATAGTATAGATTTTGCCTTTATACTGGCTCTGCTTTACAGAGCTAAATAATGAGGAGGGAGAAAGTAATTTTGAGTATCAGGAAGTAAAAAGAGGTTTCAGTCAAAATGTAAAGGAAGAGGGAGAATCAGTGAAACAGAGTGAAGGAGCAAAATCTATTTTCAGTGTTGACGTTAGTAATTTTGAGGTGAGGATGGAGTTCTGATAAATAGTCTGTGTTTGTATGTGTAATGGCCTCAGTATCTATGATATTTTATGTGCTGTTATTGGTAAATATTTCAAAATAATGGCTCCCTTAAGCAAATCTTACCCTTTTGCACTTACTCATTTGTCTAGAAATACAATGATACAGGATAATATAGTTTCCAACAATGAACCTAGACAAAAAGTCTTGACTGCAATTTGTCTTCATGGAGCTTTCATTTCTTTTTCAGAGGGGAAAATTCTTTTTACTGAGCTGAGCTTTAGCACAGAATTGACATGCTCCTTACCAAAAATTTCACAAAGGGACACTGCCTCAATCATTTAACTTTGCTTTTATTTACTCTGCTTGTAAAACAGAATTATTTGTAATTTTAGAAATACAGTTCTATGTTGTAATGCAATTTCTACCTGAATAGGAGGTTACAAATTTTAAAAGATTCTAGTAAGTATGTAGTTTCTGTATATAAGGGATGATTATGGGGATAATTCTGAAACTGAGTTACTCAATTGCAAGGAAGTTAGAAATTATGTGCCTGTTATTTCAGACCATTTAAGCAAGATATTCATCAGAGAGAGCACTTGTAAAACATACTTGGGTGACACGGTTTAGTGTGAGGTGTCCCTGCCCATGGCAGGGGGGTTGGAACTAGATGGTCTTAAAGTCCTTTCCAACCCTAACTATTCTATGATCCTATGTAAGTTGCTTCATCTTTTCAACAGTGATTTTACATTAATACACAAAATGGAAAATTCTAGATTTATAGCAGTTTTGTACTGAAGTTTTCTTTCCTGTGTTTCTGTCTCCAGCTAACTGTGGGTTTTTTTAGTTTAATTCAGGAGTGTGTTGTGAGGGTAGAAGTCATGAAAGAGAGACTGAGACTGAATGAGAATTCTAAAAGACCAATAGGGCCACCAGTGGGAGGACAGATGGAAGGGAGCTGAAAACAAAGAAATAGAAGGGAGGTCTGAAGCTGAGGTGGAGAAGCAACAGCACACCCAGTAATACAGGAATGGAGTGAAAGAAGATGTTAAGGCCAAAGGTTTGGGCTCTGACCCAGTTGGGGTAGGAAACTGGAACTGGCATTAGAAACATAAGGATCAGGGGCTGGGACTTGATGGTTAAACAGAACAGGGCTAGGATTAAGAGATGGGAGTAGGAAAGAGTGACCAGACACAAACTGAAGGGACAAGGCAAAGAGGACCATGCTTTGGAGTAACAGGAAAAAAGCCTGTGCTCACTAGAGGTCATTTACCTATTCATCTTGGAACCAAGGTTTGGCCCCCTTCCTTCTTTTGTCAGCAAATATGTTTAAATCCATTTAGTTCTCTTTCACACATACAATGAGTGTTATTTATTTCATTAATCCATGTGGCAAAGTTCTGTATGATAGTCTGAATATTTCAGACTGCCTGTGGGGTTGCCAAGATGAAATTCTGCTCTTGTTTTCTCTGTTTGTTTTAAAACATAATAAATTACATGTACAAATTGCATTCAAAGAACATTAGGTTGCTGAGAATGTAGAAATGCCAGACTTACAGCTAATAATGTGATCACACACTGCTTTTGAATAGGTTCCATTTCATTTGGCAATAAAGTTTTTAAGGATTTTATCTTCTTAGTCTTTTCTAATGCATGGTCAAATGTTTAGGTAATGCATGTTAACATACCTACTGTGAATGCAGAATTATTTCAGCCTTGGGTTTGGTTTTTTTTAACACTTATGACTGCTTCACAGATATTAATTCATTTTTCCAGTGCCTTGTGTGATGACAAGATGGGATATATATCTATTTTTCAGATATAATAATTTGTTACATACCTGTCTCTCACACCTGGCTCCAGAGGCCCAGCTGTCTATTGCAGGGCCAATAATTTTTCTTGTTATAGGAAAGCTGAGACATACTTAATATCTGTAAAATGCATGACAACCTTGAGCAGAAAACTATAGAGACTTGAAAGTATTGCTTCTAAAAACTAGAACAACATTTTATTAACATGCAAAACCATTATTACTAATCCTGGAAAGGAGACTTTTCTGTCACTTGGCTGACAGCTAGAATGCATTTTTCCTCTGCATTTAAAAATGCACTTTAAAGGTGTTCTCATTTAAAAACATAGAAGTCAAGATACTGCAAAATTCCATAAGCAATCAGAATCACAATAGAAGTGTCAGTTCAACCTCGTTACTGATGGCAGCGGTCTAATTTTCATGGCAAAGAAGTCACATAGTTCATTCCTTCTTGGTTCATGGATTACGTGTAGTTACGGAAGATGGGAATTTGTCCTTTTCACTCCTGATGCTGATGTGTTAGTCACAAGAAATGATGTGCCTTTCTTAATAGTTGCTTTCTTGACAGAGCTTCATTTATATTTTCTACCCACAAAAGCTCATTTTTATTCCTCTTTCCTGGTGCTGGAGTTGAGCTTGTTTTCCATTTTGGAACACTATTTGATTTGAGATGCTGTAAAGAGAATTCGTTTCCATAGCCCCTTTGGCTGAAGCTCAAAAGCCTTATTCTGTTTCAAATCCCTTTTCACTTCTGCAGTGGAGACAGGAAGCAGTTGTCCAACATATGTCGATAATTCAAAGGAAAGATAAAAGGTATATTCTTATTATGAACACCTAACATAGCCTATGATTTGATAAGACATTTCATAACATTAAACATGTATAGGCTACTAATAATAACTGGGCCTTAAATGGTTTTGTATGTCTTTGAGACACTAGAGGTGTTTCAACTCAATTATGTTTGCACAATAGTTATTAAAAGGTAACCAAGGCATGTGATCCTTATCTGTTAATCTTGTGTGTCCCCCATTATCAGACCACTGGGTTGCAACACAGTCCAGAATGGGTGGAATTACTCTCAGGGACAGATGAAGCCGTTTGAAGCTGGGTCAGGTCTTCACCTCATCAGTCCTGATTTGGTGAAATGGTCAACAGCTACATCTCAGGTGAATGATTCATTTCATCTATGTTAGTCAGTAGTCAGATGTTCTCTTAGAACTGGATGAAGCAATAAGATCTATTACATCTGTTCCTCCTAACCATCTTCTAGATACTACTTGAAACAGTTGACAGAACAGCCTGAGCATGCTTCAGCACTGCCTCAGTATACAACTTACCCTCTTAATTCAAATAGCTGAAGGCAGCTTTTTGAAATGTCTGGTGGCTTTGTGTTGGTTTGATTGAGGCATGCTTACATGCCTTCATAAAGAATTCTTTTATCTCAGGAAGAAAAATAAGCTGCAATGACATCTTAAGCTGCTCCAGTTTAAATCATATTTGCTGCCTGACCACACTAAGTCACTACAGAAAAGAACTGATGACACAGAATGAGAAATAAACAAATCTTAGAGCTTCAGAGGCCATGTATTCAGAATTGGTTTTAGTCTCTCATTAGCTGTCTTGGAACCACTTCCCATTTTGGTTTTCTTGGGAGTGTTTGTATAAAGAGATCAAAATGTCAAGTGCCAAAAGCTTAAAACTCGATTTAGTTCATTTTCTCCAAGTCTTGGCTGAAGTCTGTTGGTAGGATGATTGGAAGGAGCTCTTCACCCTATCCTGCTCTGAGGATACATCAAACTTCAGTTTCCAAGGCTTTTAGGTTTTCAAATTTTTCAAGGCACTGATTAAAATGAGCATCCACAGTTCAGATCACATCACTTATTAAGAAGCATTGTGTGCACTAGAAACCAGCCCTACTTTCTGTCTTGTACACCTCACAGAGCTCCTCTGGGAATCTAGGGGCTCCCTGGAATCTTCAGCTGTCTGGTGTCCTCTGTGTGTCAGCTACAAGTAGTGTCCTTGCTTTGAACCTTTGACCATCAGTCTTACTTGTGGTTTTGTTTTGGCGTTTTCTTTTCTTCAGTGTTTTGCTTTTGGGCTCTGTGTCCTGCCTTTAGGGTTGAAATATAATCTTTTTGCCTTCAGGAAGTCCAGCATGCACACACAGAGTGAGGGCAAAAAGATACAGGCTAGTATCAATCCCATTTATCAACTTTTCTCCAGCACTGATCGAAGTGACTTCCTCTCAATCTAAGAAGAAAAGGTTTGACAGAGAACCAGTCTGAAATCCGGGAAAGAATGTCTCTATTTGCTCCTGAGTAAAGTACTTAATTTGTGGAGTATTTTTCAGTACTTGTCTCCACTTCTCGTGAAGAAACAAGATCTCCAATGTCTTCCTTCACTCAGTCCTTTTATTTTGTATCTTGTGTTAATTCCTAATTGTTTACTTCATTTATCTCAACTATAGCAGATGTGTGGCTCAAGAAGAGACAAGAACTGGCTTTTAAACAGCACATTTCCTGATTGAATTTTATCACCTGTTTGGCATCCATTTTGGTCAGTGTTTTGAAAGAAGTGGATGAGCAAGTGCCAAATTCCAATATTCTCTGCCTTTAGTTGTTCATGTTTTTTCCTGGCCAGCCTAAGATATCAAAAGGACAGCAATCTTCCACATAAGGTCTTCTGTGCTTTCCTGGAATTAAAAACATTTAGCAATACACACCACCATTTTTTTTTCGCAATAGGTTTTTTTTGACTTGAGGAAAAAAGATCTTTAAACACTTCTGTTTGAGAGAAAGTGAGAAGGTGACCAGTTTGGGGAGGTGCCATACTGAAAGGTCCAAAGCCTGAAAAGGAGTGTCAGGCATATCGTCAAAACTCTTTCACTGGAGATAGTCATAGCAGAAAACGTATTACCCATGAGTAAGGAGTAAGATATGTTTTAGTGTGTTCACTAATATGCTATTAGATGTAGTTTTTCTTCCAGCCAAGTCTAAGCCAATACATCTTTAATGAAGCCTACAACATTCATCATTCTTCCATACCTTGAATCTGCACCAGGGATTTTGACAGGAATTGTTTCTATATTGCTACTGAAGCAGAATGTATAAGTACAGCTCACTGTCACAGACACAATGAACATCTCAACAGAAGCAGTCAAAGCAGAATTAAGCTAAATTATCTTAATTTCCAGTAATATTGCTGTTTGTCTTCTGGAAGGGAATGTAATTACTTCATTTGTCTGTTGCTGTCTATGTCACATTAACTAGTGGCAAATCAATCAGCTTTTACGTGACATAACTTGCTTTCTCTTGCTGGATTAACTAAAGGTGATAGATACATCTGTACAAACTCAGAAGCAGAAGATTAAGTTCTTTCTGTTCTTTGCTTTTCATTCACTAGTTACCTGCTATTGAGAAAATGGTGTCACCCACATGCTTAGTTGCTTCACCTATAAGATTAATATCAAGCCCTTTTTCATGATGCTCTGAGGTTTCTATGAGTTTCAGTAACAGAATACAGTCATTATCACCCTTAAGTAAGAAACTTCCACTTCACTATTCCTTATGATTACTATAGGACCTCCTGATTCATAAAAGCTAGAGTCTATGAACAGAGTTGTGTATAGCTGATTAAGTCATATTGTCATTGGAAAAAGGCTACGAAAAGGCTGATGTCACCATATCACTGTTGGACTTGTGCAAAGCGTTCAACACTGTCCCACATGACATACTTGTCTCTAAATTGGAGTGTCATCAATTTGATAAGTGGACCATTCGGTGGATAAAGAACTGGCTGGATGGCTGCACCCAAAGAGTTGTGGTCAATGGTTCAATGTCCAGTTGGAGATCAGTAACAAGTGGTGTCCCTCAGGGATCAGTGTTGGGACCGGTCTTGTTTAATATCTTTGTCGCTGACATGGGCAATGGAATTGAGTGTGCCCTCAGCAAGTTTGCCGGTGACACCAAGCTGTGTGGTTCCGTTGTTACGCTGGAGGGAAGGAATGCCATTCAGAGGGACCTTGACACACTTGTGATGTGGGCTGATGCCAACCTCATGAAGTTTAACCATGACAAGTGCAAGGTCCTACACCTGGGTTGGAGCAATCCCAGGCACAGCTACAGGTTGGGCAAAAAGGAAATTCAGAGCAGCCCTGCGGAGAAGGACTTGGGGGTGTTGGTTGATGAGAAAATGAACATGAGCCAGCAGTGTGCACTCACAGCCCAGAAAGCAACCGTATCCTGGGCTGCATCAAAAGCATCCAGCAGGTTGAAGGAGGTGATCCTGCCCCTCTACTCTGCTCTCGTGAGACCTCACTTGGAGTACTGTGTGCAGTTCTGGTGTCCTCAACATAAAAAGGACATGGAACTGTTGGAACAAGTCCAGAGGAGGCCACGAGGATGATCAGGGCACTGGAGCACCTCCCGTATGAAGACAGGCTGAGAAAGTTGGGGCTGTTCAGCCTGGAGAAGAGAAGGCTGCGTGGAGACCTCATAGCAGCCTTCCAGTATCTGAAGGGGGCCTACAGGGATGCTGGGGAACAACTCTTCATTAGGGACTGTAGTGATAGGACAAGGGGTAAAGGGTTGAAACTTAAACAGCAGAGGTTTAGACTGAATCTAAGGGAGAAATTCTTTACTGTTAAGGTGGTGAGGTACTGGAATGGGTTGCCCAGGGAGGCAGTGAATGCTCCATCCCTGGCAGTGTTGATAGACCAGGTTGGATGAAGCCTTGGGTGATATGGTTTAGTGTGAGGTGTCCCTGCCCATGGCTGGGGGGTTGGAACTAGATGATCTTGAGGTCCTTTCCGATCCTAACTATTCTATGATTCTATGATTCTGTCATGGATCTTTGCTGGCAGGCCATGTTGATTCACTTTATATTAGCAAGTTTTCTAATGCAGCACATGGATGTTTTTCCAAATCAGCTGCTTTAGTTATTGGGGAAAGCTTCCATCTTGCACATTTAGTTTTATAAATATATATATGACACAGAGCCTCTTTGCATCAGCGCCACTGCAGTAACTGTTAGCTGTGAGTGCACCTATGCGAACATGGTGGAATCATGTAGTTTAAGTGATTCTGCATGCTTCTTTTTCCTAATGACTTTAAATCCGCATTCATACCAAAGTAAAGAAGGACAAAAATAAGAATGTGGATTTTCAGTTTTCTTTTATTTGCCTCACTGTTTTCTTTTTTGCAATGGAATTGTTTTAAATGTCACATCCAGAATGTTCGAACTGAGACACAAGCACTGATCTGCCTACTCCAAAGGAAATTTGCATTTTTATTTCATTATAGGTCTAAAATTCAGACCTCTTATCACACTAGACATCTTTACATCAGAAGCTCCCACTCTCTATTCTAATCTCTTTTCTGCTTCAGAAAAATGCCTATAGGAAATCTGAAATGCTTTTATATTAGTGCAGTTTGTTCTCAGAAGGTCTGAGATCTTGTTTTAAAAAATAAACCCCAAAAACTAGACATGCAATAATTGTGGTTGTATAAATTAAAGCCAGAGTCCGATATAAGGCCAAACATACATGGTAATTTCCTAACCTTTAAGGCTTTCCACATTATCTCTTGGGGGCAGACCTTTTGAAAGCCTAACTATACTACAAAAGTAGGCCTTATCTCTGGAAATTCTCCAGCTCTTGGGGCAGAATAGGAATGAGATCAGATCAGCAGTATGGTAATACATGCCTTGAAGTGTTAAAGAACTTTGTGGGACTCCCTTCGGAATAATGCAGTGTTGTCAGATTGCTTGTATCTAAGTCTTCTACCAGTTATTATAATAACTTTAAAAGTAGTCATCTTCCACATGAGAGTGTGAAAGGAAGATAAATAAAAGATAACTGGTTCACTGCTGCAAGCTTATGCCAAAAGTAAACCTGGCCTGAAAGAAGAGTGCTGAGAATTCATTACACTTCTGGAAATAATAGACATTTTACTGATGCCAGTCTGTTCTCTTTAGAAAGTAAACAATTCAGCTCATAAACCAAGGACTGAAATTGATTTGGAATAGTGGTAACAAAGTCAGTCTCCCACCATGAAGTCACTTTTTAATGAGTCACCATCCAGTCCCAGAGACATCCTACTATTCACAACAGGTAATTAATGCAAATAAGAAAGGGAACCAGTAAGTGTGATACTAATTCTAAGAGTCTGGGTATGTATTGAGTTTTTTTAGCATTTTGAAAGCTACTAAAGTACACAAGCCAAGACTGCTAACCAAACTATATTGATAGTGAGGGGTGGAAGCACATCTGTTTTTTTCAAAGGATTTCATTTCATTATTCCCCTGTGCTGTGGCTGAAGATGATTTTGGTTCCTGAGAAGAGCTCATTTAATGCATTTCTGCCATTTGAGCTGATAGAGATCTGCAAGAAAGTGAGTTTACATCTGGCTGCTAGTGATGCAATATACAAAAAAGGCCTTATCTTTATAGATGCTAGATACTCCGACCCTCCATCATATCTATGTAGCTATTCCTAGTATACAGCTTTGTTTCTTGGTTTATGACTTCTATTCGTATCATAGTGTATTTTTTGAGCACCAGCCTCCATGTTGGTTGTTATTTCATGCACTCATTAATTAACTCACTAAAATTCATAGAATCACAGAATAGTTTGAGTTGGAAGGGACCTTAAAGCTCATCCAGTTCCAACCCCTGCCATGGGCAGGGACACCTTCCACTAGAGCAGGTTGTTCCAAGCCCTGTCTAACCTGGCCTTGAACACTGCCAGGGATGGAGCAGCCACAGCTTCTCTGGGCAGCCTGTACCAGTGCCTCAGCACCCCCACAGGGAAGAACTTCTTCCCGATATCTAATTTCAATCTATCCCTGTTCAGTTTAAAGCCATTCCCCCTTGTCCTGTCACTACATGCCCTTGTAAAAAGTCCCTCTCCAGTTTTCTTGTTGGCCCCCTTTAGGTATTCTGCATAGTATTATCTCTATTCAATGAGAGGAAAATGAGATTATAGAGTGATTAATTCACATGCTTAGTATCAGAAAAGAGACACGTACAATGTAAGAAACAAAGTCCAGCACTGATAGTAACTGGTCTGGACATCACAGGATGCAGAAACCTGCAGCAGTTTTTTCACATGCAGTGCTTTAGTGCAGGAAGAGTAAAATCCCTTTTTTGACAAAGCACTGAGTCTTCAACAAGGAGTCCAGAACATAGCTTATTTGGAAGGATCAAGTGCATTTCAGACTAGTAGATATTATTTTAAACAAGGATTCTTCAGGGGGATTTTCAATAAATATTAAAGTGCTTAGAAATGTTGTTTTAAAGATATAAAATAACCTATAAATGCTCCATCCCTACAGTGTTCAAGGCCAGGCTGGACAGAGCCTACACATGGTCTAGTGTAAGGTGTCCCTGCCTGTGGCAGGGGGGTGGAACTGGATGATCTTAAAGTCCTTTCCAACCCAAACCCTTCTATGATTCACTGTAAGATTGGGATGCACAGTAAACTTGGGTCATTTCTGCCTATTGATACTGTCATAAAATTAATCTTGGGCTTGACAAACTGTGCATGTAGTTGACAACTAGAAATGGTGTCCTGCCATTTCTGGTATTCGATAAGACTAAATGATTCATGTAATTCAGAGACTTGATCTTGCAGTTTTACTCAATGATCTATTCCTGTTGACTTTGGTATAGCTATAGGCAGCCTCTGAAGGCTTCTTCAGAAGAATGTTTTGCTATTGGGAATTGTTGAAAGTTTTAACCAAACTGTTACCTAACCTGAAACTTGCAGAAAAACGTGTTTTCACAAAACTCACACTATCAATTTTTAAGTTTGAAAATCATCAGATCTTCTATATTGTCATTTAGATTAAATTTCTTGGTTTGAAATGATTTGCACTTTTAATATTTATATTTTTTAAGCTTGAAAATATGAATAGCGATTTTGAAACATTTCCCATCAATTGTATCCAAACAAAATGCCTCAGCTTAACCAAACTGCCTGTTTGTGGATTACTTTTGTGTGAAAACTTAACATATTCATAGTCTGTATGGATTTGGATAAGGAGACTTCCAATATAAAATGCTTGTATGACAGGAAAACATTTCCCTTCATCTCTCCAGTGGTCACTCCAGAAGACAATAAAGTACCAGTAATAAAATAACTAGTATTTTGAATATAGAAGTAATGACAGATCAGAATGAGTGGTGTCATTCTGAGGGTTAGAGAAGCTGATTTATAATTTAAACTGGGAATTCAGCAACCTCTTTGATTACAAGCACAGTTTCATGATTGTGCCCTTTTTTAAAGGATGGGTGAGCAATCTGTGGGTGATGGACATTTTCCTCAGCAGCTGGTCTTTGTTTATCATTGTCAGATTTACTTGCTTGCTAAATAAAAATATAATGGTTTATCATATCATTCAGATGAAAGCACTACTTATGATGAAACAGCAATGCTTTTAGGGAAAGGGGGACAAAAAAGACAGAGGACTATTTTATATAATACAATAATAGCTTTCTGTCTGCATCTTCCACTTAGGGAAACTAAAACTACAGCTCCCTGAAGGTAGGATTTCTGTGATTTGTTTGATGGGGAAGCGTTACACAGAACTGTATTTACAGATCAGGTGTTACAGAAGTTTGCTCTTCAAGAAATCATACTTCAGTCTTTTCTGTTGTTCTAGAATACTGTTATGTCCTTCTATTGTCATTGTTCCATCAATTAGTAATTAGGAAAGAGCCAGTGCCTGACTGCAGATGCTGTTATTCCTCCTTGAGTGGGAGAAAAGAATCTACATCAGCTCACCTTCTAAATACAAGACTTTAAGCTTACTTAAAATGCAACGATCCTCATTTTCTGGAATTAGTATAGATCTTGTTCCGGAGATATCTTGCAATGCTTTGAGATAAAACAGCATGTCTTATCTAGTAGGCCTCTAGATTGACAGCTTGGATCAGGTTTTCTAGGCTAAGAATGGAAAGATACTCAGGGCTGACTTCAGCTCCTGTGTAGAGCCATCTGGAAAAGGTCAACCATTATCAGTAGACAAGCCCCCACTGTTGCCTGTGCCAAGATGCTGCAGAGCTGGCATAAAGATGTAGCTGAATTTTGTTGGTTTTTATAGAATCATAGAATAGTTAGGGTTGGAAAGGACATCAAGATCATCTAGTTCCAACCCCCCTGCCATGGGCAGGGACACCTCACACTAAACCATATCACCCAAGGCTTCATCCAACCTGGTCTTGAACACTGCCAGGGGGCATTACTTTGTGTGAACTGGGTAGGTAGATGAGTTAGCTGTGTAGCATTCAATAAGAGTCACCTCTGTGGTGATGTTCAGGTACAGCTGAGTTACTTCCTTCTTCTCTATATATGTCTCTGCTATTCCGCTAAAATATGGTTCAGATTGTCATATCTCTTGATGCTTTCAGTATCATATCCATCAAAGGGTTTGAAAACTCCTTTGTGTTTTGTCAGTGATGTTTCTATTCTGGGATCTGCTAATCACGTCACAGAAAATACCTGATTTCTCTGCTTACAATCCTCTTTCTGTGAGTGAGTCAGAGGTTAAGCTTGTTAAATTTCATCTGGCTCTAGGAATAGCTGCAGTCTAAATTTATGTGTATACAGAATGTATTTGGCTGATCCAATAACTGAAGGTAGCATAAGATTTTACTTAATCAAAGTGATGTCCAGTCTTCTGAGAGTACTGACCATTTAGTCAGTCATCTCTTTATTGAAACAGATGCTGACATGTTTGAAACAATAAACTGAGAACCATCCAGTAGAGAGAAATTGTGTCTGGATTGCTACTGAGGTTTCCAACAGGAATCACAATAGAAACTGTAGTGAAGTGTCCCTAGTGTGTAACTAAAATAGCAGATGTGGCTGTAAGGATAGCCAGGGTATTTGGTTTTGTTCTCCTTACAATGCCAAAAAAAGGGAGATAAACCCCTCTCTATTGCTCTATTGCTCTATTCAATTGCTCTATTTCAGTGTAGTGTATTCCATTTCAAAACAAAGCTTTGCATATATGGAGGTCTGATTTTACAGACTTTATGAGACAAAATCTTGAAAGATTCAAAGTACCCTTTTGTACTCACAGTTGGGCTTTAAAATTATTTCTTTCCTCTCTGCCATGCCACAGGGGGGACATGACTCTATACAATTGTGTCTAGGTACTTGTTTTAGCATTTAAATCAACATTTACACCTTCAAAGTTGCAAACTGCAAGTTAGCAAGTCTTAGATGACCAAGTTAATCACTTTCCATGCATAAATGTGCTCTTTTCTTAATGTGCACTACTATTTTTTTCTGCAAAGTAGACAAGAAGCAAAGAAAATAACCTCATGCTACATATTCAGAACTGATTTACAGCTTTGGGGACTTGCTGTACAGAAGATCTCTGTCAGATTAAAACAGTGTTGGAACTCATGAGCCAAAAAAAGCCATTTCTGATCTCTGCATGCCCTCTATGTAGTCTCAACGGAAAAATTCAACCCAGGCAATTTGCTTTGCCATTTTTCTGAGCAGGAAGTCATGAAGTACTTATAGCATAACTATATATGAATTCATCTACAACCAAGAATATTTACTTTAATTCTGTAGCTTTGATTAAAAGACCAAGATGTTTGTTTTACAAACTGATTCTACTGCAACAAAGGATGCAATATATGCCACATGTTTAATTCAATCACAAAAATGTTTCAGTTCATGTCAGAGAAAGTAGTTATGTGCTTAAAAACATATGCCTGCTCAAATTTGTTGTTCTTCAAAGCTTGCATATGTAACACCTTAGTTATCTTTAAATCACCAAAAAAGAACAACAGCTCTTGACAGTCTTCAGGATTAAGTTATTCATAGAACTCAGGCATCTGCTCAGACTTCAGCCTCCAGAACTTAGCTTGTACTACAATAATACCACCAACAATTATGGCCTCATTGTTCTGTGACAGAAACCCTTTGAAAATCTTGTCAGCAAGGACTCTTTTTATTTCAATAAAACCACAATGTACAGGTCCCTGCTCTTAACCCTGGGATGCTTTAAGAACCTAATATTGTCCAAGTGCAGTATTATTGACAAGTGAAACCCTTTTGATCCTTGTAATGCCTTTAAAAGCAGCACAAACAATACTTGTCCATAGATTATCAACCCTTTCCAAACTGATAATTGCCATTGTATCTCTTTAGACTTCTAGAAATTTGTAACATAGAGAATGCAAGATCCCGTCTATGTAAATCCAGAGTTCTGTTTGAAGTTGAACGCCCAAAATCAAACTAGAGAGTGGGCTTAAAATATCTTTCAAAATATGGTCTGGGCTCATCAGGGCTTTGGTTATAAAACACACTTTCTAAGGAGAAAATGTGAAGCCCTGAAGCACTTGCTAAGAGCATGCTGGGGCACTGCATTAGTATCAACAGAGAAAAGAGACAGTCTACAGAGTAATACAAGGCCTCCTTTTCTAGTGGTTGGATTTTCTGTCCCAGCACAATATTAGCTGGGCCTGATTTTCCTCTCTTTGTTATATCCTTAGCAGCCATTGTCTTGGAGTGATTCATACAGGAACAGACTAAATGACTGAATGGATAGTAGAGTTCACTTTTCTCACCATCAGAAGAGGAAAACATAGACATGTTCACTGCCACAAGCACCCGCTTCCTGCACTCTTAAATTACACTCCAAGTGAGAAGTAGCAGATGTAGCTTGCTACATACTCATTAGTATCAATAGGACCTGAACATTTCCATGCCCATTTTGTCCCAGAGTTCTTTGGCTGCAAACATTCTTTTAATTTCCTTCTCATTCCTCCCTTCTTACTTGATCTCTCTTTGTACTTATGTTACCTCTTCCTTTTATTGTCTCCCCCCCTTCTTTTTTTTTTTTTTTTTTTTTTTTACCACTAAAACCATAAAACTCTCACTCTTGGCTTCTTTCAGGCAAATTAAGTTTGTGCCTTACTGTCTCTGCCCTTCAGATTCTTCCTGCACACACTAAAGTACCTCCAGCTCTTATTTCCTTAGTCCACTCCACAAAATGAATCGAAGACCTCAGGAGACAGCAGCTGTTCAAGCACGAGAACTCTACTGTACTCTAGGATCAATGCTTTTATTTGCATTAGTTCATCAGTACTCTTCTTTCCCCTCTAGTTCTGCAAGCCAGTGCATGCTATAATACTTGCCTTCGATTTCAAGTAGAGCCTGTTTGGATACTGAAGAGCTATAATGGTTGTGGTGACTTGGAAAAAGTCTTTATCATGGTCTTGTCAATTAAGGCTTATTTGTACACTTGGAACCTGACAACTGTATGGACAAATATTGTTTGTGCTACTTTAGAAAGCATTACAAAGCATGAAAAAAGCTTTCATTTGTCAATAATACTGCATTTGGACAAGATTCTTAAAGCATCCCAGGGTTAAGAGCAGGGACTTGTACGTTGTGGAGGTTTTGAGATAAAAAGAGTTCTTGCTGACAAGATTTTCAAAGAGTTTCTTTCAGAGAACAATGAGGCTGCTATTATTGTAGTACAAGCTAAGAAGTTCTGCACTCTGAGCAGATGTCTGAGTGCTATATTTGGAAAAGGTATCATTAAACATTTGTGACATTAATGTGATATTAAACAATGTAACATTATGCAACAATTAAATATCTGAAAATTTATTTCCATGGAAAAATGATGATTCTCCAATGTTTGCCTGTACATGTAGCAAAACGGGACGGTGTTATGAATTGACAAATTTAACATCAGTTGTATGAAGCGAGAATAATTCTAAACCAAACTGCTAATAGAAGAGAGAAACAGCTATTTCATATAAGCTCTGGTCTTAGAGGTGTCCAAATGGCTATTTAAAAATCATCTCACAATCTTTACTGGGTGAAAAAATGTAGAAATTCTTCTCATAGCTTTTGGATAATTTTACAGAGACTTTGTCTTTATATTTCTTTCATTTAAGTTTTAAAGATGTATTTTCCCCATGCCTTCCTTAACTATCTAGACAGATGAAATGAGGTATGTTTGGCCTTGGTAACTAGAAAGACATATACCTACATATAAGTCTGCCTGGTTTGAAGGTATCTGTTCTGGCCCTCTTTCTAGCACATGCCTCAAGTCAATCATGCACTTTGTTTTCATATGTTCTTTATTTTCTCATTCAGTCCACAAGCAAAATATGACAACAGAATTGTAGATAACAATGAGATACCAATTGGAAAGTTCTCCTTATTCTGAGCCTTCTTCCTACAGGTACATGAAGTAACTTCCTATAGGATTACCAATAATTAATTATTTGAACTGGGAATGAAACAGTTGCCAATCAGTTTATTCTTTCCCAGAAAGGTCAAACTGAATTCAGTCGGAGACAAAATTTACATTACTTTGACCACGCTAAGTTGATATTTTCTACATTCGTAGGACAGTGAATGTAGATTCCACTGGTCATAATTTCCCTTCCCCATATACTCTCTTTTGGAATGTGAAAAGACAAAGTCCAGTCCTAGTTCTCAATAAGGCTGTAAGTGGCATGCTGTGATTTTCAAAAGTCATAATTCATCTTTCTTCTTCAGGATGATTTTCCTTACAAGCTCTGTAATATAAGGTCTTATTTCTTCAACAGTGACAGTAGAGTCCCAGGCCTTTACTACTTTCCCATTGGGATCCACCAGGTATTTCCAGAAGTTCCAGGTTGGTTCTTCTCCTGTAGAATCTATAGAGGGGTGGGGAAATAAAAACAAGTGGGAACTTAGAAAAGCAAACCGGGCTGGCCAATTCCTGACATCTGTTCATGTTAATTTGATGATGACCCTCTCAGAGGAAGAAGGAATGTAAAATTAAGGGGGAGTTGAGACTGAATAATGAGATTCATTTTCTGACAGACAGTAGAGCCCTGGAGGCTAATGGAAACAGCCAAGCTTGAGACAGACGGTCAGGAGAAAGCACTATAATCAGTCTTAAAACTGCGTGCTTACACGTGTGTGTCTGTGCTATATAGACAAATCCAAAACAGTTGAACACTGATAGGAAAATGGAATTGGGAATAAAAATATAGCTGTATTAGGAGTATTTGCTTATCCGGATTTTTTCCAGTAGCATGTGCTTCAGAAGAATCTTTCAAGAAATGCTACATGAAGAAATAACAAAGTAAACTGTTGCAGGAGATTTCCTCTTAATCCTTATCTACGAGCTTTTCCCTCCATGACCACATACTCATTTTACATGAGTTGTATTCGTATTCTTTATTATTCTGCTACATGACTAACAGAATGTTCAGGATTTTCAATCAGACCAGGAGCCTCATTGCACTAATAGCTCAAGTGTGTGGGCCAGCAAAGAAACAGAAGGTTTACAAGTTTCATGTGACCTGTCTGCAATAAATAACCCTGCTCAGCAAAAGGAAATAGAATGTGAAGGGGATTAACAGGAAGTTTGGCTGGCAGAAAGATCCATTACAGACGCCTGGAAGGAGGTGTGCTTGAGGTACTCAGAAATACTACCAACACTCCTTTAAAGTCAGTGGTATGTGGGAGAACACTGGTTCTGGAGAGAAGCAGCAGCGATACAGTCCTTGCAGAACACAGCTCAGGTGATACCATATTATATTGGGCTTTATTAAATATCATTGCTTCAGACATTTGACAATGAAGATATTTCCTTCACCCTGGATAAAGAGTGACATTTTTGTTTGGCATTTAAATGGTATTCAGAGAATTTATTCATGCAAGAAAAGTAGTGCCCTGATAGAGAATATTCTGCTTTACAGTGTAGTTTGTCAGCTGTATGCTAAGAACCAGAAAAACCTTTTCAGATCTCAGTGCCAGCTGTTATGCAGAATAGAACTGGAGGGACTCTACAGTATGGCTGTTCTGATGCTTGGCAAGGAAGGGGAAAGGGAGTATTCAAGGACATGTCTTACAGCCTGGTTTCACTTTGTAATTCTGGAAGTAAATTATGTAGGTGCTTTGATTCCACTTATTCTACATCTCTTGAGATGAACTTTATAAATCCAACCTGCAGCAGCTGTGTCACAGGAGAAGCACTTACGAGACTCCAAAGTGGAAAAAGGAAGATCAGGTGTTTATGCATACAGGAGAGTATTTCGAGACTCTATTCCATGTAGAGGTTTATTAGACTAGCTTTTACAGGGCATCTGTTATCATACTGTCCATCCCTGGAGATCCAGATTACTCACCAATTAAGTACTTGAAGGCAGGAATTGCACCAGCTCCACTGACTGTAGTTTTGCTGAACATAGGGAAGGAGGCACTGTAAGTCTTCCGTGCAAAACTCTCAATTTCTTTGTTGGTGTCTGGTTCTTGCTGCCCAAACTGATTGCATGGGAATGCCAGGACATTAAAATGATACGGGCCAAGGTCCCTCTGTAGCTGTTGTAAGGCCTTGTAGTGGCTATCTGTGTACCCACACTCACTTGCAACGTTGACAACTAGTGACACCTGAAGAACAAGAGAGATGAAAAGATGTGCTGCGCATGTTAGTTTTCCAACTGGAAGGCTTGAAATGAGAACATCTAGAGAAATGTGACCGAACACCTGTGTTTGAAACTACACTGAGTTCTGTTCACAACAGGAAGATTCAATCTTTCTTTTGTATATTTCCATTTGGCTACCATGGAGTTAATGAATAAACTGGTAAGCAATCTTAATTATGAGTTTACAGAGAAGCTATGTTTCTCCATTCTGCCTTTTGCATGGTTTCTAATCATATTCAAGGAATGACTATCCAGCTAAGATATACCAAGCTGAATGAAGGAAGCTTTTAAATGAATGTATTTTGGGTAGTTCATTTATCTTTCATGAAGCATCTGTTCTGCAAGATCCCTTCTTACACAGAATTTAGTACTCATAAAGAATTGGCTGATCCATCATTGCTGGTGTAGATACCTTGACCTGGAAGTTAACAGAAGCAATTACTGGATTTTGGATTGGTCTGTGCAGTATGGATTGTGAAATATCCCACCATTTCTGGAGTAAACCTACTCAGTTATGACAAAATGACAACCTTTTGCATAAAGGTTTACTACCTCCACTAGAGACTCCAAGAAGTGAAGACTGTGCCCATTACCATTTGAAGTCATTCCTGTAGTTGATCATCTTTGACATGCACATTGTGTCATTAGGCATTACCACCAGGCATGTATCTGCCTGAGAACATCCAGCAGAGATACCAGACATAGGAGAGCACTACATGAGTTGTATTCTTATTTTTTATTATTCTGCTACATGACTAACAGAATGTTCAGGATTTTCAATCAGACCAGGAGCCTCATTGCACTAATAGCTCAAGTGTGTGGACCAGACACAGGAGATACCAGACACAGGAGAGCACTTCAGGAAAACAGAGGTGTATGTAAGGAGAACACAGGCTGGAAGAGATTTCAACAAGAATTTGTTAGGGAAATGAAATAACCTAACCCTGAGTTGACACATGTTCATATTTTCTCAGGGCCTTGAAGATATTTCCATTGGTTTTTGAAGTATTTTATCTTTAAATAACTCCTAGAACCTATTTTTAGACTTAGGTGTTTTATTATCCCTACCAATTTTATAAGTGTGAGTTGCCACGCATTCTACATAAATTGAGTCCATTCTAATATTTTCTTGTGTGTGCCACAGATATTTTAGATACAGTATGATTTTATGAATAAAAATAGCATTATGCACTTTATAGTAATTTCTTTTACATTCTATTCCTTTTTTCAGACCAACACGTAAGACTCATAAGGCAATATAAATATTATAATGCTAAAAATGTTTCTACTCACCTACATTAATATAGGACATAGTGCAGCCTTCCAGTATCTGAAAGGAGCCTACAGGGATGCTGGTGAGGAACTATTCATTAGGGACTGTAGTGATAGGACAAGGGGCAACGGGTTGAAACTTAAACAGCAGAGGTTTAGATTGGATATAAGGTAGAATTTCTTTACTCTAAGGGTGGTGAGGCACTGGAATGGGTTGCCCAGGGAAGTTGTGAATGCTCCATCCCTGGCAGTGTTTAAGGCCGGGTTGGATTAGTGTGAGGTGTCCCTGCCCATGGCAGGGGGGTTGGAACTGGATGATCTTAAGGTCCTTTCCAACCCTAATTATTCTATGATTCTATGATTCAGGAACCAAATTCTACCTGGTTACACTAAATCTGCTGGGTTTCTACAGATTATACATCAGTCCAGCAGCTAGTTCTTCATTCTCAAACTGCAAAAAACAAGTTTAAATTCAATCAAAGTAGCCAACACATTCCCCAGTACCAGTAGAACAATGGTGGCCATTTGCATTGGATCTTTCTACGAGACTTTGGAAGTCTCATAGAAGCTGGCATGTTCTCTTTATTATTGTCAGTGTGAGACAGCAGTGTTGAAGGGCCCAGTGCTGCAAGAGGAAAGCCTGAAGCTTGGACACATTAATTGCCCTTATAAAATTGCACAGCAAGTAACTGCAGACAAATTAGCCAGCAAGTAAGTGCAGGGCAAGAAAAGGAAGTAAAAAATCCTGACTCCAAATCACAGACTCTTGTGTCTGTGACCAGGGGCTTTGCTCAATTTAAACTTTGGATTCTTATGTTACTGTTGCTCCATATTCCTGTGTGTAAGTTTTAATGCAAAATATGGAAGTATGTAGGGAGTAAGAATAGAGTGATTAAAATAAATTGTATGAAAAATAAGCTACTACGTAGAGTCATAGAATAGTTAGGGTTGGAAAGGACCTTAAGATCGTCCAGTTCCAACCCCCCTGCCATGGGCAGGGACACCTCCCACTAAAACATGTCACCCAAGGCTCTGTCCAGCCTGGACTTGAACACTGCCAGGGATGGAGCATTCACAACCTCCTGGGCAACCCATGCCAGTGCCTCACCACCCTTAGAGTAAAGAAATTCTACCTTGTATCCAATCTAAACTTCCCCTGTTTAAGTTTTAACATGTTACCCCTTGTCCTGTCACTACAGTCCCTAATGAATAGTCCATTCCCCATATCCCTATAGCCTACCTTCAGATACTGCAAGGCTGCTATGAGGTCTCCATGTCTATTTTGGTTTTAAAGCCAGAAAACAAACTGGCATATAACATTACATAATCTGGGTAAGGTATGAGATCATAAAATGAAATCCCTTGAAGCAGTAGGAGTAAAGAAAAAGCTAAGGAGATGTTGGTATTTAGCATTTCTTACATTAAACGTTAACACTTACTTTGTGTATTTTGTACCTCGTATAGATCTGTTGGTATATTTAAAGTGGTTTCAGAGTGGCATTGTTTTCCCTGAAAGACAGGTAATCTTATAAAGCACAAGCTGATGTAATCTTCCTTGTGGTCAGCAGCATACAATCTAAGCACTCCCTGTACACTTGCATATGAAATATGATCTGGAGCCATCTAGCTAACTACCAAAGCATCACATTCCTTCAGACAACATTTATAAGCTCTACCCGAAATTGTAAATTCAGTCTCCTAAAACATCCAAAGACAGGCACATAATTAAATATTTCATTTTCAGAGAACTAACAATTTTATGATGCAGGCTGTCAGCGTTTCAAATAGATATTGGACATAAAAAATAACTATTGGCAGTTCTGTTCATGTCAAATAATCTGCATAGTAGTAACTGTATTTTAGTGTGATTGAAGTAAAAATAGGTTGTGCCACTGACTTGAAGTCACATGTAGTTCTTTCAGATGAAATTCTAGAGGCTTTTTAAGGTATAGTTTAAGACTTAGCATTCTCATGATGCAGAACTATTTGGATACTTCGCTATATTCAGATCTCTTGGTACTTCATCCCAAATACAATGGCAACGCAAGAATTTATCACTGGAGGCTTGGGGGAAACAAGGTTGTGTAGGTATTATGTTCACAGACAGGAAGGGTGACTTCCCAGTGAAAATAACTGAGCTTTTATAACTTTTACATGATTTTGAAGTTAGGAGGGTTGAAAGAATTCACTCAAAAAGAATCAATTTTAATTTCCAGCTGTTTAAAACCAGTGGTTACTCAGCATGGTGGTGAAAGGCATGAGAGGCTCACACTGCCAACAGTGCAAACTTCCAAATGTTCTCCCACAAAACAGGAGGAAATTATATGCAGCTTTTCCTAGAATGGCAGGCATATTGTGCTTCCTTTTTTTTTTTTTTTCCTTTGGAAAAATGCATTCTGTTACTGAACTCTGTAATTTAATACTGCAACCCTCCTAAGAATATAACTAAAAAATATAATTCAAAACTGTCTGTATTAGCATTTCATAAGGAATGTTTAAAATGGTTGTTTTAAAATCTTTACCAAGTTACCTTTCAAGTGTCTGGCACCAGAGGTGATTCAATGTGGTGATTTCCTTTTTTGTCTATATTCTGAACAAATAACAGTCACTCTTTATGTTCTCTTACAGACGCTGTACTTTGACTTCCTTCAACTATTAATGATAGTGCCTTTTGGCTGACTTTAGGCTGTGAGAGTGCAAGTCAAGCACACCACCTAGTGTCCAATGCAAACAATTCAGCCTGGACCTTACCAAAATCATTTCATTAAAGCTGAATGCTGTATTAGCTGTTGTCTGACTTCCTCATGCTATCCTTTCCTTCCCTTTGCTTGGAAAACCCATGCATTCTGGCAGTGAACTCATTTATTTAACACTGTAAATATAGTTCTTGATTTACTTAATGCTTACACCGGTGTACCTCCTTCAGGAAAAAATCCCTGGACAGCTGTAGCTTCAAGTAATCCTGTGTGGATCTTGTAGCAGAGACAGTAGATACTATGGGTTTTAGACCTTAACTGGCTCCATCTGACTGATGGAAGAACCAGTCACAAGTGTCAGATCAGTCCAACTCAGAGTTGTTACCTTCATGGAAAGAGAGGGCAGAGTAATGAAGTAGCTATACTCTGTGTTTATACACATTCAGTAATACTACATTCTCAGATTTTAGACAGCTGTGATGCAAAGTGCCTAGCATTATTATCAATAGTAAAATAATACTTTACATTGTTAAAGGGCCTAATACCTTTACATTATTATACTACATTTAGTTCAAGATTTCCAAAGCACTGCACTAACACT
This sequence comes from Melopsittacus undulatus, assembly GCF_012275295.1. NCBI lineage: Eukaryota > Metazoa > Chordata > Aves > Psittaciformes > Psittaculidae > Melopsittacus > Melopsittacus undulatus. The sequence goes on from NC_047532.1 coordinate 15,134,179, forward strand.
GCTTAATTACACCCCAGCATGCTGTACTTTGCTGTGTGGTATGTAGATAGGCAGGCAGGCAGTAGGCACTATTACATCTAGATAGGTATAAGCACAGCAGGAATAGCTGATGCTTGGGAGTGCTGACTCTCAAAGAGATACTATTTTGGGGAAGAATACTGCCTCTTACTATGTATCTCATGAAAAACATAAAATATAATAGAAGCTTTCTTGAATTATATGGATGGACAGATCAGACAGAATCATGACATCACAGAATCCCAGACTGGTTTGTGTTGGAAGGGACCTTAAAGCTCACCCAGTTTCAACCCCCTGCCATGGGCAGGGACACCTTCCACTGGAGCAGCTTGGTCCAAGCCCCTGTGTCCAACCTGGCCTTGAACACTGCCAGGGATGGGGCAGCCACAGTTTTCTCTGGGCACCCTGTGCCAGCACCTCAGCACTCTCCCAGGGAAGAGCTTCTGCCTAAGAGCTCATCTCAATCTTCCCTCTGGCAGGTTAAAGCCATTCCCCTTGTCCTGTCTCTACAGGCCCTTGTAAAATGTCCTTCTCTAGCTTTCTTAACGGTCCCTTCAGGCACTGGAAGCTGCTCTAAGGTCTCCCTGGAGCCTTCCTTCTCTTCTCCAAGCTGAACAAACCCAGCTCTTTCAGCCTATCTTAGAAGAGAAAACTGATTTTATTTGGATCCTGATAATTCTCTTCCAATAATGCATCACGGCCCTTCATTTTTAATGTAGATGGGTCAACATCAGTCTGGTAGAATGGAATAATCATAGAAGGATGACCTTTATGCACAGCACAGTAAAACACACAGCTTTTTGATCTATTTTGCTTGTGATATGCTTTTTTCCAGTTGTAACAGTCTTACCTTTCTTGGCTTTCAGGCGATACCTGATTTTGTAGCATGTATACCGAATTTTTAGCATTCCGGCTATGTAATTTCTTATGCCCCCATAAAAAGGTGTACTCCCTACCATATTTTTAGTATTTTCATTAAAGTGGAGGATAGGTTATGTCTGCACACATTTCTTTCATGGAAAAAAATTACTCTGTTCCCTGCTTTTTTTCATTTTGTTATTTCAGAACTGTTAGTACATTTCTTATTTATTCTATAACAGAGGGTACTTGTGATTTGTATCAAGATGCACTTGAATAGAAATTGAATCAATATCAACCAGCCTTATTTTTTTCTTACTAAGAAAAATTGTTTCAATTGTCTAAATGCACAGTAATTTATATTGAGGTATTGAAGAAAGTTTCTGCAAGTCATGAATTGCACTGGTTGTTTAGACTTAGCACAGCTCTTGCTTTTCTAGAATTAGCAGACTTCATTGTTTTCTTTAATACTCTGTATTTTTTCAATGCTCAGTTAGTTTCTTGACTACCAATGAAGTAATTATTTAACTAAATCAGTTGAGTGAATCAAATGAGTTGAATTGAATCGAATGTCTTCTGTACATCTGCCAGAAAGCTTAAGGATGTTAAAAGCTGGTCAAGGAATTAGCAGACTATTGTTCCTGGGGCTAACGAGTGACTCACTTTCTTTGTAACGCCAGCAGCACACATAGCACTTACATATTACCTGCTTTCTTTAAATAGCTTTAAAATATTACGATAAAGTAACATCTAAACGTTACTTATCTCACTGCATATTTAAGCAGGTTCATTTTAAGAAATAACCAGGCACTTTAATTAACCTTTTTCTACCTCAATACTGACTTCTGACAACATTATGACAGAAAGAGATGTGTTTTATTGCTAGAATATTCCTTAAAATAGTTGCAGGTGCTATCAAAGAGCATCTAGCCTCAACATTAATAACCCCTCTGAATGCAAGTCTTTTTGTTCCAAACAGAAGCTGGTCATCAGTTTTTTAGTTGGAATAAACTATTCCCTATGGCCTAGCAGACATCAGAGTACTATGCACTGATGGTATTACCTTTCTCAAGGTATGGCTCTAGTGCTCTCCCTTTTGAAGCCAGTCACACCTCGAGGATGGCCTGCTACTATAGCACCACTGGAGAGACAGATATCCTCCCCTAACCTGGTGTGTCCATGAGATTCCAAATCAGCTGAAGTTCTGCTTTACTTCTTTCCACGTGGATTCTGGCCCTGAGGTAAAGCTACAGGTGGTATTTGCTTATTTAGGCATATTTGCAGATGACCTGCAGACAAAATATGCCCCAGTAGCAGCATTTATTGACAGAGCCTTGAGAAAAAAACTCAAAAAAACCCAAAAGCAAATATTGCTTAATGTTAAATAGCTTCCATGTTTTTTTCCAGTATAGATATTTGAATGGGTATGGGACCAGTTCTGCTCTGAATTATGAAGGAGGAATTCCTGAAGGGGAAGGATGACTTCAACCAGATAACATTCAGACCATTCATGTGGTCCAAATTCACCAGTATCCCTTTATACTGAGCTCAGGAAAGTGTCCCATCTCCTCCCATATACCTTCCTAGTCTTCCTGCCAATGTTTTAGTGACCTGCTGCAGTGGATTAGTGAGCTCATACACCTCAGTGAAGTCCCTGACAAGGGGGAAAAGGAAGGTGGAAACACCAAGCTGGAGAATCAGAGTGAGCATAAGCAGTGGTGTCTGCTTTTTTTGGGCAGCAGCCAAGCTGTTGGGCTACCTGGCTGCATCACTGAAGATGTGTCACTTGAGCACTGAGGATGGCAGCTGTGGGCTTTATGTTGATTTTAGCTTCTGTAATTTGTAAATGTGGCTCTAAGTACTTATAGTATTATGCCCCGCATGTGCTAAGTTCCCTTTTCACTTTTCCATAAGTACTGGTCATACCACTAAATATGAAAAATCACATCAGGTTACATTCAAGGGAACTGTTCTTAAAATGGGAAGGAAAGCTCTGCTTAGAAATACTTAATGTAACATGTGAATAAAATCTAAAAGACATCATAAAAATATATAAGTATCTACATGCCCTTCCCCATATTGCTCTAGCACAATCAAGTGACAACGGGAATAGTATTGTGTTGCTACAGTTTCACTCTAGACTGATATTAAAATAATTATAATGTCTCCAATTTTTTACTGTTGTGAATCTCTTAACTCCATTAGCCACTGATTACATCCCCCTTTTTTTTTTTCATTTAGAATAATATAAAGAACTGTGATTCAGGTAAAAATAATTTCCTAAAAGTCATGCAGTTAAAAGGCAGAAAGAGAGTCATAGAATCAACAAGGTTGGAAAAGCCCTTTAAGAACGTCAAGTCCAACCTGCTAAACAAGCTCCAAAAGTGAGTTATACACTGGTACAAACTTCCTGAGGTGCAAATTTAATAGCCACAAGGCAGTGCAATTCGTCCTGCTGGATGGAAGGCAGGGAAGTCAGGCAGGCATTCCCTGCCTGCCACGTCTGCAGGCTGCAGCCCGCACCGGCAGAAGACGCGGAGACACACACACAGAAGTTAGGACCGCAAACGTTTTATTTAGAGCGCAGTGGAGCTGTATGACAAGCAGCATGCAGGCAACACTCCAGATCGGTTACAGAGGAGCCGTGAACGCCAATCTCCCCGCGTGTGTGCACCGAGTTAATGTACAACCTCTCCACCCCCATTTGGCTGCTGCAGACATGCAAGGACCGGCTGTTAAGTGAGTCCGGGCGAGAGACGCCCATCCCCGTGCGGACTTACCGAGCCCCTGTATTTCTCCAGAGAGACTAGTTTGCCCCTGATGTTTACCACTTTGAAAGTGTAAAAATCAGGCTCCTTCTGCTGCGTAGCTGAAAAGGCTAAGAGCAGCAGCGCTGCAATTGCAAGGAGCATGGCTACAGGGATGAGGAGAACTTTGGGGAAGAAAGAGGGAGGCTTGTGCTCCACACTGCCCTCAGGATCTAGCATGCTGCGGGGCCGTGCTGCAGGCACTTGCCACGATAGGAAAGCGCTGCCGCAAAGAAAGGACTGCTGCAAACGGAGCTTTTGCAACAGTCTGGCTTCTGCAGAGGTTTGGGAACTGTGTCCACAGCTCGGAGGATGTATTCATAGGGATTCGAATGTTCTAAAATGGAGTATTTCGTGGTGGTGATGGTGTGTGAAGTAATGGGTACACGACAAATGGAAGTGCTCGTTGGCTTGAGAACAGTAATACTGTATGGGTCTGTGGGGTACCAGAGACACATCAGGGACCTGCTTTCACCATGTCCTAGAAAAATAAGGGGTAGTTAATTATGATTTTCGATGGATTTATAAGTGCCTTTTTTTTTAGTATGCTGGCTACAGCATCTAGTAACTAGGGTGTAATGGCAAAGGATACCAGTGGCTTGGTTGCTAGTGGTTACTGATGCAAGTACTCAGAATGAGAGTTGCAGCATGCAGTCAGCAAAAACAGAATTACAAACATAGAATCATAGAATCACAGCATGGTTTAGGTTGGAAGGGACCTTAAAGCTCATCCAGTCCCAAGCCCCTGCACAGGCAGGGGTACCTTTCACTAGACCAGGTTGCTCCAAGCCCTGTCCAACCTGTCCTTGAGCACTGCCAGGGATGGGGCACATATCGTGCACAGCATCATGCGAAATGGAGAACTGTTAGCCAGGCCTTCAGAAAATTCATCTCTGCATACACCTGGCTGCACGAAATGAGTGGCCAGACAACTGGTTTTCAGTGTGATCTGGGAGAAACCACATTACCAAAAAATTTTAAGCAAGAAAGAGGCATTAAGCATCACAAACTGAATTTGGTACCAAGGCTTTCAGAGGCACAGAGCCAAACCACTGCTTCAGTGCACTGATGTCATTCTTTGCTTGTCTGCAAAAAAAAAAATAGCCATTTGTACATAGTTTGCTGCTATGCCTGCTGGGAGAAGAGGATATGTATATTTAAAGTAACAACAATAGAAAGCATTTTATGATCATTGATTTCTTTTTGGACTGAGAAACTGGTGTTCCATGCCTGTGAGTCTGGTAATTCTTGGCAAAGCAAAGCACAGTGTAGTGATTTACAGAAAACAATTAAGTAGCACATCCCAGGTGTATTGGAAATCTATCTCCTGAAGAACAAATTACATTTTTTTAATCTCACGTTGTGATTTTCATCTTTTTTTAACTGAGTTTTGGTAGGTCTGTGATATCTTGATTAGATTTGACTGGGTAATTCAAGCATAAGTAGCATTACTGTAGGGGAAGAAGCCATGTATAACTAGTTGAAAAATTTAATGAGTTTTTAAACATTTCAGGTATTTCATGGTATTATGTATTTCAGGTTAAGTAGACATCCAGCATCAAGAAATAATGCAATAATAGTACAAAAATACATAGATGGAAAATCTACCGTGCTGTCTATGGGGAAGATATACTGTGCTAAGAATGTTAAATTCTCACCTTCACAGGTAAGTGCTACCTTTCTGTATATTTGGTATACTTTCCTGGCTGCAGTATTGACCAAACCCCTTTCATTTAGCTGACAGTCAAGTATGATTTCCTCATTTTGTAAAACTAAGAAGCTTCTTCAGACACAGACAGAGACAGAGAATAAGGCTTTAATACAGTATATACATTTTAATATAGTTTAAAAACCTAGTAAATCCTAACAATAATTTAAAAATAATTATCCCAATGATGAAGATAATTCAACATAAGCTTGCTTTTTGGTGTTTTTTTTTTTTTTGCCAGAAATTTAAAAAGAAATCTACACTATACTTTTACACTTTTGCGGGCATAATGTTCTAGTAGTTTGGGTATGGGACTATGTCCTGGGTTCAGCTGTATCAGTTATTTTTCTCCTTCTTAGTAGCTGGTGCAGTGCTATGAGGCATCATGCTACAACACGAGACAAGCAAGGTTTTGCTCTGGAAAAGGGACTTTGTAAAATCTGCTTCCTACAGCTTTGTGATTATTGTCTCTGATTTCTAGACTTAATGGGGTTCAGAATTATATTTTCTTCTACAAGCTGAGCCCCAGATCTGAAAGGTTTTGGTCACTGGCACTGAGTTGGGAATTCTTTAAATAATGGCCAGCTGGCAGTAGAATCCAGCTTCCTCTTTTACTTCCATGTGTCTGTATTGCTCCCTGCAACAGTACATTCTTTAACATCAGCAAAGAAGGAAGACAGTTAATACACAGAAGACTATGTCAAAGGCTGTTGGCTTTATAATGATTTTAGTTTTCAGAGCCAGCTGCACTAATGTTTCATATTAGTGTCCATCCAGCTGTTTAAATCTGATATATTCTAATAGACTTCATCTTGCAGGAAAAATGCCAGTTAGGTTTGCAAACCGGTGTGTGTTTGCTCCCTACCATGTCTAAATGTTGATCTAGGAGGACTGTACCCAGTAGCAAGTATAATTTACTTTTGAAATTTCCTCTTTGGCTTGCTAAGCCTAGTAAAAATCTTTGCCAAATAGGACTGGACTGAAACCACCAACCAGCTAACCTCAGCTGTCCCCAAACACCACTGCAATTGCTGTCACTGCTGTCAGACCGGCCCATGTTCTTGAAGGTGAAAGCTCCGCACTACATCCATTACAATGCCTGGAGCTATCCAATCCTCAATTGTAAAACATGAATTTCAAATGACCCCCAAAAAAGCAGATTAGCTCTAAGGATCGAACTGACTTCACAGTATATTCAGAAATAACATACTTAGTGAAGCCACTATTACAGATCTTGCAACTTTTGTTCACCTATAGAGATTCTGAGGTGGTGTTTCCAGCACTCCTATTCTCATTATTTTTAATACTTTCCTTTGAACTTAAGGATTTCCACATTAATCTTTTGCATACCTTGTTTTTCTGGAAAGGCTTCCTTATCCTGAGCTAGCCAGTGCCAACAACATGACATTTGACTGCCAAGAAGGGGTACTGCACTGGATCAGAGAGGGATTTGCCTTACACAAGCACTTGCCAATTTCTTTAGGTCACTCTCCAGCACTGCCAAGAGCCAGGGGAGCCAGCGCTGCCTCCCGTGAGACCTGCACAGCTGCCAGCAGACACGCTGGCCAGCTTCATGTCAAGGTCAGGGAGCCAGCAGCCATTTCCCCCCCGGCATCCCTGTTCTTCACAGGCTGCTTTGTGTGCAGCACACCCGCCCCTCTCCACCCAAGCAGCGCTGGGAGCAGAGGGAGAGGGGGGGACGCCCTGAAGAACGGGGGAAGATGACCCTCCAGACAGGCCTTAACCCCGCTCCACAGGGCCTGGCGTGCGTGGGGAGACACCTGGAATACAAAACAGGATAAAAATTAGGATGAGTGTATGGGAATAAGGAAAAAATATAGCTGCTTAAGCCCGCATCCCTCTTTCCTGCTGTGGGGTAGGAAGGCTCTGAAGGCCGGCGGTGATGGGAGGGGGGCGCTGCCCAGAGGAGGGGCAGTTCTGTGGGGCAGGTGAGGCTCCTCCACCAGCCGGCCACGCTCCGGGTAGGGTCAGGTGGGGCAGGGCAGGGCTGCACCAGGCCCAGGCACCACACGCCGCCGCCCGGCAGCGCCGCCCGCCCTCCAGGCTCTCCCTCCCGCCTCGCCCCACAATGCATCGCGCGGCGCGACTGACATGGCGGCCGGGCCGGACTGAGCCGCTGGCGTCGGGGCCTCCAGCAGCTGGAGCCGGGCATGGCGGGGGCGCAGCCCCGGCACCCCTAGCGCCGCAGCCAGGTACCGGGCTCCTGGGGCCGGGGGTGCTCCGCCCAGCTACCTGGGCCTCCCCCGAGGGGTGGGGGTGGCTGGGCGCGCTCTGCTCCCCCCCGCTGAGCGGGGCGGGGGGAGGCGGGCTCCGGCGGGGGGGCCCTGTCCACGCCGGCGCCCCCCGCCTCAGCCTGCGGCGCCCCAGCTCCGCCTCGTCCCTGCCCTCCGTCTTGCGCCCCGCCTCGATGGCCCTTAGCGGCCTCCCCATCTCTCTCCCGGGTTGGGGGCCGGCGCTGGGGCTGTCCTGCACACCCGGCCGGGGCCGCTGCTTGTGGCCCGGGGGCTGCGGGGGGTCGGCCGCAAGGTCAGCGGGGAACGGGGGCCGGCGCCACAGCAGCGTCCAGGCGGGCGGGTGGGCGGTTGTTGTGAAGGTAGTGGCCGGCTGAACGCCCGTTGAGGTCTGCAGGACTGGAGCTGGTTGCTGCCGCTTATTCTCACGGCCTGTGGAGTTAAATACTGGGGGGGAGGACCATGGCGGTTGTTGAGGCACCCCGAGGAAATGTCCCTCTCTCCCGTGCCGGCCTCATGAGCCGTGTCCCCTTCTGACACGTATTGCCAAAGCGAAGATTCTCCTTTCTGTGGGTCATGATGTGCCTGAAATGACACACAGGCATCCTTATGCCCGTGTGTTTGTGCTCTTTTGTTGGCTTATCTTGTATACAAATACAGCTGAACGACTCTCCGGCTTTTGCAATATGTTGCAATGTGCCAGTTGGCTGAATGTGTCATATTACCTGAGGCCTTCTTGCTTTTAAAGTTGTTTCTGGGTATATCAAAGGAAGACAAGCTCATAACATTCAGACAAACAATATAATCAGGTTTAGGCTAAGGGAAGGATTAGTATAATAAAAACTATGGATCTAATGATTTCTTTATATTCATGCCACCTCTACGTCACTTGGCTTCCTGAGCACTGTGCCTTGGATTCGAGAGTCATTGCATTTGCTTGAAAATAGAGGATAAGCGTTGCTTCTGTTTTCGTTTGAGTCGTGCTTCCAGTTTCAGTAGGTGCTTTTTGGATAGTCTGACCCCAGATAGTTATGACATAATTTTTTCCATTATGAGAAAAGTAAATCGGCCATGAAGTATGACTTAATTACACTATCTGGCAGAAGGTGCTATATTAGGATACAAACACGTTTTTGCAGGGAGCTTTTAAGGGTTTTTTTTCTACCTTACTGAAAATACCTTTATAAAGTAAATTTTGGGATGAAATTAGTTTCCCAGAACATACATATTTGGTTATATTCCTAGAAGGTATATACAGAGGGATCAGAAAGTTCCTTGCATGTTCTGTTCTTGTGCAGAAGACAACTGGGACTTTTCTCTTGTACCTCAAATAACAGAGGAAAAGAGACTGCTGGATGCCATGGGGCATTTACCTGGTTCTTCCTCTGAAGGAAATTGCTGCTGTGGGGAGAAAAAGAAAGGGAAGTAGGATTTCCCTGTATCTTATATGAAAGGAAGAGATCCCTGGGGAGCTCCTCTTAAGTGTCTCATGGATCTGCTTGTCAGAGTAATCTTTTTGGGTTGTGTATTCACATTGATTCTATAAGGCAGTTCAAATTTTGCCGGGCTGAGAGTGTATCATGTGTTGTAGTTGTAGTATTCTTGAAATTTTAGAAAGCATTTCTACTAAATTAACTTTATTTTTGTCCCTATCTTAATGAAATAATGGAATGCTTGTACTGACTTGCCTTGACAACTCATAGAAGGAAGGATCCTGCAATTTGCTTAGTGGATTAATTTGAAGAATGGAAGCAATCCAGGGGAAGTCAACATTTCAGATGCTTTTGGCACATTAAGATTATATTGTATATCATTTGATAAATTGTTTAAATGCACGTAAGTGATAGATCAGTAACACTTTTAACTTAGAAGCTCTAAAATCTTATTACCTAAATTTAGTCATAATGCATATGAATCTAATATTTACCTTTTTTTTTTTTTTACCAGAGATGCAGGCATACATGTATGTGTACTCATTACTGTATCCTTGAGTCCTAATTCTGGTACTAATGTTCTAGCAGATCTTTGGGAAAAAAAACCCAAACAACAACCAAGCAACTTGTCAGATGTTCTTAGATTTTATTTTTTTATTTCTGTTAATTAATAAAATACTGTTTCCAGCATTTTCAGACTTTGTTTTTTGGTGTCAGCAAAGCTTGGCTTGGGAGCCTGGAACCAGTTGGAGCTTGGGACTGTTGTGACTCAGTTGATGTGCCAACTATATGGATGTATTTTTACTTCCCATATTTTTTTAAAGTAGTGGTTTTCAGCATGTTTTGTTCAGTAGTGAAAGTGCTGGATGCTGGTAAAGCAGATGCAAGGATACCAGTAGAAGATGCATCTGCTTTACCCCTGTGGTTTGTGAACTAGCTTGTGACTGGTTCAAAGGCTGTCGCTTCTTCAGAGATTGGAGTTTGGGTGTAAATGCCTCTGGTGCTTAAACACAAGATCCAGATAAACTTCTGTGCCACAAATAAATACTGCTGTATTTTTATTTACCATAAGTGCCAAATATAAATGGAGATTGAAGACTAAGATGGATAAATTCTGTTTAAATGCATAGCTGCCACTTAAACCAGTTTCATGATCAGTTCAGGCCTCTGAAAGCTAGTTTAGCCTCTGAAAGGCTTTAAACCTAGGCAGTGCTGTACTGTGTTTTTCCAGCCTCCTCACCTGTGCTCGTACAAATGTTGTGTGTGTTTGGTTTTGAAGTTAGAGCTGCCTTGGATCAGTTTCCTGCTCTGGTTACAGCATGTATCTTGCAGCATTCTGGAACATTTGAGGCAGGTAGTACCCCTCTTCTGGCTTTAGTGCTTGCTTAAGTTGATTGTGAAATGTTTAAAGGGCTATTACAGTAAAACCTAGGATCAGAACCAGAATCTTTATATGAAAAACAGGTAAGGGAAGCCATTGTAATTTAGTTACATAGTTGGTGTGACTGAGAGAGGATGGCTTTCCCAAGTTTGGAATGGGAGTCATCAGCAGTAATAGGTTCAGAAAGTGGTAGTTCTTGGTGTTTGTAACATGCCTCTTTCTTGCCTTCTCAGTGAGTCATACCATGTTGTAGAACAGACAGCGGCCATCAGTGCAAAGAGAGAATAATCTCTAACAAGCACTTCTTGTATGGATCTCCTATCCAGCATATTCTGCTCATTTCATAATTCAGTTGAAAGATATTTGCACCTATGTATGTTACTAAGTTTTGCATCAAGCAAAGCCTTTGCTATTATTTACTCAGTGGTACTTTTGTAATTCAGATAATCCTGTTACATATATTTGTTTATCTAATGATCACTCCTTGAAAGTTTTCAATCTTCCACTCTGTAAACACAACGTGGGAGCTTCCTACTGAGTTGCATATCTTCACTAAGCCCAGATGCAACAAGTTTTGTTGCATCCCTGTTTTGTGTGCTAGATTTTCTGTGCTCTGTACTGGCTTCCTTCTAGATAGATTTTAGTGGTATTATACTTACTAGCCTATATTCTATAGCCTGTACTACCAGGAAGGTCTTTAATACTGTCTAGCACTTATGTTTGTTACTAAGAATACTGATGAGTTTATTGCTGGTAGAGCCCGAGGTGTGTTAGTGGCCAGTAATCTCTGATAGGTTTAGTTGTAAGTAGATTGGAAAAACATCAAGGACTGATAACAGTTTGTACTACGTTCTGTCTAATGCATAATAAACATAAATGTATGATAGCTTTTTTTATAAAACTGTTGTCATAGAACATGGGAGAAGTTTGAATGATCTTGTAGAAGTTCTCAGAAACAAAAATGGGCCTAAGGCTGCAAACAGTCCAGAAAAGAGATACCTCCACCAGCACATGAGGGCTGTCTGTAGACATCACGTCTGCTGCTGTCTGAGCAGAGTGCAGAAGACAACCTTTCCTTTCATTCTTCTCTGTGGCTGTAACCTTTGCTTGCTGAATTTCTTCCTATTTCCGTTGGGGAAGTTCAACTGGGCTATGTTGGTAATCAGGTGAGGAGGGTTGGACACACTGAGGTTAGTCACCCCTTGTACTGTTGGAAGGCTGGTTTGAGAGATTTGGGCTTAAGGCACGATCATAATGGGACAGATAAAAGCAGGTCTCAGATAAAATACAGGTCTCTATCTCAAAGGAGGGAGTGATAATGTTTGTAGTACTTTAGCTGTTTATATTTAATCTAGTACTCCCCGGGAAATGAAACTTAGGAGACTGTTTCTCTTTGTATTTAGTTGCTCTTCTACACTCGTGTCATAACTTTTGGACATTCGGCCAGTTGGGACCAAAATATTTGAATTAATATAAGCAGATTGTTGCATTTCTCTATGTTTTCTGGAAAAATGATGCCTCATCAGAGGATGGGTCTCTGCTGAGGGGGAAAGAGTTTCCACTTAGGGAGTAGTTAAAGAACCAGTCAGTGCGTATGTTCTTCAGCTACAGCATGTCTCCTCCAATGGTCTGTGATCCAGAGTGTGACAGAGGAGCGCAAAATGAATGTATAGGAAACCAGGTATATTCAGTTCTGCTACTAGTGAAATGATTAAATAAATACTTTTGCGAAAGAGCAGCTCAGAATGCAGGAGCTCACAGTTTAACTTGGCCTTCTTGAAGAGGCCCTGTTATGGCAGTGTCTGATGCAAAATGTGTGCTTCTGAAGGAGTTAAATACAGTTGAACAACTTGAGAGGAAGGAGGGGAAGGGCAAATGCGTAGAAATGCCTTCTTGAAAGTGTTTGGGTTTTGCTTCCCCCTGTTTGGAAGTAAGTTACCCAGAGTTTTTGCAATTCACATGCAGAATTTTCTAATGCTAGACTGAGAGTAGGAGGAAACAAAAGAAACTGGCAGAAATGAAAGTGAAACAATGTCATTCCTTCGTTTTGTGAGCCTGAAGTGAATTCTGCTGTAGTAAAATTGAAGCTGATGTTAAGCATTTTTAATTTGATTGTTGTAGCTGTGTATAGGCTCAATAATTTTTCAGAGCTTGAGGTCAGATGGTGTTGTCTCTGACCTCAAACTCTTGTATTTCAGCCAGATTATTTTTCTACGAAGAGCCAAGAATTGAAGTAGGCTTCAGAGGAGTAACCAACTGTACATTCAGAAAGAGGAACCCAAGTCCCCTGTAACAGCAGGATGTTGAATAAATGAAACATGCAGAAATGATTTCAGCAGGTTAATCATACCCCGCTTTGCAGACGCAGGTGAATAATTCTGCTTTTATTGCCAGCCTGCCTGGGAGAAAATTCTTCTTTGATTCCAGGTCTGGCAATTTGAGCCTGAGCTGGTGAATAAGACATCCAGGTTTCTAGAAGGATGCCACCTCAGCAGTGATTCACTCCTCTAGTGTGTTTTTCCTACCATGTTCTTCTTTTTGGAGGCACTTATTTACCCTCTCTTGTGTATAGATGGCCAATATATGACAGAGGAGGGAAGATCTTTCTGAGACTGTCTTAGGCTTAGTAGTAGTCTCTTTGTTTTTCATGTTAAGTTTCATTACTTGGCAGCTTGGTTACTGTTGAGTATGTTACAGCAGTTTATAATATTTTTTGTTTGTTAAATCATTTCAATATTTAATTTGAAAGAAGAGGAAAAAGATGCCAAAATACGACATTATTGTAATTGTATTTCAGGTTCTGAATATCAATGTAGAACCCTTTTTCTGTACAAAATATTCTTGTCTTATGAAATTTTAGGACTTGTTCTTCATATTTCTGAGGAATAAGGAATGTATCTGTGCTTTTTGATCTTAACTACTTGTCACATATTAAGAGTTTAATTAAATACATTATCACAGTACTCAATTTATTAGCTGGGTTATAGTTTTTACTAGCAGTTTTCTGAGTGGCTTTTTTCCCATCACATTTGTACATTTGATTAAAGCTTATCTGTTCTCTTTGAATGTGTAACTGGGTATTTTGCTGAATGGATGAGATCAAGTCATTTAAGCCTACAATAGAATTTTTGTGGTTTTTGTTTTTTAAACCTCCTCGCAGAATATGAACCTAAGAATGTGACATGTGCAAAAAGCAGAGCCCTGCTTTTCCTCCAATGCTAGAGTTTTATGGTAGCTTTAAGCTGGAAATGATGCCAAGAGAAGTTGTCCCCACCCAACTAGTTGTTTGTTATTACCAGCTCCTGCTCCTCCTCCTCCTCCCTTGTGCCAGCTTAATGTTAAGCTGGATTGGTTTTCCGGTTTTATTCACTGCAGACCTGCACAAGGGAGGGAGCAGCCCCAGGAGTGGGAGTAAGTAACCAGGGCTGGAGAAAGGGTGTTGTTGGTGCTTGTCTTTTAGGTGGTGTTGACCTACACTGCTTTTCAGTGAATGTGGAAGTGTGGCCTCAGTGTCCGCAGTTAATGGTGATGTGCACGTCAGAAATGAATCAGATATGAAAGTGGAATTGATGTGTGTGGGTTGGGGTTTTTTTCTGCTGCTGTCATTTGGGTTTTATTCCCTCTCCAGGTCGAGCAACTAAAGCATAAGGAATAGTTTAGAATTTGAGAAAACCTACTCTCATGCTGTAACTTGGATACAGAAGAAAAAGATCCCAGTAAAGTACAGTTTAAAGATAGCAATATCCTGTACGTAGATACCGCATCTTGCCAGTCAGTAGCTCAGTTTTTTATACTGGTGGTCAGAGACCAGAATAACTTAGCCAACCTGTAGGAACCCTAGGCTCTTCCTACCACACCGAGGCTTAGTTCCTGCTGCCAAGTCAGGTAGAATTGCTACGGGAAAGACTGACTACAATCCAAAGGCTAATACTATTTAATCATTTTGCTTTTTGGTCTTTGACTTCTGGTCTAGAAGTAAGAGCCAGGTGTAATCAGTGTTTAATAGAAAAGAGTTTTAATATTAACTAAATGTATCTCTCAGTTAAAATACTTTGCCGTTGGAATGAATTTAGGAATACAGATTTTCTTTGTCAAGTTTTGTATTTTACTGAAGACTGTGCTGCTAACATGAAGGTAATGAAAATTCTGGTAGGTTTTGTTTGTTTGATTTTTCATTTCTGCAAGATAATATGTGCTTTCAGTTATGTCACTAGGGGCTTAAGATAACCATGCTTAGTATGTGGTTTTTGTCCTGAAGTATAGCCTGATTTGTGTCTCTTTGAGAGAGAGGGTAACTACCCTATATAGCTTGAAAAGAAAAAAAATTACTGTCCTTTATACTGATAATTTTCAGCAGGTTTGGTTGGGCTTTTTTTTAAAGCAGACATTTTAATCTGATCCTTCCGTCTGGTTCTTATTATTTAAGTACAAAAGTACATTGTGATACTTCTAATAGTCGTAGTTCATTGACTTTTCTATTATTCCTTCAGTAAATAATAAGGTACTTATTTTGATGGGTTCTCTAAACCCCAGAAATTTCCATGGATCATGCTTTTACTTACTGAATATGTAGCTGTACAGGAAAGGGAGAAACTCCAACCTCCATATCTTGCTGTAGTCTTATAAAATTTGGTTTTTTTTCTATGTCTGATACTTTATTATCATAGGTTTTTACTGCTATTTCAAGGTTATTAAAACAAAAAATCCAAGTTTCTGTTACAGAAGCACAATTCCTGGGTTTATATATTAGTATGAGGAATGCCTTAGAAACAGGACCCACTTACTCATGCTTCCCACTGGAAAAACAATCTTTGAGTTCAGCTGATACACCACCTAAAAGACTGAGGTTTAGATAAGTAAAATTAATCTGCAGCTGAACAAAATACTTCTTACTTGTGATTTTTTGAGCTAAGCAAAATCTTATTGAATTGATGGCAATTAATTTGGATGAGAATTGTACATGTCAGGAATTTGCTCAAGTGTCTGTGGATACAAGTGATGGATCAGGTTTATTATGAATACTTTGAGCTGTAGTTGCAACTTGTGGGTTTTTTAATCAGTTAATAAGATGGAGCTTGCTTGCTGGAAACTGAATCAGCTTTCTCTAGCGACTGACTTGAGCTGTGTGTTTGTTGAGTGGTATTTTTTAGATGTGTTAAATTTTTTCCTTATTTTTTTCCTCCAGTGTAGTTGCAGATATCTTGGTTCTTGGGTTTTTTTCAGGAAGCCAGAAATAGGAAGGAAAGAAAAAGCAAGCTGTTGGCAGGTTTATCACTGAGTGTTTGTTTTTACCATGATCTGCCTTTTTTTCTCTTCAGATCCCTCCTCTTTTCAGTAGAAGACAAGATGATCAACATTGTCATGAGTTTAATACAGAATGTATTATGAGAATTCACCTGTTCCTCTGGGGGAAAATGCTTCCTATCATTTGTAGTTTTGCTTTGCTTTAGAGAGGTTTATTTTAATGTCTTCTCTGCATAGAGCTTTGCTGTTCTTCCTTCAGTTTAAAAATGTCTATTACTATTTCTTCAGTAGACAATCAGCTACGATCCTTGCCTGCACAGTGGATTTAAAATCAACTGCATATTGCTGAAGAATTGCACTTCAAGTGGTCTCAAGAGACAGGAGAAGCAGGTCTTCACTATAATGGAAGAGGCCCAGAGCTCGAAGAATGGAAATCATGACCCAAGGAAGTCTGTCCGTCTTGTCTGTGAGGAAGGCAAAGCAGTCAAAGTTACAAATAATCAAAATTACAAACATAACAGAAATGACAAATCTGTGAAGGAGGTTGGGAGAAGTTCTCCAAGTGGGAATAGCAGCAAAAAAACCAAACAAAATGATGTTTGTTCTGAAAAACAAGGAGACAGTAAATCATGCAAAGTGAACAGTTGTATTCCTGGAACTAAAGAGACGGGATCAAACCTTCAGGAGAGGAGTCATGGAAAAGCAAAAAAATCTAATTTATCATCAGCAGTGGAAATCCTGAAACAGACAAAAGCTCAACCAGTGGGAGAAAACTTTCCAAGCTCCCATGTTTCGGGGAATGGGTTCGGTATGGAAAGCTTAACAGCTACACAGAAAGGGAAACTGCTTTTGGAAAATCCACTGGGAGTTCATACTTCGAAGACTAACGTTGATCAGACTGGTGATGCTGGTAAGACTTCTTCAGATCAAAGGAAAATGGAGCATAAACCTGATGACTTCAGTGAGTGTTCAAGATTGCTTTAGTCAATTTTCTTCTGGTAAAATTGTTAACAGTCTGAATGGGCTTTGAAATGTTTCTCTTTGAATATTTTTTTTTCACATGTAGTAAGTTGTTGATGGTGTTTAGAGAATCTGCTTTAAATACAAACATACTGCTTAGAGAATAAGAGATTATGATAACAGCTGTCTTTTTTTCTCATGCCTAAGACCGGAACTCTTTGCAAAATACTTTTTTTTTGGGGGGGGGGTTCAGTTGACTATTACATGCTGGGGGGGAACCCTTCATCGTATCATTGCCACTTGTGGAAGTGCCAGCTATTATTGCCAGCTATTACTGCTGTTCGGAAAGAGCAGAGGAGAAATCTGCAAGAAAAATTGTGGGGTTTTATAGGTGAAGGGAAATACTTCCCTTTTTTCTGTGATTGTTGTACTCTTTTATGTTTAAAATATATTTTGGTAGGTGGCCTTTTGATTTAGAGAGCTCCAGAATACATATCATCCACCAGTGGTTACCCTTATGAGTGTTAAATTCTTATACGTACTTTTCAATTTCACAACTCAATACATGGATCAGGCTTGTCTCACTTCAGGTTAACTCCTTAGTGTAGAATTTGTCACACTTCTTCAGAATACAGCTTTTTAAATTAAAATGCTGGTTTAAGACAGCATGCCTGTGCAGACTTTCTATTTGAAGTATTTCCCACAATTTTAACAGCTACAGTAATTGCTTGTATGGAAGTACTAGGAGAATATTCAAGTGCATATATTTTTTAGCTATCTTAATAAAATTTTACAGCAAAACCAAGTAGAAATGGCAGCAAGTTGCCCAAAGAAGTGATAAATGCTCCATCCATGGCAGTCAAGTGTTGAAGGCCAGGTTGGACAGAGCCATGGGTGAGGTGGTCTAGGGTGAGGTGTCCCTGCACATGGCAGGGGGTTGGAACTGGATTATCTTAAGGTCTTTTCCAACCCTAACTGTTCTGTGATTATATGATAGTCAGCTCTTTGTAAACCACCATTATGTACTGTGGGGAGCCTCTGTCACTGAGAAAACAGGACTTGAAAACTTGCTCAGTTCTGATTCCTAGCAAGTGTGGTAGCACATATCTCATTTGAAAGGAAAGAAAAGGAAAGAAAGCAAGAACAAACCACAAATTTTTCTTGATGTAAAAACTACTGAAACAATTTCAGCTGTGGATGTTTGTACAGATGAGTGGCCTGTGAACAATTCATAGGCATCTGGAGGAACTGGCCTGTCAGAATTGACCTGCGTGTTTGTGAACAGCAGCATTCCAGAACTATGTGGTTGGTAGCCAAGGGCAGGAAGGTGTCAGAAGGTGTTCAGATGTAACTCCAGCAGCCTCCTGAATGTAGGGCTTGGCATGCCTGATGACTGGCTCTGCAAGGTCATTTGGGTGAATGTCTAAGGCGGTTCTGTGACTGCTTCCTTAACAAAACATGCTGTGTAAAAAATCTTAAGCCTAGTATTTCTTATATGTGTTATAGTAGAGCATAACAATCTCATGTACTTTGTTCTGCATAACAAAAAACCCCAACCCTTTCTTACCTTGAAGAATTTAATAGAGGCACTGGAGTTGTGACTGAAACACAAAATCAGTCCACCATATTTTTTCTCCTCTTTTTGATAGCATTTTTAGTAGCTGAAATCTCTCCAAAATACCAGTGAACATACTGGGAAGATTCTAATGTTAAAGGTGATTTTGGCCAGCCTTTGGACAAAAAATTGGAATGCAGCTCTGATTTGTGTCCAACTCTTTAGTGAAATGCTCTTAACTGCTCTGCACTCTAAACTTTCATGTTTTCCTCTCCTTAGTTACTCTGGAGAAAATAACTGTTTCTTTCTCTAGGTAAAATAAAGAATTCTGAATCAACTAAAGAACATACTTTGGAAGCTGATTATTTAGAAAGCACTGCTGTTATTGATGAATCTAATCTGACAGATGAACAGCAACTAGGATTGAAACAAGCTGAAGAGCGTCTGGAAAGAGATTATATCTCCAGACTTGAAAAAGTAGGTTGAGTTATTTATTAGATAAAAAAAGAAAATGGGAGTTTTCTGTCATTATCATTACCATATTTCTACATGGGTGCTATTTCTACTAGAACATGTTGCCTCTGATTTTGTTCTTTGTAATGAATCACTTTATTGATCTAAGATACTATCCCTAGTAGTTGGCTAGTCATTCATGGGGGCAGATGTTAAGGATTAGAAACTTAATGTTCCTTTTGTGGCACATGTAGCCTTTGTAGAACTATATTTTATAACTCTGCAGACCTAAAGGTTTCCAGTTCCACTACTTACCTAAGATGTTATAGAATGTCTGGCTACCTATAAACACAGAGTACAGTACTGAAAGGAACCCTGGGTGTATTAGCCTTCCACTAATCCATATCACATGTATTGAAGATGACTCTTTAAAAATGTTCATCAAAGCTCTTCTTAATATTCTCTCCAGTGAAACAAAGCAAGTATAGGTTAACCCAGAAGTTTTCTTCATGTCCAGTGTAAGTATCTCTTGTAGCGTTGTCCTAGGAAAATAAAGTGTATGTCTTTTTCTGCAACTTCCTACATATTTGAAGATAATTTTTGTTAATGAAGTCTGTTTTTCTTTAGGCTTGCTCTTTGGTCTTAGAGGGTTTTTAGTTACTGGTTCATAATTGTTGCTTTTCTGTAGGCATCTACCATGTAGCTGCTACCCAAAATTGGACGTGCACTTTCAGCTTAGGTCTTGTATATAAAGAGGAAAGCTGACTTCATCTGTCTGAAATACAGTATCTGTGTTTAGGATCTCTGCTTTTTTAGCAGCAGTAGGAGGTTGGCTTGTAGTTTGACTGGCAATGATCCCCATATCCTTCTCTTAAATGCCTAATCGGATCTGCCCAGGCTTGTATCATTTACAGTTAGTACCTAAGCAGGTATT
The DNA here is from genome assembly GCF_012275295.1 of Melopsittacus undulatus. Classification (NCBI taxonomy): domain Eukaryota; kingdom Metazoa; phylum Chordata; class Aves; order Psittaciformes; family Psittaculidae; genus Melopsittacus; species Melopsittacus undulatus. Next base: position 15,153,782 of record NC_047532.1, read on the forward strand.
ATATTGCAATACTGTAATTGTAGCTTATTTGTTCAATTTCTTTGATTTCTTGCCATCACTGATATTTTTTTGTCATTTTATATCTTCTGTAATCTCTTCCGACTTGGTATCTTTCACGTTTGTAGTCTGCACACCCTCTATTGCATTTCCTAAGTCTTCAACAAAAACATGAATGTTTCTGACCCCAGAAGGATCCCTGCTGAAAAATACCTGGCACACGCCTTTAAACTGGTGGTGAACCAGACTTAAGTGTGTGTGCTCTGAGGACTGTTCTCTGAGGAGTTTTGCTCCCACCTTACTGTTCTTTAGATAGTACTTCTGGTCTCCTTTTGAGACTGATACTATGACAAGTGACAAAAACCTTGTAGAATTCAAGATACAGCATCTGCTTCTTCAAGCCCTTATGATTTTATCTTTAAAAAAGCAACCCTAAAATTGGTTTTGTGCAATTTGTTTATAGCAGATCAGTTTGTCACCTATGATTTCTTTCTTTATTACGTGTTTAATAATAATTTATGACAGCATATTTCTGGGTATTCATTCTGACTGGTCTCTAATTCTTTGGCTCATCCTCTTAAAGATATTCTTCAGTTTCTCTTTCCTAGTCATCTGGAACATTCCCATTCTCTGTGAGTGCTTTAAAATACAACTGGCTTTGAGCTGGATTAGCTCCCTGACTGTCCTAAGTCAGGACTACACATATGTAAGGCCTTGCTTGTATAGGTGCATGTGTCTTACTCAACTAGTAGTCTGTAGCTTTTTTTTTTGTCTCACTACATTCTTGCCCCTTTCATTGGTGTTAAGCTTAACTAATGACTTTAAAAACACAGTAAAGGCAAAAGAAAAGGCATTACATGAGTCGACCATTCTGGCAACATCTGTTGCTATGATACTGCAGATCAGTATTATAAAGAAATACCCTATTTTACAAATATTATTATTGCTGATAGTCCATTTTAGAAGAGTGGTAAAATAGTTTTCATCTACTTCAGTCATCGTGTATTGAACACTTGAATCTTCTGAGCTGGCCAAGTTGTTTTTAGAATTGATGTTTAATTTCTTCTTACTAGGTATCTGTCTCATATAAAAAAATAAGGATGAAGAGAATTAGTAATAAAAAGATAATGACCATGTTATTTTAAATTGATATGTACTCTGCAGTTGGAAAATATCAGAGTTTCCTCCACTCTCCCCACCTGCCCCCCTCCCCCCCCCCCAGAAGCAGATGACCAAACTCAGTAAGTGGAAAAACTTGCCCAAATTTAGTAGTGGTTTAGTAAGTCAAATTTGTTTAACTGATCTACAGTCCACCTTAGTGCCTTAAAACAGCATTCTCCATTCATTGTTATGTCACTGTTTAAACATCTGGTGTTTTCAGAATACATTTTGGTTTCAGTAACTATAGATGTATTAGAATTAGGATGAAAATGTTAAGTAGGGCTTTTTCCCAGTTAGAGCTGGTAGCAATTATTGTAAAAATGATAACATAAAAATGCTAACAAGTCTGTAGAAAAACTAAGGGACCCTTTTGTCTTTGCAGTGAGCATATCAAAAGGTTTCTGATCCCTATAACTGTGGTTTAGTAGAGCAAGAAAATACAATTGCAGGATGAGACATATTAAAGTGGAGTGTTTGCCAGCAACCTCTTGTCTTTGCATAGGTAGTCTTTTCCGTCATTTAGTCTAGTAGTTCTCACTGGTTTCCTGGTAGGATAAATTCCCCAGTATCCCCTCTTAGACCCTAGGAAAATAATGATCCGCTGCCCCCCATCATCTGAGGCTTGGCTGTTTCTTACAGACTGTCACAGGGGTCTCCTGGGTACCAGCTCTCCATTTGTGTACTTCATCTCTTCCAGCCTTTGTGTACACAAAAATACTTGTTCTGCGTGTTTCTTGAATTCTGAGTATCCCAAATTATTAATCAGCGTCAGATAATCTTACCCCTTGTCAGAGGATCCCACTTTATCCAGAGCACAGCCATTATTAAGTCAGAAACTGGCTCTCTTCCTCCCTGTTGGCCAGCCGCACCCTTTCTAATAGAACAAAAAATGCAGTACTTGCAGAGTCTGCTGTAAATATGCCAGCCAAATACCACCACCATCTGTCCTAACGTGTGTACTAGATAACACAATGAATTCTTCCCATTTTCTCTCCAGAGAGGGGAGGATAGATGCAGAGATTTAATAAATCCATAGTTATTAAAGCTTGAGCTGGCAAGGGAATGGCTTACTGGCCTTTAGGTCAGCCTTACGTGGTGTAAACTCTTCAGTCTTAACCTTGCCTCTCAAAAATGTGCTGAGAAGTGTAACATTCAAGTCACTTCACTTCCTTTCCTTGCTTTCCTCACTTGTCATACAGGTAAAAATCCATTTCCGCTGTGTTTCTTTTGGAGATCATTTAATATTTACAAAGCACCTTGACATTACAGGTGTTACATAATTGTAAAATACAATTTATTATTTAAAGAATTGAGCTTCTCAGACACTGTTGGCAGACAAAAATTACCTTAATCTATGACCATTTTTCCCCAGCGCTCCCCAGAATACACCAACTGTCAGTACCTATGCAAGCTCTGCTTAGTTCACATTGAGAACATCCAGGGAGCTCACAAGCATATTAAAGAAAAACGTCATAAGAAAAACATAATGGTAAGTTAACAAATAAGATTTTCACTGGTTTTGGTTTTTTTCTTTAAGAAAAAGGGTTTTTTTTTTTGTTATGTGGTTTGTTTTCTTTTGTCATCTTCATTTAGGTGATAATTTTGTGTGCTGAGCAGAGATCCACACATTTCTGTTGCTCATTTTCTGTTTGAGAGGAAGGGTTTGATGCTCTGTTTGTCCAGGCAGAGAGGAAAGAACATTTTTAATTACTGCTTCTGAATTCTTGTCTCTGAATAGTGGGCAGTTCATCATACTGTTAGTACCAGAATGCAAGGTAACTTAGGTGAGAAACATACTTAGTATTTTTGGTTCTTCCAAAAGTAGTATCATTGGTAGCAAGACCTCCAGAGACTGGAGGTGGGCTGGGGGTGGTGTTTTTTTGGAGTTTTTTTCCTCTTTCGTCTGACTTGTGATGTTTTTATCTACATCCTCTCTGTGATGGGTGAGTGGAATGATTAGTACGTCTAGACTAAAAAAAGACAGTTAAAGTAGGGAGGGATTCAGTTCCTGAGTCATTCATCATCTGCCTGGGTTTATGTATGAGCTTGATTTCAAGGAGAAGAGCAGTTTCCTTATCAGATACTGTGGTGTTACTGTTTGCTTTGCTTTAAAGAGCTGTTATATGCATGAAATCCAGTAAAAGGTGCACAGCTTTTCTTCCCAACCCATTTTTGTAAATGCTGATGAAAAACTACAATTTCCTCAGTATTGAGGGGTTTGTGATTCAGATGGTTACAATTACTTTTCCTACAACCATTCCCCAAAATTCTGCCAATTACTCCTGTTCCCATGTATTTACCATACTTCTGTTTGTAATTAATGCTCTATCATATGTATAAGCCATCACTTGGAAAACTCTGAGTATCATAAATCCATTCCATCTCAAACAGTAGCATTTCTGTATTATGCTCAGTTATTATTTGTAAAGGATTCTGGTTCTCTTGCTGCCAAATTACATAATGGAAATATACGAATAAAGTGGCAATAAACAAGCTCCATGTTTGATATAGAAACACTTTGGTACCGTACTTTGTCATCTGGGCATGGAGATAAGAACTGAGGAATGAGGTTTCTTTACCTCCAGATGGAAATGCTAGAGAACAGGGAGTGGTTTCAGTTCTTAACAGTTGTCTTCAAATAGCTTTATGTTGTGTGCCACGTTATGGTGATAAGAGGTATGTAACTGTCTAAATGTTGCTTCATAAAATATACCTATTTACAGCTCTAGCTATGAGGTACATGCTCTCAAAGAAGTCTAGCAGCAGCTGTGGCTTCCACACTCAAGAAAAACATAAAGCACTGATGTGGAAAAAAAAACCCATAGTCCATTGAAAATGCACAAATTCCTTCTTATGCTAAATTTATGCAAATTAGAACAGAAGAGTTAAGAGATGCAGCCTAGAACTAACTTAACATTTTCATACTGGACTGTGTTTTCTTAGTGTATAATTATTTTCTGGTTATTATTTATTTCTGCTGTCAGTCACCTGTTTAATTTAGTTGATGAATTTGTGAAACAAGTGATTGTTGTACTTACTCCCAGATGACTCGATGCATCTGACATATTTCTTGCTGTTGGATTAGATGGATATCAATTTGATGCACTAAAAATAGCACGTTCTGGCACCAGCTGTTTAGGCAGCAATGAGACTCAAATCAACATTTCTTGGAGCTAGGAATACTTCTGCCTCGCATATCTTCCCTTCAAGTGCAATCCACTCTGAGAAAAAGGTCTGTGTGACTCTAGAAAAACTTTCTTAGCTCGGTTACTTTTACTATGTAGGAACAATTACAGCTTTTCATTTCCTTGGATGAGCTGTCAGAAAACGTGGTCCAGGAATGTAACAGAGCAGATTTCCTCCCCAGTTGCCAGCTGTGAGACAACACGCTCTCTTTTAAACACTGAGCATCTACTGTCATTTCTGTGAGCCACACTAGTACATTTGCCAGTGAGGGAGGGCAGAGTTCTTACCTTTGAAAGTGTTTGGTCAGGGCACCATGTAAATAGAAGAGCACAGACACTAAACAGTACATTCTAATATCATGGAATAGTATGAGATAACCTTTTTCCTCTTAAAATGTCAGTTTTTACTTATCTAATAATTCCTCAGGAAAAACAAGAAGAAAATGAGCTGCGTGCCCTGCCACCTCCCTCTTCTGCACAGTTGGCTGCTCTGAGCTTTACCCTCATTGAGGCAGCAAATGAGCAAGGCATATCCGATGATGACTTCCGAATTCGTCAAGACATTGTAAAGGAGATGGAGAAAATTATTCAACAGCCCTTACCAGGTATTCACAGTATCCCCCATTTCCTTTAGGTGAAAATTTTGATTTTTCTTTAGTTATACATACTTCTTGACACCTTCATTAATGGTTAATTAATGCAGTTTGGGCTATCTTTATATGATACAGTATTAATATATACAGGCATTTTAAAACAGACTGGCAGCTGACTTAAAAGGAACCAACAAACCTACAAAAACAGGTGGAAATATGATTGTGCTTGTTTTTGCTTCCTTCTAGTTTGCTTTTAGTCCATCACTAGCAGTGTTTAAGGCCAGGCTGGACAGGAGGGTTAGAACTAGATCTTAAGGTCTTTTCTAACCCAAACCATTTTATGATCCTATTGAAGCTATTGGTTCTCTTTTAAAGTGATGATTTCAGAGGAAGTCTGGAAATTTCCAGGGCATGAAATATTTCCTACCTGCTTGTGTTTAAAGCCTCAGCCACTGAGGATCCCTCAGGCTCTAGTCCAAGAACCTTTCCACCTATACCTTAATTAACATTGCTGAATATCTGTGGCTGTTAACAGCAGAGATTTCTCCCCACAAGTGCACTTAATTAAACCAGTATGAGTGTAGCAGGAGGGGAAAATGAGAAGGAATTGGAAAGGTATTTTTTCTTACTGGTCCTTCAGTTGTTTATGACATCTCTCAGGGCAGATGAAAGTTGCATAAGGCACTTACATATTCTTTTTAAAGCATAGTTTTGGGAAAACAAGTCAGACCTCTCCTATGAGTGGTTTTGGTAAGCATATTTTCAGTGGTTAACTGTGCTGTGAAATATCTGCAGGTACCCATCAGGAACTGTTTATTAACGCAAATTGTTAAAATCCACAAGGGTTATTGTTAACAGGTAATTCTTCTCATGTATATTTGTGGTTAATGGGTCCTAAAATGAGGAGAGATGTACTCTGAGGTAAACTGTAGCTTCCCAGAGTCTCTTGAATTACCTTAAATAGGTCAAAATACTACATTTCCTTAATCACACATCAGTATCGTACTTCATCTGCCTTTTTCTTGATTAAGTGCTTTATGTTGATTAAAAATAAGTATAATGAAAGAAGAAAGGTCTTGAGTAGGTTAAATGCTTAGTTTGTAAAAACTGTCTGAGTTATCTGGATAAGTTGAATGATACAGTCTTCCTTCCCCCTCCTACTCCTTCAGAAGTACATTATGTTACTTCAATAGGGCATGTTAAACATTGAAATCCGATTTATACTGTTGTTGAAAAACAAGATAATGTAGCAATAAGATAATCTTTGACATTTGCTTCTTTGCATTGATTTCCCATCTATTCTTGTAATTTCTCCTCTAGTTAATACACTGTGTGTTTGAGAGCTGGGTTTTGGAGCTATGGTAATGCTGACATTATGTTAACAATGGTTTGTTTTGAATGAGAAAGTATCTCATTGGCAATGAGTTTTTGATCTTTTTATTTCCTCTGTATTGAAACTGGGTTGATACTCTATACTGTCCTTTTATTTTAGAAATATCTTTTTCCTTTTGCTCTGTAAAAATACGGTAGTAAGAAAGATTTTTTTTTTTTTTTTTTTTTTGCTGCAGGATAATGAGCTTTAGTTTTAGGAACTATACTAAATATATGCTTAAAAATAAGGTGCTGTATAGAACAGGGAAAAGTAGGGTGGAGGTTTGCTAATTCACTTGCTCTATAATATTGCTGTATGTGGCTTCTAGTGCCAACTTCTGTTCTGCCACTACGGAGGCTTCCACTGATACTATATTAGCGTAAGACAAAGCAAAGGAAATTGTTACTTTAACATAAATACTCATGAAAGTTACTACATCAGTGTTACTCAGCTGGCTGATTTGTTTGGATTGATGAGCTGATGTGGAGGAGTAGTAGAAGTGGAGGGGGAGTCTGTAGTAGTAAATGGCAATTTATTACCCCACTTTTCAAAGCCCGCCATGTTTTAGTGAATGTGTTTTCCTAATAGCAAAAAAATAATTCATGCACACTGTAGAAAACCTGGGATGTTCCGGCATGATTTTCTCTTGAGTTCACATTAGAACTATGCAAGAAGTATTACTGCTACAAAAAGCCATTGGAAATCATTGCAATGTGTTAATATTATTTACAATAAATTAATTTTGAGAGGGCTAATTTCTAAGTAGTAAAAAATAGAGAAAGGTTTGTTTGAAGCTGTGCATGTGTTAAGATTAATTTTTTCTTTTAAGAATTATTTTGTTGTGGATCTGTTTGAGAGAGTTTGATCAGAACACAAAGGTACTAAGAAAAAATACAAGAAAAACCTCGTCACTGTGCAGTTCTTGAACACTGGCTCAGGTTGCATTAGAGAGGTTGTGGACACTGCGTGCTTGGAGATCTTCAGAACCCAACCGGACACAGTTCTGAGCGACCAGCTGTAGGTACCCTGCTGGAGCAGGGAAGGGATTGAGAATACTGTCAATTTTCAGCTGACATAAATACATTTGAGCCCTAATGCATATTACAGGGGAGTTTTTATCTGCAAACATTATCATGAAGTGGTGTTACAGAGTGGAATGATATTTCTCATTATACTATTATTGAATAGTTATTTTTTAATTAGTTTAGATCTCCTGTACATCTTTGCAGGAGCTGTGTTAACTACAAAACCATTAAATGGATACTGTACTTTGTGCCTTGGATTATATTGAAGTTACATTTTATATGCATGTTTTGTAATCAATTATAGGAACTTGCTAATGAAATTAACAGGTTGTAGCACATATGGAAAAGTTCTTAACAAGTGTTATAAGGCACCAAAGAGTTTTATAAGTGTCCAGCTGGTGCAGAGAATCAAGCTGTAGTTAGCAAAAGCTGTGAAATAAAGTCCTGCACTGAGATGACAGTTGTTACTATTTTGTATATTGTTTTTATTGAGAACAAGCACAACTAAAGCTGCATTGCAAAAATACTCTTAAAACAGCTTGAAAAGTTCTGGACATTTGATAATTACATTCATTGAATTACCTGTTTTCCTGTGATGCTGTTTCATGGAAGTGAATAGTCCTCACAGGAGTGAGAATGTGCTTCACTATTCATTCGTCTAGGAGTATTGCTTTGGAGGGACAGGATCTAAAGGCATGTCATCCATTAAAGAATAATTTATTTACTAGCTGCTAAATAATTACATTTCTCTCTTCTAGACTGTTCACTGAGGATGTATGGCTCCTGTTTAACCAGATTCGCTTTTAAGACCAGCGACATTAACATTGATATCAAATTCCCCCCTAAGGTGTGTAGTTTTTATCTTGTATTAACTAAGACTGTTTTTTGAATTAAGGCCATCAACATTTATTTCTACTTCATTGCCTTCATCACCTCTTGGGACATATGGTGGTAGATTAGCACAAAGCATCTAATACTTTATTTGATGTCAGGTGTGCTCTGAATCAGGTAGGTAAAGTTTTCTTTGTTTATTAGGTGACTTTAATTCTGCTTTTTTGGACAATCTTATGCTTGTGCAATAGCATAAGATTTTTTATTTTACAGTGGAATTCAAGGTGCCTAGTTTGGATACATAGTTACACAGCTTTTTGAAATGGTACTGCAGTTAGGAAGCAAAACTGAGCCCTTTTTCAAACAATTGCTTGTGGAGTGTACCATGTCACTTTTTCTCTCACAAAGGCTCAAAGGTGGTGCTGATTTTCAGCTTTTCTTTGAACTAGATACAGCTTACCTTTGAAAGACCACTTCAGTTGATTTCTGGGGAGAATACACATTTGAAAACTATAACCTTTCAAAACCCCTGGAAAAGCACTGACATTAAATTACTTACTGTTGTGTATTTCTGGCATATTCAGCAATTTCAGTGTCAACATATATGGCAGATATTTTGTTTTAACTTTATGGTTCCATTAATACAGAACTAGAACGGTAGTATTAAGTAAAAAAGCTGTAGGCTAAAAGCAAGCTGGCTGATAGGTTCACTAGTACCTGTTTTCATGGTGCAGACTGATGCAGTTAACCTTTTCATTAATACTGACACGGTTTCATTTTGAGGAAAGACATAGTGCTACTAGTTGTGCAATCCAGGTAGTGTTAAACACAGTGTAAAATCAAATGGGTTAGTCTGAATAATACAACCTTCTCTAATTTCTCATTTTAGATGAGTCAACCGGATGTTCTGATACAGGTGCTTGAAATCTTGAAGAACAGCGGTGAGATTTACTTACATCTCATTTCTATTTAGTTAGCATTCCAACTGCTGTTCAGTTTTTTATGCTTAATTTTTCTGTAAACTTATTTTGATTGAAAACTGATCAATTTTTGTATCTGAGCTGTTCTGAAATTGATTTTTATGAATACCAATGCTTCTGTAAGTGAGAGATGAGAACCTGCAGCAGGAAAACGGCAGCCAAGGTAGTCCAGTTCAGGCTGCCAGAATTTATGGTAATAGTGTTAAGATGCCAGGTTGAAAGTATTTAGCTTTATAGGAGAAATTCTAAGCAGTAAACCCAAAAGCCACTTTTCCACTTGCATATGAACATCATTGGGAGCTATTACAAGACTTCTGAAACTTGTAGCCTCCTTTTTGTCTCAGGAATTCATCTAACCCTGTAATCTGCCTATCTTGAACCAAGTGTTGCAAGCAGCAGAGCATTTCTCATCCTTCAGGAAATTTGGACAGGTCAGCTCCTTAAGTGGTTCTCAAACTATTCTGATGGTATCATCAGCCATTCAACCTTGTGGCTTTCAAATGTTGTAAAGACACAAAGGTTCTAGAAGAGATGCCAGCCCAATTTCCTGACAAGGATTTCTCTTTTTTTTTTTCATTCCCTGCTGGCTGTGTGATACTGGTGGTGTGAATCAAAAGTATCCAGAGAATATTGCTTGCTGGTTAACTACACAGCACTTAATTTGCGTTGTTCTGTAAAAGCCTGGTGTAAGTGTAATAGTTTTAAATAGCCAATTGGGAAAACTACGAAAGACTTTAATACAGGATGTTTTTTTTTTCTCCTTGCTTAGCTGTCTACTCAGACGTGGAGTCAGATTTCCATGCCAAAGTTCCTGTTGTCTTTTGCAAAGATGTTAAAAGGTATATGTCATTGAAAAGGATTTTTAATGAGATGCCAGTTTCTACTATTCTTGTTCACAGCAGCTACTTCCCTGCACTCCTGACAAGAAGTATTACTGTCACATTTAGCTAACATTCCTGTTAAAGGGGAATTGCTCATACATGAAAATACAGTCTAGGAAGAAAGCTTAGCTTTGTTTTTGTGCTTCAAAGAGCTCATTAGTTGTAGGAGTCTGAAAATACCAGTTCTACTTTTAGTTAAATAGGGGAAAAGTGGAATGGTTTTCAATTAATACTTTAAGTGTCTGCCAGCGGCTTAATCCAAGGCTTTAAAAACATTTTATAAGATACACATTGCCAGAAAGGACACATCATTGGACAGTCTCAGTACATTCCTTAGTAACAGCAACCTCTGAAATGAAATGTGATTGCTGTATGATGTCCACGTTGCTTTGACTGGCTAGAGGTGTGTGACTGAAATTCAGAGGACGTAAATGGAACAAGGGTAGCCATACCTTTTCCCATGTTTGTAAATCATGCAAATGCTTTGTAAGTACTAAGAGAACAGAAATAATTAATCTGAGAAGTAAAACAAAAGTTTTTAGAGATGCTGTTTTGTGGACTTCCCAAATTTAATATGCAGCAGATCTGGAGTATTCTTTTTTAAATTTATTTATTTGGTATGTGGAAGATACACAACGCAAACTCCATGGATAAGATTGCACAACGTAGTACTGACAGAACTTAGAGCAAATTCTTAATGCTGTTTTATATTTTTAGCTGTAAGGAACTTCTCTAAATTCTAAATCCAACTGATGAAGAAAATGTTATTATATTTTGTAGCTTTTGTTTAAGAAGTTCAGGTTCTTACACAAGGGAGACACCGATGCTTGTTTTTATTATGGTAGATGTGATGCCCCACCTCCCTCCTGCCCCAGGCATCATCTGGATAGACAAGGCAGTAACTCTTTTTCTGGTTTACATTTGTAATTACAGTGGTTTGACATGTAAAGTAAGTGCTAGGAATGATGTAGCGTGCCTTACGACTGACCTGCTGGCTGCACTTGGAAAACTGGAGCCTGTCCTTATTCCCTTGGTTTTGGCTTTCCGCTACTGGGCTAGAGTAAGTTTATAAATATTAAGAATAATTACATGTGTCTACTTTCTGTTTTTTAAGTACTGCATACAACGTAATGTCTAATACACCATGAATATGTTTGTAGAAGAGAACTTCATGTCGTTAATTCAGCTCTTGCCTTAACAGGCCAGGATGAGATTGAATTTGCTTGATTTAGCAAGGTGTTTTTACAAAAATGCTTATTTTACAACATGTAAGTAGCAGCAGTAGAAACTGCAAAGAACTGTTCAATGTCTAATACTTAGTACATCTCTCTTACATAGTTCCCATAGCAGAGATCAATGGCAGGTTACAGCCAGATGCATAGAATTGCCATCTCCATATGGGAGATATCACACAGTAACACAAATATGTGATTGTTGAATGAATTTATGGATAGGAAGATAAATGCATCCCACAGTCACAAAACGGAGAGAATAACATATGTAGTATAACTTAAGGCACTGTATTAATTGCTATAAAATCGCTGTAATTTGCATTTTGTCTGTACGTGGCATGGCATGACGACTGCAGTTTCTGAGATAAAGGATCTTCTGTATCACTGTAGTATCTATCTCATTTCTTTAATATTTGTCCTTTTATGATAGATTTTACATTAAAATGCTGATGTTGGATCAGGAAAGTGATGATATATTCTGTTACAGCTCTGTCACATTGACTGTCAGGCTGAAGGTGGGATTCCCTCATACTCCTTTGCCTTAATGGTGATATTTTTTCTTCAACAAAGAAAACCACGTATTTTACCATCCTATTTGGGCAACTGGGTAAGCGATTTGGTAATCTAGTAACCATATTGTTAAATTGTTGACATTGTATCTGTGTTCTGCAAGGTCATGAAGTGTGCATCATTTGATTGCCTAAGTAATTAGTAAACAAACCCCATTGGTACTTGCACAACTCACACAGTTGATGCCTGATGACTCTGAAAAGGCAGCTGCAATAGCCTGTGTAATTGTGTCATGCTGTATTTTGGAGAAAAGGCAAATATTTTCTTGTTTAATTCTCTGAATTTATTTATCTGACATCAGTTACTTTTAAGGGGGGTAAATGTCACGATTGTCAGTGTAACCTTTGCTGAAAACTATGTATTAGAAACAAGTCTTGTTTCAGAGCGATGTTCTTGTTGATAGATTGAAGGCTTTGACTCAAAGAGGCCAGATGACCACCAGCTGAAAGGTGTAGAAGAAGAGGAGTTTGTACGGTGGGAGTACAAACCACCAACAAATGGTGCAGCTAAAAACTCAGTTGGAGCAGAAAGTAAAACTAAAGTTGACCAACAAAAGGGTGGTGGCAAGAAGGCAACAAGCTCAGAAGTGGACAACCAAAGTAATGCAAAGGAGAAACATGGCAGTGTAAGATGTGGCTTTATTTCACTGAGAACCATGTTCTATCTTACATCCCTATGTTTTATCTTTAAACATTAATATTGGGTGGAAACAGGAGAAGAAAAGTGGGAATTTTCATTTCCTGTTGCAGCTGAGCATTTTTCTCCATGTGTTTCAGTCTGTTTTAGCTTTCAAAACCCCCCACCAAGTTTCACTGGGGCAGCTGTGGTTAGAACTGTTGAAGTTTTACACACTGGAATTTGCTTTGGAGGAATATGTCATCAGCATACGGGTACAGGAGCTCTTAACCAGAGAGAATAAAAACTGGCCTAAGAGGCGAATCGCCATTGAAGGTAGGATAATACCCTGTGTTTCTAGCCATGTAGTCATCCTGCATTATTATCTCTAGCTATGTAATACTTACAGGTCTGTCACAAGAAGTCTGGATAATAAAGTAAATAAATAATTGGAAGATTAAGTGGTTTATTCTTTATATATCTATGTTGTCAGTTACTTAGTCTGTTTGAAGACAAATTTTCTTGAAACTCTCATCCTTGAAATACAAAGTGTAAATTTGTCTTGCTGTTTTTTATCATTTTGTTCTTGTCTCTCTTTCATTCTTTCTGTAAGCTATTTTTTATTCCTTTTTAATAATTCTGATGCTATGAATTTTCAGCACTGTTAACTGCAGTTCCTATAGTCACTGTGTATTTTGAGCATTACCAGCTCTTAGTTTATTTCCTCTGACCGAGCAACTCTGATCAGTGTGAACTGGAGCAAACCGATCAAAGTAACACACACACAACACTCCACTCCCCCTGCCCCACCAACACCCTCTCCTTTCCCTGATAGTAGTATTTCCATACTGCCATGAAATGTAATGTCATGTCATGGGTTCTGCTTCAGGGCCTGAGTATCCTGCTCTAAGGGAAGTGCTTTTTTCAGGGTGAATTTGGTGATAATACATACCCTGAGTTACATATGTTGGGGAGAGAAAGAAAGACAATTATTTTGTCTGCTAGTTCCTTATAACTGGAAGACATCTTTATTTCTGTTCTTCAGCTCAGAAAATGTGTAAACACTATTTAACAGGGAAGGTCACAGAGCAAAGTATTGGCCTTAGGAACAAAGAAACTGGGTATTTGAGGAAGGTTAAGAAATCATTTAAGGTTATATTTTCATAAAATCATAAATAATGACTTTTGGACACTTTCTAGAGACATTGATGGAGTAGCTTTTCTGTAACACAGATGAGGTGATGGAGAGGACAAGGAGAAATAGGTCAAAGAGAATAATAGAGTTACTCCTAAAGGATGACTCAGTAAGGTACAGGAAGAGCAAGAAGGAAAAGTAAGAAGCAGAAAAACAAGGAATGAATTGTTGAGGCACATATTGAGTAGTGGGTCTTGAGATCACTCCTGTGGCTTTTATTTCCTCTCCTAATTCTTCCAATCACTTTTAGCTAGAGAATTTTAAAACCAGAATAGTGTTTATTCTCCGTGTTGCAAACTAAAACCCGTAAGACGAAAAGGCAAATTATTGAGGAAGAAACAGGAAATAATTTCAAACAACAGATTGCATTCTGGTTCTGATACCTGCTATTGTTGGTCTCTGTGTTGCTTTTGTTTGTTTTATGAGGGCTTGTTTTTCATTTTTGCTTTTGACTTTAATGTTAAGTTTGTAACTGAAATGATGAAGTAACAGAATCTCAGTTTGATACTATCTTCCCAGGCAAACTTACAGCAACTATGCAAGTGCTCTTTTTACTTGGAAAACATGTTTGATCTAGAAATTGCTAGGAAGGACTAAGAATGAAACCTGGTGAGATTGGTTCATATAATCCTTATAACCTTCATGTTACTCTTAGATATTAATTTCTTAAGGGAAATGCAAATCCTTCAGTGAAAGGAAAAAGTTCAGGCAGGCCTACATTTATTTTGTCTTTGTATGTTTATTTTCATTCCTAGTTTAGAGATTGACCGTAATATAATGGTACAGTATACCTGTGGTTTTCTTTTTAAATAACACTGTTCAGAATGGTTTATGATAGGCAGCCATCCAGAGCCACACATGTGTTGTGTTTTGTATGGAAGAAGTCCAAAAAACCTTGTGGGCTCTATGTTCTCTAAGTATATCCAAATACGAATCTGGATTGTATTAGAAGAATCTTTTTAACTGCTCTATCATAACTTAGGTATTTCAGCTGCTTTAGTGAAATGTAGGAATTAAAGATCACTAATGAAGTTGTTCTTTTTCTTCCTAGATCCGTTTGCACTAAAGAGGAATGTTGCACGAAGTCTAAATAGCCAGATGGTATTTGAGTACATCCTGGAGCGATTTAGGACAGCATATAAATATTTTGCATGTCCACAAAGTAAAGATGGGATTAAATCCAAGCCAGATACCAGGAAAAAAGAAAAAGGGAAAATGAATAATAAGAAATCCCCAAAAGCTGAAGAGCCCATAGCCAACTGTTGCCTTCCACAAGGGGAAAAAGTTGTAGATAAGCAAAATATGGGAAGTGGATGTAACATACCAGAGAATGAACTTGAATGTAATGAAGTGGTAGAAGCTGTAGCCAAAAGATGTACTTCCAAGAACGTGGACTCTTCGCTGCTTTTGACATTGGACTCTAGTTATGATGAAGACAAAGAAGAAGCATTATCCCTTGTTTCTAATGAATGCTGTGAATTAAAGCAAAAATCACTTATAGAGAGGGATGATTTAGAAGCATCAGTTTGTGTAAGTGAAGGTGAGCTAAGCCACCACAGTAACTGCAGCGAACATCATGACACAAATTCTAGTAATGAGTTTTCTGATACTGAAAGTAAACAGAGTTTGGTAACGGAGTCTTCGCAGAAGAATAAGTGCACTGGCACAACAGCTACCTCGCCCAACTGCAAAGCAGTGGTGGAAGCTCATGATCTCAAAGATGAAGGCAGGCTCTCTACAGAAGAAATGCATTATGTATTTGATAAGTTTATTTTTACTTCAGGAAAGGTAAGCTGTGTATTTAAGCTGTGCTGGTCATGTATCAGTGGGCCATTAATTTTAAATGACTAAAAATAAGGGTGGGTGGGTGACAGGATTCTCCCAGTGGTGGTTGCAGTCTCTGTTATGAACGGTAGGTCTGGCCTTTTCAGACTACCTATTATGCATGACTGAAAAGCACCAAACCTGCGTACCATTTGGAATAGGTGGTTTGTTACCCCTGCCTTATGCAAAGCTTTCTGATTTACACACAGAAAATAATCCTGGCTTTTGGTTTTGGTTCTTTCGTGGGTTTTTTTCTTTCCTTCCCCTTTCTCTCCTACTTTCTTGTAGAATTTACAGATGCTCCTATGCACTGTAAGAACTAAACACAGCCTGTTGAGAGGTGGGGACTCTATTGCCGTTGATATGTTAACTGTTCTTGGTTGCATGACTTAGATGGCATTGTTAGGGCTCTTGAGCTATTAGAAGTAAAATTGTGTTTGTGCACCTTTTTTCTTCTCTTCCTGCCTTCCTCTACCCCCAAGCCACCAACTATAGTATGCAGCATCTGCAAACGGGATGGACATTCCAAAAATGACTGCCCAGAGGATTTCAAGAAAATCGATCTAAAACCACTACCACCAATGACGGACAGATTTCGGGAAATACTTGATATAGTCTGTAAAAGATGTTTTGGTAAGCTGGAAAAGTGTTTGTACTCTGCTGTAAACTGTGTTCTGTAATCTGGAAAAAAGGGAACTGGTGGGTTAAATGCCTTTTTCCAGATATTCAGTGTGAAGGCGCTCTGCCAGGTATTCTAGGCTACAAATTGATCGATATTTTTAGTTCCATATAATCTATGGTTGTGATATCAAATTCTTGTAACAGATTTGAGAAACTAATACTATACGGGGTTTCTCACTGAGTTTGTAAAAGGTTTTTGTGTTCCCAGGAATTAAGATCTGGGCAATTGTGTTTGTCAATTTTCATGGCTTCTTCTGGAAGAAGCCCCTTTTGGATGCTGTGGTGGGTTCACCTTGGCTGGACACCAGGTGCCCACTAAGCCTCTCAGTGTTTGAATAATTGCAGAAGAAATCAAATGTCTGAAATAAAATCCTAACAACTCTAGTGATACGAAAACCCCACGCATATTCAGGAAAAGTAACTCTAACCAAAAAGAGAAAGGTAACCAAGACTTTTCATTAGCTGAAAAAGATTTTTGAGGTAGCTGAATGTCACATCTGACTGTGTTTTAACTTGTTTTTACTTAGATGAATTATCCCCTCCTTTGTCTGAGCAACAAAACAGAGAACAAATTCTGGCAAGTCTGGAAAGATTTATTCGAAAAGAGTATAATGGTATGTAACATAAGTAGTGATGCTTGATAATGCTTTCTTTATTCATGTTGTTCAGAGCATGAAGATGTAAATTGTCTCCTTGTTGCTCATTTTCCTTGCTTAAAGCAGTGACATCTTGCCGGTTTTCCTCCTATATGCAAAGCTGATTTGCAGACTCCTAAACTGAACATCCCTCAATGCTGTTCCACAGAAGTGCCTCTAGAATGGAGTAAGAGCTACCAGAGTAATAATGCAGATACAGGATTATTGTAGTTAGGACAAAAAAAAATATTGAATAGGCCCTGGCCAGTTGACTTTAGTGTTATCTAGGTTGTGGGCCAAGTATTCTTGTTGCCATTGTTAAGTGTCTTTTCTTCACTATGAGGTTGGTGAGGCACTGGCCCAGGGTCCCCAGAAGAAGCTGTGGCTGCCCCATCCCTGGCAGTGTTCAAGGCCAGGTTGGACACAGGGGCTTGGAGCAACCTACTTTAGTGGAAGGTGTCCCTGCCTGTGGCAGGAGGATTGGAGCTGGATGAGCTTTAAGGTCTCTTCCAACCCAAACCATTCTGTGGTTCTATGATTTTAGAAATCTTAGTAACCTTTTTATCTTCACATTTCAAAAATAGGCAAAAGTATCTTCCTATAATGATGGAGTTCAAGGCAAAGTGAATTTTTGGTAGGTGTTGTAAAGCAGTGCTAGAGCCAGGTATCAAATCCAGGTCTCCTGAATTCCATCCAGTCCATTGCTTTGCACAGCAGGCCATCTGTTCTGCTGTAGCTGGCCTGTGATCAAGGAACTGTGAGCTGGGCTTCCATCCACCCACTGTGCCCTCCATTTACTGGCAGCAGCTGAGGGTTGAGACCTGCTACAGAACCTTGAAAAGCTTAAGATTTCCAATTCTGTTCAAGATTAGGAAAAAGCTGTGAATAGGTGTGAAATACATTTTCCTAGCATTGCTTTCAACTGAACAGATAAATGTATTCTTTTTAGTTAAGAATTTATTTCCTCTCAGTTACATAATTTCACTTTACAAGAAGGAAAATACGTTATAATACTGTTTCAAACAACAATGTAAACAACATTCCATAAAGTATATGAATCTTACTTCTTATATCTTCTTGAACAGTATGTTGTGGTTACAGAAACTTACTGGTTGACCAAATTTATCTAGTAAAATATGCAACCTAGATAAAGTGTGAGTGGAACCAGAAATACTGCTTGGGGTACCTTAAGAATAACTCTGTCTTATCTGTGGGTAAGGCTATACTGGTGACTGGGTTTACACGTTATTTTGATTTATTTAAAACAGGACAATGCAGTTACCAAACATTGCACCACATTTGGAGATGCCATCTAATGCTTATAATAACTCTGTAGCTGACCTCACTCATAAGAATTACATGGACTTTATCCTGCCTTACTTTCTATGACTAATTTTTCAAGTATTGCTCTTCCTCCTTTATTAGAGGTGAAGTGTTAGAAGTGGCATTGTGAGTTCTCTCTTGAACTCATTTTTTTTATGGGCACCTGCACATTTCAGTTAAGCAATATTCTACAGTAAGCGCTTAACTATTCAACTGTATAAGAATCTGTCTCTTTGGTCTGCTCTTTTGATCAGACAAAGCCAGACTTTGCTTGTTTGGCTCTTCAAAGAATGGATTTGGGTTTCGGGACAGTGATCTAGATATCTGCATGACGTTGGAAGGCCATGAAAATGCAGAGGTAAGAGTTCTGAAATTGTTAAAATGTACTATTTTAAATTCAAGAATTCTTAAAGGATTTTTTAATTCAGTTAAGATTTCTGAACACAGAAGAGGTTGGATTTTACTAGTGGCACATTTGCTGTTGCACTCTGCACAATTGGACAAGATACAGCATATTCTACTTTTAATGCCCTACATACACACATATACGGTACATCTACATAGTGTAGATGTCCACTTAGAGAATATGAGTCAACAGTTTACCCTGTGCTGGCTTATTGCTTACTGGTTTTTGTGTATAGCCTTTTCCTCTATGGAATGCATGTTTGACAGTAAATGTCCTTGTTGGGATAAGATCCATGTTTCAACATCTGAAGCTGTTATCTTTGTTTTTCTTAGAAATTAAATTGCAAAGAGATAATAGAAGGTTTGGCAAAAGTTCTTAAGAAGCATCCAGGTAGGTGTGTTAAAGTGTTACTTGTTTTGTACTTACATTTACTATATTTGTAGTTAATGGAAATGTTTTATGTACTAAAGTGTTGCTTCCCCAGGTTTGAGGAACATCTTGCCTATAACAACAGCCAAAGTGCCTATAGTAAAATTTGAACACAGACGAAGTGGCTTAGAAGGAGACATCAGTTTATATAATACACTGGTAAGCACCTGTATGTGTTTAGTTTTGTGTTCAAAGAAAGCTTTTTAATTCATTGTAATTTGTTCAAATAATAATTTGAGGGAATGATTTTGAAGCTGGAATTAAAATGCTTTGTGTTTGTTTTCTTCCCCTGCATGGGTTAAATTGAGCAGCCTATACCCTCAGCCCAAACAAGTAGCTCTGTAAGCTGGTGCAGAGCGGCACCACACAAAGCATTTTTGTGAATGCTTTTAACAAGCTGTTAGTGTCATATTCATTGTGGCCTTTCTGCCCTCGTGAATATCAGTACATCTCATCCCAGCCTACATGTAGCACAATGGAATTGCATGATTTCTTATATAATGGGCTCACATTCACCTGTGAAGAAACAATTCGTGGAACTTGTTCCAGTGTGAGTCATCTTACAGACTTCTTTGCTGGTGTTTTCCAAGGTTCTTATTGTTGTTACTGCATTAAGGCTGCAGTGATTATACCATTCAGTTATATTTATGCAGGAAAAGTTGAATGAATTTTAAGGAGTATTGTTGTGTTGCTTTTTTTTTGACCCCAGTTACTTTCTGCAGCTCCTGTGCTTGAAGTACAGACTGTGCTGTAATTAACCATAAATGACACTGAAACTCTTGTTTGATTTCCTTTCTTTTATCCCCAGGCACAGCATAACACAAGAATGCTGGCTACATACGCAGCTATTGATCCTAGAGTGCAATATCTGGGCTATACAATGAAAGTTTTTGCAAAGGTAATACAAAAAGAAGGTACTTACTTGTATAATACAGTGTTTTCTGACATAGCCACTGAGTTTGCTTTTTGCAAATACCAACTGGAAAGGAGATGTCAGAATGTTACTAACATGAATTGCACTTTCCTAAGCTTGCTGTGCTCCATCTGACTGTGTGTGTCAGAATGAGCTTCTTTAGTCCTGGTATCCTCTCTGTCTGTTGAAAGACTTCTGTCTTAAGAGGAAGCTGATGAGAGGAAAACTTTAATTTTTAAAGAATGCAAACCAGCTTCAATGCAAAAAAAATCCCTCCCCAAAATCAAACAAAACTGGGGGAAAATGGTAACTGTGAGATGTACATGGTTGTGCATGGGCTTCCCAAATTCCCATAGCTAGGATCAGCCCAGAGATTATTGCAACTTTCTTCTGGCATACTTGCCTTGTTTTACTTACCATGCAAGTCAGGAGTAGGTATGATTTGATAAATGAATGTATGAATATCTACTTGATGTGTCTAGGACATACATTTGACTTTTAAGAGTTTGGAAATACCCAATACCAAATAGTGTTACACTATTACAGAGTCTTTGATAATTCAAACATGGTGTTTCTTTTTCTTCAATCTGTACTCCCCAAGCACATCCAAAGAAAGCTTAGTGGAACAGGGGTAAATGAAAAATGGGTTACAGAGATTGCACCATGCTACCAGATGTTAATGTAATATATCAAGAGGAATGAGAACTTCCAGAGATACACGGACATGTTCATTACATTGTCACCAAGACTACAAATGGTATTTTTCTTGGTGTGGTCACAGGAATGCAGAATCTTGCCATGCCTTTTCTGTGTCCAGATGAGAAATGCCTTGTGTTGAGAATACATTTTCTTGGTAGTATTGCGTATTTCTGTCTACGTGCTAAAAATCTTACTGGAAGGACTGAGCTTCCAAGCTGTGGGATATACACTCTTGAATGTATGTGTATGGAGGTGACTTCCTAACTATACAAATACTCTGTGTTTAAGCAAAATGCTTCCTCCTCTGCTTGCATTGGCAGAAAAACCAGGAACAGCTGTTGCTGCTGCTGAAGTGAAAGTAATTTGTGAATCTGTTTATTTCAGACCTAGAAGGTTAAAAATGTGTTGTTTGTTATGACCCATGCTTGAAGCAAAGGGTAGCTTAGAATCTAGCAGGTGCTGTGGAAAGGTTATGCTGTAATAAGATTTTCAAGCATAGTAAGGTAATTCACTGATGTTTGTGCAGGCTGGACCATGGTTTAATTAGGTATGTGTATGTATGCTAGTAAAATGCCACGTATTGCCTAAGCTGCTGGTACAACATGGAAATACTTGCTTATTAATTCATTATTTTTTAAAAGGGGAGAACCAAACCAATAAGGAATCATAGAAACAGCTCTAGTAACATGAGACATGAGTTTAGGAGGATAAGATTTTGCAATACTGAAACGACATCAGACGTGGAGGTTTGTTGGGGTTTCTGTTTTGGGGGGTTTCATTTGTTGTCTTCAATTTGGCACAAAATAAACTAGAAACAGACTTCAGTTATGAGAAGCTTTTCTGGCTTTCTGTTAGTCAAATTATGCTGTGGATGTGCCAGCTGGCACTTGATTCAAGGGATATTTATTTTTTAGTCTTCATAAACCAATTTTTAGTGAGGAGATGAATGTATTTTCTGTTGCTGGTGGGGTTTCTGGCTGCTCTCTGACATAGTTGTTAGTCTTGAGTAATAAACTGTAAATTCAGCATTTTTACAGCGTATTTTACAATGTACTTTTCCAGCGCTGTGATATTGGTGACGCATCCCGTGGCAGTCTGTCTTCATATGCCTATATCCTCATGGTTCTGTACTTTCTACAGCAGAGAAACCCACCAGTTATTCCAGTTCTGCAGGAGGTAGGTTTTCAGAAAAAGAAGCTATGAAAATAGATGTGCTGTTTTCTCAAGCCAGATGTGAGAGGTCTGGGCTTTTAGGATCGGGGGATGAATGAAAGATTCATTAGCATGTTCCGAACTCCCACTTGGTTTGACTGGTAAAACTTAACCAAGAAAATTACAACAAAATGGAGAATCTGTTAGACTTGGGTTCTGCTGTTACATTTACTCTGGGATTTTGGTCTTATGATGGTATTTATGTGCTGAACAGGATAGAAAAAATTTGGCAGGTGGTGTGGAAAGAGGGAATTGTAATTATGAGACTGCACCAGATGCTCATAAATGCGAGTCCAGCTCTTCCATTGTTTATTGTCAGAAGCATTATTTATTGTTCAACACCTTATCTGTAAGAGAAAAGGTTTATTTTACAATTGGATGGGGTGGGGGTGAGAATAAGATAACTAATGCATTGGTGCAGCTTTAAAGATACTATTTTACATGTGCCAGGAAACTTTATTAAGAAAATAACATTCTGTACCTCCACTTGCATGGGTGGGGAGAATATAATTAGTCAGCTATCTGCTTCTTCCTGGATACTCTCAGGAACTCCCAAGCACTTCTTAAAATAAGCTTTTTCTGACTTTGTTGTTGCCTTCATGCAAGAGGAAAGTTGGCTTAAACACTGCAGTGGAGACTCAGACTTTATTGCTGATAATTGAGTAGTGGATGGAGGTTGTTGTTTTATTGCCACCTTGAGAATGCATTTAAATAACATTGGAATTTCCCCTTGGCTTTGCTAAAGTCAAAATGTAATAGGAGTCACGTAAAGTATCCCTAGAGATATTGTGGGCAAGAATTATGTTGGAATCTTTATGAGGCAATTTCAGTCATGTTTCCTGATTTGCAAAAAATAAGTGAAAATAAAATATCAAATAATTTGAGAGCATTATAGCAATAATGCAAAAAGACATTCAAGCTTTTTTCCAATGGGAAACTCTGCCTTTATAAGAAGTAATTGTTAAAAGATGTATATTTTCATATTACTACTTAGCAGTATTCTGGTGACTTTGAATTAGAGTGATAACTGTGTTCTCTATTTTGGCAGATATTTGATGGAAAACAGATTCCACAAAGAATGGTGGATGGATGGAATGCCTTTTTCTTTGATGACATGGAAGAACTGGTAATATTCTAATTCCAGAAAAGTTACTAAAAGCTTGTTCTTCTGGGAAAGTAATGCATTTCTAACAGTGTAATGTATAAAAGAGTTAAACTTCAATATTCATAGCATTACAATTTCCTAAATGAGTCCTGTTTTGCTGAAATTAGTGTCTGCATTTTCTTGGTTTCTTTTAAATCATTTCTAAATAACATAAACCGGAAAAAAATTTACTGTTAATAAACAGTCCAGGATTGAGGTAGTGTTGACTGCATTGATATAACCTTATTTTAACAAAGAGAAAACTGTTCATGGTAGACAGAGTCGGCAGTTCAGGAGGAGAAGCACTTCAGTAGCTGTACCTGGATAAATTGTGTTTTCAATTGCCCGCAGAAGAAGCGTCTGCCTGCTCTTGGAAAGAATACTGAATCTCTTGGAGAGCTTTGGTTAGGGTTGCTGCGATTCTACACTGAAGAATTTGACTTCAAGGAATATGTGATCAGCATCCGGCAGAAGAAGCTGTTAACTACATTTGAGAAACAGTGGACATCCAAATGTATTGCAATTGAAGGTATTCACCTGCTGATTTTGTGTTCCATTCATGAGGGAGTGATGATCACTGTTGCTTGAGGCCCTGTTCTCCTTGTTGCACAGGGTGGATGGAGTCTTGGGTGAGATGGTTTAGTGCAAGGTGTCCCTGCCCGTGGCAGGGGGGTTGGAACTAGATTGTTCTAGGATTCTAGGATCCTTATGTGAGGAAACTACTACCAGTGTTTAAAAAAAGCATTGTTTGCAATTCCTGCAGCTTTTGAAATGAGATTAGAGTCGTAACTTTTACTCTACGTCAGGAAATTGCTTTTATTTTATTATGGCTAGTCACATTTTTAAAACACTCAGCATTGCTTTGCTATGATCTACTCTGTAAGGGCATTTAAAATTGAATTCTCTGTGTTACGATAAAAACTTTGTGTTGCGGTGTATTTTTTACAACTCTGTTTTTTTCCCTTCTTTACGCAGATCCTTTTGACTTGAATCATAATCTCGGTGCTGGAGTCTCCAGGAAAAGTAAGCTATTAATGTTTACTAATGATGAATTTCTAATGTGTTGTGCCTTTGCTGTTGTTACAAATAACTTTGTCTTTCTTCAACAGTGACCAATTTCATAATGAAGGCATTTATCAATGGGAGAAAACTATTTGGCACCCCTTTCTACCCAACTGTTGGAAGAGAAGCTGTAAGTTGTCACAGTTTTTAGTATGTTTTTTACTTCATCCACTGAATTACGCACCCAAAGCAAATCTCTTATATGTGTTTGTCAATTTGGTATGCATAATATATGTAATTACACATCATCTGCGTAAAAGTACAGCTTAGTATTGGGCATATAGATTACAAAATTCACAGGAATAGTTAGATGGGTGATTGGTATTTTTGGCAGCTTTGGGAAAAGATTCTTTTAGTTTTGGGTTTTTGTATAAATCTTTTCATTGTGTGACATTAAGTGTTGTAGAAGAGTGCTAAATTGGCTACAAAACCCAGAAACAGCTTCAGGAACTTTACTGGCTGTTCATGTGGCTAAGGAAAACAGACTCACAAGGACATTTAACTTAAATGTTAATTACATTTGACTTAATTTTTCCAGTTGGCGGGTAAAGTGAAGAATTGCTGCTTAAGAAAGGAAAAGGATAATGAACAACTTTTTTCCTTAATCATTTCCCCTTCAAAACTTGCATAGTGAGTCAGGGTCAGGAGTGTGTTCATGCTACATCACATTAGAGAGGATGCTCCTCTTGTGCTACAGGATCCAGTCATAGATGCGTAGTAGAGAACTATTTGTGTATGAGCAGATCAATCATCTGACATTAATATTTTTGATATCTACTTCGGTGTTTCTAAGACAGTTTCAGAGGTCTGTTCTCCCACTGGCTTTCCAGGGTTTGTGTTTCCAGGAGATTTTGGAAGTTTTATTTCCCCTCATCCTTCCCTATCTCATCACTTCCATTTGCTTACTTTATGTGCTTTTCTGAGTGTGTATTAGATGTTCTTTGCTGCAGTGATTGTGTTTTGTACTGCAACTAATAAAAATAAGACCTGTTTTTATACTGAGGCTTTAGAGTACTACTGTGATACAGATAACCACATCCACACTGTAACTCATTGTTATCTGTAACTGACAAAGACGTGAGCATATGTAATAAATGTTTTTGCTAAATAGTTCATTTAATTGTTTGCATACATGTTCAAGACAAGGCTATAGTGCTTCTGGAAAGCTTATACTGTGTATTTATGTATGTGGTCATTTGTGTTCTGCCTCACCTCGCATTTTCACTGAATGTTTTCCCTAAGGATAAAAGCAAGACACAAAGCAGCCTTGGCATGCAGATGAGCTGTCTCTTGTGTGAAGGAAGGAATGTTAGTAGTGGTATTACATAGAATTTTATTTCTCCAAAGTGCCCAACAAAGAAGGAGTTCTCTATCTCCTTTTTAAGCCAATGCCCTGTATTGCAGCTCAGAGGTACAGAGAGGAAACTAGCAAAAAGGTTCAGTAAATTACCTGTCTACAGTAGGAATTTGTTCCTGAGCTGGGGTTAGGACACTTCTGTTTGTACCTCTGTTTCAGTCTTTCAGGCAAGATAGTCCTTTCACAATATTTATGCTACTTAGAAGCTGTAGAGCGTGTCCTTTGTGCTGACACACATCAGAACTGCAGCCATCCTTATCAAATTCCACAGGAAGGGGGTGATACAGGTCAGCATGCTGTGCTGTTTCCCACCTGAGCTTTGTTCTGTCTAGGGGAATATAATCATGTCACTTGGAAGGGAACACAGGCTGCTTTGGAGGATGTCTGAGCAGTGACTCACATACCAAATAGATCATACACAAAAAAATTCCCTCTGAGGAGTCTTTGGGGAAGAGGAAGGTAGGCAGCAGGCTGGAGCTTGGATAAGTTTGGCAAATTCATCTGCTGGCCCTGAGACTAAATACCACTTTTTAGCCCAAACTGCTCCATGTCTCTGAAAAAGCTGCTGTTAGCTAGGGGAGAAAAAGGACTACATATAATCCAAGCAGTACTAATATTTAGGGAACAATATGAAATGAGAGCTGTCCTTTTTGCTTTCATTCTCAGTCTTCTGGGTGAATGGTTTATGTATGGTATCTGTCGGTTGTGTTTTGATAGGAATACTTTTTTGACTCAAAAGTGCTGACAGATGGGGAATTGGCACCTAATGACAGATGTTGTCGTGTCTGTGGAAAGATTGGTCATTACATGAAAGACTGCCCCAAGAGGAGGAGGTAAGCAATACATAAAGCTAATATTAAGTTTTTGAGATTAGATCAGGAGAGATTTGGGTATTTGAAATTTTAATGGCTGTGAAGAATATGCTGAATTGCACAGAAAATCAAAGCTTTGTATCTCATCCGCAGCTTCCTGCCCAGTTTTTGCTTTCTGAAGACTGTTTCTGGTCATCTCTTGAAAAGAGTTTTTATGCAAGCGCACACAGTAAAATGAACAGTCTGCAATATGTTAATACTTGTGCTTCGTGATCTATCTGTAGTTACAGCTTAGCTTAAAATTTAGATGACTAAATCATCTTTTTATAGTGTAAACATTCAGATGGACTGCACATTTTGTAATACATTTAAATGGATTTCCTGGAGTGATCATGTTGAATTTGCACTTGTACATTGATTGCATTTAGAAGTTCTGGATTCTGAATTCCTGCAAAAGGAGTCCCTAGCACATGCAGGTCAGCATCTCCAGAAGAGTTTAGCAGAAGCTGACAGAGAATGTATATACTCCTCATGTTTTTGCATCTTTGGATTTTTAATGACCCATTCAGTGGAGGTTGTATGATCTCCTAAAACCTTTAGAATTTGGCTTCTGGGCTTTTTCATTTACTCCTTAGGTTCTTCATAATTCTTTATAAGATTCTTTGTCTGTTCCTGCTACAAAGTCCTTATTTACAGCTTTTTGTTCAGTCAGCAAAGTTCAAGATACATGAAACTGGCCTGGAACCCTAAGGTGACAGCCTGACTATTTCTTTCAGCTGCTCTCTTAACATACTATTCACAAGCACCATCCCTGGCAGTGTTCAGGGCCAGGTTGGATGAAGCCTTGGGTGATATGGTTTAGTGTGAGGTGTCCCTGCCCATGGCAGGGGGGTTGGAACTGGATGATCTTAAGGTCCTTTCCAACCCTAACTATTCTATGATTCTATGAATTGCATCACCTCCTTCCCTACATCTGTCTCAGGAAAAGAAGTTGATCTGCTCTTCACATGAACTGCTGCTACAGCACAGCCACACAGAACCTCTCTCAAATTGTGTATACAGCTCACGAAATAGTATTAATATTTCCCAATCCTGCAGATAACCATGTGGAAAAAAGACTTTTACTTTTTGTCTTGGCCCCTGATCACTAGTTCTTCTGTTTTATTATTACTGAGTGTTTGAAAGAGCCTTGGTGCCTTCTTTCACATGCTATCTAGGCTCAGGATGCTAATATACTCTTACAGAGAAATATGCCATCTCCAGTCAGGCTGAGGTTATATCCCCATGATACAGCTCACTTGTTTTGTGTGTATTCTGACTCAGTGGGATTATTGATAGAACTAGTCCCAAACTAACTGGCAGGTTAAGCCTGCTTACACAGTCTGTACCAATACAGGTAACTCAGATAGCTTCTGGATTATTCTGAGGAGCTCCTGAATTCATTAAGTTTTTGCAAACAGGTTGTTAACAAGCCAGATCCTGCAAGTGTTTTTGTGGGATTCCTAAGATACCTGTATTCTGGTACAGCTAGCTGTTGGTTATGTGACCATTTCCTTCGAACATATCAGTATAACAACTCCACAAGAGATTTTTGTGTGTGGTTTTGTGATACTGCTAATGGAAGTTATTATTCAGGTTGAAGAAAAAGGAGAATGAGAAAGATGATGAAAAGGAAGTGAAAGAAGAGGATAGAGAAACGAGAGAGAAAAGATGTTTCATCTGTGGTGATGTGGGTCATGTTAGAAGAGATTGTCCTGAATTCAAACAAACCCGTCAGAGAAATAATAGCGTGCCAGGTAAGTTAGTTCGTGTGTGCTGGTATAATTTGAGGTCCTTTCTCTATAGGTTTCTACACAGACCTGGTATTATCTTAAAGAAAAGCCCCTGCACCTAATTATTTTAGTCATTGTAAAAACAGTTTTTAGCCTAAGTGTTGTTTTTCTTCAAGGGGAGTAATGCCTCCTGAAGTACAGTCTTTACATGGGTGGTAAAAATGTACTCAGCAGTAAGTATAGTGTACTACAGGGTATTACATTATTTGTCTTCCACTCACAATGGGTGCATTTAGGAGTAGTAATAATAGCAATAATTGAATGCATTTCCTCTTCCAAATGTTTCTCTAATTGTCCTGGGTTCAGCTAACCCTCCTCACGTGTGAGAGGTAAGTAAATATGTTTTCACCAAAAATCAGTGGTCTTACAGTAACACTTCCAAAAGCATACGGATGCATTGGGAAGCTAGATTTCAAGTTGCTTGTCATAATTAGAGAGAAGTCTAATTGCAAACACATTCAACCTTAGGAAGTCCATGAAAAAGTAGAGAAAGCAGTCATAAAGGAACTTCAGAGACAACCTTGCTGCTTTTCTGTATTCTGATATCACTTACATTCTTTTTTTGTTTTCCTTTGCCCAAAGTTTCTGCTCTTGCTATTTAAAATCCCACTGCTTAAAGCAGTAGTGTGGAAACCTGTGTGAACTGGTGTAAAGTAGCAGTCATGCCTGATAGCAAAGTGACCTTTGTTCATGCTAGAATTCGTGGTACTTGGAATTGGATTTTAGGTTTATCTGCTATACCTATTAATATCAATTGTTGCCATTAGAGGGAAAGCTTTCCACTTAAAAGGAGAGGAGACATTAAAGTGATTTACCTACTCTGCCTCATATGAGGGTTAAGGGATCGCTGACTCCAATTCTGTGTTCATTGTTCTGTCGCTCATAACTTTGTGGGGTTTATTAACATTTTCTTTCCTTGATTAGGCACCCAGTTGGTCCGAAGCATGGTAAATTCACAGCTAGTGGCTGTGGGTCAACAACAAGCAGAACGACCCCTGCGCACTAGACAGTCATCAGAATGTGTAAGTTCCAATTAGCTATAGTACTGAAGTAAGCAAGCTGTAGCAAACCAGCGATCCTGAGCCATGCTAGGAACAGGTTTGCACAGGGTTTTCTCAACAGATTCTGGACTTGATAGTGACAACATTGCACTCTGCCAGTTAATGAAACTTTGATTTATAATGTGTATAATATCTATAATGTCGTGTCTCTTAGAGAGCATTTGTGATCTATCAGTACAGAAACAAATCATCAAATTTCATCTGATAACTTGCAGTTCTGAAAGGCCAACTCCAAAGTCTTTGAGATTTAAGCTAGGTTGCTTTTTGGAGTCTTGTGCTTCATTTTTCTGGGGTTACTAAAGGAGGTAAAGCACAGCTCATTGTTAGCATGCTTACGTTTGTGACTGTCATGATTCTCAGTGGTTTAAGGCACTGTCATGAACAGGCAGGGAACACAGATGAATTGTACTTTCAGGTGTCACACAGGCACAAATCTGCTGGAGCACACAAAAGCACAAATTTTAGTAGTTTGCTCTAGACTTTAAGTTGCTATGGAATTAGATAAGATCTGTTTAACCTGGGTATTTGAGCAAATAGAGCTGTTGGCATTTGTGTTTTGGAGTACAGGATACAGCAGAAATTGATTAATTTTAAGATATTATTCTGAGAAACTTGCCTGCTATTGAAGCTGGCAAGTAAGCAAACAGCAATCAGGGCTGCTGATCACAAATGCTCTTTGTTCAGTTTACTACTTTAGGTATGGAGTATTTCCTAACTGATAAGCAAGCATTTATTGGAATGTTTCCTCGAGTAACAGAGACTTTATGGAGTCATTTTTACTATGAGGGACTGGTACAGCCCTAAACTAAGCGAAAGGCTGAACTGCCACCATGCTATCACATGACACAGGAGTGTCTCTGTAGGAGCCTTCTATTTCTGCTTGGGAAACTGAAGCTGGACATGCGGGTGCAGTCAGGCACATCATGCACACCAGACCTACTGCATGTGCACATTCTTATGTCATATGGAGGTCACAGGCTCTGTATCTGTGTGTTGCATGGTTGTCATTTGTCCAGGATTTCTTGGTGAATATGTGCTGTCTTGGGATTATTTGAGGAGAATGGGAAGGAGAATGTTAGTGGGGAAAGAAAATGAAAAGCAGGAGTGTGGAAGCAGACCAAGAGGCTAGAGCTTAACATCTCTCTTGCTGCTGGCATGTCCAGGACATGTGGTGGTTTAATGTTTGCTGGAAGGCTGTAATCAGTGTGTGTGCTCTATTTTTAAAACATTTAAGCTGTTAAACTAGTTATTGTCTTTCAAATCCCAGGTTTTACCTTCTTGTCCTGGTTTGATAGGAAGGCATAGGAGGCACTCATACCAGAACAGTTGGAACAGCAGCAGGGAGCAGTCCCAGTTTCTGGGTTTCAGCTTTTGCCCAGACCGACACACAGCATGCTGCTGTAAGGAACACTCTGAAAGGCTGGCATGGGGGAGTCCTGCAGACCTCTGGTTATGGAAGATGAGTGACTGCCACTTTAAACAGACAGACGAGCAGTCATGGATAGTGACAAGCTGCAGAGAACTTTAACTAAAGATGTTTGTCAGCAGCTGAGTTACTTGGAGCTGAGCTGTCTGTAGTTTATGGAGAGAGACAAGCAACTCCAGGGGCAGTTGAGATCTGAGACTCAGGTAATCATCTTTGGTTTAGGTAGCTGTCTGTCACTTGAATTTCCCTCTGGAGACATCTGTCTTGATGGCATCACTATCTTGTTTCAGTGCTTAAAACCAGATTGGCTTAATCCAGACACTGGTAATAAATTTTGGCCAATAAAGAGGGGAACTCTTTTCTGAGCCACCTCAGCTCTTGAAATGTTTCTGTACTTAGTTACAATACCAGAGAGATGAAATAGGTTCATGCCTGTTTCTGTTGTTGGTAAAAGGGAAAGCTTTGTAAGAGCTCTGCAAAGTAATAACTACTATTTCCATGCTTTTAGCCATGGCCTAACATCAGGATATAGAGGGTGAAACTGGGCGTTTGGAGTTCCAATTTCTTGTTTAACAGATTAAATAAAAATTAAATAGTAGGAATTTACTTTGTAATGACTTTAAAAAGTGTCTGTAGTAATAAGAACCACTCTATTTAGAGGTAAGGTAATGAGTGATGAGATTCTGGGCTGTAAATAAGTAGGGTGGGGAAGACAATGATTAAAAGCCAGAAACAGATGTGTGAGGAGTCTAATGAAGAGCTTGGGGCTAATGTTTGCTCAGAACGATGTTTCTGGGATGTGCCACATTAACAGATAAAATGATCTGATGGTAAAAATCAGTGTCAGTCTAACTGTACTTACTTAAACCAGCAGGAGCTTGGGCACAGTATCTGGGGTGTTGCTGGGGAGTGCTTTGCCTTTTTTTATGCATAGTCTAATACAGTGAGTGCTTATTAAACACCATTAAATAGCTAGTGAACTAATCAGAAATACATACTTTTTTTTCCCCTCCAGTCTGATTCGCATCAGTCATCTTACTCTCCACAACCTCAACAATTTACACAGAATTCCTCTCAGCCAGCCTCCATTAACCAGACTCAGCCACAACCAATATCCCAGTCTAAGCACGTTCCGCAACCACAGCAGGGTGCACAGCCACCCCATCAGGTCCAGCTGCCTTTGTTTAACTTTCCCCAATCTCCCCCAGGTCAGTATTCCACCTTGCATAACCTGGGACTGCTTCAGATGCACCATCACCACCAAATTCAGCTTCCCAACACTTCCTGGCCTATTCATGGGCCCGTTATTCACTCTGCACCGGGTAACCCTCCTCATTCTACAAATGTTCCATTTTCTATGAGATCTGGCAGCAGCAGCACCCCAAATAACCAGAGCAGTGTAAGCTTGAATGATCCCAGTATCATCTTTGCACAGCCTGCTGCCAGGCCCATGGGAATCCCCAGCACTTCTCATGAGGGACACTGGCACAATCCTGTGACTCCAAACTCACTGGTGAACAATGGCACTGTGGGGAATTCAGGTAACTCTTCTCTGTTGTATCAAACCTCTCGCACTTTGTGTACAAGTGTTAAGTGTTACAGAAACAGCTAACTCTTTCAACTTGCTTGATATTACAAATAAGATGCTTAAGAAACTAAGTCATCACCTTCACTCTTTATATTTTCCTAGGAAAAAAAATTAGGTGTGTTTGATCATTGTGACTTTTAAGCATTGGTCCTGTCTGCTATTGGTGGCCATGCAAGACATGAGAAATCATGCATTCAACTGAGAAATGGTCTAACAATTGTTTGAGTCTAAAGCATGTTTCTGTGACTCTGCTTCTGTTTGTGTTAGGTAGTTTATTAGGAGCATGCTGAGACTGCAACTACAAACTTGGAGACTGGCAGAATTATGCTAGTGCAAGTTGAATATTGCCTCCTTGCACTGAGTGCACTATAACATGATCTTAGGCATTCTTTTTTCCTATAGTTTATCCTGCCACATTTAACCACCATAATTTCAATGTTGTTTCCTGAAAATACTTCATAGATTCTCCCTGCGACAAAGTGGGCAACAGCCTTTTGCCTCCTGCCAAAGCCAAGTACATTTGTGTGCTTGAGACTGTGAAAAGCAGTATATTGTGATGAAAGCCATACAATTTTCTGTGCAGTAGAAACCATGGCAGCCCCTAAATTTTAACTGTGATCTTTCAATCATAATAATGTTCTTTTGATTTATTCCAAGTGTGCAACTTCTCCTATGTTTAACAAACTATATCCATCATACAATGTACTAATGCAGTTGCTCACCATGAGATGGAAATGTTGAACCTCCTACACAGCCTTTCTCTGAACTGGTAAGGCAACTGACAACAACAGCAGATTTTCAGCTGAGCCGGGAGTGTTGTATGAGGTATAATTCACCAGCAAATTGCAGATATTTGTTGAAATGCTGGAGATATTTGTTCTATTCAGAGCTCTTTGGGGAAGATATTCTAGGTGATACAGAAACTGCTCCCAGTATTTTTTGTGCCTTCAGTGGGCTTTGTCCCTATCTCTCAATTTCTGATCTTAATCCTCTCTCCAGCCTCATCTGTCCCCTCCTCCATGTCCACCCCCTGCTCTGACTTAGGCAGCTCCTTCCAATCCAAGCCTTGTTACCCAAGTAGCTGCTTTCTTTCAGACAGGCTCCCCATATCCTTGGTTCTGCTCCATTCTCCCTCAACACATCCCGTTTCTCATCATGTAGTCAGTCAGTCCCTTTTCCTTTTGCTCTCAGTCTGTTTGCTTCCACTGTCATTGTGCCTGCACAGATTTCCCAGTGCTCTTGTACTCTCGGTCACAGTATTCCCCCCCCCCCCCCCCCAGTTGCTCAGCTTCCATCTGTTTCCAGTCTTATCACACTCCTTTCCCTAGTTCCCAGTTCCAGTATTTTTCCTCTTTGTATTTAAATCAGTTTTGTTTCCTGTTTGGCTTAGATGCCATTAAGGTGGGGTGGCTGGGAAGGCACACACAGCAATGAGATTTGTGCTCTGTTTGAAGCCTGCTTTCTTACTTGCTTGGGATATTTGAAAGCAGTTAGGTTCATGGAAACTGTCTTTCCTCACATTCCTTCATTGAGTTGGAAGGAGGGGCTCTGTTTTCAGCAGACAATTGATCAGAAACCAGACTGTTAGAAGTTACAGACACCTTTTTTTCGTGCACACTCCAGAGCCATGATCCATGTTTTAATATATAAATGTGTCGCTTTTATTTAATGGAAGTCTGTCTGCGGGGGAACTGATACACTGAAGGATAGTTATTTAAATGTTTTTATTCATTTTTAAATGTCCATTGATGAGGTATTTAAATTAGCAGACATTGCTAATTGTCTTACAGAATTGGGAGCTATGAATATAGCATTTGCCATCAACTGTTGTGTGTTCTGACTCCTTGGATGCTTGATTTCTCATCCTTAATGCTGCAGTAATACTGGATTTGTAAATAGAAGTTACAATTTATGTACTTACTTAAAAAGCTTTAATTTTCTCTAAAACTCCATTTGAAATTGGTCCAATGACCAAGATACCAAGTTTCTTAAGCATACAAGAATTAGTGGAATTCCAGTGTACATCCAAGATTTCTTGCAGTAGGATAATAGCTTTCGTGTCACAGCTATGTCAGTGATAGTGAATATCATTGTGGGATCAGATAGTAGTAACATTGTTCAGCCCTTGTGTTTTTCATCACGAGAATGACATAGGAATAGTGAAATTGTAGGTCTTGATTTTAATACCGATTCATCCTCTGTCTTTCTCCCCAATAAATGCTGTTCTAGTGAGTAACAAAATAATTTAGGTGGTAATTTTTACTGATGTATGTTTTAAATAGAGCAAGAGTAGCGCATCAGACTAATCTCAATAAGTCCCCTACAAATTGTTATTTAAGATGTAAACTGTATTTGTGACTTACTGTTTAATTATTTCAACTTGCAATGTGCTTTTCCCTTTCAATTGAAAACTAGATCAGGGTTTCCAAGGACAGTTTGGTAAAATGAACCCTCCTTCTGTCCCTTGGGACCATGGGACCCCTACCCATTTTCCTCTCCTCCGAGGAGCGTGGCCTTACAATATGCCTCAGAACTACATGCAGCAGGGAAATGCCAGCTACCCACCGAACAAACCTTTCTACCCTCAAGGTACTAGAATTAGTATATGAATCAACAGCTCATGCAACGTGTCTCTTTACTGTCTCAAAGGCTTTAAAAGCCAAGGAAATCATGTTTCAGTTGCTAGGCTCCCTGGAACCATAATGAATCCAAGAGTCAAATCGGTGCTTCGGCTTCCTGGATGGATGGATGAAAATCACTGTGGGAGGGATGGGGGTATATCAAATTCTTAGATCTGAGACGATTTGCAGTCTGTTGCCTCTTCTTCACTGCTGCTGTCTCACTGTAGAGCCACCTCTGCTTCAACAGAGGTTAAGATAATTTGCCCCTGGATGTGTTAAAATGAAGAAATGTCTGTCCTAATTCCTTTTCTTGTGGGAATGAATTAAATAGATACAAACTTGCAAGATCAGAGAATAAGCCAGGTTGGAAGGGGCCTCTGGAGTCAGCCAGTCCAACCTGGCTGCAGTCAGAGCAGCACTAATGGCAGTTAGGTCAGGTTCAGTTCCTTGCAGTGCTCTGAAGGACTGACTTTATCTCCACTCTTTCTGATGCTGGTGAGTGGTAAAGGTGTTCAGCATCTGGCAGGGTGTAGGAAGACCTCCTTTGGCTCCACCAAAAGAGAAACTATACCCCAATTTTACCGAGAGTCCTGCAATTACCATATAGTGGGGTCACCTAGTATAAAATGAGAGATACTGGCACCAAATCTGTTTTTCAAAATCCATTTGCTGTAGCAAGGTGTCCAAGTGAGACCCAGATTTAAAAATCCTGAAGTTCTATTTGTTAAGTAACTTAAAGCAGTGCACCAAAATGATGTCCTGATGATGGTGAGGGAATTTTGCAGCTAGGATGAAAGTAATGACTGCATTGTCCCATTATATGGGTTAGTTGTGCAGATAGCATTTGTGTCAGGCTAGTAAATGGCTTTATTTCTATTTATTTCTAAGCAAGACTAGTACATTGAATATAGCCAAGCACTGTTAAATATATTTAAATTGCTGAAGTAATTGTAATCCATTTTCTTTTAGCTGGTCCACTGATGCAGAGTAACCAGCGGTTCTCGCTTCTGTCTCAAGGACACCCACACTTGAATCTGAATTACATTCAACAGAAAAAGTGAAATTCAGTGGGATTGGGGCGGGTGGGGGGAGGAGGGGAGGAAGAAATTCAGGTTCTGATTTAAAACCTTAATGCAACGTGTTTAGATACAAGATTATTTAAGACTGTTTTTAAACTGTATCATTTGTACATAGATATGAACTATAGTTTTTACTCGTATCACGAAGCCGAGTGATACAAATTTCATCTATTTTATTACCCTATTTTTAAGGGGAATTGTGTTTTGGTTTATCTTGATAAACTGTAAAGAGAGAGAATTTTTAAAATTAAGTTCTTTATTTTCTATTAGCTGTATTCATACTTTGGTTGCTTCAGACTTTATATATATTGTTCTAAAAAAAAAGAATAAAATTAGAAGGGGATTTCATGTGTTTAAAAATTTGTCACTTCTATTCTTTACAGACCGATGTAGTGCCAAAAACCTTTTTGAAAGAAAAATAAAACTGCAAAAAAAAAAAAAAAGGACAGAAGACTTTTTCCTCTTCCCTGTTTGTGTGCATGCTTGCAGCTAACTGGCATCAGGATCAGGAAAGCTGGATAATAAAAATGGCTTTAATTCAGGTATCTTGAAGAAGAGATGAAAGGTGAGCATCTTAAGTCCTACCAGCAGTAGATCAGGTTTTCCCCATGCTGCTGCCGTTGCACATGCTGTTCACAGCCACTGTGTGTAGTGTGAAACGCTTAAGGGAAGAGTATACGTGCTTGTGTGTTTATGAACTTTGCAAATCAGGCTCTGCCATGAGGTAATTTGAAAGGGACTTTTCCATATTACTCCTTGTGTTGTCAACATTGTAAATGTCACTTAAATGCAGCGTTCAAGAGCTAAACTTGTCATCCCTCCTCTCAAAGCAAGACTATGAATAAAGGGATGGTACACAAGGGGGTTAACTTCCAGTGATATATAATTAAATGTACTGAGAACTACAACTGGAATAGGAGCTTAATGATTCTCTATTTGAAAGATGAGAGACTTGCTGAATGCTAAATTCATTGAGAGAAGGCAGAGCTGAGCCTAACTAACTGGACCATGTTCTGTCACATGCAGGCCATGAACTATGCTCACAGTAGTGGCTTACTGTCTTTAAGTACACCAAATAACCTGTTGCTTAAAGAATTGCAGTGTTTTGTATTACTTGAAGCTTCTAAACTGTCTTACAGTGTTAGAACTAAGGGTGATTCTTATACAGCTGTTACTGATTCTTTTGTATGTGGGAGAGTTGCTTAACTCTTGCTTTTAGCAGACACACTGAATTAGGACAGTCTTCATTTCTTTCCTGTATTGGAGGTTTGAAATCATTCAGGCTGGTAGCTCTTCAGTGTCTGTAACTTGAACCTACTCTCACATTGGCACCCGATTTGAGAATGAAGCCAGTTTCAACTAAACAAAGTATAATGAAAAACAGCAAGGAAGATCTAAAGCCAAGAGCCCCATTTTTTTTATTGCTCTTCACTGCTTTTTTACAGGGTTTGAGAAAAACTATTTAAAAAGAGACCTCAAATTCTATCATGAGGATATGCAGCTACATAAAAAAATGCCCTTACCTTTCTTTTAGTTAAAAAGAAACAAGACTTGTACAGGAGAAGGATTAAAGAAATGGACTGCTAAAGCAGCCAGTACATATCCAGCTGTCCTATAATGCAGATAGGACAGTATTTGACGGCAGTTCAAGGTCCCTGAAATGTGGGCTGGATTTAGTTTGTTATTCATTCCCTCGCCGGCTCTTCTTGTGGCTTTTCTTAGATCTGAAGCAGAAAAAGAGAAAGGCCACATGACACAGCACTAGTAACTGCTTGGAAAGACCAAAGTGATTGACAATGTTAAGTGGTATTTTCTATGGTCAAATATGGACATTGTGACTTGACTGCAGTACTGAGGGAACGGTATGAAATACCTTATCTCTAACACTGTAAGAAGAAGTTCAGTTGCCAAGACTAAATGACAAGTGAAAGCTCCTACAGCAGTACACACACCCTTAAGAAACAGGCCAAACCTTTACCTTTCAGGTGATTTGGAATGACTTCTGTGTCTATGACTACGATGATGACCTAGGAGATAAAAAGTAACAGTTACTTCCATAGACCCTGAATTCTTTCTTGTTCTGCTCATGCAATCTGCTTCTAGTGACCAAGTATCCTAGATAATGCAAGTGCAACCCCACTCTTAATTATGCACTCAAATTAACCACCTGGTTTAGCTGAAAAAGTTACTCAAAGCAATTTTCGAAGTATTAAAGGAGTTCTCCAGCTGTGCTTTCATATAATGAGCAGTTTTATGAGCCAGATTAAGCACCTCTGCTACCTTCTTGATACCTTGACTTCTTGAGGTGGATGTTCTACTGCTAAAAACTTGCCAGAGTTAAACTGCAAGTGCTAAAATTACCTGGAGATTTAGATCTCGATCTGTGCCGCCTCTCCCTGGATCTGCTCCGGTGGCGCCTCGGGCTTTTGCTGCGATGCCTCTCTCGGCGTGGCGATGGGCTAAGAGAGAGGAAGCTTGTAAGAGAGCCATACGAAAAATGCACACATGCTAAGATTAAATAATAAGAGTAAAATACTACCTTCTTCTCTTTGGAGAGCGGCTTCGCCTGTGATTGGGGGAGAAAAGAAAAAGTCACTAAAAATCATAAGCAGAACCAGCTGTTTAATGTTCAGGGCTTCCCTTGCACATCCCCCTGTATCCTCAGTGTGTGTTTGGCCTGCGGCACCCATACAGTGAACAAACACGGTCAGTGATTTTTTCTGACCTATTATCTAAGAACTGTTAACTGCGTTATTTCTGCAGCCTCTGGCTTACAGGAAAACAAGGCACTTGATTCTCCTTAGTATCTTCACTATATCGTCCAATAAAGTTGACCAGTAAGTTCAAGAGTTACAGACTAGAGGACTACAGAAAGAGGCAGACAGGGTGACTGGGGCACTGCACTGCAGCTTCTTCCTTCAGAAAGCAGCTAAAGGAATGGGGAGGTGTAAGAGATCCTGGCTGAACTGTCATCTCCTATGCTTTGCTCCAGCCGTCTGCAGTATGATAGGTAAAAATATTGCTCAAAAAGAGCTATGTCACCTTCTTGGAGACCTGCTCCGGCTCCGCCTGTACCGCACAGCAGGAGATCGGCGAGGTTTATCCAGGTCTCTGTAGCCTCTTCTGCGGTGGTCAGGGGATGGTGCTCGTTCCAGCTGGAAACGATGGCAGAGAGGGAAGAGGCTTTTGTTTTATCCAAGTTTTTAATCAGTAAAGATTTCTGAGCAATTAATATAAATTACAACAGCCCTGTGATGATGTGTCCCCAGCCTCAAGTCTTTCATATTCAGAAGTGAGTGGTAATGCCTGAGCTTGCCAAGTGGAAATTAACTGTCACCTCTCACTGCTGATTCTTAGTACAGCAGAACTGACTATGATGATCAGCATAACCTTCATCATCACCTTTAGTTCTCTCCATTAGATATGCATGTAAAACAATTTATCTAATATACATTTAACACAAAGCAGATCTGGACTTGTGAATTTCAGGAGACAGAAAAGGTGAACAAACAGAGAGCACTTGAGAACCATTCCAAGGTGTAACAAGTTCTTACATGCAGCATATATGGAAATATATTAAGGGTGAGAAAAGAGTTGCAAGCAGCCTCCTGATATCTCCCCTAAAATATTTCTCACAGGCCATAAAGTGTTTTGCAGTGGTCCAACCCCAGCTTTAACTATCCCTTCCTACAGTACTTCACCAACCTTTTCATCTTCCTCTTCCTCCTCCTCGCTAGATTCTACATCATCCATGTCTTCTTCCAAAGCACTGACACGAGGCTCGAGTTGCTCAGCTTCTTCCAGGACATAACGTTTCTATGAGAAACATTACAACTTTATCTGCAACCCCAGTAAGAACAGACATCTGAGGAGGCAGCTTGCGTGCTGAAAGAGCCTGTATTGTAGTTTTACACAGCAAGCCAGCAGCTGATTCAACCACTGCATCTGATGCAGTTAAGAAATCCATAACCATCTACTTTTCCAAACCTGTAATCGAGGCAGAATGATGTCGCATACACGTTCCTCGTGGAGTAATTCATCAATGAATTCATCCACATGCATCAGTTCGAATTCTGGGGGAGCAAAAATATAGCATTGAAAAGACAAGATGAACACTGGTGGCTAGAGTAAAGATGAAACACTTGAGACAATTTACGTCAAGGGGGTTGTACAAACAGCAGTGGTAAAATCTTTCTTAAAGATGAGGAAAATCATTAGGCCTGTCTTGCAGAAAGGAAATTACTGCACAGCTGGGATTAGCAGATTGACAGTGCTAAAACAGCACTCAAATGGTGTTTGCCTTGGTATTTATGGAACTGCATTTCAGTGCCCAACAGAAAACACAAGCACTTGGAGAAAGCAAAAGAAGCAAGGCAGTTCTCATTTGTGTAAGTCAGCAAGACCAGCAACTATTGAAATGACGAATAAAGTAAGATTTCAGAAACATGCCACAATTTTCATGCTTATATTGCTAAAAAGAGTATTTATTTCCACCCAGTAGGACATGTGTTTTTAAGAACAGGTCACCTATGAGGTACTAAAAACCCACCACCAAATAGGAATGCTTACCCCCGTTTCTGTTCTGACTTTTTATTTTTCGATAGTCATTGTACAGGGGTTCCAGGTACTTGTAGCAGTCAATGGCAGTGCCCGTCAGCCTCATGTACAAGGCACCAAGCATTCGGACATACCTGAAATGAAACCATTTTGTGGCATTCGGCTTTTAGTAAAGTTACAAGTTTATAGATAAAGAGTTTTTCCATGTAAGATTTTGAGGCAGTTCAGTACACTGAAATAAATAGAACACGTAACCGTTGAGATTTTCTCCTTAAAGTACTGAAGTATACATATAAGTATCTATATACTCAACTATACATACATCATCTTTATTATTATTATCATATAAATTATATACATATTATTATTTACTATACTTATTTATTTTTAGTGTATTATCACTCACAAAGACAGCAAAAATACTGAAGAAAAAGTAGATAAACATGGCTCCCTTAACCATAAAATGGTTTGGGTTGGAAAGGGCCTTAAAGCTCATCCTGTTTCAACCCCCTACCACAGGCAGGGACCCCTTCCACTGGAGCAGCTTGCTCCAAGCCCCTGTGTCCAACCTGGCTTTGAACACTGCCAGGGATGGGGCAGCCACAGCTTCTCTGGGCACCCTGTGCCAGCGCCTCAGCACCCTCACAGGGAAGAGCTTCTGCCTAAGAGCTCATCTCAGTCTCCTTTCTGTCAGCTTAAAGCCATTCTCCTCGTCCTGTTGCTACAGGCCCTTGTAAAAAGTCCCTCCAGACTCCTTGTCAGCCCTGTTAGGTACTGAAGGCTGAGTAATGCACCTCATCCTAGATGCTTGGGGTGGAGACTATCCTATTCCCAGCACATCAACAGGAGGTCTTCTGTCCCCAAGGCACAGAGGCAAGCATTCCAACTACCAGCTGACCAGGAGAACAGCCTTGACAGCAACAGGAAAACCATACTTTTT
The DNA here is from genome assembly GCF_012275295.1 of Melopsittacus undulatus. Lineage (NCBI taxonomy): Eukaryota > Metazoa > Chordata > Aves > Psittaciformes > Psittaculidae > Melopsittacus > Melopsittacus undulatus. The sequence continues at coordinate 15,195,020 of NC_047532.1, forward strand.
AGCAACAGGAGTTTATCAGGGCCCACTAACAGCTAAACCATACCTTGACGTTTCCCTGGCTGTTTTGCTTAATTTCACTCAGTACAGCAATCAAAAGAGGGAAAAATCAAGCCCCCGACTTACTTGAAGTCCTCGTTTTTTATGAACTCCACGATTATGTCCTTTTCGGGCTGAATCTGCAGCATCTTCAGCGTCAAGCACAAGAACGGCGTAGGCTTAATGTTTCCGCCATAGACTCCCCCCACGTACTTCAGCTCCATGGCCTTGTCCACCACCAGCTCGGCTACAAGAGGGACAGCCCGTCAGCGCTGCTCCGCGCCGGGCCCCTCCCGCCCCAGCCCGCCCTCCGTACCCGTCAGGCCGAAGCACTCCTCCTTCCAGTACTTAGACTCGTAGATGCGGGTGCGGATAATCTTCTCCACCAGGTACTGCGGGTTAGTGCCGTGGATGCTGTGCGCATCCTTCACCGTCCGGTTCGCCATGGCGGCCGCTACGCTACCGCCCTCAGCGCCGGGCCGGGCCGCCCCGCTCCCTTCCCATGAGACGCTTAGCTCGCTTCCGCTTCCGGGCCACCGCTGGCTGCCGCCATCTTATCTTCGGTCAGGAACACCCCCTTCCTCTTCAGGGTGCCAGGAACAAACATGGCGGCGCTGGCCGGCCTTTTCCTGCCCCTTCTGCGCGCGCCGCGGGGGTGGGGCCTCCCGGACGGGTTTGGCGCGGAATTCTATTCTGGGGCTCGTGGGGTAGCGCGTCGGTGCTGCTGAGGCTCTGCTGTCCCTGACGGGCACGCGTGGGTGAGTGGCTCCGGTGCCTCCCGGCACATCCCATCCGGCCGGGCTAACTGCCCCGTCCGGCGCCATGGCCGCACCGTGGAGGGGCAGCGGGTTCCCTGAGGGGAGAGCTCTAGCCGAGCTCGCTAAACTGCCTGGGGTGGGTGAGGGGGGTGTTTCCGGAGGGAAAGGTTTTATTTATGGGGGAAAAAGGAAAAAAATAGTGAAAAAAAACCCTGAAATTTTAAAGCAATCGTTGCGGCGGGGATCGGCGGGCCCCGGGGAGCGGGAAGGCTCGGCAGTAAGCAGGGAATAGCTGATAGCCACCGCTGTGAATAAGCAAAGCAGGCAGGGGAACCTCGTGTTTGTCACAGAATTATCAAAGAATGGTTTGGGTTGAAAGGGACCTTAAAGCTCATCCAGTACCAAGCCCCTGCCACAAGCAGGGACACCTTCCACTGGAGCAGGGTGCTCCAAGGCCCTGTGTCCAACCTGGCATTGGACACTGCCATGGATGGAAGTGTGTCAGTGACTGTGAGGTCTGTTCCTAAAGCCGAGTGTTGAACCATCCACTGCGAATCACATCCCTTCCCCTCCACCCTCAGGGGACAGGCACCCGCATGCTCTGGGAAAGGTGGGGTTTGCCTGGCTCACCAGGCACACGCCATGTGTTCTCATGCACGAGGAAGGCGTGGATGGGATTTCTGTATCTCGCCATCTTGAGGCTTTCCCTGTTTTTATTGTTAAATACTAATTAATCAATTGCTTATTTGTTTTAGCTTTTCCTTGGGAATCATGAACACCCGGCAGCAGAGCAAAGTTACCTACTCCTGGTATGGAAAGCCCATGAGCTCTGACAGGAAACTGAGGACTGTAAAGTACACGTAAGTAACATTTCTGGCCTGCTCAGGGAAACTCCATCAATGAAGGTTTCTTTACCTTTCTGACATTGTTTAGGTTAATGTGGCAGTCAGTTTTGGGCATTGTTTTAGGACATGGCATGTCTATAATGAAAGTATAAGGCTCTTGAATTGTAAGTCTATAATGTGTAACCAAAGACACGTCACTAATCTGTGAATAAGCATTAACTCCTCAATTGAAGTATATATGTAAGCTTTTCATTGGAAACTAAACTGTAAGCTTTGCAGGAAGGGGTGTAAGCAGCCCTGAAATTGAGAGGCCATCAGCTTTAGTGATATATGACTTATGAGGAATATGAAGTCCTGTTCATCTGCGTGTGTGTTTAATTTTCTAGGGGAATCCTTATTGCCTCAGAAAGAACCAGAACGGAAAACTGTATACGAGTCGGTGACTTTATTTTAGTCGAAGGGGAGAACGCAGATGAACCTTTTGTGGCACAGCTCCTGGATCTGTATGAAGATGGTAAGAAATAAAACCTTGTTTCCTGTCTGAGAAACCTTAAAATGTTCTTAAGTTGCCTATTTCATGGGGGTGAAGTGAGCATTGACACCACACTACTGACCTAATTTGCTAAGGAAATCGGTGCTTCTGTATTCACTTGCTCCCCAGTTATTTGGGGCTGATAGCAAACTTCAGGTAGATTTTATAGGTACATAGAGAGCTTAAAGATGAAATTCTTGCAGTCTTGCTTAGCTGCCTAATTTAAAAGAAATAGTTCTTGAGAAGACCCTGTGAGCTCATGCTTTATTTAGATTGGAGAATCCAAGGGGAGCAAGGGCACTGCAGCCTTGGAACCTGCATCTCATTAGACATCAGGTTATTTAGCAATAAGGTACAAAGCTGAATAAATGGGGCTCCTCACTGCTGCCCCTTGCAGAACTGATTGTTTGTAGGTAAATATAAATATAAAAAGATAAATCATGGAAGGTTATACAAAGACTATGCCTTTATCTGGATTAGACACTACTTATTAGCAATATCTGATTTCTTTGAACACTTATGGTTTGTTTTGGGCCAGCATAACGACGTTTTTATGTTTTTTCCTAAAAACATAAATACATCTCACTCCAGCTTCTTTATTTATTAATGCACATTTGTTGTAACATAACTGAACATTCTTCTCATGATGGGAAGAAATCCATAAAGCTCCCTCGAAAACAAGATTCTCCTTTTGTTATGTATCTTTGAGAAGTTCATTTAAAGAAATGTGGCTTTGTTTTCATTCAAAGATGAACATTTATAATGTAGAGTGTAACTTAGTATTCAGTTGTAGTATGTTCCAAATGTGTCTTTCAGCTCTCTACACACCTAGTCTGAATAAATGCTACAGAATTTCCTCCCTAGATCTGTCAGCAGCAGGATTTGCTGGTTTGTTAGGCAGTGAATAAGTATGCTCCTGCCTTACTTTTAAAATACACTGACATTAAAAATAACATTCTGAAGTTTCTCAGTTCTCTTTTTATGGGGCTGCATTTGGATAGTGGGGTTCAATTAGAACACATCTATGCAAATAAGGAACCTCTTCATTTGTAATAGTGTCTGGAGCTGGTCTCCAGGTGTTCTGATTGATACCCTTGTGTAGGTTGTCCTAGTCTTTAAAAGTCTCAGGTCAAACATTTTAATTTAGTTTAGAAAATGGGAATTGAAATCTATCACTCGTGTTCAGGGTGGATTTCAATCCTTGATGGCATTTCAGCTTCAAGTCATAGAGGTCTTGTAATAACTGTTTGGGATACAGTAAAATTCTTCCTGTTCACTGACTTGTTTTCACTGCCGCAGGTGCTCAGGTGAAACGTGCGGTTGTGCAGTGGTTCTCTCGTGTTACAGAGGTACCACCAAATAAACGGAAACTGCTTAAAAGAGAGGTTTATTCCCAAGAGGTGTTTTTTGATCAAGTTCCTGGCTTTGACACTGATATCGCTGCAGAGACCATTATTAAAAGCACCACGGTATGTACTGCAGCCCCTCTATACATACAGGGAAGAAACAGGACCAATCTCAAAAGCATAATAGAGCAGTGCAGCTACTTTATTCCCTGCCAAACCAAATGTGTGATGTATGTTTGTTAATGTAGTTGACATAGGTTAAGATAATTGAAAACTTAATGTTCTTTCTTCCATCTCAAAATCACTTTGGTTGTTGGCAGCCAGCCCATTTAGAGTTTTATATGTAAAAAAGTTATGTGAATGGGAGTTACATTTGCACTAGCATAAGCTTATTGCACTATAGAAGTTGAGCATGTTTCCCTATATAATGAAGGATTGCATGAGTCCCAACAACAAGATATATGATTAAAAAATCGTTGAATGCTATGAAAATACTTGAATGCTAAATTAACAGTAAATGTTAAGGTCTGCATGTTTTGGTATTTTCTGTTTATACAGGTAATACCCCTCCGTCTGAATGAGGAACCACCTATTTCATTGAACAAGGAAAACATTTTCTATGTAAAACAGTCTTGGGATGGGAAATGCTTCAAGACTTTGTCCCCTGACATATTCTCGAAGCTGAAAGAAGCTAACAAGAAAGGAGGTGGCATCCTAAGCTCTTCGAACTCATTTATTCCTTTGGACATCATTTCCCCTCTGAAAAAAGAGACAGAAAGTGTTGTTCGGAGTGCCACAAAACCAAAACCTGTTGAGTTGGAAATAGAATCAAAACATTCTGCTTCCAAGTCCTCCCTCGCTAAGGAGAGACATTCACAAAGAGGGGTTAATGGCATCAAAACTCCAACAGCAAGGAAGAAGTTACAGTTAAACAGTATGTATATGGCAATATTCTCTTTGGTAGTTTTGAATGGAGTATGTTTAGTGCCTCTTCATTTTGTGTAGTCCAAACAATGGTAATATTCTACATCAGTATTGTTAGTCATCTTATGCAGGTTCAGGGTTAGCCCAAGCCTGACTTTTGGGTACATCAGTTGTTTGTCTCATGTCTGTTATTCCAAGCAACTGTGCTGCTTATATCCAACTGCTGTTACAAATGCTTATTTGCAACTGGTAAGTCTAAATTTAAAGTGCTGAAAGGTTACCGACCAGCCTAACTTGACCTCAGAACATTTCGCTTGAATCTTCTGATTAATGGTGCCCTATGATGTTTGTATTGGGCTTACATTGAATAAGTGCATTGGATCCTGTGTAACATGCAGCATTTTCAAACTGGAGTCTGAATAAATTTGTAAGTGATGGAGGTGGGTTAGGAAACTGGAAAAACACCAGTTTGTTTTCTATATAGTTGTCATTTTGGAGGAAGTGTCTGCCTTCTAAGCAGTTCAGTTCCTTGTTCCTGGAGTGTAACGCCATATTCTTTCATTTAAATGACAGCCATTGAGCCAGTCTTACCATGTCTTCTGAAAATTAACCAAACCGGTCATGTTAAAGCCTGACAAAAATTCATTTTGCTCTTGATTCCTAGGTCCCATACGATCTCCTAAAGACAGATTCCTGGGATGTGAAGTTTTGGATCTTTTGGATGATGAGTTTGGTGCTATAGCACCATTAAAACCATCATCTACTAAAAGAAAAGTGAAATTCACTGGCATTTTAAGCTCACCACCAAAAATACCTCATACCAATTATAACGAAAAGTCAGTATTGGACACTGAAGAGTACTGGCAGAAGTTTACTGAATCATTACAATTATCCCCCATAAAGGTCAAAGACTACAGTGAGAAAGCCAAGAATCCTGATGTGAAAAACGACATTGTATTGTAAGTGCTTTTTTATAATTACCTCTGTTTGAGAGTTCTGTTTGTGTGTAGTTCTCTTAAAGCACACTTAGGAAAGACTTCTGGAGGGTGACGTCTCTGAGTGTACCATGTTTTGCCTGTTGAGATAACTGAGAGAAGGGGGGTAGCACTGAAGCTTTAGAAAGCGTGTTCCTGGGAGATGAATGAGTGATTAGGGGAATCACAAGAGGAGTTGACTTTAAAGAGATGGATGCACACTGTCTGTGATTACAAGAACAGAGAGAAGATGCTGTAGATGGGAATGGTAGGATGATATAAAAGGGAACTCAGGCTATATTACTGATCAGTATGGTTTGTACTCATCAACATGGATAAAAATCATTTTCCCAGCAGTACATGTATCACAGGCTCAAATGTGCCCTATTCATGGCAACTGTTGATGTATAGAAAGGGATGCGATTGGCTTCATGAGAGTTCTCATGATATTTGGATGTATACCTTCATGCTAATTTTTATGCAGAAAAGAAATTAAAACTCACAAAGCATAAATATTTAAGTCTATTTTCACACAGTCTTTAAAAATGGCATTAAGCTGGGGCAGGAGGAGAATGGATCAGACTTTCTTGTGTAAAATGTTGCGAGAAGGTAAAACCAAGTCATGTTCCTCCTTTCAAAGGGTAAAGATGTGGATGCAACACTTGGACACTTGGTAGATCTGCACTCTGGTTTTGTCACTTATTGTATAGCATAAAAACATTCACCATTAATTGATAAGGTGATAGCATTCAGCAGTATTACTAGATCTAAACAAATTTCTAAGAGCCATCAACAAATAAAATATCTGTAATTCATCCCATTGTGTCATTTGAACTAACTGGAAGGTTGTATTAACAGTTCCTGTGATGAGGAAGTGCCCAAGAAAGAGAAAAGACAAACCATAACCACTTCCAACAACCAAACCTGCAACTGTTTGGAGCCTGTCTCTTCATTTTGGCAGTGTTACATGTGCAAGAGAATTTGGCTGCTAATTCATACTATAGTAAATATATTGTTTGTTTGGGTTTTTTTTTTTTCTTGGCAAAGATATATTGAAGAGAGGAGAAATTGTACTGTCAGTACCCATGCCACAGCCAGTCTGTAAATAACTGTCAACAAGAATTCATGCTGGATTGACAGGTGTAGTAACAATTGAGCCTGAAGTTTGAAAGGCTTCATCTTCACAAGTGTAATGTAAAGAAATACAAACAGGTTTGTGTTCTTTCTTTACAGTCCAAATAAATGCCGGGAACTGCTTAGGCGGAGCCATGTAGACCCATCTAGAACAATGGGTCGCTCTAGAAGAAGTTGTGTGGAGCAGACAAACTCTCGCATTGCAGAGCAAATCAGGTGAACTTTTGTGTCTGTGCTCTCTTATTCAGGTTGCTATTGATAGCTTGAAGCCTTGAGAAGTTTGTCTAGCTTAATAGTGAAATGCAAATGGTTCTAATAGCACAGCTTAATTGCAATGTGAATAAAAAACTAAAGCCAGCTCATGGTGTTCATCAGAAAACTGACTTCCTTTAAACCAGTCTGTTAAATAGCTATGGCAAATGAACAGCTCAAGTGGCAACTATGTTGGCTTATCTGTTATGGTAAATACAGAAAAAGCTGAAAACGTACAAATGATACTTTGCAGTGTGCAGTGTTATGTGTGGTTTTTTTAGAACTCTTCATTTCTGTTTCTTGTAGCCTATTAAATGCACTAGAGTCAAACAAGGAAGCGGAGTCTTCATCTAGCTCAGACAGCTTGTCCTCTTCAAGTAGTGAGGAAGAAGAGGATGACGAGATCTGTACACCAGAAAAGAAAACTAAATTAAGTGGAACAGTCAGCACCCCAAACTCTTCAAGGAAGTCTTCAGTTCACACCCCTGCCAGGACCCCAAAGAAAACTGTAAGTTTCATGTGAGAGAGATGGTTTATTATTTCCAAGCTGATTATTGGAATGTTTGATGCCTGTGTATCAAATGAAGTATCTGAACCCCTTAGCTTTTAATGAAACATTATCTTGATTCATAGGATCTTTGATACGAGTAGGATATACAAATGTATAAAACACTTGCGTATTTGGGCAATGAAATTCAGATAGATCAACCTCCTAGTTGCTTGCTCTTTCTTAAGAACCAGATCACTTTGTAACACAGCACTTCAGAAAAGCATTCACAATTTAAAAGTCCTTCAGACAGGTAAAAGGTGTCACTGTTGGTGTCACCATCCCCTTCCAGTTTCTTTTTTATCTTTGGGAAGAAAAGGGTATGAGGCTTGTTTGTAATTTCCTTTGTAAAGCTTGTTTCTCTGTTCGTCTTGTACTCTGGCATCCACAAGCAATGTCTGGGAAACTTGTATGAATGATCAGTCTCCAACAGAAATTGCTGTTTGTAGAAATCAATATGAGGTTGTAACTTTTCTTTGCAGCCTTTACCAGGCACACCCAAGACACCCCGGAATGCAACTCCTGAGATTCCCAAGCGCAAAAATGCGACACAGAAACCAGCCAGTGTACTAGAAGAGGCCAGATTAAGGTAAAGTGATGTGTGCTCAGGCAGGAAATAATCTTTTCTGCATCAGGTCTGCATAGCAGTAGGCTGTGCTGAAGTAGGGAAATGTTATCTTTACCATGTTGTCTAAATTTGTTAAAAATGCATTATGTTTTGACAGGAGCAGAGCATTTACAGATTTACAGTACAATACCAGATTTACAAATAATAGTAGCATTTACAATATGTTTTTACAATTTCAAATTATGAAAACCAGTCCATGCCAAGTCCATGCTAAGAATTAAATATCTTTATTCTGTGCAACATTAAAAAAATGAAGATCCTTTTCCACTAGCTTTAGGTTTTAAAGGTATAATATCTGTCTCCTCTTAATGTATGAAAAAACTTTACAGCTGTCATTGTAGATGTTCATAGTGGGGGGGAGGCATTTAGGGCTGACTCTATCTTTCAAACTGAGCTGTAGCTTTTTCAGTCTCCTCTAAGCAGTTTCCCCTGGTTTATCCCACCTCTAGACTGACAGTATTTTCATGGATTAAACCAACTAGATGTTTACTACTGCATATTCATGCTGATTGTTTCTGAAGATGATTGTTCAGCCCTCTTTAAGCCTGTAATACATCTAGAGAGAGAAGGCCATTTCTTTTGGGATGTTTGACAATGGTGTTCAGGCTTAAAGTACACAAGAGATTTGGAAAGCTACACACAGCTGTGAGAAGTGGAGCACCTGGTTCCTTGTGTTCCTCACTAGGCTCTTCATGTAGAACTGCAAAAATGCAAACCTTGGACCTCCTATTTAAACTTTCTTTTTCTTGTTCTTATTTTTAATCCAAAGGCTGCATGTTTCTGCTGTCCCAGAATCTCTGCCCTGTCGTGAGGAAGAATACCAGGACATCTATAACTTTGTGGAAAGCAAGCTTATTGATGAAACAGGAGGGTGAGTTTGTTGTTGAGACTGTAACCAACAGCGCATCTCCCTATGGCATAACAGCAGTGTTGTGGTGTCAGACAATCAACGCTGCTTTTATTTAAAAGGTTATCATCATTTGGCTGAATTAAAGTTTCTAGCTGAATTCTCTTGGTATTTTGCTTTCTTAAGAAGGGTTGTGCGTAGAAATAATGGGGGTTCCTTTATTGTACAGATTCAAATTAAAGACCAAGATATAACTAGTCAATTTTAGATGTCTGGGAAACCATTTATTTTCTTTCTTTTTAAAGAGGTAAATTATATTCATAAAGTATTTGCCTGGAGTGACAAAAGGAGTAGTATTCAAGGCTGGTCTCAGCCCAGGAAATTCCAGCTCATTGATCCTAAGAGTGTTAGCATTCTGCTCAGGCTGCTGAGGAGGTGTTCTCCTTTTGTAGGTGCATGTACATTTCTGGAGTGCCTGGTACTGGTAAAACTGCAACTGTTCGTGAAGTGATGCGCTCTCTTCAGCAAGCTGCAGAGAATGATGAGCTACCATCATTCCACTTTCTAGAGATCAATGGCATGAAGCTGACTGACCCTCACCAAGCTTACGTGCAGATACTAGAGGTAAGTAAAACCTTGTCAGTGGCTTTCTGGTTTGAAAGAGATTTTATGCTTTGCCATTAGATCCTCAATGTGTTACAGTATTGAAGGCACTTAACATAACAATACTTCCAAATAAAATAGTCCCTCTGAGAGACTGTATGCTTTTGTCTTAGAGGAGGATCAAAAATAGTTAACTTGAGGTGATGGACAACTTCTTGAACTCTTTTGCTTTCAGCTGCGTAAGGGCAGTGGCTGGGAAATAGCCTGATTACATTCACTCAGCTTTAAATCTAAACTAGATTCTTTTTATAGTTTCCCCTTCTGTAACTTTTTCTGTTTAAAAAGTTACTGAGATGACAACTCTGGAAGTCGGCGTAGCAGTACAATAATTACGAAGAGGGTCTTAATTGTTAACTAGCCTGTCGTGATAGCAATCCAGCTAAAGAGGGACTGTCTCTGTCAACAGTACTGGACTTCCATGACAAACTAGTCAGCAGTTATCTCATCTGGGACTACTGCCTGTGCTTGTTTTTATATAATTACAGTGAATTCTAAAGGCCTTCCTCTTCAGCTATGTATTCTTCTGTGCTCCTTTATGGACAGCTTCTGGGAGAACCGAGTGTCTTACGAGCTGCTTTTTTACACACAACCCCACTCCCCCATGCCAAAATCTAGAAGCTTGGTGTTGATTGCTAGAGGAAAGTTAAAACCAAATAGGAGTTAAACTTCCTGTTTCCAGAGTTTTGGTGTGATTAATCTGCAGCATTGTTTAATCCTTGTCCAGTTACTGACAGGTCAAAAGGTGACTGCAACCCATGCTGCAGTACTGTTGGGAAAACTGTTCAGTACACCTGGACCAAAGAGGAAGACCACAGTGCTGGTAGTGGATGAGGTGAGACAAAGAATCCTTCTTTCTCCTTCCCTGACGTATCATAGGAAATTATTTGTTGGAGGATGAAGACAGACAAATTGTACATGCTTAGAGTATATGATATGTGATGTAAAAGGAACAGACTTGACAGATTAGTTGCACAAATAGTTCCTCTTAGCCTTATTAGGAAACTGAATTTAAATGAGCAAGTATCCTGTTGCTACGTTGTTCTCTGCCATGGATTTCACATTGGGTTTATGTTTTGTTTTGGTATGTCATATAATGACTTGTTCTGTCAAGTCCTAAATGCCACAGAATTCAATTGTATTTTGTCTGGAAGCTGCTGCTTTTCCAGTGTGAAAACTCAGTGTGAAATAAGTCATATCCAGTTTTGAAACTCCTCCAAGTGAGCTATGTTCCATAATAAACAAATACACACTTCTTTTTTGCTGTGAGCTTATTCAGGTTCTCACATGGAGGGTCTTTTAATCTTGTTAGATGTGGCAATAATATCACAATAGTGTTTAAAATCTCCAGCTGTTTAATCACTCTACTGTGATTAATATTGCTCAAGCATATAGTAGGACTGTGCTTTTCCAAAAGAGATTAATGCCCTAACTTGGAGAAAGCAGTCCTACTTGTAGATGGATAAAGGAAATGCAACAGAGACAGCTTGTTCAGAATCACATAAGAAGTCTTATGTAGCAGAGTGGGCTCTCTTACCCCAGTCATGTCTGGTAAATACAAAGCTATTCTTTTTCAGTCTAATTCTTCTCTTTCTATCTCTGCAGCTTGATCTTCTGTGGACACGGAAACAGAATGTGATGTACAATTTATTTGACTGGCCAACTCAAAAGCACTCCAAATTAATCATCTTGGCCATTGCTAACACCATGGACTTGCCAGAGAGGATAATGATGAACAGAGTAGCTAGCAGGCTGGTATGTCCTAGCAGTTCTGTTGCTATGCTGTAGAATGAAAACAGATTAGACACTATATGCAATTAAAAGTAATCCAGGAGAAAGGCAGGATTGGTTACATCAGAGGTTCAACAATGCTTTTGTAATTCCCTCTCCAGAGGGCTGATAACGAACACATAAATTTTAGCAAAGAGGCAGCTTGCTAATCAGATGTTATGCTGTGTAAGTACACTATGTTCTTGTAAGAATGAATTAGGAATGTAGATGTCTTTTAAACATATTAAATCTGGATAATCAAATGTTGTGCTTCACGGTTAAGCTGCTGACTCTGGAGTTCAGGAAAACTATCTTCTGGTTTCCTTTCCTCTTCCCCTTTCATTCCAGACACCTAGTTAGTTCTATCTGTCAGCCATCACCAGCTTGTAGACTTCTTTTGTTGGATAATTTTGGACAGAAAGTTAAATGTTGAATACATTTTCCTGGGTTATTTCTTTATTGCTGCTCTGAAAAGTGATTTGTGAAAATCAGTGCTCTGTGCCTCCAACCGTCTGTGACTCACATAGCTCCACAGTGTATGAATTGCTTTCCCCCACCCGCTAAACCTGCAGATCAGCTGAGTCCATATGCAAAATTCTCCATTGTGACTATAAGAAATGCAAAACCCGGGCCTCCTGTAGAATATGAAAGACAGTGCACCATCTCTAACACAGATAGTCCTCCTCTTCTGAAAGAAGTTTGATTGCTAACATGAAGTCAATAGTATAACTATACATGTATGTAGATCTGCTAAAGGAAAGATGCATATTCTTTCATAGCTTCTGCTGTTTCTGTGTTAAAAAAAGAGTGTACACCAGTTGTAATCAAAAGATTTTCATGTTAGATGGCTCCGATTTGTTTACAAGTTTTGCAACAGGAAATTTGAACTCTGATAGCAACCTCATTTGCTCCTCAGGCCTTTCAGTGGGGAGTTCCAACAGGGATCCTCACTTAGCCAGTTTTGTGGATTTGCATGTTTACTTCACAAAGTGAAGCAACTGATTGGAGCATATCACTTGGAGGAGAAGGATGTGAAAGAGAGTGTTCCTAGTAGAGAAAATAAAACCAACTATACAGGCTATGCTTGAGCAGTTGAGAGCTTTCAAGCATTACAAACACTTCTCACTGTGTTGTATTATTTATTACAGGGCCTCACCAGAATGTCCTTTCAGCCATACACCTACAAACAGCTACAGCAAATTATTTCTTCTAGACTGAACAACATGAAGGCATTTGAAGAGGATGCAATTCAGCTGGTTTCCAGAAAGGTAAGCACAGAGCAGATGTACATCCTTTGTGTTGCGCTCGGTAGAGAGTGTGGGGTACAGCAGGGGAGAATCTTAGTAGTCAGGCTTGGTCTGTGGTTCTGTATTGGAGACAAGTGGGGTGGGGGCAAGTAGCAGATCTCACATTATGTTTTCTTTAAGGTATACAGGGTATTTTTGTAGGAAATACTGCTAAAGCAGTGTCCTTGCATTTCCCACCTACGTTGTGAAGGTGGGAGTGTATTCCAAGAGCTAGAGATGTGACAAGTCATGTGTAATGATGTCAGCTTTCTCCAGTGTTTGGTATAATGTGAGTCATTGGATGATCCTAAAAAAAGCCCTTGTGTGGCAGTGGATTGAATTTCCTACATTATTTTTTTTAACCTCTGACTTCTGTGATCACAGAAAAAAGATCAGTCTTGAATTTGTGATGACCAAATCATGGCATAGCAGGGCTACTTCTGTTGGTTTTGGTCAGTGAGATTGTTCCTAGAATCCCAGTTTGAATAACATATTTCACAGTAGCATTGCTCTCCTGTTTTGTGGTTGGGTTGTTTTGTTGGGTTTTCTTTTGTCTGTTGATTCTTTTATACTGTTTTGCAACTTGTAGCAAATACAAACGTCCTGTTCACTTTCAGGTAGCAGCACTGTCTGGTGATGCCAGACGTTGTCTTGACATCTGCAGAAGGGCCACTGAGATCTGTGAGTTCGATAGCCAAAAGGGAACTCCTGAGATGGTCAGGATGGCCCATGTGACTGAAGCCATAGGTGAAATGTTCTCATCACCATATGTAAATGCAATCAGGTAAAAACATCCCAGAGGAATCTCCTTGCTTTTGTGTCTCTTTCACTTCACTTCTTTTCCAAAACCACTCAGTCTTTCCTCACCACTTTTTGGGAGCATATGTGATGCATTGTGCTTTATTAAAGCGTGATACAAAACAAACCTTGCAGCATAGCTGGGAGAGAGAGGTACAAAACAGGAATTAAAGATGGGGAAACAAAGGCATAGAAACCCTTGTACAGGTTTATACAGAATGTTTAGACCAGGAGGGGGCTTTTGGAATTTCCTGTTTGTCCCTGATTATACTGATCTCAGTAGACAGCAGTTTCCAAGTACGTATATTTGAATTCCTTTCAGTTGGGACTAAATCTAGAGAATTTATTCACGAGTCCACAACTACAAACACTACTGATATCGGCTTAATGGACCAGACTTTGAGCTAGACTGAAGGGAAAACCACTCAGTGGTGCATAGTGTAGTCATCAGGTCCCCACGAGTCAAACTGTTCCTCCCTACGTATCTGCTTCTATTATGCCACCATCTTTGCTTGCTTAGATGCAGCCACAGATGCATAAACAGGATGCAAGAAGTTTCCATTTGAACTGGTTTCTTTCTTTAACATAAATAGATTCTTAGGACTTCCAAAAAGTTTCCTAAGGGAATAAATGAGAAATTCTGTTGACTTTCAGTGGTCTGCACAAGCTGAACTGGTAAAGTGCTTTACCAGTTCTGGTCAAAAAAAACACCCCAAACTCTGTTTCATCAAAGATGGGGAGGACTAAGGGATGAAAATAGGATATTCTGCTGGATATGCAAGTGCTGCTTTTAATGTGCTACTTGTGCCTAGAAACCTCAATGTTAATTTGTAAATTAATGAATGTAAGTTGATCAATACACACTGCAGAACATTTATGATGTATAGAATGAAATGCTGTGTTCAGATACATTGAAATAGAGGTGAGGTGAAATGAAATGCAGTGCATTGTGGTGCCAGAGCTGCAGGCTGGAATATGATGGCTGGTTGACACAGACTGCCCCTCTATGGTGGAAAGATAACCTGCATTTAAATAGGTGGTTACCAAGCAATAATTTCTCTTCTAGACTTTTTCTCTAAGGTTTCGTAAGTTCTAAACATCACAGATTGACTTTTGTCTGTTTGTGTTGATATGCAGGAATGCCTCGCTCCATGAACAAATCTTTTTGAAGGCAATTTTAGCAGAGTTTCGCAGGGCAGGAGTTGAAGAGGCAACAGTTCAACAGGTACGTTTGTGTTCTGAGTCTTCCCCCTGTTAATTTTGGCACTTTTACCCCTTAAGTTTTACACCCCCTCTTTTTTTTGCTCAGGCCAAAGTGTAACTATTTAAATAATTGAAGTTTTTAGTCTTAAAACTTGATGAAAGACAATATAATATAATGGGCAATGTAGTTCAAGGAGGAAAAATGAAAGTTGATTCCAACTTCCATAGCACTATCTTTCTCAATAGAGGCAGGTACATCAATTTTTTAGGAGGCCCATAAAATGCTTGGTACCAGCAGTGCTGTGAAGTCTCTGCACAGAGTCAATTTCATGATTCACAGTATGGAAGCTCGATGTTAACACTTATAAAAATGTTTAGAACTAGATATATGAAATAACCTGCCAGTTTTCTGGTTCTGCTGGTTCATAAATATACTTTTAATTTTTAATTAAAATTGATGCATTTTCTGTTATTGGCTCCTCAACATCTGCATCAGTTTATTGCATAGATACGCTGTGCAATCAGTTCTCAAACTTCAAAGAGTATTTTGTTTTCCCCTTGGTTTTCCTTTAATACCCAGTGTTTTCACCTGCTTTTTCTAAATAGCAAAGCAAAAGATCCTAACTAAAAAAACTTACAGATTTACCAGTCTGCATGATTTGAGAAGTGTGTTCTCCTGTAGTTAAAGGTGCATCATGCCTTTCTAAGCTGTGATCTTTCATAGGCTGAGAAAGTTGGGGTTGTACAGCCTGGAGAAGAGAAGGCTGCGGTGGAGATCTCATAGCAGCCTTCCAGTATCTGAAGGGGGGGCTATAGGGATGCTGGGGATGGACTCTTCATTAGGGACTGTAGTGGTAGGACAAGGAGTAACAGGTTACAACTCAAACAAGGGAAGTTTAGATTGGATATAAGGAAGAAGTTCTTTAGTGTAAGGGTGGTGAGGCACTGGCATGGGTTGCCCAAGGCAGTTGTGAATGCTCCATCCCTGGCAGTGTTCAAGGCCAGGTTGGACAGAGCCTTGGGTGACATGGCTTAGTGTGAGGTGTCCCTGCCCATGGCAGGGGGATTGGAACTGGATGATCTTAAGATACTTTCCAACCTTAACCATTCTATGGTTCTGTGTCTGTAGTCAGTGTGACTTGTGTTTACCAGCCACTGGTCCCAAGTATCACTTCCGAGTGAATTGAATTGATATGTAATTCATTGTATGGCAACTCTTAATCTACTTGGGTAAGCTTTAGGCCACCTAGTCAAGCGGAGGTGTAATAACTGGTAAAATGGTCCAGTTACTGAAATTGCAGACAAGCTGGTTTGCGAATTGTTTTGCTTTTTGGCTCTATGAAAAAGGAAATTATAGCTTGGAATTATTCATTCCTCACCAAAGCCCTAACACTTCTCTCTCTCTAACAGGTCTATCGTCACCTTCTAGCACTGTGTAGAATGGAAGGCATCCCGAGCCCTACAGTGTCAGAAGTGATGGCAATTTGTTCAAGACTCGGTGCCTGCAGGCTCTTGCTGGTGGAGTCCAGTGCTAAGTATCTTGAGCTGCGGGTGCGACTCAATGTCAGCCAGGACGATGTCATGTATGCCCTCAAGGATGAATAGGAAAATAGAGGTTTTATCTATTTTAATATGTAATTTAATATGTATTATTGACAAAATAGTGATACGTATTTTTTTAAATGGTTGGCTGGAATATTTGGTGTATATTTTGGTATAATAAAGAATTTGCTTCAAAGCATTTTAAATAACTGAAATAGAGCTATTTTTTTAAGATATTCTGGGATGCTGGTAAGTGGTCCCCTTTTTCAGCTGAGGTGTGGGAGCTTGGAATGCGTTGCTTCCATCCCTGCCTTCTTTTAGGACTGGTGACATCTTTGTGGCATTGCTGTTTATACAGCTTTTCTTCAGTGAGTATAAAAGACACATTAAAACGTGCTTAAACTTGATATAATGAAAAAGAACTTTGAGTTTGAAGGGAGGAGGCTGTTTCCTACCGGGAAAATAAAAACACCAGAAGAAAACTGTCATTCAAGTAACCACCTTGGGCTTTTGGGGTTCATTTGGGGTGAAGAGGCCCTCCTCGCACCACTTCCCTCAGGTAACGCCGCCCTGCCCCAAACCAGCTCCCCGGTGAGGCCCCCGAGGGTCCCGCCTCCGCTGGCCCCGCCCCCTCGCGCAGGCGCGCTGCCGCCTTGGAGCCGCGGCCGAGGCGTCCCCGTGCCGGGCGGGAGCTGCTTCACCGGGCGCCGTTGGGCGGGCTGCAGGAGGCCGAGGTGAGCCGGGGCCTGCCCGCTACAGGCTGACCCATCGCGGTGCCCCGGGGCGGCAGGCGCCGGTTATTTACCCCGTTCTCAGCCTATCGCCTCTGCCGGCTCCTCCCTGCGCCGGGGCGGGGAGGGCCTGCCCCGCCCTCACGGGGCGCTGGGGACGGAGGGGTCCTACTGACCTGGCTGCGGGTGCGAGCGGTGACCGGGGCCGGGCCGGGTGTGAGCCGCCTCAGGCGGAGGGCGGGGTGCGGCTGTGGGGAGGGCGGCACTGATGGGCCTGGGCCCTGGGGAGCGTGCTCCGTGGTGTGTGTCCCCCTTTTGCCGCTCTCCTGGTGTTGTCCGGTGTTTGGGGGTGTTGGAGGGGTGTGCGCAGCCTCCTACGTGCTTTCTGCCTTCGTCCCGTTTGCGGTGCGTTGAGACAGGTAGGGATACTGACGTTCAGTTTCATGTGCTCTCAGTCCCTTAGAGAGACTGCCCTCTGAAATTAATGAACCAACATGCTTGGCAGAAGACCTAAGAAAAGCCCTCAGGCAAAGGGACAGGGAGCTGCCATTGCAAAGCAGGTAAGGAAGGTAAAGGGCCAGGGAGATGTGGTTGCAAAGCAGGTAGGGAAACCTCCTACTCTCACAGGTCAGGCCTCTTCCTGCTTTCTTCCTGCTGGAATCTTCCTATGTGTTAATAAGATACTGCAGGACCATGGCAAAATTAAATTGCATGGTGTCTGTTTTCCTGCTTTCTCCTTCAACACATTCTTCTCAAAGTAAATACCTGATATGCAACAGTGGAGGTCTTGCAGGGAAGCCACAATGTTGTAATGCTGTAATCTTTGTAGGAGACCTCATGACTCATGCTTACAGTAGTTTACTACCCTGGGTATACCCAGGTTTATTTATAGCTTCAATAACTATACCAACGCTTGTTTTGCATCTCTAAGAAGACAGAAATAAAAAGACTGTAATATCAGATAACAAATTCAGGGGCACATATGGGAGAACATTAAGGTCCTACACTAGAAACAGGTAATTTCTTAGTATATAGTCATCTTTTCATGGAACAGGTAGACTGATAAGTCTGTATCACACTAAAAGTGAGCTTAGATGTGTGTGTGTGTGTGTGTGTGTTGGGTTTTTTTCACAGTCTTTACCTTTCACTGTAGTTTCAGAAGCCTTGAGGAGAGAAACACCATGTAATCATGGTTGGCCAGTGTGGGGAGTTAGGCAACAGTGTCAAAATCAGAAATACAGCCAAGGCAAATTCTCTGTGGAACAGGTAACAAATGTGTTAGAACCAGAGTGGAACTTTAGAAACTTTTGAAGATAGAAAAAAGGCAAGTAACAAGAGGGAGGAGTAACTGATAAAAAATATAAGGAAATACAAGAAGACATTGTAATAGGATGTTAGAATAGAGAAAATAGCTAAGATGTTCTCTTTTGGTGATTTCTTAGGAACCAGCATTTTCATACTGGAAACAGAATCATTTAATTAGAGATCTGTAACATTGCTACTGCTCTGGTATGAAAGTTTGCATTTCTGAGTTGGAAAGGTACTAGACAATTTAGTCTATTTGAGCAAGGGAGAAGATAAAGGTGAAAATGTATTTTGCCCCTTCCAGAAAAAGGAACCACACTCTAAAAAGATAAAGAATAAACAAAGGATCTGATTAGCATATCTTACTAATTACTAATTCAATACAGTTGGTTATTCAGCCTGTCTGACAGCATGGAGGGTTGTTTCTTGACGCAGATACACTAATAGCTTGCTCACTTGCAAATTAACTCCATTTAAACTGGTTTTGTGCTATGTGGTGTATCAAATGCAAGGTTTTTAGAACGTCTTTTTTTTTCATTAAGCATTTATTTAATACCATTAATTTCATTGGAAATGCTGCTTACAGAACAGATTGAGAGATTTGATGCTTGAACTGCTGGATTCTGTTCTTGACTGAATTCATTACTTGTTAAACTTTCTACACTTGTAGTGAAGAATGGGTCAGGTGTGCTCCTGATCTATTTTGCACGTTGATATAAGGTGTATGCATCTTCCAGAGCACTCTAATCTTTAGATCTCCATTATAAATATATCCTAACTAAATTGTACCCCAGTCTTCTTTCTGTTCTATCCAAGACTGCAAATGTATTAGTTTTGTTTTGCAGAAGGTGGCTAGCTGATCTGCCCAGTGCCTTACAGGATCAGGGCTAGCAAATAGGTGCTGCTCTTGAATACTGTTCCTGGTCCTTGGAATCCATGTTTCTCAGCCATATTTCATACTCTTCTTGGGGATTATAGAAGAGTTCAAAGAGAGTTATAAAACATTTCAAGGTGGTAGCCACCAACATCTTGATTCCTATAGGATTACAAAAGGTTGTTACACAAGTTTATAAATTGACAGGCAGCTTCAGCTTCTGGCATCACTCCACATCCTCAGAGGCAGGAGGAGATTTGTTAACCCTTGTGATAATGACAACTGAGTTTTATTCTCTTGACTTGAGAGAGGCTGCACTGCTGCCCGCTTGGCCATGTGAAGATGGATAAGTCACACTGAGGCCTGTGCTTAGAAAAAGTCTGAGGAAAGTTACTCTGACTACTTCATAGGATGAACCTAATTCAGTTAATTCATGTTTATAAAAAAAGCTTAGCATGCAGAAATAAAAATGTTATTTCTGGGGCAGTTAGTGTCTTAACCAGCCATAAAGCAATTGTGATAAAAAGATATCTTAGAAGAATACCTTTTAGTCTGAGACCTCAGGTTTCTCTGATACCTATGTCATTTGGCATATTTTACAACAATTGAGTGATAACCCCACTACTTTGACAGATTCTGATTACTGTTATTAATAAGATTGCCTGAGATGCTGTTGCTTAGCTGGTATGATGATAAGCAGCATAAGATGATATGTTGCTTAGCTGATGATATGGCCAGACAGTTGATTGTTTTCTCCAGTGTTCCATAGGCATTGCTGGATTTGTAATCCATAAGGCTGTGTATGTGCATGCATCTTCCATGTGTTTATGATTTACAAACTGAGGCAAGGAGATGTACAGAGCAGTTCTGTGTATGTGAATATAGCTTCTTCCAAGAGATAAGGGGGAAATCATAGAATTATAGAATAGTTAGGGTTGGAAGGAACTTAAGATCATCCAGTTCCAATCCCCCTGCCATGGGCAGGAACACCTCACACTAAAGCATGCCACTCAGGGCTTCGTCCAACCTGGCCTTGAACACTGCCAGGGATGGAGCATTCACTACCTCCCTGGGCAACCCATTCCAGTGTCTCACCACCCTGACAGTAAAGAATTTCTTCCTTATATCCAGTCTAAACCCCTGCTGTTTAAGTTTCAACCCGTTACCCCTTGTCCTATCACTACAGTCCCTAATGAATAGTCCATCCCCAGCACCCTTATAGGCCCCCTTCAAATACTGGAAGGTTGCTATGAGGTCTCCACGCAGCCTTCTCTTCTCCAGGCTGAACACCCCCAACTTTCTCAGCCTGAAATCCCTGCAGTGTACACATGTCAGACTGGTATTGTGTATCATGATTGCATACCTTTTAGCTTAGCTGTTAGCAGTAACTGCCCTGAACTTCCCTGATGATATCTGCTTCATGAGGTCCAGTATAACAGACGTCATTTTGTTTTGCTTTGTTATGCCAGACTGTTAAATTAGGCTTGATTTTAAGGAATCATTGATTGAGTGGAGTTTTAGAGGGAGTATTTGTGGCTTATTAGGATTTATGTGCCTTAAGTCAGTTAGTGATTAATGCCTGGTGTGCATTATTTTGATGATAGAAGTGATATGAGAGTGGGCCTTAAAAAAACCAAAGAGCAGAATCCAGAATGCATGACAGTGTTTCAATAATCCATGCAATGTGATCAGTTTGAGTGCCATCTCTGTTCTAACTGCGGTATTTCATTTTCCTTTGGCTCCAGCTGGGGCTTTTTGTAGACTTCAATCCAGAAGAGATGCTGCTGGCTGCAGAGGATGGTGGGGATGATGGGGACCTTGAAGCAGAGCTTGCAGCTATCACAGGAATGAAAGTGAAAGAAGAGAAATCAAAACCAAAAGTGAAAAGTAAGTTGTAGTGTTTGGATTTTGTTTATTGACAACTACAATAAAATTATTAAGCCACTTACTTACAAATCACTGACTTATCTAAAATGTTATTTCATCACTGATAGAAGCTGAAATTGCAACGACTGTTTCCTTTACTTTGAAAGGTTTAAATTGTAACTCCACAAGATGGGCACAAGCTTTATTTGTCTGTACTCTTGTAGCCACAGGGTAAGGATGCGTGATGGCTAGCCAGTTTAATGACTAAAGACATGCTTGTTTAGCCTATGAAGCCATAAAAAGGTGTAGTAGGTGCTAGATGAATTAAAAATGGGAATTGTTTCTTGTGGAGGGTTAGTTGTTGTTTGGTTGTTATGTTTGGGTTGTTTAAAAACTGAATTTACTGAATGCACTCAAATATTGTTACAACAATGAATAACCCTTCTAAGAGGGAAATTGTGAAGCTGATGAAATGACAGGAGGTTAGAGTGTCTCTTGGACTAGATCCTTACTATTAACATTTTAAGCATGTGTTAATGTTGTCTGATGGTGTTTGCCAGCAGCTATGCAGTGGTTTACAGGGTTGCTATAAACTGCTGTAGATGAAGGCTACCATTGAGAGGGGCAGTCCCTAGTGCACATGCTCTGCCTCTGAGTTGCTGCTGTACATATTTACAGAGCTGCAGGCTGAGCTGCTTCAGGAAACTGATCTGTAAAAATACGTTTCCCTTGTTGTGCTGGGTTTTCACTGGAATCAGTTCCTTGATCTGGTTTGCTATCTGCTTATTTGAATGCTGCTGTGGCTGCAAGGTGGGGGTGGCAGCAAGTGGTTGAGATGGGACAAGGAGAGTGGTACCTACCCTTGCTACAGTTCTGCAGTATTTTGCCTGTAATATTTGAAGGGACTTCACACAGAGCTGCAGTGAAATGAAGAGTTTTAAAGTATTTAGAAAATGAGACTGTCTACACACTGTAACTAGTGAGAGGCAGAGGAGGTGTCTGTATTTAAAACTAGATTTTAAATAATTTCCACTCTCCAGATGTCAAGACTGTAGTAAACCCATAAATCTAAAAAGCATAACTGTGCTAAGAAGCTCAATAGCAGAATTTCTGCCATTGGGTAAAGGTTACTCATCGTTAAAACACGCAGAAAAGTGTTTTGAGGGTGAATCTGTGTCCGTTGAACTGTCAGCTTTTCAAATGCTGACTTCCTTCCTGCCTTGCTTATGTCACCTAATGTGTTTTTTCAGTCTCTCTATTCATATGAGGGAAATGAAACTTCAGGCAGTACAAAACTAAGATTTACTTTGCCTTTTAAAATTATGTGTTCTATGGTTTCTATTCTATGGCTCATAAATCTGTTTATATCAAAATCATTTCCAGCTCTTTTGTTTTCCTGGTAGAATTGGGAGTATGTAGATTAGAAGCTCATGGAAGATGAACAACTGGATAGCTGGCACTGGGGACTCGTGAGACCTGATACTGTGAAGTGATGAGGGTGGTGCATGGTAGGAGCACCTGGAAAGGAGGGTACAGTAAGGACAGGGGGAAAACTGATCCTGTCTGGAGAAGGACCAGAAAAAAGGGACCCAGTACAGTACATACAAGTGCTCAGTTCTTGGCTATGCACAAGTTGCAATAATTTACTCCTGGATTTACATTCCAAGGCTCTGAAGGGGAGGAGGTGATCTCTCCCTCTACCTTGAAGATACAGGCAGCAAAAGCTGTACTGTTGCAGCGTCTTAAGTACAGAGATCTCTCCTATCTGCGACTGATAAATGCCAGCTGGTCAGCCACTTGGATGTCTGAAATCATAGCTTCGGCTTGCTGTACTGGATTAGTGCTTCTGAGAAGGCTTTACTGGCTTTTTTGCCTTTAGTGGGGCTTCATATAAGGAACACTATGAGCCTTGCAGTACAGCCAGTGGCCTTTGGATATGGCCTACTGTCCTAGTTGCAGTTTTGCTAAGGGTTAAATCCATGAGCAACATGTTTGATATAGGTACTGAAGCACTGATATGGTAGGTTATGTGAACAAACCCAGCTTTGTACCTGAGTTCATTTTCAGCTGATTCAGCAAATGCAGCAGACAGATGGGATCCATTTTAAGATGCATTTAAATTGACTGTAAAGCTCTGTCCTGAAGATGTATATTTTATGCAACATTTAATGACACTTGTGAGTCACAGTCATGTGTCTGCATCAGGAAGTATAAGAGGCATTTACGTGGATGGTTGGGGTTTGTGTGCAAATAAATTCATTTTGAGTGTTGGTGAAGGAACTTAATAGTTAAGGAAGATGTGGTTGCCACAGCATGAAGTAGAGCTTTCAGTGTGAAGACCAGAGTTAGAAGAGACAGCAATGTAGAAAATGAAGAAGTGTAGCTAGAGAGGCAGAAGAAACAGCACTTTCTCTGATTTGCTTAGCAGTTCTCTCTGCAGTGTTCTGCTGCTGCTTTCAAGGCTCAGGACAAGTGTGATGCCTTGATTTGGAGTGTTCTATTTTTGTATGCCAAGTGTGATTTTGCAGTGGTGTTTGATGTATAAAACAAGTAGTTTTTCAAGGTAGAAAGATTTCCTTGTCTGTCTTTCTGGCTGCCTTCAAACATATGGATAATTCGCTGTGCCTCCTTGTTTGTCATGTTAACAGCTGTAACAACCAAGAGTTTGGCTTAAGGCTTGTGTTGTTCAGTATGTCTCCAAAATTGATGTTAATGTGCCTCATCACATTCAAAGGATACATACCTAGTTTAACATGAGATGGAGAGAGACATTCTTGTAGACTGTATACTGGGAAAATGGATCAACTGTTGGAGCCTCAAGCATAATGCAGACCTTATACAAAACTCCAGTGATTTAATTAGTTGGTGTTTCATTGGAAGTCTTTGAGCTGAGCACCATTTATGGTAAATGCCTTGAACTTAGTTCTGATTTATGGCTGTATGTGCTGTTATAATACATAGAATAACATATTTTGGGCTTTAAAAGAAAATGTGAACAGAAGTTTCACTGGCAGGTGTGCTGGGATGGTTAATGCAAGTGTTTGCATCTCATGCATTTAACCGTTGGGCTAACTCAGTTATATCTATAACAGGGAACTAGAATACTTTTAACTCAAATCAGGTCAACATGAGGGAGAGAAGAAAAGAGACAGAACTGGGGAAAAAAATAGTTTGTTGGCACTTAGGAATGGATGGCTGTGGACCACTTCTCTTCCATATTGAGTCAGAAGTTAATTCTGTCAGTCAGGCCTACACCAACAGTGAATTACATTTGTTTGGGTAAACTGACAAGAGGCAAAGGACACATAATAGATCTAACAGGAATGCTGAATCCAGGCCTTGTCAATATGGACAGTCATGTCATAAATCCCTTTCATAAGTACCTAGCATCAGCTTAAAACTAGATCAGATGTTTATTCCTACTGAGGACAGAGGCTGCCTCAATAATTCCCTTTCATGCATTGAAAGTTCTAATCAGATCTATTTATCAGCAGTGCATATTTATTTTCTCTTGTGCCACCATTGATTTTTATCTTAACATTGATTTTTATCTTAACTGAGGAATACAGTTTTGATGTAACACCCAAGAATAGTATTATTCTCCAATTTTTCCTTGAAAAATTTAAGACTTTGTAATGAAAGAGCTTCTGTTACTAGTTTTGTTTTGTAAATAATATCATAGAAGTATTTATCTGTATTTTAAATCAGCCAAGGAGCTTGAGGTGAATTCTGTTAAGTTTTTCCTGAAGCAGTTGTTTCATCCTGTCCTGCTCCTCTGTCTTGCCCAGTCTAAGCTGTCAGTACTGTGCAAGCTTACCACAGTACCTTTCTCTTTTATGGCTGTGCTTTCTGAGCACTGTTATGTCCCACCATACCAGCTAGTCTATTACAGTGCTTATGGTTATGCCATTCAGGCACCTAGTATTAGTAAACAGACATTATTTCTCTCTGACATCTAATTTCTAAGCTAGGTTATTGGATGCAGTCATTTTCTTTGTTTTACTGCCTGCCTTGACTGTCACTCTCAGAAATACTGGTATTGTTTTTTCCTGGTTGTTCACTTCCCAGTCTTTTCCCTTTATCCATGAGTATACTCTCATTTAATTATGGCACTATCTGATAAGGGGTAGCAAAAGAAGCCACTGCTCTTCTTCAGTGGGTAGCAACTCCTTTAGTGTTTACACCCAGTGACTGCATAATTATTACTTAGGCTTTATGGCTCATTGTGGTTTCTTATTACAGCTCCTCTGCCAATGGATCATATTGAAAAGATGGCTGCAGAGTGTATGAAGGACCTGAATGAAGATGAGGAAGACGAAGCAGATGATGAAGACTTAGAGAAAGATACAGACCTGTTGGTATGCATAACTTTGTTAGCAAGAAGTTTTAGTGTGTCTTTATTGTGTTTCGGGTTTTGTTTGGATTTTTGATGGAACTACATTTAGCAAAAAAAGTCTTAACTTTGTGGTAAGAAGCTAAAATACTGCAAAAGTGTTTCCCTAGATCTAGAGCTTCGCAGGATCCAGCCCCCTGTGGCACAAGTGTAAGAGTTTCTTAACTAACATTCATGTGCAAGAGGGTCCTAAAGAGCTGGGGGGAACAGCAGGAATCCCCTTCCAGGTCAGGTGGGGGAGTACCGCCAGGGATGTTCCCCTTAAAGTGATGTCTGTCACCATTTAGCTACTGCTTCAAGTAGTGCTTGGCCTGAGAGAGCTTCTCCCAAGGAATTCTTTGTTATTTCAGTGAGTGATCTAAGGGAAGGAGTGGTAAGCAGTGGTTTTTACTGCCAGTGTTAATGGATGCTTTTTTGGAAATCTCAGATTTGGGTTTGAATGATCTTTGTAAAAGTAATTCTCTGAACATCTCCAGTTTCAAATCTCTTAACTGCAAATCTCTGTGGTGATCCTAGAGCTTTTAAGTGGTATCTGTCTTCCTATTGTGAGTGCAAGTGGGACCAGATTAATTTAAAAATGAAAATAGACTTAAAGTAAAAAGATTGGAATAGAAGACTTTTAGATTCTCTGTTTGGGTTCAGAGTCCATCCAAAGATTTTGGGGCTTGAGTCTTGATCTTATTTTGTCTTTTGAGGAAATAGAGAAGCATGAGGAAAAGCCTTTTGTTGGCTTTTACTTTTACTTTAGGCGGAATTGCAGGAGGTTCTGGAAGGTGAGACGGAAAGCTGTGAGGATGAAACAATAGCAATGGAGCCATCCACTGCTGAACCAGAAAATGAGGAACCAGAACTGCAGTCACAGGTAGGAAAGAGTTTCATGTTCCTGACAGTTTTACTGAATCACTGCTGTCATAGAGCTTATGCAAGGGTCATAAACAAAGATCAAGAGAGGTCTTCCTGCCCTCCAAGGAAGGAGAAGCTATGCTATTGGTGTCTTCTCTGTGGAAACCAGCGCTGTGTTGGTACAGGTGATTTTTTTGCTTTGTTCAGAGGGTATTTTTTAATGTTAGGATAGAATTGAGGAAGTAAACAGTTGGAATCAAGCATGTCTTGTCCCTCATGCATATAAGCATACAGACTGCAGCTCAGGCTTCCAGAGTTCTGTATTCCCCATTATTGAGCAGCATGCCAAAATTGTGAGACTTGTTAGCACTCAGCATCCTTGGCATCCTTGTGGCATTTTTCTCAGTAGGATTAGCTTTCTCAGCTTGTCAATCCTCATGCAATCAAATCATTTATTCAGTTACTGCCATGTTTCTGTTTATGCTACAGATTCCCGTGTCCTTGTGCATTAGGCCTATTAATAAATGGGTCTGAGAGAGTTTCTATAGAGATAATGGCAATAATTGCATCAGTAGCCATCTGAAAAGGCCCTGTAGCTGTGGAGTGTTTGTAAGTAGCTACTCATAACTTTGCTTAGGCTGCTTTTGTCACTGAACTAATTCCAGGCTGTAGGAGAAGGAGAAAGAGCTCTTTTTGTAGTAAAACCAGGTTGAAGAAGCCCAGAAGGGAGTAAACTAGCGTGTTTTAAAAATAAGAAAAGAAAAAGTCAAGATTTATGCCAGAATAGTTCTTCACACCCTCTGTTGTGTGGTGTTTGAGAGACTTCACTGTTCTCCTCACCTACTCCCTAACCACATGGCTCCAATTACCCTGTGACTGTGAGTTTTCTAGATGTCTCCACCCATTCTTCTCTATTAGGCTTTTGAGAGAAAGCCCAGAGGTGGATCCAGGGACTGTTAGGGTAGTACAAGTGCTCTTCTGTTAGAGAGACTGTTCCGTCCTTGTGCTCTTGGTTAACGGGAGTGTGTGTCGAAGAGGAGTGTTTGTTTTTGCAGTGCTGTGGGAAAATGCGTAAGTTGGATGAAATAAGTTTTCTTGATTTGTTTTATTATTTTTTCTGAGACCACCTCACTTCCTGCTGTTACCAGTGAGCTGCAACAGACAATAGAGAAGAGGCTTGCTAACTATAGGACAGCAATTGCTAACGCAAAGGAGTCGGGTGAGTCGGCCAAAATACGCCGATACGAAAGAGGCCTTAAGGTGAGTTGGGTTCATCAGGTATGTGAATGAGGCGGGGACAAAGTCTGTTCTCTGAAGTGTAGTTAGAGTCTTTCCAGATGTGTGAGTTTGTTGAAGTGGGAGAGAAATTCTAATATGCTGCCTTGAGTTACTTTAAAAGCACTTCTTGTTACTTACTACCAATTTGATGTAACAAATACACAGGTAAAGTGTAACTTCAGATGCCTTTTTATACCTCAGCTTTGTTTCTGTTGGATGGGTAATAAGGGTAGCTGGAGGCAAGGTTTGTCACAAATGCTGATGTTAAACTCACCCATCTAGATTTGAATTTGACTTGTGATAGCTGTTCCATGTTACTTTAAAGCAAAGTTTAACAGCATTCCTAACACAAACACCTTAATAATAACCTTCCACTCACTGCTGTGAGACAAAGGAAGGTGAAACCTTTTCCATGAGTGCACTGGCTGTGCTTGGAAATGAGTAGAACAGGATTTTTCATTAAAGCAATTAAAAATTGCAGCAAGGAGTGTTCTCTTCAGTATTGCATCTTCTCAGCCAGGTGGCGTGCTTGTAGTTCGTTGGTAGTGCTTGGTGACTGCTGCTGTGCAGAGTGCCTTTATTTCCCTGTTCACTTTTATCTGGTCCCCTGCATCACTTCACACAGCAGCCAGCTCGGTCTTTTTGAGCAAAGCTTTATAGCTCAGCACTGTCCACTGAGGGAAGAATGCAATGTCTCACTAACTACAAGGGTACAAAGGGAACAGCTAAAGTCAAACCCAGGGGAGGAAATGCACAAGAAAGAAGATGTCTGTATGCGTCCTCTGCCTGCTGCCTCTGAAAGGAACGTATATTAAACTAACCTGACCTTTCAGAGAGCAAGATAGGCAAAGCAGCTTATCCAACACTGAAGCTTAGTGCACTGTTTGCCACTTCCTTTATTTTTCAAGGCAGGGAGTTGCTCTGTCTCTAAGCAGTGTAACTAAGGATAATAGAGCAGATCTCATTTCACAGCTCACAGTTCCTTAATTAGCAAAATGACATGCCAACAAAAGGTGTCCTTAGTTCTTGGAACTGTGAAGTTTAATCTCAGTGTTTAATTCCATTTCCCGTCAGTCTGTCATGCCACATGTGGAGTAGAGAGGCCTGTGTGTGGGTTGCTGTACTGGTCTGAACCCCCATCTTGCATGCTGGCGGTCCCTGTATCTCTGTTGCTTAATAGGTCAAACAATGTCATGGCTAGCCAAAAATAGCAACAATTCTGGCACTGATGAGATTATTTTGTTGTCTTTTTGTGCTTCTATTTTGGTTTCTGTGGAAGATGAAAGAAGGAGAATTTTTGTTTTGGCTTAAAGTGCATGGTGGTCTTTGAACCTTAAATTTAAAACGAAACAATACAACAACATACTGAGGAAGGTAATATTTGTGCTGGAGGAAGGCATTTAAAAATATGAGCAGCAGTTAACCCATGTTACATATGGTGAGAGCTGCTTGCCATAGGTCATCTGCTGAAGCTCTATTTCCTTTGTTAGTAATTAATGGCTTTTATCATTGCATTAAGCAGGTATGCACGCTCCTTCCTTCCCTAAATCCACATAGGCAGTGGCATTTCACAGTAGTGTATTTTATTTTGAAGACCAAAATCCATCTGTAGTTAGTATAAATGGCTTCCTTGGTGACTTTCTGTGGCAAAGCTGAGTGGGCCACATCAGTTATCCAACAATTCTGGGTATTCAGGTACTTGCAATTATGTAGTTTGGGTAGCAAGTCCTTTGCATTGTGTTGCTCTGATAATTGGACACCTTTCACCAGCACTGAAGTTGGCCTTGCAGGGAAATAGAGAGCTAAAGGGCAGCAGCCTGTAGTGATGTGTGTAATAGATCTCATCAGGTGTAAGGGAATGAATTTGTGTTTTAATGATTTTATGCTAGTAGCATGTTTGATGAAAATGCCTATTGACTTTGCTGTTCCATCTCTGCCAGACACTAGAAACCATGCTGGCTGCAGTGAAGAAAGGCAAAAAAGTCAATGAGGAAGAAATGCCACCTCCTGTTGCAACAGGAAAGAGTTCTTCTCACTTATCCCAAGCTAGAGGAGTGGAGCTAGAGAATACAGGAGATTCAGTTGGTGACCTGTTGGAGAATAAAGCTGAGTCTGCTGCAGATGATGAGCAGAAGACCCCTCGGGAAGCAGTGCAGCATGTGGAATCAGAGTCTCTACAGGGTCATGATGCTTCTAGTCCTACTGCGGAAACAGGTACCCTGATCTGAGGGGATAAGCAATTGCAATACTATTTAATGCTACATCTTTCTTGATATTTATAGCAAAGCACTATGTTGGAACTTCCCTGCTGAATGTTTCAGATAGAGTTGTCAGTGGGAGCTGAATTTCTGGCAGTGGCATCAGTTATTACTGTAGAGCTCTTACATGCACTGTATCAGTATCTTTCACTTAACTTTTCCTGTGCCTCAGTTTCTCCTTCAGTATTGTCACATGTGGAATTCCAAGCTTTAAGGGGTTTTGAGATACTCACTAAAAGACCACTTTTCAATTGGGAAAAGTGGGATTATGATGTCTGGTAGAACTTCTGGAGACT
Organism: Melopsittacus undulatus; assembly: GCF_012275295.1. Taxonomy (NCBI): domain Eukaryota; kingdom Metazoa; phylum Chordata; class Aves; order Psittaciformes; family Psittaculidae; genus Melopsittacus; species Melopsittacus undulatus. Next base: position 15,224,946 of record NC_047532.1, read on the forward strand.
GGTGGAAAAAGGACTTAAGATGGCTGTGTGGTTCAAAGCAAAAGAGGGCAAATGCAGGTATTAACTAGATGGACATAACAATGGAGGCACATCTTACAGGCTCCGTATAAGTCTTGCATGCTCTGTTTCATTCTCACAGATCTCCAGAAGAGCAGCACACGAGCAATACTACTTATGAGGCAGAAGGAGTATAAATTAGCAGCTCTGAAAGCCAAGCAGCAAGGGGACCTGGAGAAAGCAAAGGAGTACATGAAGGCAGGCAAGGTGTGCACACAAGAAGTCATGAATTATAAACATACCCTGTGCTTTACCAACATGCATTGAATGTCAAATATTTATTGTGGCAGCTAGCAAGACTTAGGCATGCTAGAATAAATCCTCTGTTTTGTTTTTTCTGCATTAGAAATTCAATGTGGTCTTGGAAGCTTTGGACAGTGGGCAGCCAATAGACCTGGAGAATATGCCTCCATCTCCTCAGGGTAAGGCTTGTCTTACAGAAACCCTTTTAGAAGTCTCTCTGTGCTGTAATGGAATGATTCTGCATTTGATTGCAAAACTGTAAGAAGAATTGAAGATCACTTAGGTCTGAGGCTTATTGCATATTCAAATTCTAATGAAAACCAAAGAAGAAAACTGAGTTGTTACACTGAAGTTACTCTCTGTGAATTACAAGTTGAAGTAGGTAGTGATGTCTAATATTCCTGGGTTTATAGCTTTATATAATAGATCATATTTAAAAACGGAAGGGAAAGAAGAGTAATGGCACATCCTTAAAGTTTACCGTGATATTTGATGGTGTTATGGATTGTCAGCTGAAGTTCATAATGTTCAGGTTAAGAGATTAACAAATAGGTTGCAGTACAGTGAAGTTTAAAGTAAGTTACCAATTTTAAAGATACTTCTATCTTTTTAAGAGAGGGCTTTTTAAACTAAGTCTGGTATTGCCACCAACATTTAATATTTGGTCAGTTGAACTTAATGTTTTAAACCATTTACTTCAGTAAATTAATTTATTCTAAGAAATTAAATGACAGATTACTTCATTAAATCACTTAATTTATGATTCCTTAGGTTAGAAACTGATCACCAAGTGGCATTAGAGAGAAAGTTCACTCATGACACAATCTTACATTGGAGATTTTTGCAGTGGATAGTTCTATAGTTTTCTGAAGTAACCACTGCTACACAATGCCAAAAGCCTGGGTGTCTGAATGGATGGTGTTACTTGCTTTCCTTTTTCAGCACATCCTTTGTTACTAGAATATTTTAGTCAGTTAGCAATCTTGTTCACTCCTTCCATCTGCCACCATACCAAATTGTATTTTGGGGAGAGAATTCTTAGAATACTTGAAGTGGTTGTACTTTTTTTTTTCCTTTTCCCACAAGCAGCACTAACCTAAATGAAATCAGCATTTGAGATTTCCTGTTATGAAGCATTTTCTCTGAATGATGGGAACATTACACTTACCTAGCCATGCAGATACTGTTTTGAAGCCAGAAAGCTTTCAGGAAGATGATGTGATCAAACTGATGGTTTTCAGAGTAACATGGGTTGACTTGGTGTTTATGGAACAAGTGAAATTTCCTGCTTTCCGTGCATTGCAGATCTTGAGAGCCTAGGAAATGTACAAGGTGCATCCAAGCAAAAGGTACCAGCTCCAGTGGGAAGTTCCCAGGATCTTAAAACACCTGAACCTCACACCCGAGAAGCTTCAGGTAGGTCTTGTGGATTTCTCTTGCAAGCCATAGAAACAGCACAGGTGACAGGCACTTTAAGGCCTGCACTATCCCACTGAACTGCAGAAGGATTGAGTAAACCTAGGCCCTGAGTATTGTTTATTGCTGATCCCATCTGTACTTTCGTATTCATAGTAAGACTTTGCAATAATGTTTTTGTCTCTGCAGAAGGTAAAGAAGGGGAGGAAAAGAGCAGTTCATATGTTTTGAAATCCGAATCACACACCATTTCTTTGTCTGTCTTATTTCAAGCTTCCCTGCAGCAGCCAAAAACAGTGCTGGAAGCATTGCAGCAAAGGCTTGAGAAGTACAAGTCAGCAGCAGCACAGGCTAAAGCGAGTGGGGATGACCGGAAAGGCAGGATGCACGAGAGAATAGCGAAGGTAAATGAAAGTGTGGCAGGCTGCTTGCATCCAGCAAAGCCATTTGAGTTAGTTCTCTTGCTGAAGACTTCTTCAGGGCTGAAATAATTTGTGTGTTGTTCTTCTGTTTGTAAAGAGCTCCAGTAGGAAAGCTCTAAAGGATTCAGAGGGAAGAAGAAATAGAGACAATGCACATATTATAGTAAAATACTGTGTTTTCTGCAATATTTGTGGTGGCTAAGTGCAGATGATTGCTAGTTTATAGTCAACTCTGTTTTATATCTTACTGAGTGCCTTTGATTGCAGCAATACCAGGATGCCATAAGAGCCCATAAAGCAGGGAGAAAAGTGAATTTTTCTGAGCTACCTGTTCCTCCTGGTAAGTGTGAATATAAAATGTCCTAATACCATTTTCTGTATATTTAGTGGGCTCTGAAGGAGCTGTGTAGATACTGCCTCCTCATCCTGTGGAACAGCTCCTCCTATTTCTCAGTGAGTAGGCTGGCCTTGCTGTTTGATGGTATTGTGAAAGTGATTATAAATATGCACCCAAATGTTAACACTGGTGAATAGTCCTCATTGTCGACTGTAAGTTTGAGTTCCAAACTGCCTGTTTGACAGTATTGGAACTTAAAACTGGTGCTGTTTGAGAAGTTAAACAGTTTAACCACGGGCAGGTGCTGAAAATGTTGCCTGTTTGTCTTATGTGTTTGCCCTGTTTTGTCTTTCCTCCTAGAGGAAAGACTGAATTTGGGATATATTGGCTTTTTAATTTACAGGAAGATTTTTGACCCCATTCTTTTGATCACCACCAGGAGCCTCAGAACTCTCTATCTAATTAATCATCATCTTACACCTGACAAGTCAGACCTGTAATTCAGCTCTTATGGCCAATAAAACTAGTATACAGAGATGAAGCAAATCATGCCTGTGATCAAACTGAGACACTGGCATAGGCAGAAACTAAAGCTGCTTCTTGAGACTCAGGTCCTTTTTACCATCTTCAGAACACACATAGTGCTGTGTCTATAAAAGGTTGGACAAGGTCATCTATGAATGTTCCACCTGTGGTTTGCATGATACTGTTTCTCCCCTAGGAAGCATCATTCCTTTTATCTTGTGCCTGATGTGTTCTCCTGAAAAGACACTTAGCACTGCAAAGAGGTGCCTAGGCTTTTTACTTTAGGAAAAGGATGTGGACCTTGTGGCTTTTTTTGTCTTTCTCAAATGTGGCAGTAGCAAGCACTGTAGTAGTAATACAGTAGGCAGTGCCAGCTCTGTCAGGTTATGTACTGCTATGAAGGTTCCCTGCTTTGAAGCTGTTCCTGGAAAGCTTAAAGGTTGGACCAGATGATCCTTGAGGTCCCTTCCAACCTGGTAGTCTGTGGTTCTATGAAAAGCAGTTTAGCACCCCTTGTTCTAGGAAGTGATCAGTTTCTTGGTAAATCCCAGTTTCTGTAAGGGTGAGGTACTCCATATTTACACTTCTGAAAATATGGATAACTCCTCCATTTCCTTACGTATTAGCTGTGTGTTTTTCAGCCATCATTTAGAGGCCATATGATTTAGGTTGAAGACAACCATCAAGCAGTCACTGGGACCAGCAATGAGATTATAATGGACTGGCAGTGCATTTCATTGCATCTGAATGATGATAAGAACAGCCTTGATCTCCTTGAAGACAGAAATGCTGCTGAATAATGATCAAACTGGGGGCAGCAGCACAGGGTTCTGCCTATCTGTGTACCTCTAAACATGTTTTCTGTCCCTGTAGCACTATCTCTAGGTTTAGAAGCAGTTCAGTTGCTATTTCTTGGCACCTCTAATGGGACCAGCAGCAAGAATACTTGCTACATATTAATAAGATAAATCTTATTAACAGACATTTCATAATAGTTGCTCTGGGTCTCTTGTTCAAAGCTGACACTGAAGCAGGAGTGTGGAAGTGAGTTTATTTCCCATCATCCAGCCTTCCTCCTGTCCTTAGAAGGATAATAAAAGTGAAAAGGATTGTTCTTCATATACTTCACATTTAACTACTGTGATTCTGCTTTACTTTGCAACCTCTATATTGCTGTAGATTTTCAGCAGAGGCTTTTAGTGTGTTATCCAGATGTTACCAATGTGTTTTATTACTGTATGGGATAGCACAGATTTTCTGCTGGACTGTGTACCTTTAAGGTGAGGCAGCAGTGAGAGGGGAGAAAGAGCCAGCAACAACTTGTACAATCCACTGTCCTTTGTGCAAAGGAGACTGAATTCTTTGCTGGTTCTGGAAGCATCTCTGTTACCAAAGTCTTGAGATTGTGGGGTTCCGTGGCTGGCTACCAGTTGCTCAACTTAGAATACTATGCTCTGCTACTGCATTATCTTAGTCTGGGTATCTGTGAGAGATCTGATCTTAAGTCCACCACTCAGACTTTATCTAGCAAGGTCTGTGGCCTTGATCACAGTCTAGTTATGCTCAGCTGTGAAACAAATGAGGTAATAGATACTTGGATAGAAATAGCTTTATGAAAAGAAGAAATATGGAAGACAGCTCTTGGGTCTTATGCAGCTCTTCTGTGTCCCTTTCCTCCACAGGATTTCCCCCTCTTCCTGGTGTTGCAGCAACGGATGGTGACAGCTCAATAGCTGCTGTTCTGGAAAGTGCTGGCAAACTGGCAAACATGGAGGAGAATGATGATGACGAGGAGGTTTGTATTTCTTAGTAGGATGTGTTAAAGTTAAAATGCTGTCTCTTTGATATGCAGAGACAAGGCCACTGGATTTCCAGTCAAGAAAGTTGAAATACATTTCCCAGAAGTCTGAAGAGTGTAGGATCTCGGTAGTAATTATAGTGCAGGAGAGAGATGAGATGTTATTAGAGTCAGTACCTACAGTTTCTGAGTCCACAGTTTGGCTTTTTCACAACTGTTTTACATGTGGGTTTTATTTTCAAAGCAAACACCTAGTAACCCCTTTAGTGATCCTAGTCACCCCTTTACATTGTTCTAAAGTATTTCAATCTGTATTTTCATCCTGCATCCCAGTAGCTCCTCTCTTTGTGCTTTCCCAGGATTTTCAACACTTTTTGTCAGGCAGCACCAGCCTTTAGACTTGGGTTTGATTTCTTTCTCTCTCTGGATTTGGTTTCTGATTGCTTGTGCTTTCAACTGGAGTAGCTTTTAATGGAGAGAATTCCTAGATGATGTTTTTTTCTGCATACATCTGCTTGTTTTTGAAGTCAGTGCCTTGTTGAACATTCCTTTTGTCCCTTCTATAGTGGAGGTTTGACACTTGCACATGTTAACTACCTACTGGCATGGCATGACTCATAAACCTCCATGAAAATTTGCTGTCTGGAATGTTATGCTCCCCTCAAAAGTGGTACCAGAAGGCTGATAAAAGATAACCACGGTTGTTGATGCTGTCCTTAGCCCTGGAATTGATTTTTATTTATGTAATATGAAATTCCTTTTGTTATGTTAGAGTGAACCTCTGGCACAGGCCCCTGTTGCCAAGAAGCCTGCTCAGCTGCCTGCAAAGCCGACTCAAGTCGTTAAGCCAATTACAGTGCCATCTGCTGTAGCTGGGGAGGAGAGCTCTCCTGAGCATGTGAAACAAGCTTCATCACCTTCCGCCCTGCATAAGGCAGAGTCAATGGATCACCTCCCTCCAGCTGGTAAGATGAAGGGATTGTCATTCCTAGTGATCCATGTGCAAGTTGTTTGCACTAGTTTAGTTTAATACCTTGGTAAAGACTTCATTATCTTTTTAGATATGAGCTTGTGAATATGTGCCATAGATGTCCTCTGGCAGGGGCCTCAGTATATGTGTCTGCTGGAGGGCAGATCCAGACCAGCCATGCAGCTTTATTTCATAGAGGCAGCAATGTGTAATACTAAGGGTGATTGGGGTTTTAATTAATTTTGATGTAACAAAATTAATTTAATTAATTTTGATGTATCCATTCATAATGTTTAACTCAGCTTACAGTTGAGCTCTGTGTGCACTCTCATTAAAGTGGACAGCTTTCCAGTGTGAATTATTCATTGATCTAATGCAGCTTTTACATCAAACAATGGTTTTTGCCTAGTGCTTTATCCGAGGATCTCAAACTGATACATAGGCAGTATTTCATCAGTTTCTCGGCCTCCTGTTGCTAAGGTCACTGAACAGTCTGTACAAGATTAATTGTACAGATAGTCAGGGGCAGCCACCTCCTCATGGTGTGATTTGGGCACACACCAGCAGTGTTCATGCTGTCACTGATTCTGTTGTTTGCTTTGACTGTAATAGAATCATAGAATAGTTAGGGCTGGAAAGGACCTTAAGATCATCCAGTTCCAACCCCACTGCCAGGGGCAGGGACACCTCACACTAAACCATATCACCCAAGGCTCTGTCTAGCCTGGACTTGAACACCACCAGGGATGGGGCATTCATAGTGCTATCCTCTTTCCATTCTGCCCTGGGTAGTTCCCGCAGGACAAAGCAGAACTGCTTAGTTGGCTGATGCAGGGTCTTTTACAGACTGAAAAGCATTTCATGGTGCCACCGTGATTAGCTTAAGCCTTCTGTCTAGAAAAATTCCATGACTTCTTTTATAAATACGACTAAAACTTAGTAGTTGTCCATTTTGACTTCGAAAATCTATGAATCCTCAGGATTTGGGGATTTTGCAGTTTTAGCTGACATATTAATCTTTTGAGTCAATTGCCCTTGACTTACAGTGTGGAGGAATTGATACCTGGTCTCTGATATTACAGTAATTTCTCCTGGATATTTCACATATTTTAAAAGACCAATAGGTGCAACAGGAACCTGGACAGATTCATACTGACATGATTTTCACTACAGTGAAACAGTCAGTGCTTCACTAATGTAAAGCTGTATTTCATTAGCCGAAGTGCATTCTGTGATCCAGATGCTGCCTCCTGCCCCCCAGAATTACAAAATGCAGCTTACAGCTGATAAATCGACTGTAACAAAACTGTGTTGTTGGAGGGCACAAGGCATAGGGAGGTGGGGGAGTGGAGCAGTTGCACTTAATGCCTCACCAGGAAAGTCAAGGAACCAAGATCAGTAGGATTAATGGTTTTGCTCAGTGCATTCTCCACAGATTTTCTTGGGAATACCTGTGCTCTGTGGCTCAGGCTCAGAGCACACTGTGGGTTTTGTCTCAATGGAATCTGGGCTAGCTACCTTGGCTAATTAATTTGGGTTTGGCTGATTGGGCAAGTTGCTCATAGCAGCAGGACAGTGGCTCTTCTGTGAGGATGGGAATAAGTTGATTGTCATCTGCCAGCAGTGAACATAATGCGAGAGTTATTGGTGTATTTATTTGCCAAGACAGGCACCTCTTGCAAGTGCTGCTTAGCTTGTGTAATCACAAGTAGAGTGCAGTGGTGAATACAGTATGAGTATCTTGGAAAATGGCTCATGCTGTGCATTTTCTAAGTGAGGTATGAGAAGAGGCAGGATGCAGTGACCTGGTACAGTGTAAAGCAATCTTTCCTGACTTGCACAGTTGTCTGTATTATGGGAAGGAAAGAAGAGACCCAATAACTAATAAGAAATGAAGATGGCAAGGTATCACAAATAAGCAGAGGTGATAAATCTGAATGTGCCTGCATATTGGTTCATCTGAGTACAGAAGTTGCTCATGTTTGCTGTCTTCTAGGAGTTAACATGCCAAGCTGAAAGCTTGTATTCACCTTCTGCTTTGGATCTGCAAATAAAGGGCTGCAATCACTATTGTCACACTTGTGACATGCTGTGAGGTTTTGATGAAGATGCCATGATAGAAGGAAGTTTGTTTCTTTTTCTGATACTTGACATTGAAACTGACCAAGAAACAATTAAGTGCAGTAAGGAAATGTGTTTATTTGGTAGCTGTACTTTTGCTGACCTTTTTCTGGCTATAAATGGAACATGATAAACCTTTTTCAGGGGCATGGCAGTGTCAGATGAATGAAGGTTTTTATTCAACTGTTTTTCAGTGAGGGAACAGCTGGAATTTCTGGAGAACAGAAAGAAGCAATACATAAGGGCAGCCATCAAAGCAAAGAAGGAAAATAACCTTGAACAGGCCAAGATGTATCTCAGGACAGCCAAGAGCTTTGACATAAAGATTCAGCAAGCAAAATGTGGCAAACCTGTTGATATTTCCAAGGTTAGTAGGACTGTCAGTGTCCTGCTTTGTTTCATATTCTTGGACATCTAAGTGCTTACTTCAAATGGTAAATGATTTAATAAGCATTTCTTGACACAATTAAGTTAGTTTGATAAATCTGGATACTGAGCTCTGAAACCCCCCCCTATATTTTTTATTTAATTTTCATTTCATTTTGTTTCCTGTGCTGCTCCTCAAGTGTTCCAGATTTTGAGAACGTTTTGTCTCTATGAACCGTTAGCTCCTTGATTTACACCTAAACCATGCAGCTTAGAAGTACCCCCTGGGGTTAGGGTGTGAGTACATTTCTTAGCTGTGTCCTGGCTCCATTTTGGGATGAGGATCAGGTGCATGTGATGGAGTGGTGCCCTGGTTTCTCTTGGTATTTGGTTAGATGGAAAACTAAACTGCACTGTTCATTATTCCTGACCGGAATAATCAGGGAACTAGGCCTGTAAGACATGTTGCAGGGTTTCTGACTTAAGCAGTTGTCAGCAGTGCGAGTATGGGTTGGGTTGGAATTGCTTTGAGAAGGAAAACAACCCCCCTTCCTTCACTGACCTTTCCATACATTCTGGCTGCTTTTTGTTTACTTCATTTTTCCCCTATAAGGGCTCTGAAATGTGATGTCCTTACATTGCAGCTGCCATCACCCCCTACAGATGATGAGGGTGATTTTATCTTCATACACCATGAAGATGTCAGACTGTCTCAGAAAGCAGATGAAGTGTATGCACAGCTCATAAAACTGCTGAAGGACCAATATGAGGTGACCAGTTTATGTTTATCTCTTTTAGTAATGCTTTGGGTGTTGTTATTTTAATATCTCTCTGTGTTTTATTAATATCATCGTCCATCTCATCACTGTGTCTGTGGGGTCTTTTGGCTTTCTTTTAAATTAAATTTTAAATTTTGTGTGTCCTAAAGGGGAGCATTTTCAGAGTTAGATCTTCTGCTTGTTGAAGTCAGAGGCTGTGCTTGGAGGCTCAGGGCTATTGAATTGCCACTATTAATATGAGCACTCCAGTTTGTAAATAGTACCTGAATGATTAAAACTGGCCCTTGACTGAACCTCATATTTGGAAATGAAGTGATTAAGAAGCAACTCAAATGCTGTGCTTTTTTACTCGGAATGGTGGGTGGATAGTTTTGGGTGTCATGGGAAAACTCTTGCCATTTCTTAGGTTATCATCAGCCTCAAAACTCTGCCAGTCACGAGTCTGTGTATAAGGATCACTGAGTGCAACTGTATTTGTTTGGGTTTGTTTCTGTTGACAGAGGTGTCTGCAGTATTCCAAGCAATTCATGCATCTGGGAAATGTAGCAGAAACAACTCGGTAAGACCTGCTGTTAAATCATCCCACAATGTGGTCAGTTCAGGCTTGAGTCTGCCTGACCCCCTTAAAGATGATGGGGTTTCAGGTTGTTTCCCATTAAGTGAAAGGGTCAGGACCTGTGAAGCCTCCTGCATGCCCAAGTTGCAATCAGACATCTGGTGTGAGGATTACTGTGTGGGCTGTATCTGGCAGAATGCTCTGTTTGATGTCCCAGTGTGTGTTGTAGCTTTTCTGTTGTTTCTTTGCCTTTTCTATAGGTTTGAGAAAATGGCACAAGGTTGTAGAAAGGACATGGAGATCCTGCAGCTTGCACGAGCACAAGGAATGGAGCCTCCAAGCCATCACTTTGAAGAAAGAACCTTCAAGATGATAAGGTATGGAAAACCAAAGGGATTTCTCAGGCATGCTGGAATGAGTTTCCTGGTTTCTAGATCTTCTTTAGGGAACTGTGGGCTTCAGCAGACTTGGGTAGCACCTAGGGTTAGGCTCAGCATTCCTTAAAAGGCACACAACAACTTAAATGCATAGAAATTCTTCTCTAACTTCTTTTCTGGGTTCTTTTGTTTTTGAAATATCTTCAGCTTCATCTCTTCATATTCTGTTACTTCAGATACTCTTCCTTCCTCTGTGTTCCCCCCCTCAATCCTGTTGCCTTTTGGCTTTGTTGGTGGCATTTTCCATTATACCTCAGAGATGTTTTTGTCTTGGTTTGTGCCTTTTCCTTGCTCTTTTGTAATCTATGAAGATGATCTGTGTAGGAGTGCACTGTAGAAAACAGTCTGGTGCATTCCTGGTGTCCGGGTCTGGCAGTGGATCTGGCAGTGGGCTACTGGTGTGAATACACTTTCTTGTCTTTCTTTTTCCACAGGATATTTTCTGAGCTCAACAGCACAGAAATGCACCTTTTTATTGTCAGGGGGATAAACCTACCAGCTCCACCAGGTAGGTACTCAAAAGCACATGTGGGCTTTTTGCCCTGATTAGGTAAGGAAAGTAGTGGGGAATAAGATTTTTCTACCTTGAAGAGCACTTTAGGAGTCAAGACTTGTAGCCAGCACTCATTAAAGTAGCCAGGGTTCAGGCTCAAGCCCCCCCCCCCAGCTTTTAAACAGTATTAAAAAAAAAACAAAACCCAACGAACAAAACCCCCAGAAGAACAAAGAGAATCTGGGATCTATCTGGACAGAGGGAAGAGCTTTAAATTGTCCTGGGTTCACTCGTAACTGGGTCATAGTTTTAATTTTGTGTTTATCTCCTATTTTGTTATGCCTGCCTTAACTCTGTACCATGTCAGTGACCCTTCAGTAGACAGTTGCTCCTGCCAACGTTCCTGCTCTTAGTCCCTTGTTTCTGGGAGCTTGTAACCATCTGTGCCAGTCTGTCTCAGGGGTAACAGCGGCATTAAGAGAAGTAGGTGTTTTCCTGTGGACACCAGCTCTCTCTGGATTTTGGTTCGTTAGATTTCAGTTGTCGACAGACAGGTCATGAGTCCCACTGAAACTCACTCAGGTGCTCTTGAGAACCCTGCTCAGCATTACAGATGCAATGAATGTACCTATATGGGCTGTTTGGATTGGCGGTGTTGTCTCATTCAGGTGTATCACCGAGAGATTTGGATCCCTTTGTGAAGTTTGAATTTCACTACCCGAGCGCGGTGAGTGTGTGTCCTGGCTCTGCTGTTCCTCAGTCTGACCTTTGCCCCTGCTGTGTTAGCCTGGGAGGGCTTCAAGGAAGAAAGGTGTGGGTTTTCTTCTAGAAAGGGAGAACACTTCCAGCCATACTGCTTGAATTTAGTTCTAAAACAGAAGCTTTTTCTGAGAAACAGACTGCTTAATGAGCTTGCTGCACATCTGAGCTTTGCTGCTCCTTGATGTTCTTCACATCCTACACTTAGCAGTGTGGAACCTGCTTTAGGCTTGCATGTTCTCTGGCTGCCTGACCACCAGCTTTCTGCTGAACAGCATTCACGGTGTGAAGCCATGCCCACATTTTCCCCTGTCAAGATAACTAATCAGACTGTTTCCAGTGTCTGCAAAATATGTAGAAGTTCATTTCTTACAAGGGTGCAAAATCTCTGGTGACTTCAAACACAAGGACAGGCAAAGCTGTCAGTAGGGGAGAAGGGCCACCTTAGATGGGATCTCTAAGTCCCATTCCTTTCAGAAAACAAGCTTTTAAAGGTATTGCTTTTGGACATCTCTTTAATTATAGGAATGGATTGTGAAGCTTAATCTTTGCCATTTAATAAATGCATGTGACTCCTGGTGATTCAGTTAGCAAATATGCATGTGCATATCTGACTTAGGCCATACAAGTTTCTTGACCTTATTAATTAATACTTATGTGCATGTATATATGTGCATATGTATGTGTATAAAAACACCTGTACACATATATATGGCTTCTTTCCTTGAAACTCCTCAGTGTCATCCTGTTCCCCACACTTTTAGAAGCAGTCTCTGGTCTGAAAAATACAGAAAGCATTGAGCTGACATACAGAAACCATTGAGGGCTGTCTACTCTTATTCTCAGTAGAAGTGCTAGGGCTTCTGCTGCTTTTGCTGTAGGCCAAAACCAGTCTTCGCTCTTACAGGACTAATACTTACCCCTGGGAGAATGCAGAGCCCTAGGTTTTATTGCTCCTAATAAAATTTGCAGTAATTCCACTGAATTGAATTCAGTTACCTGTGAGAAACTGGTGATGGTCAGATCAGGTTTGGGGTTAGGTTTGAGTAATGTGAGGCCTTAATGAAGGGTTCCCCCCCCCATGAGGGGTGGCTAAAACCAGAATTGGTCTGTATGAATAATTTTCCAGGGAATAAGTAAGACCTCAGTGTAGCTGCTTTTAATCCGTTTATCTTTGTTTTAAAGAAGGCAGGTCTCCACTGCTTAACCAACAGTCAATTCTCCACCTTTCTCCTTCATAGCTGGCATCAGTTTTGCAAAGTAGCTGCAGTAATTAGATCACATTGTCCTTGTTCAGTCCCCAGAGATTCAGTTTGTTCTCCACTTTAGGTTAAAAGTTAATTCATTTTGGTGGCAGATTGATTGTCAGGCAAAATAATAGTAGGGCAATTCCCTGACTGATTTGTGATGAATTCCTTGTGTAGCTTTATTATTCCAACTAATGCAGAAGGAACAGAATTACTGTGTCGTGGAACGTGTGCAGTTTATCATGTCATTGAACAGCCATAGTCGGTAACTCTGTGATGATTGGATTGAATTGAGTGTGACCATGTAGCTTATCTGTGACTTATATTTAATGTAATGTTTTGGACTTATTCTTTATCTACTATTGTTACCACAATGAAACCCAAATACTTCAGTGTTGAATGTACCATGGCTGCTCTTATCATTCTCATAACCCCCTGAAACCTCATGTTCACTGTGTAGGTATATAAAAGAGCTGCTCATAAAAATTGTTACTACTCTGTATTTTGAAACAGTATCTGATGGTTTATGTAATGTGTCTCTCTCTTTAATAGGAGCAACCTCAGAAGAGTAAAACACCTGTAATAAACAATAACAATTCTCCAGGTTAGTACTTTTTCTGTGGCAGAGGGGAAAACATTGCACCTTAGGGATCATGGGAGAGTATAAGCTAGTCCTTTATGGTGAACCAGGCTAGAGGCCTTCTTTCTTTATGAAAGGGTTTGTTGTAGGGTGAAGTCCAGCTGCGATGGCAGCTTCCTCACCTTCATCCCAGTATCGGTGGTAGTTGTTATGTTATGAATGAGTGAAATCATCGAGTTACCAATTGTGCTCCAGCTGTTGCCATCAGCCCTGCTGCAGATGGGCCAGATAAATAAATATTAAGTAAGTAAAGTCCTTAATTTCAGTATCTCCATGGATCCCATCTTTTTCAGTCGGGTTTTGTGTCCTTGGAGATTAGCAAAGATCATGACAGAGCTGGCAATCAGCTGTCACTTCTCAACCTGCCAAAGCAGTGCTGCAGAAATAGATCTTATAGGTATTCTTTTAAGAGACAGTGTGTCTTAAACCCACCTAAAATGCTTCCCTTGTAGCTTCTGAAAAATACCCCTTTGTACCAGGCCATTGACTACCACTGTAAGACTCATCATGTGGTTTAGAATTAAACCTCTTGTACTCTGGGTTTGGTTTATTGCTTTATATTTTTTCCTTTAATTCTTGCAGTTAGCAGCCATCTACTATCAAACAACTTTGAATTCCATGTTCAAATTATTAGTTGTGAATTTATCTCAAAATAGGTACATATAGATATATAAATATGTATCTTTTGGGTTTATATGTATTTCCTATTAAAAGCGGAAGTCCTGAAGCTCTGATGCTGAGAGCTGTGTTCCAAGCCTTCCGATAACTTGATCTGCGCCTGCTGAGCAGCCACTTAGCTGTAATGTTTTGAGATCCCAGGCTCACAGGCAGAGAGATGAGTGTTCTGGGTAGCACAGCAGATAAGTCTTTGAACATTAGTTGTACAATGTTGTGGCCCTTTCTGATAAACAGGTATCCTGTGGCATAGTTCTTGTTATGCTCATTAGTAAAACTGGTGCTAAATCGGTGTTAATTGCATTATCAAAACCCCTCTTGCCAGTCATTCCAAGCTTCCTATGTTGTTTCCTTATTAGTTGTACCTTTTTCTTAGCCACAGACAATCTGTTTATTGCTGAAAGACCTTGATTCTCCCGTTTTGGCTCTCCAGTAATTTGCTGTCACCTCGTGATTTGGTTTTCTGCTATTTGCTTTCTGTCCCTGTAAAGTGATGCCTTGTTAATGACTGGAATAACCTCCTGAGGAGGAGGTTCATAGGGATGTGAAGTGTTTCTAAGTGGACAAAACTAAGATAAACAGGAGTTTGAGTACGTGCATGCAATAGGGCACAGCACATGTTTTACCTTCATTTCTCTGTATCCTCACTGTAGAATATAACCAGTTGTTTAAGTTGAACATCAACCGAAATCACCGAGGTTTCCGACGAGCAATTCGGTCCAAAGGGATTAAATTTGAAGTCTTTCATAAAGGGTAAGTCCACAGTTTGCTGCCTCTCATTGCCTCTCTGAAACACTTGAGAAGCCTGAAGTAGCTGAAATTTATGAAGTCCAATTTTTAAGCCAGCAGTAAAGTGTTGTCTGGTTCTCGTGTCTGAGAACTCCTTTCAAAACATGTCTGAGCTCTGTTATCTTCCCCTGGGGGGGTGAAGAAAAGGCAGAAGTTCAGAGAAGTTGCTTCCTAACTGTCACATCAGTGAAGGGTTCGTGTGGCAAGAGGAATTGAGGAGACTGAGAACATCACGGTTCAGCTTCAGATTGTTTGGATTCTCACCCAGTTTGGGTGAGATTTATATATTACAGGGGGTAACTTTGTAGAACAGTAAGTACAAGTAGCAGCAAAATATGAACAGCAGTAAAGCAGCTGTCAGATGATGGCAGAACTGGTGTTAGGGTTTTGTACTTCATTCTGAGGTTATTACAGTATTTACTGAGCACTGCTAGCAAACTAGCTTGAGAGAGACAGAAGACTCCACTCATCTCAGAGATCAAGATGATGAGGTGGATGTTAAGAGTTGGTAATGTTCATCCTGTGTCTATGCTTATTACTGACTTATTCAGAATCAGTGGCCTGTATTCCCTGAGCTGGTTGTGATCCATGACTTGGATGGGATGTTGGCTAACCTGGCTTTGTCTTGGTGGTTCTTTGTGCTGTTGTTTCTCTTACTGAGACTTGCAGAAATGGTCCATAAATTCTCTGAGGTGGTTTTCAAGTTGTAGATGTTTCAATTTGTGAGCTAAAGTCCAGGTCTTCCCATTTGCATCTCCATTGAAGCAAAAGCTGAATTTCTTACTCTTTCTCCGCCTGTCCTGCTTGTGCTACTGCTCTGTTGTTCATGGTGTCATCATTAAGAGATCCAGCCTCTTATCCACAGAACTGTTCAGTGCTTACATTGGTTTAAAACATTTTCCCCTATCTTTTGCCCATCATTGTACATGTGGGGCACATCCTGTTCTCTCACCAGCTGGAACTGCGCTTGGTTTTAGTGGGTGAGCTCAGGCTCAACTTCACCCATTGGAAACACTCTCCAGTGATTCACAAGTTACATGCCAGCTCCAGATTGGCCTTTGAAGCCTTTTTGAAGATTAGCAAAAAACTCTCTGCAGGTCATCCCTTTTCTAGGTCTGAGGTTTTGGTTTTGTTCTTAGAACGGGAATGTAACAAGATAAAGATGTGCCTGTTGCTGGTTTGGGGTGGAGGGGTGGCAGTTTCCCTGGGCACGTAGCAACGGGGAATGAGGAAGAGAAGAAAAGCCCACTGAGCACCATCCCCTGGCTGTCCTCTTGGGAGAAAAGAGGATTAATGATGCAGGCTCTCTTCTAAAGGCTGCCTGCTCCCTGCCTGTCTTGAAGACTGTAAATGAATAATACTTTCAGAAGTGCTTGTAGATGTTGTAGGTTTGGGGTCTCTGGTAGCTCTTTGACCCTCTCCCAAGAACTATTTTGTGTCCGTGAGCAAAGGAGACTTGTTTCAGGTCATCGATATTAAACTTCCCTTTAAAGAACACTTTAAACTAGAAATCCCAGCAGCGATTTCTCCAGAGCAAAAGTCTCTCCTTAAACTTCTCTTAAAAGCTTCTGAAGATAAAAGGAGATTCCCCATAGCTGTTTCTGAAGCCATGGCCTGGAGCAAGTTCACATCCTTCACAGCCACCCCCTTAGAACTGATGGGGGCTGAATCAGTCTTCATTGTGTCTTGAATTATAAAATGGAAAAATGCTTTAAGAAGCATTCAGCCAGAAGAATCGCTGATTCCCCGAGTTTATGAGCAAGGTGCCAGCATACTGCAGTACAGTTATGTAATCCCTCTTCATTTTAAGGTGCTTGTGAAGTCAAGGAAGTATTCTAGCATGTAAGAGAATGAAGTCTGAACTTCTCTAAATGATGTAGTCGTATCGATGGAGAATGAGGTCTTATCTTTGGAGGGCTTTCTGCCAAGAGAATTCATAGGCTTCATGCTTGGGGCAGCATTATCAGCCTTTGAGGTGACTCCTTGTGACAGTGCTTTTTCTTTACTACAGCACTTTGTGTTGGGATGGACAAACTGACAGGCTAAGGAGTAATCTGACAACTGAGCTGGAGTCTTTCAAGTCCTTCAGCAGCAGGTTCTTGAAGGAGATGTACTTCCTAACAGTGACTCTGCATGTGCCAGTGCATTCAGTTGCAGAGGTCTTGGGGTCTTTATGCCATCCAGAAGTGTCTGAGCTCCCTGCTGGGAGCTCACTGCAGCCTGGGCTAATGGTACCAGACTTCTAATCTATAGAAACTCAGGTACTGTAGGACCCTTCCTGATGCTGTTTCTGAACAAACAGGCCAGAAAGCGAGGGTAAAATGTGGATGTCAGGGCCTTATACAGTGATTGATCTGAGCTATTTGGAGAATATATGAGTGGAGCAATTGTTGAGGTGGTGGATGTGAGGAAACAACCTTCCCCCTTTTCCTGTCAGAGTTTAGACCATCAGGTTCACAGATGTTCCCTTGGAAACTGACGTCAGGTCTGTGTATTAATGTCCTGGCTGCTGTTGCCACAGATTACATGATCATGAGGCTCTATATAATAATCCTCCAAGTTTTCATTGTGTATGTCAAGTCTTGCTTGATAATATATATAATAGGAATAAGAGTGGATTAATGGGGTTATTCCTTGCCTGGTTTTTCACAGATAGTGGCATAAAAAAGGAAGCTTCTGAATTCTTGGCAGGTTTCCTGTCTAAAACATGACAGGCACAGGCATGGCTGGTTGGCTTTACTGCCTCCAGACTCTGTACTTTTTAGTCATTTATCAAACCTTCTGGAGACTTGCTCCAAAAGCAAGGAAAATGCTTGGATGCAGGCAGAGAAACCCAGCAGAATTAATGTGTGTTAGTCTTAGCTGTTGCCTTTTGGGGGAGTTTGTGTGGATAAGGATTGCATCACCTGCCTCTTAAGGTGAAGATGGATGTCTTGCTGATCAAACTGTTGAGCAGAAGCGACTGTAGCAGAGAACAGTTGGTTGTTTTCCTTGCAGGATGAAATGCTTTGTGTTTAATTCGAGCAGACTGGAAAGTCTGAAACGATGGTTCCTGATGGTTCAAACTACCGGTGTGGAGGTGAATCAAACCAACAGCTGCAAAGAACTGTTCTTAGTTGTTGAAACTGGTTTCTCAAAAGGAAACAATGATTCATGTAGCTTTTTCCTGATAAGTAGTTTGCCAAAACCAGCACGTGCCTGTGAAGTGTTTGTTTCGATGAGAGATGCAGGTTCTATTGAACAGCCCCTTGCAGAAGGTTGCTGTCTGTCCTGGTGTGAGGCCACTCTTCCCTGTTGCCCTGTGCAGGGACCCACACTGCTGCCATTCCCAGTGCTCCTTTAGTTGGTCGTTTCTCTTCACCACTGTCCTCATCTTTAGCTTGGTTGCAAGGGGAGTAATTAAAACGTGGGTACTTTGTATCTTGTCCTTGTAGTCTGGTTCACTCATGGTTTGCCTCTTGCACCCTGGCCTGTAGGGTTCTATAACACTTCTTGGTTGACCTTCCTGGATGCAGTGATGGTGCAAACAGTGCTGGCCTGAGCCTGTTTTCTCTTTTGTGTACTGCAGAACCTTACCCACTGAATTAAAGATGTTTTCTTTGAAACAGGTCCTTTTTCAGAAGTGACAAGCAAGTGGGAACAGCACACTTGAAACTGGAGAAGCTGGAGTCAGAGTGTGAAGTCAGAGAGATCATCGAGGTACGTTTTCTGGGTAGGGTGAGTTCTCCTGGTTTAGAACTTGAATACAAAGGGAAGATGAATACGTGTTGCATGTGTTTGCACACAGCTGAGTTTTGTTTAGTTAGGCTGATAAACAGTGGGCTGCTCTTTGTTTTGTCATCTCTTGAAGCTTGTGGTAGCTGTTACCATTCATAGAACCCCAGACTGGTTTGGGTTGGAAGGGACTTTAAAGCTCATTCAGTTCCAGCCCCCTGCCATGGGCAGGGACACCTTCCACTAGAGCAGGGTGCTCCAAGCCCTGTCTTGGGAACTCTCTTCCTCAAATTTCCTGTATCAGGACAGTTTTCTTTGTCAGGACCAGAAATTGAGGTGATTCCCAAACATTTGTGTTGGTAGCTAACAGATGAAGACTGCCCGAGTGGATAGAGAGCTGCTGCAAGATCCAGCAGGAGCTCACTAACAGGAACCTTAATAACCCCCTGCCTTGGGCTGCAACACAGACATGCCCACGACACACTGCCCTCAGCACTGTGGTCACCTGCAGGTGATCTCTGTCATCTTCTAGTCACGGGGAGATAGAGCCTGGGGTTGCCTGAGGCACCCTGGTTTGATGTTGTCGCTTGTATGTGTGCTGACTGCTCTGCTCTTTGTGGTTCTTTCAGATTTTTGATGGCAGAAAGCCCACTGGAGGGAAACTGGAGGTAAAAGTGAGACTCAGGGAGCCCCTCAGCGGTCAAGATCTTCAAACAGTTACAGAAAACTGGCTGGTCCTTGAGCATTAGTTCTGCCTGAGGTAGGAATGCTGCATCCAGCGATGGGCTGACAGAACTTGACAGGGTACAGAGGAACTCTGCTGGAATAATGTCTGTTGTTGACATTGACCTAATTACATTGCTCTGGCTTTAGGATCGTTTCTCGTTGTATCTGTAGTGGTGAAATGGCAGTTTCAGAAATGAGGCTACCCAATCTCTGATCAGTTTGTGTATCAAAGATGTTATTTCACGATCACTTCTAACATCCCCCTTATTTAGAATGGCATTTAGAAAACAAGATTGGTGAGTCCTTTCTAGGAGTGGCAATGCTTTCTGTCCATCCCTGTTGTTAGCAGAGAACCTTTCAGAGTTAGCAGGGACCCTTCTGCCCCTACCAGAAGTTAGAGAAAGGACTTTTTTTGTCCCATGGAAGTCTGCTTGACTTCATCTGAAAGGGAAGGTGTTGGAGACAGGCTTGCTTCTGGGGATGGAGAAGCTGTGCAGTTGAATACAGGTTACCCAAAGAGCTGTGCCTGATGCCCACTGTGCTCAGATACAGAAGAGCTGCCAAAGTAGCTGTGTACTAGCAGGCTGGGAAAGAGGGAGGCTTCCTCTTCTTGCCAGCCTGTACAGAAACTGCTTGACTTGGCAGCTTGTCTTCCTTTCTCAGACTCTGCTTTTTAGGTATCACAAATTCTCTCTTCTTTAAAACAAATCCAAAGCATATTAATACCAGACTCTGATGTCTTTGGGTTTTAAGCCATTTCCTACCTAAAGTTACTGAAGGATAAACACCAGCAGTGCCCCTGCCTGTGGAATCTCTAACTCAGCCCACTTCTGTGTCTGATGTCTGAAAGAAAGTCAGAGTAGTTGGACACAATCACTTGACACCCCGAAACTTGTGGTCTTCACTCCTCCCACAGCCTGTGTTCATAAATCACAGAGGGACACGGACTTGCTGGCGACAGTCAGTTCTCCCTTAGTGCACTGCAGTCTGGTGTGCACCCCTCTTCCTCAGCACAGCTTTGCATTTATAGATGGCTATTAAATTAATGGTGATCAGCTTCATGGGCATAGCACCTTTCTGCCACACCTTTGCTTCCCTGTTGTGTTAGGATTTACAGACCAAGAGGTCTTGTTTCAGTGCATGAATGTGAATTTGGAGCTCCAAAGGGACTGTTTGCCTGGGGATTTCTGCTCTGCAGCCATGGGGGTCAGTGAGCTGGCTGTGAGCTTCAGAGTTCTCTGAAGGGACACATCTGATGGCCGTATCTGCAAGACCAAGTGACTGGACACTTAAGCATTTCCAGTCACTAGAGTTTAACAATACTGCTTCATTGATTTTATAGTTGACCATCCAGAAAACGAATGTCAGCATTTCCCATCTAATGTGACCTTGAACTCTGAACATCTGGTTAAAAGCTGCATCAAGTAACTCTGGTGTTTTTCCTCTGTTTTTCCCCAGATCCACTGGCAAGTTAAAAGATGTGGGATGAACGTCTGCAGAGAGATGCTGCTAGCTGCAAGCACCAAAGATGTTAAATGAATGCACTACTGAACCTAATGTCTATTTTGATAACAGCCATAGTGCTTACTAATAACGTCGGGGCAGATGTAAGGCTCTGGGAGTTTGCTGCTGCAGGGGACTGTCACTAGTCTACACAAAATAGACAGAATTGCCTTAATGTGGGACTACTAATGTAGCACCAGGATGAACGTTACACTAACTATGCACAGTGGTGTGGGAAAAGTTTGGCCCCTTCAGAATTCCCTGAGGCAGTGCAAGAATATTTTGGTCAAGTCACAGGTAAGACCTTTAGCAGAACTCCTGTTTTCCAGTGTTGTGGTACAGCCACCAGTCTGCTACTGCTTCTTCTGTTTCCTTATCAAGGCCTCTCTGATCTATCTCTTTTCATTTCTAAAGCAGAGAGGGAACTCAGGCAGTGGGTCCCTCTGTGTGTGCCATTGCAGCACGAGCTCAGTGGGATGCTGCTGTTGAGGAGGAAGGAACGGCAGGCTCCAGAGCAGCAGGTGTTTATAGATGTACATTCTTGTTCTGGCTCCCAGCTATCTGCCCTGCATGGTCAGTGCAGCCCTGGTCCTGTGCCTTCATCCTTTTTCTTTTTTAATGTAAAAAGGAGGGGAAGAGAACATTAAGTAAGCTCTGACTGCTGCTTCCCAAATGTTCCTTGTGTTTGTACAGAAATAGGCTTTTACAGTTCTTCCAGGTGCTGGGGAAAATAGCCACTCTTATGTAGAAAACGGGATTAAGACTATTTTCAGGAATGCTTCTGATCAGCAGCATACAACAAAATGGTACCAAATAAGTTTGCGTTTTGAAACCTCTGTGAGCTCAGAGAAAGGACAGATCTCAGAGGAGAGGATGTGCCTGCGCTAGGGGGTCAGAGCCTTTCCTGCACCAGCTCTTTAGGCAGGGCAGGGCATAGACAAGCAGGGTCCAGGCGGGTAAGAGTCAGGCAGCGCTGCCTCTGTCTTCCTGAGCAGATGAAGACAATACAGTGTTTAGTTTTTAATTTCAATAAATTTAATATACAAAACTACATGTTGAAAATAAAAATATAATATGCCGTTTTTTGCAGTGTTAACTAACTGAATTTTAAAAGTACAGTTCTTTTTTTTTCTCTAAAACAAGTACTCATTTCTTAACAACATGGTAATTAAGGTCATTTCAAAGGCTATGGTTGAAGCAAACATGTCAGTCACCAGTTGATAGTGTTTTGCACAAACATAATCCAAACCTAAAAGACTTTTGGGGCAAAGGAAATGATTTTTCGCCTCTTTTACTGCAAGAGTAAGTGTAACAATGCAACTCAAGGAACTGGAAAGCCGCTGCTGTGGCAAAGCTGGAGAGCAGGCTCTGGAAGGAAAATGGGCAATTTTAGTTTATGGAGTGCTCTTCCAGGAACCAAATCTTGCCTGAACTGTGAAGTGTGTCCCAAACCAGTGTGCAGAGGGGAATCAGGAAGTAACCTCAGTCCTGCTCCACTCCACAAATCCATTGGGAGAACAGGGATTGTGTGAGAGTCTGGGTTTCGTCCAGCGTGACCCATGGAGTGAGCCAGCCACCTCCTCCCCAGCACAGAGGTATGGTCTTGCTCTGATGCCACACTTACCCTTCTAAGTGTATTAGCAGTAGCAGTGTGCTACCTCTTACTGCCCAGCTTTTGTTTCTGGGGCTGGACCCCAGTTCTCAGGCCACCTTCTCCCAGTGCTGGCTGGGGACAGCCATCATTTGCCATCTTGGGTTGTCAGACTTTGTTTCAAAAGCAGTAGCTATTTATTCACAAGTACATTCTGTCCATACACTGTGCTATAACACATTGCTATGTGTAGTTACCTTTTCCCAGCTAAGACTGTATTTGTTAAAGATCAGCCTCACACTTCCCTTTGGGTATGAAGGGGCACCTGTGTTACCCATTTACAGCAAACCCAAAGTAACTCCTGCTGCATCCACCAGAACTGACTGTGAGTAGGGACAGTTCACCAGCAGTGAGCACCTCTCTTCCCAGATTAACTTTCTGTACAGACAGGAGAAGGAAACCTTCATCCCCTTCTGCGAGGGACCCAAACCAGCAGCTCCACATGGCTAAACAAACCAAACCCCTGATCCTGCATTCAGCTCTTGCCACAGGTGAGCAGCTTCCCACTGAGGATGTGGAAACACAGTTCCTGTCTCTGTCTGACTCTCAGTTACAGCTTTTTTTCCCTACTAAAGCCCTCTTGGGTGAGACCAGGAGCGCTGGGCCAGGCACAAGTGTGGGGAGCTGCCCACAAAGCCTTTTTTTCAGCAGAACATGCAGGAAAGAGCAACTCTAGACTTTTAGCATGGGTAAGCTTTTACATGGGGCTGCTAAGATGAAGTGCAAGCTGCCTTGTAGTACATGACACAAGCGTTACACTACAGCGTACAGCGAGGAGACTCAAAGCTGCCCTGGGTGTTACTTCTCTTGAAAAGCAGGACCTACCGGGGAAGAGCAATGAGACAGAACCACACTTTAGGGCTAATATTTCCTCTGCTTTGTAACAGATTTGTAAACAAAGTACAGAACAGCAGAGTTGTTCTAGGAGCCATCATAGGAATCTGCAGAGGTGAGGGGGTTTTACAGTAAATGGGGGGAAAAAGGAAACTAGCCTATCACAGACACAAAACTGCAGTTTACATAATCCCACCTGCCCTTCTGCTCCTTTGGAGGCATAGACCAATGTGGTTATGGCTGGGTAACCTGCCCCTGTCTCTCCAGGGCTACTCCAAATGCCTTTCAACCAAGAATCTGGTCAAAATAATGTAAACATGACTTCTGAATGTCTACAGCACAGCCACCAGCGACACGAGGACGAGGTCAGAAGGGTGGTCGTGGGCAGTGGTTCTCACATGTCCATCTACAACCAGGACAAGAGCGGAGTTTCACTTTTTATTTATGCCCCAGTGATCTTCGCACCCGTTTGAGCATTTAGAGTACATGACTGTAAGTCTTTAAACATGAGCATTTCTCTAAACAGTAACAGAAGTGTATTAGCTGCAAGGATAGCATAGCCATGTTGTAGTATAGAAGCTGCCCTGATCCTCTGGTTGTTGACAATGCATAGAAGATTTAGAATTATGGAACAACTGTCCCTCCCTCCTCCCCCCACCCATTCCCCAATAGTGTTAACAAAAAGCTTAATTTTCCAGTTTTAAAGTGCAAATGATTCAGATACAACTGCTGCTGGAACAGGTCTGAACAGAAAATGAAGTCCTCTTATGAGATGTTTTCCAGAATATAAAAGATGAGCTCCATTATGACTGGCCCCTCACTCAACTGACATGCCCCTCCATGAATCACTGGAACTAAGGCACTGTCCAGGTCGTTCATGTATTGAGAGGGCAGTGGCTGTCCATTGCTCCCAGCTTGATAACCAACCTAAAAAATACAAAGTGAGGGGGGGGGGTTTACAGAGAACAGGACACAGGCAGCAGTTTGGTGGGCAGGAGGATGAGCTGGGGGAGGTGCTGTGGCCTCTGCCCACTAAGTTGGATTTAGCAGGCACTAAAGCAGCTTTTCCCCTTGGTTTTGTTCTCCTTTAGGTTCCCAATAGCCACCTACACAGAAGTACCCTACTGCTTTGTCAAAGCAGATCATTCAGTCCTGCAGGAACCACCCCCTGTGTTATCGCATTAACTCAGGCAGTGTTTAAAAGCTGGCTGATACCAGGAACACCTCCTCTCCAGGGCAAAGCCAGCTCCCTTCCCAGGGAGCTCTGCTCCCTTATCTCTGCCTGGGGCTTCTCCTGCAAAGCACTCCCTAAGGAACCTTCCAGCTGCTCCTCTGCCTCACATGCGGTATGATCTTTTAAGACCACCCATGCTTGGGAATGCTTTGTGCTCTCCCAGTAATGCATTTCATACACTCCCATCTTTTAATTTCTGGTGCAAAGGCCAATTCAGAGTCTTCTTCAAGCATGTGGCAGGCCTGCAGCTCACAGGGCTGGTCCTGGATCTCTGGCTGCAGAGCAGGTGCTGCCAGCTGGCACCCAGGGCTCAAGCCTGGTGTTGATTCAGGATAGGCACTAGCTTCCCTTTTTAACAGATGGCCCAGAACACCAAACACCCCTCAGCACCATGACACTGGCATCTGATAGTACTTCTTTAACCAAGGGAATGGTTGAAGTGTGTATTCCCTTTCTGAGGAATGAACAAGGGAACAGTTAAACCAAAACTATTCAAGACTTACTTGATCTGAGTCGAGTGTAACACGCAGACCCAGCTTAGTCATTCCATCTTCTTTCAGCAGCTTAAGGTGGGGACAGAGAGCTAAACAGAAAGCTTTTGCCACGTTTTCAGTCAGCCTGCTGTGATCAGCTGGGTCGCTCAGACCATTATGTTGCTCATCATTTTCCAGGAAAAACACCTGCAGGAAAGAGGTAACACAAGACACAGCCCTTGGCTCTTCTAGCAAATAAGGTTACTGAGACACCAGCTAATCCTTCTACAGATGAGGGCTTAAAGAAGAGCTGTTCAGGGATGACCAGCAAATGACCCTGAAGAAAGACACTTACTTGGGGGGGGGAACTAAACTTCAAAAGGAAAGATTTGAACAGTTGTGTTCTCAAAACCCTGTTTGTTCTGGGCAAAAGCCTCATGATGGAAATGCACTATTTATTGCACATAGTTTTTAATTAATACCAGCTTTTAAACAGATGTTAATGTCACAGTTTTACTAGAAGCTACCCCAGCTGAAGATCTGTACTGTTCTTGTCAATGAACTTTGCTCTGTTGAGCCACATGGACCTGGGAAAACAGGATACAAAGGGGCAAGCTGCCAAGGGGATGATGTGGTTCCTCCTGGGCAGGTTAAGAGAAGCACTTGAAGAAATGTTTTAACATCAGCATTTGTGTGCTGGCAGAGTCACAGGTCCATCAGCAAGGCAAGCAGTTTCTGCAAGTGACTGATGCCACAGCACTTCCAGTTTAACCTGCACCAGGCTAGAGAAGGTGGCTCAAAAGACCCACTTTATAAAAGCAGTTATTTCATCTCCATTTAAAAGGTTGGGTTTAATACAAATGCAGGTAAAACCTAACTGTCACCTGGGGTAAGACAGTATTTTTCTGGTCCCATTCCCCCTCTGTTCTCAAACCGTATGCAAGGAGCTGGCCAGGCCTGAGCATGTACCAGCCGTAGGGTATTTTATTCTGCATGATACCACACTGAATGTTGCCTTGCAGGGAGGAAAGTTACTACAGGTTTGGTTTGTGCTGAAGAATTTACTGCTTTCATTCTGGTGAGTAGGGAGAGCAGGTCGAAAGCAGCAGAAGGCTGAGTTGCAATCCCAGAAGGCCAAGTCTTGCTTTACATGCAGCTTGTTTTGACTCACTTACCTCTGTCCACCGAATGACCTTTCCATTCGCCTTGTACTCTGAGCCGTGAAATATCTTCACACTTGTTATAGACTCCATTGATTTGCCATCAATAGGGCTCACAACACTGAAAGGGAGGGAAAAGGGTAAGTTCAGACTCAGCAGAAGACATGAGCTGAACAGAGACCACTGCAAAAGAGAACTACATCAGAATCAAAGGGCAGGCAGCTCTGCTGTTGCACCTGAATCCTCAACTGCCTCACTGCAGGGTTTTTCATAACTGTTCTCCAATTGGAACTGCTACAGCACAGCAAGTTAGCCCATCAGCTTAATGGGGCACAGACCAAAATTACCCTCAGAAGGGAACCCAAAGGCTTAAAAGTGCCAAAACCAGTGATCTTAATTGCAACTGCTAATTGTGAAGATGGTGTGGAGCTTCAGCAGGAGCAGCCTTGTGGGAATGGGCTCAGAGCTGAGGCAGCATCGCCCCTGCAGCCCACCCTGGTCAGTGTGCACAAAGCAGGTGCAGGAGGCACCTTCCTGAAGGTTTTCAGCACAGCTTTGTACCAGAGCAGAGATCTCAGAAGGTGCTAACACAGCAGTAAGACGTGGGTTTTATGCAATGGTAACCGTGTAGGCCAGCAATACCTGAAACACTGCTTACACAGCCCAGAACTTGATCACAGAGGTTAAGACTGACCTGAAGAGTTTGAAACTACTCTTTTTTCTAGATGCTGAGTCCTTAAATCCACCCATCACAACAGCACTCTACTGCCATAAACCTCTTTTTTTGTCCTAACTATGAAGAATCCAGGTACACTGTTGATGTTCAGCTATTTTGTTTCCAGCGTTACTTAATGCAAACTAAGCACCAGGAGAGCAAAGTGACCACAATCTGCAAGGTTCAGCACTGACTGCTGGAGACAGATTAGTGGTTTCCAATAACTGGATATTAGCAATGGCAAAAAATCCATAGCATAGACAACTTTCTACATTGATGCCTCAAAGCTCTGGTACAATTCCATTTTCATTACATTTAATTGCATCTTATCACTCAAAATAGAGGCACAGACTTGTAATTCCTATTGATTTGAAGACTTGTGCACCTTATAAGAGCAATTAAAAGTTTTCACAAACACAGGCAGTCACCATTCAATGTCAAGTGGTTGCTCCTCTGCTTACCCCTTACTGAAGTTTTTATCATCTTCTACCCACTGAATATGAACGTGTTCCTGAGGATCTTCAGCATCTACTTTGCCACATGTAATGGTGAAGTCTTTCATCTCTCTCAAGGCCTGCCTCAAAGAGTCCATGTTCTCAGCAGTTATCTGGACCATTACTCCATCTAGGGAACCAAGAAATCCTCATAAGCCAAGATAAGCCACACTGAACAGAGCCTATGCAGAAAAAGAAACAAACATCCTTCCTCTTTTTCCAACAGAAAGGTTAAAACATCTAGTACAGGAGTCATAAGCAGCAGTGCTACATAAAACCATTTCTGAACTCTCAGATTCCTAAAACACAGCACTGATGAGTGTTGACCAGGGTCACACATGGATGAGGGAAGTCAGTCTAATAGGGGAAGTCAGCTGTAACAGCCACATTAGTTAGTTTGCCTCAGAACATGACACCCACTCTAGGCAATCCTCAGGAGCCCCATATTCCTCCATCCCTCTTGCTGTCACCTCTGCTGGCACTGGAAGCAGCATTCCAGTGTGACAGGAGCTTGTGAGAAGTCAGTGCTTGCCAGACAGTGGCAAATGACACAGATTTGGATTGGGTCAGTCTAAATTACCACAGAAATACCTTGAGAATGAAATGCTTCCCCTGTGTACAGCCTCCTTGCCTGAATCCACCTGTACCTCTGTCTAACAGAGGTTAAACTAAACATTAAACCACTACATTAAACCACTTAGAGTGCTTACACTAAATCACCAATTTAGACACAGAAAATGGTGCAATGACCTACAGATAGTGAGTTACAGCAAGAGGGTGACCACTCACCCATGGACTGCACCCTCATTCAGCTGCCAGCTCAAAAGCTGGTGCAGCTGAAGGAGCTCCTGCTCATCAGTGGAGCTGTGCTGACTGCATGCGTGGGCTTCTCGCATACCTCACTTGCACTGTAAGGAGCACACTTAAAATGCTCCTGCCTGCACTGTCACATCTGCAGTGAGGTTAGACTACAAAGTTCTGTCTCAGCTAATGAGCAGTAACAGTCTTCAATGCAGTGTGTGCAGTCGGGGTTTGTCTCTGTGATATGACAACCGGTGAAAGAGGAACAAACCACATCAGAGAGGTACCAGCTCAACAATCTCAACTTGTTGTTCTCATCTGCCCACATACAAGCACACAAACAATGCACATCCCTAATTGTGTATAAAGCAGAGCTATGCGGGAACAGAGTAAGTTCAGCAGGGCTTCCTCTCCTGGTCTGTGGAATACACATTCCATAGTTCTTAGCTTCACCATGTCCTCATTCAACCCAAACCAGTAAACTGGCCAGAGGCTCACAAGTGAGGTAATTCGTATCTTACCCTCACATTCTTGTGTCCCTGTTCTACAGCATCTGGACAAGTTTCTCCTCATTAAAGAAAACAGGGGCTTTGGGGTTTTTTTGCTAAGTAACAGGTTAAAGCTGATGCAGCAACATGATTCAAATGCCCAAGGCGTAACAGCAGAGCCCTGCTAACCACAGAGCCAAGCTGTATTCAGAAAGTAGTGTCCTTTAAGCAAGCAGTTCAGTTCTTACCTTCTACTATACTGGATTTGGCAAGGTAGCCTGAAGAGGATTTTAAAGCTCCACTGAACACAAAGAAGCTGGCACCGGTCACTGCAACAACAACAACAGGAGTGACTTAGTGATGCTTTTATCTAAACAATGAGCATCAGGTAATGGAGCCCTAGCATCCAGAGGTGATTAATCAAACACTACTTAGAATTATGGTGACTTTAATGCACCGCACAGGGTGATGTATGGAAGGCCAAATCGCCGAGTTATTTTCCAAACTGGAAAAGAGTTTTTGTCAACCTTAATGAATGCTCAATATTTCATCACTCTCCCCATACACACCTTTAGGATTCAGGACTATTAATTTAGGGTAACCAAGTACATAATTACCTTCCAAATGTTTCCACACAGCTGGCAAGGCCACAGCTCAAAGCCACCTGATTTAAAAGTAAAATGCTCTTAAATGACCACAGAGCATCATGAAATTCCTGATGGAAATCCCTCTTCTTGTCCCTCATGTAAAAGTCAGATAAGCCCATCAGTCCCAGTATACTCACTGGAGTGAACAGGGATACTTGCAAAACATAAAAGCTGGCCTCTGTCTTGCTTGCTCTCATATAGAGATAGTTCAAACGTCTTTGCCAGAAGTTTTCCCCAAACCCACAGTATTTAAATTCCCAGCACAGTGCTGCTGCAGCCTTTCAGCCTCTAACAAAAATAAAGCCTGGAAATTAGATGGTTTAATTGAAGGGAACAACTGTCTCTTGAAGCTGCATTATTAAAATGCTACTGTAGTTGGTTATTCCTATTTACCTTCCTCTCAGACTAAATCTAAGCTTCCTCCTTTCTCACAGTATAGGTTGAGCATAGGCAGCCACAGCCTCACCTGTAGTCTCCCAAGTGTGCTAATGACACCTCTCATTAATAATCTAGAGATGTTGCCTAAGCCAGTTAGAGCACTGTGACCTCTGGAGCAGCACAAGTCCTGGGCTGTATTGTGCAAGCAGCGTTACTATATTTGCAAGGGAGGAAGCTGTTGTGTGCTTTATTCTATATCTGCTTGATCTATGCAGTTGCTAGAGCACCTCTTAGACAAATTCAGAACAGCAATGTTGGCCTAGAGAGGAGGGATGTGGACTGTACACAGGATGCAAACTGCACAGTGTGCCCCCGACATCTGAGATCATGGATTCTGTGAGAGGAATAAAACACCAAAGGGGTAAAGGGCAGATAGAGCAACATGTTACTATTCCTTGCACTGCACTTGTCTAACTCCCAAAGCTGCCCAGCAGTCAGAATTGTTTTCTCAGTGTCTAACAAGCTCAGATAACACAAAGGGCAAAGAGGGTCCAGCCTCCTCGTGAACCCCCATTCTCACCCTTCCTTGGCTGGTTATGGATGCTGATGGCCTGTGTCTGGTAATTCCCGTCGTCGTTCTGAACACACACCAGATGCGAGTCTGCTTTCTCGTTGAAGCACGCTCCCCCTGCTAGGACATGCTCATTGGATTTGTTCATGGCTTTCATCATCTGCAAACAACACGGTTTATCATTTCTACCTGCTTGTCAAGCGCTACCATAAATAGGGGATTCTTGGAACAGTTTAATTGGACAGAGCACTGAGAGCAAGCTTGTCACCAGTGCTCATATTCTCATGTCAGATTTTAGCACTCAGAACCATAAGCTGCTTTTGAAAAGAGGGTTCAGGTCTTGTCCTGTTTAGATGCTTTAAAGTACCTTTTATGTAATTAAGATAAATGGTACAAGGGCTAGCTGAACTACACAGGCTGCAAAAGCTATTATCACTAGCTGCTTTAGAACAATAAATTCACAGGAAAACACATTAGAAAAACAGAGAGACAACACCTGGCTTTTTTACACAACTACAGTTGCTTATAACATAAATTATGTTGCCCCCCTACTTCAGTGCCAGACTGACACTCCGAGTTGTAGCATTTAATCCTGGTTGTGCCTAGACGAGCTACCAAAGCTTTAGCATCCCTGTGCTTCACCTGTGTAAACTGCAGAAATTGAGATCAAAGTTGCCAATCCGAAGACTTTTTTAAGAGCTCTGAACCACAAACATCCAGAATAATGTTAATTCTCTGCAAGGGAGGCCTCAAAAACATTTGTGATGCATCTGCACTTCAGTCTTGCTGATTATCATCTAACACACTCAGCTAACGTGCCTTGACAAATGTTCTTGTACGTTACAGTTTCTTTCCTTTTCTCCTCTCTTCCTCTTCATGGAAGCTCAGACTATGAGTTTTTTATCCAAACTAAAACTGAGGGAGTCACCTATCTACACAATTTGCTTCAAACCCAAAAAATCATGTTTGTTTAAACTCTTCTGAGAAGGAAAATGCTGAGTTCTTTGACATCTCTTAACAGCACTCCCATCCTCTGCAGCTGATAAGCATGCACACTACACACAATGCATTTATCTCTCTCAGTCTAACATAAAGCCTTAATTATAGTGTCAGGAACATTAGCTGATGCTCACTATTGACAAATGTGCACAGGTGTAATGTTTGGGGAGGAAACTTAATTAAGATTTCACATCAGACAACAGTGTATTTCATTATCTAGCTCATCATGTTGTGCTCCAGAAACAAGATCAGAGCTCAGCAGCAGCTTTATGGGGCCTTGTAGTTGTCTTTAGTGTAAGAGAAAACAAGTGGACATAGCAGGGAAGTGGAACTAGAAGAGTTTTAAGGTCCCTTGCAACCAACCATTCTATGGCGCTATGGCAACTGTGCTTTGGGACAAGGCAACTGATTAAAAAGTGACAGTCACCTTTGCTGAGGGACTAAACAGGCAGCTAACTATTACTGTAAGCTGCAGAAAATTTACATGATTTGAAGACAAAAATATGTCTTTCACAGAAAAACTATATATTAAAGTTTGTTAATTGCAGACTAAATCGCATGCACTGATTAGATGTGGAGAATTCAAAGCGAGTTTTTCACTTTCTAGATAGCTTGAGTGACACGCTTCTAATTAAATACTGCTTTACATGGGTCTTGTAGTTTAGTTCATCTTAATTCAAACTACATTCAGATGGAAAAATTCTAGTAATTCAATTTTCCAACCTGATTGCAAGTACCTGCAGTACTGCATTCAGCTCTGCAGCCCCCAACACAAGAGGGACATGGACCTTTTGAAGCAAGTCCAGAGGAGGCCATGATGATGCTCCAAGAAGCATCTCTGCTATGGAGACAGACTGAGAGAGCTGGGCTTGGGCAGCCTGGAGAAGATAAGGATCTGGAGAGACCTGAGAGCAGCTTCCAGTGCCTAAAGAGGCTACAAGAAACCTGGAGAGGGGCTTTGGACAAGGGCCTGTAGGGACAGGCCAAGGGGAATGGCTTTAACCTGCCAGAGGGGAGACAGAGATGAGCTCTTAGGCAGAAGCTCTTCCCTGTGAGGGTGCTGAGGCGCTGGCACAGGGTGCCCAGAGAAGCTGTGGCTGCCCCATCCCTGGCAGTGTTCAAGGCCAGGTTGGACACAGGGGCTTGGAGCACCCTGCTCTAGTGGAAGGTGTCCCTGCCCCTGGCAGGGGTTGGAACTGGATGAGCTTTAAGGTCCCTTCCAACCCAGACCATTCTGTGATTCTATGGATACATAACTAACACTTACTTCATTTAAAAAGCGGAATCCTTGCTTCACTCTGGAATGAGAATCCAAGCATGGTGCAGAGATTTTGCTCAGCTGCCTAACTCAGCAGCACTGTCACAGCCCAGCTTAGTGTAGTGTCTAACACAGGACCAAACCTGACGCACTCACCAGCATAATGCACAGCTAACATTCACTGAGCTGCACCCTGTGTGCCAATCCCTATGGAATTCATGCTGTCATGGTTTAAACTAAATCAGCACAGTTCCCACTTTGTTTCCCCTCCCCTCCCCCCCCCCCACCTTCCCACTCCCAGAGGGATGGGAAGGAGAGCCAGAGGAATACAACTCCCACGGATTGAGGTAAAATCAGTCCAGCAATTAAGGTATAACACAAATCACTACTGCTACCAATAACAAATCAATGTTAGAGGAGACAAACAGGGAGAGAGAATACGATACCACCCGCTGCCACAGGCCAGAAGAGAGCACTCACCCCTCCCCTCCCAGCCAGCTTACAGTTCCCTCTCCGAGCCCAGCGTGGAGTGTTAACCCCTTCCCTCCAGGCCAGCTTCCAGTCCCCTCCCCAAGCAGGATGTGCTGTGGTATGGAATACCTCCCTGACTAGCCCAGACCAGGCGCCCTATCTCTCCCTCCTCCCTGGCAGACCATGAGCTACTGCTGAACCCATGACACATGCAAACTTCACTGACTTCTTCCATTACCTCACAGCTGCATCAAGAATTAATATACCTTTTAACAGACCCTTTATGTTCCTGCTTCAGCAGTTTCATCTTTTACAAACCTCACATAAGAACACTTCTTTCTTTATTTCAATTTATTTCTTTGTCCTCACTGTTATTTTACTCAAATGCTTCTTGCAGAGAAACTCTCTCTTGAGATAAAACTGCATTCTGCTCTGGTATTACAAAACCTTACAAATACCAGTTTGCCCAGGTGATCTGCTCTCACCCTGACTGCTGACTGGTTTCAAAATACCAAGTTACCTTCTCCTCTTTAGACAGAATACAAAATCAATCACTTTCTCCAGTGTTCTTTCTCACTGTTGTTCAAATAAAAAGGACATGGAACTGTTAGAATAAGTCCAGAGGAGGCCACGAGGATGATCAGGGGACTGGAGCACCTCCCGTATGAAGACAGGCTGAGAAAGTTGGGGCTGTTCAGCCTGGAGAAGGCTGCGTGGAGACTTCATAGCAGCCTTCCAGTATCTGAAGGGGGCCTGCAGGGATGCTGGAGAGGGACTATTCATTAGGGACTGTAGTGATAGGACAAGGGGTAACAGGTTGAAACTTAAACAGCAGAGGTTTAGACTGGATATTCTTTACTGTTAGGGTGGTGAGGTACTGGAATGGGTTGCCCAGGGAGGTTGTGAATGCTCCATCCCTGGCAGTGTTCAAGGCCAGGTTGGATGAAGCCTTGGGTGATATGGTCTAGTGTAGGGTGTCCCTGCCCATGGCAGGGGGGTTGGAACTAGATGATCTTGAGGTCCTTTCCAACCCTAACTATTCTAATGATTCTATAAATCCCTCCTCACTTAGTTCTCAACAGCACCACACATCCTGAAGACTCCAACTGGTTTTGGCACACCAGAAATCAAGGATAAAATTTAGATGTCGAGAAAAGTTTTACATAAAATAAACCAAGCAATTATAAATGCTTCGAGTATGCACACACAACACAGGTGAGGAAAGCTAATGCACTTTTCCCTCCTACTTTACCTCAATTTCATCAGCTTATTTGCTCAAATCAAACCAGTATTACACTTCATATGTCAGCAGGTAAAAACCTGAAGAAAAAGGAGTCTAAGAGTTTAATACTAAACTGAATGGCATTTGATGGAGAAGCCAACCTCCCTCACTTTCCAAAGATGTGTGCATCCTGCATTTCTCATTTGAGGCAGTTTTCCCTAGTGGTAGTGAATAAAATAAAATGCCTTTAAATCCCAAGTCCTCCAACCACAAAGAAGCTGCACACAAATGCATTTCCTATAAGCATTACCTCATTATATCTGTTGCTGGGAATTTTGATGCTGGTTTTCCTGACTTCCATATCAACCACTAAACCTTGGACAACAGGCAGCGTGTATTGGTAATTTCTGAAGTCCTGGTAATTAAAACATGTTTTTAAAAGTTAGGCATGATCATCATCATTAACGCTGTAGTTTCATAACCACCCTGGTGACTACCGGTTAGCCCATTAAAACAACTATAATCAGGGACTGACAGGCAGGGAGGAATGCAGACATCACAGCTTGTAACCTATATAATGGAAGAACACAAATGAAAAAGCATCATCATGACTGTTAGGTCTTTCCAGTGATTTTCTTACATCAAAATTAATATTCTCCAGCCTTGAATGTCATCACTATAGGTAAGAAAATTTGCTCTCTGCATGCTGTTACATTACTGGATATTAGCCTTCCCAGCAGTGAGATTAAGTCACACATCAAAGAGAATTTTCAATATTGGAAACATTAGCAAATTAGGAAGAGCTAATAATTCTGCTTCATTTGAAGTGCTGTATAATCAGAGAGCCGTGACTGCACACTTCGATGACCTAGCACTTCTGAGGAGAGACTTCAAGCAACTAATGCACTTGTTTCCAGATCCAAACACCTCAGGTGGTCCAGTTTTGGATGTTGATTTGGGTACCTTGTTACAATTCACCGTGTTGTTGAAAGCTAACATCCAACACCAGGCAAATTCACCCAAATGCCCACTATTGTGGGCATTGTCACCTTCTAAACCTGCCTACTACTGCACACAAGAGGAGTACAGCTCTCGCCACACTGATCCATTCACACTGATGGAACACACAAATTGCGTCTCAGCACTTACTGCAAGAAGGTTCATGATGGTGTGTCCAGTCTCCCCAAACAAAGGCTTGCGAAATCTGACACTAAAAAGTGGGCATGGATAAACTAGGATAAAAGAAAACAGAAACAGGTCAGACTGAAATTAAAACACTGGAATTCTGCAAAACCAGACTTGCATACCATCTCTCTAGTTCAAAATGGTAAGCAGCAGCAAAAGAAGAGCCTGGAAGAAGGCCAATTTAAAAAGCAAAAGGGAAGAAGGGTTTAACTTTCTAATGCTCCCTACATGTGCGTCATGGCTCCTTACCCACCACACTAGAAACAATAAGAATTATGTGGGATGCTTACAAGTGCCACACTGCAAGACTGAACCTAGTGACCTGGACACTGACTGCAGAGATGACCTTTCTAAATGCTTTTCTCAGCCCACTTCTTCAAAATAGCTTCTTCCTTTCTTATGAGCATCCTGCCGCTCTTCACTATAGCACCATAAGCTTTTAGCTTCTGTGGCTGATGTGTGTGACATTCAAGTGATAATACAGGTTCTTTCATTTTCTGTGTTCATGTTTTTGTAAGAATATGGCAAGTTCTCCATAGGATTATGTCAAAAGCAATTAAAAGGACATTTATGGTACGTCAGCAATGCAAACCATCCACATTCCTTGGCTGACTTAGCCATCCTTGTAAACCATCTGTGATGCAATTTGTAGTGTATAGATCTGCATGACATTATGTTGCAGCAGAAGCCATAACAATGCTTGAACCATGACTCACACAGTAATACGTAATGCCAAGGTTTTCTAAACAGATGTTTGAAGGAAGGTTCCTAAACTACCCTCAGGCAAACACAGCCTCATTTCCCAAAATGCCATGCATCTTCACAGTTCCCAATGCAGCCAGAAGGGGCTCAGCAGGTTTGAATAACATCATCAGGATTTCCTGAGGGAAATAAGCTCCAGCTTCTGCTCACTGAGGCGATATCTGGACAGCATCACAGCTCCCATATACACACCATACAGCTGAACAACTCATGCCCAGTGTCCTGAGGCACCAAGAAGTGCTGAACATCCCATGCCT
The DNA here is from genome assembly GCF_012275295.1 of Melopsittacus undulatus. Classification (NCBI taxonomy): domain Eukaryota; kingdom Metazoa; phylum Chordata; class Aves; order Psittaciformes; family Psittaculidae; genus Melopsittacus; species Melopsittacus undulatus. The sequence continues at coordinate 15,261,119 of NC_047532.1, forward strand.
GCCACCCTGGCTGCTTACAGCAGCTCAGCTACATCCCAGATGCATAAAATACCCCAAGATTGAGCTGTGTGATTGCTCTGCTGATGCTCATCAGACATTTGCTGGATGTGCAGCAACCCACAGTGACTCCTGCACCTGATCTGCTGCACAGCCAGCAAATGGCTGAAATGTGCCATTCCAACAGAAAACAGGATGTATCCAAGGATACTTGGGATACAAATGCAGCCCCTTCCCAGAGGGGATTGAGCAAATGACCTGCAGTCACAACTGTCACAGGACAGGTGAATATCCCTAAATCCAAATCACAGCTATAGAATTAATTTGGTTGCTGCCCAACATAGTCCAAGCAGGTACTTCTCTGTCATCTGTTTCTGTACTAAAAAACAGATGTCACATCCAAAATGTGAGCATCTTTGTTTGCTTTTCTAAATGGTGATGGGAATAAATACATTGCTTAAAAAACCCATGGATACACACAAAAACATACACACCTTTAACACTGTTTCTTCTGACAAGTTTAGCCTACAGCCCTCATCCTCAGAAGGCAAATTTTGAAGATTTCCCTTTTCCTGTCCAATGACATAGGTATTTTATAAATAAATCCCAGTGTTCCCTAAACATCTCAAGTTAAATCTGAAAACCCCTAGAAAGCATATTCTAAAAATTATTTTGTTAATAAGTCATGAAAAGGTTTTGGACAGAAATGCACAGACCATTCTCATAGTAATTCAGATTTAGAAGATGCTCCAATTAAAACTACAGATGAGCCCACCAGGGTGGGCAGATACCCAGTGCTTGCTCCAGCAATGGCAAATGTCTTTTGAAAAAGATCTGATCCTAACTTTATGCTATTTTCATGCTAACTGCTAGGACTTTGTTCAGCTGAAATCCTTTCTCCTTTGCAGCAAACTGCCAGGTCGGTTGCTCCTGCACACATAATTGTTACCCTTTGGAAAATGAGTGTGGTTCTAAACACCTAAAAGCAAACGCTTCCATTTCAGCACTGAAAGAACATCTCTCCCTTGTCCTAACTGCACCAGCTAAATCAGATTGTTCTGCACATAACTGTCTTTCAGGTCACTCACTGAACTACAAACAGCTGCTCAGACCTAGATTTGTCTCTGCAGAAATCTCCCTGATCAACCAGTACAGTTGTAAATAGACTGTAAGTCCTATCACCACCTCAGTACTGCTGTGCTATTAGCTGGATGCAATGTGGGCATCAAACACAATTTATACTTGCCTGTTTAAGCTTGCATGTCTTTGACAGGTAACAATCTAGGGCTGGGTGTGCACTCTACACCAGAATACATTCTCCTGCAGAAATAAATTGCAGCTGAAGGAATGCATGTTACTTACGTCTGTATTCAGCTCCAAGTCTCAACATCAGCCGAATGGGAAACACTTTAGCCCAGGGAGTCTCCCATTTCTGAATGAGGATGCCAAACAAGTACGGTGGGGTTGGGAGCACCAGGTCTTGCAAGGACTGATATGTAGCTGCCACGTACAAGAACCCTCCATGTTCTTTGCTTCCAAGGAAGCTCTGGCTGAAAAAGGAGTGTCCCAGGTTGCCAACAATGTTACCTATGAAGAAAAAAAATGCTCATTATTTCACTAGATTGAGAGTTATCGAGAATGTAGAATTTTCCAGAAGGGGAAAAAGTCCATATTAAACTCACTTTGTTTCTTCTGTGATAAACAGACATTAATGGTTCAGGAAACAATGTTTTGCTGCACAAAGGAGCTCAGGTTACATCCTATTGCAAAAGAGTGTAAACTGTTATGGAATAACTTCTTCAGGCTAAAGCCACCAAAGCCATGGCATTCCTGGTTGATCCACCATTGGTGACACATGCACTCAGTGACTATCACTGGCAGGAAGGTAGGTTTTGTGGGAATATATGCACATACCTTCATTTCTGCACCTGGCTGAGAGAGCTATGCCTGCAAGTGTTACCAGGACAGTACATACAACCACAGACTTACCACCTCTCCTGGGACAGCAGGGTGGGAGACCAGTGATCTGCCTGTTTCAAGTGGTAAAGGCAGTGTAACAGAAGGGATGATGCATCCCAGGGATAGCCAGGGAAAGGAAGGATGGCTCAGGCCAATACTGCTGCCAAGGAAGTGGTACCTGCAACCTCCCCCTAGCATTACAAAAGCATCAAAGAAACCCTGTTTTCAGTGTCTGCAGAGATTCAAGGGGTTTCCATTGCAGAAGCTGCTGTTGACTGAACTTTTAGATCCAGCTATGATTAAAGGATAGCTGTGAACCTGACCAAACAGTTTATGCCCGCTGATTGTCCCTCTGCTTAAGCAAACTGCTGGGGTGCCTGCTCAGACACACACTGAAAATCTGGGTCATTTTAAGAATTACACAAAAGGCTGTTTATTTCATTAGTATACTTAATGTAAAACACAACTGAGAGAGACACAGGGGAGAAACATCAGTGAATTTCACTCCCATTTTTACTCTTTGATGCTCTCAATTTCCAAAAATTGTTTACTCTAAAAGGGCTGAATGACTCTGAATGTTGATTAGATTATTATAGCATCTAATACAGCATTTAACTCTGAAGCAAAGAACCATGGTGTGATTCCTTTTATCAAATGACAACAGCATGCAAATAATGTACAGAACAGCTGATCACAATTCTCCATAGGAAGATGTGAATATTAACAGTGCTGATTTGCTCCCAAAGAAGAACACAAGCAATTTCAGAGCTCATGGTGTGATTGATCACACCATGTATGAGGAACCACATGGGTCTGAGATACTCATGCAGGACTCCTGGGCTTCTGCAGCAATCCCAGGCTTTCCCACCTGCAGACAGAGACTGGTAAGTAGAACTTTCTGCTCCTTCTCCACCTCCATCACCACATAATTCACCACCTCATGAAGTTTAACCATGCCAAGTGCAAGGTCCTACACCTGGGTGGGAGCAATCCCAGGCACAGCTACAGGTTGGGCAAAAAGGAAATTCAAAACAGCCCTGTGGAGAAGGACTTGGGGGTGTTGGTCAATGAGAAAATGAACATGAGCTGGCTTCAGTGTGTGCTTGCAGCCCAGAAAGCCAAACGTATCCTGGGCTGCATCAAAAGGAGCATGACCAGCAGGTCAAAGGAGGTGATCCTGTTCTCGTGAGACCTCACTTGGAGTATTGTGTGCAGTTCTGGTGTCCTCTACATAAAAAGGACATGGAACTGTTAGAACAAGTGCAGAGGAGGGCCGTGAGGATGATCAGGGGACTGGAGCACCTCCTGTATGAAGACAGGCTGAGAAAGTTGGGGCTGTTCAGCCTGGAGAAGAGAAGGCTGCATGGAGACCTCATAGCAGCCTTCCAGTATCTGAAGGAGGCCTATAAGGATGCTGGTGAGGGACTATTCATTAGGGACTGTAGTGATAGGACAAGGAGTAATGGGTTAAAACTTGAACGGGGAAAGTTTAGATTTGATATAAGGAAGAAACTCTTTACTGTTAGGGTGGTGAGGCACTGGAATGGGTTGTCCAAGGAAGCTGTGAATGCTCCATCCCTGGCGGTGTTCAAGGCCAGGCTGGACAGAGCCTTGGGTGACATGGTTTAGTGTGAGGTGTCCCTGCCCATGGCAGGGGGGTTGGAACTGGATGATCTTAAGGTCCTTTCCAACCCAAACTATTCTATGACTCTATAATGGAGTGTTTGTATTTGAACTCAAGGCAGGCTCCAACATGCACATCAACCGGACAGTAACTGAAGGGTTTCTCCCTTTTACACAAGACATGCACAGGCACACACATGCTAGGTTTTAAGTACATAAAAACATGAGTCGCAAAAGTGCAACTCTGACATCCTCAGCAATACAAGTACACTATTAAATTTAAGCCTTCTCTAATTTTATGCTGCAAAACAGCCTAAAGATCATGCACAAGCATTTAAATATGCAAGAAAAATAAACACAGGAGGTACTGTTTTGGCCAGCAAAGGAAAGGAGAACTGATGAGTCCTTTCAGATCTTCCCTTACATCAAACCCCTGTGAAAGCCTCAAATGACAGCACCTCTCCACAAAGCCAGCACCAGCATGACAGTAATACAGCTGCTCCTGCCCTGCTCTGGAGATGTGGCCATGCTACTTTGCACTCCTCCAAACAGACGACCTGGGCACAGCCACCACTGAGCATTACCTCCTTCACACGACCTTGGCACCTCCACATTTAAATACAGCTACCAGCAGGTCTTTAAGCAAAAGGCTCCTTTTATACTCCAGCTCCAACAAAGAAGCTCAGGGCTTTCCCTGCTATCCAAATGTGTGAGCACCTTAGTGGATTTTTTTGGTCTGTGCCCACAAGGTGTTGCATAAACTGAGTTCTTAAGTTCTCTATTACAAGGTTGCTTCAGCAGCCCAGGCACGCCATGGCAGGGTGCAGCTCATGTGTGCATTGCCACTGTCCTGTGAAGCTGGTCTGTCATTTTACAGATACACACATAGAGCTGCCACCATTGATTCAGATCATACTCCAGAACCCTTACAGTGGCTACAACTCCTGCAATGCTCAGATGAGCATACTTGATGCAAAGTAGCTACTGGTCAAACCGAAGGACTAACATGATTAGTAGAGCCACATCAAATGCTGTCAGTTGCTGAAAAGCATTGATCCTGCCCATGTGCAAATGCCTTTCCCTGTCAGCCTGTGCTGTGACACTATTGCTTGCTCAGTGAATGCATCGCTAATGCACCAACTCAGGCATTGTGCTGGTGAGTGCAAACCAATGTATCAATTAGTGCTCATGGAAAAGATTTTCACGTATCTAAAATAGCTGCTGGCACTTCTCTATCTCAGCACCACTCGTTTGCTTTTGCAGTTCCCACCTACCGTCACTAATCTCCTCTTCTTCATTTATAACTTCCTTTTCCTCTTCCCATCTGTTCTTACCCAAATAGAAGTTACAGGGCCTGATAGTAAAATTACTTGGTGAGGTTCTCGCTTCCAATAACACGACCATAATAATCCTTCCTAACCTTAAAACGTTTAAAGTGTATGAACTGCTACGCTGAACTGAATCGTGCACCTTTTTCTGAGGCACCTTCTGTGTGAAAGAGGCTAGGCAAAGTGAAGCTGTACAATGTCATACAGCTCCGAGATGTGTGATACTGCCCACTGGGATGACAAAGCAATCAGACATTTCCATTTGTGACTGATGCCAAGTGCTGCAGCACAAGGGGATGACTACTTATGTTTTCCGTTCAGGAGATGGAGCTTCAAGGCTCCAGGCTTGGGAGGCCTTAACAGGAATTGTTTCAGCCAACGGAAACATGAAAAACCCCCTCAGAGTGGAATCTGCAATTCAGCTTTTCAGCACTGCGCTACCATAAGCCACAGCATTCACTGTAAAGTTACTCCTTTTGACACATGCAACTGTCGCAGTGCAAACTTCAATAGGTTACCACTAGTAAAAGGAGAAACCTTTGGGATTAGGTAGTTGTGCTGCAATTCATTGTTTATAAGAGCATGCAAGAGTGTGCAGCATAGAGAGCATGGGAAAAATCAAGCGTTTTCATACACTCCTCTCTAGTGTCTTTTTTCAACCAGCAAATCCAAGTCAAAAAAGCCTCTGGGCTTTCAGCTTGTCCCACAAACATTTCTGCACTGACCAGGGCCTGTCAGCTCTTCGTGACATGTCTCTGAAGGTGGTTCCAGGTCAAGATCCCACTGATAAGTTGCTATTACCAGCCTGACGTGGTCAAACCCAACCCACTGCACTGTTACACATTTTAAGCCGAGAACTGTGTTTCAGAAGCTCAGAGGAAGCGTGGCTCTCAGAAAAGCTTTCAAACAAAGCTATCCTTCTCAAAAGCAGGTAATTTACAAAATATCACAACTTCCTTTCTAAACAAGTAATCTCAGAGTGAACAGAAAGGTGCTTTTCCTTATATTAAGTTCTAGCAGCTGACATTATTTAGAAGTGCCTGAAGTGTGGATGATGCATCTAAAGCAGCTCTGCAGGAGGTCAGTACTTACTCTCTTCTCAATTATGCTGGGTTACCCTTGACTTTAAATCCTAAGCAGCTCTATAAAGTCCTTTAAAAAATCCCACAGTTTTATCCACTGATGTGACTTTCTCTTCAGTCATGATCCATGCTGTTTTGAATTCTTCACCTATCTTCCCCTGATGAACAATTTACTTTGCATATCAGTCTGGCAATCCCCTCTGGACTCAAATAAAATAGTTTATACCAGGAAAGATAAAGAAAATTGATTTCTGCATTTGTTTATTGTCCTCAATATATAGTGAAGCCAGTTAGATGCATTTATCAAAACCAGTAAGCTTAAATTCCTTATACGTGCTTCATGTCTTTTGGTTAATCCCAGATCAAAAAGCATCCAGTCTCAGGGAAGGCATCAAATGTGGCTTGGGCATCTGTATGGCCTCATTCCATTGTCATCAGTAACAACCAAGAACTGCCAAGTACCAAACCCCATGCCAGCATCCTGAAAACCCAAGTGTCTCAGTTCTGTAGCAAGAGATGCAAAGCAACTGTCACCTGGGAACAATCCTGCCAGACGAATTTTCTTCAAGAGCAAATGACCACAAAAAAGCAATACAAACCCTGTCACTACCATACTAAGAGTGACAGAGAGATACGGAAAAGACAAGACCATGAATGCAACTTGATGACACAACACATCTGTAGCAGATGCCAACATTGAGAAAACCCATGAAACTCAACATTTAACATTCTGACCATGCTCAGCATTTTTACTGAAACACGTCAACAAGTTATTTGTATTGGCAAGGGACATAATGCTTCACTTACTATCACTGTGAGTAGCAGTTACCAGCATCCAAAACTTCCTCAGACTAGTCTGCAACAGTCTTCCAATCAGTCACTATCACGCCTGATACAATGTTTGATTTTCCACATTACACTTACAAGGGTATATTGGTCACTCAGTTAATCTGTTCTCTGTGCAGAACATCTACATGGGCTCCTTTATACTTCTACTCTGTATTAGCTACCACCTTATTTAATTAAAATCAGGCTGGGTAAAATACACACAAGACTGTGACTGGGATAGATCCATCCTGACCCTGAATATCCCCAAACCCAGGGCAATTACAAAGCTATTTCAAGCAGTTGCCAGATTTGCATTTTCACTACAAAAGTAACAGTAGCATTTATTGTATTCCATCAAAGAGCTAATGCACTAGGGCGTATCTGGCAGCTCTATATTGACACATGCAACTGCTTCAAAGTACCCATTCAGACAGACAGAAGTTCTCATTTTTCCATTCACCAGACCTCCTGCCAGGCTTATAGCCAACAGACAAGGATAATCATGGGATTACTACCACAACAGTACAACTACTACAACCACAACAGAAATCATTAGCTTTCCATTTCCAAACAAGAAAAGCAGCACAGCGGGGAGTCTGATGACAGAGGGGCCAGCGGAAAAATAAAATGATGGAAACTGAACAGCAATTAATACTTGCCTTAATTAACAGCTTTACAATCTATAACTCACATGCATACAGCCCATAGTGAAAAATGCCATTTTTCCTTAAAAACCTCTATGTTGTTTTACTATTATAAAGTCCTAATACCAGACCATAGCTTGAGGTTGAGGACTTCTAGTAACAAAACTAAGGAAGCTTGGTGCTGCAGCAGCCTGACATCTTACCCATGCTGAAACAGGAGGTGAATCTGAAGGACAAACTGCGAAGCATTGGGTGTGCAGACTAAATGCCCCTGCCTGCAGGTCTGGAGGCTGAGCTCTGCTGCTGTCACTACCTGCACATGCAAGAACCATGCTCTGAAAGCAATACCTAGCACAGAGGAAAGGACTAAGCCTCAAGAAACAAGTTATCCCCCAAGGAAAGCAGAAACATCTGCACACACAAGTCTGTGCTTCTAGGCCTGAATGCAGAATTCAAACTTGACCAAGAAAAGCTGATAGATATGACTCATGAAAAAATAATGTGCCATAGATATGGGCTTTAATTAAATAAACAAAAAAGGAATGTTGTATTTTTCAGCAGAAAACAAAACCAACAAGAAACCCCAAATCACTCTGCAACCAAATCAACATTGCTAAATGTAATTCTTGTTTCCATTCCAATAAAAGCATATTGTATGTGTCTTTTTGTTTTATGACTTTTTAAGAACACATTTACTAAGGGAGATAAATAAAAACATCCATCAAAGTAATTTCAGTTTCCTGACAGCAAAATAAATTTAAACTAATATGTTATATAATGAACAATGAAACTGTGAAGCAGTGTTTCAGATAGTCTCTGACTTCTAATGGGAATTCTCATTTATTCTAAATGTCCATCATCTAATTGCCAGGAGAGGTGCAGTATCCCAGCTTCAGAAGCATGGTTCCATCTCCAACAGCATGCAAACTGCTAACCACTTCCAAGGAATTACAACCACCAAACTGAAACCCCTCCAGCATCACATCCTTGTGTCCCTAGCTGAATGATGCTTGAAACAGCCACAGTTGAAAGTACCCTAATATATACTTCTCCGTCTCAAAGAAACATGACTTGGAAATGAAAAAGGAAGGGTACTAGGAATGTGCATTACAAAGTGCTATGTGAATTTATCAAGGTGCTATGTTCTACACAAACTTCAGTGCAGTTTGGTATTACATGGGATTACATAGCAACTCAAGGTGTCTATCTGCTTCTACTACATATCTGATACATAACACAGAGCAAATCTGACCAAAAGAACATTATACATTAAGTGGAATTCTTATACAGTGAAATTTGGTTTCTCATTAAGAACTGTACAATAGAAAGCAGCTTTCTGCACCAGTGCAATTGTAGGTTATCAAATTACTACCAGTACAGCACCAAAAAAAGGATTCCAAATACATTATGTAGGAGTCATAAATTATGTATTTCTGTAGTGTGATTATACAGAACTTCATTGCAATATACACACCAAGCTGGATTTGTATCTGCAATATACATACACACACTCATGCACTCAAATTTTCATATATATCTCCCTCAGTATAACAACATAATTAGAATATAAAGCATTGCAAGTAAAGTGGGGTTTAGAAAGGTTTTGTTTCCAGTTTACACAAGATCCCATTACGATATGTGATAATAGTACCTCCTGAACCTAACAACTTCTCTGGACAAGCTAACCTTTGCTGTACCAAGACACATTAGGAAACAAAGATCTTTTTCATTATTTTATTAAAATATTGGGAAGGTATTGCAAATGATATGCAGAACCCTTTGTAATGTATTTTCAGTATATAACCTTAATGTGATCCCATTTCACCTCTGGAAAGCTATCTTTATTTTATAATCAGTGGAACCAAATACTTGCATTTGTCCTCAATGCAATGGTTTTTGAATTCTAAGGTTCAACAATAGTGAAAAGTAGAAGCCCATTTACATACCAAATGTAAAAAGTATAAAGGTTTACATAATGCAATCTTGCAGTTAAGATAGTAAATTCAAAATTCAGGGATAATTTCTTCAGTGCCTTACGGTTCATACTAGGCGCACATATACATATGTATTTGTATTAGTTTGTAATATAAATACTATCTCCATAATGTGGCAATAGACACACACACTGTAGGAAGGAAATTTCTGAACCACCTGATTTCAGGATATTTAATATATTAGCCTTCCAGTATCTGAAGGGGGCCTATAAGGATGCTGGGGAGCGACACTTCATTAGGGACTGTAGTGATAGGACAAGGGGTAACAGGTTGAAACTTAAACAACGGAAGTTTAGATTGGATAGAAGGAAGAAGTTCTTTACAGTAAGGGTGGTGAGGCACTGGAATGGGTTGCCCAAGGAAGCTGTGAATGCTCTATCCCTGGCGGTGTTCAAGTCCAGGTTGGACAGAGCCTTGGGTGACATGGTTTAGTGTGAGGTGTCCCTGCCCATGGCAGGGGGGTTGGAACCAGATGATCTTAAGGTCCTTTCCAACCCTAACTATTCTATGATTCTATTCACAAGGATTCTCAACATTTTCTTTTTGTATCTTTAAAAAAGCTACCCTGACTTCAAGCTGAAAGAAAAATAATTATTAGAAGTAATATCATTAGTGTACCCATGAGCCCTGCTGAGTACCCTACTATGCCTAATGCTAAATGAAGCACAGTACTAATTTCAGATATGATAGCTGTATTCAGATTCCTACCCTAACACCTTAGCAGAAGCTGCCAGAGCAGACATTCAGCAAGGGCTGCCGAACACAAAATTGCCACAGGCAGAGTCCCCCTGCTCCATTGCCATAATAGTCTATGCATGGCCCTTACAGCCAAAACTTCTTTGTTCTGCTGGCACCCAGAGGAAGGCTGGAAGGTCTTTGGAGCAGCTCTCCAGGTTATCAGCACTTCATTTGGTGAGATGAATGTAACACCGGTTAATAATAACAACTCCTCTCTTTCCTACTAATTTTAATACTTACTTTTTTATTCTTTTATACAAAAATAGCCATTAGCAGAATGACAAAAATGTGATTATCTGACCCAGTACAATCATTTATTCAAAACATTTTTAACAGAGAGCATTCCTACCTGCTAAGGCATCCCGATAAAGTTGCACAAAATGGTTAAAGATATCCTTAGGCAAACATTTCTCATCAGGCAAACACTGCAAGAGAATGACTATCTCTGACTGTCCCACTGCATGCATGCCTTTTGTAGTGAAACACCAGCACTTCCTGTTCACATCTGCAGAGAGGAAAACGTGGATCAGAACAGAAGATGAAAATTTCATAAAATATGTCCTCAAATTAACTATATGAAAATAGCTCTTTCAAAAATCACTTTTACAGCTCGTTTCATTGTGATATCTGTCACACAGACACATTAGGTTCTAAATCTGTTGCCTTGCAAGAAAGCACAACTAAGACAAAAGCAGCACAATAATTCCCTGTTTACAGCTGAGGAGCCAAAGCATTACAGTTTCCAGTCAGATCTTGGGATTAACTTTTAGCGGTTTCTGTATCCAGATTAAAGACCAGCATTTAAACAGGAATGAAGGAACCTGCGAAAAGGCCAGGCTGCTGGCTGTGCATACCACAGTCTTGACAGCTAAACCTGTTTCAGACAGTTATGTCTCTCTCAAGATGGATAGCTGGATGTCAGGTATTTTCATGAGACATCACTATGTTGTTCTGCTTCATATGAATGTTAGTGATGACACATGCTCCAAGCATCACAATTAATTTGGTGAGAGCACTAAGTTATTGAAGTAAAATGTTCCATCTAATATGTATATATATGCACAGTAATGACATTTTTATATGTATGCATAAAAACCATACTGCTATCTAACCAGATGATGAAAGGTTCATAAACATCTTCATTTCTTTTATGAAATTTTCACATAAACAAAGCATTTTACTGCAAAACTGTCCTTCTCAGTTTCTCAAACAATGTTTTCTCATCCAGCAGAGACTGACTGAGGTACTAACATGGCAAGCCATCTGTATGCCTCCCTATTCATTCCTCCCTCACCCTGCACATGTACACGCACATGAACACACATAGTATAGAAAAGAATAGAGTAGTGGAATGGAAGCTATGTATTACTATGGGATCCCGTCTGCTTTTTCCAGAATGGGATGACAAGCAAATGAGCTAAGCAACAAAGGAGGAACTGGTGATACACCTCACCCTACCAACTGCATAGACAAAACCTCTCTCCAGACCTGAGACTGAAGGCTCTATCACTCTAGTTTATATTTTCTACACAAAATTTTCTGTATTTATGTCTAAATCACTGAAAAAGAGCCTTTTGTAAGGTACCTTAATATGGCTAAGTATAGTTTTCAATCCATGCACATTTTCAAACTATCCTACCAAATAAATACATTGCCGTTCCTACTAATAACATAGGTAACATTTCCCCTCTCATAGCCCAATCCTTACTTAATAATAAAAACTTACAATTTACTATTTTTACCATGGACAGCAAATTAGCATTTAAAACAAATACAAGAGGGTCAGGGCCACCATCCTCCAGCTGCTGCATGACAGAGATCTGAGAAGGTCTCTCTTCTACAGCATAGTCTGTGAAAGAAACAAGTAAACACACAATTTATACACTTTCTATGCATTAGCTACTAGGAAGATAATGAAGAGGGGAGAAATATATAAACTAATGTATTCTATAAATCATAGAAGGTCAAAATCCAGTGTAAAATGGATCCCAACATAAAACTTCAAAGATGTTTGTAATGTTCCTCTGTGATTAAGACCCAGATGACTTGCAAATTAACATTTTTCATCCATGTGATTATAATTTACCCTGCATTTAAGATATAACAAAAATAGTTATGCTGGTAAAAACAGATTTTTTAAATAAATGTATTACCTTTCCAGCTAGAATGATCTAGAAAGAAAGGTAATTTTGCTTTCTAATGGGAGAATTTTAAACTCTTCTTAAAATAGAATTAGAATATAAAAAATAACATGCTGCAAAGAAAATCTGGTATGTGACTGCATATAAAACAACATCAACTTAGCATACAAAATACAATTTATGTGAGGTTATCTACATAAAAGCTGAAAAGTCTATTCTAGTTTTACTCCTTTTTTGAGGAAGAGACTGAATAATCAGGCACCCATATGAACACGGTGAGTTATGAGCTAAGACAGGATGGAACAGATTTGTTTTGAAATTCAATGCTGCTCACATTTTGGTTTTGATGCTATCCTGCAATAAAAGGTTACTTTCAGATGCCATTAAAAAAGCACTGAGTCAGCAAAATATTTAATAGGAATAAACAAATGAAAAAAAGAAGTTAATCCCAGGAATGTATTAAAGGATGTCGTGAATCAGACTGTGGAAAGCAACTGTCAGATAAACAAATATATATTTTTTTTAATTTTATAAAAATAAGGTTTTATTTCTCTGAATTCTCCTCCATTTGGGTACTCTGGAAGGGGACATATCACAATTACTAAAAGCTTCACTGTGGGCCAAGATGTACAGTAGTGCTGTTGAATGCAGTGCTTGGGGATGCCTCAGACAGAGAGGATGATCCAAAAGAATTTCAGAGGAGGGGTGCATGAATATTCATAAGGCTAATTAAAATGTATCTCTGTGTGAAACATTCCCCACAGTCCGATTAGTGAAGAAATTAGCCCACATTTCTGGGCTGAAGTTAATTTTCTTTTTGCTTTATGTTTTACTTCTTACAGTAATTTCACAGCAAGACGGTTTTTTTCCAGGATTCCAGTAAGTACCAATGGTGTAAAGGACTGTCACAACATTTAGCTAAAAGTACTTAATGTAAATCTCTTCAACTACTCAGCATATTGCCAGCATCTTATTTTTAAAATCAGCACAGTAACTATTAGGTTAAGTGCAACTGGTAAGCATAAAAGCTAGCTGCCAGATTATACCCTCACCTCCTTTTACTCCAGTGGAGATGAGAATTGGAGGAAGACCATCTTCAGGAATTAGGTTCATTGCACTGCCAACAGGACTGCCAACCTGAGTTATATTTCCCGAGAATACAGAAGCATTATCAGTCTACAAGAAGCAAACAAAAAAGGCTGACATTACAAAACTAATAATGATAAATATGTAAGAGCTGGCTGGCTGGATGACTAGATGTAGGTGAAGGAGTCTGTGTTTGCTTGAGAACCAGAAGCACCAACTAATTTGGCTCATTAATTCTCCTGTATGTGAACTACTGCTAAAAGTCTGCTTAGGCAGAGACTGCACTTCCCTTCGCTAGCACTATACACACCCATTTCTTCACAAAATCTAAACGTACCTATGCCCATCTGAACTTTTGCAAAGTCTCAATTCCACTCATATGGGGTATGGTAGATTTAACATTAGACTGTACCTGCACTCTCCTGCACACATCATTTTATAAGAAGTGTCACAGTTTTTCTGCTTTGTGCTACGACAATCTTGTTTCAAACTCCTTACTGACCAGGACACGGCTTCTTTAAAACATGCATTACACAAATATCTTTCAGACACAGGCTACACAACCAAAGCAAGCTTGGTATTTCTGTGGTGAATAGCAGAACACTTCCTTACTTCTGCTGCTGAAGTGCTGTTGTTGACAGGCTTTGATGGATCATGTGACACTGCCAGGGTTCCTGTGGAAGTTGTCCCCGCTACTGTCAGTTTTGCTGCATCAGCAACTTCTCCATTGGGTAATATCCCATCAGCAAACCAAACACGCCTTTGTTCTCTAGGTTGAGCCACTAGAGAGAACATAGAAAACAGGATTTAAGATCTCACAGCAACACTGACTGGAAATTTGAGTACAGAAGAGCAAAATGGAAAAAATTAATAAACAGAGAAATATGAACTGGAAAGGGCTTAAGACATCATCTAGTGCCTTGCCTATGGCAGCATCATGTATAAACACATCTGCTGAGAATAATTTACTTGTCCTTAAAAAACCTTGTGTTCCTGCTGAGGGCAGGAATATCACAACTGGCTGTAGCTAGAGTATTTGGAATGAATGAAGTACAGATATTCTTTCCAAATTCTTGTTATAGGCAAATGGAAAGAAAACAAAGCACTCTTACCTTCTGCTCCAGGATGCTTTAAAACTCCCACAGGTACCATGACAGTGGGAGGCGGAGAGCTCAGGGCGCCCGAGGCCTGAGCCTGCTGCAAAGGAGGGATAGTAGAACAGTATTCAGCGGGATTGTTAGGGTTAGGACTCTGGCTTGAGGCACTCATCATGTTCTCCCAGGCTTGAGCTAAAGCAAACAAAGAACAAGAAACATGAACAAAAAGGAAGGTATCTAACAATCCAAAACACTGTGTTAAGCTCTCACCTACAGTAGGTATGGACCCTGCCACCTTCCAAACACCATTTTTCTTCTTTTATTTAAAAGCCCAGGATACTTCATTAGTTAATCAAGAAAACACAGCAGGAGGAGAAACAGCACTGGTCCTGTGCCATAGAAGTAGTAGTTCATATAGAAATATTTTCTGAAAACTATATGTATGAAGCTTAGCTCCTCATGCTTCATTCTGTTTCTTCTTCAAAGATTTACCTGAAAAAAACTAATTCTTATATATATGTGTATTTATCACACTGTATGGACAGATGGATATTCCTCTTACAAATGTTTTATAACCCACAGGACACTTCAGCAGATTTATGTTTTGTGTATGAGAAAAAGCATCTTACATTCTTTGTATCTGGGGCAGATCAGTACAGACCAACAACTTACATTCTTAACTATATATATAAAAACAACTTATGCTGTTCATTCTGAAGGCATGACTTGAGCCTTAATTCAATTGGCCAAACAGTAACACATAAAACTGCTTTGTCAAGAACATCCATCACAGGGAAATTTCCCCTATAGCTAGTGAAACAGACTGTATCTCCACAGCACTACTTCTTTTTCATCTATAAAGAAGGCTCGTAGCTATGGAAGGTACCAGAAAATTCATGTGTACTTGCACCTTCAACCATATTAGTATGCTACCATTGATGCATTTCACTAGTCAGACATAAATATCATGTCACCTATACACTCTGAGCAGCTATAAAGCCTGAATAAATAATGTACATGTTTTGGTTCCTTTGGCTATGAATTGGCAGAAAACCAAGGTGAAAATAACAAGAACAAAAACCAAAAACCCCAAACAGAACACAAAACCCCTCCTTCTTCCTCTCATTAACCTGTAAAACCAATGGAGTGAAATACCTGCCAATGGAAAAGATACTGGCATGGCCCTTTGAGAAGATTAATTAAATTGAAGTATTTCTGCAACAGCAATTCTGTTTTCATTTGGAGTATAGGGCCTGGAAGAAGGAACTGTTAAAGACGCACAAAGAAAAGTTACATCTCTAAGATCCCTTTGTTAGAAAGGTCAAAGCACTGTGTCGTGGTTTAAAACCCAACCACAGTCTCTCTCTCATCCCTCCTAGTCTTTCTTTCCCCCCCCTCTCTGCTCCCAGAGGGATGGGGAGGAGAATCCGAAGAATGTAACTCCCACGGGTTGAGATAAGAGCAGTCCAGTAACTAAAGTATAACACAAACCACTGCTGCTACCACCAATAACACTAACGATAAGGGAAATAACAAGGGAAGAGAATACGATACCACCAGCCAAAATGAAACCAACTGAGCAGAGAGTGCCCTTCCAACCAACTCCCAGTTACCTCTCCGGGCATGACGTGCTGTGGTATGGAATACCTCTCTGGCTAGTTTGGGTCAGGTGTCCTGACTCTGCTTCCTCCTGGCCTCCCCTCCTCCCTGGCAGAGCATGAGACTCACAAAGTCCTTGACCAGACTAAACATCTGAGCAGTAACTAAAAACATCGGTGCTATCAGCACCGTTCCCAGGCCAAAAGTCAAAACACAGCACTGCACCAGCTACCAAGAAGGGAAAAAAATGACTGCTACTGCTTATCCACCCCTTATCCCTACCATTCACGTCATGCTCAGATCCCACATTTTCAATATACCATAACACTTATATATATATATATATATATATATATACACATCTGCATACACACAGACAGAGAGAAAGAGATCATTTCTTAGTACATGGACCAATCCCTATAATGCTGCTGAGTCCATTCGGTCCATGATGTCAGGTACCATCCCTTGTAATAGTCTTTCGGAGCAGGTGAGGCTGTGTGCAGTGTTGGATCGTTGCCTGCTAATGCTGAACATTCCTTTACTGAAGAACTCGTCTGGTTCTATCAAAGTTCATTCTCTGCTGGGATGATGGTTGGAGGGAAGTCAGGGACAGTCACTGGTGACCTGAAGACATCTAGGTGATGTGCTATAAAAGTATTACACAGCAGGCAACAGCATACAATTAAGTTAATTGGCTGTTTTCCCCTACAATCAAATCCTCTTGAGGGATACATCGGACTTTCCCATCTTCCTGCATTAGCCACCATGTATATCCGGGTCTCTGAGCAAAAGCAATCCCACGAGTGGGTTTGCCTTTACCTGAAGCAGGAATAACCCAAACTGTCTTCCCCAGAAAATTCTTCTTGTGCATCACAGGAACTCTGTCCCCCTCTACAATATGTGAAAGTTCTGATTGGGCTGGACCAGCCCTGTTGGCAGATCCTCTAGTGTTGACCAACCAGATGGCCTTTGGTAAGTGTGTATGCCAATGCATGAAAGTTCCCTCACCCATTGCACTCAGTGTAGTTTTTAACAGCCCATTGTACCGTTCAATTTTCCCAGAGGCTGCTGCATGGTAGGGGATGTGATATACCCACTCAATGCTATGCTCTATGGCCCAAGTGTCTATAAGGTTGTTCCAGAAATGAGTCTCATTGTCTGACTCAATTCTCTCTGGGGTGCCACATCACCACAAAATCTGTTTCTCAAGGCCCAGGATAGTGTTCCACCATGGTAAGCACATGGCGCTTGCCTTGGCAGGTTGGTGGGAGTGTGTTATAGTCAATCTGCCAGGCCTCCCCATATTTATACTTCAGCCATTGTCCTCCATACCAAAGAGGCTTTAACTGTTTGGCTTGTTTAATTGCAGCATATGTTTCACACTCATGAATAACCTGGGCAATAGTGTCCATATTTAAGGCCACCCCTCGATCACAAGCCCATCTGTGTGTTGCATCTCTGCCCTGATGACCTGAAGTGCCATAGGCCCACTGGGCCAAAAATAATTCACCTTTATGTTGCCAGTCTAAGTCCATCCAAGCCACTTCAATCTTAGCAGCTTTATTCACTTGTTGGTTGTTCTGGTGTTCCTCAGTGGCCCGACTCCTAGGTACATGAGCATCTACATGGCATACCCTCACCACCAGCTTCTGCACCCGGGCAGCGATATCTTGCCACAGTGCAGCAGTCCAGATGGGTTTACCTCTACGTTGCCAGTTGCTCTGCTTCCATTGCTGCAACCACCCCCATAGGGCATTTGCCACCATCCATGAGTCAGTATAAAGTACTGGCCACTTTTCTCATTCTGCAACGTCCAAGGCCAGCTGGATGGCTTTCACCTCGGCAAACTGACTCGATTCACCCTCTCCTTCAGCAGTTTCTGCAACTTGTCACTGAGGACTCCATACAGCTGCCTTCCATCTCCGATGCTTTCCCACAATACGGCAGGACCCATCAGTAAACAAGGCATACTGCTTTTCACTTTCTGACAATTTATTTTATGGTGGTGCCTCTTCAGCACGCATCACTTTCTCCTCTGGTGACATTCCAAAATCTTTGCCCTCTGGCCAGTCCATGATGACTTCTAGAATGCCTGGATGACTGGGATTTCCTATCTGAGCTTGTTGTGTAATTAGTGCAGCCCATTTACTCCATGTAGCATCAGTTGCATGATGTGTAGAGGAGACCCTGTTTTTAAACATCCAGCCCAGCACAGGCAACGAGCATGCCAGGAGGAGCTGTGCTTCAGTGCCAATCACTTTCAAAGCAGCTTGAACCCCTTCATAGGCTGCCAGTATCTCTTTCTCAGTTGGGGTATAGCTGGCCTCAGATCCTTTGTATCCCCGACTCCAAAAGCCGAGGGGTTAACCTCGAGTCTCCCCTGGAGCTTTCTGCCAGAGGCTCCAGGTAGGACCATTCTCCCCAGCTGTGGTGTACAGTACATTTTTCACATCTGGGCCGGTCCGGACTGGTCCAAGGGCTCCTGCAAGGACTATCTCGCATTTAATTCGCTCAAAGGCTTGTTGTTGCCCCATTTAAAATAATTCTTTTTCTAGGTCACATGATAGAGAGGGCTTACAATCGAGCTGTAATTTGGGATATGCATTCTCCAGAACCCCACAGCACCCAAGAAAGCTTGCGTTTCTTTCTTATCAGTTTGTGGAGACATTGCTGTTATCTTGTTGATCACATCTGTGGGGATCTGTCTATGCCCATCTTGCCATTTTATTCCCAAAAACTGAATCTCCTGTGCAGGTCCCTTGACATTACTCCGTTTTTTAGCAAAACCAGCTTTCAGCAGGATTTGGATTATTTCCCTCCCTTTCTCAAAGACTTCTGCTGTATCGCCCCACACAATAATGTCATCGATGTACTGCAGGTGTTCTGAAGCTTGCCCCTGTTCCAGTGCAATCTGGATCAGTCCATGGCAGATGGTAGGGCTGTGTTTCAACCCCCTGGAGTAGTCAGTTCCAAGTGAACTGGACACCCCTCCAAGTAAAAGCGAACTATGGCCTGCACTGACTATTGGCATTGCCTGCATTGGCAATATCAATCGTGGCATACCACTTGGCTGCCTTTGACTTCAGTTCCTACTGAAGTTCTAGCATGTCCGGTATAGCAGCACTCAATGGTGGTGTGACTTCATTCAGACCATGATAGTCTACTGTTAGTCTTCACTCTCAGTTAGACTTTTGCACTGGCCATATGGGGCTATTAAAGGGTGAGTGGGTCCAGCTGATCCCTCCGACTCTCCAGTCTACGGATCAGCTTATGGATGGGAATCAGGGAGTCTCAGTTGGTGCAATACTGCCGCCAGAGCACTGGTGTGGTTGTGATTGGCACTTGTTGTTCTTTGACTTTCAGCAACCCCACAACAGAAGGATCCTCTGAGAAACCAAGCAAGGTGGACAGCTGCTCAATTTCCTCAGTCTCCAAAGCAGCAATACCAAAAGCCCATCAGTACCCTTTTGGGTCTTTGAAGTACCCTCTCCTGAGGTAGTCTATGTCAAGGATGCATGGAACCTCTGGACCAGTCACAATGGCTTTTGCCATTTCCTCCCAGTCAGGCTAATTTCAGCCTCCAGTACGGTCAACTCTTGGGATCCTCCTGTCACTCCAGAAATATAGATGGGTTCCACCCCTTGACAGCTTGATGGCATCAGGGTACACTGTGCACCGGTATCTACTAGAGCCTTATACTTCTGTGGGACTGATCCACACAGTCCAGTAAATATGACTGTCCCCTACCTCCACCTGGCTGGAGGCAGGGCCCCTCTAATAGTCATCACAATGTTGGACACTTAAGTCGTGTTGAAAGGGATTATTCTTCGTTATCACAGGAGCTGGAGTAAAATCAGCTCTTCCGCTCCATCTGGGAATCTGCTCATCAGAGATTGAAGCTGCAGCTCTCATGGGACGATCAGTCTTAGCCCTTTCTCCCCTCTTCAATTCACCCACGTTTCTTCAAGGCTGAAGTAGGTTTTCCATCCCACTTTGGCATGTCTTCGTGATCCCGCAGGTAAAACCATAGGGTGGCCCATGGTGTGTACCTTCTATATTTTCTCTCTCGAACAATAGGACACCTTGTTAATAGCTGAGACATGTGCTGGCACACGTGAGGAGCTGGATAAATCAGATAAATCGTCCCTCAATTGTCTGAGATCCTGGGACAGTTTTTCCACAGCTGAGATGATGGAAGGGGTGAGATTGTCTTCAAACTCTCGGTGTTTATGAATCATTTCATCCACTGTTAGTGGTACTATGTCATTCCAGGTTACTGTTGCCAATGAATGGGCATATGATGATGGTGCATTCCGTGTTCAGTTTTCGCCACATGGGTCGTGTGCATTTGACTTCATCTGTGTCTATGGGTATATCCCCATTATTCGGCTTGATGTGATAGATCATCTCTACAATAGCTGATTCCCTCAAAGACTGGATGCCTTTGTCTAAAGTAGTCCACTTGGCCAAACAACTCATAACATCGTCCTTGTATGGAAACCTTTCTTTCACAGCTGCCAAAAGCCGCCTCCAAAGACTGAGGGACATTTTCTCTCTTGCAATTGCTTTGTCAATTCCCCTTTCTCTAGCAAGTGATACCAGCTGCTTGGCTTCTGTACCTTCTAGATCATGACCATCGGCCCCATTATCCCAGCATCGGAGCAAACAGGTGATGATGTGCTCCCCTGGTTGACGGGTAAAATCTTTTCGCATATTCTGCGGCTCAGTTGAGGTCCAAGGTCGAGAAGTTACCTCTTCTTCTTCATCACGTGATCAAATGCTGGACCAGGTGGTGAGTACATTGTTTCTTCATCTTGCCTCACCCTTCTTGACTCTCTTTTGTTTTTTCTCTTGCGTACAGGGGCAACCGATATTGGTATGAATTGGTCCTCTGGTTTAGCTGCAGTGATTATCACTGTGGTTTGAGCAGTGACTGTACTTGTTGCTGGGGGTGATGTAGCTGCTGTGCTTGGAGCTGGAGTAGCTGCGCTGACTCTTGCTTTGCCCTCAGATCCAGGGACATTTTTTCCCTTTTGAAGGTGCTGGATAGTGTTGAACAAAGCCCTGTAGGCATAGGCCAAGCCCCAACACATTGCCATGATTTGCTCATCTCTGGTATGGCCAGAATGACAACACACCTCATTTAAGTGTTTTACTAATTCTTCCGGATTTTGCACTTTTTCGGTAGTGAAATTCCAAAGTACTGGAGGGGCCCACTGACCTAGATACTTGCCCATACAATCCCACACACCCTGCCACTCATGGCTGTCCAGCCTCGGGGAAAATCTCTTGGTCCTCCTATATTGTTGTTTAACCCTAGAAAAGGCCCAAACCTGACTCCACTTAACTCTTGAAATCAGACTAAATGGTTGTGGGCAAAACACACTCTGTATGCGTGCTACCATGGTGATCCCCATCACAATTAACATACAAGTCTCAACAGTATTAAAAGGCCATTCAAAAACTTCAAAACTCTCAAATGATGCTGTAAACCATCTGGGGGGGCACGGGACAGGACTGGGAGGGTAAAAGAATGTCTCCTTCACAGGTTGACCACCCGAGAAGGAGAAAAAAGATGTGTAATTGCTAAGCACTTTTATTATATACCTCCCAAAGTATAAAGGTGGTGACCACACTGGGAACATAAACCAGATCAGTTTCATGATCAATGCTTCTATTGTATTACCAGTCATTACCATAAAGTACAGTGAGACAAGAACCTTAGCCCAAGCCCTCCACCTGATAAACACTAACACAGCAAATACCAGCTCTAAGTAAGGTATGATATACTGACACTGTGAGATCAAGAGAAACAACTTTGAGAGCCAATAAATCAGTATTGTGCCAAGTGACTATTAATCTGGTCAGATCTGTCATTATCGCAACCACTCGTTCCCCACATTGGGTGCCAAAAAGAACTGTCATGGTTTAAAACCCAACCACAGTCTCTCTCTCACACCCCTCCCCATAGTCTTTCTTTCCCCCCCACCTCCCGGAGGGATGGGGAAGAGAATCGAAAGAATGTAACTCCCACGGGAGCAGTCCAAACTAAAGTATAACACAAAAGTATAACACAAATCACTGCTGCTACCACCAATAATACTAACGATAAGGGAAATAACAAGGGAAGAGAATACGATACCACCTGCCGAAATGAGACCAACCCAGAACAGAGAGAGCCCTTCCGGGGAACTCCCAGTTACCTCCCCAGGCATGACATGCTGTGGTATGGAATACCTCTCTGGCTAGTTTGGGTCAGGTGTCCTGTCTCTGCTTCCTCCCGGCCTCTCCTCCCTGGCAAAGCATGAGACTCACAAAGTCCTTGACCAGAGTAAACATTTGAGCAGTAACTAAACACATAGTGCTATCTATACTGTTCCCAGGCTGAAAGCCAAAACACAGCACTGTACCAGCTACCAAGGAGAAAAAATGATTGGTATTGCTGAATCCAGGACACATGGTAAAAGAACTTTCAAAGCCTTGTCTAAATCAAGCAAAGTGCCAACTCAGGATATCTACCAATTGAAAATATAGTAAAAAAGCACTGGAAACTTATTAAACACAGCCTGGCAATGGAAAAGTGCTAGAAAACATACATCCCTTCCCCCACACCTCAGTGAAACACAAACCAGATACCAAGCAACCAAATGAAATAACTACTTCGAAAGCAGAATTCCTGCCCCTGGTTCCAAGACTGTGCAAAGATTAATGCTCAACCTGCTGCACTGAGTGGAAAAAAAACCCAAAACTGTACCCACAAAGACACTGCAGGGATCACATATGACCAGGCTACAAGTTAACTAACCAGCAACCACAAGCATTATCACACAGCGCTGCAGCAGGGATAGAAACAGAGAGGTAGCCCAGGGCAAGTACACCTAAGCAGGCAGCAGCACTCTCCCTGTAATAAACCAAGCAGTGGTGTCACTGTTTGTTGTCATTAATGTGCATCTGTCCTGGCAACAGGACAGAAAGGCTTTTAAAAGGAAATCATTATAATATGATCAATTTTATTATTCCTTTTTACAAGAACACTTCTGGTTTCAACTGAAATATTTTCAGGTTCTACCCTTCCCCCAGATGAAACCAAATCCTACTCACCACCAAAAGGAGCCAGCTGCCTTTTGCCAGGTGTATGTGCAGTTCCTTGTTCTTGTACACCTTGAAATAAGTTACTTTCTCCATCTCAAAATGTCATTTTTTACCACCCCTTTGACATCAATGTCAGAACTTGGTTTCAGGTTTTAGATATTATAACCTAAAATTTCCTATCATCTTATGCATTCAGCCTACAGTAAAGAATTATTAGTAGTTAAAAACTACCACTGATTAATCTTTAAAATCTTTGAAATGGGAAAAAATTATTCCTGGTTAATGACATAAACTGCCTGCTAATTTTGGATGCTCATCTCAAGCCCAAGAACTCAGCTACTTTCAACCAAACCTGCATAATACTGAACTTCTTTGGAGAAAATTAAAAGCTATGAGCTCCTAAGCTTAGCCAGACCCTTAGCAAATCCAAAGATGTTTCTGAGAACAGCAGCCCAAATATTATACTGTACAATAATATGTAAAGATGCCATCAAAATTGCTCTGTCTGAATGCTGACATAACACAGCATTTTTCCAACTACTTCTTGGTTTAAACTACGGCAGCCATCTTTGATAAGTCTCCAAAGTTTAACTAAACATTTGTAGCAATGGAGATTCCAGGATTTCAAGTTTGCACTGAGAACCCGGATTTGTCTATTCCTCATTCTACTTTCTACATGGCCAGTTGTGCCTGTCAGACCTTCCTCCACAACTGAAATAACTCTGATCATCAGGTTCCAGTTATCCAAAGACCATTAATAAACTGAAGACAGCTCCTGGAACTTCTCACAGTGAGATGGGATTTCTCATGATTTAAGCACTCACATGGATACTTTCTCAACCTAATCCAATTTTCCTACCTTCTCAATTCAAGACAGAAGAGGTGAACGTTGCGCCTTTCAGCAACAGCCATCTCAGGCTTATGGACATGAAGTCAATTGGGCAGCATCACCACCCAAAGCCAGCACAGGAAGTTCTTCAAATTTTCAAAGGCCTCAAGATACAGTGGAAGAATAGTCTGTGTTTGCCCCTATTTAAATCACATATCTGAAGCATTAACAATATAAAGCACAAAATTCAGATTAGATTCCATGGCTCTCTAGTCAAACTCAAGCACCTTACAATTGGGTCAAACCCAATCCTTACACCAAGCAGAGGTAATAGAACTTTTGTTCTACTTGTTAACTTCCTAACTACTTGTGACCTCTCTCATATGTCCCATGTTCACATCAGGCTTTTAGAAACAGCATCATCCTGGGTTTGACACACTCTCCAGAAATGTGCCCAAAGCAATAATCCCAACTCAGTTGTCCACAGTTGTGGACAGGCTTTTAGATAAGATGCCCTACTCTAGCACCAAGGAGTTAACAAGGAAGAAAAGCTGGATTAATCTGTGGATAAAGACTACTTTCCCAGTTTCCTACAGTATATAATCCAGAAGAGGGACAATTGCATTAATCTTCTCTTTGGCATCCAGTAAAAAAGCGTAACAGGTTAACTACTCTGGCATCAAAGGACAGAGAGTAGGCACCTGAATTAAACCAAAAAGCCACCAAAGCCACAGTTTCTGCAATGCTGGTATAGCACTTACATATTAAAGCTTTCAAACCCATTGCAACCTTACTAGTTTTTACCTTTTGTTAAGCATATTTAGTTTAGTAATCCCTACTCTCCACAGAGCTTCCATGCTGGTCTCTCCAAGGTTTTCACTGTTTTAGAATACTTACCCACTCAAATAAGGTATTTCGATTTATTTTCTTTAATAGCATCACTGCAGCTCAACACAAAGCCAGTAAAATGCTGTATCTCAGATTCTCTTGCCACTTACCATTCATTAGTACAGAATGGCAGATTACACACACTCTGGCTTCCTTTCGGTCCATGTACAGCAACTTGCACTTCAGGCTACAGCATGCCGCGCAGAAAACCTGTAACCAAAGGGGAAATATCTTCAGTGCTGTTCAGAAGATGTGATGAACTGATTGCGTTCAGACAAGTCAATATCTGTAAAGCTCTAGATGTGGAAAATAAGGAAGTTAATTATCAGTATCTTCCTCTTAAAGCCACAGTGACTAATACCTGCCCAGGATGCCCTTCCTGCTAATCCTGATGAAGCAGTATTACGTGGAACACATAGACACATGCTGTCCTGATACTGCACTATGGCATTTTCAAAATATACTTGACATACATGACATTGGGTTAATACATTCCTACCACTTTACTCATTGAATTAACCATCTGGGAATTAATTTCAGTCTTAGAAAATGTATGAGTACTTTCTAGAACCAACTGTGTCTAAATGCACAAGTTTTCTCTACAGAAGACATTGCTATGGCACAGATTAATTGTAACAGGTCATTTTTCTCTGCAGTAGGGCAATTTACATGTATTAGCAACTCTAGCTATTTAATCTCTTCATATATAACAAGCTATTCTTCAGTTGAGACCTATCTGAGCAGTGATGTATCAAAAAGTGTTCACCATATAAAACAAGACATTTAAAAGAGCTAAATGACATTGGAACGACAAGAAAATCTTGCTCAATATTAAAAAAAAGAAAAAGCAGCTTGTATTTAAATTATTACAAAAAACTACAGCATCTCAACACTGGAGAGAAATCAGGAATTGCATTTTACACACACTGGCTGCTACAGGGGGATCTGGTTCAAAACCCCTGGAAGGACAACCTCCTGTAGAGATGCTGTCACAGCACTGGTGCTTCTCACCTGAACCAGCTCTAACAATTCCCCAGTCCTGGGCAGGAAACAGTCTTGAGGCTTCCTCCAGACAAGCAAAACCATAAAACATGAGCATGACTTGTGCACCAAAACAAACACTTGCATGCAGATATGATCCTATAACAATTACTTCCATCTCAAAATCCTGCAGAACAGATAGATCAAGCTGCCCTAATGATTTATCTGATTTAAATAACAGTATTTTCTTTATTTAAAAGGTTAAATTTCAGGTGACATGAAGACACTGATGAACACCCATTTCATGTGGAGAGGTAAGATCACACTCAGGAAATCTAGAAACAGCAGTAGCCAGCCAGTTCAGATATCAAGAAAGAATTTCAAATTTCAATTCTAGATGGATATTATAGCTACAATTCATTATGCAATCAAAAAAATTATTCCATCATCACTTCAGCAGCGGTATTTCTGTAATATAGACAAGAAGCTACATAGGATTCTCATACATAAATATATGTAAGCCTACCTAAACTTCAGCTGAGTTAAGGATCACACCAGACTATGACCACTTTGCAGCCTGTTTCATTTGCAGTCTTTTAGTGGCAAGTGTTTAAAATAAGCACATATAAAATAAGCTCTGATTTCACCATGAGAACTGAAAATCAAATGTGAAGTAAGAAGAGCTCACCCTGCCTCATTTCAACCAGTTTAAATGTTTCCTAATTTTGTCAACTTAAACATTTCAGAAACAAAATAGAAGTGTGTGCACACTGGCATTTAATGCAAAAAATAAACTCAACCCTTTTGCTCATGTGAAAATCTTAAAAAGTCATTTAAAAAAGGCAAATGTACTTCAAAAAAATCTCATTTCTGCATTTACACATTAACCCAATTTACAAGCATGCTAGGGAGTATTAATAACAACATCACTGTGTATTTTAGAGACATTTGACATCATTTTAGCTTTCTGGGAGAAACTTCCAGTTGAAAGTTCAGTATTGAACACGGAAAAAATCAATGTCTTCAACCATAAATGAAGGACCTACACAAATTAATACCTAATTTAAGACCCTTTATGCATTTAGGACACATTGTGCATTCAGCAAAACTCTCAAGTGCAACGATCTAATATTAGGAGAGAAAATAGAAGCAACGACAGAACACCTATACCTCCCTTCTTAGGCTGCATCAGCCTTCTAACAGTAGTAATGCTGAGGAAGAACACAATCCAGCACAACTGACAATACAGTCTTGTTATTACCAATCACCAAGTCACTATCTCAGTACATCATGCTATAGAAGAGTAACACTGCAGTGTTAAAGTGAGTTTCTATTATTAGGGCTTTCAGGTTCACCGGGAGTTGTTAAAGCATTACTTGCTAGGGGCCTTGGTGGGTTTTTTAATACATTTTTGTGGAAAACTATAGCTTTGGCTGGCAGTAGAAAAATGAAATACAAACTTTCTGGTTTTCCTATCAAGGATGACTGTTTCATCCGACAATAGAAAATGCTAAATACATTAAGGTAAAATAAGGTAAAAATCATGAATGTGTTCACACACATTCTTCAGGGTGTGAATTTTAATTCAGAATTTCCTGTAAGTGTATTACTTTCTACCACTCCCCTGAGGCTCAGATCGTCCATTAATTTTGCAATTATTACCCTGAAATTAAAAACCGAGGCAGACTTCCCAGGTGCCACTCACCTATTTTTAAGTGCAATTTTCATTCCCAAATGAAACAGACACATTCACTCCTACCAGAATGATCTGCCACAATGCTCAGAAAGCTTTAAAAGAAACTGTTGTGCTAAAGCTTTTGTTCAGAAATATTCAGTCCCATGGCTTCCCTTGAAACAATTAATTGCAAGAGCTGATTCTATGATTCTATGAAAATGGGATCTCAGTTCTTTAAATGAGATTCATACATTTAACAGAAACAGTAGAAGTGTCACTGTGATTCAGTAGTTACCTGTACCAGAGGCACATGGTCAGAATGACTTGCTTTGGGGATAGGGATTTTAACTAGAAAGCAAGAGCAGACAGCTGCAAATAGCTGTGTCTCAAGCCACCAGCTAGATTCATCAGAACTTGCCTGTCAAAACCTTTGATCTCTTTCCACCTGGAATTGTTACAGGAATTAAATGCTGTAAAGCAATTTGCTGTATTATTTGACTTATACTGATCACTAGCATTTGTTAATGAGTGGGTTTTTTTCTTCACAATTTCCTTCTGCCATATCTTTTTGACTGCATGTGTACAAATTTTGTCCAGACAACATTTGCTAACAAAAGCTTCTAGACACAAGCTATTCTGAGGATTATTCTAACACTCTAAGAACATTAAATACTAATATGTGATGTATTTTTCATATCTGAGAAACAAATCTGTCTACAGAGGAACCTTTTATTTTACCCATTCCCCACATAGAATGTGAAACAATGCTGGATGCTCTTCTCAAGGCTTGTCTTCAGCAATTTGAAAAGCAAAAAGAAACCACACTACATGTTCTGGCATTGCCCTATCTGTGCGTATTTTATCCATTTTGTTTACAGATAGTTTCATTTTCAGCTTCTCATTTGTGCAATTCAGGGCTGCAGTCACTACAGGGAAGTAATTAAATCCAAGCAGTAAACTTGTTTAAAACACAAAAATAAGTAGAAAGCATTACTGTAAATGAACATTGCAGTCATATTTTTTAAACTCATAAAACCCAAAAGAATGACCTAAATAACTGACAGTATAAGTTAATAGAGCAAAGCTAAAATGGATAATCCTTTAATTTACATGCCTTACAGATTCACCTTAACTGCAATGAGAAAAGATTGAGCCCTTTGATATTAACCAAGAGGCTCGCAAAAGGTAGGCAGGTACCTCATGTAATGTTTATTGCATTGCTAGCTCCACATCATGACTATCACCAACCTGCAAGAGGATGGCAGAAGCAAGCAACTGGAAGTCCTGGACCAGTGCACAATGAATGTCTGCTTAGCTCTGAGAAGTGTCCTGGGAAAGATTTTGAATAAAATCTACTTCTCTGGTGGTGAAGAGATTAGTAACCAAAATGCACAGCACTCAAAGGGACAAATGGGACACATGTATGTCCATTACAGAGGAGCAAGCCTGGGTTTTCTGCTACGCTGCTTCCAGAAAGAGGTGGCATAAGAGTTTGAGCTTTCCAGATATATTTGCTTATTTTAAGTCATTTCTTGGTTCATTCTGCTTCCCTGCACTCTTTTGGTAGCAAAAGATACCAGCTATAGCAGTCAGGAGGTCTTTCAATCAACTTCAGAAATTTCAAATAGGGCTTAAGTGAACCAAAGTTACTTTTACTCCAGTTTTTAGTGGAGCACAGTATTTCTTTTAATCGTAAAAATATTCATTAATATCTACTTGACAAGACTGTTGGTTTACTGCTTTTGAGTCATCATATTTTTTCTTAAGTTCATACTTTCCATGTGCCACTGATGTGTACTTCAGTAACAAGATACCTGGAAACACTTTACAAGCTAATCCTTTACCAAAAACTTATCATCCAAGAATTTGTGTTGACCTAGACGGCATCTATATAAAACATTAAAAAAGTTAACAATAAAATATTTCTTACACAACACAAAATGATACAGAAATAATACTTTAGTTGTCTTCACCACAAAATTTTTCACCATGTGTACATATGTGTACATATATCAGGTTACAGTTAATTTACCCTATTTTCTTTTCCAGGAGCAAATGTATGGCTGATCAGCCATCTCACCCAGCAGGAACACCAGCAATTCAACAGCACACTTCCAACTCACATCAATAGGTTTCAGCATCTTTAATGGGATTATTGACGCAGTAATTTCTGCAAACAAGTTTCCTGCACTTGGCCATTCTGTAGCAGTTCAACATGAATCCAATGATGTTGATTGCTGCAATCAACAAATACACTGCACATACAGGCTAATAATTCTTTCATTTATAAAGAACAGTTATCCTCTATTAGGACCCTAAATAGAGATTACAAACTCCTTTTTTTTCTTTCACAAACCAAACACAGCTTTTTAGGAAGAGATATCACAGTTAACTACAGCCAGTGGATCAAAGTCCTCCAATTTGATTTTGTGCAGTTATCAGAAAAAAAGGGTGCTTTGAGCTTACAAAATATACACTTACCTTCCCACAAGCTCTGCAATGATGCCTTCTTTTGGTGAATGTAAATCTGGCCTCACATTTCATACAGTTTGGTGCTTGAGAATCTGGAACCCAAACTGGAGCCACCTCACCCAAAGTCGTAAAAGGCTTTCTGGCTGGAGCTCCAAACTGACCAGCTCTGAGATCATTATCAGGACTATCTGGGGCTACAGCAAGGCACGGACTACTAGAGACTCCAGATTCATACTCTTCCAAATGTTCCCCATTAGCATCAGTAACAGAGGCATTTGAAGATATTTCACTAGGAAATGCATTTGTTGTATCACCTAATTGTGTCTTACCAAAGACATTTTTGTTTTTACTACTACCTCCACAATTTGGGGGAACAAGATCATTTTGTAAGTGGTCCGACAATGGCTTCGGAATCTGCAGTTTAAGATTTGTAGGTTGTTTAGGTCTTGCACCACCAAAAGGAACACTGATGGATTGCAAATTAGTCACTGGTTTAGGTGAAGTTTGCCCTTGCATGGATGAAACCTGACTACAAAGATTATGCAAATAATTTTTCTTAATGTGGTCACCAGTGCTGTTTAAAATAAGACCGCTCCCTTCTGTGGTCTCATTTCCTCTCTGTTCATAAACATTAGTGTAACATTCAGACTTGCTCTCCTCTATTTCCTTTTCCTCTGTTACCGAGTCCTCCTTGGAAGGTAAAGTCTTTGGAACATGAGCAACAACTGGGTTCTGCATTCCATAGGAATCACAACCATTAGACAGAGAGCTTGCTGCTGATGTAGCCATCACATCAGAGAGACTGGACCCTTCAAGCTCATCTATACCAGTCCCTTTTAAGTCTATGCCTGCCTCCATCATCCCATCTCCACCTTCTTTACTACATGCCTCATCAGGCTGTTTTGTCTGCAAGAGTTTTTCATTCTCTCCCAGAGTTTGCTTATTATTCATCTCATTCAACTTTGTCAGTTCCCAATTAGTCATCTCCTGAGATTCAGGGTAACACTCTGCCATGCTGAGCAATTCTGTTGTGCCAAGGTTTTTACCACACTCAATGACTTCACTTTCAGTGGCACTAACATCCTCAGGGGCAAAATGTTCTGCAACACATTCCTTGTAATTGCCACTTTCAGTCACGTTAGGCTGACACGTTTCTGTAAGCCCAGATAGCCTAGACTGTAACTGTTGGGCTGTTTCCTGTTCCACAATTAAGCTTCCATTACTTGAACCAGAAGTAGAGTTTTTAGTTTCTAGATCCATTCTCTGAGGAATAGATTTACTAGTAAAGTTTTCAACTGATACACAATTTTCTTGCATTCTAGCAGTATCATCAACTGGTCTCTGTAAGAGAGTCACTGCATTAATCCCTGCAGTTGTAGCTTCTGAGAACAGAGAATCTTTATTCATATTAAAATCATCCTTTAAATGAGAGGAGGGGGATGCAACAGTCAGGCTTTCAGATGAAGCATTAAGCAAATGACTTATAGAGTCTTCTTCAGTGCACAGCCTATTTACTTGCTTTTCTGTCTCTGTATCTTTTTCCGTGGATCCATTTACAGTAACACTAAACTGATCAGTCTGTTGGTTTTCATTATCCAGTGTAAAGCTAATAGTGTCCATTAGGGACGGACTGTTGTAAGTTTTACAATCCACCGCATCACCACTTTGTAGTGTTCTTCTGTCACAGTTATGCATCACTGCCACCACCAGTACATTTTTCTCCTCTGGCAAGTAAGCTGTATTTCCACATTTCTTTTCTCCTGTTTCCACAGTGTTACACTGATCATCCAGATTACTGTTTCTTTTAAGCAACTGATCATCTGCTGCTGCCTGATCATCAATCCACATGACTGGGGTCTCTGGGCTTATGCTAAAATCCTTTCCATTAGCACAGTGATCCCCTCCTCCTGTTGATGTAGTCACTGAATGAGACAAGGAGAAAGACTTTAATCTCTGCTGACATTCATTAGGAGTTGTAGCTTCATTTACATTGGCCACGGTTGGGTTAAATGACAGATGACGAGAAGGTGGATCTAGAATCTGATTCCACTTGGCACCCAAAAGTGCAGGTGAAACAGCAGCATCTGGAAAAGTGTTTAAATAAGAGAACTTACTGCCCTATTAAAACCACAAGTCATGTTGCATCAGAATACCCCAAATATAAATGTAGAGATGTTGAAATATGGGTCCAAGATAACTAACACCCTTGATTGACTGCATAATGCTTCTTGCACTCAAGAAGTTTAGAGCTACAATTAATATCAGATTGAATTTGCACAAGCAACTTTAATCTATTGATTAATATACTTTAGACAGCTAGAAATGCCTAGAAAGATTCCCACTCCCATAAAATGTTCAACTTCCTTGACAGCACAGAAGAAGCAATTAGACTAAGCAAAAAATCTAATACTTCAGATATGATAACTTGTATTATATGATTTATGTGACCTAATAAAACATTTCTATGCATGAGACTCCCAAAACTGCAAAAGCTTAAAATCATTTTTGCCAGATCTGTTTAAAATAAATTATTAAAATTATTGCCACTGAGATCAAGCTTCATAAAACCTTTATTTTAAAAATGTATGGCAGGTTTCTTATTAAAAGATGTAAACAAGATTAATAGAACCAGAAGAGAACACTACTAATAAATGCTGAAGATATACCATGCAAAATTAACTGATGTTTTTTTCCAGTTCTGAGATTAATCTGCAAGTCAAAACAAAAAAGGGTATCACAGATCTCTCCCTCTTCAGTGGTGTTGTCTGTAGAAAACATCTGAAGTGCATCAACAGTCTTGTTTAAATGACTCACCTTCATTTTGCTCAAATTCATCTAAAACCTTATCGAGGTTATATGCCTCTGCTTGGAAATAGTTCTCCATTTGTCAGGGAAAGACCACCAGATTCTTGTCTGAACCTGTCAGAGAACAAATTACAATCAGATATTCAGCCTTCAGTCAGCAGCGTTCCACTACATATTGCCTTGATTTAAGGGAAAAAGAAGTCCTTTGTCATTCAAATTTTACATACATTACATGCACAAATCAGAAGTATTTTCCAGGAATAAAAATTATTTGTGTGCTTAAACTCATTTAATTCAGATTAACAACCTTATTAAACTTGCTTTGGATTTTATTACCTCCACTCTCCCACAGTGATGCATCTAACCATAAGGATTACCATAATGGCAAGAGCAAAACTGCCCCAACTGTGGTCAGAAAATAAGAATCTAGAGAACCAGAAGACCAACTAACAATTTGAAGATCCAGCTTTCAGTTCCATAATACCACCAATGTGGTATCATGTGGCTCTGAACAAGTAGTTTGAACTCTCCATTGCTTCTGACTTCTCATGCGTATTAGAAGTACTGTGTGTCACTCCTCATCTCCCAGAGCTTCTTCACAGATTCATGTTTGTAGAAGTTGTTAAAGAACTCAATGGGTGATATTTGAATTGTGCTAGCTCTTAAAATGCCTACTTTAATAATCTTTGTTTACCTGAAAGGCAGGCACTGGAAATCTAGCAAAATGCACAGAAGTAAATAGTCTCATCAGAAGATAATACTCTCAGACTAGAATGAAAGATGACAACGGAGAAATGAAAAAAAAACAAAAACAAAACACAACCCTAAGTCGCTAAATAACTTTCTACAACTTTACATAATAAATAACATTTTTGCCCTAACAGTAGGAATATACTCTTCTTGCTACCAGAGGCTTGTAGCAACATGACACCCTGATTCATTTTCTTAAAAACATTCAGTACCAGCAGAGACATTTTCACTGAGAAATGTGTGCCATAACCTATATACCAAAAAGAGAGACCTTGATTTGATCTTTCTCTGAACATCATCCAAAACAACCTTATTCTCTTCAGAACTGGCTTTCAACGTTGTGCAGTAAGAAGATGAAGGAGGAGAGGGTGAGAACTTTGTTTTGCAGTAAGAAACAGTGTTAGACCTGACAGCTAGACTCCAGTTCAATTAAAAATGTGCTCTTCAGCACTAGAGATACAACAGACACAAGAAACACATCAGAGGAATTTTCAATTTAAACTATAGCATTACCCCCATTGTATCTGCATTTGAGGAAAACATCAACCAGTTATTTCAATTATTACAACATTAAATACAGTTTCACATTATTGTGAGCAACAGCTATAGGCTATTGGTACAAAAAGATTATGCATTACAATATCACAATATGAAGAGTTCAAGCTTTTAAGGCTGACCTAAAAATTTGACACAGTGTTTTTAAAAGATAATCATATTACAACATAAATACATTGTTGTTTAATATAATCAGATTAAATGATGTTTTAAAGATCTATACAAAAGGCAATTCTAAAGAGATTAGTATAATGGCAACACAAAAATTGCAATAAGCATCACCCAAATAAAGACCATTTTGTAAAGAAATTCAGATATAAACTAGACTCTCATTTTACAAACTCACAAATTTGTGCCTAATCTGGGATTTTAGATTAGTTCAAGCTCCTGCACCTGGATCAGGGCAATCCCAAGCACAAGTGCAGGCCGGGCAGAGGATGGACTGAGAGCAGCCCCAAGGAGAAGGACTTAGGGGTGTTGATTGATGAGAAGCTCAACATGACCCAGCAGTGTGTGCTCATGGCCCAGAAACCAAGTGTCCTGGGTTGCATTAGGAGCATGACTAACACACTGAGAAAGCTGATCCTGCCCTTCTGCTCTGCTCTCATGAGACCCCACCTGCAGCACTGCATCCAGCTCTCAGACCTGCAACAAAACAGGGACATGGACCATGAAATTCAACAAGGGCAAGTATAGAGTCCTGCATCTGGGGAAGAACAACCCCATGTATCAATACAGGTTGGGGGCTGACCTGCTGGAAAGTAGTGAAGGGGAAAGGGACCTGGGGGTCCTGGTGGATAGGAGGATGACCATGAGCCAGCAATGTGCCCTTGTGGCCAAGAAGGCAAATGGCATCCTAGGATGCATTAGAAAGGGTGTGGTTAGTAGGTCAAGAGAGGTTCTCCTCCCCCTCTACTCTGCCTTGGTGAGGCCGCATCTGGAATATTGCATCCAGTTCTGGGCCCCCCAGTTCAAGAAGGACAGGGAATTGCTTGAAAGAGTCCAGTGCAGAGCCACAAAGATGATGAAGGGAGTGGAACACCTCCCTTATGAGGAGAAGCTGAGGGAGCTGGGTCTCTTTAGCTTGGAAGAGACTGAGGGGTGACCTCATCAGTGTTTACAAATATGTAAAGGGTGGGTGTCAGGATGATGGAGCTAGGCTTTTTTCAGTGATACCCAGTGATAGGACAAGGGACAATGGGTGTAAACTGGAGCATAGGAGGTTCCATGTTAACATCAGGAAGAACTTCTTTACTGTAAGAGTGACAGAGTACTGGAACAAGTTGCCCAGGGGGGTTGTGGAGTCTCCTACGTTGGAGATACTCAAGGCCTGCCTGGACAAGTTCCTGTGTGATGTACTCTAGGTTACCCTGCTCTTGCAGGGGGGTTGGACTAGATGATCTTTTGAGGTCCCTACCAACCCTTGGGATTCTGGGATTCTGTGACCTGCTTGAGTGACTCCAGAGGTGGCCACGATGATGATCAAAGGGCTGGAGCACCTCTCCTGGGAAGACAGGCTGTGAGAGCTGGACTTGCTCAGCCTGGAGAAGACTTGCGAGGGTGTTGAGACACTGGCACAGGATGTCCAGGGAAGCTGTGGCTGCCCCATCCCTGGCAGTGTTCAAGGCCAGGTTGGACACAGGGGATTGGAGCAAGCTGCTCTAGGGGAAGGTGTCCCTGCCTATGGCAGGGGGTTGGAAATAGCTGAGCTTTAAGGTCCCTTCAACCCAAACCATTCTATGGTTCTATGATTAACTCTTTCTGTAAGGAAAATATGACTGACCATATAATTTACTGTACATGGCTGCACAGATTATAAAAAGCAATGGAAACAATAGCCACCTTGATCAACGGTTGTATTGAAGAAATATAAAGAAGCTCAACTCTTTCTGTTCTCTATCAAAAGCCAGGTTCTGACCTCTAACTGTGCCAAGACCATAGACCTCTTAGATTCTTTAGATACACACTGTAAGGTCTTCCTGTGTTATTCAATCTGCCCACCAAGTCATTGTATTAAAAATTTTTCATACCATTTTAACTGAAACAATTAATATATACATTTCAATTAAACCAAAATATTGTATAAGGCAGATGCTTCTCTTTAGACATACAAATACTAAGTTCATTCCAACTACTTTCAAACTGACAGAGTTTGGAGGTTCTCTTGCACCTTTCTCTCCACCTCATTTCAACAAGCTCAGGAAATGTTAAATCTTGCAAAGTTAATCAGAATCTGCTCCAGTTACTTTTTTTTTCACTCAGAGTTCTAAACAACCAAAATTAACCCACTGTACTAAGACCGTTCTGTACAAAACACCATATAATTTTACATCCATTTATAATGTACTTAATTTAAATGATGATAATAACATTCCAGTCCAGCCATAATTGATGAAGATCTGAATAATCATTTTTAAGCAAAGTCCTGCTACTAAGACCAATGATGCAAAGAGTATTTGTCAGTGAAGCACAGCAAGACTGAGAAGTGTCATAGAGAATTTTTGTGTTTCAGAGTTAAACTGTGATGCTGGTTGAAACCATCGCTGTCAGATTTCCATGCACTTTCATAGCGAAAAAGAACATCCAGTCAAGGAATTCTCTAGGACACAAACCCTGCAGCATGAGTGGCCCCAAAAAAATAGGCTACAAGCATTGATTTGGTTTTGTTTGCTTATTTCAGAGAAGATAATGATTACTGACAAGCAAGCTGATGGGGAAGGAACGCTCTGCTGATTATATAGTTGCTGAAAACAGAGGTTTAAGTAACTCTTGGAACAACTGCATATTGATTCTGTATAACTTTCAAATGTTTATCAAAATTAGGACCTGGCCATTCAGACAACTTCAAAACCTGATTGAAAGCCTGATTAAAATGACTTCAGAACAAACTGAACATTTCCTAAATTTAGCCCTACATTAGCTGGGTTTTCATTGTCATGCAAATCAGGAACAAGATATGCCTAACCAAAGAAAGCAGTGTTAGAAGGTCAGAATAATCATTTTTATTGACCTTAGTCAGGTTTAGCTTTAAAGTTTTATATTAAGTGTGATTTTAAAACATTAGGAAAATATAAATATTCAGACTTAGGAGACCATTCAATTAACAATGAGAAAGCCATATAAAGAAGATTTAGACTTTTGTTCCCACTCCCTTACTATCCCAATGTGCTTAATACTACATTACATTGTTATTTTATTAACATCAGTATTATCTAATATCTGTATTTGTGAGTTTAAATGTGGTCCAATATAACAGGATTTTTTCTATGTTTTTAAAAATTTGAAGCAGATAGAACTATGTGTAAACAAAATATATCTAATCATATGAATTTTGAAACTCAAATACTGGTGCACAAAACAGGCAATGAGCCAAAACCCACATTGATGTATGCTCATAGTCCAAACTGAAGAAAGAAAAGACCTTTCATACCATGACTGTTATTTCACTTACTGATGTACCAGGATACATGAAGAATCTTTTCATTTTAAACTCAGAGCCACTAAGATGACAGCCTCTCTAAATGAGATCTCATTGTCTGTGCAAGCAGGCATTTCTCAGAAAAGGTCAGCTGCAAATCTTCAGGTCTAATATCTAAAATTACTATTATTATTATTATTATTAGACACTAGAACACAACAACCCACACGCAGCTTTTCCAGAAGTTTCTGTCCAAGGGCAAAACACATCATCAATGCCATAGAAGTCCTTATGACCTCTTCCTGAAAGAAAAGGAGGACAAGTAGTCGTGTTCCTAACAGATACCTGGAATACCTCATGACCAATACATTGTCAGCAACTCATACTTTTGCCAGTTGAAGATCTAATACTTAATTCTGCATAGCCAGCAACCTCAGCTCAAACCAGAAAACACAAAGTGCTCTAACACAACATACTGTAGTAATCCAGGAGCTGTTTTCCCTGTGGTTCACTATTGCTTTTTCATATTTCTATAAAATATCCAACATAAATTAAAACAAACAAGCAAACAAAACTCCCAAACATATTCCTTTACACATCTTGGGAAATTTTGACTGTAACTCACAGGTACCACTAAAAAGTTTGGAACAGTTTTGGAATTATCCTAGTCCCAAAATTCCTCCGAGTATAAAGGTTGAAATTATGTTTTTTAAAGGATTCTTGATAGTTGTGAAACTCTTCAGCATTGCCTAACTATTCCCAGCTGTGGCATGGAGAGAAGCTGACAAGCAAATATGCAACTTACACTCTGGAAAAGGGAGAATGAAATCATGAGCAAATCAGGAAGAAAGAGGCAAGATTTCGAGTAGACATTAGAAGGAAGTGCGAGTGTTGAGGCACTGGCACCGGGTGCCCAGAGAAGCTGTGGCTGCCCCATCCCTGGCAGTGTTCAAGGTCAAGTTGGTCAGGGCTTAGAGCGACCTGCTCTAGTGGAAGGTGTCCCTGCCCATGGCAGTGGGTTGGAACTGGACGAGTTTTAAGGTCCCTTCCAACCCAGCCAGTCTGGGATTCTATGAAATTTCAATGGCAATTTTAGCTGTATACTGCCAAAAAGGAGACACTTCCTAAATTAGAATATACTGGGATGAACATTATAAATTAGAAGATATTGTGCCAGTGCAAGAAAAACAAGACACAAACCACTAATGAGTTAAAAGCATAAGATGGCTTTTCAAAAATACAGTCCTCTGAGCAGATTTGGCAGAAAAGACTAATTATAGGAAAAAACCAAACAACCCACACACACAAAAAAGAAACCCCCCAAATACCCCATTAAATAGCAATTTTATTGTTTTTAATTGTGTCAAAAAAAAATAATTCAATGGCTGCTATCCAGTGGTACAGTAAGGCCACAACCCAGGATTACTTGCTCCCCATGGCAAAAAGCTAATGAAAACACACAGCCTATCAACCAGAAACTCTGTGTTTTACTTGTCAGTTTCTTCATTCCAACAGCATGGACTCATCATCATTGAAGATGATGATAACAACTCTGAACAACTTATGTTTTATCAAGCTTACAAGCTCTACTCTCTTCTAATGTCTAAACATAAATGTGCATGTGTCCAAACATCTGTGTCACATGTATCAGGAGTTACTATCCATCCCATTGTATCATTTAAGAGGGACAGCTGGGGCATTTGTATTGTGCATCACTTGTGTTTATTGGTTTTTCTTTCCTTTCCCTTTTTAGTACTATATTCTCTCCCCTTGTTATTTCCCTTATCATTATTATTATTGGTGGTAGCAGTAGTCATTTGTATTATACCTTAGTTACAGGACTGTTC
The DNA here is from genome assembly GCF_012275295.1 of Melopsittacus undulatus. Lineage (NCBI taxonomy): Eukaryota > Metazoa > Chordata > Aves > Psittaciformes > Psittaculidae > Melopsittacus > Melopsittacus undulatus. Next base: position 15,300,547 of record NC_047532.1, read on the forward strand.
TTATCTCAACCCATGAGATTTACATTCTTTCAATTCTCCTCCCCATCCCTCTGGGAGCAGGGGGGAAGAAGAGGAGGGGAGTGAGTGAGCGGCTGTGTGGTTCTGAGTTACCGGCTGGGCTTACACCCCAACAGATACCAGACAAGCTTTAACTGATTAGTGAGAAGGGAAGGAGGCAGAAGTAAAGGACAGAAAAACCTTCCTCAAAATTAGATGGTATTCTGAACAGGCTTAACCTTGGAGACTGACTCTCAAAACAGCCTCTTATTGGGAAACAAACTGTACAGAGAGCTAGGCCTTGTATTCCACCTGCAAAGCAGCAAGACATGTAATCTGCCTTGGTCTCTACCATACAGGATTATTTAACTTATGATCTTTTACACTGCAAAGCTTAAATTACCCTCAAGATTTTTTCAGCACTGGAACTGGCAGCCTTAAGTCTTCCAAATTTTCTTGACTCTAATAGTAGATGACCAGCACAAAATCACATTAAAATGCTATAATGAAAAAATGCAACAAAAGAAAGTAATACCAACATACATATTCTCTGATTTTTAGGCCTTTGCTACAAGGCTAATAATTGTAAAGAACCTGAATAAGGACTATTATGCTATCATGTCAACATGAAACTGTGAATATACACATTTCAGTAAACTCTTATTAAACAAAATATTCAAGTAGTTTATTATATCTTCACCAAAAATATATCTGAAGGATTCCTAAGATGAAAGTCACAAGGGGCATGAAAAAAACAAACACTGCTCACTCATCCTGAAAAAACTCAAGACGTCCAGAAAATCTTATTTTCCCATAGCATGACAAGGGGGAATTATGTATCCACTGGACAATTTAATTTATTAGATCTAGTGCTCCTGAGGACTTCCTTTAACCCTAAGAAACAACAGTGGAGTCACATTTGTTGCAGTTCCCTTTAATCATCTGCTCCTGGGAGGAAGAACTCAAGCACCTCTGCTGTAATGAACAGCTTGTTCAGAGAGTTCAGCAATAGCTGAATAGTATTTTTAACTGATGAGATCTGCCTACAGCACACACTGAGAAAGAAAGACTTTGCCCACTTCTCCCCCTCCCCCCAAACAAAATAAGCCACATTTTTGCTGTAAAACAAGGCAATCACTCTCAATACAAGCCAAAACAACAAAATGCTAAAAATACTTCGTCATCTTCTATATACGATATATCCATATAGAGAGGTGTATGTATATAAATATATATCCATAAGCATACACAAACACATGCATTGCAAGTACATACCCCTGAATCATTACATTCTAAAGCAGAACTTGCCTCTTACCTTTTCCTCTTATACATGTGTTAAGAAACGAATGACCCTGTGCCTACTCATGATGACTGCAGCACAACCAGCCAGTTCTGCTGAATCAGTGTGTTCTACTTGATCCTGGAAACAAAACACAAACATGTATTTTATGATTGGTAATTCTGCCACAACCCATGTTTTTTCAGCACATGACTGCAGCTAGCACAGGCACATTTGGCAAATGCTGCAAACCTTCAAATGACTTGGATTACATTTGCAGCTTTAAATTCAGGGATCTGTGCACTATGCCACTACTGCACTCCGATATGCTGGTGAAAAAAGCTGCTTATAAAAACCACATTGCTACCTACCTACTATTATTCTTCATTTAACTGTAAACCCACAGAGTGACACAGCAACTCCAACACTCCTTGTACTCCTGATGACCTTGACTGTAAGGCTTCATTTATAAAACTCCCCTCTGAAGTTAATTATATTACACTACAATAGGCCTTCCAAAAATAAAGAGCTACTAGCTTTGATACTCATCAAAAATTCACAGCCCTGTGCATTCTGTAAACTGTATTCATCAGCTTCCCACTGCTTTTCTAACAGCTAAACAACTGGTTTTGTCTTCAAATTATTCCCACTACAATTTTAGGCTCCCTTCATTTCCTAAAAGCTTCTTCTCTCCAAAACCACAATGGCATCAACCTTCAATAGCAGGGACAGCCAAGGCCAAAAATAAGACAGAGGAAACTGTCATGTTATTCTAACAACAGCATTTCTATAGGTCAGGTGCTTATTTTCACAGGCTGCATCCTAACAGCCAACACAGCTCAAAAATCCATCACAGGAAAGAAATGAGACTAGTATATGACAAACAGTAGGAGAAGAATAAAGAGTAAGGTAAGTTCAATTCATGTTTTAAGGTGTTCTGGTGCTGGTATCTGACCTGGTGTAGGTAGTTGAAATACTTATTGGTGCTCTGATGAAGCAGCAGCATATGTTAGAAAATAAAACTCCAGCAAAATGAAGAGAGCTAAATAAAAAATAACAGTTCCCCATGCATGAAGGCAATATTCAGTGCTATACCACAATTTTCCCAGGGCTGTTTATTATTCTTTTCAGAAATAAGCTACAGTAATAATTCCAGGAAACTAATGAACTGCACAGTAGCGCTCCTAGTAGTACTGTTTCCAAGCTCAGAATAAAATCCCACAGCTTTGTATGCCAACAGAACTGCTCCTGTGTGCAAGTAAAATTTTTGATGCCAGGTATGTTTCTACCCCGATAAACTAAGATGGGGTTTGGATAAATATAATAATTTCTACTATTAAGCAGTTCTTCGGATAGGCTTCATATGCATATAAAAATGGAGGTGAGGGAAATTTAGTTCCTCTGAAAGGCTTCAGAATGATAAGCTTTTCTAAAGGGCTGTGAAGTACATGTGGCAGCAGGGCAAGGTTGTCTGTACCACCACTAGGTCCCCTTCTGGCCTGGAGGAGGAGGTGAATGGTTCTGTTTTCATGATCCCCTTGAAAAGATGGATCAATTAACGACAATTCTATCTGTGATTTATACAACTGCAGCATGAACATCAAACACATTACACAGGAACCAGTCGGTCATACATTAACTACAAAGTCCAGTCTTTACCAGTAAGAAATGGATCAGTCCTAGCAATCCACATCTGAAATGTGCTGTGCTGTAATTAGTGCCCTAAGACAGCAAGCCTTCCAGGGCAAGAGTACAGCTTTATTATTCATCGGGTTTATTCTGATCCACTTTCCTTGTTCCATTATTCCAAGGTAGTAACTTTTTCATCCATAACCATGCAAGACAGGAGAACATAGATCCAATCAATCCCTACCAGCCTCCAAAGAATGCTTTGAAGAGATATTACCTGGAGGTCCTTGAGCATTTTGTTTACAATTCAACATTCGCACTCAGCAGCCATTTCCCCTTACAAAGATCTATGCTGAAATCAAAGCATGCTTACAGATATGAATGTAATATATTTAAACAAAAAGCAATTTCAAAGAAGAAAATTATAAGGTTTGGATTTCCTGAAAAAAATCAATTAGTTGGTAACAGAGCCAAATTATTTTTCCAAAAAAAAAAAAGGTATTGTAAGTGAACTATATTAAAATAAAAAAGACAAAATGAGTAACTACAAAGAAGAGTCAGGAATATCCACAACAATGTATAACCTAACGAGGATTAGGTTTTTTATAAATCATACATGTTGCTAAAAATACATTTCCACCTAAAAATTATGAGCCTACTGAGACCTAAGATCACTGCAAATGAAGGAGGCCCAGTGCCTGCTGTTCCAGTTTGCTTCCTTTGAGTAATTCACAGTTTGTTATCTCTTCTGCTGATGGTTGGCTGAATTCTGTCTCCTGCCCTACAGTGGTATCACTCAGGTGCTGCTTTGGTTATACCCTACATGGATGATTTCCCTCAGGAGCTCCAAGAGGGCAACTGCCAAATACAGTAAAAGCAAAACAGGAATTGAAGAGAAATATGACAAGCAGAGACATGCCCAGAATAAGACAGGATAAAGAACAGCAGAAAAGATTTCTAAAAATACAAAATTAGAAATATCTTCCAGAAAAAAAAAGAACGTAAAAAATGTTTACAATATCAAATGGAAGTAATTTGAACCAGCACAAACTGGAATAGCTTATAATAAATGGAAAGAGACTGAAAAAGAAGCAATTTTGATACTATGTTAAAAAAATGCGGAAAATGCTCAAAGCATGAAGAGATGCTAAAAAATGCTCCCATGTACTGGCAAGAATCCAGCTCTTAACTAAACTACAGATCCTCTATAATGTGCTACCAGTGAGATGTCTTTGAGTAGGCAGGAATACATTTGCAGCCATTTTAAGGCACTTCATTATTGCTGGATTAGTTGAACTAGGCATTATCTTAAAACGCAAACCCAGATTTCAATACTGGTAACATCCTTGCTTGTCTGCACTCTGGAACTCTCAGATGGGAAATTCAGAGAGACTACAGACCAGGGATATATCCAGGTCCTAACTTTGCAAGAATAAAGACTACAACAAGAAATACTATAGCATTAGGAAATCAGTGTACTTAGAGAAGAGGGGGAGAAGAAAGTTTCAGGACACACAGTTCTACAGTGTGAATTATTTTATCTGGTAAGTGAACCTGGAAGCTAAATCTTAACAAGTGGAAAAGGTGGTTTTCTTTCACTCAAGTGATTAAATGTTTGGAATAACGGTACTTTACCATGTGACCAACAGTTATGTCACTTCCTAATGGTTCCTTCTCGGCCTCTCTCAAATGAAGCAGAAACTTTCAGTCAAACTTCATATGGAAGCATTGAAAAACTGTACAGATGACGCCCTCAGTGACACAGCTTGGTGCTGGACTTGGCAGTCCTGCGATAAAGGTTGCACCTGATGATCTTAAAGGTCTTTTCCAACCCTGTTAATTCTATGATTCTATGTTTCTGTATTATTTTATAAGAATTAATCTAAGTAGAAAGAGCAAATACTACCCAGGAACACTCCTCCAGCAAAGGCAGTCCTCCAGACCTGTCTCAGGATACACTGTCACAGCAGCACCTACAACTGGTATGGATTAGGCTCAAAATTAAACATTTCAACATGAATTGTTCTATGAATAAATTAAAGTGGCAGCCATGCAATGCAAGCAGGAAAAGAAAAATAATTGGGTTTAAAATTCTAATTTATTAAAGAAGACTCAGCAAGTAACAACAGGATTTTTCAATATACCTTGTCTAAGAAACAGTTCAGGATTAGAAAATCCCATTAAAACTCACCATAAATCCATTTAATAAGAAATACTAAAAACAGCAGCAGGAGATTAAATGTAACAAACATGATACAGTCACTGCTAATCCTTTCCCTGCATCAGAAGCTCAGGACAATCATGTATCTTTTGGCTTTATATGCCATAATTTGCTGATGTTCCTACTGCTCAATGTAAATTAACCAAAGAGCAGACTGGGGCATGGCAGGCTACTTCTGTGTAATACAACACTTTGTACCAGCTCAGGACCCAAGAATGCTGAGAAAAGATAAACTATTTTAGTGTTGCATTGGTTTGTCCTTTTTTCTAACCAGCTGAACAAACAGATGGACAACACCTAAAGCAGAATACAGTCTTTCTAATTATTTCACTAATATTTGCATCTTTTCCCTTGACTTTTCTCCATGCCATTTTAAAGCTATTATTTTCACTTTTGTCTCCAGCCAAGTTTCCATAAGGAGACATTCACACATGCCAGAGCAGTAGTAAGGCAGTCAAAAGAGCAGCAACTTCAAAGAAGAGTTACAGAAAGTATCACAGTCAAAAGCAGCAGAGAGACAAGAAAAATTATAGCAACATTATCAACCTGTATCCTCCAGTAAATAAGAGGAAGCAGCCCAACTGAGAAGGACACCTGCTTTATAACAGTTTGCAGGAGAAAATAAATTCCATTTCCTACCCTCTTTACTACTTCAAGGAGAAAGACTTTATTTTCTTGACACAAAAACCAGCCTTGCCACAACAGCGCAAAGACATGGCTCTCTGCACTTGCAGACAAGGAACCACACATCCCTCTCACGTAGCTACTTTTGCCTGCCTTGAAAAGTGTCCATCTCCAGCTCTTTGGAAACACAAGTAGATAGGTTTACACTGCAGTGCTGCCTTCTCTACAGGGTTTTCAAAAGGAATTCAGTTGGACAAAAAAAAAAAAAGAGAAAAAGCTTTCCTGAGCTAATTCATATGTTCGTAGAGCTCAACCGAAAATCTAGTGGTTTCTAAATCTAATGCTTTCTAACACTTTGTTTCATCCAACCCCCAACTATAAATATTGTAGACTACCAAAGAAATTAACTCACAGTGTATTAAACATAAATGTAATACAAAATAAAGTTTGTTAATTTGTGCATGGATTCCATGTAATGTCATTATTGTAACAATGTGCTTTTAAAAAACAAATCAATACATTTAACATACGGAACTGAAGCTGATATTTAACTTTATTGAAACACAAACTAAGCCATATAAAATAACTAGATTTGTAAGATGACTTTTTATGGTTTTGTATTTGAGAAATAAGGTTTTGACTATTAGAAATTAATGTTTAACAGATTTGAAGAATAAAATTAATGTTCCAGTGTATGTATCTGAGTGGATTAATTCTGTAATATAATAGTTTATGAGTTTGAATTCTTTCTGATGTAGAGCAGTAACAAGAATGAATCCCAAATGCACTGATCATTGTTTCAGATGTTTCCTAGGTTTGGGCAATGAGGGAAACACTGACTGAGGTCCCCAAGAATCTCTAATTAAATGCCTACAACTGCGAGAGAACTGTTCTTTTTAAAAAACCCACAAGGGGCCAATACTTGCAGGCACCGTGAGCAAAATCTGTGTCTGCTAATAAAAGCCATTAATGCCATGCAACCAGAATGGGACAGAGGAAAAGGACAACACACAAAGAGGAAAAGTGCCTTGCTACCATTGACTAACCCATCAATTCTGAGTTGAACCCACTGGGGAGAGAAGCTGCTAGAAGTGACACAATTTATGCACTCAGCTGCTCTTTAGAGAAAGGACAATCTGCACAGTCACCTTCTACTAAAGAGCAGTCAATCAGCTGCTAAAGCCACCTTTATCAACACACTAGAAATCTGTAAGAGGCATTTTACAAGAGCAGATTGTGATAGAACAAGGGAGGATGGTTTAAATTGAAAGAGGGTAAATTTAGATTAGATATTAGGAAGAAATTTTTCCCTGAGAGACTGGTGAGTTGCTGGCACAGGGTGCCCAGAGAAGCTGTGGCTGCCCCATCCCTGGCAGTGTTCCAGGCCAGGTTGGATGGGGCTTGGAGCAACTTGGTCCAGTGGAAGGTGTCCCTGCCTGTGGCCAGGAGTTGGAACTGATTGAGCTTTAAGGTCCCTTCCAACTCAAACTAGTCTGGGATTCTATGAATTTTTAATTCCCATTTTGTGTTGACCTTTCTATTCATATCACATCAAGGTTAAACATCTGTATACACACACTCAATACAAACACATTATTATGAGACACTGTTGTCAAATGTAGCAAAGTTTATTCCCACTCCCATGTTTGTGATCATGATCTAACTACATTGCTGATTCTCACAGTCCGTTATGTCTCAAGTCATCTGTAACTAGTAACTCAATACAACTCAGTAAATCCATGGTAACAGCATATACTGAAACTGCTACTTCTGTGTATGGTTCTCATTTAACCTGAGGTCCATTAACATGCTTTTAACAGTGCTGATGGGACTGAGCACTAAAAAGCATAAATGGTGAGTAACTTGCAATCAGATTCACTATAAAGTTGTTTTTTTTCACTGCTGCAGTGGTGCAATATACCCATCAGGGCATTTACTTAAAATTTATGTGAGATTCACAAAAGTTTCAGTGACAAAACTAAGTGGCCATAATTCGGTATCATTTTGGCAGTCATGGGAAAGAAAGGCTTAACAGCTAAAAATATAATAATAATAATAATAATAATAATAATAATAATAATAATAATAAATTGAAAGCATTAATTATTAATGAGTCAAAGTATAGTTTTCAGAAATCTTATTGAGCCCCAAGAACATAAAATCCTCTTAAACTCAGATGTAACATTTCTCAGTCCAAAACTCAGAAACCTCTGCCAATTCCACTGAACAGGTGGTTGACTCGGCCATGAATCCCTACTTCATTTCTCTTTCTTAGATTGTACTATATTCTTGTGTTCTGTTTTCTTTGCCTGTTAGTCTTCTTATTCCCTCTCAAATACATTCCTTGCCCATTCACTTCTTTCTGTGCTCATTATCTTTCTCCCTACCCATGTTTCTTCCCTTCTCTGACAAAAGTACATTTCAACACTGCTGTTCAGAACCACTGGTATAAACCAGTTGTAAACAACCTTATTAACCACACAATATTATTCCTTATTTCTAGAAACAGGGGGAACAAACCCAACAACAATGGTGATGCAACCACTTTGCAAACATAAATGAAAGCCTTTAGACAAAAAAGCTATTGGAAAAAACAAAACACATGATGAAACAAGCAGTAAAATCATAAGAAATCATTGTAACTGTGTTCACTGTCAACCTGCCTTCTACCTGTCCTTGTCTTTATACACCATCATCATGGCTCCTTCACAAATTCATTTCAACTTCCAGACTTTTAGCCTATGAAATACAATTTTTGACACATACACTGGGCAGTCAACATCCAGGATGAGCACAGCTACCTGCTTTCCTCAAGCATTTATGTATCAGAAACCTCTAGTTAAGAGGTATTATTAACTGCATAAGAGCCATTATTACATATTTCCTCAAAGTAGAAGGTAAAATTGCATCTACAAGCACTCTGTACACAAATGAAGCTTAATGGAAAAAAGAGAAAAAAAGAGGTATCAAAAAGAGACAAAGGACATTACAGCAAAAGAATGAGGACACAACCCCCAAACCCACTACAAATAGATGTATTTACTGTCCATAACTCTCAAGAAACCATTACTAATTCTTGTAGTAATAAAACCCATGTTCATTCTGGAGAAGTATACCAAAAAAATAAATAAAAATCTATGTGCAAATTCCAGCATTAGGTTAAAATACATTTTACAGATTACTTAAGTAAAACTAAGGTAAACACAATGGAGAGGCTATTATGCCAGTACATTAATATAATTACCTGAACACACACAAGGACGTAGGTAGACTGATGCTTAAAGTAACGACCTTTTACATTTACAAAAGAATCAAGAGAGATGTGAAATACATGAAGCATACTGGGGTTTTATTCAACCTTCATCATTTATACAAAAACACAATATGAAATTCCTACATCAATGCAAGTAGATGTTTCAGTTAAGAGGCTGCTTCGATACATATATTTAAAGCAATCTGTTAAGAATATAGCTTAAGAAAAGGGCTTTGAACATATTTTCAAGTTCACCAAATAAGAGATCCTTAAAATACTAATTTTGAATGAACTAAAATAGCATCCACAATGTAACTTTGTAGCATGAGAACAGCCAATATGCTCTGCTAAGCTATCAAACTGGCCAGCAAACAGGCACAGTACCTATATACTGCAGTATAGACCCCAAGAGATTGTAAATCACATACCTGTGCCTTTCTGCACAAAACATAAGCCTCAGAAGCAAGCTACAGCATGTATTTCTACAGCATTGCAGAAGAACATGCAAGTTCAAAGAGACTCCTAGAAAAATGAAAAAAAAATAATAGGCAAAGAAGGAACTTTCCTCTTATGTGATCTCAATTCATATTTAGTGTTCATTTATCTGCATTACAGCACAGATGATAAGGAATAAAAAATTACACTGACATGACTGGTTTGCTGAGTATATTTTAACCATATATCTTCTGTATGTCCTCCACCCTACACAGAAAACTTGCTATTCACAGTGTCAGCAATACAAGTAAGAAAAGGACTTGCATACTGGTAAGTGTTCAGCTACTATCACTTTTCAAGTGTTGTATCTTTTATCTGATCTACTACACAAATTAAGAATATGGGATCATATTGGTCATTTCCTATTCCTTATGGTCATCTTTTAAAAAAATACATATATTCATGAAAATTAGTATCTGCAATGTAAAAACAAATTCAAATGACTGTCCTCCAAGGGAAAAGCAAACTGCTATATGTATTTTTGGCATCAACCTGCTGGGCAATCAATACCCACACAGCTCTGGAGAAAACGGAATTATGGTGTTATGTGAGAAAGCTGGGGTCACTGCAGAGGAGGAAGGGAAGGAACAGATACTAAGGGGCAAAACCGATTTAAATCCACAGAAAAACAAGCTTCTTTCATTCCACTGATGGTAGACTCTTACCAATGAAGTATCTCAAAGGACATGGCTATGTATAATGTCAGATTCAGTTTACACTATAAAGCTCATTCAACACATCTTCTAATTCAAAACAAAACATAGTTCTCTCCATCTCCAGATCCTGTAAGAATTTCCCTGCTACTTACAAAAATCTTTCATAAATTCTAAAAAATGATGGGTGGAAAATAAGTTCTAGCTATCAGAAACTAATCTGGATTTAGATTTCCACTGTTTCAGCAAGAGTGATGAGACCTCCTTTATCACTGCACCAACACACTGCACTGACTCAGTCCAGGAACCACTAAGGTCTTTTGAGCATTGGCTTAATCAAGCCCAGTTTTCAGTCCTCAGTCTTGCATGACATCAGGCAACATGTTCCTTGGATCTGTGATGACTTAAAAAGCTAGGGAAGCATTACCCCTATTCAATACTTAGTGGAAGATCCAAGATAAACACGTATCTCTTCCATATAATCCTTACTTAAGAAATCACCAGTACCAGATATCCACTCCCCTTCTATGATAGATCACTGAGGCCCACTTGCCTTTCCTTCTCTACACCACCTGCAGAAAAATCACGAGCTACTTCTTCACTCACTGCACTTCCCAATCTAAACAGAAACAAAATTCATTTGATTATGTTTAAATTGACATCCAAAGCTCAAAGCTGCAGAACTAACTTGAAGAGGGAATACAAATTCAGTTCTGACAGTCATCATCAGCACATGACTGGGGCAGGGATGGTCACACCACAGAGATAATCTCAGAGATACTGGATGTGTCGCACACCCAAGATCAGAATGAGGTCTGAGTCCAACACTGATCAGAGGCATCTAGATGACCAGAAACCGGGCCCCATATTTTACTACTAATAACACCATTCTTAAACCTTCCTCTTAAAAATTCAACTATTAGAAAAATGTGAGGAAAGAAAATGAAGTTGAAAAAGAAAAGGAAACAGACGAGAGAACAGTTTCACTGTCAAGGGTAAAAGAAATGTAAGAAAAGTACAGTAAATAATAACTAACAAAAAGTCAGATTTGAAAATATCTGCAATTTTTCTATCGTGTAGTATTTCCCAAACTTCCAATAATGTGACTGGCAACCCAATAAAGCAATAAATATTATGCATATTCACATGATTTACCAATTCTTCTTGAATTTATATAAGTATATAACTACAAATTCACAGCTTCACATGGTTCAACCTTGATTTTAGTCATCCTAAATCAATCTTCTAGATCGCACTCAGAGTGCAAGCAGGTAAGTCAACATGTACGCTGAGTTCAAAGCAGAGTTTTGACACTACAAAACTGAATCTGGAAACAGAAAAGCTCCTCTAATAGTCAGTGTCATTCACAGATAAGGAAGCTATTATGCGATTCAGAAAGCTCTTTGATCTGCTTCTCACACGGAACACTACCAACTCCTTTTAAGTTCATCATACCCCTTAGAAAAATGTACCAGCGTATGTTCCTTCACTGACTTTTTTTTAATGTATTTCACCCATACTACTCCCCCAAATAAAATGTTAAACTTAGAGTGAAATACAAACACTATACACAGAGCACGTGTATAAAGACTGAGCTGTACTATTTATAAAAATAGGCTTCAGTATATCATAGAAGTAAATAAAACCTTTCCTATTACAGTCAGTTCAGACATTGCAAGAATCCAGAAGTAAGGCTGGTAAGTATTACTAGGGCAGCTACAGCACTTCTCTAATTGATAGAGACACATGAATCTCTGACATAAGTATGGCCTAATTTCAAACTATCACCTGATAGGAAATGACCTCTGGCTTCTTTGTATGCTGGGAAGAGGGAATAACAGGTTCCTCCTAGCTACCACTTCACCACATACACTAAACATTTTGTCTTTTTATGCAGGCCCATGACTGTTCTTTAGCAAAACTGAATTACAAGAAGCCAGTAAGTAAGACTAACAATGAAACATTACAAGTAAGTGTAGTCATAATGCAAAGGATTAAAACATTTCCAGCATCTCTGGTCATGCTTAATTCCTCTGTCACTAATGAAGAATAGCCTTAAAATAGTGATCAAAATTAGATCTACAACACAGAAGTATTTTTACATATAGAAAACAGCAGAAAGAAAAAACAATTCCAGCTTCATCTACATTAGGCTTTAGTGCTTTTTTGATAACTACTGCAAACATCAGTTCAGCTTGAGCCAATCCAAAAGGCAAGAAGACACTAGCAAAGACACATTACTGCATTATTTTATATACAAATCCATACCCTAAACCAGGGTTCAGCATCACTATCTCAACTATCAGTCAATGCCTCAAGCCTCCTGCAGAAAGCTTTCCACCTTTGTTACTCTGATGGAACCAAACCAGTAACAGGAATCCAATGAAACAATGTGAAGAAAAATTATTAACTGGCCATACCAGTTCCAACTGCAAAGTCCTACACAATTTCATTATGCTATCAGTGTCTTAAAAACATTAATCAAGCTTCCTCCTGACATTAAAAGGAGGGGAAGAAAGCACAGAAAACAGAAGCAAAATCATGCAACACAATTCTTGATAGAAAACCTTAGGTGATCCTAGCAGAACATACCAGAATGCTTCTGGACCTTCAGTGTATTACCTTAAACAACTGAAACTACAGTGACCCCACTGACTCATAATCTGTAGCTTCAGTTGCCATCAAAACATCAGAGATATAAACAATATTAACATATATAGCAACAAGACAAAGTTATCTATATATTCTATATACAACATAGAGACAGAATACAGAGGATACAGCCATTAGCAGTATGGCCAAATAATCCAATATGAAGGTTAGTAATTGCTACTCAAGAACATCAGAGACAAACAAAAAACCCATGCAAATGGAAATCCAGCACTGTTGTCCATGTTTTCTTTTGGCCAATGTACAATAGACACTGGCAACAGAATACATGTCTACATGCATTAACAAATCTATCGGCACCAAAGCCTCAAAACATAACATGTGGTCAGACTGCCACATATTAAGATTTCCAAATTACCTAATTGTACATGGAAGCAAAATGATGTTCAGTTTCTTCAAACTCTCTCCTCACTGGCCTTCACAACTATTGCCTTAGTATATACCTAGACTGAAGGTACCACAGAAGCTATTCAGAGAGCATTCTAGCTCCACACTTTCTAAACCACAGAAAATCTACAGATGGTGACTCCACACCTGGTTTTCACACAGCTTAGCACTTTCCTTCTTCTCTTTTTGGCCATTTTTTAATTTTACTGTAACAGAACTGTGACTGTAAAATTAACTGACTGGACTTGCTTCTTTAAGTCAACTCCCACTTGAGCAGATCCGGATGAAAGGATACAGAAGGAACAATTTATCCAGTGTTGTCACCCATAAGTTCCTGGCTGTGCGTTGTTTGTCTTTAACCTTTGATTTTAAATTAATTACATTTCTCTAGTAATGACCTTTAAAATGGTTTAATTGACCCTTTATGGATTTCCTTTAACATTCACCTTCATTTGATGCTGATGTACTAGTTGGAATGTTGTTATTTCTGAAAAGTAAGTATCAATATTACACATTTGTACTTATTTCTTCTAGAAATACAACAGTAATGTAACTGTTGTTGTAATGTTCCAATAATAAACAATACTGACAAGACTCAGTGAAAGAACAAGTATAAGCTGCCCTTAGAAGTATTTTTCCTATTGCAATCTGAACAGCCGCATTCCTAACTATCCCAAACTCTGCATGTGTATGATACAAAAAGGAGAAAACATCACAAAGCACATTCAGAAAACAAATGCATTTCAAAGACAAAAGCATTGAGTGCAGTATTCCACTAATCCCAATGAAAAAGTCCTGAGATCTCCAACGTCTTGTCATTTTCTCTAGAAACTAATATTTTAAGGAATGACACAGTTTAATATTATAGGTATAACACACACACCCGTTCCTTCCCACAAACTCTAGCTGAGAATTACATTTAACAAGGCACCTTAAAAATCTACACATGTTCAACGAGTAACAGCTAAATTAAAAGTAAAGAAATTGTGTTATGCTTTAGTTTCAAGTAAGTGAAACCCAGCCAGCCAAACAGTAAGTAGAAAGTACTTTATTTGCCTATAAAAATAGAATTATCTATAACTATAAAATAAGTCATTATTATTTATAAAATATATATTTGTATCATAATGGTAATTTATTTTTATCACACAGATTTTTCAAAGTGTGTTATTCTTTTGATAACTATACAGCAGGCTTTGCTCTAGCCACTAGTCAAAGAAGTTTGTATGTATTCTGAATTCTAATGCAAGAGAAACTCCTATGTCAACAAAAGATCCTTACCAGAGCTTTTAAACCTTTCAATTCATTTACATTAATTCATGTTGCAAGATGTAGCCAACACTTTAAAGAACACGGAAGTAAAAGCTGTTTCTATCACCTAAAACTCAATATTGTAACTTCCTTTTAGCCATTTACTCTTGACTATGTATTTCTTACCAAGCCAAAAAGCTTTGTAAACTTTTAGTCTCATTGTAAATACATATTTCTCAATCATTCACAAAAACAACAGGGGGAAAAACTGAGCATGTTAGTTCACATTTCATTTCAAAGTTCAAGTCTCAAAGAATCATAAATAGAGCTCTAAAGCAGGTCACCTTTCAGTTTCTTTACAGACTTCAATTACATTTAAAAAATAAAGAGTAGCCTTTACATAAAGCTTTCAAAGTACAATGTTCTGGAAGAGATCACTGAGTCATCAGCACACAGACTAACCATGCACTGAAACTACTATTCCTCATCCAATTGACTGTTAAGAAACTCACCTTTATTTGGAAGAATCTCAGCTTAGTGCATCAAAAGGATTTTTCTGAGACACAAAACACAAATACACAACTTCTTCCCAAAATCCATTTCTTTCTGGCCAACTCCTAGTCAAAAGCAAAACTTCACGCTAATCTTTTTGCTAAATAATTGTCAGGTAATGTTTTATAGACAGCCTGTAAACCTGAAAACTAGGAAGCTATTTTCTGCTAAAGCTGGCACAGCAAGTGGACAGGCAACAACAGACATTAAAAGCTTATCATTCTTTGGCCACAGGTTTTAATAGTGCATCTTTGTTCAGCCTCTACCTTTGTTCCCCGAGACAATCAGTCAGACTTTATGCCAAACTAAAAAAAAACACACCAACTGTATTTCATCTCAGTCTTAGCCCCAGGCCTCAGATCCTGAAATGTGTGTTTGAAAGTATTTAATCCCCAGCCTAATAACTGACTCAAAGCTACCACACAAAAATAACACCCAATCCAGGACTCAGCACTGCAGTTTTGGGGTTGTTTTCTTCTTTTTTCACACACTAAAGAAAGCGCCATAAAGCAATGAGAATCAATCACAGGGTGTCAGAACACGGTGACTTGTGAGGTGCAGAGCAGGGCCTGAATTGGAGGGAAGCTGGTTTGAGGCCCTTCTTCAGCTTCCATTTCAGCTTCCCCAAGCCTCTGAAGAGATTTTTAATTTCATCCCTCTTGGGTCAAGGGGACCGTTCTTCTCATCTTGTATCACATGCCATAACTTTACACAAAGAAGCACACTACTGGGCTCAGGCAGTAACAAAGGATTTTGATGTTGTTTCAGCCACTGAAGGTGTATCTAAAAATCTGGATTCGTTCCGTGCAATCAAAAATGATTTGCTAATACTAGTTAATTACAATGTCTTAAAACATTGCCAAGCAGTCAAGTGCTGCCCCAAAAAAGCTTTTATTCAAGTACAGCATCTTTTTTTGTTATTATCTTACTTGTTTATACAGGGCTCCTTCCACTTTTGGATACAGCCTGGACTAAAATAATGAGGGCAGTGTTAGTCAGAATTTCTGATACAACCATACTTAGCAAAAAACACTGCAGGAATTCAGTTAACTTCTAATATTTGAACTGAATGAAAATGTGTGTAAAAATTAATCCCCTGAAAAACCTCTGTCACTAAATAATCAGGAATTTGTTGTCTATAAATAAGCAAGATAGTTAAAACGAAAACATAAGTCTATCAATTCCCATTCGCTACTTGTTTTTCAGTCTGGTTAAAGAGGTAAAAACAGTTCTTCAGCCACGCTCCATCACACACACCTATTTAACCATAACATTTATGAGCAAGCAACTAGCCCACCTCTGCAAGAAGTCTGACATGCCAAGAGTGCCAGTTATTCTTAGAGTGAGACATGACCACAGTTTCACGTAATTAGAGATGTTATAAAACGCATCCCGCCCGCTCGCCCCATCCCCCTCCACCACTACCACCATTGCAGGAGTGACTTGTTACACATCGCGATGAGCAAGTCGCATTCCCTGCCCGGGGACAGAGCGGGGATCAGGCCATAAAAAGGACACGAGATACGAACAGGGATCCTCCCCGCTCCGGGCAGGGGCCGAGCCTGCCCGCTGCCTCCGTGCGCACGGCGTGGCCGCCGGCCTCGGCCAGCCAGAGAACAGCCTCTCCTCACCCAGCACCCGAGTACACGGGGGGTGTCCTCCCGAGGGGCAGTCCCGATGAAGACCAGCAAAAGCTGTTTCCCCCTTCTATAGGATCGCCGGCATGGGGTGAAAGGTGCCCCGGCTGCGCCGACCGAGGGTTCACCCAAAGCACCCGGGGGTCTGGGGGGAATGGCGAGGAGGGGGCTCGCAGGACCAGCGCCGGTGAGGGCTGAAGGCGGTCGCTGCCTTTCCCTTTCGGCGATGAAGAGCCTCTCCCTTCGGCGGGGTGCGGGGGGGACAAGGGCGGCGTGGTGAGGGGGCACCTGGAGCCCCCCAGGCCCTGGGCTGGGGCGGTGTCGGCGATACCGCGGCTCCGCTGAGGCGTTGGAGCCCTCCCCTCCCGCCCCCCCGCGGGGCCTCGCTGCGGGCGGTAGGGGCCTGGGGAGCGGGGTACCCCGGCCTCCCGGGCCTGGGGGCGCAGGGCTGCGCGGCGCTCACTCACCTCGGGAGGCAGCAGGCGCCACCGGGTCTGCATGGCGAGAGGGATCCCCCGGGGCCGCGCTCCGCCGCCGCTCGCTGCCGGGCGGCCCCGCAGACCCCGCGAGCGCTGGAGAGGCCGGCGCCCGCTCTCACCGCCTGCCAGCCGGGCTCGCTCGCTGGCTCCGCGGCCAAGGCCGCCGCAGCTACCGGCAGCCAGCGCCCCCTGGCCGGCCCCAGCGGCAGCGCACGGCACTGCGGCACCGCCGGGGAGGCAGTGCGGAGCCTGCCGCACCCCCGCCCCGCGGCACGGGGGGCCGGGCAGGCCGAGCCACCGCCTCCGGCCTGGCCGCTTGACGCCGGGCGGATGCGGGCGGAGAGCGGGAGGAGTCACCCGGCGTGGGGGGACACAACTGTGGCGGCGCGGAGGGAGCCCACCCGCTCACCCCGCCGCGGGGTCCCGCCAAGGCCGAACGGCCCCGCAGCCAGGGCCTCTCGCCCGCACACACCGCTCCACACACATGGAGACGCGGAGGGAGGACGGCACCGGGGGGCGCCGCAAACCAGCCGCAGGCAGCCCCGCAGAGGGGCTGTGTGAGGCGCGGCTGTACCGCTGTGAGGAACCCACCGCTACCCGGCATTGCGCGGCCGGGAGACGAACCGAGGGCTCGCGGCTGTGAGCCGTAGGTGGTTTGTTTCACCGTTTCATGTTGAAGTACCTTTGACATCAAGAGAGGGGCACCCCGTTCTGTGGGACACCCGCTGCCGCCCCTGCATGGCCATACAGCTACCCTGAGGGGTGCCTGAGCGCGGAGCCATCCGCTCAAAGACACGTTAACTCTAAAGCAAAGCTGGAGAGCACGGATCAAAAATACCAAAACACACATGGTCGTTCCTCACAGGAACAGTGTCAAAACTGCGATGGCAAGCTGACGGGTTGTGCCATTCATAACCGAGTCTAAAAGTCCCGCGCGAATGCCCGCCACCTTGCCTCATGGAGCCCCTTGCTCCAGGGAGCCCTCACCTCAGGGAGCACTCGTCTCAGGGAGCCGTTCTCCTCGGCTAGGACCCTGCCTCATGGAGCTCCCCCCTCATCGGGCCCCTCGCTTCAGGGTCTCTCTCGCCTAATGGAGCCCCTGCCTCAGGTAGGACCCCCCCCTCAGGGAGCCCCCGCCTCAGGTAGGACCCCGCCTCAGGCTGCTCCTCTCCTCAGCAGTGTCTCACCTCGGTTCCCCCTCAGGAACGGCTCGCCCAGCGCCGAGGGAAGGCAAAAGATCCGCTACCGTCCCCTCACCTTCGGCCTCCGGCCTCCCCCCAGCCGCGGCGGAGCACCATGTCACCCCCAGGAGTGTGGTGGCAGCTGGTGCAGTTGCACCGCCATTCCCGCTCCTCAGGTCTTTGAGCTCGCAGGCTATCACTTCACAGCAGGTTAGGCTTCTCCATTAACTTCCTGCATCTGGCAGTGAATACGGTGTAATGAGCTCCGGTGATAAAATCTAGGCCTTCTTGCTCCAAGAGCATCAGCCCATCCCACTTGAAATGAAAGAGAAGCGCTTAATGTTTATTCATTGATTCTGGTAGAACTATGTGCTTTTCAAGCAGAAAATACAAGATACTCCCAATCAACTGAATCATCAATCCATGGGAAAAGAGCTGAGGAGATCAAAAATACTAATCAATCATAGCTGGTAGTAGCACATTAATGGAGATGGAATTTATTTTCTCCCATGAAGTGTTCCTGGTTAACCCCGCCTTGCTATCTCTCTAGCAATTAGTGATGTTATGCTTGTAAAGCACAGATCAGTCCAATACACAATTACTATCCTCAAAACCATTCTCATGAAACACCTCAGACTGCTAAACACACAACGTGCCTCACAAACAAAAGGGAAATGAATTAAAGGGTGAGCAGTTTAACACTCTGTACCCTCTGGCCAAATGCATGCAAGCGCGTAGGTTTGCCACCTAACTATGGCTCACAGAGGCATATCGCTACCATTATTTTGTTCTGCTTTAATCCCCCTGCGTACAGCCATTCATTGGAATATGTTCTCACCAAACATTGAGAGTTTTTACCTGAAGGTTGTCTTAATTGGCTGTTTTCCAAAGTGTCAACTCATACACGCAAAAAAAAGGAGTTTGGAGCAATGGGAAATGTCTCTATGAGTTAAGGTCATAGGACATGGTCTCACACCCCATCCTGTCTTGGTATCTATATGTAACTTGGTTGCCACATGACTTGTTACCAATGAAGATGTATCTAGAGGAGGAAGAACTCAGCAAAACGCAGCTTGCTGCTCCAGGCAGTTGTGGGGCCAGACACCTGAGCTTAAAGCAAGGAGTTTGCCTGCCTTCTCAGTGTGCTCCCTCTGCTAGTGTCCAAACAGAAAACATTTGGATATGGATACTTTGATCCCAAATCGATACTTTGATCCCAAGCTCCATCAAGGCTGTAAGACATGGACCATGACTTTCTACTTGGCACATTCAATGCAAGTGTCAGAGTTACAAGTTCTTTGAAAAGTATCTTCAGCTCTTCCATGTAAATCAGCCTCACATTAGTGAGCCTCTACTGCACCGTCATAGGGAACCATGCCTGATAGTACCCCACATGGACATTTGGTATTGAGTTTACCACCTCTCTTAAGTCTTTTAACATCTTTGCCCAGCTTGCTATGAGAAGCTACCAAGGAAGAGGCATGAAGGAGAGCACATAGAAGAGGAGACTCCAGTTTGCAGAAGGCAAGGAACTGGGGAGCAAGTGAGAAGACCACAGTCAGAAAGGCGAGGGGAAGCTGTGAGATGCTCTAGTTGAAGGGGGCAGCAGAGAGAATTAAAAGATTAGTACTAAAATGTGTGTCTGTAATAACCTATATACACTCAGAGCTAGGAGTTATGGGCAATTGATGCAGGATTCAAAATGATGCAAGAGTAATCTGAACAATAGTGTTAAAGATGAGGGCTTTTTTAACTACTTGGTAAAACTTGCAGAAACTTGGGATAAAAGGAAGTTTAGTGATGGCTTCAGTCTGTTACTAGATGGAAATAGTAGAACAAAAATGTAAGAAGGAGCAGAAGAGCTCAGTAACTGTTTCTGGTCTGTATCTGCGGAAGAGCCAGATGATGTATGAATATCACATGATGATGATGAAATGCATTGCATTACAACAGGCACTGAGGAGGATGTTAAACAGAAGCTAATAAAGTTGGGCATCAGCAGGTCTAGGTAACTTTCATCCCAAAGTTTTAAAAGCACTGGCACAGAGTATCTTTAGACCATTAATGTTGATTTTCAATAAATCTTGGAAGACTGTTAAAGTTCCACAGGATTGGATGAAATATTGCACCAATATTTTAAAAGGG
Source organism: Melopsittacus undulatus (assembly GCF_012275295.1). Taxonomy (NCBI): domain Eukaryota; kingdom Metazoa; phylum Chordata; class Aves; order Psittaciformes; family Psittaculidae; genus Melopsittacus; species Melopsittacus undulatus. The sequence goes on from NC_047532.1 coordinate 15,321,000, forward strand.
TAAATAGGGTGCCCAGGGTAATCATGACCTACCAGCTTGACAAGGATTCTGGGTTAAATAATGGGACATTATTTACATTACTTGATTAAAAGGGATTAAAGGATGAAAACACATTAAGTGCAAATTAATGTGGAAAATAAATCTTGCCAGAATAATTTGATTTTTAATGGCATCACAAGTTTAGTTGACCAAGGTAAGTAGGTCTGCAAAATATTTGTTTTGGTAACTCGTGGCTTTTTAATTAAGAAGCCAAAATGATACCAACTCATCACAAAATGTATTAAACTATTCAAACCCTAGCTAACTGACAGATACAAAGAGGGGAAAGGAGAAGTCATCATCAAAGAGTGTGGTTTTGGGGCCCCTAGCGATTAGTTCTACACTACATTGTGTTGAAGTCTCTAAGCAGAGCATAAAATCATCACTAACAAAGTTTGCAAGTGATGTAAGCATAAATAACAAGTCATGATGTAAAGTATCTGAGACAGCTTGGTAACGACTAATACACATTTCTGTACAGCCAAATGTAAAATCAGGCACCAAAGGATAAAGACAGTTATTATAGGATGAGAGAATTTGTGCTCTAATGCTCAAAAACCTCGAGAGTCATCACATATAATCAGAAGAAAATGAGCAGGTGCTGTGGTGCTGTGGCCAATAGGCTAATGCAGTCCTTGGCTTTATAAACAGGAGAGTATAGAAAGATGTCTTTATTTTTCTGGTACTGGTCCAAATGGTCCTGAAGTCTGATATCCTAATTCCTTAATAGAAGCTGGGAAAGAGCTGGTTCAGAGAGGAATGGTAAGATTATTTAGATAGAAAGTGAAAATGTTCAATCTATTTCAGTGTCAGAAAAGAGAATGGGTGATTCAATCACAGGTTTTAAGTACTTCCAAATTCAGTGACTGTATGCTAAAGGCAGATTTATTCAGCTTCCTGGTGAGTCTTCTACCAGTGAAGAGTTTAAGGAGACTTTAAGGAGAAACAAATTAGATTTTCCAGCAATGGAAATGTCAAAATCAGGTGCTTTAAAAATTATTTTATTTAATTTCCATTATTTGTAATGTTTTATATATATTTTAACACAAGCAAGAGTTCAGTCCTGTAAGTCTGTTACCTATGAGGTACAACCAGGTGACAGCAGCTGTGGATTCTGGCTACTAGTCTATGCAGAAGCCAGTTTCTTTGGGCACTAAATAACAACCTGTGATCCTTTCAGCATCATCTGACACAGATCATGTGCTGTTGAGCACATGATGGGAGCAGTCCTGTGGTTGGTAATGTTTACACTGGTTGAAGGAATGGGTGGATTTGTTCACAGAAGGCAAATCCTTTGAAATGTTTTGCATACAAAGGTAACTTTTATCACTCAAGAACTCTGAGACGTACATTGCTGGAAGCTGGGAGGTTACTCCTGGCAAGTGTGACTATATGATTATCCTACTACTAAACTCTTCCTCTGGCAGCTGCTTCTGGCTACTATCACAAGCAGGATCTTTCTCATGGCAAGCAGTCTCTCGGGTCCATACCACTGACCCACTCCTGATCTCTGAACAGTGGAGTGGGAGTTCTACTGGAGCAGAAAATAGCTACTTGATAATAAATAGGCATAGGTGCTAGAGAGGGCAAGAACTAGGGGAGAGAAGAACAGGAAAACGCAATATAAGAAGGTCAAAAACTGACTTGAGTAGGGGATTGTACATGAGGTTCTGAACCTCTCCAGAATCTGGTATCAGCTGAAACATTCAGGAGTCTCTGGATCTGATAAGGTACATTCAATTAGGAAACCTTCCAGCAAAATGTTCATTACTTCCCAAATATGGTTCCTGATACAAACACTCAGTCTTCTACTGATATGTAAGACCTTGAGTAGAAAAGGCCTGTGTGTGAACCTAAGCTTCCAAACCTCATTGGTGACTGAAGCTTTTATTCACAGCTCCATGGAATAAAATGTTGGCTTTTTTCCACACGCTTGCTAGTAACTGATTGCATTCCACACTCTGACAGAAACAATACTCTAAATAGTCATTACTCCCACCACTGCTAGTGGAGTGCTTAGTGATCATTTAACCGGTTTCTGTTGTGAAAAAAACAACTCATTGATTACACCCTTAGAAAGACACTGTGAGCTGTAATATGCAGACCTGATTTTGCCCTCTAGTGAGACCAGTCCAGCTCCTGTGGTGTCTTTATACACCTTGATTACCTCATCAGCCTTGAATCTTGGATTTTTTTTAATTCTGTGTAGGCGTCATCCATTATACTCAAGTAGTACCTGCACCAAAACAATCTGAATCAATACCAATGCTTGGCTAAATGTCCTCAGCCTCCTATATTAAGGTTAACTCAGTGAGTCATACAATAAAGCCACTAATACATGGGCACTAAATTAATCTATGATGCATTTGCCACCAGATAAGACTTAATCTCTTGAAAAGAGAAAGACCTGCTAGGTCACAATCTCCTTGCATGGGTCAATATAGAGTCATTTCATGCTGAAAACCTATTCTTATTTTGCCTAGTTTAAATCATAAACATACCATTTATTCTTAGGAGTAAAAATAGATGGCATTTCAATCCTTTCCAACATTACACTCACATGTGTTATGCATTTAAAGGGGGCAATAGCTTCTTTACTGTCTGTGCTGACTAAATCTTGAAACATGCACCACTTTCCTCTCCATACTCCAGATACTGGCCTAGAGGCTCTAAAAGATCCATGTGTGTATTTGTGCTAAATTTCTGTGTGCACTTGAGCAAGCACTTTGGACCTTAATTACATCTTCATTTTTTCTTTTCCTCTCCCTCTGGCACTCATTTTAGCTTATTAGCCCAAGCTTCATAAGGAAACAACATTTATTCAATTAAATTGTTTGTCTTTATGTTCCCCTCCCTCCTTCCCATATCTTTAGGATCTCTTGGCCAATTTCTGCCACAGCTGAAAAAGTGGTAGGCCTCAAAAGAAATGTAGTTCTTCCAAGTTTTGTGGCAATCCGTGGCCGAACATAAGAGGGATGAGCAAGATCAACTCAGCTGGTACTTACCATGTGTGGCCCCAGCTGGTTTGTTACTCTGCTCGTGCACACTCAGGCAACATGCACACACTGCCAGCTTACTCCCAGCATACACTGTTTCAGCTTAGGAGCATTGCAGGGAATGTAGAGGAAGCTGAGATCATTGTGGTAGGAGGGTCACCAAGGACATGGCAGGGCTAGAGTTATTCCAAGGAAGAGATCAGAGGGTGAAGACACAAATCCATGTGCAAACAAGGGCTGTTTTTCCAATACTCACAGGACAATTTTTCAAGGGTTGTTATTTGGACTCAGTTTTTGAGATTAGAATGTGATCTTGGGTAATTTTAAAGCCTCTACCAAGTGAGAAGTCAGCCTGCATGATGTGGTAGTCCCTGTTAACAGGAAAACAATAAATGTTTGAATAATTTAATTCTTATTGCTTATTTTCCTATTCATCTGTATTTGGAAGCCCTGATAGTGCTTAAGCACCATTCTGATTACATTCCCGGTCTGGCCGGAAGATGGAAATGCCTTTAGTAAATACCCATGGGGTTTGAGTATTTGTGAGGGTGTTCCATATGAACATGTCTGTGCTCAGTAACAAAAAACCTGCCAGATTTGGAACTGGGAGGAACAGGTTCTTGTTCCACTCTTCAGCTGACTTGCTGAGTGACATTTAACCTGTCTGATCCTCTCTCCTGGTGTGTACAGTAAAAGTAGTTATATTTACAGCATGAGTAAGTATTGCACGAGACCTTAAGAAGGCCAAAGAAACCACTTTGAAAGTCTCCCATGAAAACTGCTATTATGATGATTACATGAAAAACTATCATTTGGAAGATATGAAATCATCACCTAAATATGTGCTTTCTGGTTCACTGAAACAAAAGACCTTTGAGATTCAAAACTGAATAGGAGCTTGAAAAATTAACTTCATCTACAGCACTGCGTCTTCCTAAAGTGCTGAGAAATATGCATTTTCCTTTTGAAGATCTAAAAGTACTTCACAAATAGTTGAAACTTGTTAATCCCCATGTGAGGATTAAGCAGCCTAAAAAATGCATTTAAAAATATGGTCTAGAATCATAGAACTCCTGATCTTGCATACTATCCCATGTATATTGGTATATCACTTGGGTGTGATACGATTTAATTTCTTCAATCATATAAAACCTTCCATATATCAAAAATTATAGTACTCTGGGAATAATGTTGGAGCTCTGCCAGTGGCTGGTGGAAGTTAGGATAACTGAGATTCTCATTGTTTGGGGAAGAGTCATAATTCATTTAGTTTGGTCTAAAAAATCTGCCTTACATTTGATACATTGGTGGGGAGTGATCAGCATATCTCGCAGCTTCTAGAAGGAAGTTTCTGAGTTGTTGACAGCCCTTTCATAACAGCCATATGCACTTTTCCAACATACTTACATTTCGTGGCCAAGAGGAAGCATAATGGTGATTTTCAAACTGAGATTCTCTAAAACTGGACCAAATACATGCCCACAAGAGAGCCTACAAGCTCATGAAGTCAGTCTACATAGCAACAGTCTCAGGCATCTGTGTGGGCTTTGGTGAACATTCTCAGTGCTTGATGCACTCACTCGTAGAGGCAGGACTTACCCAGTATGCTGGCTGAGAACAAACCCCATCAGACACTTCAGAAAGGAATTCCACCAGCAAACAGTAGCACAGAGGATATTTTGTACAGGATTTTTGAATGACTGTTTTTGTGAACTGAAACCCACTCCCTCGAGTGTCAACACTTCAGATGCAAGGCATATTCTAAGAACAGAACAATTTTAGATAAATCAAACCACTACAATTTAAGCTTTAATTATATCAAGTACAAAATCAAACTATTTCAAGCTGAAAAAAATCATATTGGCACAGGTATTATTAAATAACCCATTACTAAGAGTGTTGAAGTGATGCTTTTTGATGTGAGAGGCTTTTCTTTTGTTCCTCCTAACATAACTGTATTTTATGAGCAAAACAGCTGTCTGATTTTTTTACAGATTTGGTATACAAATTAAATGAATCTGTTCATTGTTGTACTTATCTAACACAAATGGACACACATTTCATACAGAAAAAAATCTAATCCTACTTAAATCCTGGTTTAATCTGTGATGTCTTGTAACTGAGTTCCATGCACTAATTGTGGTACTTTAAAAGTGTTTTCTTTCATTCAATATAAATGCTCTGCTGCATGATTTAACTTAATACCCTTTTTTCCCATAAAGGAACAATAAATTTTACTTCATATAATCCTCTATTCTGTTTATTTCCACTCTGTTCCTTCTCATTTATCTTTGTTCTGCAAACTCTCTTTTCTCTTTAAACCACAAGTTTTTGTGCATCTTTATATGGTGTCAGTTTCAGTTTTTAGGTTCCTGGTTATATCCTTATTGACATGCTGAGGGCTATGGCCAGAGCTGAGAGGGCTCTGTCACTTAGAGAAACACTATCACAGCCTTGGTGTTGTGCTCTTTTGAGGGATAACAGTTACACAACAAGCAGAGCTATCCACTTGTGCACCAGAACAGCTGAAAAACCAGGTTTTCTTATTGGATGGCTAAACCTAAGTATTAACACATCCTTCTGGAACAGCCCTAGACAGCTTTAAGTTGCTTTTGTAATAAATATTTAACATTCTCAAAATTCACCTTAAGCATCAAAAAGTCTATACTGTGATGGTGGCCAAACACTGTCACAGGTTGCCCAGGGAGGTTGTGGGGGCTCCACCCTTAGAGATATTCAACTATATTCGATATGGTCCAGGGCAATCTGCTTTAGCTAACCCTGCTTGAACAGAGGCTTATAGACCTCCAGAGATTCCTTCTCACTTCTACCATTCTGTGATTAGGTAAAAGGCACCTAAATATAAAACAAAGGCCAAGGTGGGAACAGAAAAGATTAAGGTCAGTAATTACTTCTTCTGATTTCTTGTATATACTGTAAGAGCAGCACTAAACAGTGATGCATCCTATCTTTGTGTGCCTTACAGACGCGAGTGTGGAGCACTACGAGGGAATGCTGCAATATATTTTTTTCTCTATATCCTTCCTCATCAGTTCCACAGATCTGCAGGTCTATGAACCTGAGGAGAGAGAAAGCTGCCAGTCTTGGCAGGAGAAGAGAGGACACAGAAGGAAAGAGATCAGCGACTCCTGGGGCATCAGAAGGCAGAGGATGAGGAACAGCAGAAGCAGTGAGAACACACATCTTGCATGAAGCTCATCACTTCTGGACAAGGTAGGAAATATGTTTCAGAAAAAGTCTTTAGTCCAAATGTAAAGTTGTCAACATGCCTATGAACATGCACTTACGAATTTCCAGTGTGGTCAGTTTTGTTGTTTGAGGATTGTTGGTTTGGGTTTTTTTTTTTTTGAGGATGTAAGTAAACAGAAGTATAAAACTTAATCTAGAATATCTTCTTTTCTTTCAGTGTTTATGTGAAGGGTTAGCTCTAATATATATACATTTATTTATCCCTTAAGTCTTTCTGAATACAAAGGAAGAGCTGGATTTTCTTTAGAAAGGAAAAGAACTGAAACTTACTTGAAAGGAAGTGGTAGATGTAGTTGGCTCATTGTTATCTTAAGCATTTCCCTTCTTTGTTGTGCTGGAGATAAATGAATAGCTCTATACATGGCCATACATGACTCTCAAGCTCTGTCTCATTCTTTTTTGTAATTAAATCACTCAATGCATGATGGAGTCATACTCCAGCAAAAGGGATTTTATTCTTGAAGAAGTCCAGAAGGCTCCACTCTTGCAACACTATCTTGAGTTATCTGCTGTTTTTTTCCACTCTACTTCTCCTTGATGACTGTGGGTGTGGTGGGCATCAAAACCACAATCCTCTGTACATACAGTCTTTTTAAGCTAAGTCTTTTGAAGAAGAAAGGCTCACACATCTGTGCTGCAGATGCAGATAAGTCTTCCTTTCCCCTTAAACGATTCAAGAATACATTGCTCAAGTTCAACCACACTTGAAAGAGGCAACTGGTGACTGCTGTAGGAGAAAGTCACAAATGACTGCCCCACCAAGGGCAGCAAAGGGAAGGCATCCACTGTAGCAGCTTTTAGCAGCAGAGGGCTTCTGAGCCACATAGAAACAGAGTAGTTAGGGTTGGAAAGGACCTTAAGATCATCTAGTTCCAACCCCCTGCCATGGGCAGGGACACCTCACACTAAACCATATCACCCAAGGCTTCATCCAACCTGGTCTTGAACACTGCCAGGGATGGAGCATTCGCAGCTTCCCTGGGCGACCCATTCCAGTGCCTCACCACCCTAACAGTAAAGAACTTCTTCCTTATATCCAGTCTAAACTTCCCCTGTTTAAGTTTTAACTCGTTACCCTCTGTCCTATTACTACATGTAGGTCTAGACTTCTTTGTATGGTTATTTCTCCCCTATCAGAACAGCCACAGGGAATACAGTGCCCATATTTGAGAGGAAAGGTGTAATGGAGGGCAGGTAGAGCAGGAGATGGTTATAAAAATGGGCTTCTTCTGCTTTCCTGAGTTCCTTGAGCAGTTCTCCTTTACACACACAAATTTGTTTAAGTACACTCTGAAATTTTCAAGGCATTAGCGAAAATCCAAAGCATCTTGTTCATTTCAATTGCTTCTCCACCCACATTCTTCATTGAATTAAAGGATATCCTACACACGCTTTTGTTTCACTGATTCCCCAAAGATCGTTTCATCACACAAAGCAAGAATCTTCAGCATATTCATAGTAACGTCTCAGCTATGGCATTGAGCATTATGATGTTCCTGGCACAAGGGATGTTATTACAGGGTTGAAGAGATGAATAAATGGCAGATTTCTGCAGGGCAGCACATCAGAAAATAGACATCAAAAGAACCTGGCTCAGAAAGCAGAAGGTATTACTGGCTTCTGGCAAATCCCACTCATTTCTGAACAGTAATACTGTCAGGCTGTGTGAGGGACATGTCCATCCTGGAATACCTCCATTAACTGTGTTTGCTTATCCAGTAAAAGTGCTCCCATTTCAACACCCACCTCTCTAGATGAAGACAGCATAATCTTCATTAATCGAAAATATCTGGGGCTAAATCCAAATACAATCTTAAATCATTAGCAATATCCCAGAGAAAACATGGCACAAGGCTCTGCAGCCACCAAAATACCTTTGTTTTCTCCAGTCATTTTTCAAGAACTAGAAACCCTGCAGATCTCTGAATGTGTGAACATCTCTTACAGGACGTGTAGGTTGTCACATATTACATGGCATCTCCACAGACCCCAACAGGATGACAGGCCACAGTATGTGACAGGAAATCTTTTGACTTTCTGTTTCCTCTTTCACCAAGAACTGGTTGGAATTTATTTTCTTAAAGCTCCTTTGAACCATAAGCAACAATTCTTGAGTAGGCATTGAGGAAGGAGGAGCACAGACACTGATGTGTTATCATCACCTGAATTATTATGCTGGGATATAAAAATAGTTTGAAAAGCAGCATGGCCAAAATTACTGTATCATTTAATTACAATCTACTTTCATGACAGGCCGTCAGTTAATTAAGAGTGTCAAAATGCTGAACTGCCTCCAGCTTCTACATGCTTTGCAAATGACATGGAAGTCATCTTTTTAAATAGCAACAGCTTAACCGAAAATGTAAAACCCATAGTGAAAGGCTTTGAAAAATGAGGCAGGCATCTGAATTGACATCAAATTCCCCATACCATAAATTCACTAGGGAAGAGAGTTATAACCCATTTAATTTGCTCACTGAAGATCATATTCACATGACAGTTTCTTTCATGTGTTTGAAACTATTTTCTGAAATTGATGTTTTGGAAGTGTTATAAAATGGGAGCCTTAAGTGACTGTGGTCAGTGCAGCTATGCACATGGCCTGGCTCCAGCACCGGCACCCTCCCTCCAGACTACTACAACATAGGCCACTGTAAAGCAGGAAAAAGCTTTGCGAAAGGTTTGTTAGTGGTCTTTTAGTTCAAAGTTGAGTATCACTGAATCTCAAGTAACGCATATGACATAGAGAAAACTCCCCACAGGGGGAATGATGCTTGAATAAACTTGGAAAACATTGGGATTGTTTTATCTATTTATAGCCATTATACAGCTAGCACTAAACCCCTTATTCTCTTTATAGGGCAGTCTTTTAAAATAAATTATTTTGTATAAAATAACAGTTTTATATAAATGTTGGCAAACCAAAAGAATAATACAGTGGAAAGCAGACTGGATAGAAAACTTGTGCCTGAACCAGCCATCAAAGGGTAACAACAGTGCCCAAATACAGAATTAAACCAAACATCTCAAAACCAAAATGAAACAGTGCAGTCTTCCTCCCTCGTTTCTCTTTGGTGATGAGGTGGTCTTTTCATTGCACAGCCACGAAGAAAAGGTTTATTTCCCTCCACTCCAAGGGAAATGAGTGCTTCACATTGAAAAACCCCAAACTCTTAAGCAAACATCTCCCCCTGTAGTTTACAAAAGGCTGAGCACCTTTAATGATAATGAAGAAAATCTTGTCTGTTGACTAAAACCCATCCAGAACTTTATGTGGTATGGCAACATGGAAATGTGTACCTCACAGTGTGTAAATAAAAATGGTAAGGCTACAAGAAAGCAAGCTGAGAATTCAGCAGAACTGTGACAGTGTCTAGGTGATGACCAGATTAGAGATTGAAGAAGAGACTGAATTTCAAGATAATTTATGTGTGGGAAAACAGGCCACAGAACCAAAAGCTGACCAGTAAACAAGAATGGTTCCCTTTGCCAGAGTGATAAATACCCAGTGCAATTTTCACAACATGGTGATTTTTCCAACAATTTTATGTCTATTGCAAAGGGAATTATGTATTGGGGGGATCCTGCTACTCATGTCCTCTTGTCCTAGGACACTATTGATATTTCTGTAAGGAATCCTGAGCCCTGTAAGTGGACTTTACTGCCATTTACGATGACTGAAAACCGGATGTCAATTATCTGATTATCCCTGTGTAGGGTAAAGGGCCATCTTTTATTGTGTGTCTTTACAGAAAACAGCGTGACAAGGAGTTAGTATCCAGCAAGACCCATATGATCATGATACATTAACTACACAGTCTTCTCCCCCAAGTGCTTACCTTCAGCATCTGACACCTTAAGATCCAGCATTAGCCCAGCAGTAGCTGGAATGGCCTTGGCTACACCCATTGCCACTCATTAATGGCGGAAAATAACCCCATCAGTTGCAGCTGTACTGGCTCAGCAAATGCTTTGGACACCTGCTTGTGCTAGCCTCCTTAAACACGAAAATATACCCTAAATTCCCATTTGCCAGGAGGGGTGTTGAACATGGACTGGATGAGTCTGAAATCCTGAAGGCATTGGCGTATAGATACCAAGTCACATAATGAAAGTGCATGTGTGAATGAAAGCAGCAATGTCACTGGTGTCCTTGCTGAATACAAATGTCACTAATTATTCCAGGCCCTCTTCCCCATCAGTTCATTTCCCTTTCACTAGTACGCAAGGGAAAAAGGAGAAAAAAAAAGACACATGTTCATCTTGATCATGTCATTTGTTAAGTCATCAGTGATGGCAAACAGGGAATCATTTGGTCTTATCACAGACAAATCCCACCACTAAATCCCATGGAAGTGTACATGTGTAGAGAGAGCAGGGCCATGAGTACACACACTCCTTCTGCTTGTCCTACAATCTTGATGGCTCTGCTTGAACCTTCCTATTCTTCTAACAAAGTTTTTCCTTCCCAGCAACTCCCTGCTTAAGCAAAATAGCATTGCTTTACTGGGTGCAATTAAGCCTATAAAAAACCCCAGGCTTATTTATGCCTTGCTAAATCACATGATTGAGATTTTGTGGAGTGCTGTGAGTCAGAGCACCCGGGAAGCCCTGACCAGTCATTTCCTCAACATCTCAATGACAGATGTCTGCAAGTTGTTCAGGTTTGTAACTCACAAGTCAGTCAGCTGAATGTATTGAGCTTGCTGGGAAAGGTTCTGGCAATTTCAAACTGTCAGAACCCTTGCAAAACAGTTTTGACTACCACAGAGGATTAAACACAATATTAGCCAATAGAGCAGGGCACAGTAAATCATAATACACACAGCAGGAAGCTGCTTTCTTGATGGAAAAGAGAAAGAAAAAAAAGGCTTTAGTATCTTTGACATCTCTCCTGTATGTTACTTTTACCAAACTAGAGATATTCTGAGTATAAAATCTAAAAATATTTTTGCTTTAAGAGGATTATTTAAAGATGGTAGCAACAATTGTTAAAGCTTGCTTTTATTGTGCAAGTAGACAATGCATGCAATACTTCCCACAGCCTTTTTCATGGGACTGCTTCTGAGAGTAAGACCAATTGAGGACAAACATTCAATCACCTCTCTCATCTCGGCTCATTTGAGATTTAACACAGAAGGGGAAAAATTAAATCAAGGCACATCTCATGCAAATTTTAACACAGATTAATGTCTCAGCAGAGAAGCTAACAAAAAGAATTTCTCACCATGCTTATTCAATGCAAGTGAAGTCTTGTTCTGAATAGCTACTGGTTCATTTGTTCTTTCCTGACAAATTCTGGCCATCCCAAACCATAACAAACGTGAGGGCCCAAGCAGTTGGAAAGTATTAGCATACTGCAATATCAGGAAGCTCAAGCTGAACAGCTCTGTATCTCAGACAATACTCACCTCAGCTATAAAGAAAGGAAGGCAAAACTGGCAGTCAGAAAGGAAAACACACCTGGTACACATTCCTGATGATGCCTGTGAGCCACTGAGGAAATGTTGGTGTAAGACAATCTAAGCCCTTTATTACAGCTTACTGCAAACTCACGGAGTGCTTGTGCAGATTAAAAACAGAGGAAGTGTATGCTTTTTCATGGACAGTTTCCACCAGTGAAGATGCTAGTGATGTATGTCAGCTTGTTCCTAAAGAACACGCAATCTTGCTCAAAGAAAACACTGAGTTCTCAGTAACCCAGACTTGCACCACAAAAATCCTCTATAATTTAACAAAATCATCAGGACAGAACACACACACCACTAGAAACAATAGCTGGATTATCCCTTCAAATTTTACTATAGTCTTTAAAAGAAAAAGAGCGGATGGACTAGTTTTATGGAAAAGCCATTTCAAGGTTCTCAAGAGAAATGAGCTGGAAAAAATCACCATGTAATGGGATAAACTACTACAATTTCAGGGCTGGAAGTGGCCAACATGATTTCTCAGTGCACACTGCCAATGAAAGCAACTCTGCAACTCAAAGGGCAGCAGAAGAGAGAGAGGTAGTAATAGCCCTGTGTTCAAAAGTTAATAATTTACAACACAGAAATCATGTGGCTGAGAGAAAGGTGATACAGAAAAGCCTGGAAGATATAATGCATTCTATGTATTTCAGAAGACTGGTGCCACTTTCATGTCAGAATAGAGATCTCAGCAAAATACCCAAATATCCAGCACCAGATTATAGGAAAACCTGATGTCTTTCGGTCTAGCTGAGGAAAAGAGGCTGTGGGAAACTTAAAACAGGGAAAGAAACCCTTATTCAAAGTAATTATTTTATATTTTAATATAAATTAATTATATTTCCTTTCTTTCAGAAACATGTGAAAAAGCAAACCATCACTAAGACAACTGCCAATCACACAAAGCAGACCAGTCTCCAGCAATAGAACAAGCCTTTCAAAATGAACAGAACTTGAGTTGCATCATTACTCCCTGGAGATTAAAAATGCTGTAAGCAAGTTACAGCTATTTTCAATTAAACAGCATGTGTCAGAAACCCTTTGAAACCAGGTCTTGTCACAAAATGGAAATTTCTTCTTAAAGATCTTACTAAATAACTAGTGATTTTCAGTGAACAAGGACCCAGAGCATGAATCAAAACCTTGAGATTGCCTCAAAAATCATTGTTCATCCAGTGGCTGTGGTACTGGCAAGCTGGGGTCACATGCTGCAGCAGTGTGCATGCCTTACAAGGCATAGTGGAGTGTACTGAACCGTTATTTCACAATTGAAAAGTTCAAAATCAAACTACAAATCGTGCTATCTCCTATGGAGACAGGCTGAGAAAGTTGGGGTTGTTCAGCCTGAAGAAGGCTCCAGGGAGACCTTACAGCAGCTTCCAGTACCTAAAGGGGCTAGCAAGAAACCTGGAGAGGGGCTTTTGACAAGGGCAAGCAGTGACAGCATAAGGAGGAATGGCTTAAAGTTACAAGAGGGGAAATTTAGATTAGGCATTAGGAAGAAGTTCTAGGTGGCCTAGAATGGCAAGACACTGGCACAGGTTGCCCAGAGAAGCTGTGGCTGCCCCATCCCTGGCAGTGTTCAAGGCCAGGTTGGACACAGGGACTTGGAGCAACCTGCTCTAGTGGAAGGTGTCCCTGCCTGAGCCGGAAGCTGGAACTGGATAAGCTTCAAGGTTCCTTTAATGGAGCTTCACTCTTGGTGTGCAGAGGGCTGGTACCCTGCTGACAGTCTGTTAAGATTTTAAGTCTTCACTTACCTACCTCTGGCAATAATTTGCATCACTTGGAAATTTCCAGCTTCACGCATGGCCTCAAAATCAAATCTGATGTTCCCAGAACATAGTTTGCACCACATTTCCCAATGTCTGCAGAGAGCTGGTCACATGGCACTGGCTCTTCTTTGTCAGCCAAGTTGCATTAGACAATCTAAAAATACATCAAATACTTTCTAATATTACTTTTTGACATAAGTAGTTATTAGAGCTGCCCAAGGATGTTGCAAGAAAAGGCAAGAGGTCATGTAACTCCTTTTATTCAGCTGGGGTACCTTCACTGAAAGGTCAAAATACTTTGGTATACATTTGTTTCAATGTTTGCCTTAGCATTGATACTTTATTAAAAATATTAATAACAGCTTCCAAGATCTCAAATGAGCAGATAATCCCCTTTAACTCCAAGGAGGCAACTAATTTAGCATAGTTACAAAATCCATCTGCAATGCAAAGTTCAAGGAAATGCTGCCTAATACTTGAGAATGACAGACACCAGGTTGCCAAGAAAAGAAATAGTGCCTGAGCAAGCTGTAGGTGTGTTGTTTAGTGAGAGGGTGTTTCCTAATACTTACAGCCCACCAGCTTTTATCATGTGGAAATAAAGCAGCTTTTTTTCTTTGCACAGATGTAGTTCTTTCCTATCAAGAAGCATACAGGGTCTGTGTTCATTTACAGAATGCCTGGTTACAGCACTCCTGAAATAAAGGCAAACCAAGGCACTGGCAGAGGTACAAGTGTGGGTTTTCCTGCCAGCTACACAGTGCCAGTTATAAATGACAGCCCAGTTTCCTATAACCCTTCTCTAGACACCAATCCAAGCTTCCAGCCAACCATACCAAGGCCTCTTCCCTTGGCTCTGCTTGGCTACCTGAAGCCTCAGTTGACACTATGGCCAACCAGGTTCTGAATAAATCCATTCGGTTCTTCAGCATCTGCAACCTGGTCTTTGACAGGGGCAGGGGTTGGTTAAAAATAAGTAATTACTTGGTGGGACAGCCAAGAGCTGAATATGAATAACCATTCCCTGTACTTCTGCTGTCACCTTTGTAAAGCTGCTGTAGCTGTTGTGATGTGTTCTGCATCACTTCATTTGCTTGAGTACAAAACATGGATCAATACTTAGTGTAATCTTGATCTCCACAACAGTCTGTTCACATTATTGAACAAACCAACATTGTCTTTGAATAATAAAAGACCAGTCTTAACTGCCATTGGAAGAATTCACTCACCTCCACCTACAAACAGGGCAGTTTGGTCAGCCCCTCTGTAAAGCCCTGCTGCCTGGAACAGTACAGTCCAATTCCAGGGAAACTCAAGAGGATCCTTCCTGGGTCTTCCTCAATAGAGGCATGAATTCATCTCTTACACTTTGCACAGATTTACTGGGCTAACTTCCTCAGTTCCTTCCTCTTAACAGCAATACACTGGTCAACCAGTACACTACTTGGTCATCTGCAAGACTTCCAGTGCTCATTTTGTACACACCAAATGCAAAACACTGATTGTGAAGATCCTGGCAGAGGGAGTTCACAGCAACTCCTAGCTTCCATGAGAAATTGGCAAATACTAGTGAATTATCAGCATGTTTCAGTAAAACTTCAGCAGCAGTTCTAAATTCATCCTTATCACTCTTATGTAGGAATACCTGAAGAATGCACAACAAAAACTAAAACCTCAAAACAAACCCACACCTTTCTGCCCCCTCCCCCAAGGTCTGTATTTTATGTTGAGCATGGGGTCTGTACCAACTCCTTCCACTCTACCAACACTCCTAGCTGCAAACTTACTTTTTTTAAAATGCTGCATGAGAAATCCCCTTCCAGCACTCAGTACCAGGTCTCCAGCATCACTAACATCATACATGAGCATTTTTTTCCATACAGCAAATGCATCACAACTGCAAGGGTTTTCTTTTTTATGCACTTGGGAGAAGCCAGCCAGCCCCAGATTTCCCACCTATAAACAGGGACCTAACACAAATCCACCAGCAGCCAGAGAAAGAAGACCAGCATTTGCCATCTAACACATTTGCCAAGTTCTTAATTCTTTGGCCTTCATTAATTCAGCTTTGATTCTCATGGATGCAGGAGATGTTTCAACTTACTTTCTGCTCTATCTTCCTTAAATCTTAGCCAAGATTCTTAAATCATAGCTAAGTTATTTAGTGTGTTAATATCTTTACCAGTGACTTTTATATATCAACAGTGTTTAAATAGTGAGCAAGTAAGCTCAAGAGCTTCAGAAATAGTGGTTATCACGCTTCAAGTCAAGCAAAGAACATTTTGATGTTCATCTTTGTGCAGGGAGTTTTTATTGTACCAATACCCCCAGAACTACTTTCAGTAACTTTGCATTTCCATCAGTACGTACAAATACTGTTTGATTTATACCATGAACAAATACAAAGAAAAGGAGCTTTGCCCACAACAGCCTTGATGGGTTACTTTTAATTAAAATCAGTTTAATGATTGATAAGCTCTAGTATTTCCAGCAGCAAATCATAAGTGGTTGACTGTTTCCAGATACAGTGAAAAAACTGAAGATAATATAACTACATCAGCTAGCATATTTAGTTAGTTTACTGGTTGCCAAACATAGGAAAAAGTGAGGGTTTAACAAGTAAATTGTCATGACCAAGAGCAAAACTTAAATGAGTATTTTGTAGGAATCAGAAAGTTCAACTATAGAAACTTACAAATCACTGTTTCCAATGCTTACTCTCAATCTCTCGCAAAATTACTTCTGACATACTTCCTCTATCAGAAACCAATGAGCACGAATTCTCAGTGCCTGATTACTATTTAGGGGAGGGGATGCCCTATACATGAACTCAGTACAGTTGCTACTTCAAAACATCCTTTACTCATGCCCCTTCAGCAAATGGAAGAACACTGCAAATACCTATTTCTTAGTATCCTTCATTTGCTTTCTGAGCTTGCAGAGGCAGCAAAACAGTTCAGCATGCCTGTGCACACATTAGTGAAGACACCTCTTCCTTAAACACAGAACAAATGCATCTGCAGCTGATTTAAGATAAGACATACAACAAACCAAAGCTTCATTCAACATGGCAGGGAAAACAGGAGAGTAGGTATATGGGAGTGTGATATCCTAAAGCTCTAACAGGATCCCCCCTAGTCCTGCATCTATCTTCCTCAGTTACCATATGTGAGGATGTTGTGCTGTTTGAAACAGCTGCTGCATCTGTCCATCATTCCTCAGTTACTACTGGTAGGAAGAGGAGATAACACACAAGAAGGAGCACTTCCTCTTTTGTACTGTTACTTTATTTTGTAGCAAGATCCATGTAGTATATAAAACAACAGGAAAAACGAAATAAAGCCTATAAAATAAACTAAGGAGTTCAGGTGACGAACCACTACAGCTCTGCTTTCGTGGGTTTCTGATCATGTCACCAGAGCTCATGTACTCTTTACCGTGTACATTTACAGTTCTCTAACATATGAGCCTACATAAAAAGCTGATATGTTCCAATTAAGCCATAGTTAAGTGACAGATGTACAGGAAAAAAAACAACCCCAAACTGGCTTTGTTAAGCCACAGCTGCCCTTGACACAGGTTACGATGATGTCTAACTATACTGTAAAGCACATTACATCAAGAACCTTGAAAGAGCCTCCGAGAAAACAGGTTCACATTAAGCATTTTAAAGAAAGGTCATAAATACTGCACTGTACCAACAGTACCTCCTAATGTCCTCCTTAGGCCTGAGGAGCATTTCTGGTTTTTAAGAAGCTGCTACAAAAGATGACACCAAACCTAGAGGTAGGTTATAGGCAAAGGTAAGTTACAGGCAAAAAAAAAAAAATAGATCCCTTTAGAGCCAGTCATTGCACAAACTGCCCAGCAGGAGGCAAGGCAAAATGTCAACAACTTCTTCCACCTTAAACACTGCCCACATGATGCATTTAAACCCTAGTGCCATAAGAATGACAGTGGATCATCAGCTGCTAGTAAATGCAGTCATGCCAAGAGAACAGCTTGAAGTTACTCAAGCAAAAATCTGTTACTGTGCAAAAGTGGTGCACTAGACTGTTACTGACTAGACCTCCAAGTTTAGGAAGTGACCTGATAGTAGATGACCAAGGTATTTGTTTTCCTTTTGACATGGGGAATGCTCTACGTAATCAAGAGGAGAACACACTGCTAAGATTACACAGAAGGAGTCAAACATCAGCTTGTGTCAAAAGATTAAAGAGATGACAAAAAAAAAGAAAGAAGTTGAGAAAGGTTAAAAACAAAAAAAGCACCTTTTCCAAGACCAAGTTCTCTTGTTTAAGAAGTTACTGCACCAAACAGGCCAGTAATACAGCTTGTCCTCGGTATCATCTGGGATCAACACAAGGTTGATAGCAAGTATCACGTGGACAGTGCAACAGGGATGAGAAACATCTGCAAGTACAATAGTTAACAGCAAATGAAACCCAAGTTTTAATGGTGTGATGCCTTCAGGTCACAAAATGTGGACAAAGTTTTCATCTCAACTACCTTCCGTGTACTATTCCATTGTCATCAAAAGTAACAATGCTAAAGGTCAATTCTATTTCTACTTCCAAAGGAAAAGGGGAAAAGGTTAAATAAGTGTTCTCCAATTTGTCCTCCACTATATGTACACCCACACACATACACACACGCACATGCACACACCCCTCAAACTGCACTGACATTTCTTTTTGACCAAAAGAGTAGATCCTGGGAGTAAGTGCAAAATGCAAAATCAACTGACAGAAAATGCTGAACAAACAGCATCATAAAAATACAAAATATTTATATTACTGAATTATTAACAGATGATGTTCTCCATTTCTTTAAAACTTTGGAACCACATAGCTGATTTCTTAAGTCCATGCCAGCTTCCAGAACTATGGATGTTTTAGTTAGCTTCATTCTTTGATGCTTCATCAAAGTTTTCTACGAGATCTGAAAGAGATGAAGATATTTAATGCAGTGATTCCCATTAACACTACCTTTGTAAGTTTAGTGAAAATGTATACATTATAGGAAAGGTTAAGTAGTTCTTAACTATACTTATGTACATAATTTTTAATGGGCAGATTTCAAAAGGCTTTAGAAAATACAGTTTAACACACACAAAGAACTAAAAATGCAGGAGCACTCCTAAGAGTGGAAGTTCTAGCATGAAGTGATAAAAACCTGATTTTCACAGGTGCTCTACTGGCTGCCTGAGCCATCGGCACCTAAGTCAGGCACCTATTAACTGCTGTACTCCAGGCAGCAGAGAATTTGAGAACTGAATTTTATGCAAGGTCACAACAAAATACACCAGAGTGCCAGAGCATGAGTAATTGTATCTCTGGGCCCACCCAGTGTGTTTTAGCTAATACACCACACTGATGGATACAGCACAATGTGGTGACTGACAGACAATTATTCACTGAGAAATTAAGAATTTGCAATGTTTATTTAGAGAAACTTACAGACACTGACCTAAGAAATAAACCCCCCCACCCCAGACACTGACTTAAAGACAATCTAATGATTGGGCCAATTGTGTAATTCTGCAGCCCTAAAACTCTGCTTGGGTATTTTGACCACCTCTTCAGTGTCACTGAAAGGATTTTAACCTATTTTGCTCAAGAGTAAAGCAATTTACACAAGATAAACATTTTTTCAACACCCGGAATCCAGAGTCATGTTTTAATGCTTCCCAGTATATGAAGTATCCCTTGGCATGTGCGTGGTATCATCAAGAGCTAAATATTTAAATGCATGAATATTTATACATTAAATAGATACATAATTGTATATGTGCCTACCTGGAACATCGTCATCTTCTTCATCAATATCTTCAGATTTTGGTGCTTTACTATCCAACACTATAAAAAGAAGTTTGATGCCGAGTTCTCATTATACAGAATTAGGGACAATCACAGAACATAAAACCAACATACATCTGAAAAAAGAAAGCATTTCCACAGCCCATAATCGTGACAAACACATCAATGGCTGGGTATCAACAGCATGACCAAAAGGTCTACTTGTGAACATTTTTACACCACAGTATTAGCAGAGCCATTTTCAAATGCTATGGTATTAATGGAGGGCTAGCAAAAGATCAAATGATACAGAAAAAACACACATGACAATCTTTAACTGAAGTCACGTGTTTCAACAAAATAATAAAGTGGTACCAGTTAGGGATGACAATATCATATGATTCAATTACCAAAAAGCTACAACGGGAGGAAAAAGTATTTCCCTGTTAAGGGTTCTGCATCAAACCCCATCTCTGTAAGTCACAGACATACTGCAAGTAATCTAGAAATGCAAGAACTTAAAACATAGAAGAAAGTGCTATTTCTTATTGGTCTTTCTGTACTGGCTTAAGAAAGCACAGCAGGTATCTACTGGTACCAAGGTTGTATCAAAGAGATACACTTAAGAGGATCCATCTTCTAAAATTTAAAAGGTAAGTGCATATTAGCAGAGAAGAAAAAAAACAAGCCCTTTACTTTCAATTCAACTCAACATGAAATATATATTAAAATTATTCATTAAAAGTAACTCTTTGTTGAAAACATTAGAACAGATAATGTATTTTTCAGTTCAATAAAAAGACAACTACAACATATGCAGGTTTTTTAATGGCCCTAACAGTCTAAAGAGGAACTGTCTCCAGACTCCATTTCTTACCTGTAAAACTACACCATTTATACCACATACACAGATACACGCCATGATCCCCAATAGTTCACAAATAAATAGAACAAAATCAAATTTTTGATTTTTATTTCATTTTAGTAAGTCTTGGTTTAATTCCAAATGGAATTGTAGAGTAGAAGATGAAGAACACTTTTTCCTCTATCTCCACAGAAGAAATGTTTTGTATGAACACAGAAAACTGAATCAATTCCCTTGCTTTCCTAAGTATTTTGTCACCCACAGTTGTACACCTGGAATCACAGCATGCCTGAGAAAGTGCCCCCCCCCATATTTACAAAACAGTGATGAATAAATAAAAGCACGCATGCTTTTGATCACTCTGTCACACATACTGTTGTTAAATTTGGGTTAAATCTTTTAATACTTCCTATGCTCTTTCAATCAGTGATAAAAGATTCCAAAGAGACCTACCTTGTCTTGGGAATTGTTCAGCTAACTTTCTGAGACTTGTTAAGCTGTCAGCACCAAGCTGGCTTAAGATGCCTGGAAGCATTTCTGTGATCGGTTTAGCTTCTGCATGACCAGTGATTGCAAAAGTGTTAGCAGAGAGGGAAGCTTGAACCTTGGGGTTGTTGAAGTGAATAACTGTTCCATCATCTTTTATCATGTTCACCTGTATAAATATATTAACAACCTTTACCAAAATGCTGCAACGGCTTGTTGAACAAGCATGAGAAATTACTAATTCAATCCTATATTTAAAACCATTAAAATATTAAAACAGAATTTACAAGACTAGCACTCCTCCTAGAGGAGACAAAAGCATCTGGAGTTACACCACTTAAACTGGAAGTAAAACAAGAGTTAATGGTAGAATATGGGTTTGTACACACTACATCAAAAGGTAGAATTTAAAGAGCTATGGCTCCTTCATAAAATATCTAAATACCAAGTAATAAACATGCAAGGACTGTATCACACAGTTCATTCATAACAAAGGCAAAACTCACACATAGGTTATTAGACTCTAAGGTATAAACAAGTTTGTATCAGGAATGCCTAGGGGAAAAAAAGACCCACAAAGCCTTCAGCTCTTTGGCAACTCTTTACAAACTAAAAGCTCTGTCAGAGCAGCCTCGCCACATCAGTTTAAGCCATCAGCATTCACAGCTATCTGTGTCACCTATCAGGGAAACATTGTTTCTGCAGAATTGGCAAAGGCACAAGAGTCACTCTCTGGCCTATTTGCTGAAGCTGCCTGAGGCAAGGATGGGTCCCACACATATACACACACTGAACTGGAGGTTTATGTACCAACTGCACTAGAACAGCCTTCTGTGCCTGCCAAGTAATTCTAAGATGACTCTCTAAAGACTAAGCACATTGTACAATGATCCTGCTCTCTTCCTCTTCCCTGGTCTTCTGAATCACTAATAATTACGTTTCATAGCCAGTACAGCAACCTGTTTTGCTCCTACTGTCAAAGTTTATACAGACATATTTGCATGGGCCTATGCTATGTTTTTTTAACCTAAAGAGAGACAGAATGGGGAGTTAAAAAGGTTTTTCCTTCAGGCATGGATAAAAAAAAATGGTTATGTGGAAAATAACTGTCTGCCCATCTAAACAAGCAGCAGTAATAAAATGATGTGACAAAGCTCTCAAGAATTTGTTTTAGTAGAAGTTAGAGGAAGGAAACAGAAATTTGGGAACTAAAGAAGAGACCTAAATCCAAAACCGTGCAAGTTAGCAATCTTCACACAGCAGCAGAGTTCAAAACACATTTTGAACAGGAAATACAGGTGCTGCTTTCCTGCAAAACTGAAGGATGTCCTGTCCTTTGCACACAGGGAAACAGTAAAGACTTCAAGCACAGTCATCCTCTTAACTTAGAAGTCTCTTAAAAAGCACACAGATGTTACTAATGTTTGACTCAACATTACCAGCCTCCCCCAAACTCTTCCATCTACACAAAGTATTCCAAGGTCAACTTTTGTCCACCTAAATATAACATACTGAAATTATGTACCTAGCTATCAAAGCAGAAGCATGTTGTATTGTCTTCCTTCACACCAAGACATTTAATATGCTTAGTAACTATGTCAGAATGAAGATCTTATTTTCCACGTGAAAGAAAAAACACCCAAATACACTCAGAGAAAAACTGCGTCTTTGGGATCGTTTAACTCAGCATGTATCTATCAAGCTTAAGAAAACAAACTGAAGCATTTCTGTAGCAGTTATGAAAACTTACAGGCAAACCAGGCTTGTACACTGGATCTGAATTTGCCTTTGGAAGACAGGTATGCACTAATTGACCTCTGGAGGCACCGTGCAATCCTGCTTAATTAATCACAGATTAAATATTGTGCTTCTTTAACTAAGTGCAAGAGTAATATTGAGTTCATGATGAAGAAACACCTTCTCCTCCCATGTATGGGCATCACCATCACCAGTGTTATGGAAAATACCAGTGTTTCACTTCATGTTTTATACATGCAAGATAAAAATATTGGAGGAATATCTGACTCACTTATATTCCTAATTATATTAACACAGAAGCAGCTGGTTCTATAGAGTCTCTGCTGTGCTCTAAGAACCATCACCTCCTGTGACCACGACAAACAATTCTGGCAATTTTCATGCAGCAAAAAAGCCTTATTTTGATAACACAGAGTCACAAGCCCTTACTCCAGGCATTTTCAAGCTTTTCCTTATATTCTGACTCTTGCTTTGAATGTGCCTGCATAGTACATGTGTGTTTACTGCTCTCTAGAGTAGATAATCAAGTTCATGAAGTGAAGAATCAAAGAGTTCTGTTTTGCAATGAATGGAAAGTGCATACATGACAAACAGCTTACTGGCTTCTATAACCCCTATCTGGCCAGCAGAACCTTATCCCTTCTTTCTCCAGGCATGCATTCCTTAACATGAATGAGACAACTGAGAATGAGACAATGAGACAACAAGTCTCATTTACATATCAGTAACCAAACCTTTTGCAGGAAAACTGTTGTTAAAAAAACACCACCACCAAAACAAGACAGCGAATTCAGTTTCAGACAGGAAATATTTATCACTACCTCTTCAATGCCAGCAATGTTATTTACTGCCAGCTTTTTGAGGGAACTCTGAAGTTTTTTGTCATCAGCTGTAGCTGTTCTGTGCACCACCTTCTTCTTTCTACGAGCTGTACCCTGGAAAAGAAGGGACAAGAGTCAGCTATGCTCAAAACGTCACAACACTGATTTTTAAAGCCATATCATGCTCTAAGCAACAGATCTGTTAAGTTCTGTAGTCAAAAACTCTCATTTCTTTTTAACTACAGCTTTAGTTGTCAGTCTCAATGTTAAGGTTTCTCTTAAGAGCAAAAGACTAAAAAAACCACCAAACCAGTGCTCTTCCTTCCTACAAGCCAGATTAGAGAAACTATTTTTATTAAGCAATATATATTAAGCAATTTATAAGAAAGAATTTTTCTTTTTTCCCCAAGATGAAGCACAACTACACTGATTTACAAAGATGATGCTTTTGTAAGCCAGTAATTAACACCTTGTTCCACAGACAGCAATTTTGGAATGTCTACTCTGCAAACTTTTGTACAACCCCGCCTATGGTTAGGGGATGAACACCACACTGAACAAACTACATGCTTTTGGTTGTGTGTCACATTAGCTACCTGCTGGCTCAGAGAAAAAACCTCAGTGCAGAGTCAGATAAGCCCCGGAGCTGGCACAAAGGGAGGAAACTCCCCGACAGGGAGATGAGAATGGCAGAACCGGAACAACCAACAGGTAAGCTCAGTTTGAGCTTTCACAGGTCACAACAAGTCATTGAATTATAAAGCAAGCTTACGTGCTGGAAACTACTCATCAAGCAATTGTGAACTCAATGAAAATTAGAATTCTGGTAGCAGTACTACAATCCAGATGACATAAAAACCCCTGTATCCCTCCCCTCCTATGAACTAAGGCCTGTATTCTGTAAAACAGGTTTCAGAGATGTTTCTCCTTCAACCTGTAACTTACAGAGAACAGTTTTTGTCCGATGGTTTTCTTACCTTTCCTCCTATTCGGACCTGCGCTTGAAGCTTGGCCAGCTTTTCTTGGTTCATAGTGTTGCAACTAAAGAATAAGAATGTGATACAAGTTAACCATCAAAATATTAAGAAAACACATGAACAATCCATTTTAAAAGCACTCAGACTTGCAGGGGGGTTCTAAACTTCACCAAAACAGGGCATCAAATTAATACACATAAACAAAAAGCTTTAACGCCACATCACCTAGATAACACAAAGTGGCCCAGCAGCAGTATGTTTAGCTGAACTGTCTGCACCACGATAAGGCAAAGCAGCAGCATGTTTCATTCTGCATCAGCCTGCAGTAGGAGCTGTACATTTCCAAGCATGTCAGTTTACTGCTGGAACCATCTGACTGAACTACTGATTCAGAACAGACCCAAATGAACACGTACAGCATAACCACTCCTTAAACATCTTTATTCATAAGAGAGCCCAAAGACTCATCACTATGCTATTTTGACTACTATCTCCAGCTACTGAACCTCTGACATTTTTAGGTAATTAGCCAGCTCTGAACTGTGAATGAAGATCATAACTTCACAGATTTTCTGTATGAACCCCAGGCTGCTATTCATTCAGTTCAATGACTGAGAAATTAGTCGACTAAGTGGCTTATCCAATGGCCCAGATATAGGATCTTCAAATTTGAAAGACTTGAAAATCTGTAACACGTGGAAAACACCTTAAGCCTTCCAACACAACGAGGATATTTCGCTGCTCTGCCCCAGTAAATCATCAGTGACCCCATCGATGAGAGAAAAAACCTCCCTGCATGTGCACTGTGCCAGGGAAGTGATAAGGAGAGGGCCCAATGAGGCCACAGCACGGCCGAGAGGAATCAGCACACGATGGGACTCCATCGGGGCGGCGGGAGAAGCGGCTCGGGCCGGCAGGGCGGCTCGCTGGCCGCCCCAAGGCGCGGGGAATGGAAGGCGATCAAGGCCCCGTCCCTCTGAGCAAACGCAACCCGCCCGGCAGCGGCACCGCCGCTCCAGAGGACAGCCGGGGTCCACCCGGGCAGTCCCCACCATGCTGCCTCCCGGCGCCAGGCCTCGCTCCCCAGCCTCTCCTCAGTGAGCAGCCGGCACCCGCGGCCCAGTCACGGCCCAGCGAGGCGGGCAAGGATGCAATAGGGCAGGAGACTGAGCTGCCGCGGCGCCCCGGCCGCCCCGCACCGGGAGGCAGCAGGGGAAGAGAGCGGGGGCCGCACCGGCGGAGCGGTGCCGGCGGGCGAGGGAAAGTCTGACCTGAGTCCGGCGGATCCTCCGCAGCCCAACACGCGGTGAGAACAAGATGGCGGCCGAGGAAGGAAAGAGAGGCGCACAGAGAAAGGAAGCCCCACGCCACGTGACGACGACAGCGCGCCCGAGGATTGGCAGAGCCACGGAGGTATATTTGCATATAGGGCGGGAAGGCGTACACAGCCCTTATAATGCTTTATGGGACTTGGAGTCCCTGTGGACCTGTACCGCCCCGCACCCCGTCGGACCGGGACGTGATGGTTCCGGACCCGCCGCCACTGCTCGCCTTCCTTCACACACAGGTGCTTGCGGTCGGTTTTACCGCCCCAACCGGCTGGGCAGCTCTGGGGAGTAGCGGGACAAAAGGATGTATCTGGGAGGAGAACGTAAACCCGGAGCCCGCCCCTCGCTGCCCGCTCCCACGGGGGTAACCACGGCTGTGGGGTCCCGGTGTGCCTGAGGTACTCCCGCCCCAGCGGCTTGGGCTGCCTGCGCGAAGCTGAGCTCCCCCGTCCGAGACACAAAGGACTGAGACCCCTCAGAAGGCTAAGAGACCTCACTCTCTAGTATCAGACACCCCTTCCAGCCTCCCCTCCATCCCCGAGCAGACGGGAGGGCATCGCACCGCCCACATCCGCCTCACATCACTTCCTGGGCTTTAAAAAAAAAAAAAAGGGAAAAAAAGAAAAGAGAGGAAAAAAAATCCACCTTAGCTGTGCGGTGCTGCCTGGAAAGGTTGGGGGCCGGACCGCTGCCCGCGCCGACACCATGAAGGCTCAGCCCGCCGCAGCCTCCATCTTCTGCCTGTGCCTGGTGCTGGCGGCCTCCGCCGCCTCTGCCGCGGAGGGGCTCGGAAAGGGTCAGGCATACTTTTTATTCGGGTGTTCCTCTCCGCTCCTGTCAGGGTGCGCTGGGACGGACTGGACTGGGGGGGGAGCGGGGTGCTGGTGGTGGGGACGGTCCGGCCTGGCAGCGCACAGGGAGACTTTGAAGACGGTGGGGTCCTGTCGCGGTCTTTACCGTTGGGGTTCTGTTCCCGAGGAGTTTCCCTTTGAAGGGGTCCCGCTTTTCCGTGGCGCGGAGACGGGGGAGCAGCCCCTCAGTGCCACCCGTCCCGATAAGCACAGCCCAAGCTCTGCCGGCCGCTGCCGCCGGCTCCTGGCAGGCAATGAATGGCTCTGCCCTCGGCTTCCCTTTTCCTTAGTGACCGCTCCTCACCTCTCCTCTGGCTCGCCGAGGCCTTCCTGAGTAATTGCCATGTCTAATAGCTAGTGCAATAAGGGTGTGCCAGGGTGCTGAGCTTCACCCCGGGGTCGTGGCTTTCGTCTGTCTTGGAGATAAATCCATCTCTTCAGGGCTGGTAGTAGCACAGTTCGATCAATGAGAGCAAAGCCGTGTGGTGGCGATCTCAGCCATTCCCTTTTAATGCCTCAGATGAGTTTCATTCAAAAGAAACACTCCTTAATGTGATGTGTAATGCTTTTAAAAACGTGCTGAAGCTCGCCACAAAGTGTGTTGTAGTTTAAAAAAGCAAAAAGAAAAGCTTTCTAAAAGTGTTTCCTAGACAGAACAATAGGTTTTCTCTGGTTTAACATAGGTTCACAGAATGGTTTGGGTTAAAGACCTTAAAGCTCATCCAGTTCCAACCCCCTGCCATGGGCAGAGACACCTTCCACTAGAGCAGGTTGCTCCAAGCCCCTGCGTCCAACCTGGCCTTGAACACTGCCAGGGATGGGGCAGCCACAGCTTCCCTGGGCACCCTGTGCCAGCGCCTCAGCACCCTCACAGGGAATGTGTTGGCCTTTGAATGAAATAGCTGACGTGTCAATATTCTGAGTAAACTTGACTTTCGCTAATGCAGCTGGTTTTTGCTCTTCTCCATTCTATGGGTGCCAACATAGCCTCGTGTCCGAACCTGCCTCTGCCGTTGGTACATGTGATTGGACATGAGCAAGGCATCCCCGCCTTACTGCTCGCACAACTCAATATTTGCTGTGTTGCATCATGTATGTTCACAGTCATTCCTAGCAGGTGTAAGATAAGGTAATAAAAATCTTGTGCCAGCTGTTCAAGGCTCCTGGATGCTGAGCTAAAGTGCCATGAGGTTTTGCTCACCCTCCTTTGGGCTTTCTCCTGCTTCTTTGCCATAGTTGTCTACTGGACACAATGTTCACTTTCCCCGGTGTCAGCATCGGGCAATCTGTGGTTGCTGACCCCTGTGTAGCTCCCAAAATCTACCCCCTGAGTATTGGGGGTTGCTGACTAATCCAAACCCTCAGTGATGGGAAGGGGGAAGCCAAGGCTGATGTTTGGTTGTCCAGCATTGCCCTGCGTTACAGGAGCTGTGTGACCTCTGAGGAGGTTGTCCAGGGGAGTCCTATATGAACAACTTTGTCCCAACTCTACATGTGGCTTTTGGCCATCTGCTGTGCTGGCTACAGGATCAAAAACCCTGGTGGTCCCTGTATTGCAGTTGTCAAATGTACACTCATTCACCATTATCTCAACTGACACAACAGATTTGTTATCTGGAAAGGGGATAAAATAATCCCTGCGTCATTCCATTGCTGTAACAGACATCTGGGCACTGGTGTGCTTCCTTAATCTTGGATGAGATCATCATCACTAATACTGAGCACCACAGTTTTAGAGCAATTGATGATCATATGCTGGCCTGGGAATTTTTAAGGCTTCCTTTACTTCACATTCAGTGGGAGTTTGGAAGCCACATGCTGACATATTTAATATGTCACTAATCAGTTAATAAGTGTTCACAGACTGAAAAAGAATGGGGAATAATCAGAAGGCCCTTCACTGTTAATCTCTGTTTAAGGGATTTTGGTGTTGTCTGCATATATATCAAATATTCATGAGAGTGGTATGTTTTTGCTAATTAGTTTCAGTGGGATTCCTCATAAGACTGTGTAGGTTATAGGTCATTGCAGAAGTCTTTCCAGGGCTGGGAGTACAGCTGGCTTTAAGAAAAACATAAAATGAGTTGGAAATATTCGTAAGGGTTGGACTGATTTCCTCTGTTGGTTGGCATGGTAAATTGTGCAGCATTTATAAACCCTTCTCTCTGGCAGGTTTTGGAGATCATATCCATTGGAGAACACTGGAAGATGGGAAGAAAGAGGCAGCAGCCAGGTATGTTACTTTTAAATATGCTCCCTAATGTGATGTGTAATGCTTTTTAAAATGTGCTGAAGCTCGCCACAAAGCGTGTTTTAGTAGTTTAAAAAAGCAAAAAGAAAAGCTTTCTAAAAGTGTTTCCTAGACAGAACAATAGGTTTTCCCTGGTTTAACATACGCTCACAGACTGGTTTGGGTTAAAGACCTTAAAGCTCATCCAGTTCCAACCCCCTGCCACAGGCAGGGACACCTTCCACTAGAGCAGGGTGCTCCAAGCCCCTGTGTCCAACCTGGCCTTGAACACTGCCAGGGATGGGGCAGCTACAGCTTCTCTGGGCACCCTGTGCCAGCGCCTCAGCACCCTCACAGGGAAGAGCTTCTGCCTAAGAGCTCATCTCAGTCTCCTCTCTGGCAGGTTAAAGCCATTCCCCTTGGCCTGTCCCTACAGGCCCTTGTCCAAAGCCCCTCTCCAGATTTCTTGTCAGCCCCTTTAAGGACTGGAGCTGCTCTGAGTTCTCACCAGAGGATTCTCCAGGCTGAACAGCCTGGCTCCATAGCAGAGACACTTTAGCTCTACAAGCATCTTTGTGGCCTCCTCTGGATGCAGTTCTGTATTAATCCCAAATTTAGCCACAGAAAATAGTAATTATTAGCAAACATGAAAGTGGTTTAGGAGACTGTTAGGAGCTTGTTAGAGAGAAAATAGTGTTGTTAACTTTGCTGAAGCACCAACATGGTTTAATCACTGCAGTCTAATTAAATGATGGAAATCACAGAATCACAGAATGGTTTGGGTTAGAAAGGATCTTAAGATCATTCGGTTCCAGCCCTCCTGCTGTGGGCAGGGACACCTCTCACTAGACCATGTTGTCCTGTCCAACCTAGCCTTGAAGTCCTAGTGTGTCTTTAGAATGAGAATACTTGAGTATTTATAGTAAAGAAAGATGTGGTTCTCAACCCCACAAACACATATTTTAGTAGTACTTACTCTGCTCAAACTCAGCGGTGTGAGTAACAGTAATTGGGTAGAATTCAGTGTGCCTGTATAGATGAGACCTCAGTGTGAGATGCGAGAATCACTTTGTTAGCATCTGCAGATAGAGTTGGAGAGTTTCAGACAGTAGTGAAGTGGTGAGTTGTGTAAGTAGAACCTCTTCTGGGTTAAGCTTAAACTCTAAAAAGAACACTGTCCCTATGGAAAGGTTAAAATAAAAGACATTCAGACTCATTTTTTCCCCTCAGAATTTCTTCTGTTTCTTGTTAAAATGTGAGAAGGAAAAATAGTATGCTTATAAATTCCACTCATACTTTAAAATGTACACCCTAGATCTGGCAGTGCCGGCATAAGCAGAAGTTCATGGTGCCTTCCAGGTTTGCTGCTTAATTGAATTGTGCTCTCAAACTGATCCATCTGGCGAGTTCTACACTCCAGACACCAAATTAACCCAGGTGGTACAGTCCAGAAGTCTCACAAGCTTTTGTTACTGGATATTTTAGCACTTATTTGATAACCTTGTGCAAGAAAATAACTGATCTCAGTATTTGCAGGAGTAACGGCAGCATTGCTTTGCAGTGAAGGTGAAGAAGCTGTAAAATGAGACAGAGGAGGAGGGAGGGATGGTGAGCTCTCAGGTTTAGGCAGGGTGAGTTTTGCCCCGCAGCAAGGGACAGGTGTAATGCACCCCTCTCTCCTTTTGTTACTGGAAAAGAAACACAGACCTGCTTGCTGCTTTATATTTTACCTACATATATATGGGCATATATATTATTGAATGCGTAAAAGAGGCTCTTCCCTGTGAGGGTGCACAAGTGCTGGAACAGGGTGCCCAGGGAATCTGTGGCTGTCCCATCCCTGGCAGTGTTCAATGCCAGATTGGACACAGGGGCTTGGAGCAACCTGCGGGGGTTGGAACTGTATGAGCTTTAAGGTCCCTTTAAACCCAAACCATTCTGTGATTTGAGCTCAGCAGCGTTTGAGTGTTACTGAATTGAAGGACTGGGAGAAACCCAACAACAACAAATGAAAAATAAACCTGACCATAGGCCAGGAGATGAAAACTGCATCGAGTGAGATGCACCAGAGCCAGGGGTCTTGGAGGTTTCAAGACTGCTGTTCCAGTTCTGTGAACTGTACAATCTGGATATGTTAGAGATGCTGGAGACGCCTTGGGTTCAAGTCCTCTGTGTGCGGGACCCAGTAATCACACAGCTGCCGGTGTGTGGTTCTCGGGGTAACCGCAGTGCGATGGCGATTTAACCAGGACACCTCGGGGCCCTGCGCCGGCCGCGGGCTGAGGCGCGGCCCTCCCGCGGGGCCGCCGGGTAGCGCCAGACCCGAGCCCGGGGACTGCGCGGCGCTCCGGGGCGGGTTTCCACGCGAGCCCGCGGCTCCCCGCCGGCAGGGCCTGCACAGGCCTCGGTTGCCCGGGCGACCATGGGGGGGCGGGAGCGACCCGGGCGGAAGCAGTGGCGGTGCCCGTCCGGGGCGGCCTGGCGGCGGGATGCCGCTGGTGGTGCTGTGCGGGCGGGCGGGCAGCGGCAAGAGCCGCCGCGCCTCGGAGCTGCGGGCGGCGCTGAGCGGGCCGGAGCGGCAGGCGCACGTCGTGGCCGAGGCGGAGGGCGGGCGGGCGGCGCTGCGGGCTGAGGTGGAGCGGCGGCTGAGCCGGCGGGACGTGGTGATCGTGGACGCCGGTAACGAGCTGCGGAGCATCCGCTACGAGCTGTACTGCGCGGCGCGGCAGGCGGGCACGGCGCGCTGCCTCCTGCACTGCGCCGGCGGCCCCGACGGCCCCGACGAGCCGCCCTTCGAGGCTCCGGACCCGCAGAACCGCTGGGACCGGCCGCTGTTCACCGTGCACGGGGAGGAGCCGCTGCCGCTGGACGCCATCCGCGCCGCCCTGTTCGACAGCGCCCCGCCGCCGCCGCACCGTTCCACCCGCACCCAGCCCCTGCAGTCCTCCAGCTTCCTTCACCAGCTCGACCGTGTCACTCAGGACGTGCTGGCCGCCGTCATGGACGCCCAGAGGAGCGGGGCGCAGCCCGGGGAGGTGGTCCGTGTCCCCGGTGTCGCTGAAGGGCTGGTGCTGAGCCGGCCGGTGAGCATGGCCGAGCTGAGCCGGCTGCGGAGGCAGTTCATCACTTACACCAAGATGCAGCCCAGGGATGAGAACTTGCCCCAGCTGGCCGGCATGTTCCTACAGTACCTGAGCCGCAGCATCCAGTGAGCCTGTTACCCGTGCAGCACACAGCAGTGGCCGTGGTCCATTCACAGGCCACAGACCCTGTAGAGCGTGGACCCCATCTATTGCATCAGTAGCTCTGGGAAGATGGATGATGCCGTGTCCTGCAGCAAGACATACTGCTAAGAGCATCCCTTTAGGGATGCTGGTCCCCCATTACTCTGTATTGTCCCCACTTTCATCATTCACAAAGAAGAGCTACTGTTGCATCCTCAAGCAAGTGAAGTCTCCTATGGAGTTGTAAACGCCAGTAATCAAACAGCGTCTGAACATGGAAGCCCAGAAGGCAGTGACCATAGGGAAAACTTTTCCTCTCTGCATTAGCATGTGTATGTCTTGAATAAGAAGTTGTTTTTCCAAGGATATCTCCAGATGATGCCAAACTGCAGAAGAGACTTCAGGTCTAGGACTGGAACAGGCTGTGTTTTTAGGATGTGACTATCAAAAAATCCCACTGAACCCAAGAGATAGATTTGCAAACTCTGCACTGCAGAAGGGTGCTGGCTTAGTAAACTAGGACCTCTCTGTTTCAGGTTTAACAATAAAATGTGTGCCTTAAATGGAGTAAAGTCTTAATTTGCCTGTGGGACTGTTTCATTGAAATAACTCACTGTGTCTTTTCTTTACAAGGTCATCATTAAGCACCTTTAAAAAGTTAATTATTGAGCTCTCTCACAGGAAAAGTGCTCTGGGTGAAACTCTCCTGTAAGTTTGTGCCAGCTGTGATAGGTGACTTAGTTTTGTGCTCAGTTTCAAACAATCCCAGTCTTTGCTGTACTACATCTATAGCTCATTATAAACTTTTCACTCTCTGGTGGATGCTTCCTCATTCTAATAGACTGTGGCTTTTGATTTTCTTGGCATGTGTAGTGCTACCCAGGAGGAGATGGTGAAGTGGGGCAGGAAGGGGTACATCAGTTACAGCAGCTCTTTATCTGACATAGGTGGACTAGGGTACTGCAGAACTGAGAAATCACTACAAGAAGGCTTTGATGTAAATGAGTTGACTTTACCAGTCAAATTACAGCAAGTGAAGCTGGGAAAACACATTCAGTATATCCACCTTCGGTGAGTTCTCACTGATTAAGACGGTGTTTCAGGATTGAGTCCTTGCATTGAAAATCTGTTTTGAAAACTTCTCTTAACTGTATGAAGTGTGTTGCAGCACCCATTACCAGGTGATTGAACTCTTCTGATCATGAACTCTTCTTCATGAAGCACTGATCCTTGATGATAAGAACAATGTGTATTTTCCAGATTTAAATCAGCCCCTCTTCAAGAAAGAGGCAAAATCATGTTGGATTATATGAAAGCAATTAAAAAGGGCTTTTTCATCATCAAGGAGAGGATGCTGATGCAATACAAGCTTTACTAGAATGTGTATTCTTGCTCCTTACTGTAGAGTCCTATGCAAAGGTGATAACATACTGGTTAATTTTAAATGGCTTCTGTTTGAGCTCCTCTAAATGTTAATGGCTTCCCCTCCACCCTTTCCTGCTTCTGAAGGCCATAACTGCTGCTGAGTAGAGATTTCCTTTCACGTCTACCCACAGCTAAAGTCATACATTCTGCTAGTAATTAATTCATTGCCATTCTGTGCAATGGCATTTTTAATTTCTGTGTGTGAAAGTTCTACTGTATATTTAACTTAACTGCTTACATAGCAGAAAGGTTACAGTTTGCTTTGCTTGGTATATCCTGAAAGAAGCACCCATGCAATGTGTTCTCTCTAGATTCCTTCCTTTCCTTCACCTAGTTCTAGGCTGTTCTTACTGTTCTGGAACCTATGTTGTCATTACCAGTTTCTCTTGGATATTTCTCCGTAGCTTAAGGGATTTATTGTTAAGAGAAAAAGGAAGAGATTCCCAATTCCTTGTTCTTACTGTTCCTTAGTTTATTACCATAGTCAGGTTCAATTGGATGATAGAAGCAATTGATGCATAATAGTCAGGAGCAGTGAGCTGGTGGATTCACTGGATCACCAGCACTAAGGACAGGAAATAGGTGAAATTTGTAGTGTCTTTAAGGCCTCTCTCTAAGCTCACAATACTGTATTTATATTATATTTATATTATAAAGGAATTTATATTTATAAATGATTTATAATATATATAATATAAATATAAATATAAATAAATCCTGTATTTATATTATAAAGGAACTTAAGGAAATTTAAAGCTTGACTTTATCAGAAGGTGGAATGCTGAAGGCATTTTTTGAAGAACAAGGTTAAATAAAACATAGGACAGTGGAAACTTAATCCCTGGTTTAAGTATATGTAATAGGGGTCAAGTGAATTCTTTGGGATGAGAGAGAGAATAATAAAGAATAACTTTGGTTCTTTTGCATCATGCTTTGTTTAGGTTGCAGTTCTACACAGCCATCCATCCCATACGTTCTCAGTCCTGACACGTCACATTTGCAACAGATCTGTTTCAGTATACCAACACATGGGAAGCTGGCCTGGCAGGAGGGGGTTTGCTGGGTTACTGTGTTTGATGACTGCTTGATGGAGGGTCTCAGTCACAGGAGGTGACTGAAAGGTACAGACCATAAAGGGAAGAGGAGCAGATACATGACTTTCACTGGGTCACCTTCAGCAGCCATGAAAATCCATCCTGTGGTGTCTCAAGCAGCTGGTGTCACTAACCACTTCCAGTACAAAACATGACAAGTTGTGGATCTGAGCAAATCTAACCTAACAGGAGCAAGGTTTCCAAAGAGAAAGTCTCTTCCTTTCCACAAGCAGTTATTGGCTGCCAGGTATAATACATTATTAATATACATGTTTTAAGATTAGGAAGGCCTTTTTGCAAGACATCTTAGAACACACTCTTTACATCTCTCATTTTTGGTTACATTTAGCCTCATAGAAGTCTCAACTGTTAAACTGTACATGAATGTGGTTTAGAGGTTTAACTATAAGCTTTCTTTGACTATCTTCTTGCTTACTTGCTTTTTTTTAGTGGTTTGCCCCTTATGGTTATCATCCACAAGTCATGGTGTGGAGCTTGCAAAGGTAAGTGTATTTAACACCAGAGCTCGCTTGAAATTTCCAATGGGCTTTGCATACCAAACATGTAACCATGAGAAGCATGAACTTTGCACTCAAAACGTAGCTAATGGTATTTGTATTTCATTTAGAGCAGTATAATATAGCACTGCTTTCCCTATTAGCACTGCCAAAAGCCAGCCATGCCTAAATGCCAGCAAAATAACATCTGTAGTACTGCACTTGGCTGTAAAAAAAGGAACAGAATGAGCTACCTTCAAGAATTCAGTGTAAATTGCCTTATTTTCATATGGTGGTCCCTCAGAGGAGATGCTTTGTATCTCTCAGTGTTGCAAGTAAGCGAGCTGGGCATAACAGCTAAGCTTAAAGGGTGAGCTGGTGAGAATAATGGTTTACAGGAAGCTTTTAGCTTCTGTTCCATTGGTTCCAATGTGACCTCATATGTCTGTTGGCCAGGCTTCATCATATGGCTGCCCAGCAAGGAGTACTTCAGTTACCTGCTGTTCTGAGCCTGGCTGGAATGGCTGGATGCATACATTCCATTTACTCACTGCTTATTGAAAAGCACCAGCTCTCCAGAGGGAGGAATGAAGTTGAGATTCTGATGCTGACCTGAAAGCCTGAAATACTTTCCACTGCCTTTACACACCTCTTCTTTTTCTCCCTTCAATAGCTCTGAAGCCAAAGTTTGCTGAATCCAAGGAAATCTCTGAACTTGCTCATAATTTTGTCATGGTCAACCTTGAGGTAGGCGGCCCTCTGATTTATATCCATGGTACTGCCTAATAATTAAACCTTTGGAATCCTATTTAACTAATTACATCCTGTTCTGTGTACATCCTAAATCCTGCATTCCTGAATAGGTGTTCAGGATTGATGGATAGAGCTGATTGTTTTAAGGAGGATTTTCTTCGGTCTGGTTATTTTAATTGTGTTTCTAAACCTGGCTCTCTGCCATTGTCTCTAACAGTTTGTACCTTGTGTCATTCTGTTGCCCCAGTAAAGGGATTTATACTTATTCTCTCCTGATATATCAGACATTTCTATACCAAAGTGGAGTGTTTAATACAAATTGACAGAACAGAAAAAAATGCTATTTTCACAAATGATACTTGTTTAGATAGAAATAATCCTTCCTGCACGAGTGCAGTTACTTAGCATCTGTTCAAGATGTAAATTGCTCAGGGTAAATGGAATCTGAAGGCAGTAGATTGTTTCTTTAAAATGTGTATTGTATTTTATTAGATATCTTGCTAATATGTTCCCTCTCTTCTGTCTTGCTGTGGTAGGATGATGAAGAGCCAAAGGATGAAGCTTTTAGTCCTGATGGAGGTTATATTCCCAGAATCCTTTTCATGGGTAAAACATCCACAGCTGTTATATCCACTCACGGGACTGGGTTCTTGTTGTTACCACCTAAATTTCATGCTTGGCTTCTTGTTTCATAGACCCCAGTGGAAAAGTCCACCCTGAAATCATAAATGAGAAGGGAAACCCCAGCTACAAGTACTTCTATACCAATGCTGATCAAGGTATGTGCAAAGGAGTTTGAAATGCATTTTTAATGAGATGAAACTCCAGGTGGAGGACATATCTTCACTTTTGAGTGGAGAAAAATGATGATACTTTACCGCAGAACTGGGAGCTGTCAGGTACCACGTGAGTGAGTGGTTCTCTTGTGCCTTGAGGAACCATAGTCAGAATCATGATTCACATTCATACCTACTAGAATGTCTATAGGACCTAAACTTTGTCTCCAGATGTGGCATGGAAAATCATATAATCCATATGATCCAGCTACAAACAGTTGGGAAGAGGGTGCAGGACTGTTTTACCCACAAGTTACTTTGTAGACCTACATTCTGTAACTGTGTTGTTTTAAAACACATAATTACCAGTTCACCCTGATGTTTTTATCTTGAGCTTAATAGCTGATACCTCTTCTTCTAATCTTTCAGTTGTCCAAGGGATGAAGGAGGCCCAGGAGAAGCTAACAGGTGATGCTTTCAAGCAAAAACACCTGGGAGATGAACTATAATGAATGCACTGATAGATGCTTTTCCATCACTTCAAAACTCTAAAAGAAAACAACTAAACAGACCAAGAATGTAGATGCACTGAAGGGACATAATTCTCCTGTCAACAGCGTTAGGTTAAACCCCGTTTGGAGTTCACACACATGCATCAGTTACAGTGGTATCTCCTCCTCTGCCTGGCAGTTTGTACCGTAATGGTTATTTGCAACTAGGTAATGTGCAAACACATCAGTTTGTGTGTTTGAGCAACCATTGATACTTGGTGTTAAAAGGGAGGAGTGTAGGGCAAAACATTTGCAGACAAACAGCGTGGTTGGAGTAACTAGAAGTACCCAACATTTTGACACTTAATCAGGGTTGGATCTCTCTTTTCTCACTGCTATTACATGATCCCACTGTTTTTACCGGGGATTCCTATGAATGGAGCATGTTCCTGGGTCAGGTATCCCAAACCATGAATTCTGCCACAAAGCCAAGTAGAATAAATTTCATGAATGTCCAAGTAGCATGTGAAAATATTAGCTCTGCAAACATACTTTTGTGTAAAACTCTGTGTGATTCATCTTTATTTGCCTTTGGGCAGAAACTTCTTCCTTATGCACTCACCTTTTGATTGTTTTATCAAGTGAGGTTATGGGTGGGTTACATTAAAGCTTTATGGGGCTTCCCCTTTTATTCTTTGAATGTTTTTGGCGAATGCCTTGCCATCACATTGTACTGTATTTTTGTACCTGGGTGAAAAATTAAACCTTTTTAAACATAAGCATGCAGACGGTGTTTTATGGTGAAGGGCGTTGCTTTCCGTTCTTAAGGATGGGGGAACATATTTATGTTGCAGTGGTTATTAATGTTGAATGCTACAGCAGGAGAAGGTTTCTCCTATTTGTAATTAAAAGGCAACAGTTGGTTTTCCATGTAATTACAATACAGCCATTATTATACTACCTATAGTGTTGAGGGCTGGGTGATCTACTAGAACTGAAAAGATAGAAGGGGGAGTGGATCACCTCTCTTGGCCTGCTGGTAGCGCTTTCCCTAATGCAGCCCAGGATGCTGTTGGTTGCTTTTGTCACAAGAGTGCATTGCTGGCTTATGGTGAGCTTGTTCTCCACCTGGACTCCTACATCCTCCTCTCCAAGGTTGCTTTCCAGACTGTCAACCCCCAGCCTGTACTGGTGCACAGGTTATTCCTCCCCAGGGAAATGATTTTGCGTTTCCCTTTCTTGAGCTTCCTGACAACCCTCTCTGACCATTTCTGCAGCCTGTCGAGGTCCTTCTGAATGGCAGCACAACATCTGGTTATCAATTACCCTGCCCAGTTTTGTATCATCTGCCAGTTTGCTGAGAGGGGACTCTGTTGATGCAGGTTGTTAAGGAAGATGTTAAACTAGCATCCCCAGGGGTACCCCACTGGTGAGCGATGAGGCCCTTTCAGCCCAGTGGTTCTGTCATTTTCCCCCTGGCCCATTTATTTAGTTTGTCCTTCATCAGTTTGTCTGTGAGGATACTATAGGAAACAGTGTCAAACCCCTTAGTAAAGCCAAAAGAAACCACACCTCCTGCTCTCTCCACATCCACCAAACTAGTCATCTAAAGGGAAAAAAATCCTGCCCAAAAAGCATTTGCTGTAATTTCCTATAACAAACACAGACCATTTTGCACAGATAATTGTTGAAGAGCTGTCTGAAGACTTCACTTGGGGAAATCGTTGTGTACAATAAACCCAACTTGTCTACTGAGCCCTTTTTTACTTGTCAGTAGCATTATGAATTTTACTTTCCACACCAGCCTGCCTTTAAGGGATTGTAGACACCAAAACTCAATTGGGCACTAAAAGACAAAGACTCAGTGGAAATAATGGGATTATTGCACATTACAATTACCCTGCACAGGTTTTATCCTTTGTTTCTCTTACACATTGTCTAATAAATTAACAAAATTGCACTCAGAAACTATTCTCAAGTTGTATCAGCCTTCGAAGTAATTCTGTGTAAGCCCTGGAAAGGATTTGTGTTTTACAAACTTGTCTTTTCATCCCCAGCTGTATCAGTTGACCTAATAAAAGACAGGTCCTGTCTGATGCTCCTTATTTCATATAATAGCCTGCGAAAGAATCATTGGTATTTGGCAAGTAAAAGTCATCTTCTTTACTTGCCACCAGGGGGAAGACTCTGCTTGTTCAGCAGGGAGATAATAATTAAAGAACCAATCTCTGATGCAAGCTAGCAGGGTGCAGCTCCCAGACACACTTCTGCAGCAGCTCTGCCCTTGTCTTATCTCTGCAGTGAAATTACAGCCTGTGAGATGCACATCATCTGTGCCTTTCTTTGCAACAGGCTCAGGTGGCAGAAGCAACATGGCCTCAAAGTAATTGTGATGTTCTTAATCTAGAGAGTGACAGATATGGGCAACGTGCTTCATCCTTTACATGTAAGACCATCCTGATTAAAAATTGCTCTCCTTCACCTCCTTTTTCGTGCATCCCCTCTCCTTCAGCACTTCATGCCTTCCAGGCTTCTACTTCATAGAATCGTACAATCCCAGAGTGGTTTGTGTTGGAAGGGACCTTAAAGTTCATCCAGTTCCAACCCCTGCCATGAGCAGGGACACCTTCCACTACAGCAGCTTGCTCCAAGCCCCTGTGTGCAACCTGGTCTTGAACACTGCCAGGGATGGGGCAGCCACAGCTTCTCTGGGCACCCTGTGCCAGCGCCTCAGCACCCTCACAGGGAAGAACTTTTATGTATGTTGTGTACCTTTATGCAC
This sequence comes from Melopsittacus undulatus, assembly GCF_012275295.1. Taxonomy (NCBI): domain Eukaryota; kingdom Metazoa; phylum Chordata; class Aves; order Psittaciformes; family Psittaculidae; genus Melopsittacus; species Melopsittacus undulatus. The sequence continues at coordinate 15,360,704 of NC_047532.1, forward strand.
CCTAGCAACTCCACAGGGTTTAAAGGAGCTGTTTACAGGTCAGTGTTTGTTGTTGTTGTGCTTACAGTTAATTACACACTGCAGCAGCTCAACTGTTCCCAGTAACTAAGGCTTCAGATTAGCTTGCCCCCATCAGCTTTGTTACATGTGCTGCCCATCTGCATATGGCTCACAGTAAACCTGCATACTTACATAACTTCTTTAGATGCCTCCTAGAAAACCCCTTGGAATCTCAGCTTCTACTCCTTTTCCAGTGATAGCAAAACCCAAAGACCCTTCCAAATGCTTGGTATAGACCCAGGGGGCTGCCAGGCCAAATCAATCTCATGGAAACGAACATGCTGTCAGCTCCCTTTTTCCCAGAAACAACCTACAGAGGGGAGAAAAAAACCAGCCCAAAGTTAATTAAAGTGAGTGGATTGCAGCTAGCCATCTGGCTGCCTGGGAGCAGAGGTTGCTTTGTGCACCTGGGGCTAAACAGGCTGTAAGGAAGTGTCAGCAAGAGACTCAGGAAACCTTTCCTTTGCTGTGCTTAGCAGCAGGGAACAAAGGTGCAGCAACCAAGAGCACCAGCACGGCCAGAGAGTCCTGTCCATCATGCTGGCACGCATGAGTTTAGGAGTCAGCTACTTCAAACACCCTTTTGTCCCCATGGCATTTGTCAGCCTGTATCAAGCTGTTAATGAGCTTCATTCATTGTTCTCACAGCTTGTGTAATGAATAGCTTTGAAGTGAGGTATTATTGAAACCGAATGAATGTACTTCCAAGGTCATAACTTTGGAGGTGATGGAACTTTCCTTAACTTTTGGCAAGAGGAAAGGCATTTGCATTTGCATTATGCTGTGGTATTTATTTGCAGCTCGCTCAGTTCTATGCCTGATTGGGTTTGCCCAACCAGGAGAACCACTCCAAGGCTATTCCTTGACAATGGTGGATCAAAACTTGAGGCCTAAGGATAAAGATTCCGAACGTGATAAAGGCAGAATTACACCAAACTGAGCTCTCTACAGAGTGGGATGAGGAAGGGAACTTCACTGCAAGTTCATGCTCATCTCAAAAGAAAGCAGAACCAAAGGATGAAGCTTATCTAAAAGGTCACACCCTACTTCCAGACCACTGTGTAAGTTGTCTTTGGGGCTAATTGAATGGGGGAGCTCACTGCATGGAGGGAACCAGGAAACAATGATGCAGGTCTGTCAAAACAGTAAAAGTCACTTTGTCTCAGAACTATTTGGCACATTATTCCCCCTTTCCTCCTCCATGAATCAGGTGCCGATTTGTTCAGCAGTTTAGTCAAATAAACTCCGTTTGCTTTTCCTTCCAAAGTTTGCCTAGCGTAAGGAGTGGCTGCACACAGTTCCCAGACACGCCATTGTCCGGGAAGCACCACTCCTACCAGAGGTGGTGATTCACTCTTGCAGCACCAGCACCAGCCTGGTGCCACCACGTCAGCATGACCCAGGAGGAGCAATCTCCACTGACAGCTGCCAGCCCTCTCCTGTGGCCTGACACAAGCAGGGGGGACAGGGTGCAGGGCTTGTGTGATCCCCTCTGGGCTGTGACAAATGCCATGGCACAATTCTGTAGTGCCTCCATCTGCAGTAGGCTCCTCCTTTGATTAGGGACTAAAAAAGCCAAGGGAGAGACCCCAACTTTCTCTGTTCATAACTACGTGGGAAGCAGGGACTGTCTGACCTGTGCTCACAGTGTCCCAGGTTCTGGCTCAGAGCATCCAGAGGCTGTTACACCCCACCCCGAGCTGGCACTTGTCCCAGGACGGGACAGAGCAGCTCATCAAATCAAGGTGCAGGAGCAGGCAGGATACATCCCGGGCATGGGATCACCAGGTAGATCAGTGCTGTGAAAACAATGAGGTGTGTCTGAGCTGCTCCTGTGTCCTGCTTTCCTCTGACCAACACATGTGACTCTTCCTCCATCCTGCGTGATGTGGGGGATGAAGGGGAGACAACCTAGAGTTTCCTCTCCTCAAAGGGGCATGATCCTATCGCTGCCACTCCAAGACAGGGAATGAAGACCCATCAGAGTAATGAGACAAGCTGGGGCAGGGCTGAGGGGGCAAGACAGCCTGGACTGAATTTGGCTCAGGATGTAGGTAAGTGGTTGCTGGTTAGAGATTGTTGGCATATACTCATTTTTGGACCATTTTCACATGTACAGCATAGTGTAGGTAGAAGTGTTGTAGAAATATGAATTGTTAAGAACTGCAGATGTTCTCCCCACTTTCTGAGTATGTCTCAGGACACAACCTGCTCTGCATAAAAGAACCTGCATTGGCAGCACAGTCAAATTTGGATGTCACTTTATTGTGCTGCTTCTAATATTATGAGCAGTTCTCACAATCCCATTTGTAAGGGTTTTGGTGCATTAGCCTTATTAAAGAGAATGAAATTTGCACACTAGGGGCACAGCATGGGGCATACGTGCTGTTTATTCCACAAGGAAGTGAAGAAGCACCTGGGTGAGTGCTACCTATTCAGATAAGGAGAATTTGTTTTCTCCTTGCTGTTGGCATGTTTTCAACCTGGACAACAGCTGGTAATGAGCTGAAACCACTGCTCTGTGTGCAAGCTGCTTCTTTGGGATACAATATTGTCTATGTATGCCCAGTGATTATCATGAGCTTAGACAATGAGTCTTTTAGACTCAGGGTAATTAGTATTATCACTACCATAATTCTTGATTTAGGAGCTTTGGTGCTGCTCTTCCTTTAGTAAATAAATCAACAAACAAAACACTGGTTTTAGAAACGAGGGAACTGAAAAGACTGAAGTTGTTTCCTTAGATCAATCACACTGTGTGAGGATGCAGCACCTTGGGTTAGAAATGCTGGGAGAGGAGTAAAGCACACATGTTGTGCTTGATAAATGTATTCGCATGGTTGCTGTGAGAGAGTGAGGTAGATCCACATGTTGGAAAACAAGAGAGAGCATAGCATCTGCTCTTCCCTGCCACCTCCCTGGGCTTGTGGGAGTGCTCTTCTGTTGTCTCATTTGTAAACCTAAACCAACACAGTCCTCCCGCACTGGGAGTTGTGTAAGCAACTCAGGACCACACAACGTTAAATCCCAGAAGGGCAGGGCACTAGGACACCTGGCTATTCATTCGATAAAGCACAGATACATGGCTAACCAACATGATAGACAGAAAGAATCACTACACATTCCCTTGTCTCCCAATTAGTGGGGTGCATCCTTTCTTCTTTCTGTATGAGAAAGGTCTTGGGTATAAGCATCGGTATTTCAGGTATATGGCAGGAAACCTGGAAAAGCCTTTGGCAATCGGACTGAAGAATGGCTCTGCATCATAGAATAGTTGGGGTTGAAAAGGACCTTATGATCATCTAGCTCCAACCCCTCTCATCATGGGATGCTAAATCTGTTGATCACTAAGAGATGCACAAGTGAGCCTAAGTCATACCATGCCCTTTGCATCCGAGGTGTAGATATCTGCCCTTGACCACTTGGCCTCAGTGTTTGTGCTTTACAGGGCTGTGGCTCACAGTGGAGCATCAGTCAGCAGGTGGAGGGAGATGTCTCCCTTAAGGGCTAAATCAGGGTCTGGTTTATAGAACAGTGATTTCAGTTGGGCTTTTGATGGCAAATCAACATTGTTCTTCTAGATGTGGGTTGAAAATCACTCCCATGATGGGTAGAACTGTCCCCTGGGCTGCCTGGCAGGTAGGCTGGGTTGGCTAAAATGGAGAAGCTGTACGGCATCTCTGATGTGCAGTGAGGTGTTCCTTGAAGCACGGTAATGCTCTACAACATATAGGCATGGCGTGCGTTTAGGAACAATCACAGGAGAGATCATATCATCCCAGGCTGGTTTGGGCTGGAAGGGACCTTGAAGCTCATGCAGCTCCAACCCCTGGCACAGGTGGGGACACCTTCCGCTGGAGCAGCTTGCTCCAAGCCCCTGTGTCCAACCTGGCCTTGAACACTGCCAGGGATGGGGCAGACACAGCTTCTCTGGGCACCCTGTGCCAGCGCCTCAGCACCCTCACAGGGAAGAGCTTCTTTCTAATGCCCAATCCCCCTCGCCCTGTCCCTACACCCTCTTCTTGTCGGCGCCGTCACGTTCTGGGCCGTCGTTCCCGCTACCGGGGCTGCAGGTCCCTGAGGTGTTTTACATCCCCGGGCGCGGAGCACGGGCGGGAGCTGAGGTCGAGCACCCGCTCGGACCCTCCAGAGGGCTCTGCCCGCCGGCGGCCGCGGAGCAGAGCGGGGCCGGGCAGGGTCTCCCCTCGGCCCCGCCGCCCTCAGCCGGCCACCGCCTCCGCCCCGCCGCGGCTCCGCCTCCGGGGCCGCCCCAGGTGCTGGCGAACAGCGGCCGCGGGACCCGCACGGCTCAGCTCGGCTCGGCGCTGCCCGGCGCTGCCGCTCCTCCGCCTCAGGTAAGAGCCGCGGCCCCGCCGGGGGGTGCGGGTTCCTCCGCCGCGGTGCGCGCCGTCGGGGCGCTGCCTTCCCCGCCCAAGATAACTGTGAGGGGAGCGCCTCGCCTCACCTCAGCGCTCCCGCCGGGGGGACAAAAACTCTTCCTGCCCTCCTCGGCCCCGACGGGCCGTCCCATGGCGGCGGGTAGGGCGGGACGGGTGCTCTGGGGCGTGTGTGGAAGGTAGAGCCTCGGGAGCTGTGGGGAGGAGGTACAGCGGTTACATCCCCAAATAGACGTGTGACAGCCGGTACAGCGGCTGTGTCTTTAACCTGAGCGGGGCGGGCCTGGAGACGGGGACCTTCCCGGCTGGTGTTTGCTCGGGGTGCTGCAGCAGCTCCAAGCACAGCTGGCAGCCGGACACGCGGGGTTCCGCCACTGCGGTGGCTGTTCTCCGGAGCGGATGGACCTGCGGCTGCACAACCACCGCAGAGCCGCGTCCACGCTGACCCCCGGCCCCTTGCACAAAGCCGAACGCATCGGTCGCTCTCGTTCAGTCCATTAAAAGTACAAACTCCACTTTCTCCAGTGTATGCTGTGCCTTCTTGCCATATGTTTTCAGACCACGCGTTGTTTTCTCCGTGCTTGCCAGCAGCAAGGCAGTGTCACCCGATGTGCATGGTAACGTTCTGCTGTGGGATGCAGGCAATATCCCGAACCCTGGCACAAGCGTTTCCACCTTTTTGCCTCCTCAGGTGCTGTCTCCACGCTGTCCATTCCGTCTTGCAGCAGGAGCAGCAGTGTGTGTGTGCAGTGCATCAGGTTGATCTAACCTGAATTAAGACTAACTTGACCAAAATACAGAGGGTGTGGGTGTTAATATCAACCTGGGTTTTCCCTTGGCCTGAGACAATGCAAGACTGTGGCCTCTGAAGTGTATTTCATTTCTCTGTGTGCTTCCTTGGTGGTGGCAAATCTGGTTTCAACCTCTCTGCTTTGTTCCTATTGCTCACTCCAGACCCAGTGCTGTGCTCTCAGATGTGCCAGTAGCAGTTTGTGGGGCTTCATAGCACCCTGGATTAGCTCTGGGTTCAAATAAACCTCCTCTTTTAGGTGGGTTTTCTTTTCCCTCCTCTGGCCTCCCAAGATAAAAATGTCAGTGGGACTTTAGTCTTGATCTGTGTATTCGAATATGTACCTAGATCATCACTGGTGTTGGATCATAGTGGGTACAAGATCAAATCCGTATGCTGCTGCATGTAAGTGTATACATGTAAGACAAGCTTTTGTTTCTTGTTATTTGTGCTTCCTGTCTTGGAAGTGGTTGTATTTGCATTCAGGGAGACCTTGATGTGGTCATTGCCTTCAGGACTCTTTTATTAGGACAATTTGTAGTGCCTCAGAAGAGAGGCAAATAAACCAATCTTTAAACCATCTCCCTTCACAGTTTTGACAAAATGGTGCTGCCCTCTATGCAGAGCTGATACATTTTTGGGTATAAAATTGAGAAGATTTATTAGCTTTAGGCTTTAGTAGCAATGGTTCTTGCTACATCCATGTACAACAAAGCAATACGTGTAGTATTCAATAGCATGCTTGTTGCGATTGTCATGTTAGCTGACTGGTGTGTAGTTCAGATACTTTTTCTTACTCTCGTTTTCATGTGATCTGATGCAGCTGCAGATCAAAACGGGCAGGCCACAGCAACACATTTCAGAGTCTTGCATTGTGCTGGCAGCTCATGGTACCAGGGAAGGGCCCTCGCATCCACTTAACCCTCCCCAGTATACCCATATCTGTTCTGTTACTAGCTCAGCCTGAAGAAGTGTTCTTTTCTGAGGCAGTTCCCAATGGTTAGCACAGAAATGTCACAAACTGGTAGTTTCAGGTGTGCGTCTTGCTGTGAAACTAGATCTTGTGCTTGAGGTTCACTGTTACTATTAGTGAGCTCTTGTAAATGGGTGCTTAGGTTATTGTGGCATGGTGGTACTTGATCTTTGACGTAAGCAGTAAGACTTGTGTTTGGAAGTATTAGCTGATTAAAACACAGGAATTGTGAGGGTGGTTGTTCTAATACTGGTTAGCAGGTGGCTTTGCAGCATGGAGAACATCACAGCACAGAGAAATGAATTAACTTGCTCATCACAGGTTTTCTGCTTTGAGGAGGGGGACAAAAGGCAGCAAATTTAACTACTGTGCTGCAGAGGCATTCTTAGCTGGCCTTGTCTTCATGTGGATCAGGTTTACAGACCACACCAGCCTCCAGTCATCTAATTTGGTGAGGACAACAGCTTGTTTTTAGAGGTAAATGAAAGATTTTAGACCTAGTGATGCAGAAAAATCTGTAACTCTGTCTCCTGCTCACTGGTGGAGGGGTGTCTACATGAATCTGCGTGTGGTTTGGCACTAGCTCCAGACAGTATCAGTTCCATCACATACCTGAACTTGCCTTACCTTCCAAAACTGCGAGAGGGCATGGTCACAGCTTTCTTTGTAGAGGGCTGTATCCCAGCACAGAACGGAGCTGCATGCTGCCTTCCAGCTGGGGAAGGATCAGCAGGGGGTTACACATACCTTATAGCAGATCTAGACTAATCTTGTGTGTTGCTCTGAGTGCTTTTATGTCACTATTACTTCAGTGTCCATACTCAGAAACATTTCAGTATTGCCAGTTAGTTCTCAGAGAAGCTGAGGCAGAACTGTGAGGCTGGAGAGCGATGAGAAAGGGATTTAAGTCTGTTATCTTGGCCTTTACTGCGGTGTTTGTGACAGGGAGCAAGGGCTTTAGTGACAGTGAGTTTCGTAATAGCAATCAACCTCTTCAGTTCTCACTGTTCTCTGGAGATAGAATTAAGGATCAGCCTCAGCTAGCAGTTCTGTAGGTCTAGAAATTGGCTGGCTCCTGGGGTTCTCAAACTCAATTGAATATTCAGGGAAGTGTGGAGATCTCTGCTTCCGCTCTTTAGGGCATAAGGAGGATGAAAATCTCTTCTTCCATGCATCTTTTGGGAAAAAACAGAGCTGGACTTAGTGGCTCCCCTTTAGAAGGGGAGATCTTTGTACTGTTAAATATTTTTCTGGACCACTATGTTTGCCAGCAGGCATGGAACTATGTGATGATAAAAGAGTGAAAACACTCATAGAAGAGGTAAAAAATGTGTGAATTTTTATTTCTTTGCATTTTTTGCTATTGTAAGATCAGAGTGACTAATTCCTCCTTCCTGAGGGTTTTGTTGTGGCTCTAAAATGGGCTTTTAGGATGCTGAACGTTAAACAGGAAATAGGAGAGGCAGGGCTTCAAGACACAGAGAGATGTTTGTCTTGAGGAAATCTTTCTAACAGCAGTCCCAGCCTGCTGCCTAACCAAATGTCGTTGTAAAGTCAGAGAGTTGATGGAAAAAGCATGATATCCACAGGTTCTTGACTTCTCTTCCACGCCCACCAAGTTCTTAGAAGACTTTGTAAAGCCTGTGTTCCCAAATCTGAATTGATAATAATAATAATAATAATAAATAGCCACCTACATTGATCAGAGGTTTTTATCCTGCGCTTGTCATACCTGTATTGAACTCACTTGTATCATGTGAATTCTGGACCAAATCCATTACCAGCATTGTCATGCAAAGACTCCAGTTTTAGTGTCTGCTGTCAAGGCGAGGGGCTCACATTTTTAACTAATAAATATAGGATCCATTTTCTCTCTGTTTACACTGTTGAATTATTTTTGTTCTAGATCTATCAGTTAAGTTATTTGGAGGACACCTCAGACTCATGTTTTGCACAAGACTGAAATACAAGCCAGGGACTGTCACAGGGACAACTGTTGCAGCAGTCAGGGGTGAGGACAAGAGGAAACATAACTGATACTGCAAAATGTGCAATACTTTGGGCAAGAGCAAGGTGCTGCCTTGTGGCCGAGTGAGGTGATTGTCAATTGTGATCTCAAATAGGTGTCTGCACCTTGTTATTTACATAAGATCTGAGTTTGTCCACGTGTTTTGGCAGTCTCCACAAGGCACAATCATGTAAGTCAAGGTGACAAATGGTAGTGTACCTTTCTTTGCTAGAAGGGAAGTGCACCTGAGACAAAATTGGCTTTCAGATTAGATAAGCCATGGAAAAGAGAACTGAATTCTGTTATGTTTTGCTGCTCCAAATCTGGAACAACTATTACTTTAAGGCAGTTATTTTTGTATGGATGTGCTGTAAGTTGCAGACATTTCCACATCCTATTGCAGTTTGCCTTTGCAGCACAGTAGGCTCTGACCCAAGCTTTGTGCAAAACACCGATGTACAGATGCTCTTCAGCCGCTCCTTGGTTCCATCTACTTTGCTGCCTTTCTGCAGGAAACATGCCATGATGCCTGTCTGAGGTTTTGCACCCACCTGTAGGATTTACCTGGAACTTTCATTTGAGATTAATCTAGATAGTCTCCCTTTAATAAATTTTAAACTGATGGCTCCAAGTATCTGCTGTTGTCTTAATACCTGTCACTAACTCAAGCACTGTTTCTGTTCTTTGTATACTTTGTACAGGGCTTTATCCTTTACCTTTGGTGAAGGAAGCTCAGACCTTGACACAGCAACATGTTCACAGCCTAACCGGCCTCCTGTTAGTCTCTTGCATGATATTCTCATTGCCCATCTTTATCATAAACATTGTAATCCTTTTGCTTCTACATCACAGGTACAACAGCGTGACCACTCTCTTGGTTCATATACTCACAGCAAAGCCTCCATCTGTCTCATGGATTATAGATCTCAATTGGTAACTATTGCTTGCTTGCAATACTTCTTAGCAGTTATGTTAATTGCTTGTACTGTGTTTTCTGCTTCTGATAAATCTCTCTTTTAGCACAGCATTTGTGTAAGACTCCTTAAGGTCACGGCTTTATTCCTTTATGAGCTTTACACCTAGGACAGCATACATTGGCTGTAAAAAATTCCAGGACTCTGATTTAGTATTTAATTCCTGAAAAAGAAAACAAACAAAAAACTTTCCTGATCACAGCACATAGTGAGTTTCTGTAATAGAAAATTAACATAAATGTGTGATTTGTGAACTGGAATATTTTTAATGAAGATGCAGTTTTTAAGATGTTTTTGGGGAACCCCCTCACAAGGAATTAACTCTTTAGCAAAGAAGTTATGCTGCATGTCGGTAAGAGCTCTCACTATTTACTGGTAAGCTGTAAATATTAGAGATTAAGAAATCTTTTGGTTTAGCTACTTCTTTGTTTCTTCCCTACCACAACTGACAACGTAGTTGCCACAGTCTTTTAGTATCTTCAGAGCTGCTTGCAGTGCTGCTGTGCTATGCTTCTGTAAGAGCCTTGGCACGCGTGTGATGTTTGTCTTTAGCACAATGTAATGACTCCAACAGTATGTGTATTGTTTTGTTTTGTTTTAAACTTCTACCTTTATTTAGCCTTGTTATTTCTGCTTTTACTAAATGAGTGTATCTAGTAATTTCTTTTCTTCCTTCCACACTCCTCAATGCTTATGGATAACCAGGAGTCTAACAGGTACAGCTGTGTTTGTGGCTCTGCTCCTTCCCTTGCTGCCTGCTGGTATCAGTTATTCCTTCTAGTCACTAACTTCTTTCTCTGTTGGCTGATCTTGAGCAGGGAAACTCAGGAACAGTAAAATGGAAATGAGAAAAAAGAAGTTTGGATTCTGAAATAAAGGAACTATTTAACACTGTGAAATCTGTAAGGCAGTAAGGTAGCATGGCAGGAGAAACAGCAGAGGCTCAGCTGCTGAGCACACACAAAATGAGCTGGACCCAGCCTGGAGTAACACACTGTCATAAGATCTTTGACTCTTAGAGATACACAGGGGAGGTTTCACCCCATCTTCTCAGCTGCCTAAGAAGAGAAACGTGTGCGCTGGAGGATGGTGGTGAAACAGTTACATTTAAATTGCCACTGGTCCTATGTAATACAAAACACACATTGTAAACTTTATTTTTGGCTTTAAAAATAAAGCAGTGACAAATATTAAAAGAATGTTTTTGCTATCAGAAATGTACAGAACATGTAACATACAGGGTACACAGATTCATAACAAGTTGAAATTGCAGATGTGTCTAGGTGTATACAGTTGGAAGTATAAGCTCTACCAGTGTGACTGAATTTCACAGTTAACTGAGGTCAGCAGATAAGGGAACTCATTTCCACATTCAGTTTTCTTCCTTGCAATGTTGTGAGAGGGAATGGGCTGTGGAAATAGCCATGTCTGTGAGCAGAGCCATGCAGTTGCTAATACAGAAGTGCCTTATCTTCCACGGTAATGATCAGATTTCCTGTTTCTTGTCTGTAAGAGGATAGAGAACAGCAGCCTTCCGTTAGTTTGTAGTCAAAGCCATAAGGGCTGCCAACACTTGGATGTCAACCTTGTTTATATTTTTCTGGAAGTAAATGGACGGTGACCTATACGAGCTGATTTCTAGCCAACACCATCAGCTTTAGACAGTTCATGTACTGCTCTTTGCTGAAGCTGGCTGTAGGCAGTAAATACTGCAGAACAGGGGTAGCAGTGACCACTTGTAGTGATTTGTAAGAGCAGTAACACTTCAGTTTGTGTCACATTGCAAAACAATTTGATTCTTCAGCATGATGTTGGTCACAAATTAAAGAGCACAGCTATGTGAAGTTGTCTCTGACACATTTCAGTGACTACTGAATGCTGGTTTGCTGTGGAGGCGTCTTAGGGTGATAGGCTTCTTTGTGTTTTAAGTTTCATTAAAACAAAATAGAAACTAAAGGTAGAAGAGCCACCCTGACTGAGGAATGTGTTCTTTGGTGGCTAATAAGCTCTGACTAAGATTTTATTGCTGTAGAGCATCTGTAACATTGTCCTCCTAAGTGGTTTCAGTGTAATAAGACAAGCTTCCACTGCAGGCTTTTTCCTCAGTCCGGAAATAATAAGGTATCTCATAGCTACATAAGTGCCTATTCTAGCAAAACTAGTTGGAAGTGGATGTGTTTGAGACCTTCTTCCCATCACTAAATCATATGGAGAAACCAGGTTGTTAATATTAGTATGCTCTTAGCTACAAAGAACTAAGCGAAGCAAGGTCTCATGCTGAAGTGCTCTCAAGGACAGTCTGATTGGCAGGTTTTTATTCTCCCGTGTAATGGGTTTTCTGTAATGTAGTTAAATCTTTTTCTGTGTAGGCATTTTCTTGATGATTATTCCAAGGCAATCAAAATGGAAACAGACAAAAGCCTCTCTTTTGTACCCTGTGTGCCAGTTCTGGACCCCTCAACACAAGAGGGATGCGGACCTGCTCAATGGAGTCCAAAGGAGGTCACAAAGTGCTGCAAGGGCTGGAGTACCTCTGCTGTGGAGACAAGCTGAGAGAGCTGGGCTGTTCAGCCTGGAGAAGAGGAGGCTCCGGGGAGACCTTAGAGCAGCTCCAGTGCCTAAAGGGGCCAACAAGTCTGGAGAGGGGCTTTGGACAAGGTCCTGTAGGGACAGGACAAGGGGGAATGGCTTTAACCTGCCGGAGGGGAGATTTAGGTTAGATATTAGGAATAAATTCTTCCCTGTGAGGGTGCTGAGGCGCTGGCACAGGGTGCCCAGAGAAGCTGTGGCTGCCCCATCCATGACAGTGTTAAAGGGCAGGTTGGATGGAGCTTGGAGCAAGCTGCTTTAGTTTAATGTGCCTCTGCCTGGGACAGGGGGTTGGAACTGGATGAGCTTTAAGGTCCCTTCCAACACCAACTATTCTATGATTCTCTGATTCTGCAATAAACCCCTAGGTAATCTGCATGTCCTAGTAATAAAAGAGCTGCTGTATTTGGAGTCATGTTGGCAAAGAGCGCATGTAGCTGTATACCCACAGAACAGGGGGTTACACTGCCATCCTTTCACCAAGGAGGGAATAAAATCCCCTGGGAACGATGGCTGCCAGAGCTGTTGTGATGAGGTGGACAGAAGCTGCCTGACACCGGCACATTGTCACCTTTTCTCTCTGCTGCTGGATCTGCACCAGGTCCTGAGGGCCTGCAGGAGATGTGATTCTGTGGACCTTTCTCTCAGTAGCATAGCAACTGCTATCGCTTCCCACTGCTTGGTCCCCTCGGCTCTGCTGGATCAGGAGCTGAACCCACTTTAAAAACATGCAGAACAGGAGAAGTTGTAGGAGGATTTATTTATAACTGGGATCTCTGTTCCCTGTGTGGTCCTTCGGACTGGTGTAACCAGGGATCACCTGGAGAACAAGTCACTTAGGACAACAAGTGAGGAAGAAGAAGGGAGGGGAGGAGAACTGGGAGAAAGGTCTGCTGGTTCCTGACTTCAAGATTCAAGCACACCTTCGGGGGCAGCCCTGTGAGTGCTTTGAGCTCAAAAGCTGGTGGAGTACAGCTTCAGTAATGAGCTGCACTCAGGGGAGTAATCAGTAATTAGTGCTGAAGTCCTTTCAGTTTCCCTCTATTGACCAGAAAAGGGAAAGGGAAAAGTCGAATTCAAGCAAGGGCATGGAATTTCCTTTGCCATTTCTGTGCTCTGCTGCTGCCTCTAATGATTCAAGGAGCTGACCCACAGCATCTTCAAGCACAGCACAGTGGCATGCATAGGGCAGCGAGTGTTGTGCTTCTATGACAACAGCCCCGTTCTTTGCAAGTATCACTTGATCTTATTTTCTGCATTGTGCTTCTAACAAAGCTGCTCGAGCTGGCCACATTCTGCAATTGCTTTTCTAACTGACATCTGAAAGTCACGTTCGTAGCCAGGTACACTCTTGATTATAGCAATCTAGAGGGGTTAATAGAAGCAGCAGTGTTTCATTTAAAAGATCAGCTTGGAGTGTGTGGATGGATTCTGCAAAGGCAGGGGTAGAAAGAAGATATTGATTCCGGTGTGATTAGTGGAATACTTCTTTGTGAAAGGCCTGCTTCTGAATCTTTATATGGCCAGGCTTCAAGTGATGGGGGCATCTCCCTTTTTGAAGCCCCTGTGAGTGGAAAGGAGAAGGAGAGATTCTTTATTATTATTCTTTATTTCTTCTTCAGCAAGTGCATGTTCTCAATGGCATTTGTGGAAGTTATGTATGTGGAAGAGGAGGATACACCTACTCATCCTCATCTAGATAACCTCTTACTGCCTTCTAGCCTGGTGATGTGACAGATCAAACGAATCATCTGGATTCATAATTTTTGCAGCTGAGCTGTCCAACAGTGAGTGCAGTGAGTGCATTGGCCTGAGCGTGTGTGGAAGTCAGTTGGATGTTAAATTCTTCAGAAATTCCTGTTATGAACCGCAAAACATGGGTAAAAGAGCCCTTTTCTGATAAGCTGGTGAGAAGCAAATCTGTGCTTGTGTTTTCTGGAGTGTTTGCAAGGGCTGCAGTCTTACTGAATAGCAGCTCAAGTTCACAAGAGTGTGGATCAGAAATGTGTTGTATCCTACAGAATCACTTGTGGGAAGATTTTACTGCAGTCAGTGCAGCTGTTGCCTATTGAGCTACTCATAAAGTTCTTCAGAAGCTGTCCTTGTTAATACAAGCTGTGAACAACGTGTCTGCTGCTCCAGCCTTCTTCTATGTGAGAAAGCTGCAGGTGTTAAATCAGAGATAAGCCATCGTGCGTACTTTACTGAAGGTTCAACTGGGTTGGCTTTGGTTTGTTTTCCCTCTGCTGGGAATTTAAGTCAAATTTGCCTTCCTATTTAAACTGCCTTTGGACAGCATTTTGGTTTGGAGCTGTTTAAGTGCAGTGAGTTTTGAGCGGTTTGTTTTCAGTGGGTGAGTGAAGTCCTGTGTGCAGGTGAGGCTTGCTGAGAAGGAAAGTGTTTGGGCACTTTGGGAGTAGATATTTGTGGGAGTTTTGTTCCCAAAGGTGCCTATGAATGAGTTGAGGTGAAAATTAACTCCTTTGGTTGGTCACCAGGGGAAGAGGCTTTGGTCTCCACCCAGTGCTTTCTGACACTGCACACAAATAGAACGTGTCTAGTTTGGATGAGTAGCTGCTAATCAGAGCTGTGCTGTCATTGCTGCAGTTTGCCAGCCTCATGACTGATCATGAGGAGCAGAGACCTTTGCTTGTTTGATGTGGGGCAGATTCTGAAACAGCATTAGAGATTAAAAGTGTGGCATATCTGTTAAAATGTAAAGTTTCCTTTCTCTTCCCTCAATAGAATTTGGTCTGTGTAGTTATCTTCTGCTCTGTACAAAGATGAGAAGTCAGGACCTTGCCTTCTCCCACGGAGTATCTAAGCTGCATACATTAAAGCATCCAGGGCTGCTCATTGGGTTCCACATGTCTTGATACTGCAGAGTCCATAGTCTTTTGATTTCTGAATGCAATTTGGGGTCACAAGAGGAGCAGAGATCTCTGAGGCTGCATATTCCCTCCTCCCGACCCCACTAACATCCCCAACTCCCATGTCCCCATAGTAAAAAGGGATAATTTACCTGTTCCAAAACCTGCCTGCAGCCCACTGAGCCCTCATGTTTTATGCAGGTACTGTTAAAGTGCAGTCTTGAGAGAAGGTAGGTGTTAGATGGGTTCAAAGTTTTCAGACGAAATTCTTGGTGTTTCATCTTCTCCCTTTGCTTGCTCTTTTTCCTTCTGTAGATGCTGAGGACACAACTTTCCTGAGAATAAAACCGTGGTGGTGCCTGTGCTCAAAATACAGATTGCTCCCTAGTAGTCATAAAAGGAATTTTTGAAGTTTACCTGCCTTGGAGGCTGCTTACTGAGTTGCGTAGTTGGATGCTCTGTCAAAGATTTTAGTTCTTGGTTCCAGTACTCCAATTTATTGGAGCAACAGAAGTGGCACCCTGCCACGGCAGTAAAGAATGCTGTTTCTCCACTAGTATTTGAACAGTCTACGGCCTGTTCTCTTAAACACAAAGCGGTGCAACAGGTTTGTTTCTTGGGTTGGGAAATCTCACCAGAACAAGTGGGTAATAGAAATTTAAAACCAGGGTTTAAAAGAAGATTTCAACGTGTGTTCCTCTTTCTTCAGCAGATATAGTGGTTATGATATTGGAAAGAAGAGAGAGAAGCTAAACATATGGTACACAGTTAAGGAAAACAAATGCTGAACTGCTCTTAAATCTGTTCTTTTTCAATGTTTGTCATTTTCTTAGATGGCTTCAGTAACAGATGCCAGATACAGGCAGAAAGACACTTCAGATCAAAATTTTGATTACATGTTCAAGCTCCTCATCATTGGCAACAGCAGCGTGGGTAAAACATCCTTCCTCTTCAGATACGCCGATGACACTTTCACACCAGCCTTTGTTAGCACAGTAGGAATTGACTTCAAAGTGAAAACAGTTTATAGGAATGACAAGCGGGTAAAGCTGCAGATCTGGGTAAGTGACAGTGTTTATATTAATCCTAGCAAAGATATGATGGTAAATAATAGCTTGTTTGGAGGTAGATTTTTGGATTAATATCGATTTTGGTTGTTCATGTTTTGTGTGGCTGTATCATTTGTATCCCTGCAGTATAGCTGAGCAAGTTCTCTTTTGCTGCTGTCTTGCTCCACTGGTGGGATTCCTGATCTGGTCTTAGGCATCTGCTCTACATTCTCAGGAGTCAGTGTACTTTTAAACTGCAACAAACCCAAAGCAGGTCTGGAGTCCTTCAGTAGCACTTTCTGAGTGAGCACTAATAGGCAAAGAAATACAGTGAGCACTTGGTGAGTGAACTCTACGCATAGCTTCTACTATCAGCTCGTGTCATCTGAATAAGATAGTTGCAACTCCTCTACCTGCTCAGCAGCACCAAGCCAGCACACTCTGTCCATCCAGGATTCCTCAGGGAGAAGACAGAGGTGTGCTTCAAACCATCTCTGCTGAGGTGACTTCTTGGTAAATCAAATAGGAAGAGAACTTGTGCAGGTAAGCTGGAGGCTCCCTCTGCTCAAACACCCTGGCATGGAACTCTTTCAGCCTTTTTGATGACAGCATCCCAACCTAGTTTCAACAAAAAGAGCATTCCTGAGCTGCAGAGTGGCCGACCAAGGCCAAGCAATTGTCAGTAGCTCTTGATGTTCCTTCTTATGGAAAGCAAGTGGGTTTTTTATTCTACTTATTGGCAAATGATTTAAACCCTGCAGTGAAAATGCAGTTTATTCTGATGATGCTTAAACTCTCTGTGTCTATGTAAATTACTCACTGTGTTTAAAAAACCTGTTCTCAGTTTGCTGTGTTTTAAAGTATCATGGAGCTCCAGCTGGAATTCCAGTTATGGAGATTCTTCTCTTCTATTTTGTATAAAAAGATCTCAAAGATATGAGGCTACTATTTTCTTAAACAATTTCAAAGGAGTGGGCTTGCTAACCCAGAGTAGCTGCCTACTTAGTGGTTTCTCCCACAGGTTAAGCTTAAGGTTCAGTCTTGAGGATGAGTTGAAACTGTAGAGCATTTCTATCCATACTATAGAAACATTTCTATGCTTCTTAGCCCCAGCTAAGAACATAGTCTTGTGACTGGTCTAGATACACTTGATATATAATTAATCTCTAGTTATTGCATGAAAATGTAATATTATAGTATTAATTTATTGTGATGCTCTTGAATAGTCACAATAAATTAGCAAGAATCTAAAATTAGGAACTGTTTTTTTTTACTGCAGAAATATGATTCATTTCAGATCTGTGTTGCCAGATAGAAGAAACAACAAAACATTTAATCAAAGATCCTTTTTATGTTGCAGAATTTTGGCATTGAAACTAATGTAGGTAATCTGACATAAAACTGGTTGATTTAAGGTTTATGTAATAAAAGGTACTTGTACTTCAGGCCTCATAAGTAAGCAACTAAAGATGGTTTCCAGTTTATCTTTCTTAATCTTGGAACATGACATTCTCTAGTGAGGTGATTAAAAGCAAGGCAGAAAACATCATGAAATAGTTGTTTTTTTGCAAAGATACAGGGATTAAAATGAATTAAGCAATAATTTTTATTAAATGTTTGAAGGCTTTGGGGGGAAAAAGTCTTTAATAGCCTTAAACTTCTTATGAAAAGAGATGTCGGGTGGATTCCTTGGTAGGTGCTATCTGTAGGAGCTGTAATATTGGAATCACCATCAACACTGTTGATTTAAAATTTACATTCAATAAAAGGTTCATGTAGAAGTTTGACATTTTCCAGAGTGATTGGTGTTCTTTTTGTCTCTCTTTCTGTCCTCCTTGCAAGGATCCCTGATGTGAGTCATGATTTAAAGACCTTAACAAAAGCATGAAGTGTGTATGACCATAAACCCTACAGTATTTGAACTTACTTACCTCCTGCCTACCATGAGACTAAACTTGTAATGTCAATGTATTCTTTGGGGTACATGTAGTAGGAGTGGGATCAATTAGCATATCAAAACTATGTGTTCCTCTGTGTAGGAACAAGAGTTTTGTTACCAATCTGTCTTCCAATTACTTTTAAGTCTGATTTCCAGCTGCTATGGAGTTTCTGTGGTGTGGGACCCTGTGGCTCCATTGAACACTGTGCTTTGACTTAAAACTTCACAGTTACGTTGACTTTTTGGTTCTTTTAATTATGCTCTCCCTAAGCTTGATGTTAAGTCTTACCCGAATCAGTTTGAATATGAAACTAACGTGAAACTAAGTGATGAAGGGGAATGTACAAGTGTTTAAATTAACCATTTCAAATGTCTTTATAAAATCCATGGAGAAATACTTCTAGGAACTTCTAGTGTTCTCTGCTCCATGAAGCCAGGTCTTTTACAGTTCATAGGTGCTTGTGGAGCTCTTAAGTGTATGCAGCTGTGACACACTGGAGGTGCTAAAGCTGTGCACAAAGAACCTTGTTTTGTGTCCTACAATCTCAGGGTGGGAAGGAACTTACTACTGTTGTGTTATGATCCAGAGAGATCAGTGGGGCTTTCTATTTGCTTTTGTTGAACAAAAAAGCAGAATAGTAGGTGTAGGATCCAGGCTGTAAAAAGCTTCCTGGGTTTTCTTAAAGCTAAGAAAAACTCCCACTGCTTCAGCTACCAAGTGGCTGCATGTAAAGACGTTGTGTCAGTAAATGTCTTTCTGGCCTGTCTTGTGGTTAATATCTCCAATAGGAATTGATGAGTGTTTTTAAGCTCGAGATCTAGCTATTGTGCTTGTGCTGAGTTTGAGGAAGTCTGTTTTGTGAATCAGGATTTGACAAGCTGTCAAATGTAATGATCAAAGAAGAGTTCTCCTTCATTTCAATTTGAGGTTGTTGGTGGGCCTCTTGCTTTGACATTAGCACCTCAGTCACCCACGCTGATATTTTAATAAGAGTCCAGTCAGGTGTGCTAGTGACCTTGTAGCCTGGAAAATGATCTGCTTTGAAAAGACTGGAGTATCTCTTGAGTTTGAGAGGAATGGAGCATGGCAAATATATTCACAGTGGTTTTAGAATGATAAAACAAAAAGGGAAAATGGTCTGGGGAGAGTTTATGTAAGATAATGTTTTGTAGTTGTATTTTTTCTTTAAAGAACTCCAAGCTTAGTTAACTGTTTTACTTTCAAGTATTTTCAGTCTTGTTTGGATATGGTAAATAGAATAAATGACCTTTACTGAGAAAGTTCATTTTGTAGTTGGATAAGGTTTGGTAATTTGCACATTACTTATGTAAATATATTCACCTATTGTGTAGATATTCTAATAGGTACATAAATGTAATTTTTGGATTAGAACTCTTTTATCCCACTGTCATCTGTAATAATACTTTCATATATTTGTAAGGAGCCAGTTTATAATATCTCTCTGCATTTGGGGTGTACATGTTGATTATTTTCTTCTTGGCCAAAAATTTTATATTCCTGGAATTACTAATTACTGATTACTGAAGGAAAGCTATTGTATTTTCAGCTAGACATTGCTTTTATTATAACTAAATCTCAAAGGTAACATTATTATATTTTTAGCAAATGCACACAGTTAACACTCAATGCAGTGTTCAGGTTGCCTAGCAGCTAGAGAAGGCCACTTTGTCCACATCCAGGTGGAAGAAGGGTGAATGAATAAAAGTGATTTGGGTTTTGGGGTGGGAGCAATGTGAGATTTCTTTTTCTCTTTCCTTGTTCTGTGTGTTTGTTTGTCTATTGGTGGTAAGTAATTATAACAGCAGAATGCTTGAGCTACGTAGCGTTCACGTTAACTGCCTGAGGAGCAAACTCTGGTCTTTCATGTTGGCCCAGTTTAGGTTAATTCTGTGAACTTTTTGGCTAGTAACGCTGTCAGTGTTTAACTCAAACCACTTGCATGCCACAACACTTTGCACACCACACAGTATGTGCTTTGTGTGAGGTATTTCATTACACTTCCGTTATACTTTTGTACAGCACCCTACACAGTGGAGTGTCATTTTTGTTGCACATACTACACATAAGCATACATATGATTATAATGAGCATAACTAAATGCAGAGTTTGGCAGCTGATGTTACAGCTGAAACTACTTTCAACCCCCTTTTTTAAAGGCAAATGAGGTTAAAATTTACTTCAGGTTAAAAGACAAAGAGGATGTGATGTTCAGGTGGAGACAGCATATTTAAAATGCAGTATGCTTTTTCTTTTAAGGTGCTGCTTCTCAGTTTTAAACTGCTAGGATAAGTACAGCTTTTTCTTTCCCATTAATAAAATGTTCTCATGGCTGAACTGAAACCTGGAGGGGTTTGTGATTAGCTGTAGTGGATGTCTGAACCACACGTTACAGCTTTCAGGCACAGCTGGAAAGAGGGTGCAAAGAGGGTGTTTTTGTGATAAGGATCTTTACAAACAGGAATATGACAACTGCTAATTATGCTGAATGGCATTCACCATTACTAACCAGAAAAAGCCTAACCCACATTAAAACCCAAGCCGTGTAACTGTCCAGAAGGCATATATGCAGTGTTTTTAAAAGCTCTTTGTATTGGTTGTCACTCACATAACAGGATGTTACTGTGCAGCTTGCCTCATAGGGAAGGGATTCAAAGCAACAAATCTGGTAACTAAGATTATTTTTTTCATTTAAAGGAGGTAAAATTAGAACATCATCATATTTGATTGTAAGTTTTAATGTTAATTGCACACTTAACCAAAAGCTAATTATGCATTTCAGATGAGAGAATCATCTATTCCCCTGGCACCCCATTCCCATCATGTTTTTGCTAAGTTCTTTATAAGCTCTAACTTTAAACTTAATCCTTACACAAGACTTGTTTCTAAAAAAAAAGATAGTAAGAGTTGTGTAATTTAATATAAAGATGTAATAGCAATGGATGTCTAAAGATCCAATGGGCCTCATGGTGCTCAGCAGATTCACAGCTGCTGTGAAATCCTCTGATTTGCTGTTTAGGCAAAGAACTAAACCAGACAAGTCATGATAGTGAAAAGAACAGGTTGTTCCTTGTACAGAGGCAAGGATTACATCTTAGTCACAGCATTAAGGACTTACTGGGTCCCAGGAATGAAAATCATTCTGGGATGAGTGGATGTAAAGCACTACATCTGATGCTAAAACACAATGCAGAGTATTTGACCAGAGAAGATATAGTATCAGTGTGTTTAATTCAATTCCAGGGTCTTGATTATATCTCAAGTAACTGTATTCCTGCTTTGGGAAGAGCTTGGTGTTCATGCCACTCTGAATGGTCTTTAAAATTAGAGTTTTAAGTGTGATACAAGAGAGAGAAATAAAATCTTAACAATAAAAACTCAGGTTAATAGCTATCCCACTCACTATTACATTTATTTAAGAGCCTGAGCTTGCTGAGCATGGTGTTGCTGTGTTTGCAGTTGTATACTTGATGTGGAAGGTTTATTTCTGTTTAGAGCTAATCACCTCAATCCCATTGTTAACTCATTTTAACTCTACATTGCAATGAAGGTCAAATTCAACTTTGATCTAAGCTCTGTTACCTCTGGACTTATTCCTGCTTGTAATGCTACACCGCTACAAGGTGTAGTATCTCTTTTTGTGCTACATCTTTGTAGAGTTACTGGAGATATGAAGCATTTCATAGAATCGTACAATCCCAGACTGGTTTGGATTGGAAGGGACCTTAAAGCTCATCCAGTTCCAAGCCCTGCCATGGGCAGGGACACCTTCCACTGGAACAGCTTGCTCCAAGCCCCTGTGTCCAACCTGGCCTTGAACACTGCCAGGGGTGGGGCAGCCACAGCTTCTCTGGGCACCCTGTGCCAGTGTGTGTCCCCCATCATAGTGAAGATCTTTTTCCTTATGAAATGACAAAAGTTACACTATTGCATGCAGGGTACTGGGCTGTATCCAGGAGCAGGGCTGAGTGTGTTTGTGTTAGCTGATTCAATGCTGCTGGTAGTTCAAAGGTCTGGGCCTTTTGTAGTGAACATGGGCCAACATTGCCTGGTTCTCTTGTAAAGGAAAAGCTCTACGTGGGAAATTTCAAGGGTAATTCTTCAGCTGATGCAGTGAGGCAGTTCAGCTTTGAAAGGACAAATGGGTTTCTGGCCTCCTCACGTTTTACACTTAATGCTTTTTACAGCAGAAATCCAGAACGGGTATTTTGTAATCATTTTACATAATGTCTTAGGTTCATGTTCCTCAAGGCATTTTCGTGTTGTCCTTGTCTTACCAGAATTACCCTGACTATGATTTTCTTTCACAGTGTTATCTTCTGCATGATGGCAGGTATATTCTATATTTAAATACACTTGTTTACACTGTGATCAGTTACCAGATAATACAGTGGGTGGATTTATGAGTTCTAGTAGTATTTGTCTCAAGTGAGGACATACTTAAACTGTGTCACAAGTTTTTGGTTAAATGAGAAAATATAACTTTGAGCTTATTCACATTTATAACTTCAATGTTGTAACTAATGCAGTGTCATATTTCTGCAACACTTATCAGTAGGCTGAATGGCTGATTTTAGAGATAAAAACAGAAATCCGAGACCTTCAACCCAGGAGTTTAGCTGTAGGTACTTTGTAATTTATTTTCTGTTGTCTAGCTATTAAATGCCATCCTGATTCATTAAACAGCATAAACTGAGCTCCCAGATGTTGAGCACTGATGTTCTTTATTTCTATCAGCAAGGCTATTTTCATTCATATGGAGGGAAGGTCTTATGAGTAGCCCTGAAGCACTTTTCTATTTGTTAGAAAGGCAAATGAGTGATGAGGCTCTCAGTGACATGGTTTTTATGGTGGTATTGGTGGGGTAATGGTTGGACTTGATGATCTTAAAGGTCTTTTCCAACCTGGTTGATTCTGTGATTCTTCCAGCACAGGGGAAATGGTGACATTATTTCCTGCCCACATAATTTGTGGTTTGCTGTGTTTTGTTTTTTCTTTCCCTTTTAATTATCAGGTCCCCAAAATTACTTTTTACCTGGTTATTGTAGCTGAATTTTGCTGAATCCATAATGTAACCACAGTGTGCTCAGAGATCCACCCGACTGCTGTGTGTAGCTGTGTTGGAGGGCAGCAGTGTTGGACTCTGCAGATGTGTATCATGCTGACAGAAGGACACACCAGTGAGAAGCACCAGAAACTGGACAAAAATGCAGTACACTTCTGCAGTGTGGAGAGCTGGAAGGCCCATGGCTTGCTGGTTAGCTTCTGCCATGTGCACAACAATGTAATGTTTAACAACAAACATGAATCTCAGCCTAGATTTCTGCTGAGCTCTTCTGGTTGCCCAGCAAATATTAGTGAGTGGCAAAGTGGGAAACATGTAAATCCTGTCTGGGGATAGATATATCATTCAACAGCAGCTTAGCACCTTGCATTTTATAGTCAGGGGCCACTGCAGCCTAAAAGAGTATCTCAAGCCTCCTAGTGTATCCTACTCTGCTTCTGCCACTGTCCCAGCTTTGCTTTGTTGCCAAGATGTTCCTTCTTCCAAATGGAGCTGTCAGTCCCAAGTGTTTTACCTTGTCCTTCCGCTGTGCACTTTTATCTTGTTTGAAAAGTCCTCTAGGTTTGCTAATTCTGCTTCATACTCATTTCTTTGCTAATCATATGTTCGATACTCACTGCTTTCCTACTGATTCATGTGAGAAACTGAAACAGGAGGAGGCAAGAGTGTTTGAAACTTGGGGGAGCAGGTGTATGTGGAGCAGGTAAATGCACTGCTGTGCTTTATTAACTGAAATGACTTTGTATGGTACGAGTCAAGTGATTAAACTTCGTGTGTTACTTAGAAAAGGCTCAATGATGGTATTTTCTCAGCCAGATTCTGGCTGGCAAGATGCTCTGACGAATGGATAGAGACATCTGTACCAGTGCTAGAGGGTAAAGTCATGGAGAGAGAGCAGTGTGCGTAAATCTGTGTGTGTGCATATGCTACTGATAATCAAATGTTACTGTCTCTCTGCTTTTCTTGTAGCCAGAGTGATAAAACAGAACATACAGGGGATCCATGCAGAGCATGTTTACGAGGCAGGATATTCACCCTAATGCTGTTTTTCCCTTTGCATGCACTTATTCAAAGATCCACCTGCTGCTTCCTCTCCTTTGGTCCCTACACTGGTGCTAACACTGTGGCAGCTCTGAAGCTACTGAGTGTTCGAGTGCCATGGAAACTGCATCCCGCTCGGCTGCCAGCGGGCACTGAGCCCTTCCACTTCTAAATGGAAGTGCTCTGAACACCAAATTGTGGTAGACTGGCATGAGTCAGCTTGGTAGGTCCATGTAAAGTCTTTATAGCAAGGACTGCAGGTCTGTTTTTATTTTGAGGGAGAAGAGAGAAATAACTCCCATCAAGTGTGGTTTGGATTTATTTGTTTTTTAACTCGATAACCATTGTACATAGGTGAAAGGCTAAAATATGTATTCCCACTGGAATTACCACCAAATACTAAACTGCTTCCTCGCTGTGCACTTAAGCTTCATGTTGTACATGTTTCTGTAAGGCTATACCACCTTTCCTATAGTTTCCTTCTGGCTCTGTGTTATGCACCCTGGCTTGCTTTTGGTGAAATTGGGCAGCACTTTTGTGAACACTTGTGTATTAACTGTAAGGACAGTTCTCACAGAGTGCTGTCATAACAGGATTTGAAATTGTGGAATTGTGTGGAAGAGTGACCAAGAAGTGCTGGGAAAAAGAGAGGAAGTCCATTTAATTGTTTCCTTTTAAGGGAAGGATAACCCTGACTATAATAGAGTATGCTGCTGCATCAGTTGATTGCATGCAACAATAACACGATGTTCATGTTCATGTGTGTGCAGTTTCTAAAGAGACACTATATTCTGTTCTTGTCACCTTCAGCTCTGATAATGGTGGCAGCCCCTTCTTTAGCTGGAATTCTTTTCAGTTCACTCTCTGCTCCCTTTGTAGAGGTGGAGTTGACTAAAAGGAAAGCAACTGAGGATTGGGAAACGGGAAAGAAAAGAGCTGGTTAGGGGTCGGAAGTGATGATTAAACTTCCTTTCTCTAACTACTGCAGAGTGCCTCTCTGCTGCAGCGCAGCGTGGCAGGGTTTGTTCCAGTGCCTAAGGGATGAACACAAAGTGCTAGCTTCAGTCCTGCCTTGCGTCTGGTTTATTCCCACGTTATTTCTAAGGTGCCCAAAGCACAAGCTTGTGCCATGTGTTGTTGGGAATGCTGTGCTCTTTCAGAACGAGTTGCTTGAGGGGCTGTGGAAGCAGCCTGCCAGAGAGCAAGTTTTGGCTGTGTGCAGCCGTTAAAGAGAGACACTTCAGTGACAGTTCAAGGTATAGAAGTTGAAATGCCATTGAGTTTTTTCCTTCCACCTCCAATCCCATTCTCCACTTCTGGAGCTGGCTCTGTCTCTGGTAAATGGGGTCTGGGTAGACAATTCTAGCTCACAGTGCTGATATGCCCTAAAGCCAGTGAGTGAGTGGAGTTCAATGTGGCACAAAACTAGGGTAGAACCAAAGCAGGATGATGACATTAAAACCAGCAACAAGAAAAACCCCAGTACCTTTAATGATTGTTAATTACAGTTGAAAGCAACCCCAAAGAAGCAGTACTCAGACACTGGCTTGCAAGGAGCAGCCCTAAGCAGCAAGCCCAGGAGGGCTGGATTCTGCAGGGGTGGATGTGCTGTGGCAGAAGTGTCAGTCTGCACAAACACCATGTGGATTCCAGCAAGGTGGTTGGTGTCTGGGCTCAGAGCTTCCTTGGGTGAGGAAGGTGTGCATTTAGCAAAGCTCCTCAGCCTGTTTTTATACACCCTGTCTCACCAAACCCCCTTCCTAGGTTGTTTTCCTAAGTGTGAGACATGGTGTAAAGCACAGAAGGGACTTGAATGTGTTGGCTGATTATAGGAACTTAGGGCTCCAGATGAACAGTATTTCTATGCTGATGCTCATTCCAGCTGTTGCACTAAAGTATGTGACAGCTGAAAATCCATACCTGTTTAAGGTTCCTTATCCCAGCTAAAACAGATCTCCTTCTTTATAAGATTGCCCTTTACCTTGAAAATAGCATGCAGGAAACGTCACCACTGCAAAGATATTAAACTAGGAAATCTGTGAGAACTGCTTGGTCCCTCCTGAGTCTTAGGGAGTTGGAAGTATAAAATTCATCATTTCCTTTCACTCATGCTCATTATTGATTTAGTTATGTAAAAAGAGAATACTTCCAAGGGAAGGATCTGCATAAAGTTCTGCCTCTGTAATGTACTTGCTGCTGTTCCGAGTTGCAAATACACTCCGCAGTAGCATATTCAAAGCTGTGGCCATCGTTCTGAAGTCCTGGACATAATTTCACATTTCCTGCTATAATTCTGATGTAAATATGCATAGAAGCTACTTATTATTCTATCAAAAGACTGCAGGAAATATAAAAGGAACAAATTAAGCAACAGTCATCCATGCCATTGTCATAGAATCATAGAATAATTAGGGTTGGAAAGGACCTCAAGATCATCTAGTTCCAACCCCCCTGCCATGGGTAGGGACACCTCACGCTAAACCATATCACTCAAGGCTTCATCCAACCTGGTTATGGCAAAACTGTGATTAGAATAATCTTTCACTGAAATCTGGAAATGGTCTTTTTCTTCCAACTGGTTACTATTTTGACAAGGAATTTCACCCAAATCAGTGCTGCTTGCAGAAGCTGGATGTAACTTAGACACAGCAACATCACCGCATTGTTGGCTCTAAGTCGTGTGTCAGTTCTCCCATCAGCAGTGCAGGCTGTGGGAGTCCTCTCCTCATGCCTGGGGGACCAGGAAGCAGCACCGTAGCTCCAGTTGGATGTCAAAACCTGATGTTGCTAAGTGAGGACAATGTAGTCACCTGCCATACCATTTACAGAATTAAAGAGGGGGAAACGAATAGCTTTATTTGCCACTAACTGCATGTAAGGTGTTTATTTGCTCTGGTACTGAACACATCCAACTTATGCATCCTTTTGACTTCAGCTGGGATCTTCAGAGCTGTAAAGCTCCTGGAATGGCAGCCATTTATCCTGTGACCTCCAAAGGTGCAATGTTGTGTTACCCTATGACTGTGAGACAGGGCGCTCTGGAAAAAAAATCCAGACATGTTTTTTAAAGTCTGGTTTTAATTACCTAATTTTTAGGTGAAAAAAGCCTGGTTTTAGTCCCCTGATACAAAGGCAGAGAAGAGGTGGTATTTGTTTCACTGGTTATAATGTCAGAATCCATGCAGTGTGGCCTTTTCTCTTCTTTTCAACTGTAGTCTACATGTCAGGGAAGTATTACAGCATTGATTTCTTAATATGTTTTTCATGAAGGAAGGTCAGAATAAATCCAGGCTATTGTATTTGCCAACTACTCTGGGACTGTTCTTAGGAAATATGAGAAGCAGGAGCTTTTTCATTCCTAATTTGTCTGCTTATTTTATGGATATAAAATGAAACTGCTAAAGATGTAATTGCCCTCAGGCCACAGGTGAGCCCTGGGTGTTGTGCTAAACCCCATCTGCTCAATACAGAAGTTGAGAGACTGTTTTGAACAAAGGGCGATGCTGAGTGACTTTTTTCAGTCATGACTCATTGGCTCTTTTTAATGAAAAGATTCCCAAGACTCGTTAATGTTAAGATCTCATCTATTAAATTCTTGATTAATAACAGTAAGAGCGTTAACCTGACAGTGTGTCAAGGCTTGAGGGATTCCTATAGCTGGTGTTCTCTTTTCAGGTTGTTTTTAACCAGAGGAGGACTTGCACAGACCTGGGTTTGGAACTAGAGACCACCATGTGTGAGAGTGGAAGAATTGCAGTAGATTGTTTCCCTGTGAGGTGCAGTCAGGAAGGCATCTCCCCATCTCCATGGTCTTCCCTTTATCCAGGGGATGTAGAGTGCATGTGTATCTGCAGAGGAAGGGGCAGGAGTTTGCAGGAATGAAATCTGCACTGGTGTCAGTGATTACATCCAACCTCCTCAGAAATGAGCTCTTCTCAAGATTTTCACTTCTGCACAGCGCAAACTGAATTTGGACTTGCAGTTTGTAGCTGTTTCCAGCAGTGGTTTCTGACTCTAAAGACTGACTCTATGCGTGTTCTGTATCAAGCAGCATCCTCTGTTGGAAGGTCTGATGCTTTGGTGGTCCCAAATTCTTGCTCAACTCCCGCAGCTTGCTGTAAAATCCTATACAATTAACATTGCTTTTATGACTGACCTCTTCATTCACTATTGAATGGAACAGAAAATTGTTTTTCTTTGTCTTACTGAGTAATGAAAGAGAAAAAAAGTGCTTCTTTCAGTGCACAGCCTTTGCCAAAAATAGCACCTGAGTGTATTTTCTCTAGCTCTTTCTCTTTACTATTATTTTACTATATTAAACGCAATCTTTTTTTCCCTTTGGATTTCTTTCCATCTTTGTGCCCTGAAGCTTCAAGCACCAATTTTTGTGAGTCATATAAATGTTCTGAGACATCAAATTAAGTAGAAACTGGAGAATGAGGTCTCAACAGGTTTTGAATGCTGCTGACGTCAATCTCCGATTGAAATAAGAAAGAAGATAGAGCTGGCAGATCCTGTGAGCGAGACTGTAAGGGCACTTATGCTAATTCTGTTGTTGGAGCAGAAATTGTGTTTTTATAAATGAAGGCAATAGTTCCAACTGAAGATTTAACAGGCATTCATCTTAGATGATCTGGAGCTTTTGTACTTGACACTGGAATTTGCCTTCAGCAGAGTCAAACCAAGATGCTTGGAAGTGACTAAAATGAATGGCAGCGTGCTTTCTGCCTTTTCAATTCTTAATCTAATTCAGTTTCCCAGCTTTGCTTTTGCAAATGAACAGAAGTCCAGCAACCTATTTAGAGATTATTTTTTTCATTGATTTTCAATGGAAGAACTGAATTTTGAAAATAGCAAGGAGTCATGGAAGTCAATATGTCTCAAGAGTTCTTATGTTAACATGAAACGTTTACCTTTTAGGAAGCAGTTAGTAACACTGGTTTTGAAGTTAAATGCATGCAGATTTGATGGTGCTACAGAAGCTTCTGATAGGTACAGTGGGGAGAGTGCAAACAGTGCCTAAAGGAAAGGGATGTTTTCCATGTGGAAACCACAAGGAAGTCACTTGCTGTTAGTTTACCAGTGCATCATGCTTTTATGTGCATGAGTATTCTGCTTTTAACAAACATGGCAGTTTGGATTTGACAGGTGACTGATATACTTGTTGACTACTTTATCCTATCTCAAATCAGACAGCTCACTGGAGGCCTGCATCTAATTGTTAATTAATAGTGCTGCAGTGAGCACTCTGAGTCTAGATGTGTTTTGACTGAAGGTATATTTCCACTGGTGAAATAGGGGTTCAAGATGTTCAGCCCTTTGCAAAATCAACTATTTTGGAGAGCATCTTACAACAGGGGATATAATAGTGTCAGGTTCAGAGAGACCAAAGTGAATTGAAGTGAGCCCAGAGGTATTGAAGGAGCAAGGTAATGTGATTGCTGGTTAACTAGATCAGGACAGCAAAGTGAATGCCTCCATCAGGTTATCTGTATTGCTGTGCTCAGGTGCCTTTCTGATGCTGTGAAGAAGACCTTTCAACAGATTCCTGTAGGAAGTCAGTTTACAGACTGGGGACAGATCATGTACCTGTGCATAAAATACTGCAGTCAAGGCCAGTATTAAAAATAAACATGAGATAATGCTTCAAATCTAGGGATTAAATACAGGCTGGATTTACCTGCAGGTGGCCAGTAAGAACTCCACAGGAAAGTAACAGAGGGGCTGTCTAGCCAGCTACTCAGTGCAAAACATACTTCTGCTTGGATGTGAGGAGAGTGCAAGGGAAAAGTTTCTGGCTCTTGAAGCCTATGCAGTGTTCTGAGAACATAAACACCAAAGATGAGCAGCTTCAGGAGCTGGTGCTGCTGCCAGCTATGTTGGACACCAAAGAGAGCCCATACCAGGGCACAGTCTCCAGCCTCAGGCTCCTTCTGGATGAGGGACCAAACCCCATCAGTTTACAGTTTTTCTTCTGTAACTCCTTGGTTACCATTGAAAGGATGCAGGCAGTGATGACAGATAGTTTGACTGCAAATATACCAGTCAGTGGGATATGAGTGGGTCTGATGTGTGTGACGACAGTGGATTTCCTAGGGCTCCTGGCCAAGAACTATCAGAGAGCATCTTGTAGTGACAGGGTACAGTTTTACCAGTGAGGGAGGCACAAGGTCCTTTAAATTACACCTATTGGGCTAAAAAAAAATAAGTTTTAATTTAATTTTAATTTAATTTAATATCATGTCATAAAAAGCCTTTGGAATTTGCCTGATTCTGCATGTTTGGCCCTTCTGGCAAGGGAGAAGGAGGAGAGGTTTCAGTGTTTCGGTTACCCATGAAACAGCACTGAAAAGGAGGTCCACCACAAGCTGGTTTATTGGTGATTGGCTTCTAAGTTAGGAAGATGCTTCCCCTGTTGGTAAGGTTTTACATAATTGTACTTCACTGCAGTTTAGTATCTATTCCAGAAATATCCATTTCTGATCACTATTTGCATCAGAAGCTGAAACACTCCAGCTGCTGGTCTGAGATGGCATGGTGATTTCTCTACCCCATGGTGATTCCTCTACCCCATAGTGAATGAGCCCGGAGGCAGAGAAGCATTTCTGCTTCCTGAAGCTGCCTGTTTCTGGTAAACTAGCATAAAAATGAGTATCTGCTGAATTGGTGCATATCAGAATTCCTAAACAACTCTTCTGCCTCTGGCAGTGACACTTGATTATGTTTCTAATTCCTAAGCCTCTTAGAAGTTTAGCATTTATCAATCTCTTATAATACTGTCTGCTTGACACATTTAGTTAGGCATACGACAGTGATCGGTTGAGAGAAAAACAAGTCATCTCATCGAGTGAAAAATTGAAGTGGAGAGGCAAGCAAAGGTTTCCTGCTGTTTGAAATGTAGAACAGGGCCATTAAGAGAACTGAAATGGGGCTAATATAAAAAATGGACTCTAAATCCACTTCCCAGCCAGCTTCAGGCAGTCCTTCACAGCTGCTTTTGTGAGCTATTACAACAGAGGCTGTGACTGGCTGAACTATAGGGCAGCTCAGCTCACACCTGGTCTCTTGGGATGCACGAGCACACTGGTGGTGTGTAATCTTATCCTTGATATTGATCCTGCAGCTAAACTATGGGGTAAAAGCCAAGCACACATCTGTGAAGGGCTTGTGTCAAGTGTCTTCTAACAACACAAAGCAGACGGTCTAGCAGGTGAAAGGCAGTCCTAGTGCTGACTGGGGTGCTGGGTCCTGAAGCCCTGTGAGTGCTCATTGCTAATCCTCCTGTCCATCAGCACCTTGAAGAGCCAGTCTGAGTTGCCCTTTTGCACTGACTTCATGATGAAGGGTCCTGAGCCTTCTTGTAATCCAAATGCTGTTCAGAAGTAGTTGGTATTGTAAGCAGGTGCATTCCAGCTCAGCGTACCTTGGAAATTTGACAGCAGCCAGATGTTTAACCGGGTAAAATGATGACTTTAAATACCATCATATAAATCTTGCAAATGCTGCTGGAGCTGAGGCTCCAGATACACCTTGTGAATTGTGAATTCTCAAAGGTCCTGTTTGATCAGAGAGTGAATTCTTCTCTTTAACCCTTGATTGGACCCAGCAGAGACACCACGTGTTAGGATGTTACTAATGACCAGCTGCAGAAAGTCAGTTAATTCTTTGGAGCTGCATAAGGCTGGTTGAAAATAGTTATCCAAAGATTTTCTTAGTACTTTAATGGAAATTGACCCAGCGTTGCTGTTAGAAGCTTTCTACAGCAGCACCTTTGCTTTGGTATACATTTCAGCCAGCATGTGGTATGCATTTTATCTGAACACATTGATTTGATCTAAGTTGATTGGTTTTGATTACTGACATGAGGGTATGCTGATGAGAAGCAATCCAGCTTGTCTAAATGACTGCTTCAATTTCTAGTACTTCTGATATATAATGTTTGTATGACATGCGTGAAAAGCACAGGGAAAAATGTGTTGAACTGTTGAATTTTTTCTCAGTGGTTACTCCTTGATGAGCAGGAGGAGACACATTATTCTGATTGCAGCCTGACAACAGATTCTTCTGTCAGTACAAATGAAGGCATTGAATATGCTCACTTTGTCTTTGCCTTAGGTAATACTGGTGGCTGTAAAAACCCCCAAACCAAACCAGCATAAATGCCTGTTAACCTGGCAGCAGTGTGGAGTTTGGGGGCTCACAGCTTTGCACCCCCATGGTGAGGTGTGTGAAAGGCTCCAGCTCCTGGGTAGCAGCAGCCTTTAGCAGCCCCACTTTGGGGTGGAACAGAGTAACTCAGTGCTGGTTTTCAGCATGACTTCTGCTTGTGGGCCAGGAGACTGCATTGCAGGGGCAAAGTGCCAAAACAACCTCTCGTACCTGAAAGGTTTCCCAAGGAGGTTGTTCAAACACAATCCTGAGCTCCCACTAAGAATGTATGAGGTCTCGGCACACTACTAAACCAGCGTCTTTGAAGCTGGTCCTTCAGTTTTTGATTTACTGGAGCCTGTTTGTTTTAGATGTTTGTGTACCTACTGATTAGGAACAGAAAGTGTAATATAGTGGAGAAGTTTTAAGAGAAAGTAGACTGTTGGATGCAGCATTTCAAATCAAAACTTCTTGTGAGCACTCACTCATAGGCAGGAAGCCTTTCTCTTGTATTGTGTGGGTATAAATCAGCCCAGGTAAGAAGTGCTGTTCTTACTAAAGTAACTAAAGGTGATAATTTCTTCCTTGGTGTAGCTATTTCTACTGTGTTCCCAAGAAGTCACATCAATCTATCTATGCTGTGATCCTGCAAATGCTTAATAAATGTTCTCCACTCTAAATATACAAGTTAGAACAACCAACTCTGCGGTTCTTAACCTTATTAATATGGTATTGAAACAAAAATCTTTCCAAGTGGCCAGTAAATGAAGTTGAGTCATAGCAAGTCAGCTGTTCTCCTTATAGGAGACTTGGCTGACGTCTAGGCCCTGAAGTGTTTTCCACTTAGCTAAAAATACCCACTTTGTCAAGGAGGTAAAACCTAGTTCGTATAATAACATTAAGTGATAATCCAGCATACAATCATTGATAGCAACTGATCTGAGTGACTTATGCAAATAATCACTACAGGCACAGCTGTTGTAGGAGGAGAAGAGAGGGTGGGATGTTTTACAGCTATCTCTGCACGATGGTTCTGATACAGCACTTGAGTAATCACACTGCTTATGCTACCAAGGTGAGCCATACAAATAGCATCTATTTAAGTAGATAAGAGCCTCCTGGATTGAGCCTGAGCTTCCTTCCCCACCCCCAGAGTCCCTTGGTGGGGTCAGACTTTGTGCTTGGGCACAAAACTGTCCCCTATGGAGGAGAAACACAGGTAAGGGAAGCTGGTGAGTGCCCACCAATGGCAGAGCTGCAATTGCTTTCTCCCAGGGTAGCTCCAAGGTGAGAATGATGCTTTCTGCACTGTTGGCAGCACGGCTGGCAGTAGTGTCAGTGAGGTTCCTCTGGGAACTCTGGAGCTGAATAAGAGTTCTCTCACCCTTAGGCAATGTGATGTGTTGAGAGGAGGAGCTGGCACTCCTGTGAAGGAGGAAGTCCCACGGATGTATGAAGGGTTGCCAAGCACGGTGTTCTCCTTGGGTACAGAATGACACAACCTGACTTCTCTGCTGTCACTGTATGTTTTGCAGGAGTGATTCATGTAACATGATTGTGGTTACTAAGATCAGGAAGAGGTTTGCTGATATTTAATCTGCTCCTATCAAGCAGCAGGGTGGCACCTCTTCCTGGATCTAGCAGATGACAGCCTTGATGTGTCTGTGAGGCAGTTTGTATGTGATACTTGGAAAGAACAGTTTGTCAGCTAACACCTGTGTTCACTGAGGTGGGTAAGCAGGCAGGCAGTAATGGCAAATGAAGTATATTCTTAATGTGAAACCTAATGGTTCTCCATGGCCCCCAGAATCTGTATTTCAATATGGACAGCTGCCTCCAGGCTGGTGGTTCTTTTTTGTTCTTTTTCTTTCATATATCAACTCTTTATTCCTTTAAATTGGATTCCTGTTTTACTTGAAGAAGTTCACAAACTAGTCCTGAATGTGTCTTTGTCATACTTGTGTGTATAGATGTCTGTTTCACCCCAGATTAAGGTGGTCTCTGCAAGGACAGTTTGGGATACATCTAGTGCACTGGAAGTGGCCAGAAGTAATCAATAGAGACAGGAAGGTGATTCGATAGTTGGGAGGAAAGTATTTGCGAGTAAAAGGTCAGTGAAGACAGAAGGGTCCTGGTGATGTGTCCTTGTCTCCTTTACTTTAACACCATATGACAAGTTTTCTCCTCTCATTTTCCGAGTTCTCCTAGAGCTGTCCCTCTGGAGTGACAGAAACATGTTTTGTAACTGGCAGCTGAGCAACTGAATAAGTGGTAGATCAGCTGCTAATCTCACCTGAGATCAGTCAAACCCAGAAAGCTCCGGCTTCTACAGCAGTGTACACAAGAGCAGAATCTGGTTCAGGTGCTTTGTCTGAACTTCCATTGGAAAACAGTGTCCTGAGATGATTTCACTTTCAAATAACTCTCATGAATTACGAATAACAAGCTGGTGACTCCTGTGAACAAAGAAATTCCCCAGGAAAGGATGAATAAGTTTGCAGTGGAGAAAGTACCGCACCGTGTTGCCTTTAAAGTATTCAGTTTTGTGTTGAAAACATGAAGCTGGAGAGAGCAATGGTACCATGGTAACTTGTGATCTTTTAGATTGTTCTTACAAGATTGTTAAACTGTTTACCATGGCAATATCAAGTTAATATAGCACATTCTTGTTTTCCCTTTTATAATGATGTGTTTGAAAACTCCCTGATGCTATTGAGGCTTTGTGGTACCTTTAGTAAAACAAAGATGCTAATTATGAGCATTTTCTTACTGCACCTAGTTAATTTGCTTTGTTTTAACAATCCCATTAGCACCTGACAATTCTAACCCAAGCACAGCCTAATTGAGGCACAATGTGAAGCCTGTAATTGAGTTTCTGTGTTCATTAGATAATTTCATTAACTGTATTTTCATCATTTGCTCCTGAAATTTGCAAATGATGTCCACGTGGACACAAAGGTGGTGACAACTCTGCTTCTCCAGAGCGTGGTTTTGGTTATCAGTGCAGTCTGTGTGCTAACCTGCAATACAATGCTATGCAATCATTCAACATTCAGACTCTGTCACAAGCTGACAAAAAGGCAAAGCTCCGAGAGGATGCTACAAGCCTGTGTCACAAGGCATCAGATCCTGACCTGAGCCCTTTGGGTGCAAACAGAGCACAGACAAAATGCATCTTCAGCTTTGATCATCTTAAGCTTTTCTGGATGTCTTCACAACTCTGTGGGTGCTGACTTTGTCCAGGACCCTGGAAGTGACGGGACAAACTCTACATAAAGTTTTGCAAACCCAAATAAACCAAAAAGCTACCAACCAAAAGAACCCTCACAACCCAACCCACCCCACCAGCAGAAGCAGAGCTCTCTGACTACCAAATAAAATACCCACATGAAGGGTTTTCCTCCTCCACTGAAAATTTCAGTAATGAAATGGGCAGAAGTCCTCAGCTCAGTGAAATCAACAGCAGTTCTTTTGTCTTATTATCCTTGTCATATTCAGTATCACTTTATCATCTTTAGTTTCTAATGCTCCTGGAGAATTGCAGAAGCAGAGTCATTCGAGCCTGTAAGAGAGACTGCCTGAAGACCTGGTCCTGCAGTCTAGAGCACAGCTGAAGAAGCCTTCCCCTGCCCAAGGAAACTAGTTTTGCCTGAAACAAGCCTTGTGACATCCTGGAATGTTTGTTGTTACTTGGCTCATCCAAACACAGCTCACCTTTAAAATGCTTTGTAATAAACCAGTCCTCCAGTCACCTTTTTTACTGTTCTTCTGTCTCATTTTAAGAGCATGTAGGGACAGGACAAGGGGGAATGGCTTTAAGCTGACAGAGGGGAGATTTAGATTAGATATAAGGCAGAAGCTCTTCCCTGTGAGGGTGCTGAGGCACTAGCACAGGGTGCCCAGAGAAGCTGTGGCTGCCACATCCCTGGCAGAGTTCAAGGCCAGGTTGGACACAGGGGCTTGGAGCAAGCTGCTCCAGTGGAAGGTGTCCCTTCCCCTGGCAGGGGTTGGAACTGGGTGAGCTTTAAGGTCCCTTCAACCCAAACTAGTCTGGGATTCTGTGATTCTGTATTTCAGTTTGTTCCTTTTTCCTCTATCACAGTGTGTCACAAGGTGTCTCCTCCCCAGTAGTGCATTCTCTACAGCAGATCCCATTCCCTCTTGAGAAGTTCCAGGGTATTTCTAGTGTCATAGGATCATAGGATAGTTAGGGTTGGAAAGGACCTTAAGATTATCCAGTTCCAACCCCCCTGCCATGGGCAGGGACACCTCACACTAAACCATATCACCCAAGGCTTCATCCAGCCTGGTCTTGAACACTGCCAGGGATGGAGCATTCACTACCTCCCTGGGCAACCCATTCCAGTACCTCACCACCCTTACAGTAAAGAATTTCTTCCTTATATCCAATCTAAACCTCCCCTGTTAAAGTTTTAACCCATTACCCCTTGTCCTATCACTACAGTCCCTAATGAATAGTCCATCACCAGCATCCCTTTAGGCCCCCTTCAGATATTGGAAGGCTGCTATGAGGTCTCCACGCAGCCTTCTCTTCTCCAGGCTGAACAGCCCCAACTTTCTCAGCCTGTCTTCATATGGGAGGTGCTCCAGTCCCTGATCATCCTCGTGGCCTCCTCTGGGCTTGTTCTAACAGTACCATGTCCTTTTTATGTTGAGGACACCAGAACTGCACACAATGCTCCAAGTGAGGTCTCACAAGAGCAGAGTAGAGGGGCAGGATCACCTCCTTTGACCTGCTGGTCACGCTCCTCTTGATGCAGCCCAGAATACAGTTGGCTTTCTGGGCTGCAAGCGCACACTGAAGCCGGCTCATGCTCATTTTCTCATCAACCAACACTCCCAAGTCCTTCTCCCCAGGGCTGCTCTGAATCCCTTCTCTGCCCAATCATCCCTCCCATTTTCTTTCCTGGACACAGAGGTGAACTTCTGTGTTTGCCAGATACCCCTCTAATGCTTGCTGCTCTTCTTTCCACACAAAAATGCAGCCTCTTCCATTTTTAAGTGGAAAAACAATGAATGCAGCACTGAAGCAAGTGTGGATGAGAGGTTGTTCCTGCAGCTGTTGTCAATAAGCTGTTTTGAAAGATGCAGCATATGTGGAGGTCGCTTATGTTTACATCTCATTTCACAAGATAGACTGCAACTAGTCTGTTCATTAATTAAATGGAGGTAAACATGTACCAGAATATTGCCTGTTCTTATCTAAGAGGCTTTTTGTAACATTTGCTGTCTGTTGATACAACTGTCCTAACATATGCAGGACTGATTTGATACAATATGATTAGTGACGTGGAAAGACACTTTGAGATTAGAACAGAGAGTATATTCTTTATCATCTGATACTTATTGTCTGATGGTTTACACCAGGAGGAGAACATATTAGAGATGAAACTTTGCAGCATGTATTTATTTGTGCCCCACTTGATGAGCATAATGAGAATCTGGGAAGTTTTTAGTCACTAAGCATCAGGAAGGCTGGCACAAAGCACTGCTCATCTGCAATAAAGACTTTGTTGACAGTTAGATCTTAGAATTCCCTTCTCTCAGCTGCAGGTGTTGGCAGGAGATGAGCTCTGATACTACCACATGGTCTGCTAAAAAGACCAGCTAATGTTGTCTGAGATTTATGGGAGCACTCAGCTTGTAAGACAGGATGCACTTGCCCTCACACGTGTCCTTTGTCATTCTGCAGTGAGTGCTGGTAGGACAGGGATGCTTTCCCTTCAGGTTTTATATGAAGAACTAGCAAAGAGAGACATCTAAACAAAGAAATCTGGGTGTTATTGTGGCTTTTATAATTTTTCAACTGACTCAGAACATCAAAATAAAACCTTTGGTCAAGGGAAATTACATTCCCTTTGGTACTCTGGGTAGAGAAAGAAGTCCTGGGTGCTACGTGAGGAGAGAAGCTGGGATTTTATTAATGTCTTAAATAGGGATGCATTTTGTTCTCTTGACTCTGTGAGGATGGTGACTGTGGTTTGAGTTATACCAGAGATGGAAACTGCTTTCTGCAAGATCAGAAACCATTTTGCTCTGCAGAAAGGCCAGATGCTGTCACTGCCTGGATCTTGGTATAAAGCTTTATGGTAAGCTCCAGACAATCAACACAGAAGCTTCTCCTGCTGCTCTAAAGCCTCCAAAATCAGGCCAAGTTTTAATTGTTTGACACTAGAATAAGACAAAATAGCAGCAAGCAGAAAGTGCGGCTCATTTAAATGTAGTTTGATAATGTTTTGAAGCAGTTATGCTGTTGCTGATGTCCCTTTAGTGTTAAAAATCTTTAATTCATTGACAGAACTAGTTCTGCTCGCTTATACCTATGCTTTGCTTCAAAGGTTAGTTTTTGCACCCCTTTGGTCAAGGGGAGTGATTCGGACTGGATTGGAACCAAGAACAAGTCCTGTGAGCCTTCTTTCTGTCTCTGTCATAGTAAATAGTTTGGTTTCCTCAAAATGTCAACTTGTTGCACCTTCTCCATACAAACCATGTATAGCTACACAGGAAAGCAGAGGAGCTTGGTCTTCCTGGGGGTTAGTTCTCAGTAAACAAGCTGGTTTAATTTGATAAATACTTCCACGGGTGTTTTTCCCAAGTGTAACAGGACAAATTCATTCCCAAGCTGGGAAGTGTTTCTTAAAGGGTGACGGTAATGGAGTGTAGAATTGCTCATTGCTGAGTTGAGCTGAGGGTCTATAGAGCCTGTCATCAATCTGCCGCTGGTGGACAGCCTGGGTGATTTAGGAAGCAGCATAACGCTTATGCATGAATTTGTATCGTGCCTGATACTATGATTGCTTCAATTACAGATTTGTTGATAGACCTTCAGTTGCTTGGGGTGATGCTGTGCAGTTTCCGTATTCTATGAAGCTGTATTAATGTAAAATTGCTAGAATTTAATGAAGGATGATGGCCCCATATTTTTGTTCTCCTGAAAAGCATCACATGCATTTAGTGGTCTGTACAAAGATGATCTTCTGCTGTCCCTCTTCCACACAGGATTTTCATTCGCTTCAAACAGGACAGTCTGGAGTTATCATGAACAGCAATATTTACAGCCTTCTTTCCTCACACTGAGGTCTTTGATTTTGAGAAGCACATCACATGGAAAATTCTGTATGTTCTTATCTAGAAACTTAATCTCATGGAGAGAAGTCAGGACCTCCCCTTAGGCAGGATTCTTCACTGAGGCCACTGCATGCAGGCAGGACATTAAAATCCTTCACGGCTTGTTTTATATCAAAGTACAATTGCCAAATGGCATCTCCCCAAATCCGGGCTGAATCAAGTGGTCCTCGTAAGTAGGCTGTGCTTGAGAGTGTGACTGAGGTCCCACTGGTGTGGGGACAGATGAAGCATGCAGCCAACAGAAGAGCACGTAAGTGCACCATGTGGGACATCATCAGCCCCTGTAGCATGGTTTTCTCTGCCCCTGGTACAAGGAATTCTGTTGCCTTCAGTAGTTTATCCAAATCCTGTACAGAGTTTAAGCTGCTGTAGCAAACCTTCTTGGGAGCTCTTATTTTTCCTGCTGGGATGATAATTCTTTGACCCTTATTACCACTTGTGTACATGTGCACATATTAGCCTGGCATCAAGTTAAGTTTGAAGTAGTCTATTGCTTTTATGCCTCCTATTGCTTAATAAATGGCGAGAAGTATGATAGAGTTCCCCACCAGTATTTTTCTTGTCAGTATTCATTCTTTATATTGGCTGACTTCAACTGTATGAGACACACTGGTGTGAACATCCATTACTGCTCTATTTCCAGCTGATTATACTCAAAGGCAATACAAGATGGGCCCAGCATCACCTGTCCAACCTCAGTCTGGGCCAGGATTTCTTACTGAAATCCTGATCATCTGAAATGCTGACATGATATTCTCATTAGGATCAGAGTTGTGGGCATGCAGATCATGCTGTGATTGACCCAGCTGTAGTCTGCTTGCTGAGCCTGGAATGTTTCTTGTTTCCTGAGGTCTTCTTCAATGAGCCAAGTCCTCAAAGACTTTTGTTCCTGTTTTTTTCCTTCCCACTTTAGGTAGGGCTTCCTTTCCCCTGTTCACTGGGTTCCTTGGATAAATCATTTACCCACGAAAAAAAAAGGACTAGAGGAATGGATTTTGGCTTGATTTGCTCCAAAATGAGCTTAGATGCACTATCTTTAATTCAGAAGTACAAAGTGATTCCTGCCAAGAAGAGCTGCTGAAAGTCAGTTTTCTAAACAGCTGGTGAGGGAAGTAATTGGGACATTTCAAGTAGGTAATGGTGATTACAATACAGTCTGATTGTAGCCCTTAAATCATTATTGTAGCCTGCTACTAAAATCATTTTAGAAGATGGAGAAGCAGTTCTTGATAGGTAGGGACTGGCTGGTTGAGGCCTGGAACTGGGTTAGAAGTGTGTTTGAATGTCAGATAAATTAGTCATATGTTGTTTCTTTTTTTATGATGCCAACGACATGTTTTCTTCGGCTGAGAAATCTGTTGTTGTTTTCCTCTGTCTTTCTAAAAAGGCAAATACAAAGATGTGCTTTTCGTCATTAAGATCTGAACCACTTGAGCACTTAGCGTGCCCACTGGCCAAAGGCTTGGAAGCAGTACATGGCCTAGACAGAGCAGGGAGGTGTTGTGGTCATGAAATACTTAGTACACAGTAAAAATACCAAGCAGCAAAACATCTCACAAGTATGTCAAGAAGTATTTGCTGGTGATGCTCTTTCCAGATAGAAGGGAGGAATGGGCATCACCATAGAGGTGGGTGAGCATACAATAGTGTGCGAAAAGGCTTCACACCAAGAAACCCACAGGCACTGTAACCACATGAGAGCCCCGAAGGGATCTCACAGCTGCTTACTAAGCTGCCCCAGGAGTGCAGTGGAGCCACATGCAGCTGTCACACAATGCAGCTTCCAGTTTAACATCTGGACTGTGTGGTTATAATAGAAAAGGCAGCAGGTTATTTTCTTTGTCTTGTGACATTACCGAGCATCGTGCGTGCGCTGTTGTGGTTGACAAATAACTTAAATTCTAAGCATCTATTTTAAGATGTTTATGACTACTCCAAAATAGCTGTCCTTTAGCTGAAAGTCTTCCTTTCTATTCTCAGCCAAGATGTGGGTTTACTTGGAAAGTTTCACATTCCATTTGATTGTTTTTTACACTTTTGTGAATTTGATCAAAACCCCCTTCATGTCACCTGAAGAACTCTATCACATTTATTTATTGCATTGCTTTTCAACGTATGTGCACATTTCTATCCAATATAAACTTATGAGGTGGAGGACTCTGCGTTATTACTAATTCCAGCACTTGGAAAATGTATTTCAAACTCTACTGCAGTGAGGTACCTTTTTTATTTACCTTCTGACTTATGAGCTTCAGATTGTTCTTGTGGTTTGTTTTCTTCAGGCTTTCATTCTACCTTCTTGTGTGTTAGAA
This sequence comes from Melopsittacus undulatus, assembly GCF_012275295.1. Taxonomy (NCBI): domain Eukaryota; kingdom Metazoa; phylum Chordata; class Aves; order Psittaciformes; family Psittaculidae; genus Melopsittacus; species Melopsittacus undulatus. Next base: position 15,402,087 of record NC_047532.1, read on the forward strand.
TCTTAAATATCTTCATATTTTTGTTAAATGCTCGCCTGAATTCAGCAGTGGGGATTTTTTCCTGATTTGGAGATAATAAATTGGAAATTGCCTGATCAGCTCTTAATTTCTACCAAATCTTGAAAAAATTACACCCTTAAAAGAATACATATATATACACATATGTGTATGCATGTATACATATACACACATATATATGCACACAATATATATATACTTTATTTGATGTATGGTTCTTAATATAAATTATATTTGGTTACTTTCCTTTGGTTCTTGATGCTTTTTTCTTTGTGGTTCTTTTCCTTGTCTTGTTGCTGCCCTTTAATTTAAAGCACACGTTCTGGCCTCATGGTTGCAATTTGATTTGGTATTTTAATCTTGGAAATATCATAAACACCTTCCCAGAATCTCTGAGCACTTTATCTTAGAATTGATCCTCTTGACATAATACCTCTAGAGGGTTCTTGTGAAGTATGAGGCTTAGATTTAGCCCTAATCCACTACTAAATAAGATGAAATCTTCCTTTGATAAGAACAGTCCTGTGGGGTGATGCTTGTAGCAGAGTACTAAGTTTTCTTACAATTAGGGATACTAATATGTCTTGCAGGCACAAAGTCATCGAGCTTCATAAACACCTTGGGATGTAAATATTTGTTTTATAAATGAGTTAACCAAAGGTCTTGCCCAGAGTTCTGCAGCTGTGGTCCTGGCTGGGTACTGCTGCAATGGGGTTGGGCTGAGTACAGCTGTGATGGAGTCTGGGCTGGGTACATCTGTGATGGGATCCAGTCTGGGTACCACTGGGATGAGGGTCTGTGTTGGGGTCTGTCTGGGTACTGCTGCCATGGGGTCCTGCCTGAGTACCACAGTCATGGGATTCAGGCTGGGTACCGTTGCAATGGGGTCTGGGGTGGGTACCGCTGTGATGCTGCTGGGGCACCAGAGTTGGGCAGCTGTGGCCAAGCCTTGTGCAGAGCCTGCTCCACACAGACTCACTGCATGGTTCTCTTGCTGGTTACCATGACATTTGATCACCTAGAAATAGGCTCCAGGAAGTCTGTGTCTTGTTCTGCTGCTCTTGGAGCTGGGATTTGCTATGTTCTGCTTGCTTGCGTTTGAGGGGGAGTGAGGCTGATAGCAGTATAATGCTAATTCCCTTCACCTTATCCTTGTTCCTTTCCAGATCAAAGAGCCAGATCTGTACCATAGATCATTTGACTTCCTTCTCACAGATTTTGCATTTGCTCTTTTGGCAGCTGATTGATAATGTATTGCGATTTTTGTTTCTGCTGTACATCTCCATGGGTTAGCAGTCTGCTGTTATGACTGGTAACTGGACCTTAGCACATCTGCCAGCTGCACTACAGAACCGTTTAGGATGTCCATACTAGCACGTTCACAGTAGTGTAGTGTTGCTTCTGAAGTACTCTGGCTGTGATTAATTTATCTGCTTCCCAACAACCCTAGCTAATTAATAGCACTTAGAGCAGCTAAAATTGCTCAGACATCTGTGCATTGTACAGTTGTTCTTACGGTGGCTGATTAACAAAATTAAAGGATATACATGGGACAACTAAAACTATCTAGCAAAAAATGGCAAAAAATTCTTATATAACAATGCATTCAGTGCCTGAAATGCTTCTTACTCAAGGATCTCAGCCTCTTAAAATACTTCTTGAACTTTGTTTGTTTGCAGCTAAAGAAGTGGAAGCTGGAAGTAGGCATACGGTATGGGTGCTACATATGTTTATTCCTGCCGTTTCTTTAGTGTTCTATTGAGCTAAATGGTTCAGGAAGAATCAAAAACATATCAGAATGACCTTTATAGTAATTCAAAGTAATGAAAAATGAGATTTTTCAATTCTATGGCATTAAAGAATGTGCAAATGAACTTAATCTTTGTGTGTGCCTCTTCATGAGGTTTCTCTTTTGCAGCCACTGTCCTTTAAATACTCTAGCAGAGAAGCTCAAGCTACAGGAAGATCAGAAGAGCAGATAATGTCCATAAGCCAGCAGCCCTGTTTCAGTCCTCCTTACCTTTTGACAGATGAGGAAGGGCAACTGCTGTTAATCTTTGCTACAATCTCGAGGCACCTGGGAAAATGGAAGTAACTTCGTTAACATCTTAGTAGGTCAGGACCAGTAGTGTTAATCACAGTATGCTGGCTTGATTCCAGTTAGGAAATTAGGATCTGCTGAGCGAATGCACCCCTTTGTATTTCCAGTGATTCACTTTTTGTCTTATATGGTGTTGGGTTGCTGAGCAAAGCTAAAGAGCTTCCCAACCACCAGAAACTTTTTAACGCTGGATGAGGTCAGCCTGCACTAACTTGTCCTCCGTGCCCATCAGTTTATGGAAGTTACTCTATAAAGAAAGCCAAGTGCAGTGCCCTACCTGAAGGGATGCTCAGACACTGAGTTACAGGGGACAACTCCAGAAGTGTGTGTGTCAGTGAAGACTGAGGGCTCTTATGACTGGTGAGCTACTGTGGGCTGTGCATGTGTTAGAAGGCTCTTTTCATAATGTTTCCATCTCCCTGGTGGGAGCAGTTAGTGTGGGAATGTCAGAGCACACAGGGTGGTAGGAGCTTCTTCTGTAAAGGGTAAGCAAAACAGAATAGAAAAGTGAAGCTTCTGCAACTGGTGGTACTGAAATAACCCAATGCTTCTGGTTTTACTACTTCTAAAGAGTTGAAATTAAAACAGTCATAGTGGGGAAGCATTTAAAAACCACTTTACAAAGACAGAGCCTTTAACAAAAGAAGACAGGGGTTTTGTGTTGGGTTTTTATTCATAACAGAAATGTTTTGCTGCAGATTGCTAATATTGATCAAATTAAGCTGTCTCTCAAGCTATCTAAATGTGGCTGAGTAGTTTCCAGTGAGTTTTGGACAATGGGAGCACTCAATAAGAAGAGGGGAAAAAAGCACACTTAATACCATCTGTTGCACTGGAGCTTTTTAATCAGAGCTGAGCTCTGAAGGAGCCAGGTGTTATTTTGCTCCTGGCAGCAATTGAAACATCACAGGCTTTTCATGACATCACGTCTTTTCCATGTCTTAACCAGTGACTCATTTTGCTTGCCTGTTTGTTCCTATTTCTAGCTACCAGCAAGAACATTAAGCACAATGTTAGCATTCTGTTATTAATGGCATAGGTCACTCTCTTTGCTCACCCTTGTCTTTCTTGGTGGGTTGTTTTTCACCGCCCTCTTTCTTCTTTCTCAAGGTGACTTTTGTGTTTATCTGATGCTTTCTTGATGGCTTCCACTCAAAAGTCTACTTCTGCAAAGGAAACATGTGTGTGAATGGAAAATCCAGGAGCTCTGATCGCAGAGCAGAGCCCTTATGTGCTGAGCACCAGGCAAACACACAGCTGAGGAAATCTCAGCCCCAGAGAGCATGCACATCCTGACATGAGAGTAGTGGGATGGGAACATGCCACCCACCTCACAGCAGGCATCGGTAATGTTGACCAAAACAACTAGAATTGCCGAAGATCATGAGAAATTCAACTCTTTCCATTATAACAGTCCAGAAATGCAAGGAAATGCTGCTTTGAGCAGCTAGCAAGGTCCAGTGAGGAAGGCAGAACAGAGCAGCAGCAGAGAAGGCTGCATGTGAGCATGAATGTTTCCTCATCTGTGCAGAAGGGAAAGTAAACAGGTCTTGGACATAAAAGGGTCAGTTGTTACCGAGCCCCAGAGTGGCCTGTAGCAGAGCAAACAGCCCTCTGCCTTCAGGATGTGTCTTTATTTGTTCCTTATTTAGGTTATCTGTCACGTAGAGAGCAGGAGCTTAGGTGGCCAGTCTTGCTGAGAACTGAGCTCTGCTTGCAGGGAATCAGATGTTTCCTAACACTTAGATGTCTAATAACTTACTGCCCTTATAACCATAGGGCTGTGAAGTTGATTATACTGTCCCCAAGGCTGACCAAACTCCAAACAAAGAGCTATGGTGTAGGTGTCATGGTGTGACAATGAACAGAAGGGAAGAAGAGGTCTCTCCTTCACCATAGCTGATGAAGCCCTGAAACTGTGGTTGGTGCTGGTTGCTGGAGTTGATGTAGCCTCTGTTCTGACTCTGAACAGCCTAAGCAAGGACGATGCTAAGTACATGCATCCTGTAATTGTTGCCAACCAGCTGGACAATGGGTAACTCTTATTCTTACTTATTATTCTTCTCGAAAACAAAGCCCCAAACTCCAAACAAAACCAGCAAAAAGCTGTAATCCTTTAAAAGGAATCAGAAGGTTTATTTCTTCAGAGGCTGTTTGTCACGTACACTGCTAGCGCAGTCACGAGGGCATTAAACCCAGTACAGATGAGAAGTTTCAGTGACATTTTATTTGGAACAAAGAACTTGTGGCTGGAAATCTTCACTAGGAGAACAACAGTTCAGAATCAGGGATTCTGCTTTTTCAGACCTGCAGCAAAGAGCATCTGCCGTGATTTAAAATCTCAGATATGTTTGCTGCGCAAGTACCTTGCTGTTTGTGCTGAGACAGCCAAGTACATTCAAGTAAACCTGGTCGTGCTCCTATTGTGAATGTTTATGTGATGGATCTTGTGAGGAGCGGGCGTCTGCACGTAATGCAAATGCATTTAGTTCTATTTCTCCTTTGATACACAGTGAATTTTGATTGCTCATTAATGTAAAACCTTCAGATTTGTGTTTCAGGCTACCAACTGATGGCCTTGTGGGTTTTTCAATAGTTTGTATCAAGGACAGGCACATATGTAAGCTACAGAAGAACATGTTACACATTGGTGTAAATATACTGAGACCCTTCCATGCTTGGTTACAGCCTGGCTTTCTGATTCCTCTTCAGGGACAGCCAAACAGGCTGAAGGCTCAGGCTTTTCTTCCTAGGCATTGGGCTAGACTGTTAATTAGAGCTACCCCAGGTTTCTGCTGATCCCTGCCTGTGCCTCATCTACTTGTCTTCTAATGAGTTTATGGTCTACCTGGAAATCTTGCGAGCAGCTTGGGGGAGCAGGGAAGCAATCTGCATCAGTTATTTTCTCCTTCGTTAGATAAATGTCTTGCACATAAAATCCTGCAATGCCTAACTACCAAAGGCTTGTGGTGGTTTCAGCTCTGTAAGGACAGCTCATGTACATGCTGAAGAAACGGAGCTCGGATTTTGCAGTTTGTTTAATTGTATTGATGTTGAAGTACGCAGGGGGTAGGGGATGGTCAGTGAAGCTCGCATAAAACGTGATGTGAGTCAAGAAAATTAAGCCAGTTCATAGCTGTCTAAGAAGCTAACATAACCGGGGGGGGGGGGGGGGGGGGAGGGGAAGTCGCTTTAGGGTGCTATTCAAATGGATTTGGAGTAATGCAACTAAAAACATTCAAGGGGAGATGGCATGCTCTCTACCTGTATAGTGAAACAGAGAGAAGAACCCATCAGAGACCCATATAGAGATGAATCACATCTCTGCATTACTGCATAGCCACCAGGGCAAGGTTATGGATAAACTTCACATACCATGAAATATAGGATGCCTTTTCCCCTCTCACACACTGCCTGTAAGAAGCTAGGCACCTAAGTATATACTAATGAACATGCAAATGACCTTCCTAATGAGGCAAGTGCATTGTCCACCAGAGAATAGACTATGATTAAGGGAGTACATCTAGCCCTTTGGGGTTCTGCACCTCCTACAGCCACGTCCCTGTTTCTTCCTAATGGATAAATTGGAGTCCACCTCCCTGCACAGGGGATTTGCAGGCAGAATACTGAAATCAGCAAACCAGAACTACCACATTTCAGTGATTTCTGGCAATAGCACAGTTTGCATTAACACAGAGTAGTTCTATAGGTTGAGTCCAGATCCTCGCTGAGCCAAGGCACTGGACTCATCCCACAGGATTTGAAAGCCACTATGAGCGTCCCTTGGGGCTGCTGCCTGGAATAGCCTGGATGCACATCCTCACAGCTAACCCCTTGCTCAGAGCTATTGTCAAATGTCATTTCTTTCCAAACTGTTCTGCATGTAGCTAGCCAATGTGCCTTGCTGTTGCTTACTGCCTGGTCACAGCCCCATGCTCTAAGCCAAAATGAGAACTAGTTAAACACACAGCAGAAAACAGGAGATGAGATCTAGGAGATCCTGGCAATGAAGGTGTAAAACAATAATGGTGTGAATATGAGAACTTGAAGAAGCCTGACTTGCTATGGATGTGCTTCTTTTTGCTGGTTGCAGGATCTGAGAAGTTGCTAATACTGATTTAGGTCTTTTTCCTAATGAGGCATGAAGAAAGCCTCCCTCCCTGTGGATCCTTTGGTGTTGGAAGATGATAAGCATTGAACTAAGCTTTTTTACCCAGCTTGCTAAGGGATGCTTAAAGTCTCTCTTCACCTTACCAACTATTTTCATGACATTTGTAAGAATGTACCTTTGAGAGTGTTTCCTTTCAGTCAAATATTATGAGCACATATACATGCATGTGTGGAGACTGACGATTCAGTAAGCCTTGTGTCATTGGAAAATCGGGCTAAAACAAAGCAACTATCATGTCTGAATAAACAGAGCAATACTATTGCTACTGAGACCTTCCCCACTCGAAGAATTATAGTTGGGATCTAGCTGTCATGGCTGGTTTAGCTGCTCAGCAGCTAAGCAAGGATGTGGTGTCAATGAATACGAGAGTACTCTGTGATGGATTTATCATGGTAGGAGAAGAGATGGTCACTCAGGCTGCAAGGTGTAGTCCACCTCATTCTGGTACTTGTCAGGAGGGAACAGAGCTATTTCTCAGCCAGTGTGCAATGCTTTGCCGTGATCAGCCAACGGACTCCCCTGCCTTGAAGTAAATGCACAAGTTTCAAGGAAAAATCCCTTCTTTTTTTTTCCAGAGGATTGGTGGAGAAACAGCAAGATCCCTGCTGCATAATTTCTCCCTGGGAAATCCGCAGTGTGTTGCAGCTGTGGATGGTCTCACAGTAGTGCAATAGGCAGTGTCTTTTAAGCAAGCTGCAGGGAGCTTATTTACAAGCGCTTTCCTCCTACAGAGAGCCTCTGTGATATTCTGGTGCAGAACAACAGGCGATCGTTGTTGTTTTCCCCTTTCATAGGCTGGTTAGCATGTGTTCTGGAAGGGCTGACACTGTCTCCTGCATGCAGCAAAACCAAAGCTGCATGTATGGGAATGATGAACAGAAGGGTTTTAAAGATGAGTAGTTTCTGACCCACTGCACATTGTGTGTTTTCTGGGGCTCTGGTGATGTGCTATGTCTGATCAGAACTGTCTCAGTACTCTGGCAAGAGTGCTTTATGTGGATTTATTTTACTCTTCCAACTAGCCATGTGATAGATAAGTCCTTCAGGGCCTTTTTTGCTAGAGAAGAGAAACCTTAATCATCACATTTCAAACCAGTGGCAATAAATACTTTCTTAAGTGTGGGTTTTGCAAGGACTAAAGGAGCATTCATTTCAGAACTGCTAACCTGTAAGAGTAACTAGCAGTCAACACCTTATGGTGAACTTGAGCTTTGAAAGTAAGGCCTTTTGCCTCCCTGCAGCTCTTTCACAGAGCTGCTGTTTGTCCAAACATAGATGAAATGTGTTTGTTCAAACAATAGATACTTCCTGAATGAGAGAGTTGTTAAGCACACAACTCTTCTTGATTCAGATGGCAGGTCCAAAGGGGGCGAATTGGATTCAGGACTGTTGATCTGATGTAGAAACACTCCTCGGCTTAAGAGCCGGCAGCTAGAATGTGAGGAGTAAATGTTGCTGGCATCCAACAGATGGTATTTGACATGTTTTCTAGCTGTCACAAGTCTTCTGTTGTATATGTCACAGTTTCACCTTTATGCTGTCAGGCTGAACATAGAAATGACAACTGCAGGTAGAGGTGTTCTACAGCACTCTACAGACAAAGAGAATGAGATGGAACTTATTAGTAAATCTCAGATTAGTGCGTGCACCTCAGACATCATGAGTGGGATATTCCATGTTGAATTCACTTTGTAGAGTAATTTTCATTGCATCAAGTCTTTAATTGTTGTCTTTAACCTCACGTAAGAGTCAACTGCAATATCTGCTCAAGGACATTTTCCTGACTGCAACACTAAATTGCAACACGTAAATGCCTTTTGCCTGCTACAGTCCTGGGCTGTTTCGTATTGCCTGTGCTTTGAAATGTCAGCTCTCAGTGAACTCTGCTAACGTTCTGTTATTGCCTTGAGGCCGAGGCAGAGAAGAGCAATTAAAGGATTGACATCTTGAGTATTTTTTCATAGAACATGTGTCACAATGCATTTAAGAAATCACGGTTTATGCAAAAGCCTAATTAATGTTAAAATGTAAGGACAGTTCGTTTCAGATGGGAGCAAACGAGGGGTTTAAAATGTATAACAACAAGAAGTGGTTGCCTTGTTTTGGACACAGGACCTCACTACAACTCCTGTTTCTGAGAACTGGAGTCTTAAAGCCTAAGTATTCCTTTCTGTTCCAGGATACAGCCGGACAAGAAAGATACAGGACCATCACTACTGCCTACTACCGAGGAGCCATGGGCTTCGTCCTCATGTATGATATCACCAGTGAAGACTCCTTCAATGCAGTGCAGGACTGGTATGAAATATTGCTGTGTTTGGGTTGGTTTGGTTTTTGGCCAATTCTCTCCTCACAACTTGTTTGTTGAGAACATCAGACACCCCATCCTCCATGGTGCTGTGCATCACCCTGTTCTTTCTTCTTCATCTGAACTCTGGGATAAATAACTTGGGTTTTAAACTCTCCTCTAGAAAATGTTCCACAGCTTCACTTTAATGAAGGGGTTATAATTCAAACATAGTGGCTTTGAAAAGTTTTAATTTGTTCTAAAGAAATTAATCCTTTAATGCATTATCTGGGGGTTGGGAGGTTTTCTGTGCTGCTAAAACAATCCGGTGTAGCAGTGGCTGTTAGCATCAGATCTCATTTAAAATCTAATAAGGCTAAATCTTTCCAAACTGCCTTGAAAAAGGGTTTGGTTGTGGTTGGGTTTGTTTGGATTTTGGGTTGGTTTTCTCCAAGGGTGGACACATGGAACATTATTCACCTTGCCTAGCTTGAGATAATTAAAAATCTGACTTTATCCATTTAAAAGTTGTGAAGTTTAAGTTAGTTGTAGTGGTAATAACAGGAGGAAGAACAAAGCCTAGGACAGAAAGCAAGCATACCCCTTGGAAGCCAGTCTGTTACCACTGACTACAGAAAGCAGCTGAACAGCTCAGTAAGGCAGTGCTCAGTGAGGAATGGTGGGATGAGGGAGGAGTCACCTATTAAATGTGAAGGGTGGAGGCTTAGCCCTAAAATTAGATAAGAAATGACTTCTCAACCATTGCAAGCTCCTCTGGCTCCACTGAATTGAGACAGAAACACCAAAAAATGATTTCTGCACTTGCTGGTGACAGAAAGCAAGGAAATATTTATGGCTTACAGTGAAAGAAGAAAGCATCAGGTTAGCAGTATCAAAGCTGCATTGGTACTGCATTGGTACAGGCTGGTCTGCCTAGCATTTAGTGTGCATTTCCCCTTCCCCATCCGAAGGCCCCCTGATAACTCATGCCACCTCTCTTCTTCCTTGGGAAGAAATGTCCCACCTCACTCCACACTGATCTGATTTTGGAAGCAGAGCTGCAGCCCAGACCTCCTTCATGTTCTCCTGCCTTCTGGACAAGTACATGTACAGAGCAGGAAGAGTAAGTGGTCTTGCCAGAAGAGCCAGAGCATGTTACTGCTGTGGTCATGGGTAGTGCCTGCAACCTCCTTGGAGGTAGGTGATGGAATCCAGCACAGTGCCTGAGGTGAAAACACCTGAGCTGCTCCTGTGAGGCAGTTGCTGTGGGCACAGCATGGATAAGCAGAAGGCTGGGCCCTGTTGCTGGATCTTGTGTTCTGACATGGCATCCTTACAAAGTGACACCAGAGTTCATGGAGGAAATACAGTTCATCGGGAGGCAGGGGAAAGGCTGTGTTTATCCTCAGAAGTAGCATCCCTTTGTTTCCCCCCAAACTTGTAATCCTGTTGCTGTTACTGCAGATAGATATGGTCAGCATGCAAAGAAAGGTGATGCAGCAGTTAATGTAATTTCCCAAGTCTGGTGATCTCTGTGAACCACTGGGAGCATGTGATACATGCTGGCTATGGCACTGGCTCTTAGCATCCAGCTCAGTTTGGCTTTTTGTTGAACACCTATTCTGTATCCCCTAATCTAGGTTGTGACTCAGGAACCACAACAGTGTGGTTTGTTGTTGATAGTAATTTGGCCTTCTCCCAAGGCTGCCCATTATTTATTCTTGCTGTCCACTGAAGCAGATGGTCCAGATCATCACATCTAAGGATGTAGTCTCCACTCTCATCCCATCTCCAGTATCCTGACACCATGCTGCAGGAGGTGAACAGCAGCACCTTCCCTGAGCTGTCCTTCATCACCTGATGACAGAGGAACAATTTTTTCCTTGCTGAAAGCACAAACCCAAAGATTTTGGCAAACCCAGGTTCATCCATGTGGCGCATTGGCCACCAAGCTCAGGTGAAGCTTTTTCTGCTTCATGTGTCTGCATGGGGATTTTTCCCATAGGAGCACAGGTATGTGAGCTAGGGCAATATCTTTCACTAAACTGAATATTGTCAGCTCAGTTACCTGGTGAAACAAGATATATTCGAGCACACAGTTCATCTGCCTCTCTGTCTGTCAGTTCTGCTCTGGTAAGTTTTACTTACCAGTCGTAACATAGCCCAAAATAGCAAATCTCAATCTCTGAGCTGATGCTATTTCGAAGTTTGTACAGGTGAAGTTTAAGCTGAAGTATTGGAAGTGGTCTAAGCTCCATTCCATCAAAGGCAGCGCTGAAAGAGCAAGAATCGGGAAAGGTCAGCTTTGTCTTTTTGACTTCATGTCTTCCCGTGCCACGGGGGCTGCATGAATATCTTTTCTAAGAGCACCTTATCAGCCAAAGGACAGAGGTGAGCCATCAATTTATTTGTATTCTCTATGTTAGGAATCCTTCCAACCAGACTCGGAGCCAAAATCACGTAGTGGGGTGGATAAAGTCGGTCTTTTTCTTCCATTCTGGAGCTTGTCCACAGACAAGGACTGTAGCAAAGCCAGCATCGCTGTGCCAGCAGAGTCCTCTAGTGGCGATACAACTAGGAGACGGTTTTCTTTCCTCAGTCTGCAAAACCGCTTTCCTAACTTCCAAAGGGACAAGAAATGGAAACAAAAGCTTTCTGCCTGGTGCTGCTCTATCAGCCTCTGCCATTTGCTGGCATAGTGAGTAGGTGGGATTTTTTGGGTGGTTTTCACCATCCTGGGTGATGCAGTTACTCTTCAAGAAAACATTATACTGGATCTGGTCTTCAGGAGCTATACTCTCCATGGAAAATTATGGTGTCTGCTACTTGAGTTTGTTTAGCTCAGAGTCTTTATCTTCATCAGCCCGGTCTGTTCTTCAGGTCAAGTGCAAGTCAGAAGCACGCCAAATGATAAAATCAGGGCCGTTTACTGCAGAGAGGACAGGGTGAGACAAAACCATCAAGGAGACCCTCCTGTTGAGTCCTGAGGTTCAGAAGGAACCCCCTTGCTTGCTAAACTCCTCAGGGAGAAGTCTAGGTGTGCCTGTATCCCAGCTGAGTCCCAGACTTGGTCAATGGTACGTGTCTAAGGGATTGTATATGTACAGTTTGTCACTCATGTTACCTAGCTCAGATTTCAACCTTTAGCATGCTATTGGTCACTTGCTGAGAATCTGTTGCAGCAAGGAATCTCTCAGACTCAAGGAGCAACCTTGTGTGTGTCCATACTTGAGGGGAGACACGGGTGTATAGCCCACTGCTGTGCAGCAGAGCTCAATGGGCCTCTTACTCTGTAAGAGAAGATAATTGACTTACATCTGCTTACCAACTACAGAAGTTAGAGCATTTCTTTTCCATACTTGGCTTGAACCAAGTCTTTACCAGCACTATGGTTGGGAGGTGTGTGTGCACACATTGCTCAGATTATCCCTTGTCTATTGAGTCGTTATCTCTCTCCCCTTAATCCACTTTGAGTCTGATGTAGCCATCACAGCCAGACGCCTCCATTACCACCACCACTGGTGGTTATCACTTGGGCAGAGTCAGGTTGGATGTGGGGGAGTAGCTCACAGCCACAATGGCAAAGTTGTAAGCCGCTCTTTACCTTGTAAGGAAGGTGTGTGGCCTGAAAAGCAAGTTGTCTCTCTGCTTACAGAGCTTTAGGTGGAGCTACAACAAACCACACTATTTCTGAGAGCATACTTCAACCCTCACTGAAGGCAAGTGGGGCAAACACATGGGATATATGCAAAAGCTAAGAGCCAAGCTCATCCTAAGTCATCTTTTATCCTGCAAGCTTCCTGAAATTATAGCAATTAATCACAGAATGATAGGATCATAGAATAGTTAGGGTTGGAAAGGACCTTAAGATCATCTAGTTCCATGGCCATTCCATCCCATTCCAGTGCCTCACCACCCTCACAATAAAGAATTTCTTCCTTATATCCAATCTAAACCTCCCCTGTTTAAGTTTCAACCCATTACCCCTTGTCCTATCACTACAGTCCCTAATGAAGAGTCTCTCACCAGCATCCCTGTAGGCCCCCTTCAGATACTGGAAGGCTGCTATGAGGTCTCCATGCAGCCTTCTCTTCTCCAGGCTGAACAGCCCCAACTTTCTCAGCCTGTCTTCATATGGGAGGTGCTCCAGTCCCCTGATCATCCTCGTGGCCTCCTCTGGACTTGTTCTAACAGTTCCATGTCCTTTTTATGTTGAGGGCACCAGAAGTGCACACAGTACTCCAAGTGAGGTCTCACGAGAGCAGAGTAGAGGGGCAGGATCACCTCCTTTGATCTGCTGGTCACGCTTCTTTTGATGCAGCCCAGGATACGGTTGCTTTCTGGGCTGTAAGCACACACTGAAGCCGGCTCATGTTCATTTTCTCATCAACCAACACCCCCAAGTCCTTCTCCGCAGGGCTGCTCTGAATTTCCTTTTTGCCCAACCTGTAGCTGTGCCTGGGATTGCTCCCACCCAGGTGTAGGACCTTGCACTTGTCATGGTTAAACTTCATGAGGTTGGCATCAGCCCACCTCACAAGTGTGTCAAGGTCCCTCTGAATGGCATTCCTTCCCTCCAGCATAACAACGGAACCACACAGCTTGGTGTCACTGGCAAACTTGCTGAGGGCACACTCAATTCCATTGTCCATGTCAGCAACAAAGATGTTGAGCAAGACCGGTCCCAACACCAATCCCTGAGGGACACCACTCATTACTGGTCTCCAGCTGGACATTGAACTGTTGACCACAACTCTTTGAGTGTGACCATCCAGCCGGTTCTTTATCCACCGAGTGGTCCACCTATGAAATTGATGTCTCTCCAATTTAGAGACAAGGATGTCATGTGGGACAGTGTTGAATGCTTCACACAAGTCCAGGTAGATGGCATCAACTGCTCTACCCCTGTCCATCAGTGCTACACATCCTCCCTCTTTTAAGTGTTCTGCTATCCTACCTGGCTAATGATGCATTTTTCAGTGTCCAGCTGCAGTAAATAAAGAACACTGATAAGTTGAATATTTTGTCATAAATGCAGCATGATGCAGCAGATGGGCTGACCTTTTAGTCATTGAGAATAAATCAGCACTACTCAGTTAATGTTGAAGTAAATCCAGTAAGGAACTTGTTGTCTTTCCCAGTTATTCCTAAAATAACGTGTGGATGGAATGTGAGTGTTTCTCTGGCATAAAAGACGAGTAAGCCCCTTGCCCTGTGATCGAGGGGCTAGGTTCATAGGATAAATACAATCAGGCTTAGGATGATACCTCAAGAAGATCATCAGCTAATAAAATATAAAGTGATGCCCCTTCTCCTGACTTTGGCTGCTGTCCAACCCAGTCCACTCTCATTGGCTGAACATAATTCCTCAGTCCTAAAACTGTATCTCTTCATGAAATCTTGGAATGGGTCAAGTTGTGTACAGTATCATCTATATGTGTTTTACACTAGGATATTCCTCAGTCCTGAAGCCTGTTAATTCCTTCTGGTGCCCTGCCTACTGCTCCTTAGTGATTCAGGTTTTAAGATGTTGTGTAAGCAGGTGGCCAACATGAGTCTCAGCCCATTTCATCACTGCCTCTTGTGCCATCTCTTCCTGCAGAGTTCCCTGCAGAAAACAAGATAAAGGCATGAATAAGCAGCTGAACAAGAGACTTAGCACTCCAAGTAAGCTCTTGCCCATATCAAACTCTTAACTTCTGCTGCACTCATAGGGGTGTGCATAGATCTCAGAATTCCTCTTCATAACGACACTGAAATTGTGGGAAGGTGGCCTTGTGCAAAGTCAAATGTCTATCAAACAAGTCTTTTCCCTTCTAGACCACTTCAGCATCTTAGAGCTCTTATCCTCCCTCTAGCTGGCAAATTCCCATAGCAGGTTGTGCTTTATTATTCTCCAAGCCCTTTCACAAAGCTCCAACATCCCCTCTAAGACTGCTCCCATGTGTGTACGGTGCACTTTACCTCTCTGCTCTGGCTCATTGGCATGTGACTGTTTTAACAGCCTCCTGATCTGCCTGCAAGGGAAATGACACTCTCACAGTCTGCCCTATGATGTCTTCCTTAGGTGATCTTCTTATCACACTTTTCATATAACGGGTTGAAACTTAAACAGTGGCAGTTTAGATTTGATATAAGGAAGAAATTCTTTACTGTGAGGGTTGTGAGGCACTGGAATGGGTTGCCCAGGGAGGTTGTGAATGCTCCATCCCTGGCAGTGTTCAAGGCCAGGTTGGATGATGCCTTGGATGATATGGTTTAGTGTGAGGTGTCCCTGCCCATGGCAGGGGAGTTGGAACTAGATAATCATAAGGCCTTTCCAACCCTAACTATTCTATAATTCTGTGTCCTAAAGAAGATTCTGGTTTGCTTTGTGTCACTCCAGAAAGACTTCTAAACCAAGTAAAGGCATTCTTTCTCCTGAATGAGGAGGATCATGGCTGTATGTCAGGTATTCAGACAAGTTCTCCAGGTAGTATACAAATGTGAAGTACAGACTTTCTTTCATTCACATGAATCATTATTCATTATTAGTTCCCATGAATAATTATCTTAAAGCAGCTGAGAAAGAGTAAGTTACACAATTTAAATGCACTTAGGAATATCTAGAACATGACCTGTTCTCTTGCTCCTTGAATGGTAAAGACACAACAGATTGTATGAGAAGCCTTAAAAGATTAACCTGAGTGACTTTCCATACTGCAGTGTGACAAGAAAAAACATTAATGAGCAAAAGCAAAGATGGATTTTACCTTATATTTGAAAGTAATTAATCTTATTTAAATAAGATGCACATCCTGTAGGTGCATGAAATGGTTAAATGAGTTTTCCTGGCTTTCTAGATATCTTTACTTTTAGTGGGCTTCTTTGACAGTTACTATTTGACACTAGCTTAATAGTTTTGTGTGCAGATGTATCAGTGGTTTATACCTCATTTGAAACTGTACTGAAACTAGGATATACTCAGTATTTGATACTGTCAAGTAAATAGAAAATAGTATGGAAACTCTTGCTTTGGACACCCTGGACAATTTGATAGGAGGGAAGGAAAAATTGGTTAAATATAACTTTGATTTAAGAGACAGTTGGGTTCACATATCATCAGCTTTATTAATGTTTCAGTCTGACCTCCAAATTAGGTTGTTGATATATCCATGGGACTGTGAACCTGAGACTGTTTTTCTTCTAAGTGTGAAGCATAAACCCCATCCTTTATCGTCAATTTGGGGAATTCAGCACCAATAAAGCACAGCACTGTTGTTGTGTCACAGAAACATGGTTTTCCCCAGTGTGTATATCGGACTGCCTGGACGGTTGCTGTAACATCTTAATTGCACAAACCTTGCTGTTTGTTTCTTTGTTTATCTTTCCAGAAGCTTCTGGAAATTTGCTGCCTTTCTTTTGGTTTGGGGATCAGGGGTTCTTTTAGACAGTCATCTTCATAGGATACTCGAAAGGGACTCTTCATCAGGGACTGTAGAGACAGGACAAGGGGTAATGGGTTTAAACTTCAACAGGGGAAGTTCAGGTTGGATGTAAGGCAGAAGCTCTTCCCTGTGAGGATGCTGAGGCGCTGGCACAGGCTGCCCAGAGAAGCTGTGGCTGCCCCATCCCTGGCAGTGTTCAAGGCCAGGTTGGACACAGGGGCTTGGAGCAACCTGCTCTAGTGGAAGGTGTCCCTGCCCATGGTAGGGGGTTGGAACTGGATGAGCTTTAAGGTCCTTTCCAACCCAAACCAGTCTGGGATTCTGTGATTCTATAACTTTGTTTAGATTTTATTCCTAGTAAGTGTGAATGTTAGTGTTCTGTGAGAGGTTTTTCACTAACTCATACAGACAACGAGAAGGATGAGTTTTTGTGGGAGATCCTTCATGTTTTCATGTTTTTTTATCTTCTTTTTAATTATCTAAGTAACTGTTTAAATAGCTGATTTGGCAGTGTGTCCCCATATAATCCCTCATGGACTGAAATGAATCCAGAGAGAGGCCTGGGAGTCAGAAGAGGAGCCTGGATATAAGTGTTTTAAATGGAAGCTGGAGAGACTTTCTTTCTCTATATTGTTTAATGTGGGAGACTGGGGAGATTTCATCTTCCTGCACTTTTGGTTGATTTCTGATGTCACCCCTTCTGTGATGAGCTTTGAGAAACCCCAAAGTACTGCATAAACTCATCACAGACTCATATTAGCTCTCTTGGGGCTTGTCTACATGGGGGGCACTCAGAAGGGTGAAAGTGGAGGAACCAAAATTGGGATTGAGCGAGTGCCTTTCCAGGAGGATGCTAATAAGAATGCAAAGTTTCACTGCACAAAGGCTCGGTTTAGTTTTGCATGCTGCAGTGTGGGTGTGCATTTGTGCAACGGGGTTTAGGTTTATGCTTTCCAGTGCAATCCAAAATGGCTCCTGCATTATGGCAAGTTGCCCAGTGAGATGACTCCCTTGTCCGTAGGTATCTGTGGAGTAACATGACTGGCTGCTTCCCATGGAAAAGGCAAGTAAGCAGCTCAAACCAATTAAAAAGTATCCTTAGCAGATCAGAGCTGGAGGCTGCTACTAATTCAAAAGAGCAGGAATCGGGTGCTTTATTGTTAAGGGAGTTCAAGCAAACTAGAGAGAAGTGGAAATATGAGGGGGATTCCTGGCTCTCCTGGGAAATGGGTTTGCCTGAAACTATAGTATCCTGTATGGAGGAGTGATGAGCATGGGCAGAGTGGGAAGGTGAGTTAGGCACCAGAGGAGGTGGAGGAGGGAAAGAATTAATGCTTCTGGCAGAGCAGCCTAATTACCTCTGGGAAGGAGGGAGGCTTAAAAGATAGAGCTGGCTTAGTGAAGGTAAAATAGGTTGGGCCTGTCTGAAAAAAATTAATGCTACCAAGCTTATACAGTTCTGTGCTGGCTCTGTGACACCTCTGCAAGGATGATGGGAAAGGACCAGCCCCTCAGGATAAACAGAACAAAAATCTGCTGGTTTGCCATAGAAAAAACTATGAAGTGGCCAAATATAAGGTCAGACTTGTAGAATAGTAGAACAGTTAGGGTTGGAAAGGACCTTAACATCATCCAGTTCCAAACCCCCTTCCATGGGCAGGGACACCTCACACTAGACTATGTCACCCAAGGCTCTGTCCAGCCTGGCCCGGACACTGCCAGGACTCCTGGGATCCATAGCTAGCTCCACTCGTTTCAGCATATGAACTACAGAGAGCTTTAGAGGCTTTAAGTTCATCCCAGTGCTCCTGCTTAAGTTTCCACTCACTTAATCCCTCTGTCATTGAAATGAGTGTTTGTCTGATACTCCCCGTCTGTCATTGCATCCGCTGTTTCCTGCCTCAGGTATCACTTAATCCTGCTGGGCTCAAATATTAGCTCTCAGAGCCTTACCTTCATGCCATACCTTCCTGATGGGGTACATTTCTGTTTCTCTTTAGCAATTGTTTCCATGTTGCTATATAGTTTCAGTCTCCGTGAACGAGTTTTCCTGTTCAAGCCAAGGTGACTTGATGCTTCCATCTGTTTGACTCTCAAAACACAATTTCTTATGGTGTTACTAAAACTGCAGCTAAGAAGCATTCTGTTTGTCTGCTCCCTGCTCTAGTGGAAGGTGTCCCTGCCTGTGGCAGGGGGTTGGAACTGGATGAGTTTTAAGGTCCCTTCCAACCCAAACCATTCTATGACTGTTGTTATGTGTTTTATAAGAGGTTGTAAATCTAGCATAAAATGTGTATCTATCGTATGGTTTTCTCTATAGGGACAATATCCTTGAGAGGTGTAATTGATTGTAACTCCCCTGACAGGTTACAGCTGAAGGAGAATAAGCTTTTTCTTTGTCCCTAGACTTCAGACATTACCAAGTTCAGCTTTTCAATAAGTTTGGATCTTATGATTTTAAAACACTTGCAAAGCCTTAACAAGAAACTTTGTTGTCACATGAAGTTAAGGAGTAGTAAAATAGAATGGTTCTAGAAACGATGTAGTTTGCAGTCTTGCTTTATGTGTAAGATTGGTCATTTGTCTTTTATCCAACACAGCCTCAGATGCTGATGTTGTCATTAATAGTACTTGTTTTTACACTTAATATATGATTGCATTTTGGCATAGCTGGTGGAACATAACAATCTTTTTTGACCTCCTGCAGGGCCACACAAATCAAGACTTACTCCTGGGACAATGCACAAGTGATCCTGGTGGGAAACAAATGTGACATGGAGGATGAGAGAACTGTACCTGTAGAGAAGGGGAAAAATCTGGCGGATCAGCTAGGTACATATCACAGCTTTTCTTTCTACTTTTTCCCTTTGCTTCTTTATGCTGTGTATGATAAAAAGTCCTTCCTGAATCAATACTTTAACGGTGGTATCACGACTAAGAAACATAATATATTCTAGGTCCATAGGTTACTTGCTTAGCGCTGAATAATACCTTCTTGTAGTGTTGCTCTGTCTATCAAGCTAGTTTCTAAGGGTGTAAGGAAGACAAAGTTTGTCTGTGAGCAGCTTTTATTAGCTCACAGAGTTAAAAGAGAAAAAGTTTTCATAAACATAATCCTGTCTCCGGGTCTCCAAGTGCCACATAATCATTTTCAGAATGCAAGCATTGATTTTTGTACAATAAATTCCTTTATTTTTGCAACTAAACAATGAAAAAAGAAGTTTCTACATCAGAACTGTAGAGCTGAGTACAATGTACCATGCTTCTCTATCCAGGTAGGGAAAAGACATTATGTTATTGGTGTGGGATAGAAAAAGCAGAACTGCCATTTGCAATGAAAATTTAAGAATGAACAGCAAAAGACATTAATCTTATTTATAATTTTTGTTATATATTATAAATATATGATCTTTTTAATATGGAATATGGGCTTCTGTGTTAAGCTTTAACTATACTGTTGCAAGTAAATCCTGTTGAATTTCATTCAGCTACAGCCAAGCCCCTGACAGTGGGCATACTCTAAATATCTGTCTAGCTTGTAAGAGCAGAGATTCTTACCAGACCCAAAGGAATTGCCATCATCTCTAATTTATAAAATCCTATGCTGTCTTCAATTCCTGAGTAGTAATTGGAGGGTACAGAATATATTCTATATACATGCAGAATATAAACTGGGGTACTGAGTTCCACTACACATTGCATCCATTGTTGAAGTTTAGTGTGTGGCCTTCTTCAAATTGCCGGTTATGGTT
Organism: Melopsittacus undulatus; assembly: GCF_012275295.1. Taxonomy (NCBI): domain Eukaryota; kingdom Metazoa; phylum Chordata; class Aves; order Psittaciformes; family Psittaculidae; genus Melopsittacus; species Melopsittacus undulatus. Next base: position 15,421,843 of record NC_047532.1, read on the forward strand.
AAATCTTAGATAATGAATATTTATTAGTTGGGGTTTTTTTTATTGTTGGTTTGATTGGTTTGGGTTGGGTTTTGGTTGCTGGTTTTTATTTAATGAAGGGAAGCTATAGAAACCCTTCTCATAGACGAATATAAAGTCTGGCTTTGCCATAGGAACCTGTGTGATATGAAGAAAGATGGTCACTGTTCCAAAGAGTTAGGAGCATTCATGTTTCACATGCAAAAAAAAGAAGCATGTCTGCAAAGACCTTCAGGATTAGAACCTTCAAGTGTCAAAATTCTACATATGCTAAGCACAAAGAGGTCCTATTTATGACCAAATATCAAATGAAATTCTCTAATTTCCCATTATTAATATTATTGTAGTCATAATTCTTTACATCTAGGACTAGCAAAGCAAAGACATGGTTAGTTTGCAAAATCAGTTGTGGGCTCTTTTTTACACATCAGGATTTAATTTGCTTTTGAAAATGTGAGTATGAATAAATTCTGTTCCTGGCTTGCAAACTTTCAAAACCATTGTTACTGCCATGAGTGCCCATGTATTTTGCAAGAGTAATCACACTGTTAGCCCTTGAAAATTTGTTCAGAACAATGTAACAGCAAATAGAGAGTTTTACTGGAACTTCCACTACTATTTGGACTTCTGATGTTTTTTCTTCCCCCAAAGTCTGTTTCAGTACAAATTTGGTATCCAGAAACTGAATCCATTACGTCTGGGACACCTCAGAATGGGCATGAGCACAGAGTTACCATAGCAACTGACTCCATCAGTAGGAAACTGTTCTGCTGAAGAATCCCCAGTTCTGCTCCTGACCTGTCCTCATGCTTGCCCACCTCACCCTGGAGAAACATACCCAGTGCAGAGCAAAACAAAACCTGACTGTGCCTTTGGGCAGTCCTGCCTTGGTTCTCTGTAGCCTCCCAAAATACTGAATGCTCTTTTTTAAAAGGGCTGGAAAATATGTCTGGGTTTGTCAGTCAGATTTTCCTTACACCAACTGTGCTAATGTGTACAGCGTTATCTGAAATTACTTAGTGTGGTAGGTGGGAGGAATCTCTTTAATTGACTATTGACTTGAAGCTTAAACTGTTAGCTTTCATCATAGTGATTCACATAGAGGTTATCCGCCAACGTGTTTATCTGTTTGTATAGTGACATTAACATCATTGAGATGATTTCCTAATGAGATTAATAAATTGTTATTGGCCTGAACATGAACTAAACCAAAACAGATTCAGCCATAGCAGAAGCTAAACCAATGCTAGACTGACAAATACCGAAGTTCAGATCTCTGATTCCCTGTGCCCTTTATGTATCTGCTTTTAACCATCGTCAAAGACAGCAGGTGAGGCAGATGAAACCCTTTCCTGCTGCAGGACAGCCATCTGACTGCTACAGCTGAACTCAGGACACTTGCTCTCTCATGAGGACACACTTCCACCATCACCTCACCCATTGTCCCAGGTTGGACAGAGCCTTGGGTGATATGGTTTAGTGGGAGGTGTCCCTGCCCATGGCAGGGGGGTTGGAATTGGATGATCTTAAGGTCCTTTCCAACCCTAACTATTCTATGATTCTATGATACTTTAAAAGTGTTAGAATGGTGCAGATACCTACTTGTTACCACACACAGAGTGCCTCAGTCCACCAGCAGTAGCAGGCCGGTCAGTTAAGATGACTTATCTTTCTCTTTCTTTGTGGCAGAATCAAAGAAAATGGGTGCAATGCACAGGATCCCCAGAATGAAGCACAACAGAATGTAGCTTATTGCAAAATAAACTCTCTGTGGTGCTTGAGCTCTTGCTGTTGGCAATATAATAACCTGGCAGAACAGAAGCAACAGCCATTGTAAGTGATGGTTGGCCTTTGATACCCCTGGGGCTAGAAGGATTAAGAAATGTTTCACAGCTCAGTGCATTTCTGCTGGCAGAGGCAGGGCTCGGGCTGTGAGAAGGCTGGTTCGTGCATAGCAGGGGGTGTCAACGGGCAGCAGCTTGATGTCTGTGACATCCCCACCTGGCATAACTCCAGCCTTGCTGTTTGGGTTTTGGTTTTTTTAATCAGGAAGGGTCAGTGTTTGAGAATCCATATTCATACAACAGCAAGGAGCTGCCAACCGGACACTGAAATTACTCTGTAGGAGGCACACAACGTTATTTGCAGTTCAGCAGTGCTGAACGGCCCTTGTCAGGATGGGTGCTCTGCCATGGCCTGTGTAGTGTGAGTATCAATCACCCTGAAGAGCTTTCCATGTAAGCAGGCAAAGAATGGGAATAAACAAGACCAAAGTCATGGAGCATTTTGCTCACAAGCGCAGAAGTTGGTCAGCAGAAGGAATACAACCACGACCTTGCTTCTCTTTCTGGTCTCTGCTCTTGCCAGTCTGTAGTAGTGGTTCATAGAGAAAGCCTGGTCCTTGAGGGGTGTGTGGAGCCCAGGAAGGCTTCTGTATATTACCAGCTAGTTGTATGGCAGCGGCAGCTGTAGCCCAGGACATCTTCACTGACCTAAGGGGGAGAATTCAACTCCTTTGTGCTGGCTTTATTCAGATCTGTATCATCTGCAGATGTATTTACCAGGGTAAGGATCCATTTATTGACTCTTATTGAGGCTTCATAAATTTTAGAAGCATTTCTGCTCACTGTTCTGAGAGTGTGGGAATGAACTGAGCTAAAGAATTGTCCAATGTCTGAACTCTGAGTAATATCAGAATGAATAGTTTAAACCCCATCTCCATTACCAGTCTCTATTGATATTTTTCCCCACTTTTTCTCACAGGTTTTGACTATTTTGAAGCCAGTGCCAAAGAAAACATCAACGTGAGGCAAGTGTTTGAGCGTCTCGTGGATATAATCTGTGAGAAGATGTCAGAGAGTATAGATTCAGACCCTTCCAGGGGCACTTCAGGAAGGAGCATGCGGCTCACAGACAACCCACCCCCTTCGCAGCAGAACTGCTCGTGCTAGTTGACCTTTCTCGCCGAGACACATCCTTCTATCCTGACTACATTTTGCCTTTTCGTTTGTAGTGGTGCGTTATCATGTAGTGCAAAGGCAGAGTCTCTGTTGTAGGAAACTGGTATGTTTTTTTAATGTGTTGGAATGTTAATATTATATATTGCTTCATCTGATAATTTAAATAACAAAAATCAGAATATTGTAAGTGCACCTTGTGTTAATGTTACACTGAAGATAAAAAGCGTTGTTTAGTGTTGCAAATGTTACTGCCACAGAGAATGCTGCATTTTTAATTATAAACTCCTCTACTGCAGAAAGAGTTTTTTGTCAAGAACAGCAGGAAGCATAAAAACCATTTACAAGGGACCAGGTCTAAAAGAAAATGAAGAAAAAGATCTCTTATAAAACAAGAACATGTCCACATATTTTGAATCACTGCTGCTGTCCTCTAGACACGACCTCAGCTTATCTGTATAATGGAGCTGAAAGCAGTGTGTTTCTGTCTGACAGTTTGAGGTTCTCCAGAGAGCAAAGAGAAAAGGGCAGCGGATTTTGTGTCAAGCCTCTATATAGAGGACGAGCACATAGAGGAATCAAAGCTGCCAGGCTGGGATGAGGAGGCCTTGCAGCCGCACATGCTCTTGGCTGGTGCTAGTGAAGGCACAAGAGCCCTTCCAGGGGCTGCCCTTGCCTGCACGCTGCCCCACAGCCACCAGTAAGGGCTTGGGTGCTGCTGTGCTTGGCACCTTGCTGTCCCTTAACATCTAGAAGCCCAAGAGCCAACTGTCCTGCAGCTTCTCCTCTGTATCCTCTAGTTTTACCTTTCCAGGTCTGGATCTACTCTGATCAACTACTCGACAGTGAGCTTGCTGCAGGATGAAGGGAAGGAGGAACTGGCTGCTGCATACTTAGTTGGAGGCATAATCTGACATGTAAGACTTGGAACAGCACTGTCTCAGAAAGATACAAGTACCAGGAGCCAAAATGAGTGTTGGCAAATATTAGTGCCAGATTAGTGCCAATTATTAGTGCCAATATTATTAGATTTTCTTTCTGCATTTTGTTCTTTTTTCTTAAGTTCTGTGCTAGATGGGTTTGGAGGGGGATAGTTTTTTTCTGGTTTCAGATTCAACTGAAAAAGCAAGAATATTGATTAATCAAACATAATTGCAAATTAAAAACAACAAAGCTGTCCTGTTAAAAGTTATCCCATGGACGTCTTCTTGCATCATTCTTTGAAGGGAGGAACAATTTTTCATACTTGATACCTAAAATATTCTTATATATCCAATGTCTCTGAAATCATAAAACTTCTGCCACACGCAGAGCTTGTATTTCTCTGAAATACGTGGAGGAACTGCTTGTGTGAACCTGTGAAGTCACATTCACTGTACGCCTTCTTTTATGGTTATGCCTTTGTGCATCCCAGCTCCGCAAGTGACCATGGATTGTGGCTGTAACTGTAAATTAAATGGATTCAAAGAGAATTTTCCTGTCTTAAGGTGAAAATCCTTGCAAGTTTTATGGCTTTACCTGAAAGCCATGAGCTTCTCTGGCTGAGGAGACTTTCTGATGTCAGGCACTGGAGTTGAGTATCTGCTCACTGCACTGCAGTGTGCTGGATCATGACACTAGCGAGCGCTTCTGTAATCCTGTTGTGTCTCAAAGTGTAATAGTTATAAGGAGAAAAGCACAATGTCCTGGAGAAGAATCCAACTACACCGATGTAGTTGGAGCTGATTGTGCTGAAGGCTTGACCTCTTTGTGTGTTGCTTTCAGAAATCTTTACTGTGACATGATTTTGGTTGTGTGTGGGTGATCTAGTACTGAGTGTGTGATTTGTGCAGCACTAGGAATGTGGTTGTTGTATCTAAACCCCTGAAACTGCAAAATAAAGACAAATGTTGTCACCAGGCATGGCCAGAGAGCTTGTGTGCTAGCATCAGGCAATCCTGTGTGTGTATAAAGAAGATATCTATCTCCTTAATGCTTTTAAAATACATCAGACCACACCAATCTTTTTTGGACAGGGTGATGATCCTTAAGCCAGCAGTTCGGAATCTCTATGCAGAATTAAAACAGAGTAAAGAGAAGGATTATTTGGCCAATAAATGGGCAGTGCAGTGTTCTAATTGTAGAAGGAGCAGGTTTTAGGGCAACTTCTGTGTAACCAGCAACAAGAAATAAAACCTTGCACAGCAGCGAGTGATGATTTTGAGCTGTGGCAGGTATAACAGAGCACCTCAGTGCTAATAAAGATGTTTCATTTCAGCAACTCAACAGTAAAAGAAAAAGGATTCAGCAGAAATGGAGTTTCACTTCTTTTGTTTTACTTACTGTTTTGTCCCAGCAAAGAGAACTTTCCCTTTTGTACCTAATGGATAACTGTGTTTCATTGTGTTCCGCATACATTCCAGGCACTTCAAGCTACGCTGGACAGAACTGTTGTTTATAGGACAAGCCAGCAAGTAGCTACATGATGGCATAGTCCAAAGACGTGGAAAATACAGGGAGAAACATAGTATTTGGTGGAGAAATCCTGCAGTTTATTTCAAGTAAGGAATCAAATCATCACAGACAACTGACACATCTCTCCTTTAATATATATTTTATGTATTACTTTCATATTAAAGGATGAGGATGGATGCAGAGAAAGCCTTTTGCCTTAAGTGGCATGCAGCTGATTTCAGTATCACCAGCAAGTCAATAGTAATTGTTATTTGTATTAACCTGTAAGAGACAGAATGTGAGGCAATAATGTAATATTGAGGCAGGGGAAATAATAGACTTGCTTGCCCTGAAGACAAACTCCGTACTCCTGATTTGGTCTCATACAGAACCTTCCATTTGCCTGGAAGTGCCCTGGGATAGTAGTGTTGATAAACCAGTGTGGTTATAGGATCAAATAAGGGATACCAGAAGGTGAAAAGAAGGAGGCGACTGCTCTTCACAAGCTTTGCTCTATGGCTTGTACCATACAGCACTGAGAACATAGTTCTCCACTAAAAGCCATAGGCTCTGGGTTAGAGATGGGTCTTGGCTTCCATCTTGTGGAGAAATAAAGCATTAAATTATCTTCCTAGACATCCAGTCTCATTTGTCATCCCTGTACCTCAGACAGCCCCTCTCATTTGTATTAGCCTCTGATCCCTTAACTGTGCTTTCATAATCTGTTCTGCAGCCAACACATAAAATAACTAATGCTGGTACTACAGGAACAGCAGAAAGCTCAAACACGGAACAATACCAAAAGGAATGTGACACACGCAAAGGCAAGCTTCCTAACAAGTCTCAGATCATTACACTGTGTGCCCTTTGGAAACACCAGGTTCAAAGAGACTTAGAACAAGAGGACAGGCAGCATTCCTGGGGTCAAGCCTTGGAACTGCTGCATGGGCACTGCGGTTTCATAGGGGAAAAAAGCACATTGACAGGTTGGCACAGACTAGGCCATACTAACAACAAACACAGCCTTCTGTTAAAGTCACGGGTACAAACTTCTAGCTCTTAAGGAAACCATTACGGAAAGAAGAAACCATTTTAAACCAGCCAGCGGTGCCCATAGACACTGTATGTCTCGGAAGACCGGCGGTACTGCTGGTTGACACAAACCGGCAAACTTCAGCCTGGCTCACGTTAGTGCTGGAGAACGCCACCTGGGAGTCAGTTTTGTTTTGAGCAGCCACATTCGTTTAAATTGGCTCGGTGTGGTTGGCTTTTCCAATGAGGAAAGCTGATGACAGCGTTCCCCTTTCTTCGTGCCAAGCTCACCTCGGTCTCCACCCAACCGCCGCTGTCGGAGCTACTCCCGGCTGCTGACTGTGAGACCACGCACGTCACCCCTCCACCCTACACTGAGGGGACTACACGGGGTACGCCCCCTAGCGCGGATTACGCGACCTGATTGGTTCTCTCAGAGATGAGCGACACCTGTTCCAACCAATAGAGAAAGGAAATGAGAGGCGAGGGCTGGCCCCCACGGCCGGCTGGTGGAATATTCCAACGCAAGAAAGGGGGAGGAATATAAACACCGGAACGCGGGGACACAGGAGCGAATTCCCGGGACCTGTTTCTGTTCTCCTCTCTCTTCCTCCGCTCTCTGATGTCTCTGTCCTTCCTGCCTGATTTCTTAACGGGACTGTATTTCCCTGCTCCTCTCCCCCCATCTATGGTTTCCCCCCACCCCTCCTACGCCACCGGCATTCTCTCCACCAATCAGAGCCTCCCCCTCTCCAGGTGCTGCCCTGGGATTGCTCCGTTCCCTCCGCCCGGCGCCGCGGCGGGTGCTGATTGGTGCGTCACGGAGGACGTCACTCGCCGCCGCTTCCTCGCGCGGCGGAAGTTGGCGCGACCAGCGGCGGGGCGGGGGCAGCCGGCAAGCGGCGGCGCATGCGCATTCTTGTGGCCGCCTTCGCACGGAGGGGCCGAGCGGCGGCCCGCGGCCTGGCGGGGCGCGCCCGGCCGGTACGTGCCGTTACCCAGCCGCTGTGGTGCTGCGCGGCCGTCGCCATGCCCGGTAGGAACAAGACTACATCCACCTACAGCTGCCCGGAGCTGGCGGTGGGGCAGCAGGCCGGGGAGGGCAGCCGCGACGCCAGAGGCCGCTCGCCTCTCGGGGAAGAGGAGACCCGAGGAGGACCGACCGAAGATGTCGGTCCCGGCGCTAATCTCGGCGATCCCGACATCGTCAAGTCCCCAAGCGACCCAAAGCAGTACCGGTAGGGCCGGCGGCGCCGAGCTTTCCCCCTCTCCCTAAGGGCCATGGGCCTGGGAAGGTTTAACGTGGGCTGGGGGCAGGGCGAGCCCCCGGCTTGGTGTCCGGGGTGGGCTGAGGCCTCACCAGCCGGTGGGCAGAGGAGGTGCGGGGCTGGGTGCAGCCTGCCCGTGTCCCGAGTGCTCCCGTATGGCTGCAGGCTGCCGTGCTTGGAGTCAGGCTGCTTTTGAGCAGGGGCGTAAAGGGGCCTGTCTGTTGAGAACGGGGCTGGGGGTTCACCGGTGTTCCTGCTGAAGGTGGTTGGCTGGTTGTGTACGGTAATAGGGCTTGCGTGGACAGGGAGGATCCGTACCCGTCCGAAGCCTTCCTGTGGTGCTGTGTGGTCGGATAGCAACACGGAGTTGTTACCTTGTAGCCTTTGTCCAGGCAGCTCCGTTCCAAAAGTGTTTAGCTGAAGCACGAAATGCAGCTTCAGCATTATAGAGCAGGTACCAACTTCTGTTACTCTCCCCATTTTAGATGAGCTTCCAAGTTTTAACACAGACGTTTCTGTGAGCTGAGACAGAATTACTTGTGTGCTGCTGCTTGTGTTTTCATTTGTATATTTCTGAGTAATACCCCTTGAAGTCCCTTATGGCCTTGAAGTGAGACTCTGCTGACAACGCCAGTGGAGGCTGAGCTGTTTGGGTGCTGTAAGGCAGTCATTCTTGAAGGGACGCTCTTATATCTTCTTTCTGTTAGCAGAAGGGTATCCAGCCCCTCTTGGAAATGTTTATCTTTACTTTTCCTGATGTGTAATCTGTGCAGCCAGTAGAGGATCTGCCGCAGCCTGGAACTGAATTTTGGGTTTGCAGTGACATTGGTTGGCAGTGAAATTCCCTGTGTGAACAGGACTGTGCCGATTGGCTTGGAGAGAAACATGCTCTCTCTCTTCTTGCCCTATTTCCTCGCTGCTTTCCCTGTGTCTCTGCCTACCTCTCCTTCTGGCATTCTTACTCATGCATCACTGCAGGAGCCTTGTTTTTCTGCACAATTCAGAGTTACAGATGCTGTTACATTAGGAAACTTCTGCCTTCACTACCTGAAGCAGCACAGTGAGGAAGCTTGGGGTAACCCATGGAAAACTGGCTATCTATTTGGCAGGAAGAGGGTTGGAGAGCGTATTTGCTTATAGCATAAGGTAAATTAATGCCAAAATCCTCCAGAAGATTTCTTTGTACTGTCTGTTCTTAACAGATTTTTTTCAGTTGTAACTGAAGTGTCACATCTTTTAGGCTGATTTCCATGTGCAGGAAGGGAGCCATGCACATCACAGACACAGATGTTACCTGTAGGAAGGAGCGCTTGAGTGTGGCTGAAAGCAAAGCATTCCTGTGTCCACAAGCTGTATTCCAGACCTCCAAAGTAAATGTAATGGCAGTTGATTTAATGACCCATATACCCTTTCTCCTCTATTTGTGCATCAGTGACTGCAGATCAGTCACAGTGAGCTTAATGTGCCCATCTGGTGACATCAGTCTTAATTTAGTGGGAAATGATATATTTTATCTTCTCAAATACATAATAATACATAATAAAACCAAAAGAGCTCTAACAGGAGATGTAGAATGGTATTTTCAAAAGTAAGTTTGTTGGGATTAAAGTTATGTAGTAATAAAGGTTGGGTTTGTTCATTAGAGCCATGAGTGGGGTTAGAGTTATCCCTACCAAAATGTATGTTTTATTTAAATTCATCCATATATGGAATTTCATGGGCCTGTATTTGCTTGGTTCAGTGACTTGGAAAATGAAAATACTTCTCTAAGTGCTTTGATATGTATTTCAATATCTATTATTTAACTGCTACAGAATATCATTGATATAAGAAAAAACTTTGGGTGAGAACAATCCTGTTTTAAACTTATCCAGGATGTTTAAACAGTTTTTTTTAAGAATTTTGAATTTATTTTATATTTAAGTCTTATTTGCATTGATGTCTGTATAGTCCTTCAAAAGAGCAATTGGCTTATGCTTGTTTCTGTTTCTACATTATATTATTGCATTTTTTGTCCTGTATTTTACATACTAGTTGATACTTATGTATTGATTACACTTGACCTTTTCCATTGGACTGAAACATGGAAAAAGTAAAGAACACCTATGTCAGTTGGTGTCTCTGCTCAGTATAATCTAAACTGTTCTAGACTGTCCTGAAGTGAAACCTTATAACCTTCAACAGTGGCTTAGTTCAGTTGTTGCCTTGCTGCTGGGTGCTTGCTTGTCCTAGTACCCACAGGCTGAAGATGAGTAATGTGAAATGGGTGTCATCAGCTCCATTAGTTTAATAGAGGCATGGGGAAAGGATCAACAGGAGCTACTGGATACACCTGGCTGAACAGATTTATGGCAAATTGTTCTTCTGGAAGAACAGCACTGTTCTGTTCTCTGCTCTCCATGGCTATTGATTGCTATTTCATTTATAGCCATGAAAATCTGAAGTAGAAAGTTGTGTGCAAAGGTGAAGAAGATAATGGTTGTGCTGGAAGACATCCTGTAGAATGTTGATTTGTCATTGTCTGGGGCTCTTGCTCTCAGCTGCCCAGTGGCTGAAATGCCCAACTGTACAGTATATCTGTTTTTAAGACCTCTGTGCATTCAGAAGTGCCACAGTTGTGTAACGTGACATACACACATGGTGCAAATGGGCTTTTGGAATCCATGTGAATGACTTTGTACCCAGATGTTAACATGGCTGTGGTACTTTCTATACCTCCTGCAGTTAGTCATAGAACATCCATGAGTTACACACTACGTGCTGTAGTTTGAACAGGCAAAAATGCACTTGTGCTTTTGATTGGAGCAAAGCTGTACTGCTCAGCAGTCCTGCAGCAAGCAAAATGGGTGTGTGAATGGTTATGAGACCCCAGCCCTGAGAAACTGCTACCAATTCCCACTGCGTGAGAGGTCACAATTCATAGACTTCACACAACTATTAAACATTTGTTCTTTAGCTTTTTTTTCATAGGCTTGGTAGTTTAAGACATGTGGGTTTTGTCTCAGAACTGCTTAACCCTTGTCACGATGCCCACTTTATCCCTTTCCTCCAAATACATCTGTATGAAATTCAGCTGGGAGAGAAGTATTCCAAGTAACTAGTTTCCAGGCTGGTTTGCAGAGCTATAGCAGGTGGGCTGCAGCTCTAGTAGAAAGCAAACCTTACTTACACTTGCTTCATATTTTAAATGAGAATATTGATAACACCTCCTTTTATTGCTGGCAAACACCGACATTGCACAATGATAACCACAAATGAAGCACATGAGAAATTTCTTGTGAGAAACTTTGGGAACCAGGGAGCTGGAAAACACTTAAAGTGCCTTCCTTGTTCTTTTGGGTACTTGCCATGTAACTTGAGCTGGAAATGGCTTTGTAGGTTCTGCTACTTCATTCCAGCAGTGGCCACATTGCAGAGTTCTGACCTGGTATAAACTTGGGAGGTGGGCTAGAGGACCTTTAAAGGTCCCTTCCAACCCAGACTGTTCTATGGTTCTATGCTCTGTAGCTCAGATTTTTCTGGAAGGTGGGATGTGACCATGGGTTTGTTTCATACAAGCAGTTTTGTTTTTGCTGGATCAATTAGCATCTGTCTCCATCACACCAGTTCTTAGGCTGGATCAAGTATTTTCTGGTTGCAGTGTGTCTTCCTTTCTGCATCTGGTGCAAGCTCCCAGGAGGGGTGCTCTGGCTAATCTGTCAAATTGGGACTGACTGTGCCAGATCTGGTGGAAAACAAACAGTGCTGCGAGTTCTTGCAGTGCAGAGCACTGGTGCATGCAGTCCTCAGGCTGACACGTTGTAGGCTGGGGCTGGACAGAGAGCCTGTGGGGTTTTTAATATCTATGCATGCACACACTTGTATAAAAGATTCTATGTGCACACACTGAGACCTCTGTGTATATTGCTTCTTGATAGTAACCCAAGCAGCCTGCTGTGACTTACTCTATTAAGCCTGCAGAGGAAACCTTTCCTTTCTAACACATCTGGTGTGTCTGTGGACCCCATTTCATAGAAAGCATTGATAAATCAAATAAAATTGAGTCTCTGGGGCCTATTTAGCAGGAAAGGTTAAGATCTTTATTCTGCCAAGAGCCTGACAGCATAACAGGCTATTGAAGTTTGGGTTTGCTGATTCTGAGTGCATGAAGTTTTTCTCTGAGTGGTAGTACTGAAATACTGCACAGAAAGCAAAATAAAAGCCCAGATCAGTGTCCCTGACCTTATGGGGAGAAGGGCTTCTGCTGCTGCCTTGAACTGCTTCTTTCTTATTCTCCTACCCATTGAATAGCAAAGACTGTTTTTACTTTGTGCCTTTACATTGCTCAGCTTCAAAGCTACCGCTAGATTTTCATTAGGGAACCTCAGCTGAAGAGCACAGAACTCTTATGGGCAATACAGAGGTTTTTGCAATTCTGAAAATTCAGATTTGGGCAATAAGCATATTAATTGCAAATAATTATTCTTTCAGATATATCAAACTGCAGAATGGCTTATCTGCACTTTTGATTTCGGATTTGAATTGCTTGGATGCTGCCTCAGCTGCTTCATCTTCGGAGGAGGAAGATGATGATTCTGAAGAGGAAGGTGACGAAGACGATGACTCTGGAGCTGAGATCGAAGATGGAAGAGAAGGGTTTGATGATGAGGACTGTGATGAGGACGATGACAGTGAGGATGATGATGGAGAAAATGAGGATTTCAATGATGCTGATGACAGCGAATTAGAGGAGTTGGCTGAAAAGGAAGAGACAAGAAAGCGAGGCTGTACAGAAAAGCAGGTATGTACTTAAAGCTGTAGGGTGAAAAAATACATAGTAAGCTTTCCTGTGGTTTGAAAACTTGTAATGAAGCATTCAGATCAAACCTTGTTTTTATTGTGCCTGTCCGGATTGATTTATCTTGTATTTCTGTCATTTTCCTGAAGTGTTTCTTGAAGGAGCATTTACTGAGAGTGTTGTATTTTTTCTAGTCTGCAGCAGCTCTCTGCATTGCTGTTGGCAGCTTCTCTGATCCCGAAGATCTGCCTGGGTTAGCACACTTCCTGGAACATAGTACGTATCTGCTCCTATTTCACCTTCTTCAGCTTCAATGCGATATAAGTTTTATGTAGCTCTAAATTTCTGTAGTATTTTAGTCTTATTTTCTTTTTCAGCAACCCCAGAATTTATTTTCATTAGTTAAATACATTTGTGATTTTATAAATATACTGACTTGGTAAGGAACTTGTAGTACAGAAGATGTCTCACCCTTTGGCAGGCTATGCAGTAACATGTATTAACATTCTCATCCACTAAATGTGGGGGGGAAACGTGTTACCTCTGGCTTTATAAACTAGGTTGGATCTACAGAGCTTTATCTCTTTAGTAAAGGATGATGAATTAGTAACACAGGAACAGAAACTACATGAAGTTTCTGATCGGATGCATCTCAAAATACTTCTCTTGACTGAGACCAAGCAAGCCTCTGTTATTTATCTCTAGTCTGATTGAGCCTTCTGCTAAAGGCAGATGACAGAGTTGTTATTTAGTGGTCATGCTGAGGAGGGGTTGCTACAGCTGCCATTAGGAATATCAGGTTAATGTCATCTTGTAAAGTTTGCTGATTTTTGTTCCAGTGGTTTTTATGGGCAGTTTGAAGTACCCAGATGAGAATGGGTTTGATGCGTTTCTGAAGAAACACGGGGGCAGTGGCAATGCTTCTACTGACTGCGAGCGGACAGTTTTCCTGTTTGATGTGCAGAGGAAGTACTTCAAAGAAGCACTCGATAGGTAACTTCGTACAAGTGGTGATTAGGAGTTAATGAATGTTTGTATGTGCCTCAGGAGCTTGGGTGTAGCTGTTCAGTTCTTCATTTTGGGATGATTAAGGCTGTTGCTGAACTTCCATAGGTACCTGCCCTACAATAGTGATTATTGAATATAAAGAAATTCATTTTCCTGTGGGTATATTCCTGCTTCTTTGAAATAGTGCTGGTGTAGGATTACCTAGGATCTGTGTGTAAGTCTTAATCACAGAATCCCAGACTGGTTTGGTTTGGAAGGGACCTTAAAGCTCATACAGCTCCAACCCCTGCCACAGGCAGGGACACCTTCCACTGGAGCAGCTTGCTCCAAGCCCCTGTGTCCAACCTGGCCTTGAACACTGCCAGGGATGGGGCAGCCACAGCTTCTCTGGGCACCCTGTGCCAGCGCCTCAGCACCCTCACAGGGAACAGCTTCTTCCTAATGTCTGATCTAAATCAGTTTAAAGCCATTGCCCATTGTCCTGTCACTACCTGCCCATGTAAAAAAAAACCCTCTTCAGCTTTCTTATGGGTCTCCTTTAAGTACTGGAAGGCTGCTTTAAGATGTCCCTTGAGCCTTCTCCAGGCTGAACGCAGCTTTTCAATCGCTTTAACACCCTTAAGCTAGTAGCATTGATGATGGGAGAAATCTTATGCAATGTGACAACTGTTCAGAGGGAAAGTGCTCCCAGAATCCCAGTGACTCATCCTTTGAAATATCTGTCCTGATAGACTTAGTGTTCTTCCCTAAATTTCTTCTTGGTTCCAAATCTAATCCCTCAGGGTGGCTGGGAGGGCAGTCTGGAAATGCGTGATACAATGTGTGCCCCAAAAGGATACATTTAACCCAACCCAGGTTGTTCAGTGAAAAATGTATCTTTTGCCAGAAAGTGTTTAACTTGCTCTTTTGTGCTGTGGGATGCATGTTTTCTTCAGTGAGACAAAATCACTCATGGATGAAGGGCAACTGAGTATCCTCAGTGAGAATATCTCGGGAGGAGTGTAGACTCCACTGCAAATTCCCTTTGATGAAATCCGTTCCTGTGATGACACCATGAGCAAGTGTTGGCACATTTTTATGAAGTATTGCCTAAATTTTACTCTATTTGGCCACATTGAGCTTTTATTTGCAGAGCGGTCCAGCTTTTTTAGATGTTTGGAAGTGTGAAAGAGCCATAAATACAATTGCAGTCTGTCACAACAGATCACTTACGGGATGGGAAACACTGAAATTAGGAGTTCTGTAGAGGGGCATCTCATGCAAAGAAGATAAATGGATGCTGCTGCTGATATCAGCTTATTCAAGCACTTATGGATCTAAAGAAGCTGAAATACATCACTTGCAGTAATCTTAACTTAATGGGTCCTGTAACTGTAGAACTCTCTTTTAATGTAATACACAGAACACTGTGTATTACATACACTGTGTATTACCTTCAGCTTCAACTGGTTCAGTGCATTGTTAAAAACCTCAGCAAATAAAACTGACATACCAGATTCTCTGGCAGCCTTCTGCAGAGTCATCATTCACTGCAGATCTGCCCCTTTCCATTGCTCTGCTCTCTATGGGTACAGGAGAGGAGATGTATCTGAATGACAACTCTGACTTTTATAGTAGATGATAAAGTTGTAATGGATATAAAAACTTACGTTTCAGGACATCAATCAGCAGTCTGTTGCTTGGTGTTAGGAAGAAAGTTTCCCTATGGTCATGTTGTTCCTAATGAACGACCAAGGATTTCCTCTGAAGCATTTGATACTGATCCCTGTTAGAGCCAGGAACCAGACTTGGATCACTTGTCTGATGGGGTATGATCATTCTTAGAATGTAAAGGCAGATAATCCTGCACCCATTAGTGTCATATCCTGCTGTATCCAACCAGTTCATTCCCACTCTATGGAGCAGGGAAGGCCTTCCCTTTACTTTTTTGATGGTATCACAGAATTGGCTTTTCTCTTTCCTTATCTTATTGTAATATGATAATGTAATTTATTGTGAGACAAACAGCTTTATAAACTAAACCAGTAGATGCTGGGGTTAATTGCTGGTTTTTAGCTGTAGCTTAATAGACACTAAAGAAAAGTACATGAATTTTTCTGTTTCATAGGTGGGCACAATTCTTTATTCACCCGCTAATGATCAGGGATGCAATAGACCGAGAAGTGGAGGCTGTAGACAGTGGTAAGTAGCAGTGACTTGCTCTGTGTGATTATCCATCTTCTTAAAGAAATAAAGTCTATCTAGTTTCCATTTTGGACTACCCTTCTGAGCACTTCAGTCAAATTCACCTAACTTCATAGAGACAAACTCTTCAGTTGAAGTTTCAAGGATATCAATGGCTGTTACAGAAGGAAGACTGACTGTAGTGCCAGAGCTTATAATCTCATTTCTTGAGTTAGAAGTTAGTAATTTTAAGTGTGTTGGCAGTAACTGTTTGGACATTTACCTGAGCATGTGGGATGCTCCTCAGTGAACAACACAACCCCACTGCTCTCTCCAGTCCTGTGTGGAGTTAATACTATAAGTTGAGGTGAGCTATAAGGGAGGGAGCGAGTGGCTGCGTGGTTCTGAGTTGCCAGCTGGCCTTGAACCATGACACTCCTTATTCCAACTCCTTAACTACAAAGTTGCTTCACAAAAGGAAAGTGAACCAGGCACAAAGTGAGGGGGGTATTCCCTTGATTTTCTAAATATGTAATGGATACCTCCAGATTGCCTGTAAAACTGCACTGTTTTAGAAAATACTTGTTATTGGCAGATATACCAAATGGGTCAAATATTGATTCCAAGTCGTCATCTTAGTCTGCCTTCTGGCAAGGAAAAAGGGGCAATTCAGTCTTTGAATTTAGATGAGAATTTAGATGTAGACAAGGGCTTGGTTTTGAGTAAAGGTGTGGTTCAATACCTTAAGCCAGTTTACGCCTTCACTTGCACTGCCTTCATCATGCAGATCCACTCCTTCCATAGTACTGTACTGACAGTGTAGTAATGCTGCCAAGTAAATTATGTCAGCTTGGTGAACTGGCTGCAGAATAGCCCAGCCAAAAGAATTAGTGTACATTAGTAGTGTTTCTTATCATCACCAAAAACAGGAACAAGAAAATGCAGTTTAAGGGGTGAATTCCTGATTTTGACAGAATCCCGCATTTAGATTAAACTGATTGTAAAACTGCATGTTTGGGAACTGTCTTGATCAGCTTTCAGTTTCTTGCTTCATTATTAAGCTAGAGGTTGATCTGTGCGATATATGGGAGAAGCAGGTTTGTAACTGTTCTCCGTCTCTGTTCTTTGCAGGGCTTGACCCTGTAGAACATTCATGGCCTTGTGTTGCCACTAGATTTAGCAGATTGAAAGCATTCAGACAGGACAGGTTGGGGCTTTACATGCTTACCTCCTTATCCCTTTCTTCTCAGCAATGAGCTACATTTTTCCTTTTCTCTTGACCTACTACTGCAAATCCTGTTTCTTATCCTATTTCATTACCTCATCATACATTAAAACAAATTCCAGACTGTGTTTGTATTGTGTCTTCAGATCAGTTGGGGTTTTTGCTTTGTTCTGTGGAAACATGACCTCGAGTTTTGATGCATCCTAATGCAATTTCTTTAACAGAGTATCAGCTAGCAAGACCCTCCGATGCAAACAGAAAGGAGATGTTATTTGGGAGTCTTGCCAGGCCTGGACATCCTATGAAGAAATTTTTCTGGGGTAAGTTCTGTATTTATGTTATAAAGGGACAATACTTAGAACTTTTAACCACTAGAAAGTGGTTACTGCACTGACATGAGCTATCTTATCACAGCAAGCACTAGCCTTGCTCAGAAATATCAGACCAATTACTCATTTTGCAGTAAAGTGTTTGGGAATAAAAGCAGCTGTCTGCTTCTTAAGATACTTTTCATTCTGGTACTGCTTTTTGCTGAGGTTGAGGCTAGGTCGCCCTAGGCATATAATCATGTAAACTTCCTGTTAATGTAAAGGTGGTGCTGTCTGAGTCATCTGTTTTGCTTAAGCTTGTGTTTTTGCTGTTAAAGTTTCTTGGAAAAAGAAGGTATTTCTGGATTTGTGCCTAAGGAGGCTTTTCAAAGTAAATAATTCACCATTGGACTTGCAGAAGTAAACCTTAACAGCCATGGGGATGGAGCAGAAGGGAAATCTGTTCTTCCTTTTCTGTACAATAGGGAGTCCAGCTCCTTTGTCCCCATGGTGCTTGTGAGCATGTAGATTGCAGTCTGATGTGTAAGAGAGTTAGTCAGCTTTGAAAGGTAGGTAGTTTTTGTAAAGCTTTGTAACAACCTATTCTGAACATCGTATTTTTCCTCTCTTTCCCTTCCCCCTGTTCTGCAAGTTCCATTGGTGAGGGAATAACTGGCGACACACAGTGAGCTGTGCAGAACACAGCATGGATGATCTGATAATGCAGGAGGACTCTGTACGTCCTTGTCGCAGAAATCTCAACTGCCCTTATAATAGGAACTAGAAATGGGAAGATAATAAATTAACATTCCTTTAACTCCAGATTCCTGTTGGGTATTTTTAACATGCTTACCATGACTAGACTGAGTACCAGGGGAGGAAAAGAGGTTCTCAATATGTCTGGATAACTGACCGCCTTTTACTCTTCACAGGTAATGCAGATACACTCAAACATGGACCTAAGATGAACAATATTGATACCTATGCCAGACTGAGGGACTTCTGGCAGCGCTATTACTCTGCTCAATACATGACTTTAGTCGTCCAATCTAAAGGTAACGTCAGTTGTTCCTTAAAAAGTCTTATTGCTGCTGGTGGTGTAGTGCTTTTGGCAGGAGTTCAGCTGTAACCCAAGTTGTTTTAGTGGATTGTCCAGTCCTGCAGGAGGTAAATTATATGTAGATTTTAGCCTGGTTTCCGAATTAAACAAGACTTGAGCAATTGTGCTGCTTTGTTGTCATCCTGCCACTTCTGGAGAAACTTCTCACTGAAACTGTTGAATAGGTTCCAGATTAACACAGAAGGTGAAGTCTCAAAGGTGTATTTAAAAAAGACTCTTGTAGGACTGTAGAATCAGACCATTTAAATGACTTAGTGCTGCTGGTTTCTCTGCCATCAACAGTGAACCTCCAGAGAAAATGATGGGGAGACTGCGACTGGGGCTCCTGATTGTCTTGTTCTGTTTGGGTCTCTTTTAGAAGAGGTCTTAAACATATTTCTCTAGGAAGGCTGAAGACTTTGTTCTTCCTCGTGGACTCAAAAATTCTATGCACATGGAATCAAGTCTCCTTTCAGCAAATAACTTCAGACCTATGGTTTGTTTCTGCTTAGAATAAGGCATTTCTTAGAAGTTAAGCATGTAGCAAAGACCTGTGCTGAAAATAAGTAGCTGTGTGTATTCAAGTTAGGTTTGTGCTGACGGGTTTTGTTGAATGCTAAAACTCATAGTTCCCATCTGTAAAATGGTGGTGGATAATAATGGAGGTGGTAATTCCTCTGTGCTTTTATCTTCTGTCTAGACTGTAAACTACTTAGGGCACTGAATGCCTCTTGAATAGTCATGTATGGAGTGATGGATTGAAATGTTTCTTCTGGGATGGGGAAGAAAATCCTGGTAACTGAGAGTCAGCCAGGCCAACTTTGTATTTCTGTCTCTGTTGAAGCAACAGAAACCACGAATCCTCCCCCTGCCCCATCCCAGCTTTTTTGTTGTTATTTAGCGTATACAGCATCACTTTGGGAATTCAGAATGCTGGCTTAAGCCATTTCCAACCAGTCAGTGAAAAACCCCTCAAACTTCTTGTTCTTGACACATTTACTTTAGAAAAGAGACTGGGAAGAAGGAATTCTAAGCATTGCGTTTGGGTGTGGAAACTGGTGTGTATATTCTGAACACAGAGTGATGGAATGAGACCAGCAAGTACTCGTGGTTTTATAGATCCCTAAGTCAGTGATTCCTTTTCAGTCACACCAGATACTACTGGGCTTCAAATCCCAGTTGTATCAGCCTGAGATTTCAACACTATGTACAAAACAAGAACTATGACAAAAGATACAGTTCAGTGAATAGCAAGAATTAGCTCAAACCAACAGCTGAAGCTTAGAATTTAGAACTTTGCAGTTTTAAAATCTAGTGACTTGGAGCCTCTTTAAAATAACTCAGATAAGGTAAAGAATTTGTCTTAGATCTCCAGGAAATTGCATTTCTGCCTTTCCGGTTTTTCTCTCCTTATTAGAAACACTGGATACACTGGAAAAGTGGGTGACGGAAATCTTCTCAGAGATCCCAAATAAGTAAGATTCTTTTGATGAATAAAGCCATTACACCCCCCAAATTGTCTATCTTAAAATGATGGGTTTGTTTGTTTGTTTTTCTATAAATCCCTTACTGGAGAAACTTAGGAAATGAATATTTGTTAATTAACATCCTTATCCAGGAAAAAAAAGGCAGCTTTGGGAGTGAGTGGCATTAACTCTTTCAGGCAGACTCTGTTTCTGCTTAACAGTTACTTAGCCTGCAAGCTGTACAGTGCTAATTTGCAGTAGTGTTTGCTTCATATGTGCCAATACCTTGATTTTATGATAAGCCTTTCAATCCTAGATGATCCTTTTACATTGCTTATCTTTGCTTCGTGTCAAAATTAATCAGCAGCAAAACAAATTAACACCATCTCTTGAGTTTACATGTCATCCCTCTGGTGGCTTCTCAATAACTCACTCCCACATGCTGTCTAAAAGGGGGTTCTGCAAGAACTTCACTAGCTCGAAAAGCATTTTATTTCCTCTTTCTTGTTCTGCTTTTGCAAGGTGTTTATTTCTGTGGTGCATGGAAATGCGCTTGTGAAAGTCTAATGCCATTCAGAGACGTGTTTGTCTCTTCTGACCCCCCTCCTCCTCGCTGCATCTTCCCCACAAGGAAATCCATCAGGATTCTGTTAATCCAGAGCCAACTCAGCCTTGAAAGCAAGCTTTTTATTGTTATTGCCCTGAAGAGGAGGACAGGGATGAGTTGATGTGGTACCTAAGTCTTGGGTAACTACTCCGTTGTGTGGGCAGAGTGTAAGTGAATGTCAGGTTGCATCCACTTTGGATTCTGAGCAATTTGCGAAGGGCCGTTTTCTGGTTGTCTGGTGCACTGTCTCTGTCACATCAGAGCTAGGGATGCTCTTGTGATTATCTGAGTGTAACCGTGAATCCTTGTCAGTAACACCACACTCTAATTTTGCTTTCAAGTGGTTTACCCAAACCCAGCTTTGGCCACCTGTCTCAGCCTTTTGACACACCTGAATTTCACAAGCTTTACAGAGGTGAGTAACTCAGATTTGTTTCAATGCTTTGAATCAATGTTTTCTCTGGGTGATCTGGATATTTTGCAGAATAATGCTTTGTGGTTCTGAATAACTTATAACCATTATTTCAGCATTATATAAAATTTATTACCTATGTCTAATTACGTATATTTATGTTCAATAAATCTATTTGTGTTCAGTTGTTCCAATCAAGAAAGTTCATTTACTGAATATCACTTGGGCACTCCCTCCACAGGCACAGTATTACAGGTACGGTGGTGCTGCTCTTTACTTTTACCATGTTTGTTATGAATAATTTACTGACTTTCACAACAAACCAAAGAATCTCATTTGTTTGTGTTACAGATACTTTGGTTCATCTAGGGGAGCATGTTTTAAACGAATTAAACTGATACACGTACGGCTCCTTTTATAAACTGAGTGTTATTGGTACACAGCTGATTGAGCATCATTCCCCACTGACTCAGATTAGTCATTATGTTCTGAGCTCCCACATATTTACCTTGTAACCCTAATGCTGACTGAAAATGCAAAATTTGCCATGAAGAAATAGTGTGTATTTGAATCATTTGTCTGGTGATTTGAGTTTCTCCTGTGAAATGTGTTACCTCCTGGCTTTTAATCTCCTTCACATTTTCTTTTAGGGTGAAGCCTCTTCATTATATTTCCTGGTTAGTGGGACATGAAGGCAAAGGCAGTGTTCTTTCTTTCCTTAGGAAAAAGTAGGTATATTTTGAAGCATATGTATTAAATACTTTGTTATCAATTTTGTGTATAAATATGTTCTCACCATATATAAAAGCAGGCCGAGTGTGCCTTTTTACATCAGTGTTTTGTAGCAGTGTTATTTAAATTGATGATAGACCCAAGTAAGAAATAAGTTGTTTTTAGCCTGTGGTCCATGGATCAGCAGTAGCTGTGACTGATCTTCAAGAGATCCCCAAAAGGTAACTTAGCTTTTTCACTGTTTGTCTGAAATTCTGTATCCTGAGTTTCATATCTCTCTATGTTGAAAAAGCTGTGTATAAACTGTAAATGGATCAAAAGCCATTGAAGTAAAGCTATGATATGCTAATTGTAACTAAGCTCAAATAAAGCTGAAATGGGTAATTAGTAAGTACCTTTAACTCTTCCATAGATTTTGGGCTCTTGCATTATATGGAGGAAATGCTGAGACAGGGTTTGAACAGAATACCACTTACTCCATCTTCAGCATCTCTGTGACTTTGACTGATGAAGGTTACAAGCACTTCTATGAGGTATGGGTTACTGCAGCTGGAGGTTCTTACTGTTTTCCTCATGTCTGGAAAAATGATTCTATTCCTTTCTGCCTGCAGGTGGCTCACGTTGTATTTCAGTATGTGAAGATGCTGCAGAAAAGAGGGCCAGATAAAAGGCAGGTGTTTGCCACTACATCAGATACTTGTGAGATTGTCCTTTTCCATTAGCCTCTTATTTGTAGTGTTTGCACTTTATGGAATTCCTAGAGCATGAGCAGTGAGTCAATAGTAAAGCTTGTCTGTGTGAAGCTTGTCTGCATGGGAAATGTATCAATTTAAGATAAAAATGAATTTGCTAAATGTTTATGCGTGTTTCTTGGTGCTTTTAGTTTGATTTATGGTGATCTGTTTTGTAATTTGAATTGGCCTGGACTAGTGCAGATGTTGGGTGCAGTTTGGGGTTTATTTAAATGGATTCACTGAGCCAATCTTTGTAGTTAAGTCTCTTCCTCTTCAGAAAATTGCAGACCTTTCTGCCAGTTGGGAACTGCCCTTTTGGGTGGAAGCAAAGTGTGTGTAATACTGGCTTCTCTGTCTTATGCTTCAATGAGTCACTGAACTCACCCTTGATGCCTTTCCTAGAAGACTGCTTTTTTTACCACACTCTCAATAAATGTTGTGGAATAATGGAGGAAATCAGCTTTTATTCTTTTCTCCTTCCTTTACAGAATTTGGGAAGAAATACAGAAGATTGAAGCTAATGAATTTCACTACCAGGAACAGGTAATCACCCACTGTTTTGTGTTGATATAGGTAAACCACACAAAGGATTTCTTTTTCGTTTTGAAACACATTTCAAAGTTCTATTGCTCAGCAATAGATGAAGCTGGATTTTGCTGAGAGAATTTGTACTGTAGACAGAGAAATGCATTTTTGCTTAATTTCACTGGGGTTTTTAAGCTGTTTCAGCACTGTTGATTTCTGGGAATAGAAAAACAGTGTTGTGTGAAAGGCTTGCTGGTGACCTGGCCTCACGAAGGTTAGGGTGCGAATTGACCCCCTTGCCTGCTGTTACAACCTTACACAGTTAAATGTAGTTTTATGTCATCTTCTTTGGCTTACTGAATCTTACTTCTTTTTATTAGAGGTGAAGTAAAAGAAGGGAACACAATGTAGATAATTGGCAAACCCACGCTTCATTCTTACTCTCACTTCACTTTCTTACTCTTGCTACATTGAGCAAGAATGGGAAATACTGGAAGTGCAGGGTTTTCCTTTCCTGATACTCCAAGTATTTTCAAACACTCTTAAGACCCTCCAGTCTGCTGGAGCATCAGGGTGTCAGAAATGTCATTTTCAGCAAATCCTTACATCTGCAGCTCTGCCTTCAAAATAGCATATGAAGGATTTTGAGTGTCTTGAGTGGCCTTTGAATAGCAGAAGTGGTGTTTGCAAGCGATACAGCAAGGGCTGCTGCCAACAACCCCTAGTGATAGATAACAGAGCAGTTAAACATCTGTGAAGAATGGCTATTTAGTATATAATGGATATAAGAGGAATAAATGTCTGCCCTACATACTGTTTCATCATAGAATGGGTTAGGGTTGGAAAGGACATTCAGATCATCCAGTTCCAACCCCCCTGGACCATGTCACCCAAGGCTCTGTCCAGCCTGGCCTTGGGTTCTGTCTTTAATCATTGCCAACAGAGGTCGTCTACTTTTTCATCCAAGTGAAGCTATTTAGTCCTGACAAGTTCTTATTGTCCTTTTTAGTATTCCCTGCTAGAATTTTACATTTCCCAAACTGTTCCTGCTCTAATGGACTATGTACTTCCCAGTATAAAGCAGGTGGGAACAGAAAACACCCAAGCTTACACTAGGGAAATACCTGTTATTAAGAGTCTTGCCTTTTCAGCCAGTTGATTTTGGGCAATCATTAAGAAGTTATTGACAGTGCAGGGATTTAACTCAAAGCAAGGAACAAAGATACGTGCTTTTGTGACAGGGTTGTGCATCGCAAAGACATCTTAAGCACCTCTTCTGGTTGATGGAAGGAGCTGGTACATGGCTATCCTAAAGAATACAGTCACAGAGGCATGGTTTTGTGATAAGCAGCTGTGTCCCAAGAGAGGTTTAATGTTTCTTCAGGTGTACGGTGTCTTGAGAAATTCATGGTCATGTTTTCCACTGCCTTTACAAGACACGTTTGTGTCAGACTTGCCTCTTTTCAGATGAACTGTGGGCTGTGTCTGGACCAGAATCTTCATAGTACAACGCTGCCTGGTTCAAAAAAGCCCAAAAATGCTCAGCAAAGAGCTTTCCACTGAACAGCCTTACACTATTAAAAGGCAGTCTATACTTCTGGTGTGAATAGGAGAATCTCTTCCTCCTCACACTGTACATCATGGCAGAGAGCCTAGCAAAGGAGCACAATCAGAGATACTCATGCAGCAGCAGCAGTTTTTTTCCTTGCTCTTTCCAGGCTCCAAATCACTTTAAATCTTTAACTGCAGGACTCTGCTTGTGCTCCTTGAAGACAATGAGGGCTTTCTACTGGATCTTTAACCTAGAAGGCTCAGTGACTGTTAACTGCATGCTCAAGCTTTCTACAGAGGTGACATGTCTGGTATTTCAGAACTCTCAGAGAAGTCTTAAGCATTAGGTATAGTTATGGAATATATTTAGTGTAATAATTGAAGCTAAATGCCATAACAAGCACAGAATGAAACTCATGCTCAACGTACCTGACTTGTCAAGCTCTCCTCAGAACAGAAAATAGATATTCTAAGTTTTCTGATGATGTGAAAAATAACTTGCTTTATGTGCTTACAGACAGATCCAGTGGACTATGTGGAAAGTGTTTGTGAGAACATGCAGTTGTTTCAGAAGGAGGATTTTCTGACAGGAGAGCAGCTCTTGTTTGAATACAAGCCTGAGGTAAGTATACTTTGAACTCTTGATTATATGTTTTGATGTAATGAGAATATGGACATACAGTGTAATATAAGTACTTACAGGCATTTATAATTAGCCATAATCCAGGGACAGGTTTTGTATTAATTGAAACACTTGTATTAAGAAAGGAAATGTAGGGTTTTCATAAGCTTGTTCTGTTTTGTTCTTCCTGTGTTCAGACTGAGAAGTCTTTGGTGGGTCAGGCAGAGCCAGAGTTGTGTTTGACCTGAAGTATTGTCTTGAACTTGCAGATCATTGCTAATGCCCTTAACCAGCTCAGTCCTCAGAGAGCCAACCTCATTTTGCTGTCTGCTGCCAATGAAGGCCGGTGTCATCTAAAAGAGAGGTGGTTTGGAACGCAATACAGTGTGGAAGGTAAAACAGGAGCTTGGAGAATGTCTCATTTGTATGGTAGATACTAGAAGGGTGACAACATAAAATACAACCCCACAGAAGTAGGGAAATGAATTCTCAGTGCTTTACTCACCTCATCATTAGTCAAGTACTCTGTCCTACTCAATAACTTTACTCTTCTTTGTTTGGTATCAGCTGATTCCCACTCCCTAGTTTGTCATTGTTTCAGGAGACAGGGATCCCAGCAGAGCCCTCCACTTGGCTGCCATTCAGGTCCTGTAAAAGGGAAAAGAACACAAACGCTGAAGGGCAGGGTGTGTTGGTAGCTGATTAATGAAGCAGGCAAGCTCCATTTACTTCTTAATAGGACTACTTCAGTCCTGCTCCAGGGGAGTTTGTAGAAAGGGATTTAGAGAGTCATGATGAACAGGGAGACATTAAGAACCTCCTATTATGCTGCAAATAGTTATGGAACTGACTGGCCTAGGAAATAGGATAGCTTGATCTAAGTGCATCTTATGTTGTTGATTTTTTTTTAATAGATATTGACAAGTACTGGAGTGATTTATGGGACAGTGACTTTGAGTTAAATCAGGATTTGCACCTTCCAGAAGAAAACAAATACATAGGTAAGGCACCTCAGCATCAGTGAAATCTCACCCCAATAATGTGAGAGTTTGCTGTGCTTTCAAACAGTTTAACTTCCTTCTGAACATCGGCCTGGTTTTGAAGGTTAAACAAAGAGAGCTCTGTTCACCTGGATTTTATTCAATTTCTGTTATTTATAAGCTTGAGCTGAGTTTTTCAAAGGTGTGAATTTACAGATCGTAGAGCTCTAAGAGAGCAGCCTCACACAGTCCGTGAGAGGTAATGCAGAGCTCCAGGCTTAGAGGATCAATTTTATTTACCTAATCTTGATGGGTTTGAAAGCATCTAAATACCATCTGGGTTTGTTGCCGAAACCAAACAATAAACCCATAATTTGTAACCCCTATGGGACACAGCATCACCACTTCTGAGCCACTATTCTGGTGTGGAGCTGAAAAAGAAATGTTCTTTGGGTGCAGGAAAGCATTGTGTGTAATGTAGCAAGCTGGATAAAAGAATGTTGATAATTTTGAATACTTTCCTGTATGCAGCCTGTCTGTGTCTGTGAAACCCACTAACTAATGGTTTGGTTTGGTTTTCCTTTGTTAGCCACTGACTTTGCTTTGAAAGTTGCTGACTGCCCTGAGACTGAATACCCTGTCAAAACACTAAGCACAAAACAAGGCTGTCTCTGGTACAAGAAGGATGATAAATTCAAAATCCCAAAAGGTAAACACCTTAAGGGCTTTCAGAAGAGTAGGAAGTCCCTTTCTTTACCAGCTGGAATCTATCTGATGGCAAATTATCTGTGATAGTGTTCACTTAAGCTCAGTGTTTACTGTCAGCTCCTCCATGGTCTCTTTGATGTGTTTATTAGCTACAATGAAAGAGAAGCAGGTAAACTACCTTGCAGGGAAGAAACTCTCCTGATACCTCAGGTTGGAAAGTGGAATCACTGAAATATATTGACTTCTGAATGTCTCACTAGGGGCAGACAGAATATGATATTGAGACAAGGGCTTGAGAACAAAGGAACACATCAGTTAGAGGAGGGTATAATCTCTTCTGCAGAAGGAGAAAAGTAACATGTGGGTCTAAGACAAATGTGTAAAATATATCACTGCTTTCAAGCAGAGTGTCCCAGCTTTTAGTAGCTGTGGAAGAGATGTTTCATGGAGTTCTGTTATTTCTATAGGTCACACCATGTGAGTTAATATTTTGCAAATAACAGCTTTGTGTGTGCTAGTATTTAGTATTTTGAAGGGAAGAATTTGAAGTGAGAAATAGAAGACATTTGATGAGGACTTAATATAAGCCAGAAAATACTCTTATAGCTGAATGATCATTTTCATTAGACTCAAATTGTGACCAAAGAACAACCTGATGGAACTAGATCTGACTTTAGAAAGCTTGTCTTCCTCTTTTTTATGCAGTTACTCATTGAAGTTTCTTTTTTCCCCACCAGGTTATGTTCAATTCCATCTGATCTCTCCATTGATACAGCAGTCTGCAGAGAAGTGAGGATTGTATTATTTATGCTTAACTATATTACCATAGTTGGTAAAAAAACCATGAAGAGAGGTTAAGTTTAACCTGGAATAGAATAAGGCTTCTTTTTCTCATGTTCTACACATCCCTTGTTTTACCTATAGTTCAGTGAGGATGGCTCTCAGCAGGTCCTGTACTGTAGCACACAGATGGGCTGGAGTTTCTTGGTGTGGTATTCCCCAGTGCAAGTTTGGGAAAAGTAATGTACCAGCAGCAGCATTCCAGAAGGGAGTGCTTAGAAGAGTCTGCAATAAAAAGAGCAGTCCACAGTCATGTCCTGAACTAGCTACTTGGGAGCCTGTAGGAGCAGGTGAAGAGACTCAGCAGCATGTAGAAACCAACAGTTGATTAGAAAGACCTCAGGGTTGCAGCTCTGCACATGGTGTGTGTGTGCTGGTCTTGGGCTAGCATCACTGTTTGTAACAGATTTCATAGTACTTTTGTCACAAACCTGCTGAGACCTGCACAACTGATGTAATGGGAAAGCCTTTGTAAACCTGGTTTCATCAGGGCTTTGTTAGATCGAGCTTTGAATGGGAGTCCAGGCAGTAACAAAAACCTGAAAGCACACACTGCTATTTCCATAGTGGGGAGCCTGATTTGCTGTAGCTTATTTTGGTCTATCTTGATAGACAGATAATCATCTCATTACTCAACTCTTCAGCATAACTGAGCCCATCCATCCTCCATTCCTTTACACAAGGTGTAATTATCTCTTTTTGTGTAATTTTTCCATATTTTGAGCATTGGCATGTTAGAGTGTGCATCCCTGTCTTGAAGAAGTCTTACATGAAGCCGGAATCTTATTTATTGCAAAGAATAGCTGAATGTCAAAATGTTGTGTGCTTTGGACAAAGGGAAACTTGCATTCTGTAGTTCTGGGTTTGTGGAAAACCCGTTTTGAGTCTCATTTTACTCAAATATATTCTTTTGGAGAACTTCTTGTGCTCCATCAACCATCAGAGTCATTGAGCTTGATTTTTATCTTCATTCTATTCCATCTTTTTCTTTCTTTTTAACCGTCTGCCCTTTCCTCCATGCAGCATAGTTTTGTTTGATACATTTGTAAACATCCTTTCTCACAACCTTGGGGAGCCAGCTTATGAAGCGGACGTTGCCCAGCTGGAATACAAGCTTGTAGCTGGAGAGCACGGCTTAGTCATTCAAGTGAAGGGTTTCAATCACAAACTACCTGTAAGTACTGCTGATCTTCTAAACACTTTTGAGCATGCTGCTTCCCAGGGGCTGTGCTGCTTCCCAGGGGCTGTGCTGTTTCTCCAGGCAGCTGGAGCCTGGTTGAATGTTCAGGTGGGGTATTTGAAATTGGAAAATGTGCATCTCTGTTCAGATACAGGTTAACACAGCAAATGCTTTTTCATGTGCTGCTATATATAAAGATGTATTCACTTTCACAAGCTCGACTGTAGACTGACTCAAGAGAAGTCTTCCTTTAAGTAGTAACTGTTAGAGACTTCAACAGCCTTCCTTGTAAAAAGAGCTACAAGTCTCCCATGTCCATACAGGGTGTTAGAGGCTCTCTGGCTGTAAGCTAAAGCTATTTGAATGCTGCCTGGAGAATTGTATTGGAAAATAGGTTTTGTTTAGGAGACAGCTTTTGTCTAGAATGTGACTTTGGAGGTGCAGCTTCTGCACGTGTCCCTGTGGGTGCAGTTGTTCTCTATCAGGTTGGTAAGAGCTTCCCTTCTGAGCACTGGGGATCCCGTTGCCATTCTCTGTAAGGGATGTAAAGCACAGAGAAGAGAAAACTGCCCAGCTTCCTTAGACTTCCATTGCAAGAGCTTGGCTGGAGCTTTAACAAGACTGTCCATCTTCTCAGGCTTATTAATGTGAGCTTAAACAGAAAAAGCCAGAGATGCAAATAGCATGGTCTGAATATTCCTTAAGTTGTGAATGTTGTTCTGTGATAATGCCATTGTGCCAGCTGTAAAGGGAAAACTAGACTATCTAATAGGGAAGTGTTGGACTTACAGGCTAGGTTTGTTTCAGTAGAATGTGGAAATTACCAATTTGGGACATTGAGCTTAATTCATTCACTTTCTAAATATCCTGTCCTTTTGAAGCTGACTGTGATTTGATATAGAATTGTTTAGTGACGAACATCTACCAGAAGTGAGGAATGTGCTTCAGTAACACTGTGTCTCTTGTGTGATCAAGGAATAATGATTCTTAAAAATGATTATATAGGTTTAAGGTTATAATTGGTTATTATTATTATATAATAGGTTATAACTGGTTCTTTAAAAAATACTTAGAACTGTTTTCTTTACAGCTTCTCTTTCAGCTCATCATTGATTACTTGTCTGACTTCAGCTTTACTCCAGCAGTGTTTGAAATGATAACAGAGCAGCTGAAGAAAACGTATTTCAACATCCTCATCAAACCTGAGACTCTGGCCAAGTGAGTTCTGGGGGAGGGTGAGAAGTGGCTGCAGGGCAAGTGTTGAGGTCGACTGAAGAGCCTGGAAATCACTGTGCTGTAGGAGAGGGAGCTCAAGCAGCTCTACAACCAGCAGATCGAATACGTGGGTCAGACTGGGCAGCAAGGTCACTGCTGAAGTGACATGTAGCCAACAGCAGGTGCTGAGGGAGGGCAGAGTCAGCTCACAGCAGCACTCTGTGTCTCCAGTACAATCCCGAGTCAGAAATGGCATCTCTGACACTGAACAGCTCTTGACAGCCTGTGGTGGTGTTTTCCTTCTTGCATTGCAGGGACGTGCGTCTCCTCATTTTGGAACACGGGAGGTGGTCCATGACAGACAAATACCAGACGCTGATGAATGGCCTTTCCGTTGAGTCTCTCTCGTCCTTTGTTAAGGCTTTCAAATCACAGCTCTTTGTAGAGGGTCTTGTACAAGGGAACTTCACGAGCAGAGTAAGTACAGCTTCAGCAGCTGACACACACTCACGCTTGTCCTTAAGATGTGCTTTAACACAGCTGCCACAACTCAACATTCCCCTGACTGCCTCCTAAGTACTGGCAATCTGGAGCTTTGCTGGGATAGGGCAGCTTCACCTCTAACACCTCAGGAGTGCTCGTCTGGATAAGCCACTGGGGAGACCATAGTTGCTGGTTTGAACAGAAGTTTCCAGGAATTTGGATTTAAACTGCAGAGGAAAGAATGTGGTAGAAACCTGCCTGTAACCTGTTTCCCCTGTTGCCACCAGTTGGGATAATATTTGGTGTGCTGG
The DNA here is from genome assembly GCF_012275295.1 of Melopsittacus undulatus. Lineage (NCBI taxonomy): Eukaryota > Metazoa > Chordata > Aves > Psittaciformes > Psittaculidae > Melopsittacus > Melopsittacus undulatus. Next base: position 15,452,497 of record NC_047532.1, read on the forward strand.
TTTATTTGATACTGAGAAATGTCCACGGTGGTACCACAGGAGGGGGCTTCACTTGAAGTACATTTCTCCTGGACATTTGGTTTCCTGCATGCTCAAATCTTACTGAGGTCCAGTCATCCTCAGTCTTGTCAAACGCCTGCAATGTTCATCAAAGACTGTCATCCTGACATTGTCTTGTCAGGCCTTTAAAACAGGGTTGTCATGGGGCTTAGCTCCATGTATCCAGTGGCACCGAGTGCCTGTGTGTGGCATGGGAGAGAAGCCACCTGCAGTTATGATTTGTGCTGAGAAGTTTGTCTTACCTAGTGGTGTTTGTCTTTAAACTGTTTAAAGCCTCATAGAGAAAACATGCCAGAGTCCTTTGGGAAGCCAGGTTCTTGTCATGTCAGCTGTGGGACAGGAGGCCTGGGAATCCAAACTTGTTTGCTAAGAATTGTCATTCAAGATGCTTTTGCTGCTGCAGCCTCTGTGTGAACTAAGCTCCTTTCACAGGGTGGCTTGTGCAGATTTAACTCCTACATCAACTTTAGGATGTGTTTTAGTTTTAGTGTTCCTCATACTTCCTTCCATTTCTTCCGCTTAAACCTAAGTCTCCTTCCCAGAGCTCCAACTTGATGCACAAGAGAGGAGCCTTACCTCTTCCTGTGCCCCCCATTCACTGTTGCCATGGCTGATGCTATTTCTCTGGCTTGTGCTTCTCCTTCTGGAGAAGTTACAGTGCAAGAAGCTGCCTGGAGACTGTTTGGTTTTGCAGCATGGTGCAGAGGTGTTAAGGGGGCAGGGATGTGGCTGGTGTGACAACTTGGCTGGTCTTTGCTTGGGAGGTCACCTTCTGAAGTGATGCTCTGGGGTGTGTGGTCATGAATTGGGGTAATAATTCTCTTCTAAATAAAACTTACGTTTTCTCTCCTAGGAAGCAAATGATTTTCTGAATTACGTTGTTCAGTGAGTATCTCTTGATTCTGTGTGGAAACTACAATCATGTTCAGACACTCTCCTGGAGGGAAGGGGTCAGGGTGGGAGCAGTGCAGAAGTTCCCTTCTCCCCTCCTGCCTACAGGTGCTTGTGGGAGGTGACTGTTCATCATGGGAATTTCAGTGGGCATTGGTTTGGTTTGGGGAAGGGGAAAATAGACCAAATGTGTAAATGTCCGGGTGTTGTACTGGTTTTGGCTGAGATGTGAGCGGGGTTTGAGGCTTTGCTGTTTGTGCTCCCTCCAGAAAGCTCCAGTTTGCTCCCCTCATCCATCCCTGCCCTGTTCAGTTCCGGGTGGTGGATTTGCCAAATAGACATCTGCTCTGTAAGGTGAAAACTCTCAACAAGGGAGATGCCAACTCAGAAGTGACAGTTTATTACCAGGTACGTGCTAGCTTGTTGGGTACTGGCCTCTTCCCTCTGGTAGCTGCTGATGCTCATATGGCTGTACTTAAGCCACAGTTATGGTTTCTGAGCAGTGTGCTGAAACCTCAGTTAAACCCAGGTGGGCTCTTGCAATGTGTGGGGCTCCCCAGTGCCTGTGCTAGTGCTTGTAGATGGATTGTGCCTTGGTGATCTCCTGTGTCCCCACTACTGAGCTTGTGGTCCTGGGCTGAGCCCCTTCCCTCTCTCCTGAGGGCCACATTGAGGCCTTCATGGAAAACAGGAACTTTCCATTTGTCCCTGATGTGAATTGTGATTTGGTGCTGCAGTCTGGCCTGAGGTGTGTGCTACAGCCCTCACCTTGGTCTGACCTACAGCATTTAACCCCATGGAATGACCCCAAGTTCTTTGTTTTCTTTCTAGTCAGGTGCCAGAAGCCTAAGGGAATATACCCTTATGGAGCTGATTGTGGTAAGTTAGTGTTTGGGTCTCCTAACTCATCAAAGTGCCTTCCCTAAAAACCACTTGGAGCTAAGATAAGGCCCTGGGACTAAATGGTATGAAGGGGGCAGCATGTATCTATTGCCTTTGGATCCCCAGCCTGCTGCAGTGAGGGACAGTGTGAACACTGCTCCCTTAGCTCCTGACCTGGGAGACTGACCCCCCCTCATTCAGTGGGTGTAGCTGCATCTGCCTTCACACACTGCGATCATGGGTCTGTACAGAGCCGGAGGGTGGCTGCAGAGAAGCACTGCTTCTGCTATAACATGTGTTTGCTCTGTTCCAGATGCACATGGAAGAGCCTTGCTTTGACTTCCTGAGGACCAAGCAGACCCTTGGGTGAGTTCGTTGTGGACAGCTCCTGCACTCCTACTTTTGCTGTTCCTTAGCAGTTTTACTCTGGAAACACTTCTGCACAGTGGCTAATTCCTGAATTACGGTAATAGAAACTAACATAAACACATCAAAACCAAGAGTACCAACTGACACAGGCTGCAACCAAGTTGCTGTTGAATCCTCTAAGAATTTTATCTATCACCAGTGTGTTAACTCAGAATTACTCAGCACAAAGTGGTTCCTTCCACTTCCGAAATCAGCTCCCTGTTCCCTGGGGCTGTTTTCACAGTGGCTCTGTGGTGTGTAGCAGCCTCCCTCAGAGGCCCCCTTCTACCTCGGAAACTGGAACAAGCTTTTCACAGCTATAGGTCTGTCACCGTGTGAAGTTGTTGTGGGAACACAAACACAAATTCTGTGCCAAGAAAAGGAGTTCATAAACATGAGGAAAAGCTGCAGTGCAGCGATGGAGGGAAGAAAGGAATGAAGACTGTTGGGAAGTTATGGCTGAGATTTTTCTTTCTGAAGTACCAACACTATTTTAACTTGTAGCATGTCTTATAAATGAAAATTCAATTGTGCTGTGGAATGACTTTACTGTTTCCCTTTGCTGTTTTTAGCTACTATGTCTACCCTACCTGCAGGAATACTTCTGGGATTCTTGGCTTCTCCATCACAGTAGCCACCCAGGCAACTAAATACAAGTAAGTGCTCCACAGGCAATCATAAAATCCCAGACTCTGGTTGGAAAGGACCTTAAAGCTCATCCGGTTCCAAGCCCCTGCCCCAGGCAAGGACACCTTCCACTAGAGCAGGTTGCTCCAAGCCCTGTCCAACCTGGCCTTGAACACTGCCAGGGATGGGGCAGTCACAGCTTCTCTGGGCACCCTGTGCCAGTGCCTCAGCACCCTCACAGTGAGGAATCTCTTTCTAATACGATTTCATCTCATGCCAGTGAGAGTTTCACTTCTACAATTGGGTGACAGTTCCATTACTGAGATGTGTGTCACCTGTGGAGACTTTAATGTGTCAGAAACCTCCCCATCCATCATCTGTCATTCCTTCTGCCTTAATCCAGTTTATGTGTATGGCTGAGGACTGCCGAGGAAATATTCCCTTGTTATTTTGGGTCCATTTTATTCCTTTACCCTTCAGTATTAGGTTTTTCTTTTTCCTGTCTGATTTAATTGTTTAATTCTCTTTTAGTTCTGAATTGGTTGACAAGAAAATTGAGGAGTTTCTTGCTTGCTTTGAAGAGAAAATCAAGCATTTAACTGAGGATGCTTTTAACACCCAGGTAAAACTTGATCTTAAACTGTGACATCTGAAATGGAGGATTTGGTTACATCTCTCTGGTCTGGTTCTGAGGTTTTCTGACTTAGATCCTGCCTCTTACTCCATTCTGTCATCATTCTGTTTGCTCTCAGGCCATTTACTTCAGTGTGATGGTAAATTAAGAGTTTTAAACTGTCCCTAACAAATTGTTTTGTCTTTTTCAAATGTAGGTTACAGCTTTGATAAATCTTAAAGAATGTGAAGACTCCCATCTTGGAGAAGAAGTAGACAGGAACTGGAATGAAGTTGTGACACAGCAGTATCTCTTTGACAGGCTTGCACGTGAGGTTGGTGTTTAGTGATGCCAAATGGAACAGACACATGTTGCTTTGTGCTAAAGTTTTAAATGGGGGATTTATGCTACTGGTGAGAACTGATTTTAAAACTACATCCATTTTAAAAAGGTTACTTTATCTAATGGGCAAGAGTTTGTAGAGGAACAATTTTTGTGTTTGAAATAACTTGGATCACCGCTGTGCTACTTAAACCCTGTTCCTGTGGGTTACAGATTGAAGCTCTGAAGTCTGTTACACAATCCAACCTGGTGACTTGGTTCCAAGCTCACAGAAGCAGCAAGAAGAAAGTGCTCAGTGTACATGTGAGTATTTGTCAGCTCCTGAAACACCAGCCTTTGATAACCTCAGAGAAGAGCACTCACATAATTTTTGTTGTGGTTGTCTGCATTACTGCTCCTATTTTTGTAATTTCTAATTATTATTCAAGTTGCATTTAAGTATCTGCATTTAACTGTCAGGGCAGATGAACACCGTGTGAGATCCAACTTACAGAAGCTTAGAGTAGAATTTCTTCTTTTTGGTAACTGTGTTTCAGGTGGTTGGATATGGAAAACATGAAGGAGACTCGGAGGTTCCAGCTGTCTCAGAAGTACAGAGTTCTTCATCTGGTGAAATACCTCAGCTTATTTTCTTACCCGCATCTTCTTTGACTGATGTTACTTCCATCAAGGACATCAAAGCTTACACATCAACTCTGAATGTTCTCCCTTACCATAAAATATTAAAATAAAATCAGCATTTTGCCCTGCAGCCACGTGTGATACCAGTGCTTTCTGCAACACGACTGCTCCAATCCTATTTTTATCAACCCAGGGCTCCATTCACATACCAAGGAAGTTTCCAGCGAGCCTTTCTCATTCATCTCCTACATTAAGAACAGGTCCTGTCCTGCATCTTGCTGAAGCGAAGGGAGAGCTTCCCCCGCCAGAACGATGCTACGTGCTCCTCTCCAGCTGTCTGAGGTGTGGGCTGCACCTTCTCATTCAGACTGTCTTTCCTGTCACTCCAGCAGCAGTTGCAGCTCTTCAGAGACAGTGTTCAGCAGTTCTGGAGGAGTTACTGGTGGGTGGGAGGGGAAAAAAGCCCAAAGCTTCAATCTCACACTGCTTTTTTTAAGTCTTCCTGTATGTGCAACATAGACAAAATTGAGATGAACTCAAATAAAAGCTAGATTTGACTGTGGAAAGATTGATACTTACCAGCTACTTCCTTACTCAAACATTATTTCAACCACAGAAACATAGATTCCTGCAGCGCTGGCGAGCTTGTAGAGACATGAAGCTGAATGTAGAATCCAGAAACATCCTACTGTGGGTGCTGCAAATTCTGCTCCTTGTGCTTCTTCAGTAACTACTTTAAGAGGTAGGTTTAGCTGCAAGGGTTCCAATGGGGTTAAAAATAATACATTTGACATAAAGCAATTGCTCATCACTCAGCTGAAAAATGGGTCTTGCTGCAAAGATTTATTATGAAATAAATAAAAAGTCCGTAAGAGAAGTTTGAAAAATCTATTTTATGAAGCTTTAAGATGCATTGAGTAGAATTATCTATGGTTACATTTCAATCTCAAAATAACAAAGTTATTTTGGGCAAGACACTGAAATGCCAAAAGGTTTGATTATCGTACAGGTGGAAGATAACATGGATGTAGCATTTTCTAACAAACTGTCCCATCAAAGGAATCCTCATATTTACACATTGCCAACATCAGCTAAATTTAAATGACATCTTGCATTTTGTTTCTTGTTTGTTTTTAAATATGTAGGACCCAGGAATATTATGCAACTGATACCAATGCCATGGCCTTCACAGTGGTTATATGAAGTGTATCTGCTTCAGAGCCCAGATTCCCTGTGCTCTAGAAGCATTGGTCAGCGGGCTTCAGCACCTGTCTGTGGAGGCTGAGCCCACCACCAGTAGAGCAGAGTCCAGTATAAGTTACTGCACAGCTGTTTCTTGTTTCATTTAATTGCTTATCTGCACCAGTAAGTCCAGTATCCCTGAGATAGGAACCACTGTAGTTGGAGGGGTCAGGTTCTCCAAATGGTACGCACGTGATAACTGCTGACTAACTTGGTATCAGGTGTAAACTTTGCTAAGCCAAGGCTTCAATGTTTTCTGGGTTTAGAACCCACTTAATGTTTACTGGCAGCAAGTCGTTTCAGTAGCGGCTCATCATAAACCCAGCACTCTCCATCTTCATGGAATAACTAGAACAAAGGGAATAAGCAAATGTAAGCTCTTGATGTCCCAGCTGGAAATGAATAAATGCTACAGGGTAGAGGGCAGATAAATGAACTTTCAAATAAAGCTCACCCTTGTTTCCCATGAGGTCTCATTCTCCTTTCTGGCTCTGGCTTCAGCTCTTTGTCTTTCTTCAAGTGCATGCTTTGCAGCCGTGGCTGCATCGATGTCTCTAATTTTTAAATTGTAGGTTACATCTTTCCATAGGCTTAAAAAATGAGAAAGGAGGCTAATTATAGCAGCAAAGTGTTTCAAGGTTCTAGAAGCATATTACTGTTAGCGATATTTGTTTGAATTAAAGTAGGTCTCATTTAATTGACAGGGCAGAAAAAAAAACAATATATATTAAAGCACAACTGCCCTATTGCCAGGAGAGGCTGCAGTGGTGCTCTCTGGACCTCCCTAGAACATTTGGTCCCAGCAAGGATGTGACCAGGAACTACAGGTCTCTTCTTCCCTCTCAAAACCGCAGCCTGTTCTTGGTTCTATCCCACAGCAAAGACCAATGTGGAGCACAGCTTTCTGTGCCAGGGCCAGATTAAGGCTGTGGGCTGTACACATGAATCCAACTACAACAGAAGTCTTAATTTGCCCATTTAACTGAAGTTCTTACCAGCGAGACTCAAAGTCGGCTTGGTCCTCCAATTTTCTTACCTTCTTCTTAATTGTAGGCATTTTCTTGGTATCGATAAAGACAGTGTTCTCCTACAGAGTGAGATTTAAAATAAACCAATTCAGTTCTTTATGTAGACTTAAAATCCATATACCTTCAAGTACCCTGGTTGTCAGGAAATCCATGAAAACCCCTCATTCTCTGGATTCTGTTCTTGCTATAAAAATCAAATTACCTTAACAAGGTAAATTCAGGATTTTAATCCCAAATTTAGTGTTCTTGTGATCTTTTGGGCAGCTCCACAGGAGTTCCCAACTAGTAATGTTTGTCTGAAAAACCACCAAACAACAAAAAACCCAACCCCCAAACCACAACTTTTTAAGCACAGTCTTCCCTGTCTGAAATAAAGAGAAAAAAGCAGCTTTACCCCTGTGCTGTATTTTGCATACATGACACCGTTCCATTCGCCTTCAATTGAGCAGAAGGGTTTCTTGTCATTCGGAGAACTAAATAGAAACAGTCATTTCTCAGTGGTATCACAGGAACTGGAAGACCCTAAACGATCAAAACTTTATCCTAGTTGCTGTACAGTCTGTTTTGTATCAGCCCTTCAAATGTCCACCCCTGACAAGGAGGAGATTAAGGTTCTATTTACAAGTGAAGTCTTGCATGAATTAGTTGGATGAACCTTAAAAGTAGGTAAACCTTACAAGGAAATGTTTTTCCAGGAGAAGCCAGTTCCTGCCCCAGGGCTGTATTCACATTTAGAGTTCAGGAAATTAGTTACATACTTTTATATTTCAAATGAGAAGTTTAAGCTTAACAAGGTTTCACTGACTGACAGCTTCTTCCCCAGACTACTGGGAAACACCAATGCTAGTTCATAAATGACATTGTGATAGATCACAAAATGATCTATCAATGTATGTCAAGAAGTGATTTAAAACCAAGTTATAAACCTCATTTTGTCAGCATCCACTTCCTGACATCCCAGCAGATCTCCAAACAGGATGAGAATCTCCACTGAATTCTCTGCCTGGGGCACACGCACAGGGACTAACCAAAGATCCACCAAACCACAAGTGGAAATAGGTAAATGGAACTTCAACTGACATGCTATAAACAGCAGCATTACAAGGTTTGCTTCAGTGTTCATATAAGAGGTAATGATGAAGACATCTTGGATAATGCAGGATTGAAAATTTAAGTTCCTTTTGGTAATCAGCCAAGAATGTTTTAGGGAGGGACAAGGTAGTGTGCAGGCCTATGCAGATTTCCTCTCACAAACCTTGGCTACAAATGGCATTCCATGCCCAGTAGTCATGAGCCCAGTGCCTGGGCTGTAGCTGTTTCAGTAGGTTATGCTACTAGCTTGAAAAACCACTATCAGCATTTAAAAGATTAAAAGTGAGATTGACTGAAGAAACCCACTTACAAGATTTCAGCTGTAATTCTGTGCTTCTTTCCTCCATAAAATGGTTTCGTGTGGAAGATGATGGAAGCATTATAGCCTGTCTTTGAGCAATTAATACTGCATTCCCCACCAAGTTCTATCCATGGCACAGTGAGAATAGACCTGCAATTACAAATGTATGTATTTATAACCTGTTAACCGACAAATATTAAGCCTGAAGTATTACAAGGCATTAAAGCATGAAAACAGCAAAGAGAGGATTTACTTACCTTCCATAACCATTAGGAAAGGTCAAAATATAGTGTTCATCATAATCTAGGCATGTTACACACCCTAGGAAGGAAAAACAGAAATAGATTTAAAAACATTAAGCAAAATCTCTACAAAACTTTTCATAATAATCTCCTGGAATACTTCCTTAACAAGTAGTACCATTAATAGGAAAATCAAAGAGCTTTAGTTTTCAGCAGGGCTGAGAATGCCTCACTTCTGGGAGACGGCAGGGACAGCTGTATTCCCTAAGAAATACAATTTCCTGCAGTTTCTTTCTGGGCCCTGAGTGATTTCAGCGCACAAAGTGCGCAGAAGGAATCCCCAATTCCTAGAGACAAGCTCTAGTTACAGAAGTTGGGGTTGTTCATCCTCAGGAAGACTCCAGGGGACCTTATAGTGGCCTTTCAGTTCTTAAGAGGGGCCTTTAAGAAAGACAGGGACTGCTGTGATAGGATGAGGGGTGATGGTTTTAAATTAAAAGAGGGAGATTCAGGCTGGACATGAGGAAAACATTCTTTACAATGAGGGTGGTAAAACACTGGCACAGGTTGCCCCGAGAAGCGGTGAATGAGCAGTCCCTGGAGATATTCAAGGTCAGGCTGGATGATGCTCTGAGGAACCTGACATAGTTCAAGATGTCACAGAATCATAGAATCATGGAATAGTTTGGGTTGGAAAGGACCTTAAGATCATCCAGTTCCAATCCCCCTGCCATGGGCAGGGACACCTCACACTAAACCATATCATCCAAGGCATCATCCAACCTGGTCTTGAACACTGCCAGGGATGGAGCATTCACAGCTCCCCTTGGCAACCCATTCCAGTGCCTCATCACCCTAACAGTAAAGAATTTCTTCCTTATATCCAATCTAAACTTCCCCTGTTAAAGTTTCAACCCATTACGCCTTGTCCTGTCACTACAGTCTCTAATGAATAGTCCCTCCCCAGCATCCCTATAGGCCCCCTTCAGATACTGGAAGGCTGCTATGAGGTCTCCACGCAGCCTTCTCTTCTCCAGGCTGAACAGCCCCAACTTTCTCAGCCTGTCTTCATACAGGAGGTGCTCCAGTCCCCTGATCATCCTCGTGGCCTCCTCTGGACTTGTTCTAATAGTACCATGTCCTTTTTATGTTGAGGACACCAGAACTGCACACAGTGCTCCAGGTGAGGTCTCACTAGAGGGGCAGGATCACCTCCTTTGACCTGCTGATCACGCTGCTTTTGATGCAGCCCAGGATACAGTTGGCTTTCTGGGCTGTGAGTGCACATTGAAGCTGGCTCATGTTCATTTTCTCATCGACCAACACCCCCAAGTCCTTCTCTGCAGGGCTGCTTTGAATCTCTTCTCTGCCCAACCTGTAGCTGTGCCTCATTGCTGCAAGGGGGTTGGACTAGGTGACCTCTGAAGATGCCTTCCAACCCCATCCATTCTATGGTTCTATGAAATTCAAACATTCCTTATGTTTAACAGGATGACTTTAAAGAATTTCTGCAAAAATTCTAACTGCAGAACGTAAGTTTCTCTTCTACTGTTAAATGTATGCACACATACCTTGCCCTATGTTATGGACCCCGATAGACATTCCTAAGAACTTTGACTTGGTCCATATGTGAGCATTGAACTGTATCCTCTTGCTAAAACACTCCGCGTAAAATGCTGAAACTGAAGAAAAAGGTGTTAAAACCAACAGCACAAGACACTGATACTGTTGTTTTGAATTCATTCATCAGCAAATATTTCAAAGTGCTTCATACTTATGTGGCACAGAGTTTGCAATCTGTTTCTCACAAGAACAGTTCATAGGTAAAACTTTCAGCTTTTAAATTTGGAGAGCAAACATAAACCCAAGATTTAAACCAGGAGCTGATTTTACTGTCACTCCTATCCAGACATCATCTTTATTAGCAAGGTTATTATCAACTTACTTGGAGGATGATGAGAGACCTGCTCTGCCACAAACGTTACACTGCTTTTACTGACCCAGGGAACTGGTCCTTCTGAAACTGGCTCCTGTGTGACAGCAAAGAGGATTTTCATCACTGGCTGTGTTTACAAAACACTGGAGACTTCCAAATTGCTTCCATGTTTAATGGCTTCTAAAAATGTATTGCAGTCATTTTAAGGTATTTGGCAGTTTGCTAATTTGATAAGGAATAAACTTCTTACTCCTGAGGCTATGATGCCTTCCAAAGAATAGTTTCTCCTGCCTTGTTTTTGAGTATAAATGTACTGGGGAGACACCCCCAAATAAAAGTTAAACTGAGTCATGTATAAACCCAATTACAAAATAATATTTAAATCCACTTAATCTCTTATTAACTAATACGAAATGGGTGGCAGAAATACTTTTTGCTTCTGAGAAAGTCTGACTGCACATTAATAATGATCAGATTCTATGTATCACAGAACCAAAAAACAACACTCATTTCCTGTGGCAAATACTGAAAAGTGTAATTCATTGTTAAAAGCGATGGAAGCACAAATACAATATTGCCTTTATCCCAACAAACAGGAGTCCAAATATTCACCTTAGAAACAAGAATTGAGAAAACAAAATGGAGGAGAAGCAAATTAAATGGAAAAATTACATGGTTTACATCTAAGCAATCGCATGTTGTGATATACTACACTGAGGCTACATGAAGTATCTCACATCAGGACTTCCTACATAGAATCACAGAATGGTTTGGGTAAGAAAGGACCTTAAGATCATCCAGTTCCAGCCCCCTGCCATAGACAGGGATGCCTCATCATCATTTGCAACTTCAGAAGGTGAGAAGCCTCAATGAGGTGACTAAAAGCCACCAAAAAAAAGAAAAAACAAAACACGTCAAGCTGCACTGCAAGTGCCAGAGCTTTTCCCTGGAATCAGTGGGGCTCTGTGCTGTCTATGGTCCAAGTGTTTAATCCTTGAGTCTCAGTGAAACTTGGGCAAATAAGAGAAAAGCCTCATAATCTGAAATCATCTACCAGTGTACGAGTGTCACTGCTGTTCCTGCGTCCTTTGCTTCACCAGACATACTGATAAAGCACAAAAGGAAAAGCAGTGGCCAGACACAGGTGACCAACCAGAATACTATCCAAGCACAGAATGCAAACTTTAGATGTTGAAAAAAGACTTATTTGGATGTATTTTAAAAGGAGAATTAAATACAGTGGAGAAACTGCATTGCTTTCTAGGTTGTGAGGAGAAGAAACCCCACTGTTAAGAACACAAGGATTTAGAGAAATTATTAAAAAATACAAAAGTCAGAGCTTTGGGAAGAAAGGAATTCACACTCAGTGCTGTGAAACAGTTCAGGAAAGAAGAGAACATTTTCAACATGTCAAATAGTTCTAGTAACTGAGTAAAACTAATAGCTCAAATTTTGTTATGCAAGATATTTTATACATCTTTCCAAAGAAAAGGGGTGGGGGCTAGGAAATCAGTGAAGAAATTGCCAGTTTTGCTACTTAAACAAAAGCACAAGCCATTTCAGTCAATAAATTAATACAGCTTTGGGAATTACTTGCATGCATTCTAGGCACCAAAAAACATACAAGAAACTAACCATATCATCTTCACCTTCAGTGCCTGGTAACACCCAATGACATCGGAAGATCTCACCCAAAATGGGATTGTAAGGCTTTTTAGCAACTGACCCTTTTCTTCCTGCATGAAAAGCTGAAAGGTACCATTTAACCACTTGAACCATCCGTTCCTTTGGATCCTTCTGGTCACTAATGCTACATGAGCAAGAAAGAGAGAAGAGAAGGACAGGCAAAATGAAATACAAACAGGCACCCTGAATACAGGAAAGCTTTTGAAATGTTTGGTTGTTTTTTGATTGACTATTTTTTAAGTTTAGATCAAACCCCAAGCAATAACTTCAAAAGCACCAGCTTGTTTATGGCCCTTGTGGGCTGCTGAAAGTAATATCAGAACCAGTTAATGCTGTACTTGAAAAATGAAATACCTGACAAATAAGTCTGGATGTGCAAAAAAGTCAGCATACATTTCTAACAGTGATCTTCTTTCCAGGATAAAAGTTGGAAGAACCACCTAGGTGAAGAGAAACCCTCTTACAGATCAAGACACTTCAACAGCCTGCACAAAAGCATTCTACATACTAAGTCTAAATAACATACAAAACTGAGACTTAATGTGCCTGTAAAATGATTGTGTTATCAAACTTACCAGTGAGTTTGGACACATGCAGCTCAGTTGACACCTTCTATAAATCAAAGATTTAAGAGGAACTGTCTCATCTTATGCATGAGCTAATCCCAGATAGAGCACATCCAACTGCATGGCTGAGCTTATCAAAAGCAGTTCTTAGTTACAGTAACACTGATTCTTTCATTTAGTCTATATGTACACTGTCAATTTTCAGTTATAGCCATGCCATGTAGGCACAGCCTCATATTATATGCCTCTTTTAACAGGATGAAGGTTAATCTCTTCCCCACTACTTTTTCTCCCAAACAGCATTTTCAGGTTCCATTCTTGTGGATCTGCTGACTAATCAATGTGGTCCAGACCACTGCTGAAAGCATTGCTGATTGTTGTTGCTGACTTTAAAGTGATACAGACAAGATGTACGCTCACGATGTTTCTTGGCAGCCTGAGATCAGTCATTTTCAACTATTCCAGGAATTCCCAAACCAGACACATACCAGATCAATTGCTATTCAGAACCGCCAGAAACCTTCTGTAGTTTGCCTGTGACCTACTGGCTACTTTTGAAAAGTTTGAAGTTTATCTTCTTATTCTCTATTCTAAGTTCCAGACTGGACAGTTAAAGTCATGCACTTAAGGAAACCGATGACAGGATTGATCTCTCCCACTATTTTTCAATCTGGAATTACTTGTCTAAATTTAACCAAGCTGCCTAGAAAGATCAACACATTCAGCATGCTGTTCATTCAGCCTTTAGACAGACATCAGCATGAATCACATTCATGAAAAATCTAACTCTTTACTTTCCAGACCTACATGGAGCATTTTAAAATACACAATAAAGAAAAACATTTCACTGTGTGCTTAATTCCCCCTTTTGTTCTATTTATGTTTTATAGAACATCACCATATACTGGGATCTTGTAGATCTCTGTTATCCTAAAGACATAAGAAACATTACCACTGCATATAGCATTCCTCTTATCCCAGCTTTACAGGCACTCCAACGATCAGGTTCCAAGAGAACAAACAACTACTTTCCATAGCAAACTATTTTCCCAATCAGATTTTAGCAGTTAGATACAATTATTCTGCATTATTTTTCCCCTCCCATTAACATCTCCAATAAAAAAACTACAACCATACTAAAGAGCTTTTAGCCTAAGTAGCTCACAGAACAAATACACAGTTAAATTATTACTTTGACACGGAACTGATTTGGACAGAATTCAGAGTTTACTCCCCCTTTCTTCCCCATGAACAGTCAGCAAATTTACCTTTGTTAGATCCATTCCTAATCTAACTTGTGACAATAGATGCATAATAACACTCTTATGTTCTTCCACTGATTCTCCTTCCCCATCATCATCTCTATCATCAGGAGGATCGAAGAGATCTAGAAAGACCAAATTGCTTTTATTTTTCTCTAAACTATCAAAGTCAGACTCTATCTAATGAGCATATATATTAACTGTCAGAAAGGTCTTATTTATAAAACTAAGATTTCTTTAAATCCTATGATTCAGTCCTCTATTAATAAAGGAAAAAATAGAGAAACCATTTTCCATAAGTACCTTGTCATATACATATATGTGTATATGTATATACATATATATATATCACACATACATATATGTGTGATCATATACAGCTTACATACAGATCTTCTTACTGGAAGTTCACACAGTCTGCTTACCGGTATCATTTGTTCCATTAGAAATGGAAGAATTGAGGGATTCTGTGGTATCTGGACGTTTCAAACTGCTTCCTGTGCTGCTCCGAGTCAGGACAGCAGCAGACCCTGAAGAACTAAAGGAGAGTAATAAATTCTCACAATTCACAATCAACTATTTCAGACCAAATTATTGCAATTTGCTAGGCAGAGACAAGGAGTTTACTGGTACAATTAATATATGTGCTGCATGATAATTCACAGGGATCTTCTAATCGACTGCAGCTGAACAAATGGGAAAGCCTGAAGTCTCAGATAACACCACGTGAAGGTATAAACCAGCTGATTAATTCCTCTTTGAAATGTGTAGCATCTCTTAACAGTAATTCTCCAGTTCAGAAAAGAAAGAAGAGTACATGGAGATTTCTGGGGAAAGGCAAGTCCAAAAAGTTTCTTTTAGTAAAGGTGAGAGGCAATTAGCTATTTACCAAAGACTACAACAAATGCAAGTGAAATACAACAGCGTCTCAAGACTGTATCTCTGAGCTGGTGGCTTCCCAAGTTTGGTTTATGTTAGAGTTTTGCCAACATATATACCTGATGGAATGGGAAGGAGCAGAGGAGAAAACTGCATCCCTCATAGATAACTGTGCTGGGGCAATCTAATTCCATTACACTAAGTGGATTTTTGCCTCCTCTAGTTCGTTGTTGTTTAGAAAGCTAATGTGGCTAATTTGCTCTTTTAGCTTAACTTCTACAAGGAGACAAGCCATGCTCTCATAGATAAAAACTGCATTCAATACACACTGCATACTTTCAGGTACTTACTCCATACATCGCTTTGGGGAAGAACTGCTCTGATAGAATTCATCAGCATCATAGAACTCATCCTCACTGCTCGAGTAAGAAAAATCTGGGACTGTATTTGGAGACAAGTTGACATGGCTTGGAGAGGTGAGACTGCTGCTTGGTGCCGACTGCCCACTTCCTGTGGAGTATTAAACATTACAGACTTAAAATTAAACTCTTTCAAAATCCACTAGTTCTCCACTTAAGAGTAGATTGTTTAAATCAATAAATACTAATGCAAACTCAGAGGGTATGATATCTTACAAAATAAGAAGCAATAATTAGTCAACTTTGTATCAAGATTCATTTAAGAGACAACAAAAGAAAGGTCACAAGGAAAATCAAGAACACAGAACAGTAAAGTATAAGGACAGGTTTTCCCAAAGTTGTCAACTACAGGCAAAACAGCAATACTGAAAACTTGCTCTGGTTTATTCCCCGCTCAAGGCCCAGACTTAACCCATTTGTTCAAGATCACGTCTAGTCAGGTTTTAATTCTCTCTCAAGATGAAGATTCCATAATCCTTCTAGGGAACCTATTCCAAAGTTTGAACAATCTTATTATAAACCCAAAACACTACTGGGAATTTTCTTTCTTACAACTTGTGTTAACTACCTCATCCTTTTGCTGTGCATCTCTAAGAGAAGCCCAGTTCTATCTTCTTTATACCCTCTCAGTAACTGGCAGAAAGTCTTGGCACAAGACAGCAGTAACATCCCTCTTTAGCTTAATCTTCCAAGGCTGAACAAACCCAGCTTTGTCAGCCTCCAAGTACATCATGAGGCTCAGCTTCCTAAACATGGTGATCCACGTCTTCACACTATGGAACCCAAAATTATAATAGTACTCAAGATAAAGTCTCTCAGATCCCAAGTAGAGAGGAACAATCACTTCTCTGTTTCTGCTCTTTATACTTTCATTAATCCAGCCTGGTATGCAGCAACACTTTCATCACCACCAGGGCACGCTGCTGACTCAGGTTCCACTTGTTGCTGGTCCTGACCCCTGGCTCCTCCCCTGCGGAGCTGCACTTAACTCCATGCAAGAAAGAGGGCAAGCTGAGGGCTATGCCCACTATAGGTGGGTGAAGGACTTTACATTTGCCTTCATCTAACTTCATAAGGATTCTGTCCACTTTGCCAGCTAGTCACAGCCCCTCTGAAGGGCAGCCATGTCCTATCCATTGTTCTCCCCAGTTTGGCAAGGTTCATGTCTAGGTTATCTGAGATATTGAGCAGTACTGGACCCAGTGTCAGCCCCTGAGAAACACCAATAGTCACCTGGTTGCCATTTGGACCTAACACATCTGATCAGAAGCCTCTGGCCTAACAGTTTTCACTCAACTTTATGTTACTCACATAAGACATCTTTTCCCAATTTAGCTATGACTGTATTTGTGACAAAAGCTAATAGATACTAAATGTATTTAGTTTCTAAATTAGATTTCATAAATCCTATCTCACCGCTAACTCACCATTTTTCAACACAGTCATAGCAATAAAGACAAACGAGGTTAACACTAACACTAACACAGGCCTTTTGTGGAAGTTCGAATCACAACAGAGGTTATTAAGCAAGCTAAAATATTTACACAGAAGAAAAATAATCATCAGATGCTAACTAAAAGGTGAGATACAGAGTGTAAAGACTGAAAAAAAAGGAACTGTCTGGCAGGAGAAAAAGCCAGCAGTGATATACTTCTTTTTTTCAGATTGGGATGAATACTGTTTTATACACGTGTTTGTTAGTGTTCTGGAAAGGAAGGGTAGTAATAAAGTAACAACAAATCATTTACACACAAGCTTAGAGCAAAACATGGGAGGGAACTGCAAGAGTTTTAGCATGTGTGGACAACATAAACAATACACTGATCGGGAAGTAACAGTCAAGGTAGACAGATAATAAAAAAATTAACTATGCAGCTATGGTTAAAAAAACTCTTTAAAATATTACAGGGAACAGATATTTATAGCAACTTCATATATATATATATATAATAGCAACTTTTTACTTCAGAGCATCTCATGTAGCTTTAAGAAGCCCAATGAATGCTATTAAGGGGGAGAGGAGGAAATCAAAGAACTAAAAAAACCCCAAGGCCACATATGATGTATTAACTGCAAAGTTCTTGTGCTGATTACTGCAAGATTGCAACAACGGAGACAAGAAAGCTGGTAATACTCCTATGTGTAATGAATACATGGCAAGAAGAAAGACCAGAATAATTTATTTTAACACAACGCTGAATGTGTGTGAATGAAAAGCAAGATGTAGGCCAACACAATGTTGTCTTAATGGGTAATTACATTAGATTAGGTAACAAACAGTGTATATTCAGGTTTTGTTTCTTGCACTTCAATAGGACAGTTACACAGTACCTGTACTATTTGGTGTTGGAGTCTGATTTCCAAGTGATGCTACTACAGGTCCCACTGGCAAAGATGAGGGTCGCTGCTCTGACTTGCACAACTGAGCAGGTTCTAGGGGATATTTTGACATGTTAAACCCAAAATTCCAATTTAAATATGAGAATTACACTGAAAAACATGTTGCCATCACTGCTACCTAGCTCTTGTTTATTATTCAGCAGAGATAGCTTTCAAAAAAATTGCAGATATTGAGTTAAAAAGCATTTATTTTTTCTGAAAATTACAGAAGCTACTCGAGATTATGCAGCCCCTCCATCACTGCAGCTGCTCTGCTCATGAACATTTCCACTGAGGTTCTTTCTGTACACCATACCTGGAGGTATAACTGCTTGGGAAGGCATTGTGCTGATCACTGACTGTTCCAGAGGACTGGGCTGATATACTGCGTCAACTGGGTTTATAGTGCTCTGAGACAAAAGACAAGCACATTTTTTCTCAGTTAAAAAAAACCCTTAAACAATAAAACAGAGATAGCAATAACATTGTGAACACAAGAAAAGCCCAAATGCAAGACTGTGAGTTCCTGAGAAAGTAAAACACAAATTGACAGTTGAGGACATAAGAAATACTTTCAAAGTGGTAACACCTTAACTCTTTACACAGATTTGACACTAAACTGAATTTGCTACAGATCCAAATTGTGTTATAAAGAGTTCTTATTTCAGGTTTTAGCTTCTGCTATTCTTTCCAATGTCCATTAAAGTGCATGTAAAGAGTGGAAAAGTCAGATGCAAATTATCTGCAAGAATTAAGATGGTTAATTTGTATTTTTTTTATTTCCAAAAAAGTTAATTTGTCCAGACCATAGTAAATCAACCCACAATTACAACATGAATCATCAGCATGCTGACAGCCATTAAGTGGCTTAGTTGTCAAAACTCTTTCCAATGAGAAGTGACAGTTTTCAGTGCATCTCCAGTAGAGGACATTTCAGTCTACTTATGAATGTGGGCACTTTGAAAATGAAGCACCAATTCAACTTGACACACAAAAATCACTAACTTCAGTATGTGTTCATGGCTTTTACACAGCAAGCCTCTTGAAAATCAAAATTGCAATGTTGTGTAATCCAAATTAGCACGATTTTTCCTTGCTTCACTGGCCTGCTTGTTATCACCTAAGCACAGCTTGTTATGTATGCTTACACACAACAACCAGAACTTCTACATTGTTCTGGGTTGTTGACTGGATAAAAGGCGTATAGAACCCTTTTCTAAACATCTTGCAATTTAAAACCACTGATCTATGTCAGAACTGTGAAAATCTTTGCCTCAGTCTGCTAGGAAATCGTGCTGCTGTGCTTAAGCTGAAGAGTATGGAGCACAGGGAAAGTCACAGAATACCAAGTCCTACCTTTTTTAAAAGCAAAACTGCTTTTAAAGTAGATAAAGGTTGCCTTTAAATTTAGTCAGTATGCTCATTCCTACCCTCTTTTAGATCAATATTTAAAACAGAAGAGAGTATTCAACTGTTCTTCTTTTCTTTTAGTCTCTTAGCTTCTATTTGCACACAGACTGAGAGAAATGGGGTCATTTTAACCTTCCTCTTCCCATTTTCCTACCAAAAAAAAAAAGACTTAACTCTTGCCTCTTTTCCTGGTTAATTGTAATTCTGAACTTTATCCTACATTAAAAAAATCATAGAAGCAGTGAAGATTATTATTTTTATAGCAGAGGACTAGTTTAATTGAAAACAAAACTATCATTCCCTGTTTATCTTTTAAAGATCTCCAGTTTAAAATAAAAGGCATAAAAATTGTTTTCTCCATTTTCAATGGTGTTACTAGCTAATATACAAGTAAATACTCTATATATACATTGTTATTCCAGCAAAAAGTAAAATCAATGTCCCTTATACAGTACTTCAAGTGCTTGTGCAATTATAATGCAACACAGTTAGGTCCCTGTCTCACATATTTCACAGTTTAAAATCATGACCCTATTCCTTAATATTGATTTAATATTGAAATTCCCTATTGATTCCTTAAGTTAAGAAACTTAAGAATCAAGATGGTCCTATGATACACAGGATGCTCTTGCTACCTCTGTCTCCCCTAGTTTTTAAGGAAACTAGTAACATATATGATACAGAACACTGCTGTGTTAAAGTGAAAAACAAACAACAAAGTAACCTTGACTTTGCATGCAGGATTGTAACTTTATCCTTAAACAGTTCTCCACACTGCAATGTGAACTGGAGCTTCTTGTTAGGGGGTATGCTTCTATGGTTTAGAAACAGACAAAGGCAGACCTGAAAGTTTACTACTCTGAGTTTAAGAACAACTTAAAAACAGCCAGGCAGAAACAAAAAGACCATCATCCCACCATGGTATCAAATATTAATCATATTCCTGCCTAAATTTAAAAAAAAAGTCCTGACCTTTAGGTTAAGGTAACACTGACCTTAATAGCATCAAAAATTCAGTTTTCACAATCACTAATGCATCAGTTAATATATTCTTACAGAAACACTTTTTTTTCTCTTCCCATTATAAGCCAACCCACAGATAATCAGAGTAGTGGCTAATCAAATTCATGCTACAGGAAGCTGTAA
Organism: Melopsittacus undulatus; assembly: GCF_012275295.1. Taxonomy (NCBI): domain Eukaryota; kingdom Metazoa; phylum Chordata; class Aves; order Psittaciformes; family Psittaculidae; genus Melopsittacus; species Melopsittacus undulatus. Next base: position 15,472,529 of record NC_047532.1, read on the forward strand.
CATCTATGTGGATTTTCCAAGGTACAGATCTAATATGCATACCACCTTTGCTTGTAGTAGTGTCTAGCTGCATAACTTCTCCTTTCCAGGGCAAGTGACAGAACTTCTCATTGCACTAAGATCTGAATTATGTGGTTATCCACAATTGTTCATCTTATTTACAATAAGCATGAAACCAGAATCTGTATGTGCATTTTTACTCCAAAGTTCATACCAGAGAATCATGCTGCTAAAGCTGTATATAATGGAAATACAAATAAAGCTTGGGAATTATTGTCAGCTGTAATGTAAACACACTGATTTTTAGAGTTATGGTTTATTGAAACTAATCTCCTATTAAAAGTATCTGAAATGTACTCAAGTGACAAAAAGAGAACAAAGAAAGAAGTCACATGTAACTGAAACCAAAGAGGACAGAAGTTACATTAAAAACACAGAAGTTATATTAAAGAAGAAAAATTGCTTAAACAGACATAATACAACTTTGCTTAATTGAGCAGCATTGTAGAAAAGACAAACTACTTGAAGCACAAAGATAGCCGAGTATTTCATACATAAAGATACTTCAGATGGAACACAAAACTGTTTCTATCCCCATCATTTCCCTTTCATCTATTCACATGGCAGGTTTCTATGTCGTAACAATGCCATTTAAGACAGTCAGTATAAAACTGATCACTATATTTGCTAAAGGCAAAGGTGTTAGCCAACCTAATCAGAAGCTAATGAATCAACAGTAATTTTAACAAGACACTGGAAGCAGTAAATCAGAGAAAGGAAGAAGTGTGTTGCAAAATGAGTAGAAATTCAGGTCTCTGTTCACATGTTCTGCAGAATTGAAGGGAGATAAAGATTAGATTTAAACTTACTATAAGTCCATCTGCGTGCTGCTCCTCATTATTTTGGTCCTTAAGGAAAGAATGTTCAAAATATCAACATAATAATCTTGTATGACTTATCAGTTGTGTTAAGTGAGAACAGCAAGTTTCTCTCAGGAATATTTACAGTTTCAGCCAGAAAACGTTCCTCATCACGTGATACAGTAACCAAATTTAGAAACAATTCTATACATAGTCACTGCACCCTGAAAATCAGTGTTTGCTGAGGATCTGCCCACACAAGTTTGACCAATTTTAAAAATACCCTTTCTGCACTGCAGAATACAGTTACACTTCACAATATAGGCTCTTCCCAAGAAACTAAGAGCTCCCCCGCAAACATGGTCTGCAGCACCAGTGAGTCTCTGAAAACCAAAAGGCAGGAAGCTCTCAGTTTCTGAAGTACTGTGATTAGCATACAGGTCAAGTTTCCAAAGGCTATTTTGCTTTTGAAAGACAAAGTGCCTGTATATGTTAAATGCTTTTAACTTGTTTTCTGGTATCCCCTAGACTTATAAATGGTTTTATTTACAATCTAGGATTTTGGGGGTTTTGCCTAGAAGCATATGTGAAAGAGTGGGCAATGTATGCAATAAAGCTGTTATCAGTGGAAATTACACTAGCAACAGACAAGTTACAGCAATCTACACTTAGCATAGTTTTAACACTGTACCAGCAACAGTGTAAGTTTCACTGAACACTAAGCCAAATCTCTTCACTTCTGTTGCAAAGTTCACATTAGCCAGTGTATCTATGTTCAGGGTAAACCTTAGGGCTTGTCTACAGAGTATTTCCCCAGATTCACAGTTGTTAAAGTTAAGAAGAACAAGAGAAAAAAAAGGAGGTTATAAATAGTATTAAGAAAGTTGGCACATACTTATGCTTTGATACCTTACACATTCTTCCTTAGGTTACACAGTTGGCAATAGGCTGCTCAAATTTCATGTCTGCTAGTTGCCATTTCTTAAGCAAGACTTTCTATGACACAAATGATACTAAGGGCAAAGAATTCCATTGGGTTGCAAACCATTGAGTCCAAATATGTAATGTTTTACATATAAAATCCCCACACGATGCTATCATCTGTAAGACTTAAGAAATAAAACACAAAGATGCTGCACTTGTACTGAAACTTGCTATCCTTCCTCAGTAGTGGACAACCAACAATGGCATGTTGGTGAGGTAAAGGAAGGCAGAAATGCCACAAAAGTAGGCAAGCAAGACTGACCAGAAACAGTGAAGTGAAAATGGGAAAGATGGGAAACTAAATATCTAAATTATAAAAGCTACTTCTTCAAACACATATTTCTAAGACTGTAGTCTACCAAACCAGCGACAGACCATTACATATGTTTTACAACACACATATCAGCAAAGCTGGACATCTTCAACTGCCATACATGCAAAGGGGATAACATGAGTCTAATGCTCCACCCATCCATCCCACTTCATTTATTTTGATTCCTTTTTGATAATGATGTATGTATTACAACATATTCTTATTTAGCTGGCATTTAGTTCATTATTCTGAAAACGCCTTGGGTCACCTCAATCACAAGTGCCATGATTATATGCTTGATTTATGAGGAAAATTTAACTGTCCAAGTCCTAAAGCAAGTTGTTTTAAGAGTCCATGAAACAGCTCAACTTAACACATATTTAAAACAGAACCAAATCCCCAAAACAAAGCAAAACACCGAGGGTTGCATGGCTGTGTGTTTCAAACTGATTTTATGTTCTGAGAGAGGATAAGGGGGGGCTATAGGGATGCTGGTGAGGGACTATTCATTAGGGACTGTAGTGACAGGACAAGGGGTAATGGGTTCAAACTTAAACGGGAAGCTTAGATTGGATATAAGGAGGAAGTTCTTTACTGCAAGGGTGGTGAGGTACTGGAATGGGTTGCCCAGGGAAGCAGTGAATGCTCCATCCCTGGCAGTGTTCAAGGCCAGGTTGGATGAAACCTTAGGTGGCACGGTTTAGTGTGAGGTGTCCCTGCCCATGCATGGCAGGGGGGTTGGAACTGGATGATCTTAAGGTCCTTTCCAACCCAAACTATTCTATGATTCTGTAACATCAATGTACAGAAACAATCAGAAGGTAATTGTGAAGTCTGCTTCCTAATGAGCAAGGCACTGTCGAAGTAAAAACAGGGTGCAGGGGTGGTAATATGATTTCTTTTCAGCAGTGTAAGTCAGCAGCCATACCTGCCTTACAGCTTTGGGAAGGGGGGGGGGGAGGAAATCTTGCAGAATTTTTCAAGGTTCTATGCCAGAGAACAGAAAGCTTTCAGTCAGACAAAAGACACGTTTACCTATATAATGCTTCATACATATGCAACATACAGAACTGTGAAAAAAAGCCCTAAACCCCCTTGTATTCTTAATTCCCTACAGCAGTAAGAAATCAAGATACCAACACAGTTTACAGAAAAGGCAGGAGGGAACAGAATTGGTCTATATTCAACAAGTATAGTTGCTTGAGAGAGGAGAAGATGAGAGATGAAGCAAAGTAAAGGTTATTAAAACACTGGGAAGACTTAAGAGGGTATTTTTCACTACATGTGTATCAACATCTTCCAACTAGCTGCACATAAATCACTCACTGAAACCACCTTATCTTCAATAGCTCTACAAGAGCTTTAGATATGATTCAGCAAAAACCACCAAAAAACCCTACTCCACAATGGATAAGCCCATCTATTTACGCTGGTTAATATTTACTGGTGCTGAAAGAAGGACTTCAAGGTCTGTCTGATTTAGTGTAACAGAAAGCAAGTCTTAGTTATCTGTGGCAGATGCAAATTCCACCTACCTTTACACTTATATGGTAGTTGGAGCAGTAAAGCATCGACCAAACACCTACATCTGTCACTATAAGTTCAATTTTGTCCATTATCAGCAAACCATCTAACAAACTTCAAAGTATGCTTAGCATCAGTGCAAGATGAGCAACCATATTTGTTTATCCTCCAATAAACTTACCCATAACAGAATAGAATTTGATATTCAACAGAAGCAAGAAAACTAACTCAGCCATCTATTACCAGCTTTAATCAAGAACCTGAAAAGGAGATTATAATTCTGATCATGTAGCAGAGCTTTTCTAAAAAGGTGAAAATATTGTAGGAATTAAACCTCTGTGAAAATAACTTGTAGAGTAATAAAAAATGAGCAAGTCCTTTGTTGTACGAAGTTTCTCCAACAGCTACCTTAATACAGCAAGCCATGTATAGCGGTGTGAGAAAACTGGCAGAAAACCATCTAAGCTATCTATAATTGTCTCCATCGAATCCCCAAAGAATGACATATAGTCTAACTGTTTCATTGTACTAAAACAATTCTAACTATATCCAGTATTAACTAACAGCAGATTGTTATGTATTCACAAGACTTTTCTTGCTATCACTATGGTGAAGGACTCAAATAGTATCACTGCATGTTAAAGACTGTTCTAAGCTCTGGATTCATGTGGCACTAAACTATTTCAATGTACCTTACTGCTTCTAAAGCACTATTGGTTTTGTATAAACCTGTTACCTTACGAACCTTTTCTTCAGAATTTTTAAGCTACTGATACACAATTATGAAGACAGGCTGAGAAAGTTGGGGCTGTTCAGCCTGGAGAATGGGTTGCCCAGGGAGGCTGTGGATGCTCCATCCCTGGCAGTGTTCAAGGCCAGGTTGGATGAAGCCTTGGATGATATGGTTTAGTGTGAGGTGTCCCTGCCCATGGCAGGGGGGTTGGAACTGGATGACCTTAAGGTCCTTTCCAGCCCTAAGTATTCTATGATTCTATTCTAATTATAATTTCACAAAATATTCACTGATCCTTTTCACAAATGACTTCTGATTCTGCATGGTTCTAAATACCTCCAATTTTCACTGGCCTCAAAATTTTGTAACATGTACCTGCCATCTCAAATGAAGCCTAACAGCAGTACTGTATTTCAGAGTTATAAGAAACAAAAGCTGATCTAGACAACAGAAAAAAAGAGTCTACACCTGTTTCTGAATCAATAAGAATGTGTTCTGATTAAATTCAGCCTTAAATTCAGAAAATACCATAAATTAATGTCTTCACAAAACACCATCTTCCTTTACTTTGGCTGCAAGACATAAACCAGCAGCTCATAATTAACATATCCTAAACACAGTGTGTGAAGGCCTGTAAGGTCAGAACTTGACCAAAAAAAGTAAATCCAGGTCTCACCACATTTTAAAAAGTAACAAAACCTTTAAGTGAAAAGCACAATTCTATTACCCATATTGCATTCTCAAAGAATACAACTCTTACTTCAAGAACATCCAACATCATCATGAACTTCAGACCTACAAAAATCTCAATTGGTTTAGCAAGGTTATTAACTATTTGTTAGTCACATTCTGAAATGAAGCAGGAAGAAGAGTTTTGTTGTTTCTATTCTGTCACCCCTATGTTCATTTAGGTTCTTATTTAGGTTCTTATTTAGTCTAATAGCAAACTCTGAAAGAGAAAGTTTATCTCGGAAGAAAAGCTGCATCAACACAACTGTTACCACAGACATTAACAGGACTGTTTGCTATGGAACTCAGTATCTCAGAAACTTCATTAAAACAGTAGCATAAATCACCTTAGACCATTTTTAAATACATATATTTGTCTCCTGTATCAGATAAAAGGCACTTCTAGATCAGTTGTTTTCACATAGATTAACGCTGTATAATGAACAGTTGACAATGTACTTACTTTAGCGATCTGTAGCAACACAATGCAGTGTTTTATTGATTCTACCATGCTCTAAGAAAACAAAACAGGAAAAAGAAACTTGTATTACTATTCCATAACATTTTGTGTTACAGGTATTTGTATTTGTTATAGAGAATATTAACTGAAATAGTGGGTTAGAACTAAACAGACACTCAGTTCTGTAGAGCCCCTGCTTTCCCTTCCCCCCTTTTTTTTCCCTCCAGAGACAAAAATATAGCAGTAGAAAACTGAAGTGTCCAAAAGCCACACACAGTAAGATTGTCAGGGTGAAATGTAGGTCAGCTTCAAACAAGTAAACTGTCATGTTGAAAAGAAGCTGAGAGAGCTGCGCTTGTTTAATCTGAAGGCTGAGGAGAGACCTTATCAATGGGCATTAACATCTGATTGGGATGGCAGGGTGTAAAGAAAATGGAGCTACACTGTTTTCATTGGTGCCCACTGACAGGACAACAGGCAATGGCCACACATTTTGAATCAAAATACAGGAAATTCATCTTAAACCCAAGAAAACACTTTTTTTACTCTAGAGATGATCAGACACTGGAACAGGTTGCCCAGGAGTTTGTAGAGCCTCCACCCTTGGAATTACTCAACACCCAGCTAGACTTGGTCCTGGGCAACCTCTTCTAGCTGACCATGCTATGAACATGGAGTTGGATTATGGACCTTCAGAGATTCCTTCCAACCTCAACTGTTCTATGAGTCTACAATGCTAGACATAGATCTGAGGATAGCACCAGCACCAAGCTGCCTCTGCCATCACACTGCTGGACGTAATATGGATTCCCACTTTTCTGTAAAAGACTTTAAAAACTTCTCCAAGAAAATAAGGTGAATTTCAGAATCTACATATAATAGGTATAAAAACTGAAGAAACTTACACTAGTTGTTTCTTTGAGACTTTCAATTTTCTGTAAAAGAAAAATCACAATAGTGGGTTAAATTTCCAGCAGCTGGGTACAGACACTGTATCTTGATCTTAAATTGGGGGAGGAAAAAAAAAGCAACCAACATGTTAAAGACTATTTCTGTATATAGACACAATTTTCATTTAGTAACTGACATGACATAATCAAACTTCAAGGTAATTAAAGCTTAAAGATGACAAGGTTGGGAATTTCTGAGCAGTGACATTATACATATTTACCCATCAAGGTCTACACTTCAGTTTTGCATAACATCAATGAAAAGAAAACACTGTGAAAACTCCAAGTTCAGTTTGTAGCTTTATACTGTATACTGAACAGTGGCACATGTCAATAATCAATATTACTTGAAATTACCATCATTCACGTATAATAAATATATGCAGTTAAGCACAGCTTTTTAAAAATCACAGAAAAGAACAGTGCACACATGTTCTTGCTCTTTCTAAGCCTCAAGTAAAAGCACATCTGGAAATCTGCCCACTTAATTTTATCTAGAAACACTGGTTCATAAAGATTTCCTGTGTGGAACTGCACTTCAGGCATGCAAAAAGCATCTGCATGCCATTCTACATATTAGCATGCGCTATCCAGGGAGCACATGCATCCTGTTGATGTCCTTGGGTCTGCCTGCAGAAGCCAAAATTATTAAATTGGACTCAGCACTGACCCTCTCCTAATTCAATTACAGGACCTCTGTGCTTTGATTAATATGAGTGTCTTATGTGATTTGTGTCACAGCCTTTTTGATTCTTGAATAATCAAAGTGGTTAAAGGAACTTTTTTCCTCCACAGCACTGCAAGCCAAATTCTACACTACCAGAGGGCAACATGGATCTATAAATCTACAGGAATGAAGTCTCAGCTCATGGATAAATAGAAAATAACAGCAGTGATGGCTTCCCAGAAAATACCTGGGGAAAATCTGTTCAGCTATAATCTCTTCCATACACTACTCATACGGATGCTATACATTTTCTTTGTGATTAATTGGCAAGAGGTGGACAAACAGCACACAACTTCAGCCTTTTCCACTGAAAATTTCCATGCTGATCTAGGAAATAGCATATCAGGGATGTTAAATCACAAAGGTATATTACATTTACATCAGCTGCCAGCAGAGAAATGCCACCAGCTACAAATTATATTGTTTTGTGGTTTGTTTTTTTTTGTTTTTCATGTCTTTACTATACTTCCAGTCCAAACTTCATCAACACATATCAAACAAAGCACGTAAAATATGAGAGCAGTGAAGTTTTGAGCCTTTCAGCACCAAAAAAGAAAATGTACCCAAACACAGATCTTGTCAGAGGAAAGATTATGCAGTTGAAATAAATCATGCAGTCTCAAAGCTTTATAGCCAACTGCAGGCAGCCATCAGCTGTTTTGATTTTATTTTACTTATTTTTCCCCCCAACATTTTATACAGTATTTACAGACCAAATAAACCTCTGTTTCATTCCCTTCACTGATACCACCTTTTCTCAAAAACTGAAGGTGACATCAAGGCCATATAATGGAGTTCAGTCACACTGTTTTCCCTATTCCCATTGGTAATTTTCTAAACAACAAAGACATTGTCATTCTTACACACAGGTAAAGACAAAAGGGTATTTTGTCCAAGATGACACAGAAGATCTGAGACTGGAAAAACCTCAGGATACCTGGTTTCCAAGGCCTGTCCACAAATTAAATAATCATGATTTTTCCTCTATGGAAATCTTCTTTGTGAACTGGCCAACTTAAGCAGTAATAGTATGCATTGATCCAGTATTTTTCACATTTGGGCTGTATAGCTACCTTGCAAGAATACAGCACATGGAACTGGAACATCATTGTCTTCCCATGTTCCCAAAATTATGAGAACAATGCAGGCAAGACAGACAGACTCAGCCCCCTGGAAAACTGTTCTAAAGGGCACTGTCCCTGTCCTTCAGGGCTAAGCAAACACAGATATGGAGCTCTCTGCATTTTCATGAGCAATGTGTTTTTCACAATGGTGATGTAAAATAAGGTTTGTGAACTCTTCCCCATAAGATCTCACACAAACACACTATAGACATGGCACTGGGAAGAGAAAAACAAGTGGACAATCACTAGCAACAGAACCAGCATGCTTAAAAGAGTGGCTGGTTTAGAGAATAAATTAGAAGAATGCTTGTATCTCATCTCATTAATTGTACAGAGCTACACTGCTATGTATATGCTCTGCTACAATCATTTTAACTTTATTCTTACTATCTTTTGTTTAAACTTCCATAAAAGTAAGCAATACAGATAATTTAGAAAATATGAAGCTATAAGGAAAAATCTAGAAGGTAAAAAGAGGTTTGCTGAAGATAAACATTAAAAAATAAAATTCAGGAATATAATGTACTACTAAAAGTAATCATAATTTTCTCTCTTCAACACCCCTACTCTTTGAAAACCAATGAAGATGACATCTTAATAAGACAGTTTCCCTAGTTTTAGGTAATGAATACATATATTTTCAAATGAAACATCAATTTCCTGCAGACTTACATTTGCAGAATGAAGCCACATGCTAATCTAATTAAATTGCAGGCTGCCACTGAAACTACTCCATCTGCTTGCTGCTTGTTGCACATCCTTGGCATCTGATTTTTTATGAAGCTACTGGTGACCCAATAGAAAGCTAATTTTATTTCATTGGACATGATTTTTGCCTCAGTCAATGATCCTGTAACTACAGAGGGATCAGCTCATTCAGCAAAGAGAGAGCAGAGGCATGTAGGCGTAGCAGCCAACTCTTAGAATCATTAAGATGTAACCTGAATCTGCAGGCTCAGGCATGGATTTACTTCACAAAAACTAAATCACTGTGTAGTAGTGTAGCAAATAGCTTAAACAGGCTACACTTCCCTGTTTAAGTAACGTCAGCTTTGTTCCAGCCTGACAAATGTACACCTCTGATGTTTCTGAATACTTACAGTTTTATTCACCCTGATACCTGTGGTCAAGATAGTTTCACAAAACTGAACAGCAAGGTTCAGCTTGTTCTTCAAGCAAAGAAATTTCAAGTTCTTACCAATAATATCGCTAACACTGTAAGAGAAGTATGGCACTGTTCTCATCTTCACCTTGAAACACCACTACCCTCAGGGTTGTGCACCTTCCTCTACTTCCCACATAATCATATATATACATTGTATTGCACCAAAAGATTCAGCAAAACTGGCAGCACTGGTAGTTCTAGTATGTTTGCAAGACAGAATGATCTCACTACATAGTAGCAGTTGTACTTATGCCAGGGGTATCAATATAACACAGTGAATTCATGATAGTAACTATTTCTGTCTTCAAATTTCATTGTTACATCTGTTCTGTATTCTTCCAAGTTCAACAGGATTATCATGTCTCAAAGATACCCTAGAGATCTTCAAGCATCTCAGACACCTGTACTCTATATCATTACGTTCAAAACCCCAAATATCCTATAACTAAAAACCAGCTGTCCTGGTTTCCAATGCTCTGTACACTTGCAAGAACAATAGCTTGGGTTATAGATGTTTGGCCGTATCACTGAGGCAGCTGGGAAGCAAATAACATTCAAATAACCAAATCTTGTTTCCTCAGAAGAAAAAACTATGGCTTGGATGGAAATATCCTGAGGTTACACTTAGCTCACAGTCTGATAGCTGAACCATACTTCCATAAACAAATAGGAGAACCACTCAATACAGTACCAAAAGCCTCTTAGCTGCTTTAGTACAGGAAGAGACATGATCAAAAAAAGTGCTTTGGCAGGTCTTTCATTTTTAATAGAGAATAAATATAGTAATAGCAACACTCATCGAGATTTAAAACCAGAGGAAGCTGACCTATTCTAAACAAGCCTCCTGCTTTCTCTATAAAGTCAATCCATCTGTCCCATAGACACCTTGCAGAGATAAAGAAAGAAATCAGCACAACATGCAGAATGCCTCCAGGGATCAGAAGCACTGTCACAGGGAAAAAGAAAGTACTGCCTGGTCTGCAAAGAAGCATCTGGAGGGAGGTCAAAATTGAAGGAGAACTCTTCCCAGTAGGACACACTGAAGGACAAACACAAAACCTTTAGATCTTCCTCTTTTGGTCACTTGTCTACAGATTAAACACATTTACACAGAGAATGCTTGTACTTTAAAATGTTACTTTAAAAGCCTGTACATACAGAAGGACTCCAGACAGACCATCACTTGTGAAGTCCCCGAGACACCACACAACACATCAAACAAGATGGATAAAACATGAAAGGTCACAGCCATTATAAATAACTAAACTAATCACAGAAAGCATCAAACTGTTTTCAAAACTGAAACCAAACACCAGCTTGTTTTTCATAAGTGAAACTGAGGAGAAAGAGGGAACTCGGATGAAATCCACCACTGCTTTATGATACTGGAATTACTGCATCTGCTGAAAACAAAAGCAACACCTCAGCAACAAACCCTTCATAAGGAATTGTTAAATCCCTCCTTCACACCACACCAATTAACATACAAAACCAGCATGCTACTTAACTGCCAGACCCACACCATCAAGGTATGCTTATGCCTTTCTTAAACATAGTGATCTGACTTACAAACTTGACTTTAAAATGGAATGGGAGTGACGCAAAAAAACACACAGTCACTATAAAAAGGCAGTGCTCCCCACAGAGCAAGTTACATTTCTGACATCCTCAACTAAGGTGAATGAACTGTGGTATTCTCAGACTTCCAACATGTGGCACACTAGTCACAGAACTACGCAGGATGCGGACTGATTATGTGAAATACATGATTCCTAGGGTTGTTTTTCTTCAGATTAGCTTTGCTATTCCTACAAACATTAAACACTCATCCTTGTTAAAGACCTTAAAATAGCAAATTTAAGTTAAAAATGTTTTTGACAGCTGGATAACAGAGGAATAATCATTTCCTACAGACTGAAATTGTTTTCATTGTGACATTCAATATTACTAAAAATTCTATTTGCAACCTATTCACAATACAAATGATGTTATTGGTTATTCAGATTGCTCTGATTTCTAAAACTTGATGAATTTGAACTGTACTTGAAATTTCTATAGACTATATTGATGCACAAACCCCTCTGATTAAGCAAAATAAGCAATATTTAAGACAAAATGTACTTGCTTTTCTCTGTTCATCATCTTTGCAGTTCTGGAGCTTTTCATCAAAGAGCTAAAAGAAAGAGATACTTGTGAAAACACTGGAAGTGTTATTTTCCCATATAAAAATCAGTCAGAAACACTGACATTTCAAAACCAAAAATATTTAAGTACTGAAGTTATACAACCCTAGTATTCCAGGGTCTATAATAATAGTAATCCCAGTATTATGACCATAAGCAGTTTTTGCCTTATATTTCTTAACAGCATTTGTGATAAATTTGTAACTGATTTCTCACATTATCCCACCTTGCGGACACCAGCTCAGACCCTGGCTAGTTCCACTGCTCAGCCTGACATGATTCTACCGCAGTTTGAACAAAAAGGTGTGGTTAAGTAATGCAAGTGACACTCATCATAACACCTCAAAGTGCCTTTCTTTCATTTCAGCAAAGATTTCAGGGGCTTCTCAAAACAACTTCAACCCTTACCAACCCTTTCAGGTACTTTGTTATTTGGGTATATGCTTCAAATGATGTTAGATTTGTAAGTGCTTCTCCTGGGAATACATACAGTGATTTCTCAGCATTAACTTCTACTTATTTTTCTTAAAAGTGGAATATAAGAGGCAGCTAAGCAAAACAGAACAAATTACTACTGAAAAGCCTGCATGCATATTTAGCACAAACTGAGCTGAAACAGTTAAAAGTTACCTCTAGAGTGCATATACAAAAAGCCATTAAATACAAGTTGTTCAAGGAAGAAAAAAAGATTTAGGGTAATGCTCAAAAGTTCATCAAGTCTACCCTTGCTCAGAAAAGAGGCTGTAATTTTTAGTAGGTGAGCTACAGTTCTTCACTCACCTGCCTGCATAAAACCTGCTCATGTTTTTTCCCCTTAAGAGCTGATTCCTGGCTCTAAAAATATCCAACACTAATCTCTGCCCATCCTCAAATTCAATCTTCTTTCATTATTAATAAATTCCTATACCCACTCCCACAGTTGGCCTGAAATAACAATTAGGTGTAAAGATTTAAATACCTTCTTCAGTGAAGCATGCTGGATGGCTCTGGAGCGGGAGAAAAAGCTTTCTCCTGATCAAGCCTTTGCAATTTAGCTTTGAATTTTGTTTGCATCTCTTCTGCCTACCTCCATTTTTCCTGGTATGCTCTTCCCCCTCTCTGCCCTCCCCTGCAACTGAATTTTGCTGAATATCCCACATGCATTGCTTGCTCATGATATCAGGGGAAAAGAATCCAAACCAGCACTGAAGCAATCTTAACAGCAATTTTAACCTGCTGAGTCATGGGAAAAAGTGTCCTAACCAGCAGCATAAACTTTTTTTCTCAGTAAGGTGGGTATTGAGATCACCTCATTACCTTCCCACCTACTCTTAAAATACATGTACAAAGCGTAAAGAATTGTATTTGCATAGAAAACATGCACAGACTGTTTTCACTCAAGGAAACAAATTTCACTCAAGGAACAAATTACCTATCACTACTGTAACACAGCCTGAAACTATGTACAACTGTCATTATATACTACTTGAAGACATTTTCCTCAAGATAAATTCTAAAATGTTATCAGCAGTACAATGATTTAATTAGGTTAAAATTCAGTTTGAGTTATCCCTGCCACTTCTACCAAGCTATGTATACAAAAGAATATTTCAGCCATTGTAAACCATTCCATAAAATCTGTTTCTGCTATTCTAAATTTTCTTACTCTGACAATCCCCAAATCCATTCTAAAAGGCATTTGCAGCTTATTTCTGCCCTTAGCTTATAACTCTTAATTTTTACACTTCTAGTAAAAACCTCTTTATTTCAGTATTTAGAACTTACATGACATCTAAGGTAGGAAAAAAGAGAAGATAAAAATCTATCAGCAGACTTCATATGTAAAAACAAAAGATGTTTTCTCCAGTTCAGTCAGCTCATTCAGATGAGCTCTCTCTGCATCCCACAATTACTAGACCAAGTGCTAGACATAACACAACTCTTTCCCTCTCTCAACAGTCTCTCCCTCTGTCGACCTTCCTTTCAACCAGACCCTGAAACCCATGCTGACAAGCAGACTCCAATACACCAGTTAGTCACCATACCTTCAATTGGTCTATCAAGATTTGTAAGTAAGCATCAGCTTCCGTAAGTTTCTTGTCAAAATCATGAACGCTGGGAACAAATCCTGAATCCACACCCTAGATATAATAAAAATCAAATATATAATTAGTTTTGGAGGAAGAAAAAAAAAAAGATAACAAAAGTACGGTTTCTGCCTGCCAGATGACTGATAAAATAATGCCTTGCCTCTCATCCTGCCATGTGGAAAAACAGCCAAACAGCTGAATGCATTTGTCTTTTCTTTGCAGCTAAATCAGTAACAGTAAACTGCTACATATTTTCAGTGGTGGTATAATCAGCACACACCAGAGTATTTCATTACTTGTGATTGAACAAATCCCCTTAAATTACACCAATTAAAGCTTCATTTGAAAATGTAAAGGAGAATTCAAATTTTTCTGAAGACTGTCTTGTGATTTCATATTCCTACATCTCAGTTAAGGAAGACAAACCAACCCCCGACTGGATGACTGCGCTTTCCACACTCAGACAACATTGCTCAGCTCACAGCTTCTAACTGTTAACTAACTAAACCACCAAGTGCTAAATCTTTTCTTAAATAAGGACACAACTTTCAGCTGAAAAAAAAAAAAATAATTATTCCTGGTTCCTTTACAGCTCTAATGATTTCCACCCTTCTCACTGTACTTGATTTCTTACATTTTGTTGCACATATCCCAACAAATACAAAATAACAGGGCCATGAGAACGATTACTTTTGTATTTTCTTGCTTGAAAATTTGTTTCCCTTTACAATATACAACTCAAAGCCCCCTTCTGCATACAACATAATCTACCTTTAAACTGATAAACCATGTATACAAAGACCTGAACAAACTCCCTCTGGGTCACCACATCTTCAATTACAGGAAAGAAAAGAGAAGATTTTGGAATTGATTACTTCTGACTTCATGTACATGTGCTATGTAAACACATTTCAGGCTTGTTTATAAAATACCTTTAAGGCAAATGGAACTGCAAAACAAATATCAAAGCACTCCCAGCTTAAGAAAATTCATAGAACCATAGAATGGTTTGGGTTAGAAAAGACCTTAAGATCACTCAGTTCTCACCTGCCTGCCATGGACAGGGACATCTCACACTAGACCATGTCACCCAAGGCTCTGTCCAGCCCGGCCTTGAACACTGCCAGGCTTCTCAGATGCACAATGAGAATCTCAAAGGTCTGAATACATGAAGACCAACCAGTGGGGAAAACCACATTTAAACATTTAAAACGGGGAACGATGAGCAATCTGTATTAGTAAATTCCCATATTAGCAAAGTTCCATATCAGCATAATGTTTTCTCTATCAATATAGTTTCTTTTATTTTTATATGATAATGGATCATCATATAAAGAGCTTCACTGATGGCTCTTCAGAGACGTGAACACTTGTGTGTAATACAGGAATGACTTGCTCTTAGGCCTGTCAAGCTATGTGCGCAGTATCACGCGCATCCTAAAACATAAAGCCATCTGCTGACCATAGAAGGTGCTCTTCTTTATTCATTTGCCAAACTTTAAGTTCTCCTATGTACACCCAAATCTTGGCAACATTCTACATCAGTAAATCTATCAATACAGATTAGTCTGTAAACCAGCATGAAAAGAATATACTTCACCCTGTATTAGACACTTCAAACTGGACAAATTTAGGAATAATATTTTGAAACAAGGAGGGGGGAGGGGAAGAAAAGAAAATAACTATTTTGACTATGCTGAGAAATTTAAGCATAGACAAAAAAAACATCCAGTGTAACAAGATACCAAAAGGAAATTAACAGGCAATCAATCAATCAAGAAACTTTTGACACTCCCTCAAACCAGTCAAGTTTAAATGACATCAAAACTAGATATGAAACTATGTGAAATGAGTATTCTATTTCCTTGTTGAAAACTGAATTGTCTGCACAGCTAGCAGCAAACACCATCATTTCAGCAAATGGTCTAGCACACTCTTGTTAAAAACACCTGGAGGTCAGGTTTCATACACCAAAACTGCATTGGTTTTTTTCATACAGGAAAACTGCATGAGCTGGTCTTACAATGAGAAGAGGCTTGGACTAGGGGACTTTGAGGAGTCTTCTCCAGCTGAAATTATGCTGAGAGTTCAAAATAAGCACATTCAACTTATTAAAAAGTGTAAGAACCCAGACTGTTTTAGATCTTCAGAAACACACCGATTCTTTCTTAATGTCAGTACCAACCCAGAGTAATACAACCTGTTTTTCCACTGAATAACTAGATCTATTGATAAGCAGACTTTATTTACCTCAAATAACAACTACTACTAGCTGTGGAGGCAAGTAATCTACTGAACTTCCAGTCTGCCCACCACTCCCCAAAACAATACATTTAATATCTGACTCCTCCCCCCAAAGAAACCCGTATTGGTAACAACTCTAGAGACAAGATAAAATGGTAACATAATATTCTTTCCTTCATCCCTCCCTCCCTCCTACAACTTGCAGGATGTTCGCTTCAGGACATATGAAAGCTTAAAAGGCTAGGCAAGGATGGGAGGAAAAGGCTGCATCATCCTTAGAAGCACCATACCAGAGAAAGTTAAATATATTTAGCAAATAAAAGCATTACAGCAACAAGGACCTCTGTGAAAAACAAACAGTAATGAAGGCAGGAAAACAAAGGAAAAGATAGAGGCAACAGCAAGGATATGACAAGGGCTGTCCTTCCAGAATAGCTGTATTTGGAGAGGAAAAAAAAAGGCTGTACAGAGCGGGCTTCCTTATCTTTCTAAAGATACTTGTGGTGTATTCTTCATCTCATCAGGATTCCAAGCAACAGAAAAAATCTTGGGGCAGTTAGTTTAAAGAAGTGAGTGCTTTCCTCCATCCACAGTACCTCAACGGAAACATATCCCTGGCCTACAGCATATTTGATTCTGTGAAGTAGGACACTGCCTACAAAAATAGACAAAAAGTGAGGGAAGACTGAGGAAAATCAACAAATCTACTAGTAAGGGCAATAAACAATGGCACCTTCTTGTCTTTACTTTGTGACAAACATAAGCATCTTTTTCCTCTGCTAGATTTTTAAAGCAATATTTAAAGCTTGGAATGTTAATGTCTCAAAATCGGTTTAAAATCTCAATGTGGAAACTAACCTGGATTAAAACTAAACACAGAAAGGGAGGACATCAGCAAAGGAAGTTTTGGATTGGGCCAGACCTGAATCCAGTTCCAACTTCAGCTGTTCTTGCCATACTGCCTCTTCCCCTTTGCTACGAGAAGCAAGACAGGACTGCTTCCAGCAGCAGTACCAACTCTTAAGTATTGGTAAAGGCATGGTGAACTCTTCATATTTAAGCCATTGTATCAGTCTTCGCAGCAACAATCCCAGATTCACTTCTTCATGTATCATTTTCTTACCCTACTATTTGCTACCTCTGAAGTAAATACCCTGTTTAAATTATGAAGGTTATCGAGTTACCTTTCAGTCCCTTTGTCTCCACAGGGAGCCCTCTTAGAGGCAGAAATAATTGGAGCCATTACCTGAAGGGTTTTCATAAATTTGGGTAGGAAATCCTTTGTAGCCTGCAAGCATTTAAAGACTCTCTAATGTGGATTATCACTGTCGTATCTATTCAGAAAGCATGAAAGACATCCTATTTGTGGAATGCTCAAGTTTCAGCTTTGTATTTTTATTTTAAATCGAGTTGGTAGTTACTTGAATTTTATGCAGTTCTCAACAGTGTCTTTAGTTCCTGCTTTAAGACACCGAGATGCTCTAGCAGCACTAGAATGGCAGAAGGAAAAGCTACATTTCAAGACATGGGACTTAAGGCAAGAATGAGTTTGAAATCATTGGATAACAGGGGGAAGGAGGTAGGGGAAACCTTCCCTTCCCCTTCCCCACCCAAAATATTGCTCATCCCTCCAGTTCAGGATCCAACATACACGATCCTAACACTACCAGAATACAGGCACACAGCCATTTAAAACTTAGTCAGTCTTTTTACTGAACAAGAATATAGTTACTGGTGTTCTCTAGGTAGATTCATATTTTAACAGTAGTCTTGCAACTCTCAGATCAAAGAAGAGAGTTACTGTGGTCCTAAAAGACATGAGTTATCTTCAAGTGGGTTTCGCATGCAAGAGATATTCCAGAGGCAAAAAGTATATGTAGCACTAGGGTGGCACTTGAAAGGCAGACAAGGAAAGCAGGATGTTTATGCTAACAAGAGAACTAGAAGCACCTCCTGCCTGAATGGGATTGCTGCTTGACATAAGATGCTGCTGAGGAACAGAAGAAAATTTGAGGTAACTTCTCATCCTCCTACCTCTGCCCAGGCAAACGAAAGCTCAGCCACAATACACCTTCACTCCATGCTCACCCTCCCACCTCCCCCTTATCTCTCGTGGGTGTAAAGCAACTGATGTGCAGCCACTGCAAAGCTGCTGACCTCGTAATGCCACAACAATAACATCTTGGGAAGGGGAAAGGGAAAAACACTGTTGGATTCAGAGCTGTACTTCCAATGCTATCGCATCATTGACTGTTCAAGGACTTTTCAATAGACAAAGCTAATCCTTAGGAACTATGCATATTTTTAGTAATGCCTTTAATACAACAACATACAAAACCACAGCAAGCAGAACAACAGGCTTCAGTTTCAGGATCTAGAGAAATTTCATTACAAGTGTATCTGAAACATTTCCTCCCTATTCTTGTTTCATTTGGACACAACATTACTGTCAGCCCTCTGGACAGCAAGGATCCCGTTACTCATTCTATTTATGACTCAGTTCTCCCTCAGCTCCTTGACTGTAGCTCATTCTTGCAAGTTTAGGCTTGTTGTGGGAAGTGTGTGTTTAATTATTTTTAACTGTTTCAAAAACACTTCCATTATCATGACTGAAGGCCAACACAGTAGGCAAAAATCAACTTAGCCAGACTAATCAGACTAGAGAACACCCAGACTCCACTTCACCTCTCCACCTTGTGTTAATTCCTTATCCTTGCTGATTTGGTTCATACAACACAGGAACTACGTTTCAGTATGCTTTCTGTAACAGAGCTAACAGTCTAACAGATGTATGTTTAACACTATAAAGGAAACTTTCCCAAAGTCTGACTATCCACACTCAAACACTCCAGTACCAGAAAAGGAATTAAATCTGAAAGACTCAAAAAAAGATACATCATTTTGGACAAAACCAGATGTATCACGGTTTTGTCTGACAGACAACTATGCTTCTGTTTGTGACAGAAAGTAAGAACCCAAGAAAATACCCTCACAGAAAATAATCTCTGCTACAGCACTCAACCCACATCCATACCCGTTGAGCCAATAATCCTCCTAAAGAACTCATTTGACTTTATTGTCCAAATAAATAGGAAAGCAAAAGAACATCAAGTGCATGAAGCGGCGTTTTGTTTTAAATGTTAAGGGAAGCCAGGGCGTGTTTGTATACAAGGAGCTCTTGTAACCGGATGAAAGCATCCCTGCGGGCACGCAGGGCACACGAACTCGGCGGTGCTCCTGTGAGGAATCACAGCCGCTCCCGGAGGCTCCGCCAGGCCCCCCGTACAGGAGGCCCGTACCCACCCGCCCTCCCGGCTCCGCTGGACCCTGCTCCGGGGGTTGCCTAACACCGACCTCTGCCCTGGGGCCGACCTGAGGGCCTGGTCGGCCAGAACAAGGACAGGCAGCGGCCGGAGCCGCTCGGCCGCTGCGGGCAGGAGGCAGCGCCCGGCTCCCAGTCGGGAGGGGCCGCGGCGAGAAGGGCACCCGGCAGCCCCAGCACCTGCCCCCCCGTCCTTCCCTGCCCCGTACTCACACCGGCCATTCCTCCGCAGCACCGCCTCGGCCGGGGAGGGGAGGGCAGGACCCCCCCGAGGCCGTGGCTCCGGCCCCGCCGCTCGCCCACATCACGAACAAGGCGGCCACCGATTGGTGGGCGGGCGGCGCGCGATCCTCCCTCCGGGGAATGGCGGTCAGCGGGAGGGGTTGCCCCGGCAGCGGCTGACCCTCCGTGAGGAGCGGGGGCAGCGCTCGTACAGCCCGAGGGGGCCTGGCCGCTCTCAGGAGGGTTCTGCTAGGAGAGGGACACCGGCGATGGACGCCCTTCCTCCCTGCTCATGCAATAAGCTATGTAGCAAGGGGATACAGTCCCGTTTCATTCTTACACCGGTATCTGCACAGCAGCTCAAGCCAAAGGAGATGACAAGCCTTGAGCAGGATCCCAGCTCATCCAAAAGCAAAGGCCTCAAACAAAAAGTTTATTTGACTAGCACACTGAAGAAAGGGTCTTGAAAATGAATGGTGAACATAGTGGTGGCCCACAAGGTGTTACACTCAATGGGGAACATATTGAAGAGGGATGAGGATTTGGTGCTTAATAATCAGTTTTAGATTTTTTAGTAATCCTCTCAAACATTACTAGATAAATTACTAACATAGGCTTTTTTATCTAAATATGCCTTACTTGGAAAAAAGTCCCCTCCTGGAACGTGAGCAGGTTATGTTAGAAGGAAACACTTCCATTATTAGTGGCAATCATGAAATCTATGTCTGCCCATAAAACTACAGTCACAGTTTCTAGAGAGCATGGAAGCATGTGTGATAAAAACCACAGTGCATCCTGGTGTTTTGTTTCTCTGCTCTGTACCTCCAAGCCATAAAAAGTACTCCAGGTGGAGAAAATGGCACATATTCCTTCATTTCAGCCCCTGAACAGGACCACTAATGCTCACCTATTCACTTTCTCTCTCCTTGCTGAGGATGGGGAAAGAAGCATCCCTTGGGAGTGAGCTGACCCTGCTAGAACCACATGATAATCTCTGTCTCCTCACATCAGCTGCAGAACAGAGTTCTTCAGTGTGCTCAGATACTGTATCCAGATGAAGAGATTACTTCTCAAATATCCATGACATGTTACTAGGGATACAAATCTGAATGGCAAACTGGAATTTTTATCCAGGGATCTGCTGTCCACTAGAAAATCTGCAGTGGTCTTTAGCAGTGAAGAAGACTAGAAACCACTGTTTAGTGGGAAATTAAGGTAAATTGATTGAGATAGCACAAGTGCCTAAATTTGGGTGGCATAAATTCAGGCTTGTTCTAACTCTTTAGACTAGGCAAACATCTGAATCAGTCTTTCTACATTAGGGATATTAGGTATTTTAATGTCTCTTTCTTTGCACAATGTGAGAGACCAAATTCTCTTGCCTAGTCCAAAAGCATACCAAAATTACATCAACACAAATAAGGCATACCTGTTTTAAGATTTCTGTACTGTCAGCACACACTTTTGTGGTACAAACCCACTATGAGAAAGTCCCTTTTATGAAGAGCTGGGTTTCTCTCCAGGGCAAAAATAAAGGTTTAGCAAGTCTTATGGACATGACCACATCAAGAACATTGCCAGAAACTGATTTTACGTAACTAGCACTAATAACTCTCAGTCCAACCATCTGCTTTTAGAACTAGAAAACTCCTGATATCCAGCTTACACAGTAGATTCAAACATAGCTATTTATTATTTTTGCCATCCAGAAAGGTGTTCAATGCTGCTGCCTCATTTGAATTTCAAAATAGGGTGGTGTACAAGCACAAAACAGGCTTGCCCCAAAAATGACTAACTCTTGGTTAAAAAAAAGTAACTACACGTACAACACTGACTCTGGTATCGTCAATTAAAAACATGAGTTACTAAAGAGAAGTCTTATGCTGACGTTTCATGATG
The DNA here is from genome assembly GCF_012275295.1 of Melopsittacus undulatus. Lineage (NCBI taxonomy): Eukaryota > Metazoa > Chordata > Aves > Psittaciformes > Psittaculidae > Melopsittacus > Melopsittacus undulatus. The sequence goes on from NC_047532.1 coordinate 15,494,037, forward strand.
GTAAGACAAGAAACAGTAACAGAAAGCCTCAAACCTAATCTCAGGTACTGATACTTGTATCTTACTATATATGATTGTATATGCTATGATCATAAGTTATACAGAACTTGCTTGGTATTAGCAGTCATGCCACTGTAATTCATTGCTTTGATAAAAAGAAAGTAGAACATGCTAAAAGCGAAATTGAAACTTGCCTGAAGCTGGAGGGTATGGCGGAGAATGGTGTCCTCTAGAGCATGAATCCACTTCTCTCTTTCATCAGCATCTCGAGCTGAAATATTATTCAGAAGAGACTGTTAAATTATATGCAGTCTTCTGTACTAAAAGCCATAAGCAAACAGATCAGTTGTCCTCCTTAAATATGGGAAATAACTGATACTATCTTTGTGAAGTCATCAAGGACCTTATTCCACAGTTGTCTTAATATCCTGTTTATTCTTCTGTTGTTACAGCCCTATAACATAATTATGTTAATGTACTCTGTGGTACTGGGGAGATGTTTTAAACGATCATGTAGGCAAAAAAATTGTATGCTTTAGTAGAAAATTTATTCTACTAATGACTGTACTATACATGTAAGATAAAAAATACAATAATATGATTAATATAAGAATAGTTTTGCATTATTGCTATTTGTGATTATCTATCCCTTGTCTACCTGTAGGAGCACAGATGCAAAGAGAGTCTGCACAGACATTCTTCATTTAATTCATTAAGTTATTGTCAAATTTTCTTAGTTATAAGAAGCTGTTCAACCTCTAATAAATTATCCAGCAATTCTACTTCATGGGTACAGAGTAACTTTGAATAGGTTAGCCTTTCAGATAGGGATTCATAAGACATAATAAACACCTCTAACAAGTCACTAGTGTGAATAATGAAGCACAAAGAATAAAGTATATAATAAACATTTTTTAAATCAATTCTGCTTGAAAACTTAATAAAACCTGATTCATATGTTAATGACAACACAGAATAACATTTTCATACTCCTGCAAGAGACCACCATGAAGTTTTAATTAAGAATCCAAGTCTAAGTCTGTGCTTTAAGAATGTTTAAAGAACACAGGAGCAGACAGGGCCAGCAGACTCTAGGTGAATAAAGATGAGAAAAATCCACAGGTATTAAATAGACTGCAAACAAACTGGCCCATATACAGATTTAGAATAATTATTGACAATTGTTTCTAGTTCCTTATTCAAGTGGAAGGTATTTAAAAGAAACAGGAAGCCTGCTAAAAGCAAGGAAAGCTTAACTGAGCTAGGATCTATTATGAATCAGAGAACTAAGATTCCTATCTGGCTTATTTGTTATGGAATTCAGAGGAAATATCTTTAAGGTACTATATTGAAATGTGCTCTCCAGACTCAAAGTGCTTTGTTTTTCAGTGTTCCCTTTCTTAACCTTATGTTTCCATTGCTTGTATTCTTTGGAATTTTGCAGTTCAAACCCATCCATACTTAAACCCACCATAGATCTTCTAAATAGGTTAAATAAACTCTCTTTTAGGAAATTATTTATTATTTTTTCACATATCCGTTTTTATAAAGGATGTTTAATTGGCCAGAGGAAGGGATGAAGGAAGGAGAATAGGAAACCCACAGAAGAATCTCTCTATGTCTCCCTGGTTTTAGGAGGAAAATGCTGAAGATTTTTCTAGACTCCCCAAAGAAAACCCTCTCAATGTCAAGGTAAACCTAACCCTAAACATACTAACGTTGTTTACTTCAGCACATATATAGTAACTATGTCAAATAAAAGAACCACCAAGAAAGAATTGATAATTTATGTCAAGTTTGTGGGAAATACATCAGAATGTCTTTTTAATACAGAAACTTGCTCCACAGTTAACTGACGAGGGAGCCTCACACAGAAGTGAGGCAAAACTTCCATTACGCACAAGGTAAAAGCCTGGTTTGAACTGCAGCCAGTTCTCTAAAAATACTTATTTTCCTACAAGTCAACCCTTATTCATTGTTCTTTTAAAATAGTAAACTGTGATCAATTGCCACAAGCATGCTGGTAATGATACCCTTAACCTGCACAAATAAAAACTAGACATAAGGGAAAGTGACTACCCAAAGAGCTCTCATATTCACAAAGGAAGTCTGCAGGAAGAAGTTAAAGTAATTAAATGTTACTCAGAAGAGCAAGTAAACAACTTTCCTGTAGGAACTGCAGCAAGTATTAAAAAGCTTGATTTTGCCATCAGTAACTCTCAAAAACTCATTAGGAAGAACTTCTAAATTATAGGGGGGTTCCTATTAGTTCTCTGTATTTTAATTGAAAAGCTGAAGTAGGTGCTGAGGAGATGTTTATAATGTAATGAAACTAGACAGGAAGAAGGGACAGAAACCCTGTGAACTCTGCCCAGAAGACTGCATGAAGTCAAATATATTTTGCAATGTGTAAATTGTAATTTTCCTTTTCACATTAGGTACACACATGCACATACGAACACCCTGTTCTCTTCTCACAGCATAGCCTGCACTTTAACACTAATTTCAATTACTGAATTAGTCAATTAGAGTCAGGTGTATTTTCCCCTGACAGTGATTTTAATGCTTATTAGCTTCTTTGGTTCTCCTCAACCAGAACAGGTTCCTTTGCCTAGTCCTGACACACATAATAATCAAGCTTATGCTTCTTACACCAGTCCCCCCTGAATAGTGAACATATAAAGTTACTTGTGCCATTAATTTGCCAGTATTCCAAATGTATCAACACTTCAGCTTTTCAAAGGTGTGTTCGAAGTGGTGATGGTGAACAGTTTTCAGTATGTGTGAAGTTTCTTAGGTTTGTTTTCTGTTTTTCCTTTTTTGTTCTATTTTTAATCAATCACCTCTCAGTCCTAAAGAGCATCTTGCTGGGGAACTCAGGTACAAGCCACTGAGTAGCTACTAAGTGATTCACATGACAAAAAAATCCCCTGTTCAAGGGCTTTTGCTCACAATCATTTAAACTAAAAAAGGAACTATGAAGCTGCAGAGCACCGATTTAATCCTTGTATTTGCCCAGGGAGGCCATGAATGCTCCATCCCTGGCAGTGTTCAAGGCCAGGTTGGACAAAGCCTTGGGTGACATGGTTTAGTGTGAGGTGTCCCTGCCCACGGCAGGGGGGTTGGAACTGGATGATCTTAGGTCCTTTCCAACCCTAACTATTCTGTGATTCTATATTTCTGTTGTATATCTTCTGTACTGTCAGCAAAATGAGGTCACTGTATTAGTTTCTTATCTCACTATACAGCAGGCCATTAATAAAGGTTATCACATTAAGACTTGTCTGTGAATCACTGACAGGACAGGGAAGATTCATGGCAACAGGGAAGACCTAGAAATCAGTACAGTTCAAAAACTGAACTCACTTTCCCATGGTCATAAATAAACTAAACTTTTGACGCTTCTATTCCTTTAATAGCCCTTTTATAGCTCTTTCTACCAGGGTTTTGCAAGCTGTACTTTTCCTCATATATTGGACACTGCATAGCATGATCAGTCCTTAGGTAGAACACATGAATCTCATCAACCCTGCTACCAGGAGGAAGTCTCAGCCACGATAAACCCAGGAGCACTGCCATGAGAAGACTGCTTACTGCATGGAAACACACAGCACTGTAACCTTTTAAGTACTCTGTGTTCAGGACACTGGTTTAACTTTCAGACCATCTATCATCACCAGCAGATCTTCCTGGCTGTCTTCCATACACTCTTTTAAGAAAACCATGGAGAAAACAGCAGGGTGCAGTTTTTAGTAAAGCAAGCTGCAAGAAAAGTTGTATTTAATCTAATCAAAATGGCCGCTGTAAGATTAGGTGCAAGTAAAAGCTCCCTAATGGTAAAAGCAATTTAGAACTGAATAGCTGCCAAAAAAATAACTGATGAAAAAAAAAATCAATGGGAACATTCAAAAAAGAGATTAGCCAACACACTCAGAAACAATTTATGGGAAAAACCTATACACAATGGTCACAGATCATTATCCACCCATCTGCAGCAAAAGCTAAATATCCAAGCCATTTTTTTTCATGTAAAGAGGGCAACTTTGGCCAAAGAAAAAGCTCTAACATCTTGTCAGCTAAAAATTTGTGATGCACACTATATAATATCCACCCTGCACCAGCAAATGCTGGAGTCTTTCTTCAGCAGGTAGGGAACAAGAACACCTTGCTCACTGGCCCTATGTCTGAAGTATCCCAAAATCACTCAAACTTTGCTCATGATATGACCAGGCTCCATTTTTAAAGTCAAACACACACACGCATCCCCAATTCCTATGGGAAAGCTACTCTAGACTTTCTTTCTGCCAACATATCTGGGATAAGGTAATTATTGTCTAGTCCAAGGAATTTTACTAGTTGCTGTGCTTATACAAAAATGGAGGAATTGTATCTGGTTCATCTTAACACAAATCTTCTAGAAAGAGAAGAAGATCAGGGGACAAGAGAGAGAAACAAGCTACTCTTTCCTATGCTGACTCTAGAATAATAGGATTATGGAAGACAAATAAGCAACAATGAGACATCTACATGAGAAATACCATAAAGGTGTTGCTTCAGTTGTTTGTAAGTGATTCGATTTTTTTAATACTAATTACAAAAAGAACTTAAATAGAGGAACCTACAACACTGCATGAATATTCGCTGTGGTTCTTAGTTATTGTGACAGTTACCTTGTCAGCTGAAATTCAAACTGTACCTGGACATCAACTACCCACAAAAATATCAGTGCTGTCTGCAGTTGAGAGAACACTAATAGTCCCTGTGCTTTTCTCTACTTTAAGTGCTAGAATCATTAACTCAGTTTTTACTGCAAATTAACGGTGAACATTTGCACATGGAACCAGCTAAATCCACAAAGAGCTACATTATTACTGGAAGAGGCTGGAACCATTAATGGCTGAGTCCCTGTGAATTTACCATGACTATGCCACTTAAGCTATTTATACATTTTTCTAGAACAGGTATTTATGAGCTAGGTTACAGTTTGTCCCCATATGCCTAACCTTTCACTCCTCTGTGTCCATAGCGCATCCTTGAAAAGTACCTGTATAATTTATTGTGACACCTCAGGAATATCTGAGGCAACCACAAGGTACTTAACACAGTCACAGTCCTATTTATGACTAGTTCAGAGAACCACACTTAAAAACTATGTAATTGCATTGCAGTGAGATTTAAAATAACAGAATCATAAAATACCAGGTTGGAAGTGACCTCAAGGATCATCTAGTCCAACCTTTCTCGGCAAAAGCACAGTCTAGACAACACGGTCCAGCTCCCTCTCCAGCTGAATCTTTAAAGTATCCACCACTGGGGAATCCACCACTTCCCTAGGATAATTACCCAGTGGCTGACTGTTCTCAATATTATAATATTATCTCAATATGGTAATATTTTAAAGATGTGCATTTTTTTCTGTGATCTGACTGCTTGAGCTTATTCATAAGATACTTTAACACCCATTTTACACTAAAAAAAATATTCTGAACTCTTTTCTAGAGGAGGTACAAAGAAAGAAAAGCAATTATTTTACCGAGGAGAAAATTGTAGAATGAAAAATATAACAAAGGCAGGAATCATTGCTTCAACTGAGAATTTTCTGTAATTCACAAAAATGATGTTTTACAGTTCCTAAAATGGTCCCTTATCTCTGAACTTCCCCAACTGTCACATCAGATATGGCAGGGATTTTGAAGAGTTCTATTCCAAGAGGATAAGAAGGCAAATCAAATACAAGTACATTAAATGCTCTCAGCCTCTATTAATTTCCCAAATAGAGAATAAAGCTTGTAATTCAGAGTTCCTATAATATTTACTTTGTTGTGAGGAGATTGTATGTGTTTATATAACATATACCAAATGTTAAAGTACAGCATAAAACAGATTACTTTTTCCAGCCTAAGCTTGATAGCATCTAAAGATCAGCTATAAACAACTTTAACAACTCTGTTCCATGATACAGCAGCTACCACTAGCATTTCTAGGTCACGCACAGCAGTACTGGGAAGACAGAATACACAAAACATATCACCTCTGAATTAGCATACTGGTGCCTTTTTTTTCCCCATGTGCATCTACATGGGCATTAGGATGAAAGGAAACTCAAGAATTAGTTAATAAAATCACTAGATTACTTATAAATACACCATATTGACATAAAATGTGTATTTTATTTTCATTTACTGTGACCTACTTAGTCAGAACTCAGTGAAAAAGTCTATTACACCCACAGAGTCAATAGAGTCAATTATGCAGCCTTCATTCTAACAAAAGTTCCACTGATTTTTACGTAAAATGCCTGTATTTTCTCAGCCAAGTGCAGAACTAAGGTAGCATCTTTACACACACAAATAAGCAGAGATAAAGGAGAAATTCTGACTGCATTGAGATTGATAGGATTTTTGCCACCAATTTCAATTGAGAGAGATTTTATCAGTAATGCCCAATAAGGTGGAAAAGTCAACAAATCAAAGGGCTGTTCCCTGCCTAAATAAATGGCTTTCTAAAGTCACTGAAGGCCTTTCAAAGACTAGAATGTGAGATGCAGCATGGTTTCATACAAGCCTACCAAAATACTGTATTTTCACTGATTACAAATACCCTTCTAACACACACAGCTCCCACATCTGTCAGTAGGTTGAACGCATCTCAGTACCTTATTTCCTCTGTGTCACAACTTTGGAGTTGTAACAATCATCATTATCCCTTCTTCTAATCTTCCTCCTGATACCATTCTCCACCCTCATATATAAATCAACCCTTCTTCTGCTCTGCAGGTGTATGACCAGCGTAATCTCTCTGAACCTACAAATGACTCCTGTGCAGTCACAAGACAGTCTAATCTTGTCCAATGGTCTCCTGTATACAGTGTATTAGTAAGATTAATCTCTGATCTTGAGAAATCAACTAAACTGTTGTTTCACTGTCACCTAAGCTCCAAAGCTTTTTAGCAAGCTTTATAATCAGCCCATAAACATATCTTCAGGGAGAAACCTGTGTGACAAAGGAAATACACTATTAAGATGCTATTAGTTCTCTCCAGGAATTCACACACAACATGTCATTTTGTAATTAACCATTTCTGAATGTGGGACAATCTGTAAGTATCTGGGTGTTCACTAGAGAATGACAATATTTAAATATTAATATAATAATACTAATACTTTACATAGTATGTTCTGTGGAAGCAGCTTTCAAGGTATGTTTGCATTCAAAAACCATTGAAGATTACACTGAACGAGGTCAGAAACTACTAGTTTAAGGCAGAAACCATATTTTGGCTTGAACTAAAAAAAAAAAAAATAATATCATAATATAAGAACAAAAATACAACCATTTTCCTTGGCCAATAATACAGTTTTCAGTTCAAGAAGTCAAATTCAAGTTTCTTGCTACTTGCAATTTCTTGTTAAAACAGAAGGAAAAGGGTGTTGAACTTTTCAGCAGCCCTCCCCTCTTACAGCAAGACTCTTTTCAACCATCTCCCCCCTTCCAAAATAGCTGCCATGCATCATGTATACAGTTTAGATAACAGATTCATATTGATGCCAGAAGTAACAAGCGATATACTATTACTGGACACAACACACAGATACTGCTTCAAGGTATTATTTTCTTTACTATTCTAAAGCTTAACATACATTCTGAAATCTGTTACTTCAACCTTAAGAAATGGAAAAACAAGAGATGTGTATATATAATAACAAAAATAGAGTGCAGATAGCCCCATTAAAAATGGCATACTCATGGTATGATTAGAAAACAAGCAATTATAATACAGGATGCTGTGGGTGCAAGAAGAAGCTGCATTAAACAGGAAAAGCGCAATCACACACTATTCTCTGTACTCTTAATACACCTGCTTATCCTCCTCTGCATTGAGCATAAAGTAGAGTAGAGCACAGAGAAATTCATTGTTTCAGCATCACCAGAACCCCAAAAGACTGTGAAAAATGTTATCTCAGGAAAAACAGTGCATCACAGCAGTTATAAACACAATGGAGGAAACCAGCACAGACCAAGATTTCACACCAAAATCTCTTTCTGGGCATTTTGCAATATCAAATTAAAAAAGCTCTCAAAACTTTTTGGGGAAAAGGCTGCACTTTATGAATCGTTACTGATATTCGGTAATCTGATAGATTAAAGTGCCTCTTTACACCACAAGGGCAGTAAGGTTCCTGTCATCTATTTGGTGGGCAATGTTAAGATTTTATAGAAGACTACAAATATTGTCTATTTCCCCAGCTAGTGGTGAAACACAGGTCTAAAACCATTACACTTAGTTTTGATACTTAACACAAATACTCACAGTCCCAAATTCTGGCACTGCTCAGCAACTAAGGCCTTTGTGGACCCCAGTGTGTTGTTAGTATTTGCTGTGCTGCATATTAACAAAACTTCCCTGCTTTTGTAACATTAAGGCAACTTCTTGCTGTGCGTATCTTCCCCTTTTCCCAGCAGGGATGGCAGGCAAGGCAAACGCAAATTAAGCTAGAAACTGGGGCAGGATGAGGAAGAAGGAGAAATCTACCCTTACCAGCTGACAGCTTTCATGTAATAGGAGAGTAAGTTGCACAGCAACACTCATGCTTCATTTCTCCAATACTTTTGTGGCAGGAACAAGAAAGGAAAGACAAAAGCTAAAGCAAAATCATCTCAGATCAATGCACTGGACTGCTTCCAATCTTTCAATTCTCTATTGCACAAAAGTGGAGACAAGACTGATTTGCTTTCCAACAAACTGTGCTGCAGGCTGTAAAGATAAGAGCTGGGTTTTCAAGTAGAAGTTTAAAAAACTGAATTCTTGCTTCAGCATACAATGTGTGTTTGGAGAAGTATTTCAGTCCAAATAAAAGGCATTACTGCTTCAGATTAGACAGCAATTCAAATATCAAGGCAACAATACCCTTGCCAGATCTTGAACACCATGTTCCCACTCTTGAATTTAAGCCACGAGCATCCTAGCAAGCAGAAAGAACAGCTAAGTGATATGAAGGACAGAAGAACTGACTTTCCAAATGGAAAGAGCTTATAGCTAGGTGATGATATGAAGATCTTAAAAGAAAAAAAGCAAAAAAAGAAGGGAAAACCCTGGTGTTTGAAGGTTATGGAACATTTAGAATGGGATATTACTGCAAGAAAAAAATGTATCATCAAGAAAGAGCTTCCTGACAGGAAGATGCTTTAAATTAAGAATATTATCCCAAATGTCTTGCAGCAACTTCAATGGATTTTTGCATCTGATCTGAACAAACCCAGGAGGGAGTACTTTAAGAGCTATCTGATTCAGAAGCCTCAGAATCAAGCCATGAAACTGGATATACAGTATAACCAAACAAAATACATTACTTTTAAATCTCTTTTAAAATGTCCATGGACATTCTAGCCCTCCCTTCCCTCTCCACTGTGAACAGGTATCAATGCAGCTGTACACAACAATTAAATAAAGGGGGAAAATCTCCTGGGAATTCTTGCAGAGTTAAAGTTAAGCTGACAGAAAAACCAAAACCTGCTGTTTGTTGTATTGCCTGTATTTATTCAATTCACTTCTTTTCTTTATACCCAGGTACTAAGTATATAGGTACCATTTGATATGTATGCAGTCATCATTCAAAGACTACATTTTCTTTGTAATGAAAACTTTTAAACTTTTACTAATGTTCAATACAGGGATGGCCACTAGGAATCACAGTTGCAAACAGAATAAAGGGAGACTGTCACAGGCAGAAACAAAATACAAACTACACACTAGAAAGACCAAGAATTTACCAAGATCCAGTGACAGGTAGATCTTGGTGGGAGATGCTGGAGATTTAGTGCTTCAAAACTTCAGCTACACACATACACATACACATCCTCCTGAGAAGCTGATCAGACATCTTTTAAATGACCTCTTTGCCCTTTCATCTCTTGTCTCTAGAGTGTTAGACAGCTGTGCAATTTTGAGCAACTGACAATAAGAAATAATGAAACCAGTATGAAGTTTTTCTTCTTTTCCCAAATTCAAATTCTGTCACTGCCTTTTAGTAAAATTTCGCTGAGACCAAAGAAGATTCAAGTCTTCACCAACCAGTACTTAAAAATCTGAGCACACGAAAACATTCTTCTTTTGGAGCCTGGAAGAGAAACCATTGCACTGCAGATGGGACCCTAACTCAGACACAGGTCAGCAGATCTGTGAATCTTGTTATTTTTAAGTCCTGTTGTTTTCCAAGTAGGCTCCAGGATTTTTGGATCCCTGTCTGCCTTTGAGAATGAAGGCAGGCACTAAGAAGGAAAGAAGAGATTGTATCTTTTAAAAAGTTGCCATATCTGCAGCAGTATTCACTTGTACGAGACTTCTTTTATGAAGGGTGAGTGTATTTATAGCTATGACTATCTCACAGAACAAAAGCTCTATCTGCATCATGTATAAAAACAATCTTAGAAACTGTTAATAATACTGTTTTTTTGATTATTCCCAGAATCTGTGCTACACATCCAATGTATTCTCAGAATACATTTTGCAGTATTTACATTATTACCCATTCACTGTTCATGACTGATAGTGATCTATATTTCACATAAGTTAAAGTCTGTGTAATACGCTGAATTAATTTAATATAACGAACATTTTACACATACATGACATAATGGTTGCATGAAGTGAGAATACATTTACAGTGACTATAGGAATTACAGATACAGTTCCACAGAGCTGTTTTGTACTGAAATATCTCACCACTAATATCTTACCTGTCTTCTTACATTTTCACATTATAGCCACATATATTAATACTGTGCTTGTATCATTACAATTTTCTGGATATAAAGGGTTGTTATCTTCATAACATGCTAATAGAAAAAGCATAATACAAAAAAAAGCATAATACAGAAAAGACCTTAGTTCTACCCTAAAGGAGCATACATGAATCCTGACCTGATAAGAAATACACACACATTGAAATTATAAAATATAAGATGCTTTTGAACACAAATCTGGTGTTCAAAAATTATGAATATTACTTGGAGCAGAACATTACTTGTATCAAATACTATCAGTCTTCTTTTAAGACATCTGACTACCCAAAATAGAATATAGCATATAAGAAATCACTGCAAATAAGATGTACTAAGAAAAATAGATCTTAGTAAGTAATTATGAGAGATTTCTGGATTTACCTATAGTAAGTTCTCAAATATTCAGCAGAATTTAGCTTCATAGTACTGAAAGACTGCCACAGTACAGCACTGCATTACTGCATTAGTAATTAGCTTGTGTTTTATCAGTTATCCTTGAGAACAGCAGATTTAAGTATTACTGTGAGCTCAGCATTATGAAAGTACGTTTATGAGGCTTAATGCAGTGAAAAGCCAGAGTACAGCAGCAGCATTTAGGCAGAACTGTAGCACAAGGAATACAGATGCCAGTGACAATATGGTGTACAATTAATACTTATCATTAGGAATATTCTCACAAACACAGCAGTATTCATGATAACTCTCATTTCCAAATCACCGATTTAAAAATATATACAGTACAATATAGACTATAGAATTACTCCAGTTTATATAAATTCGCTGCTTAAATGCAAATATGCCTCTTGGATATCTCCAGTTTCCAGCTCTATGCAAAGCAATTAAATGCTTTAATCACTACATTTAAGAGGCAAAGCAAAAGGACTAACAAATGTTAGCTGAAAAATATTTTCATCACACTTCCCTAGGATTTTAGCATTCAGAAAAGAGACATTCTCTAGTCATCACAGCATTTTGTCCTACTGCTGCAGATAAAATAATTTACGGAGTACATAATTATATAGTACCTTACCCTTTCTACCGGTGAACCATAGCATGCAATGACGAAACATAGCAGTGGCAGATGGCATTGGTGTTAGTAAATGTGAATAAAAGGATAATAGCAGAGAAATGGTGACTGGCAGACAAGACACAGAAATGTAGATGAAATGAATGCAAGCTGGTAAATCTTGAAGCAAAGCTCCACCGTTAAGCCAAATGCTGTCTCTAGTCTCCTCTTAATTGAGCATTAAGTTCTATTTGGATACAAATTGCAACCTTCAGACCAGTCTTGATTCTCTTCATACAGAAATGCATAATTGTATCTTGATAACGAAGATCAGAAACGTTTTGCAAGCGAAACCCATAATCGGAAGCCCATTACTTTCTCCCCTTGAGTGATTTATTCTTTACATTTTTAATCTCCAAATCCTGCCAGAGCTACAGTCTCCTTCTAGCACATATGTATCCACTGCAGATGTAAATCCCTGCCTAACCTGCAGCACCCCTGAATCCAGAATGTTCTCAGTGTGCTCATTCATGCTGTTCTGTTGCCAAACACTTAAAATCATCCATCAAATACAAGTGGAATCTATTACAAGAAAAGAAAATCTCTTCTTTCAGCTCACCCTGAAAATGGAAGGTTTTCTGATCAACAGTTATTGTGAAGGTGCTGTCGTCCTCATCGTCTATACCAATCACAGCTCCCTGTGAAACAAAGAACAAAATCCTGATAAGGCAAGCAGTGACATCAGCAGCATACACTCTATCACTACACCACTGGAATTTAAAAAGCATTGACAAATTAGAAGCAAACTGAATACAGTAAAGAGCAAAAAGATTCTCTGTTTAGCCACAGAATTTTTTGTTGCAGAAAACAAAACCCCAGTAATTATTTGTAAAACTGTGATTTTCTGGATAATAATATGCATCTTTTGTTTCTGTAATCGAGGTGGCTTTACACTGCAGCATCATCAGAGTGGACAATTTTCTACTACACTCCAACTTATATTTTAAAGAGTGGGGAGCAATATTTTATAAGTATTTTCCATGTATAAAAATACTAATTCATAGATAACCTACAAAAGCAGCTCTTGACCTGATTTTATCTACCAGCCTATAAAAACATAAATCATTCTAGCAGGATGAATGTGGTTCATTGTGTCATGTCACTGGTACACTGCATTATCTAATTTCCAGTCACTAAGTAAATATTAACAGTAAGTCATCAGGATATATCAAAAGCAGTTAGCTTTGTCTTCTAATTCCTTGTGAATTATTAGAAGGAAATGCAAATAAATTATAAAGGCCATCTGCACTTAACTATTTACAACTGTATCCACATCTTCATTCCTAACTCCCACCAAGAACTTAATAAATAACACAGTCTCACCCAGGAGAAGATGACATTGAAAAAAGCTATTTCAGGCTTCTGCCAACTCCATGATAACATTTAGTTCAAAAATCACCAAAGGATTTACTCAGTTTCTATTCTCCTTCCCCAGGAGAGATAGCATCAGGATCTGTTTTATCCCTCTCTCTCCCACAAAACAGACAGACACCACTAGAAGGTGCACATATTTAAGGGCTAAATTCTGCCCTCACTATCAGAGTAAACAGCATGTAACAGTAGTGGGAGTGCCTGAGAGTCAGTTCCAACAAGTGCTTAATTTCATTCAGCCAAGTATCACACAGCAGCTGCAGAGTAGGGGGTCAGGTGTATATCAGCCTGGCCAAAACATAAGAATTTCTTCTGGTACAGACTTGGAGAGATCTGAATCAAACTTATTCATACACATTCTTCATAGTCTCTCTATGAGTTTTCTAGCCAATGATACCAGCTCATGTATGGCTGTGACTATCACAGACACCACAAGTTAAAGTGGAAGAAACAGGTCCTACTTAAGAATAGCACCAACCATATGTAATTTCAGGCTATATAGAAGGAAGGAATGCCTCCAAACTGTTTTTTCTTCCCTTTGCTGTCAAAAAATGTACCACTTCTCCAAATGAGCATCTTCCACATAGGCTGCTAAAGGACAGCTCTGTGATCATTATAAAAGAAGCACCTAAACGTGTACCCAAGCCAGTATAATTCCAAATGCTTTTAGTGCCAGGATGTAACAACAACCAAATGACTAGCCATACATACAGAGACTGTGTGGTACTGATGCAGTGTCCCAGAGACATGACATAATGGGCAAGATTCATTTTGCCAAAATGATACTTTAAAATATACCAATAGATAAAAATGCCTAGCATTTTCAGCACATGTTTTGCTGTGCAATAAATCAGAAGATCACTGCAAGTTCTACAATATCATTCTCCTCACCACCTATATCAAAAATCTCTAAGTCAGACATCAAGAACACAACCAAGATATTCTCCCCAAAGAACATAGATAAAACTAATGTAAAGGCTAAAAAGTTCAGATTAGTCTTGCCTCCATCCTGAGTGGTGGGAGGAAACTGAGGAGCAGGAAGAGCACACCACTGGCTGTGATCTCAGCACAAAGCTGTGTAAAGTGCACAAGCTCTACTTGCAGTGCTGAGACAAAGGGTCTGAGTGTAAGCATAGAAGATTCTTCTGTTGTCATGCAGATAATAAATATGAACACGTAAAACTAGAGTGTGAAAGTTTGTGTTTTCCAGAAAACTTAAGCATACTACAGATGACAGATTTCTACACCTTTCTACATACACCATGCCAGTCAACAAAAGAATTTGAAGGTGAAACTTCAGGCCTATGAAACATGTATCAAGAGCAAAAAGGTCAGGAACAAGCTTTTAAAAAACAGTCAAGAAAAAAAGGAAGTATTTTAGTCAAATTGCTTAAATTACATGTTTGTTTATGTTCACACCTACAGTTAAAAACCAACAATTACTCTAAACAGAAAACCTCTCTGATAGAATTTCAGACTGCAGAGGCCCATCTGTTCAGCTATTGGTATCACTGTCATCTGCCAGAAGAGCTGCTTTACCAAAGAAGAAGATTCCTTCTACTTTCACAAAAGAACCACACACACATTCAGAGAAGGGATGGGGGGAGACAGCAAACCTTCAGAAAACTCCAAAGAGTAATTGGGGTGGGAAAGTAGCAGATGTAGGAAGAAAAAGGGATTGTTTAATGTAAAATACATATAAAGATGGATCATGCAATACTGAACAGATTGCTCACTTTTAGTATTTCCTAAATTGACAGGCTGAGGCCAACCCCCACACTGACAGGTTTACAACACTATTAAAGCTAGCACGGGTTTTCAGAGCAAATTTTTCTGCACAATGCAAAAAACATCCTCATGAATCACTGGGAATGTCATGTTTCAGACAGCAGTTTGAGTTTACATTACCTTTAAAGAAAATCTAAATTAAGATATCAATACACTAACTTAGGGAAAGTGCAAAAAAAGTCATCTGGAATCCAAAATAATGGAGATTCTCTGTCTGAGCCTCAAAAGGCTATAGGTACACCTTTATTAGGCCCACAGAAAGACTAGAATGGAGTAACAACAGATGGAATAACTAGAAGAAGCAGAGTTCCTCTGTGACACTCATCACCTTATGTGTCAGATCACAAATCCCCTTCCCTATACTTCTATTACTTCAATACTCAAAATGCTCCAATTCATACCCATTATCCTCCTGACTCCTTCTCCCTGTTTACATCACCTTTTCACAAGATTGATGCATGCTGTAACCAGAGATTCTATGAATGGGAAAAAATACAGAAAAAAGACTTGTGCAAGAAATAGTTTTGGTACGTGCGTGACCACAAGGTTGAAACTAGGCAAGTGCAAAGACATTACAGATTTCCTACCTCACTCTGGTGTCATTTCAAGCTACAACAGCACCACTCCAGGTTAGATGTCCCAAGCCAGAGTGCCTCAAACAGGTAACACTCAGCTTTTCCACTCTGCAACTTTACCTGTTTCCCAAATTTTTACTCCCCCCAGATTCAAAATGTTGCCTGCTGCACTCTTCCTGCCCTTTCCAGTCCTTTGTTTCACTAAGCTCAAGCACAGTCAAGTAGCAGGCCTAAAGAGTGTCCTACTGGCAGGAGGGAGAACACAGTAAGAGAATAAAGGCAAATCAGGACAGAAGGAACCAGTTTTGCAATGATTTCTGTAGGTACAAAACATATATACATATGTATCTCACACTCAAAGAAATGAGAACTGCAAAGCGACTTTTCACAGCATGCCATTAGTAACCTATTTTACTGTCATAAAATGCTTTTTTATACCACGTATAAAATGTATATATTGTTATACAATATCTAAAATTACAGATTATAATTAGCCCAGCAGGTCACTTGACCTCTGATGTTTTCTTTCTTTAAATATTTTCAGTATTTCAGTATTTTACTGAGTCAGAAATAGCGCCCAAACCTCAAAAGTCTCCTTGCAGTTCTCTCCATTAAGCCATATTACGCACAGTAAGTCATTAAGTAGTGAACAGAACAACACTTACCCTGAGTCTAACACACCCCCGGCGTGATCCTCTCATCATTTTGTCTTTTGACTGAAACAGAAAAGAAACAGAACACTGGATGAACAAATACAGTAAGAATAAGCAAGGAGAATGCTAGTTATTCAGAACAACTGAGAAAAAGCATTTTTGTATAATGTTTTAGTGACTGATTAAATGAGATGTAACTTCTGTTACAAAACAGGTTAGTTCTCACACAAAAAGAAGTACACTACCATGGTATGGAAAAGTAATCCTTCAAAAAATAAGAATACAATCCCACTTCAAGGAGTTTTGTAGATACCTTGACAGAATGTTTAGAGGATAGTAGACCACACCCTTATATAGAACGTCAAAAGAAGTGAAGAAGAAAGGAATTAGAAAATACTAAAAATTGACAATATTCTGATTTAAATCCTCCTCCTTTCTCTCCTGCTCTCAGAAAAGTGTTCGTATAACAAAACCCAGCTATGCAGGCAGAATTGTACTACCGAAATTGTATGTCTGTCAAAGTTTCCCAGATTCACATCCTTTTCATACATACACAAATTTAACGTTTAGGTAGGTTTCTACATCTGCTTCCTGGATAGTACTGCTTGCTTTCATTGCAGCAGGTAGCAAAGCTGTGTTTATAGCCAAACAGTAAGAGTCCATACAGAAAACAGGATTCCTATTTCCATGACCTGTGCTCAAACTGCAGACTGGCCTACCTTGCTGCTAAATTACTGAATCTCTTCTTTAATATCTGTTTGAAGTACTGACAAGGGAATTCAAGGGGAAAAAAACCCTCAAATACCCACTCCTCCTCCCCCCTCCCCCCCCCAACAGGCAATTCTAAACAGCCAACTCACTTCTAGCTTGAAACTGTGGCATCTCAAACTTTCAGCTGTTCCCAGCACTGACTTAGGTAGATTTATCAGTAACTTTCTGCTAATGTCATGTGTTGCTGGGCAATAGTGGCAAGCCTAAGCAGCACACACACACAAACTTTATAAGATAAAGAAAAAAGGAAAACATTTTGGTCATCCTAACTACTCAGTTTTCTGACAGATGCATCTGTTTTGTAAATGATAAATTACATGCAACTGTAGCCTTATCTGCAAAGGTAGTCTTATCTAATACAACCCATTCTTTCTTACCATTCAACTATTTAAACTATATTCCTTCAGGTCACCAAAACACAGCTATTACTGATGTCTCATGAACAGATGGTCTTGCTGTTATCTTCTGAAATACCCACTTCTTTCCAACAGTATCTTAACAATTCCATCTAGACAATATATTGATGCAATTATGGCCAGCCCTATTTTCACCAAAGCCATAAGACAATGAAATCTTACTGATAACAATGAAAAAAAAAAAGACAGGAATGTGAAGTATCAGTCTTAACAGCAACAAATTATTTGTCATCTGCTACATATCTGAGATACAGC
Source organism: Melopsittacus undulatus (assembly GCF_012275295.1). Classification (NCBI taxonomy): domain Eukaryota; kingdom Metazoa; phylum Chordata; class Aves; order Psittaciformes; family Psittaculidae; genus Melopsittacus; species Melopsittacus undulatus. The sequence goes on from NC_047532.1 coordinate 15,511,714, forward strand.
TACAAGGAAAGAATGAAGCAGCCACAGCAAGTCACATTCACTAAAGATAATTTAAAAATATAGCAGTCAGCACTTCAAATAATGTTTTTGCTGCTCGCTCATTCAATTCAGTCTCTTAATTTGTCAAAAGTTGTCTTCTGAACGTTAGAAACCAACAGTATTAATCTACTTGTTTTAATGTCAGTATAGGATAGCTGGTCAAAATGAAATGGAAGTGAAGATCAGCACTGCATCCATAATGTATTCTACAGATATTCAACTTCTTTGTAGATTTCCTGAATGAAAGCTTCTACATAGGGAAGATGTAGGATCCAAGAGAATCTAGAAACAAAGTTACACCAATAATTTCCTATCAGAAATTGCATATACTTGGGACACACCTCACTAGAGGTACACTACATATATACTATACTAGAAGTACAGACAATAAAACATAAACCTTTATTTTCTATATTCGCTGCCTTGAGAGTTTTCCTAAAATGGGAGGACACTACTGAGAGCCTATTACTCCCTCTGGTGGTTTCAAGAAGAAATATTGGCACAATCTTAGAAAAGAAAGTAACTGGACTGAGGATGCAGCTCTGCAGCAGCTGAAAGAAACCTACCAGGTTTCTGGCAGGGGTCTGGCTGTCCTGATGGCACAGACCAGGTTCCCCAGTATGCCAGGGAAAGCATTCCCAGCTTGCTGTACTGAGCACAGGCATGAAACCAAACCAGACAAAAAGCAAAGGCAGCAAAAGAGACATTCATTTTGGCTTGCTTTAGACACCTCAACCTGCTAAATGCAGGGAAGATGAGAGCTAGCCCTAGTGCAAGGGAGGGGATAATCCCAACAGCCCTGCTTTCCACTGTGCAGACTGACTACCAGCTCAACTGCAAAAGATACTGTAAAAGCTTTTCTTTTTTATAAATCACATTTTAATGGAATGAAAATTAAGTTTAAACACCATAATGCTCCTAGTCTGCAAAAGATTCACAAGATAAATCACAGGTTCAGTGTGTGATCCTATATACTTACAATTTTGCCATCTTCAGACACAGCTTTACTTGGTTAATACCAATTACAGCAATATGGCAAATCTAATTCATTCCACTTAAGTGAAGTAAATCACCCATCATTCCAGTATCTGAACTCCCTGTGCACTAAAGCATGTCGCTATCACCACACATAGTGCTGTATTCTCTCAGCAAATCTTTTACTGACTGCTGCAGGAGAGTACTTGAAACAGAACTCAGCTGACATTTTATATTTGCCCCTACCTTCAAAAGTAAGATTTTATAAAAAACACAATTCAGACAACTTCAACTTTCCATTACAGCATTACATTATACCCTTGGGTTGAAATGAGACACAGGTATGCAGTATGTTCTCTAGCTGGTCAAGTATTCTTGGATGAATGAAGCCATCCCGTAACTGTTTAGAGGAATTACTCCATTTCACTAAAGAAAATATCATACAGCACAAAGATATCTCTGAGCAGCTAATAAAATAAGTCACATTCTACTTTATTTCTGTACGTAAAGTTTTAATATGCAGCTATCTTTTTTCCAGTCATCAGTTTTATAACCAGACAAAATGACATTTTCAATAAACTTTCAGCATGCAGTGTACTGATTTTGATGATAATGGACTTGAATAGGTTACAAGCAGACATCAACAAGAGATAAAGTTTAGCTGAAACTCAGATAAAAGTCTGTAAAAATGAACAAAGCTATACAGTATTGCTGCCTGGGGAATGTAGGTATCTCCCCCCAAAAGAGGGCCTTTATTGGTTTCTTTTTTACATCCACATGGTGAAGCTGATCAAATACAGAACTGATATATTTCAGGCAACCTACAACTTCTTTGAACAATTAAAATAATGCCTGGGTCTACTGAAAACAAAACAATTAGCATCCTAACCTCCAAAAGCCCTCAGCCCTATAGGGCTTTGGGGTTTTGGTTCTTTTATCCATAGAACTACTATGATTTCATTTGAAATTAGCTGTTCCATGGGAATTTTAAGATTGCAGTCTAAACCCAAGATGCTGGCTGCCTCCAAAACTTCCCAGACACAAGTTCTGTTTGTGCACGGAACTTGAAGAGGTACATTTTTGACTCACATGGTGCTGCTAAGGAAGTCTCTAACATACGCATACAGATGAGCAAAACCACTTACGACATTTATTTCCCATGAGGGATAAAGAACCTGGAACAAGCTCTGTTTATATAAACACTGATTTTTGCAGTTTAACTACATTTACCAGAGAAGCTTTAATTTGGACCACTTCCCACAGTAGTTATTCCTCTCATCAAATGCTAAGGCGAACTTCCTTTTTCAAGCAGAAATAAACCCCAACAATTCAAAACCTACATGTTGTTCCTAGCCCACCATTCCCTTAGCTCCCAATGCAAGGCCCAGTCCCAGACAAGGACCTGCTTGAGCACAGGGACAGCATTTAACAGTCATGTTGTTTCTGTAGCTAAAGCTTTGACTTTTGTGGATGCAATCATAAAGTAGGAACTGAAACACTGCTGCAGGAACTGAGGACATCACTGGGGCTCATGTAACCCTAAGAGATTTCATGTATGTCTGAAAAAGGTAAGGCAACAATTTCTGGTTCCTGACATAGAAAAGCATTACACTGCTTATAGGATCCTACAAGAAATATATACACAAGAGGCCTTAGATGGATCCAGGTGTAAAAGAGACAGCACAATCAATCAGCCTTTTCACCAAGAAACACAGGTACAGACTATAAACAGCTTTAATCTGCAGGGACTGGGTACCTGATCATCGTGTTGATCTCTTCAAATTTCTAAACACTGTAATTGCTATTAAAAGTTCATACTGTATAACTCTAAGCTATTTTAAACAAAGCTTATTCATTAAATTGTCTCTCTCATCTGACAATTCATTAGCTCATTAGACTCAAACTGCTCCATTCCCAACCTGCGTTGAGGGAAGACTTCTAAATAGCCAGAAACCTTAAACTAAATTGTAATCTAACAATAACAACAAAGATTGATCCTCTACATTGCTACCAGTTTTATTTTGCACACCTAATAAAATATCAAAACCATGCAATAGATGAGATTTTGTGGGTAAGCAAACAAATTCAGTACTGAACTGGTTTTCTCTGCATCCAGTTTGCACATATCTATACTGGTCTGATTTGGCAAACTGCACCTATCTTGATCCAGATCCTACATAAGCACCCAGCTATGCTTCACCAGATCAACAGAGCAGACATGGTTGGCTTTGAAAGGCAGGAGGACATGCAGTTCAGAGTGCTGGGACAAAATCAACCCATCAAATATTTTTGAACAAATATGAACGGGCACATTATGTTCATATTGATGGGCAATACCAACTGACATGCACTGCAAAGTGATGAGAAAGTATTTGGAGGCCTTAAAACCAGATCCATTGCCCAACAATGGAAAAGGAGTCAACTATTCAAATAATCCTATAGCAATTTATTCAGTTCATCCAAACCTGTGATACAAAGTCAAAATTATGTACAAAATTCAGTTTAGTGCTGCATATTTTTATTCTGTGACCATAAATTCAGAATTATTTTTATTATTGTACGTAGTCTGCTTATAGTTTTGTCTGTTTTTTCTTTGACTGACTGAGCTATTTGCAGGGCATGTGACAGATCAAGTTATTACAGGAAAAAGTGCCGCCTTGGCTGAGAATGGAAAGCAGGGACCTCAAAGGGAATGTTTATGCAAAAGCAGATGGTTTTTTTTCCTGTTTTCTTGGAATTTTTGCACACAGCTGTTGATTGAGAAACTGTATTTGGAAAAAGCAGCAAAATGCATTCAATTGAAAGTCTCTACTATAGGGGCACTGAGCCATGACTCCAGCTTCAGAGGCATCATTTAAGACCAAGTCAACAAGATTTGTTTTGACAGCAAAGACTCATGAAACTTCTGCAAAACTGAAGCCCCCCTGCTCAACATCTGGACTGTTCAAGGCACATGCAGTTTTTCAACACAGCACAGCCAGTATTAAAGCTGCTAACTAGCAGCAAACTTTAAAGAGTGGCAGGAGACTAATATTTTTACACCACCACAACTACCTCCTCCCAATGACTGCTTTCACACAGATTTTGCTTCTGCAAGTATTCAACCAGCATTATGTTTTTGGTAGTTTGATGGAATGATTAGTAAAACAATAGAATATCTGAGCATTTAAATCTCTTCTTCAGGCATTTACTGGCATAAGAGCCGTTAAGATGGTGAGAGGCTATCCAATTTTGTTTCAAAAACAGACACTGTGGAGTTGTCATACACAACTCTTTTTTCTTGCAACCCTCATTCACTATACAAGGCAGCTGTTTGTCTACAACATTTTGATCAGTTTTCCTTTAAATACCACCAAATATCATAGAGAGTTTTAAAATATTTAAGGAACAGATCTTCCTATCTACTGACCCTGGTTTCAGCATTGTTTGCATGGCTGTGCTAGTTCTGCTTGCAATTTATTATACAATTAAAGTATTTATTTAAAGAGCACACTTAAAACAAGAATTTAAATCAGATTTTCAACCTTGAGGGGCTCTCTGGATTATTTCTGCAGGATTCCCAAAGGTAATCAAGGCTCTAGCTGATGTGTACTTAAGACAGCACATCTGCCAGAAAACACAAACAAAAAGCAAACTGCATTCAACTCCCTCTCTAGCCATTTCTTTGTCTCCATGCTATCTTCCAGTACAATGCCAGCACACATTTTTACACTGACATGCGGAACACAAACAACAGAACAAATTCAGCTGAAAAAATAAATTAGCAGAGTTATTTTCAGCTGGAGTCCAGCTCATGGAACAACTTTACAGCTCCTGTGCCAGAAGAAGGCAGAAATGAGCCACTTCCAGACTCTTCTGCTGAATATTGTCTGTGCAGCCAACTCCACACTGAAAAACCCACAATGCTTCAGCAGACTTACATTTGTTATACCATCAAGAGGAAGCATGAGTGGATTCAAAAATCAAAGAATACTGAGTGGCAAAAAAAGAAGTAATTTGTCAAAACATTGGTCACACTGATCCAAAATGGTACCAGCAACTTACCATAAAAGTAATTAAGTTTAAATTTCATAAATTTATAACAATACATAAATGTAAACAAATGTAATTATAAACTCATTTCTTTCTATTCTGAAAGAGAAAAAAAGCCCCACAAACTACACAAGTGGGAAAAAAGTGAACAATCTGGTATTGTAAAAAACCTTTGTGAAACACCTTGGAAATGCATATGAGAAACATTTGCATTCATACGTGCAAGTAGTGCTACTAGTGTTCACTGCAATACAACAAAGTAGAGCGGAACGAAAACACAAATGAAAACTGAAATAAGTGTGAACATTAAATCAGCTTTTTTTTTTCTGACTCATACTTGGTGCAAAATCTTTTGCCTTACTCCTTGAAAGTTCTAATTAGGTCAGAAATGCAAACTTAATTGAATTAATTCGCTTTTGATGTATGTATCCAAAAATGTATTTAGGTTAATATCTACTTATTTTACCAAAAGACAAAGCATGCTAATTTAAATGCTCTGGGGTTTCTCCCCCCTCCAAGTGCAATACTATTACACACTAATTCTGTTTGAATGCTTATTTTACATTAGGGGTACTTTTCTGCAGCCTATTTTAAGTTACTACCAAAGGAACCTAAATACAACTGCACAAGGACATACCTATGAAGAGACTATATGGCTGGATCTGGCTCTGACGGAGTTAGGTGCATCAGAAGTTATTACCCTGCACTTTTCCACTGCTCCTCTGCCAAAGGTTAATTGGCCATTGAATCTACTGGAGCAAGTGTTTTCTTCAAGCGCAGCTTTCTGGATTGGAATGGGCCAAGGAGCCTTGAGAGGAGATGAGTAAGTGAAAGGTGATCAGCTATTGGCAATCTCTCCCATCAGCAAAACTGTTTCCACATTGCAAGTCTATACAGCCAGGCTCAAACAATATCAGCCTACCCCACCCATGCATTATGCTCATAGGGAAGGGCCAGTTTCAGGCTCAAAAATTATTCAGTTATGCTTACAGCAAGGCAATTATATGGCTTGAAACTGAAACTGACTCGGGGAATGGAATATGCGACCCTATACACCTGATCACACAGATAAGCTTTTAATTCAAAATACAAGTCTGCATATACTGAATCACAACAGGCCATTTCCCCACATAAATACATAGGCAAATCTGCTAACACTCCAAATTAGTGATGCTTATAAACTATAAGCAGCTTTATAAACTACCAGTCAGGAGTTATTACTCTAAAACTAAACATAGAGCTGAAAGAAGCAGTATCCCACCACCTTCTCACTGCTAATATTAGTACTTGTGAGGTATGCAGTCAACTGGGACTTGATCTGAATTGTATTTCAACCCCTTGCTCTGACCCTGCAGCCCTATGAGTAATCACGCAGCACACATGAAGCAGTGTGCATGCTGAGTGATCAGCTCTTTTGGCAGCCAGTCTTTCAACGCAGTACACACCCTTAGGTACAAGAACGAATTCAGATGTCTAGAAAATGGCATAACAAGTACTTTACAGACATATGTGCAGAAAAGATAGCACATGGGTATGAAAAGCATTCTAAAGTAAATGTTATGGCAGGCATTTTTTAGTGGTAAAGGCACACGGAGCAGAAAACATGATTTGGTTTCTTGAACCTAACTAGATTTTTAGGACAGAGAGTTAAAAACCAGGATTTTTAAATTTGTGGTCTCAGAGTCGTTGTAATAAAAGAGAACATAATAAATTATTCAAACTGTAAGTGTAATGCATATGTAAAGATACCTAATCATAAGAAATAATGAAATACAAAAAAGTTCTTTTTATTAAACAAGTGAAAACCATAGAACGTCAGTGCAATAACCAGAATTATTATTATTATACGCACTAGTCATCAGTAAATGTTTCTATTTCCGAGCTGAATTATAAAGTAATTTTGCACCTTGGACCTCTATGTAGACTACACTCACTAATTCATCCCAGTCAAGCAGCTGGCATTTGAACAGCCATTAAGCAGCACTTTCATTTCTCCATCCAGATTCCAGGTGAGGGATTTCAAACCCACAAGAGCCAAAATTGTTTGAGAGTCTGTAACTGTTTTGTCTTATAAACTCCTAGGTCTGGAGAGATAAGCTCTCATCTAGTAGAGCTGTAAATACAGACCTAGAGGGGGGGGGAAAGAGTTTTATATGCAATCCTCCAGCATGAATAAAGCTTTACAGACAGCATGATGCTCCAAGTTACTTGCTGTAAATCTAATGCATCTTACTACAGGTTAAACGTGTATTTGTTTTAGCCAGACTTACAGACTAATATGAATTGCTCCATTCTATGAAAACTTATCTATGCACGTGGTTCAGTCAGTTATCCTTCCCATTTTAGGGCACATCCTTGAAAAAAAAATTATTCATACTGTTAGAATATTTGCGATTTAATTCACATTTTTATGGAAAAAGCTGAAGCAGTGAGTCGGGACCTGGCAGTGGCTACAATAAAAAAGAAGCCAAGAACACATGACTGTTACTACACTGCACTTTAAAAGTTAGTGCTTGAAAGTAGGAAGTCTTCAACGGAAACAGCAAAGTCAGTCCCGAACTGGGAAGGGACCCGCGTGTCGGCAGCGCACCGTCCGGTAACTCGTCCCTGACCGGGAGAGACCGAGCCCAGCTCCTGAGGTGAGCGGCGCGGGAAAGCAGCACTCCCTCGGGCCCTCCGACTGGGCGGAGAGAACACAGCAGGACGACAGCAACTTCCCGCTGGACAGAGAGGACAGCACTTGAGACAGCGAGACCCGGGAGCCCGAGGCCATCGCGGAGCCGGACCCGCTCCGAGGGGCAGCCGGCCGCCCTCGCCCGGGGGCTGTGAGGAGGCCGACGGCCGCTGCCGCCCAACGACCCCACCCTGGAGGCGCGCACCCTGCCCCCGCGCCGCCGCCAACAATAACAGCCCCACTCGCCCCCACCGGTAAATCTCCCCGCAGCGCCACCCCATTGGCTGCGCCCGCCGCCTCCTCTTTCCCCATTGGCTGCTCGAGCGCTCACACCGCCTCGAGTCCCCTCCCCACCCCCACCCTGCACCTCAGCCGGTCTCCCCGGCTCCTCACCCGCCCGGCCCGCCGCTGCCTCTCACCGTGTAGTAGGAGAGGAGCCCGGCGTTGTAGTCCAGCACGAACCAGCGGTACTGCCAGCCCTTCATGACATTGGTCCATTTGCTCAGCGGGCCCTCCATGATAGACGCCATCTTAGGCACCGAACCGGCACCGCCACGCACCCCGCCCGTGCGGCGAAGGGGAGCGGGGGAGAGACACAGCGGCGGCCGCCAGGAGGGACGGGGCGGGGCACGCAGCGAGGGGGCGGGGCCAGGAGCCACTCTTCCCCGAGGGGGGCGTGGTTTGCGTGCGCAGCGGGCACGCGCGGCGGGAGGGGCTGGCGGCCCAACGGCTGAAGGGGAGGTGGGGGGGGGCGGGTGAGAGTGGGAATTGTGTGGTGAGGAGGGGAGTGCCCGGCGGGAGTAGCTCGGTGTCCTCTGGAGTGGGCTGGGTTTATGGGTGCTGTATGAGGGCCCGGTCCCTGAGATAGTGGGGCACCCTCATGGCTTAGGGGAGGCAGAGGGCGCGGCGTGAGGGAGGGCTTGCACGGTAGCTGTGATGTGGTGAGGGGACGACGCCTTGGTGTGTCTGTTCTGTGAAGGGAGGGAGGGTGTTAAACTGTCCCCTAAAATACTTGATGCCACGGCAGCTTTTTATTTCTCTCACTGTTGTGGGTGTCTTTCTGTTGTTTGCCTGTCCAGAGCGCATGTTGGGCTTACGAATTGAGTTCAGGGGTCTGGGTCTGTTACTGAATGGGGCCACAGGGCTAGAATGTGCAAAGCATTCAGGACTTAAGGACTCTGAATGGTAAAGCTTGTTTAAATGGGATACAGCTTTCCTGTGGACTGAGCCAAGAATGCGAAATGATTTCCCCAGGAGCTGTGGACAATTGTAAATGTGTTGTTCAGTGCAAGGCATGTTTTTGGCACTGATATTCTCTGACAAGTACATAACTTCAGTTGTACTTCAACATAAAAACTTCAAAGGACCCATACAGATACTCATGTTGCTTCCTAGGGATAAACAATATAGCGGCAGAAATAGTGCTTTTACCATCAGGTTTGTGCTTGTCACGTAATCTTAACAGTATTCATGGAATGGCCTCTTTCCCTTTTTTTGTTTTTCATCAGCTATAAACCTGTGGGGTTGTTTTTATGATTTTAATATAAAGATACCTTTATAGTAGGGCTGAAATAGTTCTAGTATTTTACAGTACTGCACCTTTATACTAAGTTAAACTAATTAGAAAAATCACCCTGGTTGCCCCTTGTGAAAAAAGAATCACTCAAAGGCAGAGCTTCCTTATTTGATTTTAGTGAATAAGAAATACTTCCATATTTTTATTCATCTTCCCATTTCACATTGCTTACTAGTTTGCTAGCAAGTGGAATTTATCCCATTGACTTTATAATGCCCCTTGGGGTCATCTGGTGGTGTGTTTATACATGGTGTTACCAGTCTTGAAACCCAGCTTGTTAATTATAACATTCTTTGTCAAGCTGTATGTGACCTCAGTAGCCTGTTTTCTTCTTTAGTTTCACTGACTAAACAAAGCATGGCTGCCTAGAGATCAGACCCTGGCAAGCAAAACAAAAAACATGAGATGGTGCCAGAACATTACTAGTACTACCATTTAAAGCTGTATTTGGACTGGAGCTTTATCATCTCAGTTCACTACTTTGAGTGTATCTTACCACAAGTTGAAACTATAGAAAGGGCTTGTGCAAAAATTATCTCTTGGCTTAACTGTGGACTGGCTGCCTGTAGGTAAAGCACTCTCAATGAGAAATTCTCCATAAGAGCATTCTATTTACCCTGGTTTGCCAGAGGCTGAACTTTGGCATACACTGAATATCTTCTGAGTTCTTTGTTCTCTTTGACTTTTTGGGGGGAAATGTGCCATAGACTTGTCTCTACTAGAAGCAGCGTGTATTTTAGCTAAACCTTAAAAGTCCTGGTGTAGATGGAAAACTGTTAACAGGTGGTAAAGGGAATCCAGCTCAAGGTTTCTTTTTACAAATGCACTGTGGTTATTCTCTTTAGGTAATTTGGCAGAGATCAGAGAATCAGGGTTTTTCAAATACCTCACAAATTTAAATAAATACATATGAAATTGTAGTCTTATCGGCATTAAGGATGATACAAGTTTATGTACTTTCTTGACATACCAGCATGATGTGTCTTTCGTGTATGTCGGATTATTTCAGTATAGGTTATACATACCATGGTTCATGAGGGCATTGTTGAGGGGCTTAGGCTTAGATCCTTCTGATAAAGATTCCAGGTGCCCATTCAAATTGCTTTGAAAGATCACTGCAAACATTTTAGTTCATTTAAACAAAAGAATAAACTGAAATTGGCAACAGCTGTAATAAAACCTACCATGATTACTTTATATGTTACATCAGCAGCATCAATGACTTTTAATAAAATAACAGAATTTAGTGAGTTACTTCCTTAATAGAAAATTTTAGTTTGTTTTAACATGTTCTATCTGCGGTTTGAAACAAAAGCTGCTATTTTCTGTAATTATAGGCAGTTTTATTGTGAAGTTCTCTGTATTTTACAATGCTTAAGTTAACCCCTTCAAGTAAAGTACTGTCATCTGAGAGAACTACTACTGCAGAGGTCAGCAGAACTGGACAGAAAGCAGCAGCTGTTATCTTGTGCTGCCTTTGTTTTATGCACTGTTCCATCAGCTGAAAATCCTGTCCAGCATCATTCTCTTGCCACACAGAGGACTCAGTTAAATTACCTTCCTGTAGTAACCTGGCCACACATGGATTTCCTGACCAGGCACCGTGTTTAGCCAATAAGATGGCCTCTAGAGTACTCACACTGTTCCAGCAGGAATGTAGGGAAAAACCTCAGATATGTCCAATCCTTTCTGTGTTTTCCAGGACATCCCAACTTGTACCCTACTTTTAAATTTTTTTCCATGTTCTTTTCCTTTATCTAAACTTGTCCAATAAATTATAGCTGGGATGGGTTTTGGCCATTATAGTTTAAATCTGTATGGATTCTAGCCAAGAGGAAGGTACTGCTGACTGAATTACCGGCAAAGGACCAGGGTAGAGGGAATGAGAAGCAGAAGTATGCTGAAAGTCTGCTTCTTTAAGAGGAAGATGCCTTTATATTGTGAATTTTCCTGAAGTTATAGCTGAACTAACTTTGAAGAACTTCAGTGGTGAAGTTGTGTGGCTTGTAGATTCCTTCAGGGTGTCTGGGATTGTGACTGGCAGCAGTGAAAGTAGCTCTAGCTTCTCCCAACAGCTGCAACCACTCCGAGTTCTGTAAAACATAAGGAAGCCATTTGAGAAGAGAACAAATGACATTTTATTTCCTTTTCCCACTTCAGAAATGGGCTGGTGATTTCATTTTGCATTTCTTGTCCTATCAGGTCACTGTGTCAACCACTGACAGCATAATCATTATAATTAAGAAATGACATTTTAGCCTGATGCTGGATAATTCTTTTTCTGCTTGTTGGGAGGAAGTAGTGTCTTTTATTTGTACCCTCAGTAAAAAATTCTCTCAATTTGATTTTTTTTAGAGGTAATAAACGTGCTAATAAATTACAGTCAAGCAGAAGATGAAGTCTTCTCTGTCAGCTTCAGTCTCCTGCTACTGTCCTTTAAAGGTATTTCCTAGTCCCTCTAACACATATGCTGACTACACTAAGAACAGGAACAATGTCAGAGCCTAAACGTTTTATTTTATTTCTTCAGAATTATGTTTGGTTTAGGGGTTGCAGAATGGAAGATAGATAGGAGAGAATCACCTTTACCCTACAAGCAGTTGCTCTTAGAAGAGGATAATTAAATCAGGTATGCCATTAAGTGCCATGGTAAGTAGATTTTCTGAATAGATTTATTAGACTGTCACTGGTTTTAATAAAAATGTTTATGAAAAAAAATCAGCAATATAGTGGAATGAAGACAGTAGTTGATTCCCTGTCATTCTGAGGCAAAGAAATCATTATATCTTGGGCCTTTCTTGCCAATTCCTGTGTCATACCAGCAAATAAAAGCCATCAGCAAGGAATTTTCCCAATCCTGTCCATTTTAATCTGTTTTTTCTCTGTTTTTCATCAGTTCTCATAGTGCTCCAGATCAGGGATGAGGAACCTTGCTGAGAGGTAGAGACCTTTCTGAGTCTTCTAAATGACTCCATATTAGCATACACCAGAAAAAAATCAAATTAGCACAGGTGGTGTGGAATTCAAGACCTCAGGCCTCAGAGTCTGTGTTCTGTTTCTACATACAGCTTATGGTTGTTTTTGGGAAAGGTTTCACTAGATTCTCATCCTTTCATGGAATGTTTAGAGCTGTACTGGAGAGCATTACGATATTGGAGCCATTTCCCAAAAACATACGGATTGTGTTCAGCCAAAATGTGTTACCATTCAAGAAAGGGCTGAAGAATCAATCTTGCTTTTGAAAGATAGAGATGATCCCCAAACTAAGATTTATTATGTCTGTAGTTATTTATTCCTCTGTAGTATTGCTGTATGTCTGGGGGATGATGCAGCAAAGAGGCAGCTGACTCACTGAACTGGCACTGATATATTACAGGACTTGGAAAAGTTCGTCAGATGTTGCAGTGTGTGTTAAAAACAGGGTGTGATGGTATTCGGTTATGAAATTGAAGTGACTCACTGACCAAATCCCATGACAAGGTATACAAAGAAACACGTTTTAAGGGCATTATAGATTTGAGTAGCCTTGTGACAATAACATAACTTATATTTTGGTACTGTCTCATGAAAGAGGTTACAGTTTTGCAGGACAGTTTGACATAATGACATCATCTAAGAGTTGCAAGAGACCTAAAGTGGCATTTTAGGACTCAGCATCTTCAAAAGAAATACATGTCTGAACTTACCTACATTTCTTAAAGGCAAATAAGTATCTCCTGTACTCCCTTTACACAGAGATCAGAGAATTCCTCTCACCTGTCCTGGTCACATGTGAGATCTTTCATCTGTTCAGAGATTAAGGCATTAACAGCAATACAAATTTAATAGTGAAAGCACCTTCTAACAACATCTGTAACTTAAATATATATCTAGTCCAAAACAATTAAAAGACTTGCCTAGCCTTTGTACTGAAGAAACAATTATGTGAGCGATTTTCCATCTGCACGTAGATTGAGCTCTGGTAATCTGGAAATCAATCTAGCAACTATAAAAATGCTGGAATGCATTTTGCAGGGTAAATGATTCACTATAATCTTAGTACTATTTTATTATAAACCTGACAGCATCATAATTCAGTCTTAAGAACAACAGCCCTGATGTCTTTGCTGAGTGCAAGAGTTAAAGGTTCATAGCATGCTGAATCACATTTTATACTAATGCATTGCTTAGATGGGTAATGTCTCATCATTTGATTTAAGCATTTTATCATCCTGTGGGCAGAATTTATTTAATATTTCATGCAGAAGTCCCTGCTATTTTCTTAACCTCAAATAAGTGATTTTTCTACATTAGTCTCCACAAAGACATCGAAAAGATGTAGAGGAATGTTGCTGAACTGGAATGTTTACTTTATTGCAGCCTTGATAGGCAACCCACTAGTACAAAAAGGCAAATAAGCACAACCTCTTTTCCCAAAGGTTTCCAAACATTACCTCTTTTCATACTGTTTGGCCTATTAGTATGTTTCAAATAAGGTTACTTGCTCTTTGTAGTCAGTTTGTTTTGCAAGAATGTAGTAGATACATTGTCTTCTCACAAAATTTAGACTATTTACAGTAGAGTTTGACATGTAGGAAATTTAGCAAGGGAAAAGGTAAGAACTGATTTAGTATTTTAAAGAGTATTGTCCATAATCATAAGGATTATAGGCTAGGTTTATTTTTAATTTGTACACTATGTTATTGATACAGCAATATCAAAGTTAGTATATATGCACACACTAGTAGATTCCAAAATATATGCATATTATAAGGCTGTTATAAACAGTAGCCTTGCTGTCTAGTACAAAGTCTGATTAAAATGTGTCCATGTTGTTCTCCTCCCCCCCCAGGTAAATTGGAAAAATAACATATTAAACTGACTACAGTAATTTTTAGGGTAATAGGTGGGATATCTATGGCGATGAAAGGGAAGATAAAAGGGAAATCATGGAGACCTAGACGTGAGCAATTAAGTATATAGAATAAGCACTATTCCACTGAGTGCTTCTATTACTCATTTTATTTGCATAGCTATAAGTATTAAATGGGTATCTGTTAAAACTTAAGTTTCAATTTAGAATCCGTTTCTGGCTCCTTCTGCATTTTATTCTGGAATTTCAGGTCAAATATTTTTTTTTTTTAGACCTAGAATCACTCTCAGTGATTTGTGTATAGAAGGAGCCCTGTATACAGCATAATCCCTCATCTAATACTGCCCTGATTTTGGGATGCCAAAAAGATCTTTCTTTAGTTACTGTTTCTTGTGTAAGGATGGGAAATAAAGCTAGCAAGGTTTATCCTACCGAATATTGGAGAAATATTTTTCTTCTTATCTGAGAATTAAAATAATCAGTTTTTGTGCCTACTTTAAGCAGGATTTGCTTCCTCCTTGTTCCGATGGAAGTGAAAATGCAGAAATTATTTTTTCATCTTACTAATTCTCTCCTTTTCATGATAAATGAGAAAGAAGCAGAGAATTGATTTAGTGGAAGAATAATAAGTAGCCACCAGAACTGGCAGAATAAACTCAAATTGTTCCCCAAAATTCATAATCTGCACTTGGACCTCAATTTAGAGAGCAGATGGATGTTTTGCTACTTTGACAGCTCTGAGGATCTGTCAGAAGTCTATTCTGGCTATGTGTGAGTTAGCAGACACATGCAGAATGCAGCAACATCTGGTTTCCAGCTGAAGTGAGACTTTGGTTCAGAGCAGCACCTCCTGCCACCTCATCAGTTTGCTATCAGCAGGGAGAAAACCCAGCTTTAACAATCAGAGAAAAGCCATAGTCCACCCTGGCTAGGTTTGCAACCTTAGTAGTATGAAGACAAAAGCCTGGGCTGTGTTGTAGGACACATTCATCAGCTGTCTAGACTTAAAGCAACCACTCACACCAATTAAACAACTCCAGCTCGGGTGACTTCTGAGCTGTAAATTATTGGAGGTGTGGGAAGTACACCAGGCCAGTCTCGCTATGTGCTTATGTACTCCTACTGCCTTCCATAGCTACTAGCTATTGCTACTGCTGGAGACAGGACACTGGCCTATTTAGACCTTCCTTCTGATCCACTACCTCTAATATTATGTTCTTATTTTCACATTAGCTAAGGGACTCTATAGGTATCCTGTCCAGGAGGTTTTTAGATTGTTTTCTTTCCAAGTAAAAAAGTGGAATTTCTGTGGAGATCTTTAATAGTATTGTAGCCTAATTTTACATTTTTTAGTCAAACTTTATTTTGCCCCATTCTCTTAACACAGGCAGTTTCACTGACACTTGCTGAAGCTAAAGTTGCTCAGAACTGCTGAGATACGCCCAGATGTCATGGATGGAAACAAAGGGGATCCTACTCAGCTCGTAGGCAGCAGCATGCACAGACCAGCTCTGTTACTCAGTTTGTAAGCCAAGAACTTGATGAAAATAATCCAGGCTTTGTTGCATGTTTGCTTCCAATTTTCAAAAGTTCATTCTGTTCTATTCCTATTTCCCAGCACCCTGATAAACTATTTAATTTCAACAGTGACTGCAACGTAACTTCTAAGCAAATGCTACAACAACATTAATAGTAAAATCTGCCAATGCTACTGGAGTTAACCAAATTCTCTGGACAGCTGTCAGAATGGAGTTACATCATTTGCTTTCTGTTGTCCTACAGAATTAATTTTTGAAAATAAACTTGTGAGGAATAACTAACAATCAAGTCTGAGCATAAAAATGTTCTACGGTATACAGTGAGACTTTGATTTCCATGGCATAAGCTGAAGTTGGTAATGTTTAAGGTCCCATCTTTTCTTACAATTGAGTATTTGAGGTATAGACGATAAATAGTTGTTTTAATGTACTGGTCAAGTTTGCAGTATAGTTTGTAGATTAAGTCTCTGTAAATAAGATAACAAACAGAAATAGGAGTTCAGTCAAGTCTTTCAAGTTCAGGCCAAACAAGCCAAAAGTTGTTCATACTTGTGTGTTCCATTGGTGTTGATGTGGTTACATGTACATAATGAGGAGCAAAATTTATTGCATTGACTTAAAGATTAAAGCATGTAAATACCCAAAGGTAAGCTCTGCTATTTATATTGTGTAAGAAAATAGGAGGATCTGTACTTTTTATTAGTATTAGACTCTTCAGTTTATGCTGACTAGTTCTAACTATGCTGTTTCTATTATGCCAGCTGGAGAAAAGATGTAGCTCTTCTGAATACAGCAAAATCAGTAGTAATTGAACTGTTGTCTTACCAATCTTTCAGATTCTAGTTTATGTATCTGGCAATTTCAGACAAAACAGTTTTACCCACAATCCAACTACCATTTACATAGATAACATTAACCCATTCTACCTGTAAGACTTTATGACTTCTTGGCTTTACAGTTTTGGATGGGAATTTAATCTGGTAAACATCAGGGATGATGTCTCATACAGTTAATTGCTTCAGAGTCACTGCATTAAATTTACTCATTACACTGAGTTCCTAAAACACGTGGAGGACAACGTTCTTATAGGTAGAGGACCAGTCTTGCATTCTGAGTATTTGTCTTCGCTGTAAAGTCAACATACAATTTCTTTGTGGGTTTTTTTTTTTTTGCTGTATACCCACAAATCCTTCACTTAGCACTTTAAAGATTTCTGGGGATAATCAGCACATTGTCAACTGATGCAGTGACTGTGAAGCATAGGTAAATCTCTGCACTGCAACTGATCTTAGTAGTGGTTGGCTGACTCAAGTGATTGCTGTCATTTCTGTTCCCACTAGCAACATGGGCATGTTCTGTACTGTGAATGCTCAGACAGTGTAACTACTTCTTGATTTTTTTTCATGCACAGAGAAACTCTGCAGATGCCATCTGCCATTCTCTGGGTTTTTGAATGTACTGTGTGAGGATTCCTGATGTTAACACACTGAGACAACTAGATACAGAGTTTAGGGAGATGGACAGAGAGATATGTACATAAATGTGTGTGTCCTCATGAAAAAAATCTAGATGGAAAAAAAAACATGGCGTATTTGTGGAAACCAAGGCATACAGTAGCTTTAAATCAGGTTTACTTTACAGTGAAGGCATTGCCTAAGGTATAACAATGCTTCCACTTAGCACAGCCATGGAGCAAGTATTTGGCAGGGAATCCTGTGGAAAGGCTAGGAGGTAGGATGAGCTGGGAAAAACTTTCTGGTAGCTGTTCCTGTTTCAAATTGTTTAAATGGGAAATCAGTAGATTTCATATTACAGGTATTTTATATTATTTATTTTTGCTTAAGCCCTGCCAACCAAAGCATAAGTTAAAAAGGAATTTTGGTCTCTGAATCTTTCAGGGTTCACATTTTCAGACTTTTCTTGGCAACCTTAAAGGTCAGTAGGGTCCTGTATTTTGCTGCTTTCTTGTTGGCTTTTTTAATTAAAGCTCAAATAACCCATGGAATTTCTTGGCTCCAGAGGCTGCAGCTTTATTGAAAAAAGAGACAGAAAATTGGAATATAAATGATAAAATCTTGGTAGCTGATAAAACTGAATTTAAATGCCATATTTGGAAAGAATAAGTAGAAAGGCAGAAAAGGGGAGAAGAGCATCTTCCAAGCAGACAGCCCCTGTTTATCTAAAGTGGGACAAGGAGAACTTTTTATCCCACTTAACTTTTACTTTTGGATGGCATTTGAATTGGCCTTGTATGTTTGGCAGCTCATCTGTTGAACCATCTGTTTCAAGTTATGCATGCTCAGAGGGCACATTGCATCCAGGGATGCAGTTCCCCAGAACACAAGAAATTTGCATTGGATTTGCAATTTAGTGATCTGTAAACATGGATGTGCAATCATACATCTAAATAAACTCTGTTTATTTTGGAGAAATTGAAGCATTTATACAGCTGGAGAAACTGAGGGCAGTTATAAGTGGCCATATTCACTGTCCAAGTATCCCCCATACAGTGCTCAGGCAGTGCAAAATAAGAGAAAATCACCAGAGGTCCTCACTAGGAAATGTCTCTTTTTAGACTGAAAAGTTCTTAATAGACTAAGATCTAAGGTAGTAACCAGTTTTACAGCCCATATAAACAGTATCTTAAAGGGATTGTAGGGTAAACTGCGGTTTGGCTCCCTCTGTAAACAAATCATCTCCAGTCCCTTTGCAGTGTTACAGATGAATTGGATAGTGGATCAGAAAGCTATAACCAACTTGCTAAGAGCCTTCAAGTACCTTCGTGGCCAGGAAAGAGGATTTGGTCCATAAACTTTAATGGCACATTAGGTAAATTTTGTATTATTTATGGCATACTAGTAGCACTTATCTTTTTCGTATGTTATCTGCTTTGAACATATGTTTTTTGGAAGAATATACTGCTTATTCCACCCCTCCCTATTCCTTCCTTTCCCCAGAATGCTGATTCAATTCCTTTACTCTTTCAGTCAGCTTGCAGTTTTAGGCATTTCCTTGTCTGGTTTTCAGTGAAACATGTTACTTCCTTCTCATCAGCATTGTGCAGCTCTGTTGCAGCTCTTGAATACCATGTTGGTTGGAAATGGAAGGGATTTCTTTGCAAGCATAGATATGGACATAAGGCTGTTTTGTCTTCATGTAGTACACTGAAACTATAGACTTGTATAGCAGCTGTGCAGTTGTGTATGGAAGAAGGAAATATGCTCACATAATGCAATGATGGAAGTAATGGTAAATCCAGAACCAGCCAGGAGACTTGAGGGATAAATGTAATTTTGTCATAGATTCTCTTTCTAGATTATATTTTCTTTTTCCATGTTTTTACATTAGCCAAAACCACAGATTGTTTCCATTATCAACAAAGTTTGAGTCCTCTGGTGATGAGGATCAGACTGAAGTAAGATAGTTTATAATAAATTGTGAATGGAGGTTGACCAAATATAGATCTATTATATTGTTTGGGTAGATCTTATTCTGTGTACACAAAGTCTAATTATGACATTAGGTTTAGTGAGGTGCTTGGAAATACTTCTTCCTACTGGAAGCAGCACACATTTCATCCCTTCCAACCTCAACCATTCTGTGATTCTGTAATCAAATAATTGTATTTGTACATCTAAAATTTTAGGAATTTTACTTTTTTGTAGCATTTAATCTGCTCGTCTGATAAAAAATAGATCTTTATATTACATTACTTACTCAAGTATGAAGTTTCATTCCTTTTCACATTAGCAGTCCCAAAAGAGCTACAGGAATTTATGAACTTTATTTCAGCAATTCTACAGAATTGAGGTACCTGTAAGAAAAAAATAAAGTCTAATTAAAATTTTGCCTTTTTGAGTATTGTTAGTAGAATAATGCTTTTCTTATATGAACAATTTGTTATTACAGAGCTACAAGGGCAAGGACAGAACTACAGATATATAAAAAAGACAGCTGTATGACAATGGTAAATGGGAGAGAGAGAGATTCTCTGCTGGTTGTAGAGTCTGCCAAGGATGTGGGTGCTATGTTTTGGGCAAGAAAACTCTTTTAGATTAATACCATCTGGCTGGTTTTTGCCTATGCCAGTCATATAGGCCAAGCCTACTGTCCTGCCTTTACCACATTTCTTGAAGTAGGAAGTAGATAAAAAGTACAGTCATTCCCAGTTACCTGACTGGAAATGTGCCTATTAAATGATCTAGAGACCCAAGGAAGTGATCCAAGCTTCTGTGCTTCTATCAGAGACTCTGATCAAAAGTTTCCCATCCATATCCTGAGGCAATTTCTGGATACTTTTCCCCTTTCAAGCCTCATTGGCAGCAAAAAAGCCTAGCTATAGGATCGGCTCCAGTTTGCTGTCCAATGCACATGATAAATACAGTTAAAAAACTCTCAGAAATGTCCACCACCCCCAGATCTTCTATCTCATTCTTTTAATTAGCACCTACTCTTTCTGAGATGTCATACAATCAGCTTGGTTTCCTGGGCTTTAGTTTTGCAAAAGTCAGAGATGTATCACACCAAGGTTCTTCAAAGCCTCTGTATAACAATACTGGTAACTCCGTCTTTTAAATTACTCTATAAACACAAGTCTCAATCCTATATTGAGGACAACCACAGATTTTAAAGATGTGATTGTAGGAACTGCACATACTGGAAGAAGGGATTTGAAATTATCAGAATTAGGTATTACGCTGACTTTCATTTGAATATAACAAATTTTGCAGTATCATCCAGGCCTGTCGCAAACTTTTGTTATTTAAAGTTAATGGACATCTTACATACATGAGAATCCCAGCTACAAAAATAAGGATACTTAAAGGCAAGAATAAACAGCGGATATCTGTATTTATAAACAGAAGAATATAGGTTTTCTTGACCTCGACCTCTACAAGGTACCTGTATGCCTTGTATTTTGGGGCCTACAGTAGTGCTATCTAGCTAATGGATTTGTTGTGTAGTTCCATGTAGGAGACCCACAGCTAATTTTTAGCCTTGGATTTATTCCCTACTGAGGAGAATTGGAGTTAAATAAAGTAACTCATCAATATATTCATTACACTAAATAGCTCTACTGATGATTCTGAAGTTGGTTTTTTTTGTTTTTTTTTCTCATGCTCATCTGAATATATATAATTTACCATCACCTAATGCTATCACAAGGAAAGGAGACAGAAAATCTCTAAATCATTTTTTCCAAGTGTTTCTCTAAGGAAAATCACAAGACCTAACTTGTTTTGAACAGGAACAGATCCTATCTCCTCAGTAAACAGGAAGAGACTGACAAGAACATTTCAGTTTGGGATGTAATCTGAATGCCTTTTGAATCATGGAGATTCTTTCAGGAAGAATACATCCCCTATTTCAGTAAAACTCATCTAGCTATCTGAACATAGCTAGCCTGTATGGCTTCTTCCTCTGTCTTAGACCTAAAATCTCAATAGTTTTTTCCTTTGGACCTTAGTGTTCTTTGTAATTTTTATTTATCATATCTATTTGTCCTGTGAGCACCCTGGGGGATTTGTCCTTCTAAAGAAAGACAAATTTGTCATGTTGCACAAATTAAACTGATATGGGAATCTGAAAAATCTGGCTGGTTTGATACTTTTGCATCATCATCAGTAATTTTGGTAATCTAATATACTTACATATAATTATTCCAATACCTTCTTCAGTTGCTTCTCAGCTTTTGTGCATCCCATTTAAATTAATATTAATAACAATAGGAGTTAGCTTGTTTTGCAGAGTTTAGGGTGCATTTTTAAGGCTGGAATATAAATAAATGTTATTTTATTTGTAAACTGAGCACATTTGATTGAAAAGCTGTTTTGAAACTACTGAAATCCTTGATGTAGTTTTCAAGCCCCAGTGATTATTTCACTGGAAGTATTTTCCATGGCTGTTTTAATTGCTACAAAAACTCAGTTAAATAAACTTTTTCATATGAATAGTTTGTGGACTTTTCTAGCTGTCTGTTGAACACAACAGGTGAAGGTGATGAAATATCTTTTATTACAGATAATAGGGAAGAAATGTAAGGTGACACAGAGGTGAGTCCTTGTCAGCTGATGGAGTTCAATTCATGCTCTTTTGCATCTGCTTAGTCATGTGCACACCTTTAAAAGTTCCATCAAGGCTGAATCACTGCTGCGTTACTTATACAACTTAATCTTAAATAAACAAAACACAAACCCAAACTCCTGGGAAACAGATCAGTCATTAAGCAAGTAATTTGGTCATCTTTAAGAATATTTCATGTTTCAGTTGCATTCTTTAACCCAGTGAGAACATACGTTAAATTGTGGACTGTTCACTGCACCTCTCCTTTACAGCAATAATAATTCAGTCTTTGATATTTAGCCATGATATGGGATGTGTTTAAAACATTTTTCATAAAGGCAGATATTTTAGGTGCTATCTCATCAGTCAAGTTACATCACTATTATTGATACTGCTGAAGTGATTTAGAAGAATTAAAAAAAATTACATGTCCATAATTCAGGAGTCCAGAAAACAGAAGTTTTAACGCAGCATTCCTCAGTCTTACATGTTGGCATCAGTGGGATTACATGTTTTGCACTTAAAGGAACATCTTGCCTGCTGGTGTTGTGCAATAGTTGGCTGAGTAACAGAATGGATTTCCTGCTACAGAGCTGTAAATCAAAAACAGTCCCATGTGGTGGGTTCTTATTTATGGACATACAACAGGGTTGTGGTTCTGAGAAGGGGGAGTGCAGTAGAGTATCTGTAGAGATTCCTGCAGACTCACACCAGATTCCTTCTCTCTGCAGAAAGGCTGCAATATGGTACCTGATAGCTTTCACAAAGTGCCACCTGCAGTCTCCCTTACAGCACACAGGACTGATACAGATGTGGGCAAGTAATGCTTTACTCTTGCTTCTCACTGCATTTATCAACAATTTGCAATATTTTCCATAACAACAAAGGCATCAAAACACTTAGTTTTAAACGTGGCTTAATTGTGGTTAACTAATATGTTTGAATCATCTCTGTGCTTGTCTACTCTGAGGGCAAAATCATTAATACCTCTGAAATATGACTGATTTAACACTATTGTTAAGACTTTTGACTCATCTCCACAGTATATCATAACCAAGTGGCAGATTAAATTTAGGAACGTTTTTAACTACTAGAGTAAAATGTGACTGCTGTGTTGTCCTGAATAGGGATGAATTTAAATATGTTTTTTAAGTGTTTTGCTGTGTTAGTGTCTCAATGCTTGCTCAGCTTGAAGACTTGGTTGCAGGCAGTAGGTTACTGTGTCTTGGGAAAGTTATGGGTTTTGTCTTACGATCAACATTATTGCTTCAGTGTTATTTTATTTTCATAGCTTCCAAACCTCTTTGTAATTAAGACTAGATGAAAATGAAAGAAAATTGAGAACATGTTTTGGTATAAGAAGATTAGAATAATTAGGAGAAAAAATGAAAGTATCAAGAAGAAACACTTGTTAGTATCAAGAGTTAAGATTAATGTCATCAAAATGGCATCATGCCATAGATAGTCTTGAGTTTGTCTTAAAGCATTTCATGAGAAGAAAAAAATTCAAATGGCCAGTAACATGCTCTGTTACCTGATTACTTTGTGTCTTACTTTCTGAAATGAATTCATAATGTTTCTAAAGTGCACAGTTAATAAGTTCTAGGTTAGGGGAATGCTTGGAATTCAGTGTGGAGATTTTATGTATTTTATATTTACTTAAAACATAATAGAATTGCAGTTGTTTCAGAAATGCAAGGTGGCATTTGCTGGATTTATAGCATAGACAACATTTCTAAGAAAAAGGGGAACAGAAACATCAGGTAGAAGCCTTTATTATGCTTACAATGTAGCTGGCAGAGTTTTCAATCCTCATTTTGGTCAAATGTACAACACACATTACAATAGTGATGTGTTTAATTTATAATGAAGACTGTTGCTGTTTCAGCAGGGGTATCATTTGTTCCATTTCTGTCAGAGCATATATTAAGCTGTACAAGGAACAGCTAAATCTCCAGCTGCTGCATTAGCTGGACATCCTGGCATATTAATGCTTATTGACGATTTTTCTGGGTTTCAAATATCATCTTGAATTAAAAACTAAATCCTATGTGAACAATGTTACTTTGCTGCATGTCATCCATCTAGTTTACAAAGAGGTCAAATTGGCCTCTGGTATATAGCTATGTTTTTTCTGATTCTTTTTGGAGTTTGAGGTATTCATGAAATTGGCTTATACAAATTAGTTGGGGAAAATATGCTTGCAGTCTACATGAAAAGATAAATTGTGTATGTTTTAAAATGGTATACATGAGTCTGTAGTGATGCATTTTAAATTTGCCAACTGTTCCATCAAACAGAATTCTTTTGAAGAGATTCACTCAAGCCTTATTTAAGTTATTATCAACTGTAACATTCCAATCTCTTGATAAAAATTCAAGATTGTTCTTTCTAACTATCACAGTTCAAAAATAGCTTTGCCCTTTGGGATTCTGAATAGTTGCAATATAAATGACATAATTTTCCAAAGAGGTACAATTATTCCATACTGTACTTTGTTTCTGTGTGACATAAGACTGCCAGATGAAGAAATTCAATTCAGATATATTAAAGTATTTCTGAACAGAAAGCACTGTTCATCTGAAGAAATATGCAAAGATACTTTAATATCCAACTTTGTGCTTCTTTAGTACTACTGTACTTTGTATAAATTTGATTATTCCATGACCCACTTTAAAACACTTCCAAGGCAGCTATAACATTGGAAAGCTGCAAACCACCACAAGGAGCCAAGAGCACAGGACAGGAGGAAGTAGCAGTTTATTCCTGTGCAGTTTTTGTAATGATCGGTGTACACACTTTAATAACTAGATGTCCCCCTAAAAGATAACCTGTAGGACTTGCACAATACAGGTTTTATGCAAAAAATTAACAGATCTCTATGGAAGATCTGATTAAGAAGGTCAGGCTAGATTATTGTAATGGTCTCTTGTGGCCTTAAAAGATACTAGTCTATCAGTAACCCTACGTGTAGAAAACTTGCAGCTGCATAAAATGTAGAGAGCACATAAATCACATCCAGGGGTGTGTTTCTATTCAAAGGCATGCCTACAGTTCTGACTTCCTAAAACAACTGGTGTTGCTAGTCCTGGAAAGTACTCTCAGGAGGGATGTCACAATAACACAAGTCTTGAAAAAAATGCTGGTTTAGATCAGGAGTACAGCTGTTGCTTGGCTTTCTGAAACCTGTGTGACGTAAGACAGTCTCTGTTTACCTGTAAACCAGTTCCAGATCATAGAACAGTAATTATATTTTTGCCAGGATTTTGTGTGTTCATACATATAGAATCATGGAATTATAGACTGGTTTGGATTGGAAGGGACCTTAAAGCTCATCCAGTTCCAATGCCCTGCTACGGCAGGGACATCTTCCACTAGACCAGGTTGCTCCAAGCCCCGTTCAGGAGCCTTCAACACTGCCAGGGATGGGGCAGCCACAGCTTCTCTGGGCACCCTGTGCCAGCGCCTCAGCACCCTCACAGGGAAGAATTTCTTCCTAATGTCTAAGCTAAGTCTCTCCACTTTCAATTTAAAGCCATTCCTCTTTGTCTTATCATTACATGCCCTCGTAAAAAGTCCCGCTCCAGATTTCTTGTACCCCCTTCTGGTAATGGCAGGCTGCTCTAAGGTCTTCCCAGAGCCTTCTCTTCTGCTTTCTTTTGTTCTGTAATACGCTTTTCCTTGTTCCTTTTGTTCTGTAAAACACAAAATTATTTAATTGTTCTGACATATAGATCCTTAATTGTGTACATGTAATATTGGAGCTACTAATCTGCTTTGCACTCAAATTCCAGAAAGCTGAGTATGTCTTTTCATGTTCAGGTATGCGGGAGGCAGGAGTGAGTCATTCCTCTAGCCAGCCTTCTGAGTGCTCACAGGTTGTTATAATACTTTTCCTGGAACGAGCAGAACAAGTCATACTAAATGCCTGTGTGTTGTTTGGGGAAAAAATAATGGGCTTCCTGTGTGCTGATCATAATGTAAACAAAGCTATAATAAAGAAGGGATGGACACTGAAGATGTTGTTTCCAGGAGGACCAGTGGATATGATTAAAATGTTATTGGCTTTACTAACAAAGATATCTGGTAATCACAAGATATTTATAAACCACAGAGGTCATTAGTGTCTGATGCTGACTTGTGGGTGGCCTTTCCCTGCTATCTTGCTTCAGCACAGGTTTCAAATTCAAGTCAGCTGTACCAGAACAAGTCACTTTATAGAAGAACAAGTGTCTTGCAATGTGGATTTGCACCAAAACGGTTCTGCCATTGCTATTGTGGCTACACTGGTGCAAGTCTCATTCCTCACAAGACATTTAGCTGGTTCTGATTTATTAGTAGTCACTTGTTTGTCCAGTGTAGACTTAACCTTGTGCACTGTACTTTTAAAGAAGCAATAAAGAACACTGAGATCTGGTACCCATTTTTCAAAGTGTCAGTACTTGGAATCGTAGAAAATTCCATTACACTTACAAATAATAGCATGCTAATACTGTTCTCCACATTCTTTTGCTACCAAAAGTGTCCTGTACTAGAAGATCTTAGGACAAATAAATCAATATATAGCAGTTATTGCAGAGCAGATTGCAGATTAACACATTTTCTGCAGGAGAGTTCATGTTGAATGTGAGAAGATACGAAATTAAACTCTTAAATGTTTACCTAGTTCACTGACCTTTTGACTTTCTCACGTTTGTGACAAGCTTTCCCAAAAACCTAGCACACAATCCCACTACCCCTTCAACATCTACACAATTCTCAGTGCAGGAGATACTGCGAAAGCCCAAGATTCATGGAATCAGCAAAGGCAGACAAGAAAACAGTGTTTCTACTGAGGAGCAAATAAGGGGAGTGGTACATTTAGTAAATCCCCTGTACCCTGTTTCCATGCTAGCCAAGCCCTAGGGAGCTGCACATGGCTAAGCCATGAAAGGAATTGGAGGACATTGTTTTGCAAACCTGCCAAAGGTTTGGGGTAGCTTTTAATAGCTCTGTTTTTTCTCTTGACAGAAAATAAGTGTGAAGTCCAGTTTTATGACTCTATGTCAGGCAATGATAATTTGACTCCAGCTTAGAAGCAGATAGCTATTTCCTTCTGGGAGCTGTCATTCTGGATTCGTACAGATCTGCAGCACAACAGTTCATTGTTAGCAGGCTGACAAGTGTGTTGTAATTACTACAGAGATGCCTGAGGCTGTGAGCTGGTTGGTTTAACTCAGGTGGTTAGAGACATCCAGGACAATGTTTCTCTGTGTGAGGCACAGAATGTTCAACAGCAAAGTGACCACATCAATTCTGTGTTGGCTAAATAGAACTCAATTTGTAAAGGTCACAGTGGTTACCTTGAGCGATTCTCAGGTGCTGTAGACAGAGTGGTCATGCACAACAACCATGTGTTTTGACAGTCCATCCATCTTTCAGAGGAGCTGAGTGTGCTGTGTGCATGGCCAGGGTGTGAAGATACACAACCACCTACCTGGTACTGCCAGCAAGCTCCTCAGCAGCAAGCACAGCTCGTAGTCTGCTGCTGCTGTCGCTTAGGAGAGCTCCACAGCAGTAGGAGGAGGCTCTCTGGATCACAGACTGCTGTGCACTTCAGTTTGAGGGAGCAAAATGATGGGCTTTGTTGTGTTTATTTTCTAACCCAGGGGATTGAGGAGGGTCAGGCCCCAGGCGCAGCTGTTGGCCAAAGCAGATACACCTCTTGGACAGCATCTGCTGCTCAGAGGGGATATAGGACATTTGACTGTGCTCTGGGTGAGGCTGCCCTGCAGGAAGGGCTCTGCTGGGAGAGGTGAGTATTGGAACAAGTGCCTGGTGTTCCTTGACCCTGCACGATTATTTCAGTAGCCTCACTGCAGCTGTGGGTCTAGTGCTGGCCCAAATGGGAAACACTTGATGCAATACCCAGCAGAGAGAAGTGGAACAGCAGCAAGAACGTATCTGCTGAGTTAGCTAGCTTGCCCACAGAATCCTGCTCACAGCAGTTCAACATCAACCCTCTAGTTCAACATGAGCCCTCTAACTCCAGAGCCAGGTCCCATTACCCTGTCTCTCATTTTCCTTCTATTGGTAATGCAAAGACATCAGCCTGGGTGTTACCTCTCTCCTGAGGCCACCAGTCTGCTGCTGAGCTGTAGCTGTTCTTCTCACCCAGGGAGAGGACACTGAGAGGAGGAGAAAACAACTGATAGAGCAAAGGGCATCCATGTGAGATCATGGCTGCTAATAGAAACCCAGACCCTTCAGATCCCTACAGAGGGAATGGGCTCAAAGACTGCTGTCCCCGGGAGACACAGCTGTAGTTTTACCATCTACCGATTTAATTTCCAGGTATTAATTATTGTGGGATAGTATTCCAATTTTAATCAAAGAAGAAAAATATCAACCTAGAAATATAATAGCCTGTGCTATTTTCTAGGGATTTTACTTAAGAGGAAATGAGTGTGAGGTGAAGTGGAGGTATCCCAGCGAGTATGTGAATGGTGTGAATATTTCTATGTCTGTTCTGTTTTATATTCTTCCCCTTCATATCTTCTTTTTCTTGCTGAAACAGTAACTAAGAAACAGGTCTGTAAAACAGAGCTTCTATAAAACCTTTGTTACAGAATAGACAGGAAGGAGGGAGCCAACATGTTTCATGGCAGAGATGAGAAAGAGCAGCGCAGAATGACTGCCAGCTGTGGAATGACAGGATGCAGAGGTGAGGCATGAGTATCATCACAAGCATGAAACTGAATGGAAGAGGACAAAAATGCAGAGATGTGGAGAAATAAAACAGAGCACATTGCAAAACATTTCCAATAATCAAATATGACCAGGTAATTTCCTCTTATTGCTCTGAATATGTATTTCAGGCTTAAATTTGTGCTTAATCCATCTTGGGGTAAAAAAGCAGATGTGTTTTCCCTCTGCCCTCTGTCGCTGATGTGTGATGTGGTAGTGGAAAAGCAGGTGGGATCACCAGTGAAGGGGACTGAGCAGGTACAGGTAGAGCAGTTCGTGCCCTTGTGTTCCATGGCCCTGTGTGGCAGCAGGAGGTTTGCCTGTGTGAAGCTGGAGCCCTAAGTGGGAGGAGCAGGAGAGCAGATGATGGCACAAGTACATCTTTCAGCCTTTCCGTACACAGTTGTTTCTCATGGGTCAGGAGAACTGGGTGCTTCCCACTTCAGCTTGCTCCTCTTTCTCTGCTGCCTGTGGTGTTTCATGGTTTCTCCTTGTTGCTTGTCCCTTTCTTCTGCTTTCCCCCTCCAATAGCCCCACTGCTCCCCCCACTGCTCCACCCAGCACAGACAGCCCGCCAGGGAGAAGGACACATGCAGTCAAGAGCTGCTTGGGCAGGCGCAACATTTCCTGTGAGGTCTGGGGGATTGAGGCAGGAGGCCAAGCCCGGGAAGGCCCCAGGGTTGGACGTGTTGGGTCAGCACATCCCACTGGGCTCACGGACTGCTTCCTCCCGGGCCCTGTGCCCAATTCCTTTGGAATCGAGCCCAGGCCTGAGGCATCTCCTGTTGTGGGGCTTACCCCACATGGGTCATAGAATTGTAGAACAGTTTGGGTTGGAAAGGACCTTAAGATCATCCAGTTCCAACCCCCCTGCCATGGGCAGGGACACCTCACACTAAACCATGTCACCCAAGGCTCTGTCCAGCCTGGCCTTGAACACCGGCAGGGATGGAGCATTCACAACTTCCTTGGGCAACCCATTCCAGTGCCTCGTCACTCTCACAGTAAAGAACTTCTTCTTTATAACTAACCTGAATCTCCCCTGTTTAAGTCATGACTAAGCTGGGGACTTTGGCCGTTCAAAATGCTTGAAGCAGCTCCAGAAGAAGCAGGACCCGTAGAGGAGGTATGGGAAGGGCTGGGAGCGGGATGTTGGCCACCGCATTAGGGCAAAAACTCCGGCTCCGGGTTTTTGCTGCAGCTGCCTCGGGAAGGCTCCGGCTCCGCTGAGCAGACTCCGGCGCCCGGTTTTGCTCGCGTCCGCCGCTGCCGTGTGCGGGCGGAGGAGGCTCCGGCTCCGTCCGTTGGACGGGCGGGGATCCGGTGCCGGGTTTTGGCCGGGCCGGCCGGGGAAGTTGCCGAAGTTGGCCCGCGAGTGCCGGGCCCGCGGCGCGTCCTTCCTGCGGGCGGGCCGGTGCATGATGGAAGCAGCATGGCTGCGCACCTCTCCCTGACACAGGTACCTCCAACGGGCTCCCTCCGCCGCCGCGCTCCGGGGCCTGGCGCCTCCCGTGTGCGGTACGGGGGGGTCCGGGACAGGAGCGGGGCCTGGCGCTGAGCCCCTCCTGCGCCGCTGAGGGGGGTGTTGGGGCCGTCTGGATGCCGCTGGGGAGTGGCTCGGCGCTCCCCGGAGGGCCCCGCGGCGGGGCGGCTTTGTGTGCCCGCCGCCGCCCCTCAGCCCTGCCCCGCCGCGGTAACGGCCGCTGTCAGGTGGCGGTGGGGGCTGCGGTGTGTCTGAGGGACGGGCAGCCGCGACCCTGTGCCGTGAAACCGGATCCCACCCGGGGCAGGTGCCGGTGCCCGGGGCTGAGGGGGCAGCGCGGCCGGGGAGCGGCCTCCCGGGGGGGGCAGCGCGCTGAGGTCTGTAGCCGCGGCCGGTCTTTTGTCTCATAAAGGTATAGGGCGCCTGCTTTAACAACAGCAGAAAACAGAACGTGCCTCGTCAATTCGGAGGCAGGTGGCGAGCTGGGAGGCGGGAGAGAGAGTGCTGGCCGCGGCTCTGAAAGGCGATAGCTGCGGGTCAGGTAGCCGTGCCGCGGCCGGTGCCAGCGCGGCCTCTCGGCGCTCCGCAGCCGGCAGCAGGACAGAAGCAGGGTCCGGAGACAGAGGTGTCAGCGCTGTAACGGGCGGTGTGCGAGAGGGTAGCTTGGGAGAGCGTAAATTCAGGTTTAAACTCCGAAGATACTCTCTGAAGTCATTTTAGCTTGTGTTTGGTGGGCCCCGTGGTGTGGGGACCCCGGTTTTGTATACTGCCTATACAGGTGCCTAACAGAGAAGAGTTCTGCAGGTGATGGTCTCAAAACTCGGAGAATCTTTGCTCTGTTTCATGCTCAGGTGATCCCACTTTGCTGGAACCTTTGTGTCTTTTTTGTGACAGTAGTAGAATCACTTCATACAACTTACTCTAGTTAGAATGTTCTATTCTACACACTACTGTAGTGTAGTTAGGGTTGCATCTTACTCACCAGAGAGCCGACACCGAATAAACTGTGCTTTATGGTACTTTTCTGTTTCATTTAGCAGTGACATGAGAAATTTGCATTCCTAGCCTGAGGTGGGCCTGTTGGTGCACACGCTCCTGGCTTGGGGTGCTTCAATCTGATGCTCAGTTGCCATGTTTACTGTAAACTGGTAAATAAGTGTGAATCACTTAAGCACATAGAAGTGAACTTCAGAAGTTGGCTGCAAGGCTACTCAGTTTGTGTTACTCACTTATCTAGTTGATTTTTGAGGAAATCATCAGTTATTTCAAGGAAAGAAACGACAGTTCAGTGAAACAGTGAGGTCCCTTCCAACCTGGTGTTCTGTGGTTTTAGTGGAGAAAATAGCTGTGTCTTTACAGGTGTAAAGATACATAGGTGTGGAATATAGTGCCTTCTATGAGAGCTTGCTTTGGTATTAAAAAGCCTTAGCTTAGCCTTTTCTGTGTCTCTTTTTCAACAGTCTTCATGCAAAAGGCAAGTTTAAAACATCTCCTTACTGAAGAGAGAAAAGAAGTTTTTATAGACCAGCAGCCTGATTTGTGGTGGTCTAAAGGCATGGGCTGTTCTGGCTCTGTCTGGGGAGAGGGCAGCAGTGTCTCCTCTGGTGTGTTCTATAGCAAGACAGTATTGCTAGAGGCTGTGCAGTCCTTTCATTGCAGGATTTATTTACTTTGTTGGTCACATGGCAGTGGAACTAAATACAAATGCGATAATGTTGACAGAAGCAGAAAAATCACCACAATCCTTAAAACCATTGTGCCTGCAGTGTGCATCAGTGCTTAGATTGAGGAAACTGTTGTTGTTGACCACTTGTGTGGGGATCTCCTTTCTGTTTGGTTAGGGTTTTGTTTGTGTTTTTCTTCTTGCACTGCATAAAAATCATCTTGATCAAGCAAGCATAAAGGTGATTACTGCAATGTGGGTTCTAATTTCTGGAATTTCAGGGTTATGAAAAGTCACAACAAATTAAGTGTTCTAAATGTGTGTAGATGAGTATGAGGAAGTGAAAATACCACTGTAGGGGGTGGGGGATACGGTTGCTGGCTGCAGTGAGGTCAGTTACTAAAACAAGCAATGAAAAGCACACAGATCAGTACTTTCTGCTGCAGACCCTGTGCAGAGAATAAGAGGCGTATTGACCTGCAGCAAAGCTCATGACTGTGTCAGGTTTCTTTTCCCCTTCCCATGTTTGGTTTGACTTTGGTGATTGAACATGGATGGGAAGTGGGTTGTTTCCACATGGGGCTGGGGTATTTTCAGATGACTTTGCAGCTGCAATGTCTGAGAGCTGGACATCCTTTATTTGACCATCAAAGCTGTTTAAGTAATGGGAAACTTTTGGGTGCCGATTGTGTTCTGTTGGCTAAAGAGTAACAATATTTCAGGGCCATGCAGATGTAGTGAAATTTATGATACCCACGACACTTATTTGCAAACCAATGGTGATTATCTCATCCTCATCCCCCCCAGTTTAGCCATGATCTGAAGTATATTTTACCTCCCCATTTTGAACCCATTCCACAACATCTTGTTGCCTCTTGCATTTGCTCAGTCAGCGTCATTGTCTGAGCATAGCTGTGAATTTGATATGGAGCTTCTAAGGAAACTCCTACCATGTGAATGTTTTGTTGTGGTTGCCTTTAGTTTGGAAACAAGCTAGCAACATCAGTGAGAAGGAAGGGCTCCTGTCTCACCGACAGTTGTTGGAAAACTGAAGTTAAGCTATAGGCAACGTGAAGAGTTGTATTTTTGATCTTTCAAGGATGATTGTTAATCTGCCCTATTTCATTTAGGGCATTTAGGGAATTTAGGGAGGGCGAAAAGCAAAGATGCGGAAAATTCATGTTGAAAGTGAGGAAGATCTGCTTGTTGAAAGCTGGTGTAATACTGGCACTCAAAAACTCCTTGAAAACTGAACATGTGGTTTATTCTGAAAACCCCCTGTGTGATGGGGGGAAGGCCTGTAGAGAAATGTTCAGGGAGAACAGGAAGGTAACTTCTTGTGTTTGTCTTCCTGATGTCATAGAAGGCTTTTTGTGGAAAATGTGGTCGCTGTCTTGTTTACTGTAGTAGGTCATAACTGCTTTAAAACAAAGTCATGTAATACCAGTTTGTATCCCCATTAGTTGCAAGTCTCAATTTATAACTTCAGTGTTGTGTCACAGGGTCGTGTTGAAGGGAAGCTCAAATGTTACTACTAGGCTAAGCTAGATAGATACCTAATGCATGTATTACCAGGGTTAATGTCTTGTTACTAGAATACATAGGATTTAAGTATTTAGGATAGGAGTGATGCTCTCATAGTAGTATGTATGTTATATTTAGTGTAGAACCAGAGTTTTTGAGTTCCCGAGACCAGTTTGCCATGTAAATGACAAAACGGTAAAATTAAGATTTGAATTTGTCCTTCTTACTGGAGTGAGAGATCTGTTGTTCCTCTTTCTGTCTTCCATGAAAGAGGAAGAAGAGTATGCAGGTGTGTGTTTAAACTTGCTTATAGAGGCAGCTGACTGCTAAACATAGAACTTCACCATTTTGGACTGATAATTGTATCAACCATGTTAGAGAGTGGCTGCATCTAGAGGGGCAGTGGAGATCCTCTTTCATATTACACAGCCTTTGTTCAGTACTGATTAGAAGATGGTGGAGCTTTCCTGTAGTGATTTGAAAATTCAATCGAACCATTCTCAATTATGCAGTGACAGACATTTACACAGAGAGGAAGTCAGCAGAGTTTTTGTGCATGCTTCAGCTGTCAGTGGGAATGAAAGTGCTGGATTTAGAAGTGTGTGGTAATATTTGTGCATAAATTTATAGTAAATATTTTCTTTACTTTTGTTACTGCTGCAGGAGATGTGCTTGGTTATATAGTGGAAAGCTTTGCCATGAAAACACTTCAGATAAGAGAGTAAAGCAATAGGGGAAAAAGAGACAAGCTGATTATTGTTTAGAAAGGGCATTGTAAGAAAACCAGCTACCCTTAAGCTTACCTGATTTTTAGCTGGCTGACTGTGGGAAGAACATTTACAACCAGATGGTGTTGTTTGGCCTGGAAACTCAAAATTAATCCTGTATCTTTGCATCATGCTAGGATACAGTACTTCGGATTTTCATCAAGATAGACTTGCTTGTTTCTCCTGTTTCTTATTTGGGTTGGAGGGGAAAACTACTTTGTTTTTCTCAATGGACAGCTTGTTTGTTTGTTTTAAAACCTTTTTGTGGGAAGGAAGACTGTGGGTGGATGGCGTGGACAGACTGGTAGTGGTATCTTACTACACCTAAATGCAAGTGTGCCAGAGGGGTGAAAACATGGGGTTATAAAGGCTTGACTGACAACAGAAGATTTAAAAGAAGCGTGTCCCTGAAGGTGTTTTTATTTCCTAGGTTAGTATTCTAATGTTCATAGGTTTGTAACAAAGGTGGTAATTGCTGGATCGGATGTTGCTCTTATGAAGCAATACGTTATGATGATTCCATTTAAAAGTTTATTTCTATTTTTGTATGCTGTTGAATCTGACCTTTTCTCCTTCCCTCCTTTTTGCATTGAAAACGAGTGGAATTTCCTCTCTGCAATTAGTTGTTAGAAATCCCATGAAAAGAATTCTGCCGGGTAGATTCTACCCCGGCACTTTGAAAGATGTTGAGCAGTACTTTTCTTCTGATCCCAGAAGAATATTTGTGTCTGTTGTTTTATTTGAGGTATCCTTGAAGGAAAACCAAGTCTGTTACTAGTAAGATAGCCTACAAAACATTTTTACTACTATTACTCTTGTTGGCGTCACAGGAAATTCCAGTTACTGCAGTGATACTGGTGTTAAACTGAATATTGGAAACGCCAGTGAAATAAATAAGAATTATTGGCTTATGCTCTAGGTACTGAATGAAAAGATTGTTTTCCACTTAGTGTTTTCATTGCAGGACTTCAACACAATGTTTCCTGTCCAGGAGTGACAACGATCAGTTTGGCTGTAATAATGAAACATTTGGCTGAACAAAGAGTGATATTGGGCAAGAGGGATGATGTGTGAAGACTGATACTTTCAGTGCTGGCCAACTCTGTTCTAGTCTTCTGCTTATGGCTTAAATTTGATTCTGTGCCTGTACTTTTACATCATACTGAACTAATACTTAGTAAGATACTTGAATGTTTAGGAGAACTGGCCCTCTAGGCTGGATTTCAAAGTGTAGCTGAATATAGGATGCTTTGGAGCATGCTGGAAAGTGATGGGAAATGTGCCATTGGTTTTATGGTAGTCAGAGGTCTGACAAAACTTTGACTATGTTTCATCAGGCTATTTTAAGTGATGTGGGAAAGCCTGCTTAGTTGATGGCTGAGATACTGAAAGTCTTTGGGTACCAGAGCAAGGTTAAGCTATATAAATGGAGGTATTGGATTGAATACCACTGATGGTTTGGCAGCATATGTAATTTTTAATGTCTGGCTATGTGAGAAGTATTTCCTACCCACCTCCCAACAAAGAAAAAGTCTGCTCCCCCAAGAAAGCCCCCCCAAACCCCCCCAAAACAGCTAGAGAATCAGTAATGCCATGTGGCCCTTAGCGGAAACGGAGTGTCACTGTGGCAGTGTACTTGCTGAATAAGCAGATGTCAGGGTCTCAGTGAAAGTTCTCCTGTCATTTCTAGCTGTGCTCTGTAATTTATCTTTCAGGGTGTTTTGGTGATCCTGCACTCTTTTCTAGTTAAAAGGATCACACTAAACCCCTGATTTCTACCAGCCAACCATTCCCTCTTAGCATTCTTTGATAATTGGCACCTATGAACATGTAAGTGCTTAGCCAAAAGAGCAACTGTGTTAGCTGTTTGCTATAGAAAAATGTATGTAGTCTTATTTAAGCTGCCACCATTTGTGTGCACTATAGAAAGTGTTTTCTACAACTATGATTGATGACATCTAGAATACTGTTAGTTTCCATATTTCAATACAAACTGCTAAATTTTAAAGCTGAAGAAGCTACCTTGCTGGATTCAGGTTATACAAAGGTCTGTAAATCCTGGGGTTTAAGATCATATTTCTTTTAAGGGGAGAATTCTGATTTTGGATGATATTTAAAGTTAAGTGGTTTAGGGTTTTTTTTCAGTGTTGTGTGTTACTGTATTATGCTCAGCTGTTGCAGCTGGGTTTATGAGGGCAACACATTGTGATAATCTAGTGTTAACCTCTGCATAAATGCATGGGGTCATGCACACAGTCTTTGGTTCAGGCACCATGCACTTCATCAAACCAGTATCTGATTTTTGTGCCTGATTGTATCTCTGGGAAAAGGGGAAAACCTAACAGTACTGGAGCTAAATGATCTTTAAAGGTCCTTTCCAACCCCAACCATTCTGTGATGCTATGAATACATCTCTTGGGCAAGCCAAGATCTTAAGTTTTGCATGGTTCCAGGCCTTGGGCCTTTTTAGAGCTGCTAAGAATGGTTTAAAAATAAATTGATGAAGGGACCAAGAAGCTGTTTTATCTTTGTCCACCTAAGTTTAGGTAAGCACTGAATGTCTGGTAGGTGGCAGTGGATTAAGGCAGACGCTATCTCTGGCAAGGATTCAGGTTGCAAAAGCCAAAGTTTAAATATTACTCTCTCTTAATTTGGTACCAATGCTGTGGATTTAGTTGTGAATCCATGAGCTAACTTGAATATCAGGAAATTTTATAGACTGGTTGTATAGGGCACTAAATTCTAAAGAATGATGCAGGGATAGTAAAATAAAATAATACTGCTTTGCACTCATCAGGGAACACTTCCTAGCCTGTGTCGTTTCAGGTTTCTTTTTTTGCCTATAGATGATCTTGCTTAAGAACTCATTTCACACTGCCTAACCTGGTGACCTGATAGCAATCTGATAGTGGTTACTATCACTGGCTTCAAAACAAGAAGTTAGTCTTCTAAAGGTTACAGCATGAAGAGCTCTCATCATCCTCATCATTTTACAGAATAAATAGAATTATATGAGTGCTTAATGTTTCTTTGAGGAGCAGTAAAGTGTTTTATGTGTTTATTTATTCAGAGAGGAACAATTGAAATATGGATTATTGTTAATTATGGTTAATTTTCTCTCACTCTTTCTCTTTTACAGCTATCGAGTGCAAATCCTGTGTATGAGAAATTCTATCGACAGGTATGAATGTTCTTGAGAGAACAAACTTTATTTTGTATTTAAACCAAAGAATATTCTTTACCTATGGACTTCAGAATGGCCAGCTGTGTGTAAACAGTAAAAGTTCAAGGAAAATTACTCAGCTTTAAAATATATTTGTATAGTAACTAACACTTGGGTCTGAATTATATCAGTAAGAGTTTTACATTGACTGTAAGATGACTAATTTGCTAGGGAGCTGCGAGGTATGTATGACATACCTCACTTTACAGTTAGACTGTTAGCTGTTTGAATGGAGTAAATCCTTTCATAATACTGTATTGATGTGGTCTTTGATCCTTTTCACAAGCAAAGCTGAATTTCTTATGTTTGTAGTGCAGTTAGAGTCATGTAAGACTTGCATCTCTGAGAATACCCAGCAATAGTGAGATTTGGATAGAAGGCCCGTCAATGCCAAAAGAACACATGTAGTTCTTGCAGCTTCACTCAACAGATACAAGTCTTTTGACTTTATAATATAAAAATAAAATTATATATAAATAATACAAAGTTTATGCATCACCTGTTTTGTCTTTAGGCCCTGCAAAAATAAGGTGTATTCATTGCTATAAATACAGCTTTTTTGAAAACTGACTGTTTCATCTATAATAGCAATTCCATAATAGGAATATTTTGTATCATGTGCATAACATTTGTATTATTGTACAAACATAGATAACATGAAAACTTCCAGGGAAATGTAAACTGAGTGAATGGCTGTATAAAACAATTAAAAAGATTTTTTTTTTGATAGAAAGACCTGATGAGTCTGTAAAAAAAAACCAACCTTGTATGAGTGTATTTTCCTTTGTGTGACTGTAATGTTCCTGTCTGTCTGTCCTAAGGCAGGGTATAATGTATATGACACCTTTGTTTAGGAACTTCTGGGCATCAACATTGGAATGTGAGCTTTTCTACTGGGGGAGAGAAGACCATGACTTCTATCCAGCTCTAATTTTGAATTGTGCTTAGAGGACTAGTCCCATTATCAAGTGCCTAAACCAGCAGTTTTATCAAAGTTACTCAAAGTGTATAAACCTATAATGCCTGAGAAGTTAGAGCTTTCTATTTTACTTTGACAGGGGTTTTCTCCACTACAGGAGAGGAGCAGATTTGAAATTGCTAAATGAGAAGCGAGTTTACCTTAATCTAAACTTGGATTGCTCCTGAAGGCTAAAGGAGATAGTAAAACCCTCACAAAGGTTTTCTTCAGTGATGCACAAACCCACTGTCTATATCTGGGCATTAGATTAAAAGCCTTAGGGAATCCCGTATTATGTGGAACATTATAAAATCACAAGAAAAGGCAAGGAACTAATTTTTTTGTACCTTAGGTTTCCTAGCTCAATACTACTGACTATCACTGTCATGTATGATCTTTGGCACGTGCTTGTCTCTTCCTCCTGACTGCAATTGCTAAACCACTGAAGTGTGAAGCAGAAAGCTGGATAAACTGAATTTTAGCACAAATGTGTTACTGGTTCCTAAGTCCCTTAGCACCTTGCATTCATTAGAATATGTAGCCTAGTGAAACTGGAGCACTATTTGTTCTCCAGAAGTCTCAGCTATATACATGAACATGATGTTACTGTTCATGAGGTTGTGCCAAAGGATTTGCTTTCCAGAGGATTAGTTTTCTGAGTTGCTCAGCCAAACTCTTTTCTGCAAGCATTTGTCCTAAAGAATAACTTTCAAATGTACTGTGTCTGAAGCCTTTCAGTTGCATTGGATAACTTTTTCCTTCCCTCCCTGAGACAAGGAGATATCAACTTTAAGAATAAAAATGTTAGAAAGACATTTCTGACCTTGTCTTGTGGTGCTGGTAGAGCATGTTTTTTATTCTTTTATACCAGAAGCACTTAGAACATTCCATGCAATTTGAGAATAAATCCGTCACCTGAAATAACTCCGATGCATAGAACACTTCCAGTTCTATCACAAAGTAATTCATCTGGCATAATGTGTCGTTAAATGGGTTTAAATCCTGGGCGTTATACTTGGAATGTGATTGAAATCAACCTTTCAACCTTTCAGGCCACCAAATTGGTCAGGCAGGATTTCTCCTTAGTGAAGCCCTGCTGGCTGTCACCAAGCACCTTGTTGTTTTTCATGTGCCCTAGCATGCCTTCCAAGAAAATCTGCTCCCAGATTTTGCCAGGCACAGAGGTGAGGCTGACTGGTCTGTAATTCCCTGGGTCATCCATTTTCCCCTTCTTGAAAATGGGAGTTATATTTCCCTTTTTCCAGTCGTCAGGAACTTCACCTGTCTGCCATGATTTTTCAAATATGATGGCCAGTGGCTTTGCAATTTCATTCACCAGCTCCTTCAGGACCTGCAGATGGATATCATCAGGGCCCATGGACTTGTGTACGCTCAGGTCCTTAAGATGGTCTCAAACCAGATCCTCTCCTACAGTGGGCCTAAGGTCTTCATTCTCACAGTCCCTGCATCTGCCTTCCAAGACTTGGGTGGTGTGATCGCAGCATTTGCCAGTGGAGACTGAGGCAAAGAAGTCATTAAGAGCCTCAGCCTTCTCCAAATTGAGGGTAGCCAATTTTCCCAATAGCTTCTGGAGGGGGCCCACGTTGTCTCTAGTCTGTCTTTTATTTGCAATGTAACTATAGGATTCCCTCCTGTTATCTTCCACATCCCTAGCCATGTTTAATTCTAAGTGAGCCTTAGCTTTCCTAACCTGATCCCTAGCTTACCCTAGTCCCTTAGATTCATTCTCCACAGTCTTTCACTAGCTAGTACTACTAAGTCCATCTCTGGGAGCTGTTTGCTTCGGGCAGCTTCTGTGTGTTGCACCTGTGAACATGGAAGATTGGTCTTACATTCCAAACAAGCTATTGAATATAGCCTTT
The DNA here is from genome assembly GCF_012275295.1 of Melopsittacus undulatus. NCBI lineage: Eukaryota > Metazoa > Chordata > Aves > Psittaciformes > Psittaculidae > Melopsittacus > Melopsittacus undulatus. The sequence goes on from NC_047532.1 coordinate 15,551,690, forward strand.
TTTTAAACACAAATCTATGAGACTGTAAATGATGCAATGCAGCATCATCATCATCACCTAGTGTTTTGCCTTTCTGTTCTGTCTGAAGCACTAGTTTTCACTAGGCATTCTCAGGCTGCTTCCAAGCCATGATGACTCTGTTCAGCAAGTGCTCAGAAAGCATTGATCTTCAAAAGTGCACACTGGGAAATCTGATGGTAGCATCACATTACTCTTTCTGTGCAAGTACTTCGGTTTTGCATGCATGCTCATTTATTTGCACAATTTCAGTTTTGGTTCTTTCTTTTCTCTCCAGGAAGTATGGAAAGTAATTGACCTCTCTTGCTTCTTTCCTGTCCTTTGAAATGTTTATGTCACGAACTACAGTTTCAGGTCATCTCAGCTGATCATAGATGGGAAGACTATTTTTGAAGACAATATTATATGTATTTTTATGTATAATATATAACATACTTGATCTCTAGATCTTGTAGGACAAACGATGGTACATGTCTGATCCAGTAAACCTGACAGGTTGAATTCATTAGGTACCCTTAGTCCTCTTATACTCTGTCCTTTTTAGGCATCCTCTTGCAACCATAAGGTCCCCAAGACTCACAGCTTTTCCTCTATTTCCCTTGTGCTGATGTAACTTTAACTGCTTGCTTCTTCCACTTGAAGGTATAACTGAGGTAATGTTTTCACTTAGGATCTTGAATAATGATTATATTAATGATCTCCCCATTAATCTAGGTAGAAATTCATGCTGGTTGATATTCTGCTCAAACTGTCATGAAATTTTTTGTTGCGCAAATAAGTTTCACTTGAGGGAGTAAGCATTTCCCTTTCTAGGGTGGTTGGAGGTATCTTCAAGCAAAGCCTTGTTTTTCAGAACATACCAGAAGTGAATTTCTAGCTGGACAATTAAATGTAATCAAACTCTGGGGCTTCTCTGTCCTTACAAATCAAATGCTTTGCAGGCATCAGTGAGAAAATCCTGTGATTATAAAGGGCTAACTAGATAGGTTCAGATGATGGTCTAATGTGAATAAGCTTCCCTGTCTGCTATGTAACTTGAGAAATTCTTGGGGCTTTGTCTATACTTGAAACATACTACTCGAGACTTTGAAATCCAGGCATAATCAATGCTTACAACCTTACAGCTGTGGACATTTGATTGTTTGCTTATGTATCAGTGAGTTTTCCTCAATTTTCAAGTGGAATTAATCTAAATCTTTATTGCTGACCTATAAGAGTGTCTTGTGCTGGGGTGCCAGCTTGTGACTTGGGAGACCTGGGTTACCTTCCTTGCTTTCTGTCCCAGACTGGGTCATCTAGGCAAAATTCTTACCTACCTGGGTCTTAGTTGTGTACAGAATATGGGAATAATAGTGTATTTTTCTGGAACACTGTAAAACATATGAGAGTGTGAAGGATGCTTAGATACATATGCATAATATATCTTAAATCTGTTAGTGGTAGTTTAAGCTATCAATTTCCAAAGCTTGTCTATTGATATTTAATCTGAAGCAGCTAGCTCAAAATGTCTTCATTCTAATATAACATGATTTTTGATGAAAGGGAGCTTTTATTGTAATATTTAATAAACATTTATTGAATATTTAAATTACTCTTCAGAAGTCTGAAGATTGGTCTGAAACTGATGATGTTAACTTGAGCATTTTTTCTTTGCTAGCTTTTTGAGAGCATACATGAAAGAGATGGCATCAATTCAAAAGGCAGATTGTCATGTGAGGGATTTTTTTATCCCCCCCAGGTTGATTCTGCTAATGCTGGAAGAGTGTTGGCTTCAGATGCAGCTGTTTTCTTGAAAAAGTCTGGATTGACAGATTTGGTACTTGGAAAGGTATTTAATGGCAATCATGTAATTATCTTGTCTCTTGCTTCAGTTAGTAACCTGTGTAAATTAAAATGCTTAGTGGTACTAAAAGGATATGTGATTTTTCCCTAATGTGTTTTCAGTTGTGCTGTCTAATAGTCTCCAACTTCATTAGCCTTGCTTGTTCTACTACGTATGTAGGTGGTAGTGGAAAATAAAACTGCTTAAATGTGTCACAAGTGAGTGCTATCATGAAAGTCAAGACCTGAACTTTGATCCAAGAATGTATTGTTAAATGGACTGGGAAGTTGCCAGTTTCCTCTCAGTGCTGTGGAACACTTTGTGTTTATTGTTTTTTAGATTTGGGACCTAGCTGATACTGATGGCAAAGGTATCCTGAGCAAACAGGTATGATTATTTATGTGATGTATGAGGTTACTCTAACATTAGCAAGCCTTGAAATAAGATAAAACAGGTTTTCTAACTGATTTTTTCAGATTTTTCTAATTGTATCTAGCTATGTTCTTCCTATTTCAGTGTAAGCTACAAGAAGTTAAGCAGCCTTCAGCTGCTTCATCAGTTTTTCTTCAAGTCATAAAATGAACTTCTGTGTAGTTGTGCAGTACAATATGCTGAGAAGTTATTTAAGGGTTAATGTAGTGCATTTACTAAAAAGGTGACTTTCTTCTTAATCTTGGAAGAAATTTAATGCAGAAATTAAAATCCTAGTTTCAAAACTCTTAATTATCTAATTTTAGTGGACATCAGTATGTTCTGTTTGGAGTTGTTCTTCCAAAGCTGTAATGATGAACGGGCATGGCAGTCACACTGGAGTATCAGTGCCATGGGAAAGCTCTATGTACTCTCATGTTTGGTTTGAGGTATAGTTACTTTAATAACAACCTTTGGAGAGTGAGCTGCTTTCATCCCATGGTAGGAGAAGGAGGAGCTGGAAACATCTACCAAACATTTTTTTTCCCAGATTTCCTCTGATTGCTTTTTCTCATGTGCTATATCTTTGTCTTCCTTGTCCATCAACTGCCACCTTTGGGATCAACTCAGTTCCTCCAAGATGAACAGATGAACTTTAAATTTTCACTGCTCTGCCATAGAACCTGCTGAGTTTTAAGAACTAACTACACTAGCCAGGAACTTACTAAATCCTTGGAGCTAGGAAGTACAAACTTTGCCTCACTGGGTGAATTCAGTAGTTGCTGACTGCTGCTTTGTGTCACTTTCTGATCTCCTTTGAACCCATTTGCAACACTTTGTATATATAGCAGTACTAGAAAAACTCTTAATTCTTCTGAAATTTTAATATTTTCATATAATAAATCCTTTCAAATTTAATTTCTCCTCTAGGAATTTTTTGTGGCTTTACGACTTGTAGCATGTGCACAGAATGGATTGGATGTTTCCCTGAGTAGTCTTAATTTGCCTGTTCCTCCACCAAGATTTGTAAGATTTCTTTTTTAATTGAACATATCAACTCATTAATAAGAGCTGCTTTTAAGTGAACAATTGGGAAGCTTTGGTATAAATACCAAGCACTTCTGACAGTAGGGCCCTATTGCCCTACAACAGGGGACAATTAAGCCATGTCGAATAAGAATAAGGTGCTATATATTCTAATGGGGATTTGGATATAAAGTTGTGTATAATTTGACTACACATATGGCATTTGTTCTATTAGTGTTGTCCTTAATGGAAGAAACATGTTAAATTTCTTACTCTGAATTTTGGTATCCTTAATTAAGGTATGAATGAATAAAATGCAGTTCTGTGAAGGAGCACCTTTACAAATATGGCAGTGGTTTTGCAAGGTCAGAACCATGTCTTTTTTAATGTGTTTGGGTTTTTGCCTGTTTTTCCTTAGACCGATACCAGTAGTCCTTTGCTACTCAGTGGAACAACACCAAGTGATGTACCATGGGCTGTTAAGGTAAACTAGAGATTGGGCTGTTACCTAGAACTCTGATGTGGTTTTTCAGAAAACATAAGTCTAAGAAAAATATAATGCTGCTTGTAGCTATAACTGGTAAAGTATGATAACTTACCGTTCGTGTCAAATCTGTAATTAGGCTGGTAGACCTAATTTGATAAAAACACTTGACCATTGGGAAATCTCTTAATGTTTAGAAATTTTGCAGGAAAAAGGGGAATAGTTATTTGAAGCCATGCAAGTAATAGAAGAATAAATCTCACTGGATTTTAGATGAGTCTCTAGCTGATTTAGAAATAATACCTTTTTCATACTGTCTTTTAGGCATCAGGAAATGCAATGTATGTGTGTTTCATAGAATCATAGAATAGTTAGGGTTGGAAAGGACCTTAAGATCATCCAATTCCAACCCCCTGCCATGGGCAGGGACACCTCACACTAAACCATGTCACCCAAGGCTTTGTCCAACCTGACCTTGAACACTGCCAGGGATGGAGCATTCACAATCTCCCTGGGCAACCCATTCCAGTACCTCACCACCTTTACAGTACAGAATTTCTTCCTTATATCCAATCTAAACTTCCCCTGTTAAAGTTTCAACCCATTACCCCTTGTCCTGTCACTACAGTCCCTAATGAAGAGTCCCTCCTCAGCATCCCTGTAGGCCCCCTTCAGATACTGGAAGGCTGCTATGAGGTCTCCACGCAGCCTTCTCTTCTCCAGGCTGAACAGCCCCAACTTTCTCAGCCTGTCTTCATACAGGAGGTGCTCCAGTCCCCTGGTCACCCTCGTGCCAACCAACTAAAGCAAAAAGTTAATAATTTTGAACTAACAGCTGCTTCTTAGGCTATGAGTGTGACTGTTGCCACGAGTAATATTTTTCTTCTGCCCCTCAGCTGGAAGACAAAGCCAAGTATGATGCTATTTTTGACAGCCTAAATCCTGTGAATGGATTGTTGTCGGGTGACAAAGTGAAGCCTGTACTCCTTAACTCAAAACTGCCTGTGGATATTTTGGGACGAGTAAGACCACCTTCCTATTAATTGTTATTTCACAAATAGTAACTGTAGTGCATTCAGCAATATCAATTCTTCAAATAGAAGGTTTGTAGGAATGAGCCTAACTATTAAATACTCTCTCGTGGAGTGGCCACATGTGTAACTACTAAACTGTAAAAAAGTATATAAAATACTCTTTTGATACTTTGATAGATTGCCTCTTACTACAGTTTATCAGTTATGTGTACTCTTTAAGACTTGGTTTAGCGCAGCATGCCGTTAGCGCGCTCTGTCTCCAGTTTAAATATCTCTCTTCTTTTGCATGATCTATGTGAATGTATGTTGCTCAGGGAAAACTTCTGCTGTTAATCTTAATAGAACTTAGGTTATGGTGGAGGGAGACCGTCCATATTTGGTTTTAATGAGGTTCTAAATAGGAAACTGCTGCAGTTCAGACAATCATCCCTATATTCTGCTTTTTCTTGGTAGGTGTGGGAATTGAGTGATATTGACCGTGATGGAATGTTGGATCGAGATGAGTTTGCAGTTGTAAGTATCTTTTTCCTGTTGGGGTTTTGAAAGCCTAATGACTGTGATTTAAAATAGATGTGTTGTATATTAATTTTTGACTGTTTGTGTGGTTCGTTTATTGCCTTTAGTCAGAGACCTTAATCAAGTTTTAGTACTATTTAATGTTTCTGTCAGTTTGAATGTCTGTCAATACACAGCAATAATTTCCTTTGTGGGCTAAATGAGCCATTAAGAACCTGTGATGTGTGTCCCATGTGAGACTGTTTTCACTGAGGAGGTTTTACCTTCACCTTCAGTGTTTATGTAAAAAGAAAATTAATACCTGTTTAATTGCCAAGAATTGATGTTATGGGCAACGTCAAAACTTGCTTTGTTTCTTCATAATATAAATGTGATTAATTTACCTTTTCCTGCTGTCATGTATATTTTTGAGAAAGGATAAAAGTGTAAAAATGGTTTTGCTTGACTATTGTTCTAGTCATTTTCAAGCTTCTTTATGCTTCAGTTGCTTTTGAAAGCAAGTAATTTAAGAGCCTAGTAGTTAATTGTCACTATATTTGATTTCCTGTGTTTATGTTGTAATTCTTCAGATTTCCACCTTTGAAATCAGAGGATTGATATGCTGCAGGGAAACTTCTGAACTATAATACTTTAGAGATTATCAATTTAATTTATAGTATCTTTAAAATGCAGTTCTATGTGTTGAACAACAGTCATAATACCATCATGTAGTGGATATATATATATAGTACTACTATATATTCAAAACATACCACTACAATAAAGGAATAGATGCTAAGTAGAGTGATTCCTGGAGAAATGGTCAATATATTAAAAATAAGTGTATGAGGTGTTTTCTCAAATAAAATTCCACAAGTGGTGGTACAAGCTTGGTAGTATTTAGATGAACTTTAGTGTTCTAAAATATATTGAGCTGCATTTACTAAGCACTCTGCCTCAAAAGAAAGGAGTAATGAAAAACACAGGTTAGAAGGCAAGAACCTGCAATTCAGTAGAGGAGGGCTTGTAAAGGAGAAACAATGAAAAAAAGCTACAGAGTTATTTCTTAACTGTTCTTTTAATTTCTCTCTCTATATACGCTTGTTATATATTTACATGCACACGCCTTGTTTTCTATTTAGGCCATGTTTTTGGTGTACTGTGCTTTGGAGAAAGAACCAGTGCCAATGTCCTTGCCTGCAGCTTTGGTGCCACCATCAAAGAGGAAACCTGTTAGTGTTCCAGGAACAATGCCATTAATTCCATCTTCAACATCTACCAAAGAGTCTCATCAGTCCTTGCCACCTGTAGGCATTTTGGCTGCCAAAACACCATTAACACAGGTATAGTCTGAAGTTAGGTGGGGTTAGATGACTTCTGTTCTTATACTGTGCATTGGAGACTGCCTGTATGAAGAGTCTTGACACAGGTTTTTAGTTTCCTTCTTGTCTGGTTGATGAATTTTAAGAGGCAGATGGGAAGACCAGGTGGCATGAAATTTATCTCGTTCTGCATTTTCTGGATGTCTTCAGATATAAACAGTTGCGTAAAACAACGTTATTTAGTAAGGAATTTAAAGATAATTTTCAAAGGAATTATTTCAAGGTGTCAAGCTCAACCCCAAGTTATAATATTAAGAAAATGGTTTAAAAATGTAGTATTTGTACATATATGCAGAACATAAATCTCTGGCTGAAAACTGATTTGAATATGGACAAGGTTTTAAAACCAGTTGTGACAGGCACATATGTGCAGTTGTGTGTGTGTGCATGCATGCATGCATGCAGTTTGAAGAGGACATTATTGAAAGAGGAAAAGATAAGTACAAGCAGTGGGAAAAAGAAACAAAAGGTCTGGCATATCCACCTAAACACATGAGATTTGGTATTTGTTCTGAATGTGATTATTAATGAGTTTGATGCCTCCCACCCTGCTGAGCATCTTATTTAATCCTGGTCATTTCAGAGTCCAGAATTTGGAAAGATGTCTTTCCAGGTAGATTGTAATTTGTTCTATTCAGTATAAGAAAAACTTGAGAAAGTGATCTAAGTTAAGAACTGTAGCACATAATGCATAAGGTGCTGCTTTCACATTTGAGTAATCGATAACTAACTGGAGGTGCCAGGGTTTTCATCTGGCAGTTTACTTGACTGATGGTAAGTCTTTCTGTATGTGTTACAAAGCAGTGCCATTCTGGGTGAGTGTCTCAATGTGTGTTTTGTGTACAGCACCATTTGGGATTCATCTGTTGAATGTCCTTGTATGCTGAAACTAATTAGCATTCATAAGCATGCACTTGAAACCACTTTCACTCAAAAACCAAGCCAAACATTTTTATTAGACCTTAGTGTTTGGAAAAATTGCTGAAGAAAATGTTTTCAATTTCTATCTTTACCTTGATTGGAGGTAAATTCTACAATTTAAAATGTGCCAACTGTTAAAAGTCTGGCTTGAGCAGACCAGCTGTCTAAAGCTGTCCAGCTGTGGAAAGAGAAATAGAATTGATAGAGCCAGACAGTAAGCAGGACTGTGACTGAGCACAGTGATGAGGGCACAACCCCATGCTGGGAGGAGATCTGGGCTTCAGGGAATGCTTTTAATGCCCAGGCAAAGAGGCAGATTAGTACCAGCCAGACTTGGTGCTTCACTCATGTAAATACTTTGCTTCTGCTTTTGGACTTGATTGTGGATGTCTGATTTGGAGGATAACACTGGTTCATGAACCTAGGCACTGATATAACTTTCTAAATCTGTGTTGTAGTCCTTGACTTATGTAACCCTGAAAGGAACTGTCTGAAAAGAGACCTGCCTATATCTCAGCACTGTGGGTTTGATTTCTTTTTTTCCCCTCATATCCCCACCCCCTTCAGTGGGTTGTGTCGCCTGCAGACAAAATTAAGTATGATGAGATCTTTCTGAAAACTGACAAGGACATGGATGGGTTTGTGTCAGGTGTGGAAGCCAAAGAACTATTCTTGAAGACAGGACTGCCTTCTGCTCTTCTTGCACAGATCTGGTAGGTTTTTTTTCCCCATGACAGCTGTTTAGATGATGCCGTGGTTCTCGCTCCTTCCTAGCACTTAAGGAAAAGTGCTATGTTGACATTTCTGGGAAGTGTAAGTTGGGTTTTTTTATGTAATAGCATGGCCTTTGTATAAATAGTGATAACTTACTTCATTCTACTTTGGGACAGAAATGGGGGGGAAATGAGTTTATGCTGTTCATCCTATCTTAGAGGAGGAGATAAAGCACCTAAACACAGATTGTTACAAATACTGCTGTTGAGCTAAACTTGTGTATTTAAAGCATTGTAGTGTTGCTGTGTATCTAAACTTTGATACTGTCCATATACTGGTAAAGAGAATTATCTGTATAAAATTCTCAGCATGTGAAACTTACTGCCCATCTCAGTCTATAACTTACTCATCTGTCACTGCAGATTGTAGTGATACACTGCTCTTTTAATTCTTGCCCCACTATAAGCTGTCCTAGGGCACTCTTGATAGGAAAAGCTTTCCAAGGTATGGTTAACACAGCCTCTAATTTAGGAGAATTTAGGTAGACTCATATTGGCTGTGGAAAGTTTGTAGTTCTTTAATTTAGAAGGCACCTCAGTTACAGGTACTCAGGGTGGTGTTAGTGACTTATGGCCCTGATTCTGCCTTTCACCAGATCAGAACTTACTGTAACAGAGCTGTGGACTTTAGCATGCAAAAAGAAAGTGGCTGTGTATGTTTGAGTAGTGTTTCCTGTTTATTACCATGCTTTACTTCTATATTGCATTATTTTAGAAGTGATACGCACCAGTAATTTTGACATGTTAAAATGACGAGTACAATAAACAAGGTTGTACCTGCAGAAATGAGGGTTTGATTTATTTAATGTGCGTCTCTGTGCAGGTCTCTCTGTGACATGAAGGGCTGTGGAAAGCTGTCAAAGGAACAGTTTGCTTTGGCTTTCTATTTAATTAATCAGAAGTTAACAAAGGGCATTGATCCGCCTCAGGCTCTGACTCCAGAGATGATCCCGCCTTCAGACAGGGGTGTCAGTTTACAGAAGGTAAGGATGGGTTTGGCATTTTTAGTATCCATCTCAAACAAAGAATGTTAATTTAAAAGGCCTCACAAAAAGCATCTCAAATACTGGCTTATCTTAAATTTATCATAATATCAGGAACAAAACAAGTCTTGGGTGCAAAGACTTGACAAAAACCTGTTCCATCCATGTTTCAAATTGGAGCTGTCATTTATTATGCCTGCCAACCAAGCAGAGATCTTATGTTGGGGAAAGCATTAATTTCTTTTTTGAAAGAATAATCCTTCTACTGCCTATCTAAAGAAATTTTAGGTTGCATCTGAAATAACACTCCCAAGTTCAGTGTTTTTCTCCTAATGTATTCATGGTTACTTCTTTTCATATTGATCTTCTCGAAGAAGTCTGGAAACAATGTGAACTAAATAAAGTTTAGAACTATGTAGTCAAAGTTTAAAAAGCAAATGCTCCTCCATCTTATACTTCACACTTTAAACGTCTTCATGGTCTGTTGACTACCATCTATCTTAATCCAGCAGTAGACTGTACCTCAAGCAGTTCAAGCTGTATTTATCAGAATGGTAGAGCTCGTCACAAATTCTTACCTGTTTTACACATCATGAAGTCTGATGTGAGTTACCTTTTCTTGGTTGTGCAAAACATTGCCCTAATTCTACAACTTTCTTAAACAGAATGAAAAATTCCTACCTGGAAAAAAAGATGAAACTCAAAATTTGGCACTACTTTTTTGAGTTTCTGTAGCTGGTATCTAATTCCTTTTTACATTCTGTTTTTAAAAAGTAATTGCTTTATTTGCAACTCTACTAATCTTTTTTGTATGTTTGCTTTCCTTTCTATGTCTCTTTTCTAGTTTGGACTGTTTTTTCCATTCTGCACCACTCTGCTTTTCATCCTTATTATTCTGTCAGTTTGTTAACTCTGCTTTCTCAAGGTTAGAGAATCTTTGCTTTTCTAATATTTACTGTCTGTTGGTTTAATGCTGAACATCCTTCTAAGACTCTTACATGTTCATTGCAATAGCACAGCACTTCTCTGAAGTGTCACAGTACCTTGCAATCTTGAATTATTGCTGATTTCCAGTGTTGTTCATCTGGCAGAACTCCAAGGTTCTTCCTTGGACGCAGACCTCTGTGTCTGTTACCTTTTGGTAATACTTGCTGCTTATCCTAATGCTGCATCTTACCCTGTTGAAATGACTGAGGAAGTGGTGACAGAGCAGTAGGCCAAGGTAATAGTTTGCAGTTGTCATTTACTGATTATATTACATAAAATTTAGTGATCAGAACATTTTAGACGAGATCAGTGTTGGTTACTGCTCTTCTGTGTGTGTGAATTGTTTTAATAGAACTCTCAAGGATGTTAGTGTGCTGTTTTGTGTGTTTTTTGCATTAACATAAATGATAAAAATATGAATATTGTGAAAGAAAGTAAGTTAGCTTTAGTTAGGTTTGTAAATTGTCACCAAGAATTTATTTTACTAGATTGAGCTGAACCTTCGGCTTATTTTGAGCTTTTCAAAAGAGATGTTGTCTTGTTGATACGAAATAACCTGCTTGTCCAAGATTATTGTTTGAGAATTGAACTCAAAGGATAAAAGCAATAGACAGAAATAGGCTTTTTGCTGGTTTTCTTGAAGTGGCATGGCTTACACTGGGGGGGGACAAGACCCAGACTTACCCCCAAAACCCCACCTTAGGCTTCATCTTCTGCATTGACCAATATACAGGTAGTAGCAGACATATCAGTAAGTATAATGGCAAACCATTATGTTTTTAAAATAGGGAAAATTAACTTGTGACCCTTCTTGCTAGATACTCAGAATGTATATGTATGTATATTGCTGTTATCTGATGTTCGGTTTCCTTAGAGAGTTTTAAGGCCATGGTAGTGTAACGTCTATTTCGAGGCTTGAATGAGATCCCATGGGATCACATGAATGGGATACAGCAGCAGGCTAGTACTTGTTGCTGTGTTTCTTTACTTAGAACTCTTGAGGTTGCTAAATTGTACTTGCATTACCAGCCATAAAACTTACATGCAGGTTCCTCTTAAAGAATTCTGCCAGGGATTTGCTTTTATTACTGTTTTGAGTTTAAAGACTCAAACCATTGTTTGCATGCTTGTTGCAGTGTAGTAGATGGCAGCAAATAGCTTTAATTTATGTCTTTGTTAACTTGTATATTGAAGCTAAAAATGGCTTTTATGTTCCTCCTTCACACCAGTTCTCCTGAAAAATTGCAAATAAGATTGAACTACATCTTGTTCAAGCTTGACACTGGCGTCAGTGTGCAGAATAACTGATGAGAGGAGGAGGCCTGGAAAGACTTTGAGCTTGTAACTAATAGCTCCATGTTCTCCTTCTGTCTCTTTGCTAGGAGAAGTAAAATCTTTCTCACTAGAACACCATGAGCAGCTCCACAAACCTCTTGTGTAATTCCTTTAGAACAGGACTGAACGTCATAGTCATTTGAGAAGCTGTACGCTAACCAGTTTAAGAATAGCTGTATGGCTTTTTTTATTCTCAGTTCATGATACTTGTTCTAGTAAAATATGCATGAATAACCTATAGTTCTGCTGAATAATGCTTTCTGCCAGTGTGCCCAGATTTACTGTTTAGGTCTTTTCATGGCTTTTGTTTGCTTTTTGTTTTGTTTTTCTCCAGAGTATAAGCTTGAATAAATAACATAGTTAATAACACCTTGATTTATCTTTAGAGAAACTTTGGCATTTAAAACCTTTGTTGTTATTTTGGGAGTATCACTGCCTTTTTTAATTATATGTATATTCTTTTCCTCTGAACTTTGTTTTTGCTCTGGATGACTTTATTCCACTTCCACTTGAAGGAAGTGATGTATTTATAGAAGGTAGTCACAGTGACTATGGCTTCCTGAACATGTTCTTGTTGCCATAAGGCATAGTAGAATAATTACAGTATTTGCTAATTTGTGTCTTTAGCCATTGTTCTCTAGTCTTTTTTTGAACTGAATAATTTGTATTATAGTAATTGTCTTATAAAGACACTAAGTAAATGGGAACTCATGGGCATAACTTGACTTTGTTTTACCAAAGTTACATTCAGTACACTGAAGGTTCACATTAAACTAGCTCCATATCACTTAAAGCATTACAAAGTATCTATACTCTGCAACAGGAGGATCACCAAGGTGACGAGATATGAAAGTCCTAAACAAACCAAACAACTCTTAAATGAATGCTAGGAAACCAGCTAAACATTAATTTTAGAATTCATTTAATTGTTAATTTTAGAACTAGATTTCTCTGTATGATCAGGTGGTCCTGTGCTTTGTGGATGATGACTTCAAGGGATTACAGGAGAGAAACTCTGTTTGAATTACTAGATACATTGGATGTATGTTGTGTTCTGTTAATATAGCATCTGGACTGACTGTGCTTTTGTTTGAACCAAGTGTGAAGATATGAGATACAATGCTACCAACCATTGTTAAAAGAGGATAGCTCATACTATCACAGAAAGTAAAGTGAATATAGTTGTTGGACAGCATAAACTATAAACTAACAGTATGTATTTTTTATCTTTCAGAGTACTCAAGGAACAAATTTGGTAGCAGATTTTTCTGCAATTAAAGAACTTGACACATTAAACAATGAAATAGTAGACCTGCAGAGGTAGGTGAAGAAGGAATAGTCATAGTTGCCTTAGATTCAGTTGTGCTACTTACTGGGTTTGTTGTTTTGTGTTTTCTTTTTAAAACCAGTTCAATGCATAAGAGAAACCCAGGTGGCAATAGTCTGCTTTGCTAAAAATAAATGGTTAGCATGTCTGTAATGCTGTTTTAACACTTCTTATTCACTCAGATGAGTGTATTTAATAACAGCAAGACTGTGAAAGGTCTATCCATGCTGCCTTATGGGTATTTTTCCTATCCTGGGACGGAAATAGATTGTTTCCCATCCTGAGATAGAAACGTTCTTTCTTGCTCAGCTTTACTGGCAGATGAGAATGGATCTTTAGGATGCTGGAATCATGATACGAATTGGTATTAGTTGTCTTTGAATTGCGGAGAGAATTCTGAGGACTCTTTTCTAGTGGCAGTAAGAAAATTAGGTGGGAAAGAGAGTTGGAAGGTGGCAATTTGTATATGGGCCTCTGTAGGGATTTGATGGTGCTAAAGACGGACATGCATCTCTTCTGTTCAGTAAAATCAACTGATGCACTAAGAATTGTTTTACTTTGAGGTCTGCAGACCCTTGGGTTCCAGTAATTATTTCTAATCTAATTAAGATAATGACTTCAGTTGACTACGAAAATCAAGTTCATATATATTGTATATATATGTATAGTCTCCAGACTTAGCAGATATTTTTCTTTGGTTTTGGGTGGCTTTTTTTGTTTTTGGTACTGTCATGAATCTACCGAAAATTCTATTAAGAACAGTAAATTCTACTATTTTCTAAGTGAGAGAGCTTTGTGTTGATGGAATCTGCCTGTCGTCTTCATGTCACTTGCAGGAATGATTTAATTTGGCAGTGTGTCAAAGCACAGTCTGTTTCCTAAATACATAAATGTTTTTTCACTTCAGCTGCTTGTTCTCCCTCTTACTACTCCCACTGCCTCCTCACTTCTCCCTGCTATGCTTTCCTCAGCTGTTCTTTAGGTTATATTAATTCCAGTTTTGGATTTTGACATTTATTAACGTGAAATGTGATTTGCAATCCTGTATATTTGCTGTTGGCATCTTAGAGAGAAATAAATTGTTCACCAGCATGAATTTGTAGATGAAGTTGGTTTTCAGTAGGTGAACTTGCAGCCTAACATGCAAGCTGTTCTGTGTATGTCTTGTTTTCTTTTATTACTGTGAGGTGTGAAGGATACATTGCCTTTGGAAAGTTATTGCTTCCATTTCTTCAGTGGCAAATATACTTGGGCAGTTATTTAAGACATGTTTGAATGATATTAGATTGTTGAAGATATGGTGGGGGCAACTGTGTATTATTTCTGTTTAGAGAGTAGAAATTTACTTTGATATGATTTTTAATGTCCAGAACAGAACCGGATTAATGATCAGAGGCTTAGGTCTATTTCATCAAGCTGAGGTATAATAGAGGGTTGTATGGTTACGCTGAGAACAGCTATCAGACTCTCAATGTTCTAAAATACATTGTGGCTCATGTAAATTGTTTTCATCTTTATTTTCTTTTAAGGCAAGTTAAGGGTTTTTAGTACTTGAAAATGCTTTAGTCACTGTAGAGGAGTTATTTTCTGTAGCAGAGGAACTGTTACTCTCCTGTACCTTTCCTCAGCACAGGTGGCTGAGGCAACAGATTAATCTCGGGTAAACACAGGAAACTTTTTCATCTTTGGCAAATCTACATTTCTGTTACAACTGGTGACATTTTCAGTCTTGAGAGTTACCATACAAAAATGAAATTTAAACTTAAGTTAGTTTTGTTCATTATTAAACAAGGCGTATTAAGTATTTCTACCTGGACTTGTGCAAAGCGTTCGACACTGTCCCACATGACATCCTTGTCTCTAAATTGGAGAGACATCAGTTTGATAGGTGGACCACCCGGTGGATAAAGAACTGGCTGGATGGCTGCATGCAAAGAGTTGTGGTCAATGGTTCAAAGTCTGGCTGGAGACCAGTAACGAGTGGTGTCCCTCAGGGATCAGTGTTGGGAATGGTCTTGTTTAACATCTTTGTTGCTGACATGGACAATGGAATTGAGTGCACCCTCAGCAAGTTTGCCGATGACACCAAACTGTGTGGTTCTGTTGATACGCTAGAGGGAAGGAATGCCATCCAGAGGGACCTTGACACACTTGGGAGGTGGGCTGATGCCAACCTCATGAAGTTTAACCATGACAAGTGCAAGGTCCTACACCTGGGTGGGAGCAATCCCAGGCACAGCTACAGGCTGGGCAAAAAGGAAATTCAGAGCAGCCCTGCGGAGAAGGACGTGGGGGTGTTGGTTGATGAGAAAATGAACATGAGCCAGCTTCAGTGTGCACTCACAGCCCAGAAAGCCAACCGCATCCTGGGCTGCATCCAAAGGAGCATGACCAGCAGGTCAAAGGAGGTGATCCTGCCCCTCTACTCTGCTCTCATGAGACCTCACTTGGAGTATTGTGTTCAGTTCTGGTGTCCTCAACATAAAAAGGACATGGAACTGTTGGAACAAGTCCAGAGGAGGCCACGAGGATGATCAGGGGACTGGAGCACCTCCCATATGAAGACAGGCTGAGAAAGTTGGGGCTGTTCAGCCTGGAGAAGAGAAGGCTGTGTGGAGACCTCATAGCAGCCTTCCAGGATCTGAAGGGGGCCTATAGGGATGCTGAGGAGGCACTCTTCATTAGGGACTGTAGTGATAGGACAAGGGGTAACAGGTTGAAACTTAAACAGCAGAGGTTTAGATTGGATATAAGGAAGAAATTCCTTACTGTGAGGGTGGTGAGGTACTGGAATGGGTTGCCCAGGGAGGTTGTGAATGCTCTATCCCTGGCAGTGTTGATAGACCAGGTTGGATGAAGCCTTGGGTGATATGGTTTAGTGTGAGGTGTTCCTGCCCATGGCAGGGGGGGTTGGAACTAGATGATCTTGTCTTTTCCGACCCTAACTATTCTATCATTCTATATTGTTCAGCTGTTGGACTCAATATGCAGTAATTCTAGACCATGATTCCATTGAGGAGTATCCATGAGAGCTGCATTTCTGAGGCGCAGTAACAGAAACTGAATCTGTTTTTGAAATGCACTCTGATAAAAGCAGCAGAGGAAATACCCAAAAGAATGACAATGTGTGGAAAACATATAGCATTTTGAAAGACTGAGCAAAAAACACAGAGGTGATACATTTGTAGCTCAACAGTTTGTGTGGGAGAGAGATCTGGTACCCAAAAGCTTTTTAATTTAATTCAATAATTCTGGATGGTGGAGGCTGAGGATCAGATGAAGAATAAAATACAGAGCACTTATTAGTGAAGATAATTCCTCCCTGGTAGGGGGATGATTTGCCTAGGGACGTTGAATCTGCATGAGATGTGGAATGTGCATCATTTTTAGCCTGTCAGCACTGCTGCCTACAAGTTCTGTTTCAGATGCACTATATTTTTAGAAAGCTATTTGGAGCTTTTTTTGATCAGCATTGTGGGAGGGTAGACCAGATGTTCTTAATATTCCTTTTTGTGCCATAAAACCTTTTACTTCCCCAGCAATCCCTGCTTTGCTTTCGTGCATTCAGAGCTATCTACGGCCCACAGATTCGTGGGATTTCTTTGCGCTTTGACAATATGACGTTCCTCTCTAAGCATGATAAGTAGTTGAGCTTTATTTAGGGTACCTCAACAAAGGTGCCATACTTCACATATGTTGGACAGGAACAGTTATGCTGATTGAATATGAATCAGGTTAAAAGGACCGTAAAGCTGGTAAGTTGGTCTCTTCAAAGCAGGCAAACAGCAAAATATTCCCAGAAAACCGGGGCAACTTCTCCCTGCCCTGTAATGGCATCAAGTCTTAGTTTCAAAGTTCAGAGATCTACAGCTTCTTAGCAAAGAAATGTTGAGAGTTTTAACATGGGCTAGGTTACTTCTTCTAACCTTTGTCTTGGAAGTAACTGAGCTGTTGCAGCTGAAGAGGTTGGGGGAACAAATGGGAGAGGAAACAAGGCAAACCCTCAGCATTTTTTCTAGCATTGCCAAACTGAAGTGCCACTGCACTAGGAGTTGCCAAAATTACAGATGTTTGTGGAAATAGGGAATGTTGGGCAACTGTGCCTGTAGATAATGCTACCAGCCCTGTGCGTACGCGTCTGTCACTTACTGTGGGAAATGGAACTATGATTTTTTGCTTTTGTAGTGAAAGTGGTTCTAAGTGGCCATTGAAAAGCCTGGCCAGGGTTGTTTCATGCTTGGCTTGAATGCCTCTGCTGACATAGGAGCTGCGGTTGTCAGCTGTAGTGAGTTATCTGCAGTGAGCTGGCTCCCATTTATAAAGTACTCCATTCACAAATGAATATAAAGCTTACAGATTTACTAAGAACATGTGATTGTAAATCATGAAGTATCTGCACTGGATAAACCATCTATTAGTGAAGGGCTTTTTTAAAATCATTGCTTTTAGTTTCATCAAGGAGAGGTTCTCCTGACCCGACTGCTGTCGAATGCGTAGGGAAATAGTATTGCTTTGATAAATTCACTTGAGTTTGTTACAACTGTCTTTTATTGGCAAGACTGCAGTTCTTTGTTGGGTTGGTTTTTGGTTTGGCTTGGGGTTTTTTCCCAAGTACTGATGTGGTAAGGGCCTTTATGATTCAGGAAATCTGTCATATCCAATAAATCAATTTTGTTACTTGTTTTTGGTTCTTTCATTTGCTAGGCATTTCTACAGGGGCATACCAGATAGTTTGTAAAAGAAATGGAAGCATTCAGAAGAATTAGTGAATTAAGTAGGTCTGTGTTGTCTTTTTCTTTCTGAAACAAAGAGGCATTACTTGGGGGGGAGGAGGGGATGTGTGATGTGTAGGCTACATACACTCAGCTTGTTTTCCTTTGCCTAAGACTGCTGCCTAAGCTTTTCTTGTTCTGCCTGACAATACTTCTTTCACTTGATTTTTTCCAATTCCTTGTTTGTGTTGTGGTTTGGCCAGTGTAAGCTGCCTGTGGGTGGGTATTGTATCCTGTCACTTGCTTAGCATAGTCCAGATTGCAAGGTTTAGGTGCCTGGCTTCTGTTGGAAAAAAAAGGGAAGTGTTCTTCCTTCATCTCTGACAGTCTCTTAGGCGTATCCATGACAGTAATGTAGAAAGGCTGTATATTAAAGCATATGTATCTGCTTGCCGTTGTACTTCCTGACTTCATTCCCAGTCAGGCAGAATAACAAGTACATGTTTACCTAGTCAATTATTCTCTTTTATCTTCAATAAGGAATAATATGCCTGAATGTTTGCTGTGTTTGATGGGTGTCTGAGGGCTTCAGCCTGACTTGTATTTGGATGTGTGGAATTAATTGTTTTACTGAGTTTGAGACCCTTTGTTCAAGGAAAGGTAAGGAAGGCAAAATCAACAGAGCTTTCAACCTTGTGTTGCAATGCTTTAAATACCTAAGAGCAGCTATGCTACAAATGCTAATTTATTGAGCTAGAGGAGTGTGCTATAGCTTAGGTATAAATGGCAAAGATTTGCTTAGAATTTCCATAATACTTTTTTCTGATGAGTAGAAAATGAGTTTTATAAATCTTGAAGGTTAACACTTAACAGAATATCTAACCTTGTTCTTCAAAGTTCCTCTTTCCACATCTTTTCTCTCCCTTCCATTTAAACCTTCCCTTTGGGCACAATCAGCAAGTTGTTCTTCAGTCAGATACTGAGATAAATAACAGCAGAATACAACTTATTGTAATTATTTCTCAAAGCAAATGTTCATTTAAGATCTGTGACATTTGGAGGGGTGTTATTTGTATCTTTCACTATATGTTGTTTAGCAGTAAACAGGAGCTCCTCAGCTTGAGTGAATAGACATAGAGTAAACCTGCCTTACTTTGGAGACAGAAATGCTTTCTTTTGTATTAGGAAAGAGTAAACAATAAGATTAATAGTTTTAGATTAATTGCCCATCTGCTGTATGAAGTTACCTTAATTTCAGTATGGACTAGTGATGTAATTTGGTACTTTTCACTATGGTGTTTCATTTAGAAATGTTAGTTTTATCATTGTTCAAATTCCAACTTCTAATGTGTGTGCTAATCTGTTAACAGAATCGTTACGAAGGTAAATATCTGTATACAAAAGATAGTGTTAAAACTGTGAAGCTTAATGATTCCATATACTATCTAAACATGATCTTTTTTAAAACAATAACACTTTCTGAGTGTATTTTTGAGCTATTGGTATGTGTGACTGTCAGGGATTTATTGATGTCATAAATAGTCACTTTTCAACTTGAATAAATGTCTGTAGAAACAGACTTGATATGACACAGCAAATAACTACACGTGGAGTTTCTGAGCAGGGAGTGATTACAGCAAGCTAACATTTCTTCTTCTGACTGAGATTGCTAACAGCTACATCTACAATCGGATAGGCAAAGTTCATTTATCAGCTAGATTGGCCTGCTGGAAATGTTTTCTAGCTGCTGCTAGCATAGGAATTACTGCGTTTGCAGGGGTTAACAGATGGAATCTGATGCAATCCCTCCCACTTTTCCCAGCAGTTTTCATTAGACAAGTGCTCCATAGCAACAGTGAGATCACTGGAGACAGTATTTCATTGATTTCTCCCTCCCGCCCCCTTCCATTTTTGAGCCATTCTTATCACTGAAGTGCAGTTGGGGGAAAAGACGGGGTTTTTATGCAGAACACTTATGTGGGCTTCTGTCTTGTAAATAATTTGGAAAGCAGAAATCCCTTACATCTTTTGTGTTTAATGTTTCACAATGTATTTAAAGAGAGATACAGGCTTAGGGGGCTGGATAACTGTACCTGCTGTAGCTGATGTTCTGAAGTATTCTTGCATTGTTTGCTGGTCTTCTAGGGAAAAGAATAATGTAGAGCAAGACCTGAAGGAGAAAGAAGATTCCATCAAGCAGAGGACAAGTGAGGTCCAGGTAAATAAGACACACAATTATTGTTCGGATGCTTGATACTGCACCATGGGGTGCTTTAATAGCAGTGGGATTACTGAGTCAGTGAAAGGAATTAAAATTGGTGGCTAAGAAAAAGCAGATACTTTGAGGTGTATTTTCTATCTGCATGTGGGTTGGTGTTGGTGTGTGTATTTATAGAAATGTGTGAGCTTTGATGATATGTTGCCTCTATGGAGTATCAAAAATATTAGAAGAGAATAGATTCCCTGTGTGGTTTTCCTTGTTTTGGTTTTAGCAAGGCTTTCTGATGTGTAATTAAAGCTAAAGAAGATACTGTAGCACTGCAAATTAATAAACTGAAGTGGCTGAATTAAAAGGGTTTGTATACGAGGCTGCTTCTTAAGAGTCGCAGTAATTACCAGCTTGGGTGGAACGTTGACTCTAGTTAATTTTGCCTAATATGAGTGAATTAAAACAATAATCTGTCTGATTTTTATTTAAAAGGCTGAGACTGAATTTCCAGATTATTGGGAAATATAAATTTTGCAAGTGGCTTACAAGGACTAAAAATGATCCAGTCAGCATCAGTGCTCAGGGTGTTAACAGTCTAGCCCAGCTCCAAATTAAATGCTGCAAAGCAATATTTCAGTTAGATTTTAAGCTGTAAAAGCAGTTGGAGCTGCTGCTTAAGATAAAAACTTCCATGTGATACCTGACCACTGACATTTATTTCTACATTTATTTTAGGACTCTTTAGTTTAAATATTGGATTAAAAGCAAATTATGCCAGATTTCTGCACCTTACTTTGTATCGGGGCAGAAAAAGAGCCGATGTGTTACAACAGTTGTGAATTTTGTGCTTGATTGTTTAATATCCTTAAAGCTTAGCTGATAATTAATAGTCTGACCTTTCAGAATATAATCAGATGCTAGCCTGTTAGTCACGATGGCAGCCAGATAGGGCAGCTGCAGGAATGCATACAGAAGTTGCCCATGTCTGTGATTCTGTCCATGCATGCAGTGGTCACTGCCCCCACTCCCACTCTGCAGATTGCCTTTTCACAGTTAAAAATTCCTATGGCTATTCCTGGTTTTGTAGCCAGGATGTTTTTTGTTAGTGTGTTACGGAATCTGTGTGCGTGCTCATGTGAAGGTTGAGTTCTCTGGTGCCTTTGCACAAAAGGTGCAAAGCCTAAATAAAACCCTTACCTTTAATGTTATAGTATTCTTGTCATTTGCATGTGTTCAGTGTTTTGAAGTCAGCAGCATTACAGAATCAATTAAAGCATCGTATCTAGAGCAGTAATGTTGGAAGCGACTGTCTCAGGTCTTTAACCTCTTTGTGATCACACAAGCTCTTTGTCCCTTGTTAAATATAGAGTTATAGAGTTCAGTCAGTTTGCAGAGAAGGAGCAGTCTATTACTGGCTTCTCAGAAAAAATGGGAAACCATTGGGATCAAACAGGAAATGGCTGCAGCATTTATTTAAGCCGGTGGCCCTTTATCTCTGGTCCCTTCCTTGCTCCTGAACGTGGGAGGACCTGCATGTTTCAGGAAACTTTCTAGAGCTTCAAAGAACAGTGGTGACAGACTAAGAATATCTTTACATCGTGCTGCTTTTCGTCTGGATATATTCTACTGGTGACATTTCTAAAGATGGTGTACAAAACCAGTGTGTTCTCATCTGCCGCCTTGGATCAAGCCAGTTTTGTGGCATCACGCTCCATGGTTCTGATATAAGAATTAGTTCCATGGGCACAAATTATAATCTCAAATATAGTTGGGGTCTGTGATGTGTTGAACTGGTTTTTATGGGTGGAAGGAAAGAATGACAGATGCTTTTTCTCTATAAAATAACTTCTATGTAGATAGCTATTAAAAAACCAAGACAGAAAGAGTTAGAAAGAACCCTTAATGGGTTTTTGCTTGTTAAAATATCAGCTCTTCAGTAGCAAAGAATACGAGTGTTTTTACTTAAAAAATTATGGGCAGAATAAGAAAGATAAGAAACTTCTACAGCATAATTTCCTTATTCTGTGATTGGATTAACCTTTTCTTATAAATACAGGAGTAATAAACTCAGATATTAAATGTTCCTCTTGGCAGTAGAGACCTTTGTTTTACAGCATTAGTGTGTCACAAAAACATTAGGTTTTGACCCCATACCAAGTGACATCAGAAAATGCCTTTACCTGGCTGTCCCCTTGCACTGTCATCACCAGCCCTCTCTTGTAGACACAGATAATGGACTACAGTGGTTTTCAGCAGCTGGACACTGCCTCAAGCAGTGGGGCTTTGGCCACATCCACAAGACTCTCGTATTCTATCTAGTACTTCACATGTATGGGCATGGTTTGCCAGTCTACCTGCTAAGACTCTGAAATAAGTTGTAATTCTCCTGGCTTTCCCAACAGTTACATGTTCCCTGGGATTTCATTGATGTGAAGTCAATAAAACAGGACACTTCAAACTTTGTAAAGGAATTTTTAGGACAAATGCATGTAACTCCTGAAAAAAACTTAATAAGTGTTCATGTAATTGGGGGTTGAAAAGTATAACTGCATATGAGACTGCTTCAGGGGAGAAAAGTGAAAGATATCTTGGGATTGTGGCCCTCTAAGCAGTCTGGAATGCTTCTGGCCTTCTCTTCCAGCCTTTTGATCTCCTTGTTGGCCTGAGTTTTCTTAAATAGATTTATGCTCTGGGTATCCCACTCAACACTGGGTTTTCTCTGTTCTTTCTTAGTTGCAGGGCACCCAAGCTGTTAGGAAGTCAGTGAAGTTTAACTTTTCCATGCTATTGCAGGCTTCATAGTTCTTGATAGTGCATTAATCATTTGGTGAAGTACACACCAAAATGTTATTAAATCTCCTGTCCATCTATGGAAATACACATCTCTAGACTTCCCTTGTCCTACAGTACATTAACATGGAGAGTTATGATTGCAAATCTAATGCAAGGATGTAAAAACACTGGCTTGTACCACCTCAAATATGCTAGTGGTTTTCATATATGATCTCCCTGAGTGCTTGAACATTGAGGTATTGCTTCTCTGCTGAGGGTGTTCTTTGAAATTCAAGTTTCACTGGAGCCTGGTTTACCGCATGAAGATGTATCTGAGTATTCAGGATACATGAAGATGTATCTGAGTAGTATCCCCAGTTCTGTGTATTGTATCTACTTCAGCCTTTAATTTTGGAATAGTTACGTGGACATGCTTGGATTTTAGTTTTGATTGGGGTTTTTTTCTTTTCTCTTCTGGGAGCCATCAGACGTAGGTCTCCTCAGTGCTCCTTTACTCCTGTGCTTAGTTCCAACACTGGCATTCAAGGAACAACAGCAAGAGTGGAGATGATCTATGTTTAGCTTTCGTGGCTGTGAATTCTCGCTTCCTTTTAGAGAAAAGAGACTGAAATCTCTTCAAGCTGTTATTTTTTCCCCCGTTGCTTGCGTTGGGTATCAGCTGATACTTGCTTTTCAAAGTGACGTGAAAAACGAGTGGATCAAGAGTGTCCCAATTATCCAAGTCAGTAGCTGCTGTAAGAGACTTTTTTGTGTGTGCTGGCTTGTCTTTCATAGATTCGAACACCCAGTGATTCACCTAGTCTAACTGCGGTACAGCAGTCATGCAACCCTTACTAAAGTTCAAATATGATTTGGGGGCTTGTGTGGGGCTTTTTGGGGGTTGTGTTTTGCTTGGGTGTTTTCTGTACAAGCATCTATGATATTTCTTTAGGTAGTTTTCCAGTTGTCTCGAGGTTACTTATTCCCCTAGCATCTGACTGCTGCACCATATACCTTTCTATTTCAGTCTGGCTTTTTTGTCCTGATTTTCTGGAGGTGTTGGCACATATGGATGCTCTCCCTCACCAAAAATACCCCCAAACAGAACATCCCTAAAAAAGGATGTCAGGATCATAGCCTAGAGCAGCACATGAATATATGCTCTAATCAGAAATTCACATCTGCTTGTTTTCTTACCCTCCTCAATCTTTTCTCTATTCGTTTTTTTTACTGTTGTTCATGATTCTTCCTTCAATTACCATATTTCCTCGGCAAGGCTGCGATCTTCTCTTTTCATCTAATACTTTTCCTTTTGTATTAATCCTTTTTGATCTCCCTGTATTATCACTTCCTCTTGACTTTAGCAGTTCTTTCTTCTTCCTAATTTCTTTTCTTGACATTATATCAATGTCATCTATGCAGTTTGTTGAAGTAGAACCATTCTTGTTGCTCAGGAATGAACTAGTTATCATATGGTGCTACTTAATGTACTGGGAACACAAGATGTCCTGCTGTTTCATAAATTAAAATATGCCATATTGCTGTGTATGGAATGTGCACTTTTCACAGTACTGTTACATGGAAAATATGGTTTTGGTTGTTTTTCACAGAAGGAAAAGCAGGGATGCTCTAGAAGGGAGTGCATTTGAGCTGTTAATGTACCAGTTTGGTCATGTAATGTGTTGCTAGAACAGGTTCCTATTTTCAGCCATGTGCTTTTGAAGGGGGAAGGAGCAGAATAAAGACTTTCTATTACTATGGAACTCGGTAAAACATATTGCTAAAGCATAGAGACAGACAATGGAGTGGCCTGAATAAAGACAACTTCTAAATTCAGAATGAAACCATAACCTCCCTGTGAGTAAAAGAGTTAATCTCTGTGTTGATGCACAATCTTCAGTATTTCAGTGAGATTCTTTTTTATGTCTCAGAATTAGAATTTGAGGGCACTTGTTTATGTAACATGTCGCGAATGCTGGCTTCTGAAAGATAATTTGTTGATCCTTTGAAATCCAAGTTAGTACTGCAGTCTGTATTGGGGGATTTAGTGGTTAGGAGAGAGGGAACATGCAGAGCTAATCTGTTTCATTACAGGATCTACAAGATGAAGTAAAGCAGGAGAGCAGTAACCTGCAAAAGCTGCAAGCTCAGAAACAGGAAGCACAAGAAATCCTTAATGATCTTGATGAGCAGAAGGCCAAGTTGGAAGAGCAGCTTAATGATATCAGGCAGAAATGTGCAGAGGAAGCCCATTTGGTAAGGTCTAGTTCCTAAGGCCCTTGAAAGAGTAAATTTCTCATTATGAAGAACTCAGCCTTGCAGCATAACAGCTGTTGGGGGGGGGGGGAGGGGAACTTTAACAAATAAACAGCCTGAGTGTCAAGATTTTGTGACCAATAGAGAATAGGAAATATGTCATTCCAGTGACCTCCTAATTTAGTATCAGTGTGAACAAACATCCTGAGATACACTTGCACATAAATAAGGTTAAGTGCAAGCAGATAGTGCAAAATTAGAATGCAATATAAGTGTAATTAGAAGCACTAATTATGGGACGGATTTCTTAGCAGTTATATGTTGTGGTTATGTAGAGTTTTTTGCGAATATAAAGCTATGGTATTTCTTAAGGGTCTAAAATCATAGAATCATGGAATGGTTTGGGTTGGAAAGGACCTTAAAGCTGTTCGAAATCCCTGCCATATGCAGGGACACCTTCCACTAGACCAGGTTGCTCCAAGCCCTGTCCATCCTGGCCTTGAACGCTGCCACAGCTTCTGTGGGCAACCTGTGCAGTGCCTCACTACCTTCACAGTAAAGAACTTCTTAATATCTAATCTAAATCTACCTACTTCTAGTTTAAAGCCACTACAGTCAGGAAAACAGCTAGAATATTATGATCCTATTGAGACCAATTGGGAAGTAACCTCTCATTCAGGTATGATCTATAATCTCTGCACTAGCTGTGAGTGGTTTACTTCTTCTGGTGATAAATGTTGGTATTTGGATATATTTGGAAGTGTTGTGATTTTTTTCATTTATAATTTGGCTTTGAAATATTGTTGTAGATTGCTATGCTGAAGGCTGAAATAACAAGCCAAGAATCAAAGATTTCAGCATATGAAGATGAACTGACCAAAGCTCAAGAGGAGCTGAGTCGCCTACAGCAAGAAACTGCAGAGCTTGAGCATTGCATTGAGTCTGGGAAAGCACAGCTGGGACCTCTTCAGCAACATCTGCAGGATTCACAACAGGAAATTAATTCAGTAAGGCCCCCAAAAAAAGCTTTTTTTAGCTGACAACCTTTAGTGTGGTTTTTCTTAAGGGGAAGGAGTTGTTCTCTTTTTTCTCTTCACCATTTGCTCATGTCTTCAGTTGCTTATACATGTGCTCTGTGCTTGTTAGGGTTCTTGGAGGCTGGCTCAAGAATACCTCATGATTTTGTCCAAGTTCTGTTAATAAAAGGGATTAATTTATTGTACTTCATAAATAATTTGTCTAAATGTAATGAATGAAAAATGGATAATGCATGTGTGAATTCTTTATGTCCAGTGATTTAAGCTTTTTTCCTCTGCTATGGCTTGAGGCATGCTTTTACTACTCTTTAAAGGTTGTGAAATCAGGACAAAATTACTAATAACATTTACTTAGTGCATTGTTGAAGTGGGAAAATAAGGTGGATGTAAGAATAAATTTGATTTGAGATTAGATACTGAGAAGCAGAGATATGTCTGCACTGTTTTTAAGCACTGTGCTTTGAAGTGTCTGCTTTTATGCTAAAGGAACACTTAGCATCTCTCTGTGATCAGTGATTTATTTTTACTTCAGGGATGTGCAAGCTAGCACAGCCTTTCCTCATTATTCTTCACCTCCTCTGACTTACCAGCTAATATATTAGCCAGACTCACATCATTCTCAAGTTAAAAACAAAATGAAGAGCCTTCCTGTTAACTTTGAACCCGAGAAATGGCTGGCTTTTGGGTTGGTCGTTTCACACAATTAGAGGCATTTCATGTCTCTAACCTATTAACACTTTCATTTTTTTTGTTCTTAAGACTTCCACTGTTCAGCAAAACACTTTCTTCTGCTGAAAAGCCTTATGATGTATTTGTAACTTTTAAGTTTGAGGTTTAGAAACTGATAAGAAAACAAATGGATTTTCCATTGTTTCCACAGAGGTAGAGGGAAAATTGTCCTATTTCAATATTAATATGCTAGCAAGTCGTATTTTCAATGAACAGATTTGAAGCTGATAAATAAGTGGTTATGCTTGACTGTACTACAGACTTTTTTCAAAGGTTTTATATTAGTACTCCTGATTTTATTGCTCTTGAACAATGTTTTGCTGCTTTAGGCAAGATTAGCTAATGCTTGGTCTGAGGTCTGTATTTGAAAGACATCTGGTGTTGTCTTTGCCACCTGACTTGTGACATGTGCAAGTCAACGAAGCCTCTGTTATGTGACTGACCTAGCAGGAGTCAGCGGGATTTAAGCAGCTAAATATCTGAACTATGGTCATTGTAGAATCATGGAATAGTTTGGGTTGGAAAGGACCTTCAGCTCATCTGATTCCAACCCCTCTGTCATTGGCAGGGGTGCCTCACCCTAGACTAGGTCGCCTAAGGCTCTGTCCAACCTTCTGTGTAATCTACTAAATCCAGTAATTCCTTCATAACTGGCATGTTGATTGTAAATGTTTGCTGTGAGGCACTGCATTAAGCATATTGGTGAAATAATAACATGTCAATATAACTGTCTCCTTATGAAGACAGACTGTGGATTTTGTAGACTTCAAAAGTCATGAGGGAGAAGATGAATTTGTCCTTTTTGAAAGATGAGAATTGCAGTAAAGCAGCATCTGTAATTTAGAGTTTAAGGCTAATGCGTAATTTAAATGAGAAGAACCCCCATCCCTCAAAAAGCCCAACAAACTAAATAAATCAAATCCTGAAAGCTTTGCAACTCATGAGTTTGAATAGGAAAAAAGCATCAAGCCTTGATGTTGCCAGTGATGCAGTCTGCTTCCTTGGCAGGAGAAGGCTCTCAGGTCTGTCCTTCAACCACATTGCACCTCCTCCAAATCAGATTTGTGCTCGTCTCCCAAATGTCACCCTTTGAAATAACACGGTTTGGTTATATTTGCTTTTGAAATTAAGAATTTCAGACATACATCTTCCATCTTATATTTAAGAGGGCATGGTCATATACTGTATTCTATGTCATGTCATGCTGATGCATATATGTTTATTTCTGTTTACAGGTACAGACAAAACTTCTTGAGCTGAAAGAATTGGAAAATAACCAGTTTAGTTGGCACTCTCAGCCACATACTACACTTGTTAATGGAACTGTGGATCATTCTAGTCTTAGCAACAGCAGCAGTGAAACTGCTAACCTGAATGAGAATGCTGAAGGGGAAAGTATAGCAGAAGATGAACAAGCAAACAGTGTGTCTCCAGTGAGTAGTGTTTTGCCTGCTTGATCATCATGCAATGCAGCTGTGAAGTTGGAATAAGTTAAGAATGTATCAAGATTGATTATGTTGTTAAACACTTGCACAAGTGACATTTCAGAGTGTTATTCTGAGGGACTGTGCTTCCACAATCTGGAAGTTGATAAGCAGGGAAGGAGGCAATTTTCATATGGATGGGATATGGCAATAAAAATTTGTCTGTATTTGTTTCCAAAGCAAAATATCATAAATTGAATAGTAGAATTAACATTGAAGGAGAACAGCTGTCTCCAGTTGGAGCAACAAGTGTGGAACAAGGAATGGTACAGAACATCTAAAGATGTCTACTTATGTCCCAGTAGATTCTTGATATATTTTTTTAACTTTCTCAGGGTTTACAGAACACTTCAGTATGTTCTATAATAGGTATGAACCTTTAAAGTATCCTTTTGTATGTTCTTTTAGCTGTTTAATACCTTATATTGTGTAGTCTTCTATTTACTTACTTATAGTGAATTGCTTTTATTTTTATATAGATAAGGAATAGTCCTGAAACAACAGCCTGTGTTGTAGAAGAAGAGAAAGAGACCCCAGCTGTCACTGTTACCAAAAAAGTGAGTTTGTTCAAATCTGGGGGAGGAAAAGGCAAATTAAATCCTGGTTAAAGTGTTTCAGCCCGGCTTTGCGTCACTTGTACCATGCTCATAGGACAACAGGGAAATCAAGTTGTTACTCTGTATTGTTTTTATTTAGAGTGTGATGTCATAAAAACATTTAATCTCGTATAACAGGTTGTAGCTGAAAAATATTTTGGATCTCCATTGATGAATTATGTAGAATTCTAGCTCTCTTTCAGCTGATAGAAAGCCCCAGCTTTAAAAAACTACTAAATGGTAACCAGGACAACATAGGTGTTTTCCATCCTGCATGTCATAAAAAATGTAATACCTTTCTCTACTTGTTTTGCATTGCCCAGGAAGACCCATTTGATGCCGAATCTCATTCGTTGCCTGATATAGTTTCTGAAACCAGCTTAGAGTTCTTCCAGTCTGACCCTTTTGTTGGCAGTAAGTAAACTTTTCTAAGTACGGATTTGCAGAAACGGGTCTTGTATGAACACATCTCAGACTACTTTTAATCTTGGAAATGTTCTATATGCAACAAATCTCACAGCAGCCTTCCAGGATCTGAAGGGGGCCTACAGGGATGCTGGTGAGGGACTCTTCATTAGGGACTGTAGTGATAGGACAAGGGGTAACGGGTTGAAACTTAAACAGCAGAGGTTTAGATTGGTTATAAGGAAGAAATTCTTTACTGTGAGGGTGGTGAGGTACTGGAATGGGTTGCCCAGGGAGGTTGTGAATGCTCCATCCCTGGCATTGTTCAAGGGCAGGTTGGGTGAAGCCTTGGTTTAGTGTGAAGTGTCCCTGCCCATGGCAGGGGGGTTGGAACTAGATGATCTTAAGGTGCTTTCCAACCCTAAGTTGGATTCTATGATTCTATGTTTGAGTGACAGGAGTGTGGAGCCAATAGCATTATGAAAATAGAAATTACAGAGATGAGAGGTACAGGGTGTTTCTCCTTCCTACAGCTGGACCTTCTAAGGGGCTGTGACAATTGCACATTTCCCTCATTGCTCTTCCTGAGTACTTCTCTTACACCCCACCCACCCTTTGGTTGCATTTTGGTCTTAAGGGTGTGGGCATAGTTGTGATACATGGGGTGTCACTAATCTAATTCGCAGCACAGATCCACAAACGGGTCAGCTGAGGGTTCAGTGAACTGTGGCGTGGGGAGGGTGTGGGTGGTTGAGAATGAATGGCTGTGCCCTACTTATGGTGAGTTTGGCACTCACAGAAAGGTAATGTGGAACTGTACCATCTGTTCGTCTTGTGGAAGTGCTATGCTTTATTTTAAGAACTTTGCCACTTCGAATGCTGCTGCTCTGCTTTTATGTTTCTTCTCTTTTGGAAGAAATGATCTGTCTATATGGAGCCACTTGGAGAAGGGGAGTTAATTCGGATTAACTGCTGAAGTGGATGTTTTCAGCAACATTAATATGATTTTACATGCTTTCAGAATCAGTGTGGTCTGATCAATTTAGCTGGTATTGCTTCAAAAGGAAAATAAGCTAAGTTTGTTTCTGGTTGCTTGGCTTCGGAAAGAATGTCGATGCAGATTTAATACTTTTAATTAGTAAATGAAACTTAATTGAAAACAGCTTGACTGGTTTCTGGGTAGATATTGCTTGATTTTTGTTCATATTGAAATGGTTCTACTTAGAGCACTTGTCAAAGCCTTTCTTTCAGAGGAGAAAGACGTGTTAGCAGCCAACTTTCTAGGCTTTGTGTGCTCTGTATGTTCAGGGGTAGATACCTACAGCTAGGAGACAGTCTATCTATTTCTTTCAGATGTAGATAAGGGATTAGAACTAATGCAATTGGGACTATGCATCTGGTACAGAAATGAGCACTTAGGAGCTACCATCATGGTGCCTGTGAGAATTAAAAAGAACTGAGACTATACTTCTACCTGTGGCTAGCCTGGATTACTCTGGTGGTAGATACTGCATAATGTGGGTGTTTATGGACAATAGCCAACTAAAATGCATATTTGAGATGGCTGCTTTTATGCGTTTCATGATGGTAATGAGCTATGTCTAATTAGCTTCATCTAATGCTAGTTCTTGTGGTTCTATTGAAAATAGTGCAACTATTCCTCTGAGTGAGAGCTGTTTAAATTCTAAATGTAGGAGTGAGTTTGTATTGAGAAGACTCCATCTGAGAACATGTTACTTTGGGTTTTTTAACAGGTGATCCTTTCAAAGATGACCCTTTTGGGAAAATTGGTAAGTAACTTTGTACCCTCTAATATGTTTGTTTTTCTAAATGGTTCCTACTAGAAGAGTATGTGAGGAAAAGTGTGAGCACTTTCAGTACACAAAAGGTGGAAATGACCCAAAAAGTCACCACAGGATAGATAAATATATGGTGGTAGCAGGTGGCCACTTGTGTTAAAGCTTTACAGAGAAGCCCATTGCCAGTGAACTTCCGTCTTGTTGGAAGTATCTTCAGTTGGGATTTAAGCATGTGAAGGTGGTGGACAGAAACCCCCAAGCTTGTTGCCTGCTTTGTATTCAAAGAAGTAGGATTGTGCTCTTTCAAAGGCTCTTAATTCACTGATTTTCTTTAGGCCTAAGTACTGAAAAAGGGGCGAAGTCTTTATTTAGACTGGCTGTACAGGCAATGTCATTGCATTTTTTTGCTTGGTCCTGATAAAGTTACAGTTAACAACAAAGTAAAAGGGCCAGTAGGAAGCCCATGGAAAAATAGTGTTGAGCGCCAAGTGCCAAATAAGAAACATCAATTCTGTCTGGTGGAGAGTGGAGGACAGTTACGGGAAACATCAGATTTTGTAAAATGCTTCATTTTAGGGAGTTTGTTTAAAAAAACTGTATGCTCAGATACATGGTTCTAGAACCAAAGCACTGGTACCATCCAAAGTTTCTATGATGCTCAGAAAATGTTGGCTTGTCTAATTCTGAATCACAGAACACAAATGATTTGCAGGTGAATTTTATACTTGGTCTTCAATGAAGTATGGCCGCATTGCAGTATGCAAGAAAGAAATATAATGTTTAGTTTTTAAGCTATCAAGCTAAGTAAAGCTGGCAGAAATGCTAATGAGATGTTTATTTTTAGATCCCTTTGGTGGTGATCCCTTCAAAGGCTCAGATCCTTTTGCAAGTGACTGTTTTTTCAAACAGTCCTCCACTGATCCATTTGCAGCTGCTGGCACTGATCCATTTAGCACTGCAGACAACAGTAATATCACAGTAAGTTTGGCAGCATACATTTTATTTCCTTCTCTCTGTCATTTGGACAAAATAACCTTTTTCATACATTCAGACATGCCTTGAAAAGCTGATATTTGGAAATCATACAGATAAATGGTTACCTCTTACCCCATGGCTCCCTTTTGTCCTTTCTTTGTTTCCTATTTCCTAGAAATAGCCACAGATGAAATAGAAGTAAAAACCAAAAAGCCCACCATTTTTAAGATGTTTCATTGCTCCACAGGAGCAATGTTGGTAGCTGGTGAAACTTACAAACATTGAAAGAAACCCAAGGTTAATCTCACCAAGTTATGTTGAGGCACTTTTGCCTCCAAAGCTTATAGGATCAGTAAGGATGTTCTATATCTTATTTGAAAGATGGTATGCCGTTTCCCCTCTGAAAAGCAAAATTGTTCTATAGTTGTATGTTGTTTGGGTTTGGTTTATTTTTTTCAGTAGGAGTCACTGAAGCCCTCTCATAATGTGGAGTTTCTTACTGAATGTATCCCTTTACCTCTTTCAGGAGTACTTTGGTGTAACTTTTAGCAGTTCACATTATAACTGAGCAGTTACTGATTAGTCTTGAGCCTATTAAAAGGTAGAGTTGGGTATGAAACATTCTCTGATGTTGCATAGAACTTGATGAAGATGAGGTAATATTTAGGGCTGATAGGCAGACAGTCTAAGAAGCTGAAACTCTTCTCATGCTGTAAGTTTGTCTCCATCCTTTTGCCATCTTCTTTCCTCTCCAGTGCTGCTTCTGTTCATGCCTCACAATTTTTTGTGTGTATAAAATATGCATATACATACATAAATATTAACGATATGTGCGGATTAGTGGCTGTAGAGTGTGTCTGAGGCAAACCCAAAACAAAAGAGTGAGACATCACTGCACCTAATGGTGGTGGTGTCCTTCCGTATGGTGTACATGTTACACTGCTCTCAGGGTCATATTGCACACCACAGCCTACAACTCCAACTTTCAGTCCTCCAACTCTACAATCTTCAATGCTTAGCTATCCTTTTTGCAGTCTTGGTACTCTAATATAACCAGTTCTTGGCCATATTGCAGGCTGATAATAAGAGTTTTACCACAGATTATTAGTGTTGTTACCATAAAAGTTGGTCGGAGTTTGAAATTTAAGCCTGCAGTATTGATATCTTGTAGATACATCTTCATGAAGTGGCTCTGGTTGCAGAAATGCAAGACTTAAAATAAGTAGCAGATACTGTTAAATTTTGTATTAGTGGTGACCAAGTATGGTTGCACATATTGTACCTTTTTTTCTGTCCTTTGAGAGTACTAATCACTGTTTTGAGGAGGAGTTTCTGTTAACAGACTTGTTTGCTGATGCTCGTAAAAGCTATTTCCAAAACATTTTATCTTAAAACCTCTAAACTAAAACAAATCATGGTCCTGCTTTTAGAATGAGGAGTCTTTTAAGCTGAAAAACAAATTTCCCTCAAGGATTGTTTTATTTTAGACAGAGATATCAAAGAAGAATGACCCTTTTGCTCCCGGTGGAACAACTGTTACGGCATTGAATGATCCAGGTAAAAACAAGTTATATACATCAAACTACTCTGAGTTTTATTTGCCTTTTTTATTACTTTTGTTTCTAGTCTTTGAACTGAATTTGTGATGAAGCATTTTAGACATTTTCTGTGTTTTCTGGATTTTCCTATAAAGTATGCAATAAGGTGCAAGTTTACAGGAGGGTATTTTTATAAACCAAAACTGTCTCATTATCTGTAGTATATATCCACAAGAATGTTCCTCTGCCTTACCTAAAACTGGTTAAAAGTCCTAATCTAAGTGTTTGGACTATTTGAATGGTTTGTACCTCTTCCCATTTAGGGTTTTTTTGGTAGAGATTCTATGTTACTTTGTAAATAACATACAAGATATCTCCTCTTGGAGTAGAAAGCTGTGGGATAGAGTAACTTCTTCATCAGGAATTTTTACTGCTAAAGCTTGCTCCTTTTGTTTTGCTGTGACCTTTTCACATCTGAGGGCTAAAGATGTGTTAGGGAAGACTCTAATCTCCTGTTTTCCCAAGTTGCATTGACAAGTGGTAATCCAAAACATGTATCTATGTGGGGTTTCATATTGTAAGCCTGTGTAATTTTAGGGAAAATACGTGATTTTCAAGAGATGTAGAAGTGACTATTGGTAAAGACAGTGCAATTCTTTCTTTACAGTAGAATAGCAGGTTTGAGATGTTGTTCAGGTGCATAAGAATGAAAGGGTACTGTTGAATTAGATTGAGATTATATGAGATTTAGATACTTTATTCCACAGTGGGCATTTCATATTTACATATATACATATGTATATGTCTGTGTTTATGTATTTGTGGGTGTATGCACACAAAAATACCTTTGTAGACATGTAGCTCAGCAGAACATCCAGCAGAATGGTTATTTGATACTTTCAGTGGTAAATTCCACTTTTTTTATGTAGGAAACCAGAATACCAGGATTTCTTAATTACTCCCTGTTTAGAAGCATTATTCTTAATTGTCAGTTGAAGTTTACGAGCTTTTGTAAAAGCTACTTAAAGTGCCCACCTCAAAATATTTTGCTTGAATTAGTCTATGCTGCAAAATATGCAATGGTTACTTGTTTGTTGAGGAACTTTTTCCAGTCTCTTTCGTGGCTAACTTTTAATCTCATTCTGTTTTCTTGTTTTATGTGTATTTAGCTACAGACCCCTTTGCCTCTCTGTTTGGAAATGACTCCTTTGGAAGTGGCTTTGCTGACTTTAGCACGCTGTCAAAGGTAATGTGAAGCTACTGCTACTCGTACTCTGCAGTGACAAGACACCGTTTACCCTCTCTTCTAACAGTTTCATTACAGTTTTGCCACCACTAAAAATTTACAATGGTTGACTGACTCAAAAAAGAGGCCTTTATAGTAAATTGCCCACTGCAAAGAACGCAATGTAATCTTTGTGGGTTTATAAGGATTTTCACTATATTTGCACTGGCATAATTTGTTAATTCACTGAGTTTAACAGCACAAATACTACTTTTGCATGTTTGACTGCACTCAACTTTATACTGCTGTACACACAAAACATTCCTGATTTTTCTTGGTTTTTTGCAGTATCCCGGAGTGTGTGGATGATATGTATAAAACCAAACAAAAATATTTTCTTTCTGCCTTAGTCCAAACTTTCAGTTCTAAATAAATACTGCATTACTGACAAGAAGGGGCAAGTATAGAGGAATTGCACTGATGATGTGTGTGTTGCTGTTTTCTTTGTTAAAGGCCAACAACGAGGATCCCTTTAGCTCTTCCACATCAGGTTCTGTCAACAGTGTGACCATAACTAAAAACTTATTTGATGAATCACCAGCTAAAAGTGAGGATGCTCCTCCTGCACTGCCCCCTAAAACTGGAACTCCTACAAGGCCATGTCCACCACCCCCTGGTAAGAGCCAATGCTGAGATGTTGTTAGCAATTAGCTGCTAATACTGCAGTGGGACAGTATGAGGGAATGGTGAAGTGTCTGAATTGAGACTTAATAAGCAGGATGTGAAACAAGTCTGTTCCTGATATTTGGTGTTTTCTTTGGAATTAAATGTTGCATGGTGCTTGGGATCAGTGAGAGAAAGGCTTTAGAAAGCAGGAAAAAATCGGGTTATTACAAGGATCTGCAAGAACATGGTATGGCTGCAAGTTAAATGGTTACCGATGTGATACATTGTGAAACTTGCATTAAATTGTGCACAAAGTGAGAATTTAGTGTGTTTTCTTCCATTGCAAATCTCTGGGTTTAATGCAAAATGAATTAAACTGGGTTAGATGACTGCCTCAGGTTTTTAGATTAACTTCTTCCAGGTGGCTTTGCCAGAGGCCTGTGGCAGTAAACCTATCCAGTGTAATGGTAATACATGCAGGTTTCCTATGCTATTTTCTCTTCAGTGATAGCTGAATCCTCTGGTATTCCCCATGGCAAGGACAGTTTTACAGTGTATGTAGAGATAGAACAAAAGGGGAATGGCTTTAAACTGAAGAGGGGAGATTCAGATTAGGCATAAAGAGGTTTTTTACTGTGAAGGTGGTGAGACTCTGGCACAGGTTGCCCAGAGAAGCTGTGGCTACCCCATCCCTGCAGTGTTCAAAGTCAGATTGGTTGGGGCTTGGAGCAACTTGATCTAGTGGAAGGTGTCCCTGCTTTCCAGATAAGGCCATGATTATCAAAGATAACACCTCCTTCTGTGGTTGCAACAAGCCCATGTTACAAGAGACTTCTCATTCTCAATTTTTTTGCATAGCTTGGAAAATATATCACTAATATTTCTGGTTTCTGTCCTTTGTTTCACTTTCTTTAAAAATTCTACTGCATCACTTTTTCACTATTACACTATGGATTAATCTGAAGGGGATTTGGAAAACTGTAGAACAAAACTTAAACATGTATTCATCATTTTCCTCAAAAGAAGGGGAACACTGTAAATGCAGGTGTATTAATACTAAAATTTAAACTCAGCTGTTTAACATTGATGTGAGTGCCTTGCAAATAATCAGTTTCATTGTGAATAGCATTAAAACAGCTGATAGGAACAATGATAATTTTAAAGCTTGATAGTGTTTCATCTTATTGGTGGTCCTTATCTAAAACGAAGAAGGATTAGCAACTTCGCTGTATGGGAGTGGCTATGATGTGGTGCACAGATCTGCTTTTAGAATGCATGCTTCTGGTTGGCGAAACAGGAGCATCCTTATCAATAGGTGACTAGTTAGAAGTAGCCTGGCTTGTTTTTCACGTATTCAAAAATGGTGCTGCGGTTATCTTCATCACCATTCCCAATAGATCATTTTCTTTAGAGAAATAATAAATAGGGATACTTAAGTGTATTCGGTTTTAATGACTCCCTTGATCTGATCCAGAACAATGGAGTGCTTTTTCAAGTAAATGCCCCCAAATCTTCCTTTTAATTCTTCACATTACTGGCAAGCATTCAGCAGGGCTGTTTGCTTACCTCTGAAACCCACTGCTTTTCTAGATGCTGATAAGCACCCCCATTACATGATTTTTGGGGTAGATTGGAGATTGTATATTTCATGCTTATGCCTTGCATAAGTGTGGTGTTACATGGGAATATAATGGGAAGTGGGAAGTCTTAAAATTACTAATCCTTCCCATGCAGAAATAAGATTTTCTGGATGTCATTTGAAGGTGCTTCTCCCACATTAGTCAAGAAATAGGCACTCGTTGTTTGCCAGTAGATCATCATCAATGAGGGAGAGCTGCCATGGCAAGCTTATCTTGGAAGTGTCTAAATCATATATTTCCAAGAGGGCATTTTCTGATTCAGTGCCAAATTAGAATCTCTTTTGGTCTGTGAAAGAGTTTTTAGGCTGATTTACAGAATAATCAGCACTCTGGTTCAATTCTGCAGTTTTAAGCTAAAATGACAACAGAAGCAAGTTTTAAAATGCAACCATTCTAAGTGTTGAGCCACTTGCAGAACCCACTAGTTGAATTCAAGAAGCTGCCATGAAACCTTTTCTGTAAGCAGTAACATATGGAGAGAATGGTGGGATTAAATTCAGCTCACCTGTTCAGAAAATATTTGGGTTAATGTCCTCAAAGGTGTTAAAAGCTGACTGGAATTAAGCTTTAAAAAACCAAACAAGATAAGTGGGGGCTTGTGTCTGATTCTGTTATGTCTGCAGCTACTAAGGCAAGGATTAACAAAATAGTTAAACCTGTGACTGCTTGTTATCATACGCCTTCATTTTGTTAGTTTAAAAACTCCAGAAATTCCTGGTATTAGCATAGTGAGAGGACATGGTGTTTTGCCTGGTCTCTAACAAAACCTGTGCGAACTTGTTCCAAACAAATAATGAAAGAGTCTTGTTGGAATGATCAGGGACAGTTGAGAAGCAGAAGACAAAACTAATGTGTTGATAGAGTAGGGGCTCAAAACTGTTCTCAGAATAGTTAATTAGTACATAAGTTGGGTCTGTTCAGCCTAGAGAAGAGAAGGCTCCGTGAACACTTCATAGCAGCCTTGCAGTATCTGAAGGGGGCCTACAGGGATGCCAGAGAGGGACTCTTCATTATGGACTGTAGCGATAGGACAAGGGATAATGGGTTCAAACTGAAACAGGGGAAGTTCAGGTTAAATAGAAGGAAGAAGTTCTTTACTGTGAGGGTGATGAGGCACTGGAATGGGTTGACCAAAGAAGTTGTGAATGCTCCATCCCCGTCAGTGTTCAGGGTTGGGTTGGACAGAGCCTTGGGCAACATGGTCTGCTGTGAGGCGTCCCTGCCCATGGTCCATCTTAAAGTTCTTTCCAACCCTAACTATTCTATGGTTCTATGACTGTGTTCTTGAATCATTAACATATATGTGCTCCTTTTTACCTGATTACCCTTTAAGAAACTATGGTCTGTACCCTCAGTTTTGAAATCGGCAATCCTTCCTCTAAAGTCACTGAAACTCCACTAGTTTACTACAAGAGACTGCATTCCAAGTAGCTTTTGAATTTGTTCTTATTTTTTTGCTATTTTAGCATGTTATTACTTGCTATCTTAAATTCATTTTAAATTCATTTTAATCTAAGGGAAAAGACCTATCAATCAAATAGACTCTTCAGATTCCTTTAAACCGAGCGATCCATTTCAGCCTTTCCCCACCCCAGACATTCCCAAAGAACAAGAAGCAGATCTATTCAGTGATCCATTTGCTCCCACCAGCATCAGTAAGGAGACTGACCCCAACAATTTTGCAAACTTCAGTACTGTGAGTAAACCCTTTTTACGTTTGTTTCAGTATAATGACAGCTTTGAATTGTTCATACTGAAGTCTTCAGTCTAATTTAAAACATTAAAACATATCCCCTGTACAGAAGGGATATCGCTTCCAGTTGTAACAGTATTTACATTTCATTTACAGCTGAGGCTGTCCTAACATAAAATACTGCAAAATGTTGTAGTTACTGTTTAAATTGCATTGGGTTTGTGATTTTTTTCTTTTCATGGAAGCCTCTTAGCTATTTAGAAAATAGGACTTTCAAAATCTCTCTGTTCTGGGGATTATCCATTTTATCAGGGCATGTAGCAGATTTAAATTATATATGGCTAACAGGCACACTGTTAGCTATCCAGTTAAAAGATGTGATTTTAATTTAGCTGTCACTGAACTGTTTGGCCATAATTCCAATGTCCAGAAATATTGATGAACAGCCTCATCACAGTGTATGTTAATGTCAGTTGTGTGGTGAGTTTGGAATAGCTGGTAAATTCCGGTCATATGTACAATGAAATATAAAGTAGTAAGTGTCTCTTTATAACCAGAATCCATTTCATAGAAGGCGTGGTGTCCAAGCAGTAGAAGCAAATATAAAGGTTTGTGCATGCTTATATAGTTTGGGTTTTTTTCCTTCTGAGCTTTTGCACACAGGAGTTTTGAAAGGCATCATCTCACTGGCAAGCTTGATACCTGTCAAATGCAGTTTGCATTTACAGTATCTTGATCATACTGCTTTATTTTATTTTCAGACCTAATAAACTATGTGCTTGATTGAAGTAAACTGAGTTTTGACAGGCTCTTAAAGTTGACTTGCACTGGTTGATGTGTCTTGTAGCATGATGATTTCTGAAATGCTTTTAGTGATCACAGTTGTTAGAGGGACTGAGAAGCCACTTTGGAGGAGAGAATGTGAAATGTGGAGGAGAATGCAAAAATCTTTGTTATCTTTGTGAAGGGAAAAAAGTATTCTTTACCAGCTACAATTACTGAAAATACTAAGTGAATTATGGAGAAAAATCAAACTTTTCTACATTTATTTCCCAAAGAGGCAACCCAAAGCAGAAACTAGCTGGAGTATATTATGATAATCCTTTCAGACGTAACACTGGGACATTCATGAAGACATGGGCTTCAACTACCTCTTTGTTTTTCTGCATGCTGACTAGAAACAAACTTTAGCATAACCTTTTGTATTTTATTTAAGATAATACCCTTAACTGTCTCTGATTTATAATCATTGTGCCACAGAAATTTAGTTCACATTCTGTTCACATCAATATACGTGGAAAGAATATATTCTTTTTTTTTATCTCTTGTATCACACTGACCTTTCTTTGTATTACTACTTGGCTTCTGACTGTATGGTTACCTTATTATTTTGCTGCTTCTTGGCAGAAGTATTTCTCATCTGCACAATTAAACAGTCATTCTACATCTAATTGTTGCAGTCATTGTCACCTGGGGGAAAAATCATTTTGGATGTGAGTAGGGTAAATCGAGATGTCCCCCAGTGTGGATAGGGATGTATTCTGCAAAATGTTCTTATTTATTCCAAATTTTTCTTGTATAGACTTTTGTCCAAAATATGGTTGAATTTGAATTACGGCACTTTCTGCTAACAATTTTTTTGAAGCTTAATACTGAACTTTGAAACACTGCTTAAAACAACATCAGTTGGATAGCTTTTGTGCAGTTCTTCATAGTTAAACCTTAGGCTAAGCTAATCTTAAGCATATTAAAATTAAAAAGCAAGTAATATTTGAAGACTAGAATACGTATTTTGTTTAAAAAACCTAATTGTGACTTAAAGCAAGGACTTGGACAGTAGTAGTTATCATTGTATTATTAATCTGGTTCCTTTTGTCTTTTGAAAATGCAGTATTCTACTGAGGAAGACATGATTGAATGGGCTAAGAGAGAAAGTGAGAGAGAAGAGAAAGAAAGATTGGCAAGACTAAAACAGCAAGAGCAAGAAGACTTGGAACTGGCTATTGCACTCAGTAAATCTGAAATATCAGAAGCATGAAGTTTAGAATAAGATGCTGTCTTACGTCAACTGTTTTGTCCCTTTTCCTGAATACCTAACCTATTTTAATGTTAATCAGAAAGTACATATATACAAGAAACCACAAAAGGTTTTAAACTTCTGAAAGTGATGTGAATGTTTCTGCTAAATTCAATCCTTTTGGTTATTGTTTGAATAACTATTAAGTTTAGCATTCAATTTCTCTCAAGTTTTCAGGAGAACAAAGTTCTTTTCCCAGCTGTAACCGAATCAGTTTAAAATGAAGATAGTGAGATTGTAGTTTGGCTGTAATCTGTCAGCAGTTGGTAATTGAGCATAAAGTGATCACCACAATTATTCTGTCATGGCTGACTGTTTCCCATCAAGCAGTTAGTAATTCAAAACATTTTATCCTTCTTAAGAGATTTTAGTAATGCCAGCATTGTGAAGTGCTTTATTTTTTAATGTATGCATATAGATTTTCACTTCATTGAGGATTCTATGTTTGGATTTGAAATAACAATCTTCATGGAGTGTAAGTCAGAAAGAGTATGTCTTTCTGAAACCTTTAATGCTTTTCTTGCATGGTCATAGGTTTTAAGACAGACTTGTTATTTTGTTTTATAAAGCAGTTGAGTTGTTGATTCATGTGCGTTTGCTGTTGGCCAAGATGACTGTCAGACTGGGAGACCCCCACTGCTATTTGAGCCACTTTTGCCTGTGAAATATGCAGCTGAACTGGCAAATTATGAAGTTCAATTTGAAAATAGGATTGAGAATAGGAAAGAAAACAGGTAGTCTGATTTTTATTTTATTTTTACCACAGTTGTTTTCTGTAT
Organism: Melopsittacus undulatus; assembly: GCF_012275295.1. Classification (NCBI taxonomy): domain Eukaryota; kingdom Metazoa; phylum Chordata; class Aves; order Psittaciformes; family Psittaculidae; genus Melopsittacus; species Melopsittacus undulatus. The sequence goes on from NC_047532.1 coordinate 15,593,280, forward strand.
ATGTAATTTATTGAATGCCAACTGATAGTTGCACCTTAAACTGAATGATTTCTGAATGGTCACTGAGTCAAGAGTAGGATTGATAGAATGTTAATGAAAATAACTTAAAGAAAATAACTTATTGTTCATTTTGAAAGAACTCTATTGAAAGAATCAGTTTCATTAAAGTAATTGCCCCCAAAATAATCTTTTGCCCCAAGAAAAATGGATGACAGCAGCATAAACATCAAGAAGTTTATGGGTCTTTTTCCTTGCACTTTCAGCCTGTAGTATTTCTGTTGAGGAAGTTGAAGCTTTTCAACACACAACACTGGGTGAAGGGGGAGAACTCAACCATGCTTCAGTATATTTAAGCTCTTCCCATTACCTGTCAATGCTGCTGTTGCTTGAATTTGAGGGTAATTTTCAATTTTTCAGGAAAAATGGGTAACGTGACTGAGATTTTTTCTTTCTTTTTGCACTGGGAAATGAGCATTTAAACACCTGCTCAGAAAAATAACTTAAATTTTTGCAAGTATTAAATAGTTATAACTTATCTATACATCTTTGTAATGAGTGTACACTAATCTTGCAAATCATATGCTTAACTGGATTACATAGTTTCTTATCTTTTGTTAAAAAAATGTATACTCAGTGGACCAACACAATATTATATGTATATATTATATATATATTCCTGCTTTCCTTTACGGAATTTAAAGTTTTGAGTCATTTGATGTTACATTTCATGTTACTGACTCTGACTATAGTACTTTTACTCAGACTACCAACAAACCACTGCTGTGAGCTAAATGGCATTACTTTATGAAGTTTTAACTGTTGTTTTTTTTAAAGGAAAACCTTGTTCAGGTGGGATTAGCCTCTATTTATAGACTTCCCTTTTGGTTAAAAATTCTAACAATAGCCTGTAATTATGAAGAAATAAAGTTTAAGTACAGAAGCGTGAACTGTTTGCCTGTTTTGTCAAAATGGTGCTGTTAGCCGTGAAACAACATATAAATGTCATGCAAACAATATAAAGTGTTCAGATTGTAGTCTGATGTGAGTGAGTAAATTGGCAGAGGAAGGAGTTGCCTGAATGTTGAGTTAGCTGAAGTGCACACTAAATCCCAGCTGACACTTCCTCCATTAGGAGTTGTGGCAGCTTCAAAGAAAACTCAGGCTACTCTTGTCCAAGGATTTTTGCCTGCACAAGGGTTACAGAGCAGGTACTTAAGATTTATCTGTGAAGCTATGCAGTCACCTCTACTGGCTGCTGTCAACATACAGGGCTTAAGAGAACTTTAACCCAGCATATAGGATTCTTAAATATGTCTGTCAGCATGATGTCTCCTTCATGTCACAGAGTGCTTAGTGTTTAGGAGTTCCAGCAACATTTTCCACATGTCTTTTGATCATAGAATCATAGAATAGTTAGGGTTGGAAAGGACCTTAAGATCATCTAGTCCAACTCCCCTGCCATGATCCTTTTGTGACAGTAGTTCTAGGTTTTAATACACTTGCCTAAGTGAACCCAAATCTTTTTGCCTATTTTCTTTTAATGAAAGATCAATTGGATTAGGTGGTATAGCATCTTTATCAATTTTATCAGGTTCACACACACTCTTGAAGCTATCTGAAACCTTCTGTGAGCTGCCCGATTTTAATTATTATCTCCTTTTAAGTCTCCTGTCAGGTTTCCATCTTGAGTACACTTTGCCTCTGACTGTGCTGCTTTCAATCCTCTTTCCCCTCAAACTGTCCCCTCTCAACCCTCTCAAATTTGTGTGCAGCCTATTTAACACTTTATCATGAAGCTGAAGATGGTTAGGCTAATTGTCTTGAATAATTTGATACCCTCTTCACTGTCTTTCTCATATTTTCCTGTACATTGAAATTCTGTCGTGTAAAAGTTTCTATGGCATTCACAGAATACCATTGCAGTCAAGATTAAAGAGACTAATGTCTGGCAGATGAATTGGCCACTTGACAGTTACATTTCTAGTGCAAGTTATCTAAAGTAACTTAACTAGAAACTGTATTGGAGGCTGATTGGAAATTATACTGGGGATTAATGTTAGGGCTGTTATATCATTGTGAAGTACTGACAGGGAATAAAGTGGCAATAAAAGTGCTTAATGAAGAAACTGACATACTGGGTTGAAAGTTGTTTGCTTCAGTACAGCAGACTTAAAGCCATACAGAACACTAACCCCTCTGCTTTCAGTACCTAAAAGCGGTTGTGGTAGACCTCAGTATTAGACTTGACTGGTTTCTTTGGTTTACAGGGACTTCCTTGCCATCCTCTGCCATCTGATGGCACCCACTGTGTATCACCTCTTAACAGAAGTAGCATCGAGCTTTCAGAATCATGTTGCTTAGTGCTGTTTCCCCATTAACTTCTCAACAACTTCATTTAGCTACTTAAATTTAACTGTTTGAGTTTGGAAAAGTAACTTACCTGTTCAGAACATTGGCAACTAAAGTCGTATGCCTTTATGGAACTCCATATCATGTCAGTGAATACTGTTAAATTTAATTCCATTCTTGGAGTGAACATGATGGTTGGCTTTCAGATGCATCCATTCTTTTTTATCATAAGAAAGAAGATTTGTTTGCGGTGTGCAATTACAAAACACAAGATAAAGTCAAATTAAAAGCAGTCAACAGCTTGTACTGGAAGTTGGCAGTAACCTTCCCAAACTGGAGATCTTTCTTGCCTTCAGAAAGATCTTGCTTGAAGATCTTCAAGCAACTTTGAAGCTTAGTCTTTCGGTAGGTAGAGTGGAGCTTTGGTTTGGCCTTTGTCTCTTACTCTAGAAAAGATGGGAAGGCACTTTTTATTTGTCAGGCTTCAAGCCATCAAGTCTAGGTAATACCCTGAAAGAGATTTTCATCCAAGATTTGTCTAAAGAAACATAAATAATAGTAAAAAAATACATAAATAATACCAGCTGCATTGCCATTCCCTGCTCAGAATACTTAAGGATTCCCATTGTGATAAAATTGAGAGATCCAGAGCTCCTAGGACCTTAAACTGAAAACAAAAAGCATTAGTTTTTGAAGTGTAGCTAGCTGATAGAGGGGAAGAATGCTGCATTGTCTGGATGTGTATTCAAGAGGTCAGGATGTTGTTTCTAGTTATCTCTTGCTGATTGATTAAATTACTTTGGACAAGCCACTTCTTAATGCTAATCTGTTTCCTGTTTTTTAAGTGACAGTGGGTCTGATAGCATGTTACTTAAGCTGTAATTTGGAAAGTCAGTCTTGTGCAGAGTAAAAGGAATTTTATCCTATTTTACTTGTGTGTGGCCTATAGGCAGAAGAGAAGATTGCCAGTTGCACTCCACAATAAGTGGAAATAGATCAGGAATTTAGGAGGAGTGCTACTTTGAACAAGGTATTTGTTTGAGAATTTAGTTTGCTGATCAACACAGGATGAAGTTCTTACCTTTGACTTGAGAGGTCTGTCCCAGCTGGCACTGGCCTGCAAGAGAACCTGTCTGCTGTCTTGGTTTTGTATCTGACAGCTCCCAAGTCAATAAAAGGGTTCATCCTGAGCTACTCACTGATATTTCTGTGTGCACCGATTCATTAGTTACCCTGTGGAGGCTATGCAATGTTGAACTTGTATTCAAAGTGGTAAAGCCTTAGGATTGTTCTCCACAGACTGCAGTTTCTCTCAAGATGTTACATGAACAGCTGTGGTCACTTATACAGAAAAAAACCTAATTTTGAAAGGCTCAATGGATTTTTAGGTAAAATGCTTCTTGTAGGATTTCTTTTTTAGAATACTTGTCTCAACCTCTCTTAATTCCTCCTTATTCATAAATGCTCTTCGGTAATGTAGATCAGGGTCTTTTGAGTTCCAAACGTTCTGAGGAGTTTGGGCCTACATCCAGTAATAACTTTTACTGAATAAGCGAGATGAGGCTCAACTCAGTGACCCAGAATCCTGAAAACTGTACATAAAAGTGCCCATTGAATACTGCAGTCATAAATTCTCTGATTTTCCTTAATGTGCTATCAATTTATCTCAAATTATTTATTTTACTGTCAGATACTAAAAGCACAACTGTTCATGACATTTCGTACATGTCATACATGTGATATGTATTTCATACATATTCATGGCATGCCATACAGTGACAGGCTCAGGAGAATAATTTGAGCTAATGATGCACATTTGCTTTTCTGTTTTAGCTTTTTCTACTTAGTCCCTACAACCCAGAAATCCTAAAAGTTGTAACAATCGATCTCGAGTATATTCTGTAGGTATATATTTATTAATGCAAATGTTCTGTAGGTGAAATGTGACCTGCTGTTGAAAATGGGCTGTGTCTGAAGTGCAGAACTGCACAGGAAGTCTTTTCCTTTTGAAAGCTGTGAGCTTGGGGTGTACGAGCTTCACAATTCAAAGGCTGAAATGGACAAAACCAGGTATTTCATGCTGAAAAATGTGGGTTTTCATCTGTACCAGAATAACAGTTCTGTGAAGGTGCTTGTCATCGACACCCCTCACCGATCTAAAACTTTTGATTCAGCCAGGGCAGTCATGAATTTTGCCTATTGTCAGACTAAAGAATCCCAATTGTCCTCAGTTGCCTCCGGTGTCTCTCACAGCAGCACCCAAGCACTGGGGAGTGAGGCAGCCCTGCCTCCTACCTCTCACTCCACACACGAAGAACCACATTGTCCGTGTGCAGCTAATAAATCCTTTCTTTAACCTCATACACGCACCATTAATGTGTCCATTGTTCTCTTAGGTCAACCAAGTCCTTCTGTTTGTCCTGCCACTCCCTAGGCCCTGTATACCTTTGCCTTCTTTCCCCTGTTCATTTCCTTCTACAAACTCCTTTCTTTCATTAATCTCTTCTGTTATCCTCTGAAGCTGCATGGTTGACAGGATTAATTTGGCTATTATATATATTAGAAAACAATCTTTATTACATGTATTATAAAACTTTTTTTTCCCCAGTATTGCATATCTATTGTAGTTTCCATTGGTTTAACTGTGTATTTAAAACAATTTGTACTTCAGCTGATAAATGTGAAATGTAAGCACTGTGGGTCGTTACTCCTTTTGCACCATTACCTCACCATGGCGTTTTGGGGCACAGGCTCCACAGAGGCAAACGCTGTATTGGAAGTAGGCATGTAGGGAGTTCAGGCATTTAAACCTTGGGTAATCGAGGTTATCTTTTCCACCTGTGTTTTCTCCAGAGGAATTAATTCCAGTACTTAATGCGCCTCTCCCTATGGCGGGCTCACCGCAGGCCTCCCTTCACCTCAGTTCCGGAGCCGGCTGGACCCTTCCCCACACACAGCACAGACACCGAGCCCCGCACCGATGCGGACCAGTCCTGGCCCCGTTGTTACCGTGCTCGGGGCAGCCGCTGCCGCTCACCTGTGGGGGCGGCCCCTCGGCCCGGCCCTGCCCGAACATGCGCCGAGGCTCGCTGCTGCCGCCGCCGCTCCACACCATGCGAGGTGGCTGCGGCTGCCGCCCGCCCGCTCCGGCCTCCCTCCGCCTCCCTCCCTCCGGCTCCCCGGGACGCCCTTCGCGACGCCTCCATGGACCCCCGAGCGGCCAGCGGCGGTGACGCCCGGTAAGGGGCTGCGGCGGGCGGGGGGGCCGCGGCCGTTACCTCAGGCCGCGGGGGGCAGCGGGGGCTCTAACGCCACAGGCAGCACCTGCAGCGGGGCCGGCTCGGGGGTCGTTGGGGGCTGCGCTGCCTCCCCCCGGCCTTGCGGAGCGCTTTGTCCTGGGCGGGAGCACCGGTCCGGTGCCGGCCGGAGCTGGGGGTCCGGTCTCGGGAGGCGCCGATGTGGAGGGGGGGTGAGGGCGGCTCGTCGCAAGGGTTAAGCCGCCTGTCTGGGTCTGGAGCCTGTAGATCGAGTTTGGTGCCTGTCTGAAGGACTCCTTCTGGCTGCGGGCAGGCAGTGGCCCCATAGCTCCAGCCCCGTCTGTCCGGAAGGGCCGGGGATACCCAGGTGCAGTCGGGACCGAGCCGCGCTTGGCCCGGTTCTGGCTGCAGACCGCTCACGGGTGCGGGCGAACGGCGCTGACCGCCCGCTGACAGAGCGACCTGAGTGCGGCCACTGGAGGGGCACAAACTGCCCTGTGCACTTTGAGGGCTTTATCTACCTACTTACTCGTTTTCTCTTGGACAGAAGCACTAGTTTAAGCTAATGACATGCCTGTACAACAGCCCTTCACAGAGCTACATGCAAATCAACTTCAGTCCTTAAAGTGTTGTTTGAGAGCAGTGGCGTGTCTCGGAAGTCTGTGGAAGAGCACGGAAGACCTTGTCCTTGAGCTGCTGTTTGCACAGCTTGTAGCACACCTTGACAGTAGAACGCTGATGGTGATTGCTCTGTAACTCAACACCTCCTTGCTCACCCTGGCTGTAGGTGGATAGCTTTCCTTTCTCCTTTCCACGTGTGCGCTCCCACAGCCCCTAAAACACACAAACTTCTCTTGCGTGCTTGCGAGGGAGCTGTTTCTTCCTGCTGAATCAGTGTGCAAATAGCATTCTTGCCTGGTGATAATGGCGTGCTGCATTTTAGATGTGGCTGCATTAAAGGCCTGTTTGTGGGTTTCCTATTTGACATAAGACTTTTGAAATAATCTGCTTTACAGTCTATGCAGGATTAGAAACTTTTGATAGCACAGTTTGAGAGGTAAGCAATTTGTTTCTGTACTTGAAGGAGGTGGTAAAGATGCTGTCCGTGACTTCATGAAGCATTGGGATAGGTGTTTTGCTCTGATTTGGCCTGCTTTCCTTATATCTTAAAGTTGAAACCAGCAAACATCAACCCAAGACTTTAATTCATCCCCAGAAACCATGGTCAAAAAGGTTTTCTGAACTTCAGATTCTAAGAGCTATGCAATAGAGCTCATTTTTTAGTGGCATATATATTAACATTAGAATTATTACAGAGTGGAGGTAGGTGGGGTAGTGGAATTTAAAGCAGCAAAGTCCTCTAGGATTCTATACTGAGTGTTAGACCTGCTCATGATCCAGAATGACTTGTATTAGTATTTATAATAGTTTTGTACAGTTTTGTTGCCATGTTCTGTCTAGACAATCCCTTAAGGGTGAACAATCCTTATTTTTTTAAGTTTTCCTTCAATTTTACTCTCCAGGATGGGAAGGTGGCCTGTATGTTTGCAGTAACGATTTTAAATCACAGCATTAAATGACTTCCTTGTGTTTGCACCCTCTGCAGCTGCAGAGGCCGAGAGACTGCTATTGTGTTGTGCTTCACAAGTTCTGAATGTGCAGAAATGTTCAGGAGCAGGAAGGGCCTTGGTGAATTCTCCTGGATTGGGCAGGTTGTCCCAAGCTCAGGCTGTGTTGCTGAAGCTGCTGGAAACGCTGGTGCTGGTTCCCAATCACCTTTCTGCAGCTCCATCTACTGGAACCAGTTTCCAGCTTAATTGCACTGGGATGTGAAGTGCTTCAGGCATTTCAGTTACTGCACTGAAAAAAACTGAAAACACAAATACTGGGAATTTTGCTTTTTTTCTTTTTGAAAAAGTATTACTGTTTTACTGTCGTTCATATTTTACTTTAAATGTTCCTTTTAAACCCTGATGAAGCTCCTAGCCTGTTTTCACATGCCTGAGCTTGTGGTTTCTTAGGTTTCAAATATGCTTTGGGAATAGGTGGAAATTATTAGCTCATAGCTGGAAGACATGATGGTCTAGTGTACCGGTTGGAATGGGGAACTAAATGCCAGATTTTCTGAGTAGGGGGGTTAAAAGTGACCTCCCATTTTGTAGGTTTTCAGCTTTCACCTTCGCTTTAACAGTAGAACTTTTGGTCATCTCTTGTGGAAAAAGAGTTGGCAGAAGAGAGCCTAAATACTCAGGTGGTCATTCAGATGTATTTGCTTTTATGGTCTGAATCTCAAATGCAAATCAAATAGGTGCAGTACTGAGCTCACAGATAATTTTATGTTTCTCTTTGGCTCTAACTAAAAGTATCACCCTGAGCTGCTGAAATCTTCACCCAGCACCTGCATAAAAGGTTTTAATTTTGACCAGTCCACGTGTCTTATCAGAAGGGGAAGAAATGCCAGAAAGATTTCACTGTTCTGATTCTGAGTTCATAATCAGCCTTGCTTCTTTCCTCCTTTTTTATCCTCAGGTAGCTTTCTTAGTTGGGTTTGCACTCCATAATGGAGAGAATAATAACCGTCTGCTTCCCGATGCTGTTGTGCCTAAGAATAACTTCAAAATGGCTTTAGAACAAAGTGCCAGGAAAAGGGCTTTTTTTCTGTTCCCAAGTATTGATTCAGTAGGCAGGTTCAGGAGAGTTATAAAGGTGTATTGAAGTGCTATGCTTTAATTTTTACTCAACTGCAGAGAAAGTGATGTTGTTATTGGTCAAGGTACTGTGAAATATGCTTTGCAGATGACTACTGAGATATAAAGTGAGTTTGTTGGAAGCTCTTGGGGAAATAAAATCTGAAATTTCATGTAAGGCAATGATTAAAGGCAAAACAACAATCCTGTTCAAGTACTTTGTGTCATTCCAATGTATTTTTATGAGAGCCTGAAGTAGTGTTCACCAATGGAATTGAAACAAAAGCGTGATTTTTTTTTAAGTCACAATAAAAGATATTACAGAGTAATTTATTTTGAAAAGCTTTGCGTAGATTTCATGCAAAAAAAGACCCCAAACCAGACAGAACCAAAAACCAAACCAAGAAGTGCATCAGCGCAGATTAAATGTTGCAAGAAGATGCCTTTTAAGTCAAAATGCGTATTTCATTCCTTCCATGTTCATCACCATGCTGAAATCTGACAGAAGTGAACTCAATGTAAGAAAGTAGAAACTAGGCTTCCCAAAATGCTGGAGTAAGATCATAGAATCCCAGACTGGTTTGTGAGGGGACCTTGAAGCTCATCCAGTTCCAACCCCCTGCCACAGGCAGGGACACCTTCCACTAGAGCAGGGTGCTCCAAGCCCTGTGTCCAACCTGGCCTTGGATGCTGCCGGCAATGGGGCTGCCACAGCTTCTCTGGGCAGCCTGTGCCTCAGCACCCTCACATGGAAGAACGTCTGCCTATGAGCTGCTCTAAAGCTAGATAAAGACTGACTGGTAGGTAACAAAACAGTTACTACTGCTAGGTAATGCAGAATCCAGCAGAAAGGGAAAACTGAATAAATACTCTCTAAATCCTCACTGAATCTTGTTTCAGAAATAATGCAGACTCTACCCTGGTCTTGCAGTCTTTATACAACCAAATCTCACAGATTTTGTCTGGCTTTTTACCATGAATGTGGCAGACCTGAACTTGAATGCTTACTGCTTTCTTTCTTTGTTTCTTGGGTACCTGGATGTGCTCAGCAACATTGTAAGACAATGGACTAGTGCAGCTCTTGTTCTTTCGCATTAGTCTTAATAGAGCAAGTGGGTATTGTGAGTCTAAAGATCTTAAGATGCTTAAAAAACCAAAAGGGCGTGATAAGAATCATGTTTGTCCTTCAAAGTGACAAAGGTTGTATAGTATTTGAATTGAAAAGAGCTGTCCAAACTTGCTAACTTTTATGATGAAAATTTACTCTCAGTTGCAGCAATCTTGTAATTCTGACCCTGTGTGAGCTAATTTTCTTTGTACATTGCAGTTTGTTAATGCTGTTGCAGGATGCTTGGGTTGGTAATTTGTAATTTGCTAGACTATATTGTGTGTGTGTGTGTGTGTGTGTGTATAGTGTGATGCAGGCAGTTCTAACTGGGAATAATCACCCACAGTGGTGTATTTAGCCCTCTGTGAGCAGCTGGAGCAGTACAACACGGAAGGGGAACTGCAAAAATGACACCAATACTTTTTATTTGTCTGAACAAACCTAACTGAATGAATTTATTGCGTTGTTTGCCTATTCAAATACAGGATGAGGACAGTGAATGTAATGCAGCCTACATCCTGCTTGCTGCAATTTAAACAGCAGTGGGGCCACTGATTACCTAGTCTTTGTTCTGCTGGCTCACTGCTTTGCCACATCCCTTTATTCTGTGAGCCCTCCCTGGAACAGAGTGCTGAAAGCTTGAGTATCTTTTTAACAAAAGACCTTTGACATGAAGTTCTATGCTGTAAGGGTGGTGAAACACTGGAATGGGTTTCCCAAGGATATTGTGAATGCTCCATAGAATCATAGAATAGTTAGGGTTGGATAGGACCTTAAGATGATCTAGTTCCAACGCCCCTGCCATGGGCAGGGACACCTCACGCTAAACCATGTCACCCAAGGCTTCATCCAACCTGGCCTTGAACACTGCCAGGGATGGAGCATTCACAACCTCCCTGGGCATTCCATTCCAGTACCTCAACACCCTAACAGTAAAGAATTTCTTCCTTATATCCAATCTAAACCTCTGCTGTTTAAGTTTCAACCCATTACCCCTTGTCCTATCACTACAGTCCCTAAGGAAGAGTCCCTTCACCAGCATCCCTGCAGGCCCTCTTCAGACACCGGAAGGCTGCTATGAGGTCTCCACGCAGCCTTCTTTTCTCCAGGCTAAACAGCCCCAACTTTCTCAGCCTGTCTTCATACAGGAGGTGCTCCATTCCCCTGATCATCCTCGTGGCCTCCTTTGGACTTGTTCCAACAGTTCCATGTCCTTTTTATGTTGAGGACACCAGAACTGCACACAATACTCCAAGTGAGGTCTCACAAGAGCAGAGGGGCAGGATCACCTCCTTTGACCTGCTGGTCACGCTCCTTTTGATGCAGCCCAGGATACGGTTGGCTTTTTGGGCTGTAAGCGCACACTCCATCCCTGGTGGTGTTCAAGGCCAGGATGGACAGAGCCTTGGGTGGCATGGTTTAGGGTGAGGTGTCCGTGCCCATGGCAGGGGGGTTGGAACTGGATGAACTTAAGGTCCTTTCCAACCTCAACTATTCTATGATTCTGTGACATTGCTGAAGCCTCAGCAAATAGGTGATTTGAGAGCTGTGTTAACCTCAAAAATTAACTGTGTCATGTTCCGTGTGCAACTTGAAATAATAAGGTATCCTGAATTCCAGATTTATATCACTGTTGTGTCTCTTTATGCAGGATATTTGGAGAATATTGAATCCTTTCCAACTACTTCGTTGTTAGAAGTAATGGCATTTCTGCAGCACCAAGGAGTCTTAGTCACTGGTCAGAAATGTGTGCGAGAACACAAAAAGATAAATGCTGAGATATTACTAGCTTGGCACATAGAACAGGAAGGGATATGGTGGAACTAATTCTCTTGCATTAACTTATTTGCTTGTGAATTATGAAGAAATTTCTGCATTGTCTGAAAACTGAATAGTGACAAATTATTGTGAGAAGGGTTTACTGTGATTTGCCTTTTCATGGTAATGAGAGAGAGCTGCTCATCCGAGATTATTTCTGATCTCTTGTGGGTTTGGAAATGTTTGTAAAAGAAGAAAAGAATTCCTCCCAAGTGATGTGCTTTTTGTTTGCCTTGATTATAAAGATTTCTTCAGGCTCAGAACATTATAACGTGGTGTTGCTCAAAGCAGTCATCTATTTACAATAGTAGCCATGGATTTAGGATGATAGACTTGAAAAGGCTAATGAAAGTAACTCCAGGTGTATCCTGGTATCTCCTGATGTCTCCGAGGTTATCCAGCATGATGAGAACAGAAAGCAAAGGCACAAAAGGCAAGAATTTCTGTGTTCAGTGGTGATATTTTTGGGAACATGGGCCAGGACACCCTGGTGTCTGTTGAAGGTACTTACCACATGTGGTGACCTGTGTATCAGCAAACTGGGTCATGTTCATATGTTGGAAGTGCCTTTAGATCTTTTTTGTGTTAAGAACTGAAATTCAGACCTTTGAAATGTGCTTTGGGATGCTCCTCACATGTGTAAATGGTTGAAGTGTTAGCACTGATGAAGCTTTGGTAGCCTGAGTGGAACAGTGTTTGTAGGGGCAATACTCCTTCCTCTTTGGGGAAAAATGAAGCCATTTTTGGCATTTGAGACTAATCTCTTCAGTTCCATTTAATACTATGTGAAGAGATTGTTTAAGTATTTATTACTTTGACTACCTGGCTAGACGCAACACTCTGTAAATGTCTTTGTAAGGACACACTGTAGTGCTGGTCGTTGTTTCTCTGTATGTACTAAGCTCTCCACCATCATGGTGCTGAGGGGTGTTGCCTCAGTATATTCACTATTGATGCAGGGAGTTTAAGAGGCCTGTGTTGTCTTTGCATCTTTTTCCTTTGTACCAGTCTTACGGGTGTTTGTGATGTCTGTTCAATAGCATATGATTACCGTTATCATGCAAGAATTGAAACTATATGTTAGAGAGCCCTTGATATAAAGAGAGTAAAGGAGGCTAAAAGAAGTATTGTCCAGATTGTTAAATATAAAATAAAATCAAAAACAAATACTCCAGAGTCACTTAACAGGAAACTTTAGAGCTGAAACTGTAACCCTTCAGATAAAGAGCTATGTTCTTCTTGCCTTCCATGTAGCAGGGCTGGGTGCTGAATGGTTCCTGTTGTGTTGTAGGAGCAGAAGATGGCTGAGAAATCAACCCAGAGCCTGGGTTGGTATTCACTGCAATAGCTTTGTTGATGGTTTTGAATAAGATGAAAGCAACATCAGTCATTACTAAGCCAAATTTTGCTGATGTTGCTCAAGACCCTGAAAGAGGTCTCTAGAGACAGATCTCATAGAGATAATCTCATAGGGATTTTTCTGTGAATCATAGCATCAACTAGGTTGGAAAAGACCTTGAAGATCATCAAGTCCAACTTTGGGTGGGAGTATATTCTTTCCATTAGATGTTTTTCTGTGATCTTGCATCTCACTTGCTTTTGCATGTTTGGAGCTAGCCTATATTTGGGATAACAGGGTGTGCTTCCACATCTCCCCACTTCTGGTAATGGAGAGCAGAGGGTCAGCTACTGAGTCACCAGCAGCTGGTCTTCTCTGTCACAGTTTCTCATCAGGTACTGGTTTAGCTCAATTGTGCTTGACTCCGTATTTTCTCTTCCTCCCAGTGAAGTTACCCATGTGCACTACCTCAGCTGACTTAGGCACATAACATAGATTTGGCAGAGAAATGCATACATATTTTAGGATGTGACCAATTTAACTTGCTTTCCCTGTTTCACAATACTGTAAGAGCTCTTGAATTGCTATTAAAAGCTTTACTATAAAGGCACAAACTTCAGACTTGCCTTTCTTTGCAAAGTTCTGATAATTACTGGGGTCAAAGTAGTCAGTAATTTAGCATTTTCCAGGATACATGGTTCAAGATCCTTTTTTATTGAAGATATCCACAAAATTCAATGACAAATCATAAAGCATATGTGCTGCAAACTTATAGTAAGAAGCCAGGCATCATCATGCATGCAGTGAAATACAGTTATGCAGAAATATGGTAACTCCCACGCTCAAAAAAGCCTTCCCTCCCCTTCACTTTGACCATGGGAAATATCACGATTCTTTCCATGTGAAAATGCTTTACTTTTCATTAATATTCAGAAACTTAATTTTGCTTAGTTCTGCTTATTCATTTGGTTTGATATTGCTGTTGGCATAAAAAGGATTTGATGTTTAAGGGGAAAAAGGCATTGCCTAGGATGTCCTGAGTAATTGTGCTTCTAACTAGAGACAATGGAGATGCAGTGGAGTAAGAAGATCAGGTCATATCATAAATCACAGGGTAGACTGTAATTATGATTTGTGAAGCATCCCCAGTTGTGGTCCCTGGGGCAGAAAATGATGATTTCATAAATAATAAAACCACAGTGAGAACCATCTGACTGTCCTTGCAAGACCTGCTGCCAGAATGCGAAAACATGGAAAGGAGCTTCTAAAACAAAGTGGGGGGTGGCCTAAATTTGGAAGTATTGCAGATCTTTTTAGATTTGTTCTCTTTTGGATACATATGGGGAAACAGAGGTTGCATGCTGAAGGTTGTCTGTGCATGTAAGCATTTCCAGAGAAGTGGTACTCAAATGAAAACCTGCCAACTCAAGTCCTGAAGAACTTGGCGGAGCAGCCAGAGCCTTCACCATATACAGCTTTAATGACCATTTAGAGGAATACAGTATGTCATGGTTTGAGCATGTTTTGAGGGTGTTTTTTGCTCAAGGTTTTTTCCAGCCAGGTGGAGGAGGGGAGTCCAGGAGGAAGGAGAGACAGGACACCTGACCCAGGCTAGGCAATGAGGTATTCCATACCATAGCACGTGATGCCCAGGATGCATACTGGGAAAGGGAAAGCTGGAGGGGGAGAGCTCTAGAGGAAAATGGAGGAAGGAGCACGCGGTGCTCAGCCGGGCAGGGTGGAGTGAGTTATGGGTCGGTGGCTGGTGAGGTGTTGTATTCTCTTCACTTGTTGTTTGCTGTATCATTATTATTTGTAGTGGTAATGGCAGTGGTGATTTGTGTTATGCCTTAGCTATTAAACCGTTCTTATCTCAATCCATGGGGGCTACATTCTTTGGATTTTCCTTCCTAACTCTTCGGGAGTAGGGGGACTTGGTTTAAACCACGATAAGTATCAGTTAGAAACTGTATAAACAACTGGTAAAAATCAAGAATAATCTTTCTGGAGGAGCTCCTGATCCTGCTGTGGAAGCACCCTTATTGATTTTAAGCTATAACCAGTAGTTATTTGCAAAAATGGTAATATCTTCTATCTCCTGCTGTGGCCCAGTTACCTAGTGCTGTTATAGGCATCTAATGGAGTCACTAATGGGGCAGCCTGTGGATCAATTACAATAATTTATATACCAAATGCAGCACAGGCTTTTCCTGTACAGGATGTCATAAAACTAGCATTTAAGAGATTTAATCAGGTATGCTAATATCTTCAGAGTATCTTCCTGAAATTATCCTTCGCTTTTTTATCGGGTTTGGGTCTTCCTTCCGCAGTTGATGTCTTCATTATTGGCACTGCTTTCTGTAATCTAACAAGTCTGGAATGGGTTGCTAGGGAGGTTATGAATGCTCCATCCCTGGCAGTGTTCAAGGCCAGGTTGGATGAAGCCTTGGGTGATATGGTTTAGTGTGAGGTGTCCCTGCCCATGGCAGGGGGATTGGAACTAGATGTTCTTAAGGTCCTATCCAACCCTAACTATTCTATGATTCTATGATTCTGAGTCCATGTATAGGAGAAAGGACATATGTAATTCTTAATATTAGATAGCTTTGAAGAAACAAACTCAAATAAGTGTGACATAGCTGATCAACTTCTACAGTCCAGATGTTGTAATGAGGAAGATAAGCAGTATAGTACAAACTCTACTTAGTAGTAATAGAGTACAAGCTTTAGCTGCTTGTAGCTGAACTTCTTACGTATACGATCAGTACTGGTGATGTGCCAGCAAAGCAGCTTGGGAACATACACTTACTTTATTTTGGGCAAAATCAGCCAAATGAGCTTACTCCACTAATTGAATTATTTATGCCAAGTCGCCTCAATTTGCATGGCATTAAAGAGAGACTTTTACAAAGAACATGTAAAGTCTCACTACCTCCCAGACTTATAGGAGGCAGCAAAAAGCAACAGTTTGGGTGGTGGAATGAAGCCTGCTCTGCAGAGAATCAGTGCTGGGAAGGAAGTACTTTCTCCCCTCTCTGGCCTGTCCCTCACATTTGCAGCAATTAATGCCTCAATTCTCTTGCAGGTCATCTGGCCTTATTTGATTCTGTTCTGGTTCATAGGTTTCTGATGTGACCCATTGTTACCTGCAGTAATTTTTATTGTTTCAGATCTGTAATTACAGGGATATCTGACTTCTGCCCAGTTTGTACCGAATGAAAGTTAGCTGATGCTGCTACTGATTTCAGACAGGTCTGCAGATCAAAGATATACCAGCACCTTCTCCATTAGTAGCATCCAGTGATAGATGAACTTCATGTGTCATTGGCTTCTAAATCACTCATTTGTAGTATAAGTAAAGCAGTGATGCTCATAACTCTTCTCGTATCATCCCTAATGGCCAATCAGAGTACGGTGTGGCAGGCAGTGGGCACTGCCCTACCCTCTGCTCACACTGTGACTGTCACTCAGAGCTGGGTAAGTAGCACCGAGTGCTGCTGCTGCTGCTTGATGCTCGTGCCTGGCTGCTGAGTGAACATCCTACAAGTCGTACATCATCATACAAATGACTATGTCAGAAAACACAAGACATTTAGCAAAAAGGTAAGTAGCAGTGCACAGCATTTTCCATTTGGCTTAGAGGCAGTTCTGATCTTGCTGTTGAAAGCAGGAGAGAATCTGCAGCCCTCTGAAGCATGACTAATCAGTTTGCTGAAATGCTTAGCACTCTTTAGTCTAAAGTATTTCTTCCCTATTGTTAACAGCAACAAATTATGATTTGTAGCATTTATGTAAGGTGTGTATTCAGTTCAAGTCTTAAACGCTTTGCTTGGGAGCTACACCATATGTCAGGATTCCATGGAGCAGGATGGAAGGGTGCTGCTGGGGGTGGCACTTTGTTAACTTTTATTCCAGAAAAGATGCCAAGGAATTAATGCACCTTATTTGTGCTTTGAGAATCAAGTGATTTATTTTTTTTTCCTCTGTCATCTTTCTATTTCAAAGGGATATTTTGAAAAGGTTTATTTTTCTTGAATGAGGTAATTCTCCTGCATTGACAAGAAACAAACAGAAAAAACAGGTAAAATGTTACTAGTCCAAACATATTAAACCAAACAAGAATATGTTTTATATAGTCTTAAATATGCTGTTTGCTTCAGGGGCACAGATTTTAAAAAGGGCAGATAAGAATCGTAATTCATATAAACAATAATTGGCAGAGTTTTAGTTATTATAGTAAGTAAGGCTCAGAATAGTTACACGGGCACTATATTGCATATTGTATGAGATGAATGCCAAGACTTGGTTAATCAGTGCTTGCAAAGCACTTGGTGGAAGTATTGGGCGCAGAAGGATTCACAGTGTATCTGTAGTGTGATTACAACAGCCATTGTGAACAGTGTCATATAATGTTTCCCTTGAATTTATAATCCTGTTTTTCGTATCTATAATTATGCTCTCTTTTTGCTTTGCAGTCATTATTAAAAACAAACCCAAGCTGCTGCTGCAGTCAGTGGTTATTGCTGATGCTATCTGTTTGTTCTGTGCACCTCTGTCTTTTCCTTAAGATGACACCAGGACTTTGCTTTCTGTTTTTCCTTTCAGCAGGCAGTGTGCTGTGCCATTTTTAAAGGAACTAGCATAGTTTCTAAGTCACAGGACAGATCACATTAGTTATTGCTGTTTGGAGTCATGGTGAGGATTTGTTTGTGTTATGTTGAGGGAGTTTTCTTTGTACAGACTTGTATACAGCATGTTAGTGGAGTATAGCTCTTTGATCATTAGATGCAGATGTTTCAGTGTCCTAACATTGGCCAGGTGACCTTAACTTTGTTAGTGCAAGGCCTTATTGTTTCATCTGTGAATTTTTTTGTCCAGCAGTTCTGATGGTGATGAACTTGGGCCAAAATTATTCAGCTGGTCTGTATTATCTTGCTGCCAGTAACCCGAAGACCAGCTGAGAACCCTTGTGATGGGTCAGGCTGACATCTGAATGTTGTAAGGGAGAAAAGTACAGCCAGAGTAAGCTGCTGAGAATCTTCTGACTTTGAGAGGCAGCAGCAGCAGGGGTTTTTATGAGTGCAGTAGCATTTCATACAGATTATGTCCCCAGGAGCAGGCACAATGTGGATTTCAACCCACCTGCATGTGTTCAGTAGTAGTCTACCAGTCAGGAGCCATGCTGAACATGAGCTGAACTAAAGCAGGTGCTCCAGCAGCAGTTAGTAGAATAATATGGTGCAGTTTGGCAATGTCTTATCCTTAAAGTGACAGCATGATCATAATGTCACTAGCCTGTAGTCTCTTGTCAGTTCTACATACACTGAGATATCTGTTGTCACCCAGTGCTTCTGTGTTCCTGGTACCTGAGCTCATCAGATTGCCATGCTCCCGCATGGTAACTTCTGCATGTCCAGGTTCTTATTTACATTGCATGCAGTTTATTTTGTTTTCAGGAAATACAAGACTTGAAGAGCTTTCCACATGTTACAGGGTAAGAGCATAGTTAAAGAAAACCACCTACCAACATAATGGAAGTCACTTTCATCTTTTGAAATTATTGGAAATGGAATAGCAGGTTATACATGACAAGAAGGCTTGAACTGCAGAAAGGGGGTTCAAATGTAGCAGCAATGCACCAGTAGATGTGCTGAGTTTATTCTGTCTTCTTCTGGCAGGTCACCTACATCAGACCTCAATGTGGCATTGCGTGAGTGTATGGCAGCTCTGGATTTGTTTCTTAACAACAAGTTCTCAGATGCTTTGACTTCTTTACAAGCAAAGTAAGTTGATTACTTTTACTAGTTTTCCTCCATTCAGTTTAATTTGCTTCACCATCTCTGAGGAGAATTGACTAAACAGCTAGTTCTGTGTTAATAGTTGATAAGACTGCATGGTTTTGTTCTAGCAAGTTAATATGTTAAGTTTTGGGGAAGACGGAAGTGCTTTACACTTGGGTAAGTAAAGAGATTGATCAAAGGTAACTACAGAAAGCACAGAGTTGCTCACCGAAGAAGTAGCTCCTCAGCTGTAGCACAGTATGTGGGGTTCTTGCTCCTGGAAGAATAAAAACTGTTTATATAATACTTTATTTTTGTTTCCCCCCTCCTTTACCCATATTTTTCTGCCTACTGTGAAGAATTTGAGAACCTACGGTTTTGTGTCTAAATGAGCAATTGTCCAGGAATTGCCAGGTTTCAGACACATTACTTTAGGTACGAATTCTTGGTTTATTGTCTTTTTAATAACCACTAGCAGAAATTTTCTCACAGCTTATTTGCAATTCAGGATTGTGGTCATGCACTGTCTCCTAATTACATTGCAGCCCAACACGTAATGAGTGTCCCAGATGCAAGCAGTGAGAGAGGTAATAAAATAGCTTCTATAAAAGTTGTTGCATCTTTACAATGTGTGTGAATTTTCATACCCTGTCCTGAAGTTACCTGCGCTCTTGGCTTGGTGAAGTCTGTGGTTGAAGTGCATTCTTTCCCCTCAGTTTGCTCATTTATTTTTGAGCCATCAGCAGATTTACATCAGGCCTTTTTTCAGGCCACTGGAATGTGAAATAAGTAAAATTCATAGGTAATGCAGTAGTGCGTGTTCGATATGCATCTGCAGTAACTCTAGTAAATACTACATACCTGCTTTGTTGCGGTATCAGCCTCAGTCTTTGATGCCAGAATCTGTAGCTTAACCATGAAAGTACACTTTGTGAAAGACATTCATGACAAATTGTAGGCTCAGATGTATGGTTTTATTCACAGAAGTGGTCTTGTGTTTATATATCATCAGCAGTTACAATAAAAATGGTAAGAAGAATAACTGTGTGTTCATTAAATTCTGACAGTAAAGCCCCTGTGCCCATCTGGAAATGCTTACTTCGTGCTTAGCATAAAATAGGGAGATATTTTATTGAAGGGGATTTTCAAAACACTGCAAAAGCTAGCGAGGCTGTGGGGTTCTTATTCTGTAAATCCATCTTTCTTCTGTTGCATATGGTTTTTATTCAGCTTTTGCTGGGCTCTGCGGAACATATTTCACGAGCTGATCCTCTGGTTTTGTACCTGACCATATTCCACAGTGCAGAACCATTTTGAAACTGATTTTTCATGTTATTCCTGTTGCCTTTGGCAGTGAGGAAAATAGACTCGAGGTCTTTGCAAGTGTAATGCAGAAACAGGATGCTAAATTTCCCCACAGATGATATCCATTATGGTCATACTCCATCTCATTAGGGAATGACAAGAGCTGTAGAGTGGGCATATGTGGTAATACTGAGGATTTTCTTTAGGAGTCATCAGTTCTTCACTGTTGCCTTTTAGCATGCTGAGATTTGAAATTGGTTTTCACAGTCCATAAACATACTATCTTTGTTTAAAGAAATACTTTTCAGTTTTTACATGCTTGTAAAGAATTTTGTATCACAGGTTTTGTAGCTTTGCCTTTTTACATTGTAGGACATACTCTGCTCTGTATTACATTATTGCAGATTCACTAAATTACTCACATTTGGCTTTCACAATAAGTGTATTTGCAACTGATTTGTACCATGTGTAACTGAGAGCAGATTTGGCAATGTATGAGAATTAAAACTGGAAGATCTTTCCTAGCAGCTTAGAAATTAAGTATCTGAGGATGATGTCTAGACTAGTGTTGATGTAAAGCTCTTTTTTTCCTGTTAGAAAAGGAAATCCATCATAAAGAAGAGATCTAATTTCATAAAGAATTCATCTGGTCTTTTTGCTTCATGTTGCATAACTTTCTTTGTTTCCTCCGCTACCTTTTAACTTTCAGAGTCAGGTTTCTTTATCATCATTAACAATCATTGCACAATATGATTCAATTATCTTGTGGTTTCTGCAGCAAGTTTAGTTAAATTCACCTTTCATATGGAGTAGTCATGCTAATTGGAAGAACTCTTAAGAGTTAAATTCAGTCACCAAACACAGCAGTGATTTTCAATATGTAACCTGTTAACTGTGACAATGAGTAGGACTGAAACTGTCTAGTCACTGGAGTGGGAAAAAAATATCATCTTCCTTCTCAACCCTGAGATACTTACAGTAAATCGATTAAAAGCTGACTAGGTTTTAGCCCTCATGTAATTGCAAACAGATAATCATAAATCAAAGAGTTGGTCCTGGTGAGATGTCCCTTTCACTTCCCCAGGATAAACGTTTAAGATTTTAATATTTATCCTGAAGGCAAGCATGACATAATCACCTGATTTTGCCGTGCTTTGACATGTGAAGTGAGTTGACATCAGCATCATAGTTCACTGATGTCAAATCCCTTGGGAGAATGGTATATAGTAAAGATAAATTCATTACAGGGAGTGATCACTGAGGGAGCCGAGACACATCTGTGTTGCTGCTTGCAATACTGTAAGAACAATATGAGAACAATTCATTCCAGGCAGTTGACTTTATTCTGAAAATAGTCTTCAAAAACCATTTGGTGTTGTCTGGTGGTATGTTAATTCTAGAATGACTGTGTTTGAAAGGTAAATTCAGTGCTTTGACGTGGGAGTATCTCGGGTGGGTCTGAAGAAATGGTGTTATTACCCTGCTAGTTACTTGTGAAACTCTTACTGGAATAGTGTAGTGCTGTGCTACCTATTTACTATCACTGGAATTTTTAATATAAGCCACATTTACAATATTAAATGTCATCTTGTATATTCTGATCTGTAAAAAGTTTAAAGAGGTTGCTAAGGAATGGGAGCCTTTTGTAATGACTGTTTCCATGGTGTGGTGAAATGTTTTTGCCCTTGTAGAACAAAAGCAAACATGAGGGTGGAGGAGCTTTCTCTGAGAGCTGATCTGGCAAAGATAGTGTGTGACTGTCAATCTGAGAGTAGTGAAAGAGCAAGGGGAATTACATGGAGGCAGAGGGAGGCTCTGGACAGTGTTTGGATGAAGATGGTGCACAGCTCTGCAGAAAGGTTGATTTAGCTATTTATTGTAAATAATACCAAGAACATGAAGAAGGCCATTATTTTTAAGGCTTTTTTTCCTCTTTTTATGCCTGGAGTCTACAAGAAGACAACTTTTATAGCCACTGTAAATAAATGCATTACTGCCAAAACCTGACCTTGTTGGTTTCACCTCCTAGATGGAAGAACTTACTAGATTCCAAACCTTGGAGAATGGCTTAGATCAAAAAGGCTCAGAGGTTCTCTTGTTTTAATTTCTGTGGAAGCCCATGTGTTCAGTCTAGCATTTTGTTTGGGCATTGAGTGGAACTTTTGATCAAAGATGAGGAAAGCCTTCAGGCCTTGTGTGACCACATTCTTTTGGTGCAATTTCAGTTTGGGCCTCGGTTTCTTACTCATGGGTACACTGAACAGACTTGGCTGGTCTGTGGAGGGCCTTTCTCACACTGTGCTGTTGGATTTGTTTTACTTGTTTGAGGCATCTTGATACTAAATCAGGGCATGGATTTGAACGTGGGGTTTCCATAACCTGTCCTGCCTTCTGGATTCCTGTGAAAGCATCCACAAAGAGGTTTTGGGCACCGTGTTTTCACAAAAAATACCAGCCTGAGGTCAACCCAAGCCAAGCTTTTTGGTTTCCATACTTCAGCCAGAGGGGAGAGCTATCACTGTCCTCACTTGGGTACTTGTTTTCAAGCAGGAATAAAAGTGTTCTCCAGCAGCTTTCAAGAAGGGATATTTCTACAAGATAATGATTGCACGTAGTTGGAGAACAGGCATGTGGCATAACTCCCTATAACTAAAGATATTAGTTATAATCTTCTTACTCAGCCATGTGATACCAACTACTGGGATAAGTCATTAATCACAATATTAGTTTTATTTATGTCATAAAGACTTGTTAACTCCAGCAATGTCCTGGGAAAAGTGCTGCTGAGGAATCAAAGAAGAAATAAAAAAGCTATCAAGTTTCATTCTGTATCCATCTGTATAAAATGCAGGCCTTAAAACTCGGGGCAGTTTGCCAGGATGGAACTGGCAACTTTAATTGTATGGTTAGTATAAATAGCATAGATAACTCTTCCATATTTGTTTGTATTACTACTCACATCCCAGCCCCTGAAAAAAATAAGAGTAAATTTGAGTGTTGATAAATACCAGTTGACTAATGATAAACATTATTATTACCTCATTTAAATACTAGAGACAAAATAGATGAAACCATTGTTTAGAGCAGGGATGATTTGGTGTCAGAAGCAAAGTACTGGAGAGGGAAATCCTTCTTCACCCTGTGTATGTGAAAAGTATCAATTTTCCTTTTAGTGCAGTGAATTTAATATTTATTTGCTTTGATTTTGAAAACAAATTTCCACCATTTTGAAAGAGAACTATTTTAGTGCCTTCCCTGTGCTTTGAATTTGAAGCTTGGGAAGGGTTTTATTTTAATAAGTACGAGATGAAGTGTGTTTCTCTGCACCCTCTGAGGCTGATGAGTAATCAAATGAACAGGAGCACTTCATCAGGCTGGCATTTTATAGTATGTTCATTTTTTTTCTGCCTTACATTATCATTCTGCTGAAACAATCATGATCTAGAAAGCCAGGACAGAGCTGTTCTGACTCCACTGGATTTTTCTTCTTGAAACAAAAAGGTAATGAAGTGGCTCAGTATTAGAAACAAACACCAGAAATATACCTGTTGAGAATAGGTGTGCTGAGGGGCGAGATGCTGTTGAAAGGATATCCTTGTGTGACTGCAAGTATTTTTGAATGTTTCCTGCTATATAACTGGGGATCTACCTGGTCCATTCTAAAGTAATTGAACTGGCAATTGCTGCTCTTCAGCAGTATTTGTCTAAGTCAGGCTATCTGTCAGGGGTGGATTAGCAAAGTCTACAGAGAGTTTCTGAGGCAGGAATTCATCTGAACTTGCCCTTCAACATATTTCCCAAGTTGTCTTTATTGGACCTCTACACCTGAAGGTATTTTGATTTATTGGCAGAGGATTATACTAAACATAGTTCCTGTCTGAATGCTGTAAATGTATGCAATATATAAACCCTTCTTCCTGCCAGAGGAAGGAAGACAGCATCTTCCTGCTTGTAGGAGTTAATTGTTTTTCTTGCATTAGTGCCAGAGTTTTTGGCTTTCTGCAGAAGAGGCACCATGTGAAATCCCACAGGATAGTATTTCAGTTGAATAGATTGGGGTGGAAGGTTGGCGGAAGGGGAGCAGAGAAAAAAGCTGTAATGTCTGACATGGATTGGAATGCTTCTGGTGGGAAGAGCTGTTTGAAAAAGATTCTATTATGGCCATGGTTATAGTATTGTGTTACTTGTCTCCTTTAGTCTGTCCTGGGTAAACATCCCAAATTAGAAGAAGAATATCTGGATTTCTGTCACATGTTCTCGTATTGATTAGATACTCCATTAAAAAACCAAACCCCACATAATTCTGTCATCCCTGAATGGCTTAGCCATGTGGTTATTTCCTGTGCTTTTGTATATTAAATTCCTATTTTCTGCTCAGAATTGGAACATTTTAGCACAGTTATTGAAGCTGGAGCTGTAGGCATGAACAAATCTTGATCTCCTTGATTATTTGTGTTTGATTTCTAGTTTATTTAAACCTTGTTCCCATGAGGCTGGTACATTTCTGGAATTGGATTTATATTTCTTTTTTTTTTTAAGTAATAATATAATCAAATCAGCTGTGCTTTGCATCTTGTGTTTTCTTTCAGAACTAAAGAGAGTATGTATCATGCACTGACTTATGCCACCATATTGGAAATGCAAGCAATGATGACATTTGATCCTCAGGACATACTGAATGCAGGCAACACAATGAAGGAAGCTCAAGCTACTTGCCAAAAGTAAGTGTGGAGCAATTCAGTCAATAAATGCGCCCTTCATGGGAAAGTTTTGAAAGAGATAGATGTGAAAATGGACATATAATCCATAGAAATCATAGGAAAACTGAAGTTGAAAGGGACATCAGGAGTTCTTCTAGTCCAGCTGCCTGTTGAAAGGAGGGTCAGTTATGAGGTCACACCACATAACTTTGGGTTTTCAGCATTCTGGTCCTGAAAACTTCAGTTTCCTGCAATATTTCTTGTCAATTAGTTTTTTGTTCTATCAAGAGCCCTGATTCTCCAGTGTTTGGAAGTTAGTTACCTTTTACAGACACTGCAAAGTCTTCACATTTGGTGATAGTAGTACTGTAGCTAGCTGTGTGTGAGTCAGCTATGCTCCCACTTCTCTACACACATGCACACGTACAAAAGAAATCCAAAAGCCCCCTTGTCCCCTTCTTTCATCAAGACACATTTCCACACATGAAGGGTGAAAGACAGATCCCGGGACCATGCTGGCAATGCTCTGTGTGGAATGTGATGAAGTTTGTGTATACGGTAAGATGGCAGAGGGTTGGTGAGCACTAGAGGTATGTTAGTGACTCTGTGGGTGGCCAGCTGAAAGGTACAGTACTCTGTTGTTGATGCTTTGTGTTCACAATGACCAAATCGACTATTCTGCAGATTTAGGAAGAAATCTACAGTAGCTGATTCTATCAACAACCTTGTGCATAGACAAAGCCTTGAACACTTCACAGAAGGTAACATTATCTCTAACATGTTACTCCTTTTACTTCTTACTCCTTCCCCCCCACCCCCCTTTCTCTTTTTCTTTAATTTGAATTGTGTAGTATTGTTCACCCAATGTGGTTTTCAGATTGTGATATCACTGACAAATGGCTATTTGGCAGTTGCTGTGTCACCATATCCAAAATCATTAACTGATTTTGTTGATTGCTACCTTGGCATTTCCAAAAATTGCTGGGTAAAGAGAAACCTAGAAAGAACCAGTGAAATGCCTAGAAAGGTTCTAGATCCAGGAATTCCTGGAAAACACCAGAGGAATTCCTGCAAAGGTTCTGCAATTGTGTGTTGTTTCTGTTTGGAAACTACTGTTCCAGTAATCTAGGACTGAAACACTGCAGCAAATTTGGAAAGGTTTTTTCTCAGTTTGAGCTTTGTGATATTCTTCTTGCATTAATGGGCTAAGTGGTTTTTCATGGCTTTTTATGTGATTGATTTGTTTTCTTTCTTCCTCCATGTGACACTAGAGGAAATCCATGCAGAAATTTGCTATGCTGAATGCTTACTCCAGAGAGCAGCTCTCACTTTCCTCCAGGTATGGATTCTTGCATGGCTTTTTGGGGGGAAAAACCACCATGCATGTTTCTTAAAAGGAGGGAAATGGTAGAAGACCATAGTTTGACCTAATGGTGTAAGACTCTTTTAGCAGGATTAAATC
Source organism: Melopsittacus undulatus (assembly GCF_012275295.1). NCBI lineage: Eukaryota > Metazoa > Chordata > Aves > Psittaciformes > Psittaculidae > Melopsittacus > Melopsittacus undulatus. Next base: position 15,619,085 of record NC_047532.1, read on the forward strand.
TGGAATTTATCTGGTGATGAGATAGTAGAATGCTTTTGTTAAACAGTGCTGCTGGTCTTTGAAAGAAGGGGAGCTCTACCTCTTCTTTGAATTTTATCTATCTGAACAAATGAAGCTTGGTTTATTTGCTGGTTCAACATTAGCAGTACTTACTTGGGTTCAAATTTGCAACTGAAATTGTTAATCATAGTTGAAGTAACTGATTTTTCTTCTTGCTGTGACTGTACTTGCTATATGGCAGTGGGATCTCTTTATCTCTGCAGAAGGGACAATAAAAGTCACATTCACAAAGGGCTTCTGCTTCTTGGCTTAAAGATGCTGATAGAGAATGAAATCCAGGTGGTGATTTTATAGTGTTTGAGAACTGCCAGATGGGCTCTGACTGAGGTTGCTTATGAACCCTGTAACCTTTTTCAGCAATCTGTCATGCCTCTCCTCTAGAACCTGTTGCTTCACAGCAAAACCAGTACTCAGAGTAGCTTCTCCTGAGGATTTTTAGGGTGCTGATGATGGTGACTTCATGGTAAGATGCAGGACTTTGAAATGGCCACAGTGTAGCTTCCTATTTCCATATTCCTTTGGTTTGAGTAGCCTTTAGCACTGGGGACAGTTTGGGACAGCTATGGAAACAAGGTTTTTCAGAACTTCTCCACTGTGTCTGTAAGAAAGGAGTGTTTTAATGCAGCGTCTCTTGGTTTTAAGCTCTATTTTCGCAGGTATCTGCTTTTGAAAATGTTTATAGATACATGAGAGATTTGAAAGTAAGAAAATAATTTCTTGTCCTCTTCTGCACAAAGAGTGTCTGTCTGTTCACTTCCTCTTCTGTGTTTAATGTTTCATGAACGGGTTTTAAAAATTAAACAAAGGCACTTGGTTCCAACAGCTGTTGAAGTGCGTTAAGTTTGATGCTTCACAAAAATAACCAAATCCAGTTGAAAACCCAGAAAAATTAGTCTCGGGATTTTTCAAGGGCTGGACTATTCTCACGTCAATTATCTCTGTTGGTGGTATAATGAGTATTCGGAATTTAAACATTTGAAAGCCATCCTGTTTCCTCTTTCAATTCTCCATTCAAAGGAAAATATAGCTGAATCTTTAATTATGGTTAGGTATGCAGTACACACCACACCATACCACCACCCCCCAGTTGCTAATTGAAAACTGATTTTTGCTTGTGATTGGGATTCACGTGTCTGGGGATGTATCCTCAGGAATTATATGTTCATTTATGGTGCATAGTTTCTGTCCTCAACAATCACAATAACGTTGCTTAAAGATGACTTTAAAGGACACAGATCTTGTTGCAGGCTGCAGGAGTAAGCCCCTGCCCTTCAGTCCATCAGGCTTCCTATGACAGTTCATAAAAAGCAAAGTCTGGAAGAAGCTGAGCTGTGACTTTGGTTGGATCGAGTTATCTTCCTTACAGGCAGATGGAAAGCACTTTGGGGCAGGTTCTGTCTCTTTGTTTATATGTCAGTGAGCACAATTGGGGCCTGTTTCCTTAACAATAACAGCAAAACTACCAAATTTTCATATAATCTATGCTATTTTCTTCACAATGCTTCATGCAGCCTCTTAAAATACCATCACAAAACCCATCTGTGAAAGCACATGTAGTCTTCCTATCCCAAAGTAATAGTAGATATCAAAACAAACCAGAATGACAGATTATATTTGATGAGTGAGACAAGAAGCTGCCACCAAAAGTTACAAGGCTAAAGAGTTCTCTCTTTGAAGTATAGCTGTAAACTAATAGTCCCCCAGACACACTTTGCTGCAAGTTCTCAGTTTGTTATAGTTTGTAATGTAACATATTACTATGCCAGTATGGATCTCCTATCTGAATATTCAGCCCAGAAAGAGCATATCCAGCATAACTCTGCTTACCCTGCTTCCTTTTCAGGATGTAGAACCATATTCTTTAGACTTCAGAGGACAGGCTGTTATTTGTATCTGGTGTTGAGCCAGGAAATGTTCAGATCTTAACTGTGCTGAAGGACAAATGAGAGACAGCTATTTCTTGAAAGCCACAAATTTGTGGTACCTTAGGTACTGTTCATTAGCTTAGTTCCTGCATCCATTGATCCAAACTCAGATGGTCCAAAGGTTACACGGGGCTAAACTAATCACAGAAGGCACCAAAATGAATTGCATATGTCTGAACAGAATAAATAATATTTTAATATAGAAAGGAAATCCTAGATCCCTGTACTGTTTCTCAGAGGCTGGCATGGTGTGTGTCATGATGGTTATGTTTAAGGCATGTGCTCATATGAAGAAAACAAAAGCCCTTTATAATGCTTACAAATTCATGTTGCTAATGTGTTTCCATTCTAACAGGATGAGAATATGGTTAGTTTCATTAAAGGAGGCATCAAAGTCCGAAACAGTTACCAAACATACAGGTAAGTTGAGTGATGGTGTGATGAAGTGTACTCTTTCACTACACAGTGTTGCTGAGCAAATTGTCCAATTCACAAATAATTACTGTAGTATTTATGGCAGCCTTTATTATGGGCCCCATGTCCATAGAGTTTCTCAGCCCAAATTCCTCCCATAACAAAGGACATTGATATTATGGTTGATTTGTTTTGTAAAGATAGTGGACCCTAACCCTGTTAACTCCCAAGCTTTGCCTGCTTCAAGTACTGCATACTTGAAATCATGTCAAAAAATGACTGTTCTAAATGATGTAGTGGCGTGTGTCAGTACAGTGCAATTTCGAGGTCTCGCAGTCATTGGGCATATGAAATGGCATTTCTTTATAGTTCTAGCTACAGCTTTTTGGAACATTCAAAAGCAGTAGCTGAAGCACAGGTAATTCCGTAATAAATGCATGAAACTAAAACAAAATGAAGAGACAATAAATTGAAATATAAAGGGCTTCAAACAAAGATTAAACAAATTTACAGGAAATAGGTTGATGGGGGCTAGTTACCATAGGAAAACAGATGTAGTTTCTCTGGGTCATGAAGTCCCTGAACAGTCAATTCCTAGATGATGTTTTTCCAAACATATGCCATTGGGTGAATTATTTGCTTAGCTGGACTTTTAATCTGGTTAAGTATGACAGTTGTTCTACTCTGAAGGTGCATGCTATTGAAAATGATAAGCAGGGCTGCTTATCTGAACTCACAACATGCCTATTACTCAGTGTCTACAAGCCAAAAACACGTACTTAAGCAGATTTCTTTTCATCCAGGAAGTTGGAGAGAGCTACTTTCAACATGTGCAGAAGGTTTTGAAGTGCAGTAGTAAATCCTAAAAATTACGTTAAACTGGGAAGCACACTCAGTTGTGCCTCAGTAAATTAAGACCAGCTCTAGTATATTTAAAAACAAAGTGTTGTAAATTTAGTAGTTCTTAGGTGGTCTTCTTCAAAAGAATGCTAATAGCAGCTTGCTTTGTACTAAAACATGTATGTTAACAAAGGAGAAGTTTGTACGTGCGGTTGGCAGTTACAGTCATTGGACTGTACCTTTGATGTGGGGAAAAAAGAATTGTTTGCAGCATTGGCAAGAGTGTGTGCAACAGGTTACAGAGAAAACACTGGAATATGGAAATGAGACTTTATTTGCTTGGATTGATCAGTATTGTTTACAACATAGCTTTCATATAAGAAGCCATCTTTCCTTTCCCCGCTGTCAGCAGTTGCTGTTTGATAATCTGCAACCATGAAAAGATAGGAGGAATAAAGTTTGCAAAAACACAATTTTTATCAATTTACAAATCCTTTTCAGGGTAAAAGATGGAATGGGATAAAATGGTGATTCAGATTAAAACATTTGCTTATTGTCAGTGAATACAGAGTGTAAGAAAACTTTCACAGTAATATAGATTTATGTGAATAATTTGAAGAAATAAAGGCTAAATGTGCATCATATTTTGTTGCACTGTAGGACTTGAAATGTGACTTTTCGTGGCTGAGTCCAAGTGTCTAGTAGATACAAAAGAGCATCCGGTCCAGGTTCTCCAGAAGTATACTGAAAGGGAGAGAGATGACAGTGTCTATATTTGTGTGGGTTGAAGGCAACTCTAAATGCAGGTCCATTATAAAGACTGCAATTACAACGAATAGTGCTTTATCTGCTGGCAACAGGCAGTAGATGAAAACATAACAGCCTGTACGCAAATATGTGGCTGCCATTTAAAGGGTTTTTTTTTTCTTCTCTTAGTAATTAACAAAATGAACTAAAATAATAGTGTGAAAAACATAGTTGAAGAAAACTTGGAGACAAAACAGGTTCAAGTCCAGCTGGATTACACAGGGAAGTAAAGGGATATTACAAAGTTGAGATCTAGAAAAGGTAGAAAAAGAAGCAAAAAGTAATTTCCAATATACCTGCCCATTTAAAAATATTTTACAGTTACATTTTCCTATATATAATTAAATGTTCTTTGCAATGAACATGAGGAAGAAGGGAATACCTTCAGGGATTACTGAAACTCGAATCAAATTTGCTAATTTAACTCTCCTGCATTGGCCCATCGTCTCTTTTTGTATTAGTAGAGGTTTATGTTGCTCCCAGCAGCCATTCTTGACACATTTTCAGGTAGAAATGTGGTTGCAAATTGACTACATCTGTTGGACAGAAATTAATCTCCAGAACTGCATATTTTTGAATTGGTGATAATGTGACAGAAATGATTTGTGGATAGAGCCAACAAAATGTTTGTTCACCTGGGTGAGATGATAGACTGACCATTTTTGAACTACTGTGTTCACTATAAGGTGATTGGGTTACTTTCTTTTGGAATTGTCACCCTTCATTTTATTTATTGACAATGTAACCGAATCCTGTGTTTGCAGGGAGCTGGACAGTCTCATACAGTCTCCACATTATGTCAAAGGAGAGAACCATCTTCATTTTGAGGGAGGTGTAAAACTTGGAGTTGGAGCATTTAATCTGGTACGTACCAAGAGTTCTCTTGAAGTCCTGCAGCCTCCTGAAAATTATTCTTAACACCTAAGAAGTTCCATGAACATCAGTGTTACTGATTGTATGGTTATATTGGGTGTGTGTTCTGACACAGGACCCTCATCTCTGGTCTCAGAATGTCAGACAGTAGTACACTTTAGAAATAGACTGCTACTTACAGCAGGGGCAGCACTGCTTTGTTTGTGTGTGCAGACCCACTTGTGCATCCTTATGGGGAGATTATCAACTGAGAAATTATCTCACCTGATATGGGCTTAAGGACATGTTCTTTGAGGATATAGCTGAGTGCCTGAACTCAGCTTCCAGTAAAGGTGATCATTAGCCAAGTGACTAATGATGGGGAAGTGCTTGGAGGGGAAGGTATTATAGTCTCATGAGAAGGAACAAACTCAGATGGGGGCCAGGAGAAGCCTTGCTCAGAAGCAGCAGTTGCCTGTGCTTATTGACTTCCATGTACTGTTTAACTGGCACTTGGGAAGCAACCAGGGACTTGGCTGTTAGCAGGGCAGTATTTCTGAAACATCCAAGAAGTACTGGAGTTACTAAGTGCTGTGTAAACATACTTCTGTGCAAGTGATCTTGGAGACACAGGTTCCCTATATTGAACAGGTACTTTTGTTTAAGTTGCACGTAAAATATGCAGGTGTGCACATTTAGCCAGAAAATTGTCAGACATAAAGATGTTTTTTAGTAATTTCAGTGTTTGGAAAAGTTGTAGGAGACAGCTGGTAGCTGAGAGGCAGAAAGTGCATTACTGCATAACTGTTGCATTTCTTTCCATAGACATTGTCCATGTTTCCTGCACGGATACTGAGATTGCTGGAGTTTGTTGGGTTTTCTGGGAACAAGGTAAATACGAACTAAGTATTGGTACATTTCTCTCACTCTTAAATTAGAAACTGAGACAGGAACTTCTCTCTTCTTCCTCATATTAGCTCATTAGAGGCAAAAGTCAAGTAGTTCTATATGTCAGTTATGACAACAAGCCAACTAAAGCAAAATACTCTCCTAGAAATGTAAAAGCAGTTCATGTACCAGCAGGGTTCTAAGAATACTTTGCTGAACACTCATCTTATTACTGCAGATGAAAATTGTCCCTCTAATTGAATTTGTGATGTTTTCTTTTGGCCCCAGGATTTCTTGCATGGGTATGAGTGGGCTGATGTTTGTGTTGATGAGTCAGCTCCTATTCCAGTCTTTTTAATAACTCACTGAAGCATGACCTACGTTATCATAAATCTTAAACAAAACCCTGCTGTCTGCACACCATAAAAAAGGAGTATTTTAAACATGTTGATCAAAGATCATTGATGGGCATTTACTTTAACATCCTAAAAAAGGTCTTTTTGCATTTACCGTTGGTGAGTCAGATGTCTAAAGCCAAAAGCAGAATTGCAATTGCGTTTTCAATCATTTCCAGTGGTGATTTTCCGAAGCTTGCAAGAAGCTGTCCCTTGCAGCACAGGCAGGAGTCTGGAAGGTGAAAGAAACAGTGACAGAGGAGGAGAGGGAAAGTTTGCATATCATGTGCTGCACCCCACCCAGAAGAAAGGAGTTTAGAATATGTCTTTATTTGATCTTTAAATCTTTTCCATTATATGTTCATGGTGAGCATCAGATTGTGAAAGAGACAAAAGAGCCATGGTTAGTGCCTTGAGCTGTTTACAGTTGATCTGAGAGAGGTGCAGAGCACTGGAAGGCAGCTTGCTTTTGGTATGGGTCATGTGTTTATCAGAACTGGATTTCAAATTGCATTGTGATATCTTCCACAATACCAGTCTGCCTTGGAGTCAGCAGATTTACCCCTAGGGACTCTGCTTGTCTCTCAGACATGTGTCTGATAGTAAATGAGGACATGCCCAAAGCTTCATTACTGCCAAAGCCATTTGTAGGTACTGTGGACAACATGATCAACTTAACAGCAGTCTGGAGTCTCAAAATAGTAGGTAGGGATAAGATCAAGAAAGTATAAAAGTAGCCTGAGGCCATGATTGTTCCCTTCCAGTCCAACAGGTGCCAGTTGTGCCTGTCTCTCTGTTTAAGCTCCTTTCCCCTGTATCATTAGTCAAAATATGGGCTTATTTAATTTAATAGCATAGGACCTGTGTTTGGGCATTTAGGTTCAATGCAGTTTTGCCCAATTTTGTAAGTGTTTTGTGGGCAGAGGTTTGTGTTGCACACCATCAGGTACACTGTGCTGGGGATCCTGGCATTCCTCACTCACTGGGCAGTAAGTTGGGCACGTGTTCCAACTGGACTTCTTGTGTTTAATGATAGCTAACTTCTGATGTGAGATCAGAAGAGTCCTTGCACTGTGTCCCATGTAAGAACTGAACTGTTCTTACTGACTTCTCTGCCAGGGCTCAAGCTAAATATTTACTCTCATTCTTATGTATAGGCAGTTACAAATACTGTGCTGCTAAACCGTAAAGTTTGACATAAGCAATTTGTCAGGGGGTCGATGACAGCATGATTTCAGGGCAGGGCAGGAAAGTTTTCGGATAGAACCACTGTCTTTCAAAATGTACTGTTTGCTGTGGGAGAACACTTTTCCCAAAGCAGCTGAGCTGAGGAGTGTTTTTGATACGTCAGTTTGTAATACATGAGTTCCAGTTCCCCACCAAGCATCTTTTTGAAGTGTGTTTTGGTCTCTTCTCCACATTTTAAATGAAGACTAAATCTAAAATGATACATTCAAATGTGTTGTCTACCAGCTTAATTAGTAGTATCCATCTTCCTTGCTAACCCTGCAGTAAAATGATCAGGTCATGGGACATGACCTTGCTTTGCTTTCCTTGTCAGGATCCATAATTAAAAGGGAATGATCTCAAAATATCATTAAAGAGCATTCACTTTAGAAAAGTAGATAGATTTTAGTCAGTGACAGCTGAAATAAGTATGAATCAGTAGCAAGAGTTGTCTGATAATGATTTTGAGCATTGTCCTTGTTCATCCTGCATTCACTGTGGGGAATCCCCACTGCTCATATGGGGAGTCCTGAATGTCAGCACTGGATGTCTTGGGACAAGGATCAAATCAGCAATATACCAATGTAACATGAAGTGGTGACAATCTTGGGAGTTAAGAAATTGTGGGATGTGATGAGCAACTTGCAAAGGAAGGTGACAGTGTACTGGATCACATTAATCTCTTAGAAAGTTTCATTGCTCCCTGCTTTGCATTATACCTTAATTCCTTTCAGAGTAACTTACATTTTCTGTGAAAACAAAACCTAAATGTGTTAATGTCATTTAAATATTTTGTCGAAATTATGAGAACTTACTGCCTTGACATCTGTTTTATATTGCAGCAATATGCCCTGTAATAGTTTGGAAGCTCCTTCCTGGTGTTCTGGGATTGCTCATATCACCTGTGGCATAGGTGTGGGAGATATTTATGGGTTATTTATGGTCAGAAGGTGTGTTCTAACAATTAAATATAATATACTAACTTAGTGACTGGCACCAGGGAGTGTACTCTGCATACAGAATTCCTCCTTAGGCTCAAGTAGTAGCTACCTGTGATTTGTTTCTGAGATACTCATTTGATCCCCAGCAAGTATTACATGGAGGTATTGGCCAACTCATGACACCTCTCTTAGCTGATTAGGTTTGCTGGCTAATCTCCTTAGGTCTCCTTAGGCTTCCTATGGAGAAAGAGTAGGTGCTCGAAAAGGTGATTCATGCCTAACCTTAGGCTTCTATGCTGAATTGTGCCTTGGAGGAGTACCTCTGAGTCCACAGCTACAGAGGGAGCATAGGGAGGCTGGCTGGCTGAGCATGGTATCTAAAACATCTTAACCAACAGCACCATTGTCTCACTTTTCTGGGGATCTCATCATAACAGAACCAGTTTGCAAGGGGTTTTTTGAGGAAAAGCAGCTTTGTTGCAGCCTTTTCTACACACAGATGTATTAATAGCAACACCTTCTAGATTTCTTTTTTACAGGCTGATTATATTGTTACTTTAATATAGAAAGTTTTAGTTATTCAAGTGGCAAAGTGAAAAGTAAGCATTCTTTAATACCTGTACTGGACAAAACAGGATTATGGACATACCACAGAGGGAACTAACTTGCTCAGTGTGTTTCCCATACCTGTGCAACTACTCAGCTTAAGAAATTAGGATCAAGTGTGCCAGGTTTGCATCCTTCTTCTGATGAATGGGCAATGTTCTTAATCAGTTACTTCACAGTTACTGCTTTCCAGGATTAAATTCCACTCAAGGAGGGTGTGGGTCACGTTCCTTGTTCATACTGGTGATAACTTTGTGTTTGCCTGTATTAAAATACATTTTTGAGACTAAAATACATGAGAACAACTCCATATGAGTAATAAAAATTGGTTTTGTAATATTCTTAGTGCTATTCACAGATGTGATCAGCATCCTTTTTATGTGTGTTTTTGTATTATATGGAAGATAATGATGGTAAACACTGTAAGGGCTAGTACTGACGTCAGTAAAGGCTCAGTGGAATATCCAGCCTGGAGATTTTTCACTTCAGAAAAATGTACTTTGGAAATCTACTTTGGAATTTTTTTTTTTTGCCAAAATTCATTCCAGAGAATGTTTTGTCTTCTACCTTGCAGTGTTCTAGTGCTGGGTTTTAAAATCCACATCTTTGTGAGTTTCATCTGGGCAGTTTAAAGAAGCTGAATACATCGTATTTTATTACTTATCTCTATCAATCACATTTTTGCTCTTTGCAGCAATTGCAGTTGGCTTTATTTTGCTGAGTGCTTGATTTCAAGTCTCTGATTTTCAGTGGTGATTATGCTAGCTTTTAGTTTCTTCTGAAGTGACATGCAGGTCAGTATTATCATTATCTTGCCTTGACTAAATGTTATACACTAATGGACCTGCAAATATGTTTGTTAATTACCTTTCCCCGTAATTAGTGTAATAAACTGAGATTTACGGAAAACCCTACCAAGCAACTGTGTGTGTGTGAAAGCACTGAACCACACTAGTTAAGTGAAGAAGTGCATGTATCATGAAAATTAGAATAAATGCGAGGTAATGTAACACTCTTCTGTTGTCAAGGACAAACAGAAGATGAAAATCTGTATTGAGATGATGCTCTGAGTGCTGCTCTGATACCTCCCGCAGTGGCTCCAATAGGCATCCCTCAGGGTCCCTATTTATAGTGTAGCTGGTTTGAAAGGATGTCCTTATAGACACATACATCGTGTTCCAGTAACTTTCCACTGCAGTCAGAGTGTAAATTTGAAACAGATTTTTCCCCAGCACACAGGGGATGTCTCACTGTGCGTATTTACTAGTAGGCAGATCTCATGTTTAATACATTTGCATATTTTATTATAGAATCATTATAGAATAGTTAGGGTTGGAAAGGACCTTAAGATCGTCCAGTTCCACCCCCCCCCTGCCATGGGCAGGGACACTTCGCACTAAACCATGTCATCCAAGGCTCTGTTCAACCTGGCCTTGAACACTGCCAGGGATGGAGCATTCACAACCTCCCTGGGCAACCCATTCCAGTGCCTCACCACCCTTACCGTAAAGAACTTCTTCCTTATATATATTCTTTCTGTTGATATAATGGAACCAGTTCTAGAATGAGCTGCTGAATGCTGTGGACTCAGGAGCTTTAAGCTGGTTATCCATCATGCTCTCACTGAATATAAATACACTGTATACTTGATTGCTTTAGTTTTTTTCCAAAGGGAACAGAATATTCTTTTCATTCTATTTTTCCACTCGTAGTGGGCCAGAATCATTGCAAAGCTCCTTTTGTTCTTGGCATACTTAAAAACTTCCTTTTGCTCTGTCATCTTTTGTCCTGCTAGTTGCAGATTTTATTTATTTTCTTGATATCTATAACTTGCTTCTGCAGTGAATAACAACAAACATGGATAGGCTGCACAATGGTGGTATTGTTTTACTGGCCTTGCATTTCAAAACTCTGTTTTTTTGTTTCTGGAATGCTGTTTAGCAGCACTTGGATGGTGGTGGTAAGTTGTCTCACATTCTCTTACATTGATCATGTAGTATATCCCAAGTTGCTGCTCTGTCATCTGTTTTTCAGGCTAACTTTGTAGAGTACTGTTAGATATGTGTATTTTTGCCTTTGATCACTGTGTAAGCAATGTATGTCAGTGCATTTGGGGATTTTGGTGAGTGAGCAATTCCTGGTTGACATTGCAAAAGTTAAGCTATCAAAACACAACTTTGGTTCTTGTCCAATACTTTGTCCTACTCACCTCTGTTTTCACAGGAGCATGGTCTGCTGCAGCTTCAAGAAGGAGCATCATCATACAGCTTTAGGTCGGTGCTGTGTACCATGCTGTTGCTTTGCTATCATACTTTCATGACCTTTGTGTTAGGTAAGATTGTTTATAATAACTCTTGGATTTGATTAGTTCTTGTGGGACACAGGGGAAAAAAGTGATTCCATCACCTCTTTGGTGGTGAATTGTTCATGACCAGATTAAATATAATTAATTTGTGGGTAATTTTACAATAGTGATTATTATATATTCACAATATATATTATAACTCACAGTATATATTATAATTCACAATAGTGAATTGAAGAGAGTGTCTTAATCTTCAAGATGGAGGCTTGTTTGACACATAAGAAGGGAGACAATGGGGATAGCAAAAGAAGTTGATAACATTAAATCTGTCATCAGTACTCAGGTGCTTTATTGGGGAGATTAAAATAATGGTTGTAAGTGATAACTTCCCAAATGCTTTCTTCATGTTTATGTTGTCCCTAAATTTTTTGGGAGGTGATAGCTTCCCACTGAGGTGTATCTCCCTGTTATCTCCTGCTAAAGCATTCTACAAAATGTGTTTGTCTACTCATAAATGAGTTTTCAAGTCATTAAACACAATGTTGTTCAGGTCTTTCTGCTTGTTGGCTTTAGTCAACACCAACCTGTATTGATGCCTTACCTATTGAGAAAGGACTCACGTGTTGGCCAGATGAGGATGGCTAATCAGTACCTTGCATTCTTGTTTTGTTGTTGTTTTCCTTACTATTTTTTATCACTTGCATTTTTATGCATTCTAGGGACAGGAAAAGGAAACGTAGAGGAGGCAGAAAGACTACTTAAGCCTTACTTGGCACGCTATCCAAAGGTAAAATGAATCATTATTTAATTTGGTGTGACTGTTCAATGTTTTTTTGCCAAACAACAAAGATCTAGACTGTGTGGTCAGATTGAAAACTGTTGTAGAATACTTGTGTTTTTATTATTATTTATTACAGGGAGCCATATTCCTGTTTTTTGCAGGCAGGATAGAAACACTAAAGGGTAATATCGATGCGGTAAGTAATCCTTTTGCTCTTGGGAAAGTAAGTTTCAAAAGCTTTAGAAAAACTCATCCAGGAACTGTGCTTCCTTTTTGGCTAATGCTTCCTGTGGCTTTTGCCTATGGGTATTTTATAGACTATGAATTACAGCTATTTTGACTGCCTTGTTTGACCAGCTGGTTTTGCTACCCTTCTCAGTTTCAAGTGGTAATCTAGTGCACCAGTATTAATGGCACAATTTTCTCACTGTCTTTCCTATTCTGAATTGGGTTGTGCCATTAATAACATCCAGTGGTAATCCTTTGCCTTCAGTCTGATTTAGAGAGTCATACAAGTCTTGAAAGAATTAAAGAGATGAAGAAGGCATGTCCAGAAGGTTCTGAGAGTATCAGCTGGTATGCAGTGTGGTAGCTCCCTTGAAATCTTTGGAGCTGCAGCAATAAATGTCAGCTGAGAATCTGTCCTCTGCCTTTAGTTTTCTAATTTCCCTAGACACAAACATTCATTTTGCCTGTGCTTAAAACTTAATACAGCTTCCAGGAAAGGGGAATTTTGTGCCAGGGATAGACTTGCTAACACCAGGATGGCTGTAGGTGCATGAATCTCTTGTGTGAACCCAAAAGGTGTGATTTTGGGGAATACTGGACTTTTACTAATTTGGAAGTTGCAAGAGCCGTGCTGGCAGATCATGGTGCCCCAATGTCTATTACAGCATTGGTGTATGTGTATTTACACATGATTAAAGCAGTGTTTGGAAATCTCTGTGTTCAGGCAGTTAACAAGTATGAAGAATGTTGTGAGGCTCAGCAATACTGGAAGCAGTTTCATCACATGTGTTACTGGGAGCTCATGTGGTGCTTCACCTACAAGCGCCAGTGGAAGATGGCTTTCTTCTATGCAGACCTTCTGAGCAAAGAAAACACTTGGTCAAAGGTAAGTTAAGCAAAACAGAATGGAAGGCCCTGTGGTATCTATTAAGTTTCAATCAGATTAAGTTTTTTTTAGCTTTGAAACTTTTATAGCCTTGAAGGTAAAGATTGTAAAACAAAACCTGATCTGCTGTGGCTTTGCTGAACAATGTGAACTGCAACCATTCAAATCTGACCAGATTGTGGGCAGACAGAAATCTTTTGGGTGTGTCTTGTAGATGAAGAACAGCTTGTTAAAGGTGTTCTGCTGGGTACTGACTGTGTCATCAACACATTGCAATTAGTGGCACAAGTTGCCATTTCTTTCACTGCATTATGGAAATAAGCTCTTTTGGTGATGAGCGAGACTAGCCATGGTGGTGCCTCCAGGATAATAAATGTAATTAGAAGAGGTGCCTTGCCTTGTGTGTCTGAAAGAGAGAAGCTCTTCCCTCCTGAACCTTCCATCCTCCTTTTGTCTTCCCCTGAGCCTCAGGGAGACCTGTCAGAAGGGATTAAGTCTGGCTGGGGGTGTATGTGGTTCATTGGCTGTTTGTTTCTTCTTAATGTGATCAGACTATGTGCGTAGTAGGGAGGGTATCTCTGGTTTTCTACTATACATCATATGTGTTGGTCAAGTGGAACCAAAGCCAGTGTAAGGTCCAAGTAGACAGGCGAGTTCAACTCTCTCAGTACTCCCACTTGGGTGAAAACTGCAGTATGAACTCCCTGTGCCCCTGAGGACTCCAAAAGCACATTCAGCTGGGTGCATTATTCTGAATAGCTCCCATGGAACATCCACAGCCAGAGGTGCACCACCTGGCTTAAAAGCATTAACATCCTGTGGGATTAATATTAGCATGTGTCCTTTTAAACTGGGTGTAAAGTTTTAGATTGCATTGCAAGGGCTTTAGAGAAGATGCTTTCTATTCATACGTAATCTATAGTGCAATGTGATAGTAGCAAACTAGTAAGTACATAAGCTAAATGAAAGATGGTCTTGTATATGCACTGCTAGATTCCAGTGTAAATAAATAATCACACCTTAGAATATTCCAGAAAACTCCTGAATTTTGTGGTTATTGTATACTCCTTAAACAGTAATCAAGAACTCACCAGCTGTTATTCTCTACTGTTGTAATAGTATCTGCTGCTTTGTTTTCCTTCAGTGTTTCCTTTGTTGCTGAATGTATGATTGTTCAGGAATCCCTATGAAGTCAGTACTTTTCATAAGTAATGAAATCATGAAGCCCTTCATAGAATCATTCTATGAATGTTGCCTTTGACATCCCTGGCCAGACTTAATTCTGTCAGGGCTTTAGCTTTCTTAACCTGATCCCTGGCTGCTTGGACAGTTTCTCTGTATTCATCCCAAGCTACATGTCCTTGCTTCCACCCTCTTCAGGCTTCGTTTTTGTGCTGGAGTTTGTTGAGGAGCTCCTTGTTCACCCACAAAGGCCTCCTCACGTTTTTGCCTAACTTCTTTGTTGGGATACATCATTCCTGAACTTGGAGGAGGTGATCCTTGAGTATTAGTGGCTTTCATGGGCCCCTCTTACCTTTTCACAAGCATGATATTTGTTCTTGGAATGTGGACATAAACTGTAAGTTGATACAAAGTAAATAGAGATGTCCGTAATAAAAACCAACAACCCCGTACTCCACTTCCTAAAATACTTATCTCCTGCTTAAAATTTGGTGAGATCCCATCTGAGAGCAGAGGCAGCAACTTCTTCCTCTTTCTTGCTGTTTTATGCTTTATATCAATAATGGTGATGCTGTAAATTCATTTTTCTGTATATTCTTGATGGCATTTGCAGGCTACTTACATTTACATGAAAGCTGCTTATCTCAGTATGTTTGGACCAGATGACTGCAGCCCTTTTGGAGACAGCGAAGTTGAATTATTTAGGTAACATTTGCTAAATCCCAGTTACGAAAGTTTCCCATCCCTTCATGTCACATCGTTGGAGCAAGAGAGGCAAGATTGTTCATTGTGTAGTCTGGAACATCTGCCAAATAGCACTGGATTGTTAAGAAATTGCAACATTAAACATTCCCTTAGACTGAAGTGGACTCTGAGCTTTCTCCTTGCCTGGAAATGCTTCAGTGATAGAAATTAGGTCTGTCAGCCATACAGTGGCTGCTGCTGTTGCAAGTAATATTCACATTCTTTCTCAGTTGTTTCCTTTAATCAAAATTACATGTAAGATATGAAAGCTTTCAATGGACTATTCTACAAGATGTGCGCCTTCTTAATGGAGACAGCAGTAGAACTTGATTCTTGTGGTTTTGAGTCTGAAAAGAATGTGAAGTAGTTAAATGCGCAAGTGAACATAAGCATTATTAACACAGTGAGTTAATCTGATTGTAATTTAAGATCAAAATTGCCTAAATCTTGCTGGGGCAAAGAAAATTGATTATTTTGGGGTTTGCAATTTTTCTATAAAATATCAATATTACCTTTTTTTGTGCTGGTAATGATATTTCTTTCAGGTTTTCCATAGATCTTCATTACAAGCAGATTTCATTGGATTCTGGAACCATTACAAAGTGAATAGGTGTGATGTTTGGGAGTATGAGAAGAACACTGACAGAAGCTAGCTTGTCTCTTCCTTAGTCTGTGGGCCCTTTATTAGTTAGGAAGACCATCTAATTTATTATTTGGGTGAGGAAGAGTCCCTCTTCCTCCTGCTTGATTAAAGAGGAAGCCTAGAGATATTCGTGCCCTGCATAATGACAGCTTTTGTACATATGTATTGCTCAGCTTCCCCAGAGGTAGCAGTACTTCAGTCTGCAGGAGCTTTTTAAATGTCTTTTCATTTGATTTTTTTTTGTTTAAGCTTGAATATTTTTTTCCCCCAAAGAGTTCTCAGGAAAAATTCCTTACATTTTCCTTTAAACTTTTAGGATTGTTCCCAGTTTGAAACTGAAAATTGCAGGGAAATCTCTGCCTACAGAAAAGTTTGCAATTCGGAAAGCTCGACGATATCTTTCTCCAAACCCCATTCCTCTGCCTGTTCCACCTTTGGTAAGTTAGAACTATATCCCCCACCGAGCCTTATTAACATCTTTTTAATTTATGGAAATAAACCCAAGATAATTAGAATAGTATCTTTCCATGTTTCTAAGGTAAAATCTCTGCAGGAGACTGGAATGTTCCCAAAGCAAAGCCAAATGAATGCGAGGAATGCTGTAAAACTGGGGCATGCACCAGCCACAGGGAGCTAAGCCAGTTGTTTGTGACACGTAAATGTGTTGTATGTGTAACTCATTATTCCAGCCATAGACTAGCATGCTCCTAGCAGCTTTCTTTTGATTCTCTTTTGAGGAACTTTGCCCTGGGTCTCTTCTGTCACGTGTCAGTTACTGAGGCTGCTAAAAGAAGACTTTAAGGTACAAGTTACAGGGGGAGGAGGGGGAAATCAAGGAAACAATGCACGAATTGGGCACTGCATATAAGCATCTATTTAATGTGCCCCTGAATGTTTGCAGTTTGGTGCTTTCCAGAGCAACCCACGGGTGCCAGGATGAAGCAACCAGATCCTTTAGCCACTTCAACAGTATGCAGTGGTTTTCTGCCTTTCTTCTTTCCCTATTTTTTGTCTATAACGCTGACCACATACCTGTGACCAGATGTGAACAGCTGCATTAAGGCACTCATTGCTTCACTTATAATGACTTAAAAAATCTGCCTGCAAAGAACACGTAAAAGAACACAAAAGGAGGTTTGCCAAGTGCAGTGGTGTTAACATCACAGTGCTTTGAGCTCTTGTGTTTGAGAAACAGATGGGTGATTAGTAAATACTCCTAAAGAAAATGCCTGAACAAGAATAGTCTCTTGGAGATATCAGTGAGTAGTCATTTCTCAGCCCACCAGCTGGGAAAGTGACAAGGTGCTGCTTGAAGAAATAGAGTTGTTACTGCATAGCGTGGGTATTCACTAGGGGCCACTTCTCACCCAGTCTTGAGACTGCAAGGAGAGAAATAATTAGGTTACCTTGATTTGCCTTTCAGGTATCAGAGATTGCAGAGTCAAAAGCGTACACAACCAGGGGTTTGGCTGGGCTATTCCAATGGGATTTTAGCAGAACAGGTGCCTGTACTAAGCTCTCTTTGGAGCAGCTGGGCCCTGCGTCCTTTGCTTCTGCTGCAGTTGCATTCCTGAGGCAGCAGATGCCGCAGCTGAACAGTTAAAAGCGCTCTGAAGATGTGGCATTGGATGCAGAATCTCATCTCTGGGGTTTTTCACTGTGAAAGAACTCGCTGAGAGGAGCAAGTCCTCAAGCAAGTCTTAGCGCAGAGATTTAGCCTACAGTAAATGTAGTTTGAATACTTCCATTTCAAAACCATGTTAACAAGTCTGCACTAGATAAAGTAGGTTCAGCACAGGTTTCCCGATTGATAGAGACCAGATGGTGAAAGCACCAGTGGCTGGGGTTAACATGCTGTTTCGTTCTATTCTAGTCTGTCAGCTGTTGGTACTGTAGTTCCAGAACTCAATTATTCTGTGCAGAAATTTTATTGGAAGGCTTTAAATCTTCAAATACAGATGAGGTTGTATAAAGAAATAGAATAAATAACTTGTCCTGAGGACCAGTCTGTTTCCGTCTTTACCTCTGTGATTGCTAGTGGCAATGAGCACATTTGGTCTGGTGATGTAACCTAAGAGAGAACCCCAGTAACAAATAGGAATTAAACCTATTTGTTAAAACCTAAGGTTTTAAAACCATTTCCTCTAAGAACAGATGAATAAGAAAGGAGTTACTTTTTGTGGGAACATCAAACAAATCTGAGGAATTTAAGGGATTTACAGTTCAGCTCTACAATTCTGTTGGTTTCTTTGGAGCTCGGCTTAAAGGTTAGGGGGTTTGGTTTTCTTTTTGTTCTGTTTTGCTTTGTTACCCTGAGGTTTCAGATATTTTCTATGGAAGCAGTACATTGTAGTTAGTTATTACTGCTCTGATTAGGATGGAACTGAAAACCAAGAGGAGACCTTTATCAGGGGACAGTTAGCTGTGTGCCATGTATGTTTTAAGTCTGCCTTGTTGGTACTTGTCTTCATTTATAAGTGACATTGTGTTTGTAGTCTGCTCAAGCAATCCTACTTGCATTGTGTGTAGGAAATTGTTCTGGAGTTGTCTTCCAAGGCTAATTTGTTCTGAAATCCAATATAACAAGTTTTCAATTGCAATGAAAATATGTTTTGACAAACTAACCCTTTATTTAAGGAATCTGTAACGTTTTCTTCATACAGGGATAAACTGAAGTATTTGATAACTGCATTTATCTGGTACTGTAACTAATGATGCTGTCATTTCTCCCTGTCCCTAGGAAATGATGTATATCTGGAATGGCTATGCTGTAATTGGAAAATGTCCCAACTTAACAGAAGGCATGTTAGGGACTTTAATTGAAGCAGAAGAAGCATTGGCAAGAAGTTCAGGTAATCAGTGGTAGGTTTTAAGCAGGTATTTCAGAGTGCAATAGCTAAAGATTTTATCTGTAAATAGAGACACACTCATTAGTAGTTAATTTGATCATAAGAGGAACATAGGTAATGAAACCATAAACTGTTTATGCTGATAGTAATAATTTTCCTTTTTAATGCAGCAATAACAGTAGTAGCAAGTGATTTTTCCATCCACAGATGTGCATTAGGGATAATTTGACATGTGTAAAAGGACTGTTTATTTTGCTAGATCAAAACAGCGTATGCGTTGATGTGATTACAGTCATGAAGCTTTGTTATCCTTAGATACTGTATTATTATTATACAGTTATTAAGGATAAATAGGAGATCAGTTGGTCTTCTGTTTTAAAAGTGCTGTTGATTTATGATGTGACCTTGGGCTGAGTGGTATTTGTGTATCAACAGTATGCTATAGAAACCTGGCACGTCAGGGTTGAGCTGCCTTTGCGCTGTGAATGAGTGTAAGATGGTGTTGAACTGGAACAGGCTCTGCTACCACATCTTCTGTCAGTCTCTTAATTAGGCTTCCATGAGAAAGTTGAATTGATGCTTATTTCTTGCCAGTCTTTCCCAGCTCCTGTGGGAAAGCAAGCAGTCAGCATAGCTTTCCTCACAAAGTTTTCCCTTACTAAATATTTGATCTTATTCTATACTATGTTCCTGCAAAAGGATCAAGCCCCTGTTGACAAAGGAGTATGGGCTAAATCACTGCATTGCAGTCCTTTCCTAGGACCTTTGTCTTCCTGTGCCCATTGCGTTACACAGCATTTTAAAGAGTTGTTTGAAAGACCAGCTAAAGTTATCTCCCTGTTAATTAATTGAAGAAAAGTATTTTCAGTGGAGGTGACATCTTAGAAGAAGGCTTTTTGACCCTTTCACCTTCTTTGTCACCCACTTTTTTTACAGTATTTTGAGTAAGTGAATGATTTCTCTGTTCCCTTTTTTCCATAGTTGGTAAATTGTGGATAAGGCTGGCTTTTTGCAGGGATTTGTAGAAGCTGATTCATGTTTATAAAACTCTGTGTAATCAAAGTGGGATTGGTTTTCAACATGCCAACAGTTTAAAGTATTACCTGTTCCAAATTGTGACTTGGTGTTTCCTTGAGCTTTCTTGACAGGGTCTGGGGATAAACTATTGCATTTTCAAGTGTTTTCAAGTATTCTGAATCTGAGGGTGTGCTCCTAGCAGTGTTATATCATATAAGATGTAAAGGAAGCCTGTTCATGGAATTAATCTCTAGAAATACAATTATACATATCAGATTTGCATCTAGGATAGGTCCCTAAATGTTTGCTTAAACAATCCGGACCAGTTTATGTTGTAAGTAAAATAAACACATGCATGTGAATATGTTCTTGAGACAGATATCCAGAAGAGACAACGGATCTGCTTTTATTTTATTCGTATGAAATAACTCTTCTGTGGCACAGGATCTCTCACTGTGCACATAATGTATGCCAGCTTTTGCCCTCTTCCTTGTTCCTTCTCAGTTAGTTTGCTGCATAGTCTTTGGGCGTCTTCCTTTGGACTTGTTTTGGTGACATATGTATGTAGAGACCTCTGTGGGACTTGGCAATAGAAGTGACTCCAATTGTATGACCAAGGCCTCCAACTGCTTAGTCTAAAGGAAAACAGCTGCTTCATGCAGTGTCTGTCAGCACTTAATCAGCTGCAGTAGTAAAGAACCAGGTAAATTTTAAAGCAGTGAAAACAGGATGACGTTCGCTTGCACGAAATGCAGTATCACACGTTTTGCAGAAATTCTTTTCAGTTTGTGTTTCATGACTTGGACATGAGCAAGCAAGCTGGAGATTTTGCTTGTGAACTTTACAGCTGCCTGTATGGAACAGCTACAGAAAAGCCAGATGTGTTCTTTGAAAAGTATTATGCAAGAATTTTCTGAGGGAGAAAAGGCGTCGATAGTAAGGACTTTGAACTAGGCACTGGTAAGGCTGGTAAGAATGTATAAACTAAAAGTATAAACTCAAAAAGAGGTGGATATTTCTGTTTAGCCATAAAAAGGCAGAGAATTGATAAAACACTTCCATATGAATAAGCCACATGACTAGAAGTCAAGGAAAGAGAAGAGCCATAGATACTGAAGGGCAATAGAGGCATAAGGTTAAGAGATTATCAATTGGACCTCAATATTTACAAAATGGGCACCTCAGATTAGTTTTTCGGTGTCAGAACAATAAGACTGTGGAAAAAGAGTGGGATTAGGGAGGGAAAAAGCATCCCAAGAATTTGTAGACAAAGTTCGCTCTATGTATGAAAAGCTTGATTCACGCTTGTGTCTGCATAAAATGAACTAAATGACCAGTTAGCTCTTTCTGTCCTGTGTTCCAATAAATGGATTGTGTTCACACCTACCTATGTAAAAGCTTCTATAGAGGTAGGAAAGTCTTTGCTGCTCTAGAGTGTTCTAAAATGTACCATTTACTTCATGTTGCAGCTACAGAATTATTGGCAGATGACCAGTGTGTGATAAAACTGTTAAAGGGCTTGTGCTTCAAGCATTTGGGCAAGATCTCGGAAGCAGAAGACCATTTTAATTACATCTATTTAAAGTAAGTTCTCCTACCTTGCATATGGGAGGGCTCTTGAAGTTTCTCAGTAACTATTCATTGCAAATAAGAGGAGATGCAACTGTGAGAGAACTAGAAAAGAAAGGACTGCAATATCTTTCATATTTAGTTGTTTGGACATCAAGGAATCACAATTTTAACTGCCAGCATTTTTAGCCAAGTATGGAAGAAGGATTGCAGATCTGCTCTCTTTACTGAGATATTTTCCCCTCTATTGGGAGACTATAGGTGCATTAAATATTTGAGATAACACTTCCCTTTTTTACCCCCTTCCCCTTAGTAGTCATGAAGAAGCTGTATCCAAAAAGCCAAATGAAGTCCGCAGAGACAAGTGGCAGCATGATTATACTTGAAACCTCTATACATCAATAGCATCTCTTTTTGTCAGTTCACATGCACATTGTCATCCTTTCTTATACTTCCCTGATAATGAAGGCAATATTTTGTGATCCTGAGCAATAACGTACTGTGTAGGATGGTTATGCAAAATACACATTTAATCACCTGCAAGGTAGCTCTGGATAGAAAACATGGCAAGTGTTGTAATAGAGATTGATTGCTCTTTCTGATCTTAGCTAATCTCTATGTGTTTGGAGTTGTTAAATGAGGGAAGCAATTTATCATTTCCAAATCTTGAGGCTGTTTCTTTTCCAATGCAGTGAGAAGAAGATAAAATATGACCATTATCTAATCCCAAATGCCTTGCTGGAGCTGGCAATACTGTATCTAGACCAGGACAGAAGAGAAGAAGCAATAAAACTACTGGAAAGAGCAAAGTAAGCAAGTGAAAAGCCTGTGCTGATGTCTGTTGGGTCAGTATGGTGTTTTACTGGTTAGTGGAAGGAGAAACATCTCATTAGTATCACGTAAACTCATTGTTTCATTTTTCAATGGAAGCATGCATGCCTTAGGTTTGCTTTGGACCTTTCTAGTGGTAGGTATTATCACTCAGCCTGTGACTTACTTGTCCATTTTGATAAGAGTAAAAAAACTTGTAAAGATGCTACTAGGAACGTCAAAGGCTTCCCTAAGAAATAATCAGTGTGTAACAAAACATAATAATCTTTGTAGTCTATTTATTTATTCATAAAAGGTGTATTAAAGTACATCAAAGCTCTGTGTTATGGCTAAAACAGCATTACTCAAATTGATGGCTGGCATCGCTGTTTTCTTTCCTTGATGAAATACAATTTAATATAAAGCTTCAGGTTGCGTTTAGCATCTTCGTATTCTTTCATCTGCATCTGAAAGGCAACTGAAACACTTGCTTTCCTGGTTTGTGTGATTGATTTTTCTATCAGAGTGGGTTTATCAGGAGTGGTTGGACTTGATCATGTATGTTCTTTATTAGAAACTTAACAAAATATGGGTTTTGCCCTTTCTGAGCCTCTACTTCTCTGCTGAGCCAAAATATTGGAGAGGGGGAAGAGGAAGAAGAAGAGGGAATCCAAACCAAGCAAACCCTCTTCAGTCATTCTGTACCAGGGCAGTTCACCTCTGCCTAGAGCCTGAATGAGTACAGATGTCTGCATCTTTCCAAGTGCAGAGTCACACCAGTCCCTGCCGCAGGTGTGAGTAGCTACAAAACCAATGTCTGGCCCCATGTTTCAGGGAGGTCACATTGAGTTTTTGTGTTGAGCTATTGTCCAAGTCAATCCACTGTGCAAAACAGAATGGGGAAATCGGCCTACCAAAGGCTATGCCAAAAGCCTGTCAACACAAATGAAAATACTACAATTCTTAATCTCCCATGCTTGTGAGCCTGCTGCTCTGTGGACTCCTGGAAAATATTAAGAAGAGCAAAATTGCATTAGCAAAATGCAATGGAAAATGTTTCAGTTGGTTTCACATTCCTCAAAGCATGTGTCTCCTCCCATCCTCACTTCCTGTGTTTGACTCTCTCTTAAGAAGAGATCTAGAAACTAAGGATGCAGAGCTTCTTGTTCCATCTGGTACTTGCATCGCTTGCTGCTCATCCATTGCACTTCTTCCCTGCCAGCTCTGTGTGGCTCAAGCCACAGGCCCCTCAAGGAAAGGTGTTTGGCTTAAAGAAAGCACCAGTAGACAACCGCTTTTAAACATTTGTTACCCAGCATATGAGAAAAGCAAACACTCAGACTTGCTGTGCTCAAAGAGCTCCTGGAAACTGTAATGATCTGCAGAAAAAGAAGTAAAGCAAACCACCACGGACACCCTCCCTGTTTCAGTCAGCCAAAAACAACAACGCAGTCCTCCCATCTCCACCTGTACCTGTTACACTGCGTCGAAATGCTGAGGTTTTAAAGCTTTCAGCTACAAATGCTCAGTGTCTTGGAAGCCACTAGAGGGAGAACGTGCTGTCTGTGGTGGGTTTCAGGGCTGCAAGAATTAGGTTTGCAATTGGCAGGAGTGCAGGCGAGCACTTGGCTTGTGCATGATGCTTGATTTGCTTGACCTAAATCCACGTTCTGCTGCTGGCTTGAATGTTTCAGCTCTGGGAGAAGGAGTGGAGTGAGATGATAAACAGTTTTGGCTTGGTCGTGCATGGAAATATTTCTGTTTGTATAAATGCAAGCAACAAGCAGGAATATCAGCCTCCTGGTGAGAAATACAGCATCTGAGTGACAAATTCTGCTTGATTTAAAGAAGAAACTCCAGAGGGTTTCTATCAGCATGCAGCAGAGCCCAGTCACCTCCTTCTGTCAGTCAGCTTCTTGGGTGTTGCATACATGATATTATAAGCTGGTGTAGGAAGGGTGTGGAATTCCTTGTTTTCACAAAGAGGCTGCTGTAGTGACAGATACCATGCTTGCTTTGAATTACAAATTCTGAACTGAAATGCTTTTAAGGTATGCAGGCTGTTCAATACTTCATGTGATGTTTCTGGGAAGATGACAAATACCTTCTGAAAGAAAATTAGCATGGTCTAATCCTCTTTGGTATTTGGATTCTGTATCCGTCCTGCAGGAGCTGACATGTTAATTCCTATTCAGGAGGATCTGCACTTTCTATGTGGTCCTAGGGGCAAGTTTTCTTTCTTTATATAGGCTTTTCCATGAAAATACAGAGTGTTTGAATGCTTCTGTAACTCTAGATCATGACATAGCTACTGGAGGCTGTGGGCAGGTGACAGTGCTGAGTCAGCTGCTAGATGTTTGTGGGGGAAGTCCTGCCAGTCTTTCCCTGGGCTGGTGAATTGCTACTTGGAAGCTGAGACGGCATCTTGTGTGTGCCCACTTTCTCTTTCCAAGCTTCTAGGGCAGCAAATTGTCTGGCCTTATTTCCTGCACACATCATTGATAACCATAGGATGGAGATGGGTTTTTTCCTGTTCTGGTTCAGGACAGCTTCTTTCTCTCTTTCTTTCTATTCCCCCCACTTCCCTTCTCTATTTCCTTGTAATGTGTGTGCTGAATTAAGATGGATCTTATTAATATGATCTTTAAAACCCTGAAAATGTTTGCATTTACATTTGTCAGTTATACTTTGGGGGCTGGGGGGGGAAGGAAATCTAATTTCTGAATGTAAACTAAGTGGATGTTATAGATATTTACTGAGGACTCGGTATTTTGATTGAGTGGACCAGATTCAATTTCTTATTAAGCTATATTTCTCTGGTAATTGCCAGACAGTGGAACTACAAATAAAGAACAAAGAGCTGCATTGTTTGGCTAGGAACACATGCCTTGTATTTTAGAGTAGGCAACAAAGGAGCCTGTGAAGAACAGCTTTTCTGCTGTCTGCACTTGCTTGGCTTAGAACAGTAATAGAAAGGTAACTTGAAAATGTTTTAAATATATATATTCATGAGAGTGGATCTGCTTTTGTTCTAGACAAAACTACAAGAATTACTCCATGGAAACAAGAACACACTTCAGGATTCAGGCTGCCCTGCACCAAGCCAAATCCGCCCCGGAAAATGGAATGCACTCGGGAGCCTCGGCAGTGTCGTAACTTTTTCTTCTTTGATGTCCTGTTTGTTGCAAACTTTGGTGCAGAAAATTCCTGACACTTTAGAATAATTTTTTTCCTTCTCTTTCAAGTCAGTGAGAAACCAAATCATTGAAAATCCTCAAGGGTGATGCATAGAACATTAATCTCATGTAATAACATGGCAAAAACCTTCCCAAACCAACCATAACCCTGAAAAAGTGGTTTTCCAACAGCAGCTTTTTGAATACTTATGTCTGTGTAATTCATTTTCAGTCATGTGTGCCTCTTTCTTGCATTCACAGCATTTACTAAGCAAGCTACTATTTAAAGAGGAACGATCGGTCAAAAGCAAACAATCAAACGTTAAAATTCACTGATTTAATCTCTGTTATCTATAAAGGTTGGTTTGAATTCGCACTGCTCACAGTTGAGAAGGAAGCATCACGTTTTCCAAGTACCTACTTAGCTGAAATGGTGTAAGATCTCAGTGCACAAGAAACACAGCTCTGAATCCAGAGCATTTCTGCTTGTGCGTGGAAAGCTTCTCTTTACCAGCTTTCACCAGTCACATTTTTGCTTCTCTAGGAAACTTGCTAGTGAAACAATGGTCTCCCTTTTGCAAGTGTCTTGACTTGCTCTTTAATTTGGTTTTCATGTCAAGTCTGCTTCTTGTGGTGTCTGAATGATTTACTGAGGATCTGGGGGGGAAGGTGATGGCAGCATAAAACTGCATCACTTCTTTGACAAGGTAAAAAATGGGAGGTCCTTAGGAAGCAGTTTTTTCAGCAGAAAGGGCATGATCTGAGGTTTATATTGAGTTTAAAGCACAGGTCTTTGAAGGTCATTTAGGAAATGGCGATGTTGCACTGGCTGTACAGCAACAGCAGTTACTGTGACAGCCAGTTCCTTCGGAAAATGATTGTTCTGAGGTTTGCCCAACTTGAGCTGTCCATGCTTCAAGAGATTGCATGGCCTCCTTTCCTGTGGTAAGAAGCTGGGGTTGGAGCAGGCTCCCTTGGCACAGTGCTCTGCTTTTCTCAAAGGAGAGCCCTTTATCTCTTTGCTCTTTATTGGTCTTTTGGGGGAATTTCTGTGTTAAGGGGCTTTGGGAATAGAGCAGTGAGCCTGGGTCTGTTTCCCAGTGCTGACTGCTGGAGAACTGCTGCTTTTCTGCTAAACTGGTGAAGTCAGATGTAATAGGTAACATTTGACTCATATTTACTGTTCTCCAGGCTAGCTCCGGGTTTGTATGCCTGCGGGTTTTGGGGGCTCACTTCTACCTCCCTTTTGAAAGAGCTTCTTCCCCATGACCCATTCTGATACGTGGAGATGGGAGGTCTTCTGACAGCCCTTTTTCTCCAATGGAGATGTTTGTCAGGAAGATTCCAATCTATGTACCTCACAGTGGATATTCTTTCTAAAGTGATTGTCCCGCAGCATGGTTTATAAGCCCTGCTTTTACCTCCTCTGGGGAAATGATACTGTTTTATAATTGAAAATTAATATGCAAGGAGAGAGAACCACCTATTCCTCAGCATGGAGAGCTTGCATTGTCTTAAAAATAGACACCCTTTGTAAAAGTCTTCCCAAGCTAAAAATCATAGGTGAAGAATGCATTTTTTAAAGTGACTTTCTCAGAGAAATTCAGTTCAGATAAATTTCTCAATGCAGATAAAACTCAGTATAAAGTGATGCTATTTACATCCTGCACATCCACACTCGAGTGTAAAAACCCAGGCATTCTTTGTATAGAATAAAGAAGATTCTTGTTCTATTTCATGCTTATAACGCCTCTTCTTCCAGTTGTGTCCCTTTCAACTGTTTGGGCAGTCTTAGCATCTTTTAAGCAAGCAATGCCATAAAAATCAGCATCAATTGTGCCTTGCAGAAAGTGAACAATCCCTCTGACTGTAGATTCATCTCTCAAGGCCACTGAAACGCTCTTTGAAATGTCGCCCACAACCGAGTTTCGCCTGATGTTAGATACACGGCACAAAGGATGTACTGTGCAATGTGCAGTCAACTTCCCTGGTGCTTTGCAGCAATGAAAATACTAAGGCTTTCATGGTCATCTTTGGTCAAGCACAAACACCACTCATATCATGGAGCTGATCTCCAGCTTCAGCAGAGGACTCTGTAATCAGCCATGATCAAGTAGTCGTGCTTTTGCTCTTTTGAGTTCCCAAATAAGAAATAGTCACCTTCCTCATGCAACAGCAAAGATTTATGGACTGTACTATTCTGAAGACATGAATGGAAAATGGAAGGTCTGATGTATTGTTGCTGCCTGTGTTTTTCAATGTTACATTTTGAATTGCCCACCATTACTCTTTGTTCATCAGCGTACTTCTTCAGTTGATGCTCTTCCATGGCAGGGACCACAACCTCAGTGGTGTCAGTCTGGGCTTGATTTTCCATTCCGGGCTTGCTTTTCCATAGCTTCTCCTGAAGCTTCAGCATTCTGCCTGATGCAGCTCTCCAGACTGGTAAATTGCTTCATCAGTCTGAGTCCCAGTGCAGTTAATTAGGGGAAGCCCTATTGGTGCATGTTCTCAAACAGCTTCAGCATTTCAGTATATTCACGTACCCAGAAGACAGCAGGTACTGCGATGGGATCACAAGTCAAGGACTTTCAGCATGGCCTAAGATTCAGGAAACGTAAGTACTGCTTCAGATGGCTATAGTCAACACCTCATGTCCAGAAGGAGCGCTTCCTTCTGCTTTCAAACATCGAGTTGTCTGACTAATGCTAGAGAAACCCACCGTGTGTATGAAGCATTGGCCAATATCAACTGGCTGGTATCATCATTGGTATCATCAACTGGCCAGTATCATCACTGGCTGGTATCAACTCTTGTCAGTCCTCTTGTCCAAAGCCAGAGAAGTTAACCAAAGGCAAACTACAAACTCATACAGCAGAAAATAGGTGTGTGCACTTGGTGGGACCTTTACTGTAAAACTTATGAACTGTAATTCTTTATCCCCATTTACTGTATGTCTGCAGCAATTGCCATTGTGCCCCATGCGATAATCACATCATCTGGAAGTGGTGATGGCCAGGAAGGGAAAACACTAAAAAGAGCATCACTTTTATCATCAGATCTGATACATGGAATCCATGTATGTATGGTGTCTCATTAAACTGGAGGGAGGAGATGAGTTGGAAAGCCAGTGGCTTATGCTGAGGTCTAACAAGGTGTAATTACATCAACACCTAGCTCCTGTAAACAACACTAGATGAGACGTTGGGTGAAGAACAGTGGGCTGAAGCTGAACCTGGTCACAAGTCTTGGTGATCAGAAGAGATTTTAATGAAGTCACAAACATAATGGGAAACAAGTAAGTGGGAAACACCCACTTCTGATTCCTCAGCTAAAGAGCATGCTTTGGTTTGTTACTGATAGGCAGTTCTGTTGCGATCTGCAATTAATACATTGTCATGGATGGTTAGTCTAAAGACTGTCCCATTCTGACAGTGCCTCAGGTTGTTTACACAGCAGTGAGACAGCATTCAAAACTTGGCTTAGGAAGCTTTGCCTTTTATAAAATACAGTAGCACTGAACAGAATCATATCAATCATTTCCTCCACTGGTTTGGGCATTAAATTCTATATTGAGTGCCTCAGTATTTCCAGTTGATCTGTGGCCTATGTCCAAGACTACTGGGGTGACAGCTTTGACAGCTTGCATGTCTCCAGCCCAGCAGAAGCATCAGGTCATGCTCCGCTGTGTGAAACAAGGCTTTCCTAGAGGTCAGCCCCAGAATGCAAAAAGACTCCCAAGAGTTTAAATACAGCACCCTCAGCCTTCAGTTCCACCTGCAAGATGCATTTCTTTATCTTCTCAAGCACAAGAACACAGCAGCAAAGCCAACGTATATGAAATGACCAGAACCAAGCGTTCCACGTGGTTCCTCCTTTGGGAGGAAGAGGAGAAGATAAAGAGGTGAGTCATGCTGTTTACTGCTGTGCAGGAAGATGGTTAATGGTTGGAAACGTCGCTGACAAAGGAGATTGGAAAACCTGAACAGCCTGGAACCCAACTTGCTGCTTTTCTCATTATGTCCTGCAAATACCTTTTTGTGATGGATCCTATGCAAAGCGTGTATTGGCAAGTATTTTAATGGAATGATTTATCATCATAGAGTATTTTTTGCAGATGCTATCTAGGCTTACTTTGGGTGTCTGAAAAACGAGTGCAAATACTTCATTTCAGAAACATGCCCAGTCAATGCCTGTCTCCAGGATTTATGAACAGCAAGGGAGCTAATAAATACCTGCATTGCACTGTGGTAAAGTTCCACATGGTGTTTGCTCCAAATTCAGCAATGTTTTTGTAGGACTGGGCTGGGTTCCATTATTTTGGGGTGGTTTTTTAATCGCTGGACCTACTTTTCTTGCTGGCTAAAAATGTTGATTCGGAATTGTGCATTGCATGGAATTCTACTTGATTTACCTCTTCTTGATGTTCTACAGAAAGAAAACAAAACAGCAGTAACACACACCCCATGGTCTGCTTTATATCATAAAATTAAACAAGAGTTCTCTCCTGTACCTGCACCTGCCAGGTACAGGTTGAAAAGCAATGTAGCAATGTGGTGAGACCAGTAGAAGCTGTGATATCCTAGACAGTTTTCATCTCTCACTATTGCTTTCACCCTGCAGCACACGGGCATGGAGGTGAGGAACAGCTTCCTCGGCACTGGAGCTGTGTTGGGTGCTTGCAAAGCTGGAGCCACAGAGGCTGTGCTTGCTGTTGGTAGTGTCACAGATGCAGTTCCAGGATGAGCCGCTGTTGTTTGTGACTGTGGTGCTTTTCTGGGAGTTCTGGTAAAGGCAGTGGTGCGAGATGGCTGAAGACTGCCCCTACCTCTGCCATCCATAGGTGCAGGTAGGAGCTTCATCTCCAGTGGTTGGCAGAGTTCAGTAGATCACCTTAGGGAGTGGAGCAATGTTAACTCTAGAAGATATGGGTCATATCCAAGGTCATCTTCACTTGGGTACAGTACCCAGTGCTGCTGTCATCGCTATCAAGGTCACACAGCTTCTGGTGGGCAGCTGCAAGGTTATTTTAGAAGCAGGCAGCAGGGCTGGTTAGTTTTGGTATGTACTAGGACCACAGAATTCCAGGTTGGATGGAGCCCTTGAGGATCAGCAGCTCCAGCCTTTCTAGACAAAAGCACAGTCTAGACAAGAGAGTCCAGCCCCCTCTCCAGCTGAGCCTTTAAAGTATCCAACACTGGGGAATCCACCACTTCCCTGGGGAGATTACTCCAATGGCTGATTGTTGTCATTGTGAGAAACTTGTTTTGGCTTTCATTCTTGCAGCTGTGGATTCCAGCGTCGGGGTCAGGTTTCCCAGGTTCTGTGATGTTGGGCTCATCACTGATACAAGTAATTCTTTGTATGACAAAGGAACAGTAGGAGTCTTACACATACATGTCTGTTGACAGCAAGTGATCTGTCACACACATATATAGAAGTACATACACACAGAAAGCTTATGTGTGTCTACTCACCCACACCAGTAACAGCCTCCACAGCCAAAGGTTTTTGAGGAGTTCCCAGACCTGTTTGAACCAGTCAATTCAGCACTTTAAAGAAAGAAAGTGAGATAGGTTTCTTAACCCAAAGCTTTGACACCTTTTCAGCTCTGCTGGCTGAGGGAGCTGGAGAGCCTTCACAGCTGGTTTGCTGTGGGATCCTAAAGGAAATGGCGCAGGATATAGCCTTCTGCAAGGTGAAATCCCCAAACAGGCCATGTAGCAGAGCCCTTCAGCAAGGTCAGCTCACCAAAAAGCAGGCTGAGGCTGGAGAACTCAGGGAGCATTGGGCAGCTTTTACTCTGGAGTAGCCAGGCTGTGTCTCAGAGGCACGGTGCCTGGGATGGCTCCATCCTGCTGCTCCATCCACCTGGAGCACAGGTTTGGACTGATTCATTTTTCCCCCTTTAGTTTTTTGCCTTGTCTGTCTCCCTCAGTCTGCTCCCTCAGTGTGAATTCCCGATTAGACAGGCAGCTGCCACTGATGTGCCAGAAGGGTAGGGAAGAGATGCTAAAAAGGTGGAAGTCTGGCTGTCCTTCAGCAGTGAGAACAGAAGTGCAGCTAGGGAGCCTGCCTCCAGGAAGGATACGGCCAGGGTGCGTGTCATATTGCAGTGAAGTGGACATCCACTGTTGTGTGCAGAGTTGTTGAAATGCCTTATTTGAAACAAAGACAAGTGTTTTCTAGGGGTCTGTTGACACAAATTAAGTTTATGAAGTTACTGCTACTCATGGTGTTTGTAGTGGGGCTGGATCCCTCTTGCTGAGTAAGGGCTATGCTGTTAGAAACATGTACAGGCATTTTCACAAAGCCTATCTTCATTCTGGGTTCCTCTCTGCATCTTTTGCTTAGCAGAAGTGTCAATGCAGAGCGAATGTTGTAATAGATCAGTTGCATGCAACTGAAGCTATTTCTTCTCCTTAAATCAAAAAGCTCCTTCTGCACAGTGTGTTTAGACCTTTCTTTTTATCCAAAGGCATTAACTTTGCATTTCATACCAGGCATCCTAAAGCCCCTAACTCTTATCCCAGAACAGGTTTAAGTGCAAGATAATCTGCAAGGGGTAGTTAGCATAAATTACATTCTTCAAAGTTAAATGCTGTATAAAAGGAAAAATTAATCCTTGAAGCTAATTTTTCTTCTGGATATTAAGGCAAGAAGGTTTCTTCTGAACAGATTTGAACTCCTGTTTTCTATACGTTTACCAACTAGCATGTTCTTAATGAAAACATGGTGTCTGTAACAAACCGCATCTGTAATCAAGTAGCATCCCCTTCATTTCCAAGTCCCTTTTAATCCGGGATTTAACTGAGGAGAGGCCGTGCATGTTTGCTTTCAGCCATCTCGTTATTGATTTAACTGGCAGGCTGACTCACAAGAATGTTCATCTTCACCACGGTTGCACAAGGACAGGAAATGTCAAAGGCTTGAAGCTGTGGCAACTTCAGTGCAGGTATTTCATAATCCCTCAGCCTAGAAACATTTACTTCTCCCACTGCAATGCCAGGCCTGTCAGCCTTCCAAACACAGCATTGCTTTCAGCCCTGGGAAGCTGCACAACACTAGAGACTTTTAAAGCCTGCACTGGTTCGAGCACTTCTACACCACAGCTCCCCACAAAGAAATTCTCTGGGCTTTTCTTCTTGTTTACATACAGATTTGATGATTCCCCCCTGATTTACATACTGAACTGGCAACAAGCAGTAAGGATTATCAGCCTTAGATGTAGAATGATTGAAGTGGTAATTCCAGCAGCCTGTGCAAATCTCTAAGCATAAAGGTCTTTATAAAATAGATGTTCGTTACTTGCCATTGCATCTCTCCTGCCTCAGATTGTGGGAGCTCTGTTTCCTGGTTGTATACTCTAACCTGCCATTGTAACCTAACAGCTTCTCTGCTGTGCAAGCATCTCAGGTGTTGGTGATGCCCTTGGTCCCTACCTGCTCTGGTTTTGTGGCAGCTTTTTGCCTTTAAATGATGGAGCAGGTTGCTATGAGAAGCTGCAGTGTCTGGTAATGACTAGAGAGGGGTGCATGGACCTTCATACTCCAGCTCTCCTGCATCCTTGCCTGAAGTTGCAGAGGACTAACCCCATTGCTGGGTCTGGCCCAGGGTTGTTAATCAGTTACAGGTGTAAAGCACAAACAGCATTGTCACACTGTTTTCATCATCCTGCACAGCCTCTATGAAATACCTGAAAGCAACTTCTTTCGATGACTTCTGATGCACCTACAGCCTTGGTTAATTACAGTAGCTGTAAGGGGGTTTTTGCTTGTTTTCTTCAAACTGCTGTGCAGATCCTTTCCTGTGGGCCTGCCCACCCTGGCACACACAGCTCTGACTTAAGAAGGGCTATGGCTGAACAGGTCCAGATGAGTCAGAGCCAGCTCCTTCCACTGCCTGAGCTGCAGTAGGCTCTGGTTTAGAGAGAGCTGTGCTGTAAATGGGCTGCCTAATGTGGTTTAAGTGTAAGTAATTTATTAGACACCTCTGAGAATAGAGGCCAGTATTATCTCCATCTTACAGATGGAGGAGTTAATACACAAGATCTGGTTTCACAACTGGACCCAGAATTCAGGTTACACGTTATTTTTGCATTAAATTCAGAATCAGTTGCACTTTTTTTTGTATTAGAAACCATCCAAAAGAGCATTCACCTAAAAACTTGAAAAAATCAGTTGGATTTATTTGTTGTATTTACACATTTGCTTTAAGCTCGAACCTTTTGGAATGTTTCTGTGTAATCACCTCGCGTTTCAGCCCTTCACCCCTTCCTGCTATTTAACAAGTATCTTTAATAGTATTTTTTCCCTTAGCCCAGTGAGTTAGATCAGTGTTAGAAGTCCAGCTTTACAAAGTGCCTAGAAAAGCATTCAGCTCAGTAACGGGTCACTTCATATTTCTTCCCAATCCTTCTTCACCAAGTCATGTAATAAATAAAGACTAATACCAACAGGCCAAGGCTGTTTTTTCAAGTTGTTCATTTGCCAGTTTTGACAAGAGAAAGAAATGAATACTTTATGTGGACATTATTTCACCAAAAAAAAAAAAAGAAACCAAACCCCCAAAAACAGACAAAAAGGAGGACACAAAGGAACACACATGGAATGATGAAAAGGAACAATGATATTGCACAACTTCAGGTCTCTCTTCCCAGATTTTGATGCAGCAAAAAAACTTGGGTCCAGATACATGTGTAG
Source organism: Melopsittacus undulatus (assembly GCF_012275295.1). Taxonomy (NCBI): domain Eukaryota; kingdom Metazoa; phylum Chordata; class Aves; order Psittaciformes; family Psittaculidae; genus Melopsittacus; species Melopsittacus undulatus. Next base: position 15,652,932 of record NC_047532.1, read on the forward strand.
CAATGTGAGTGAATCTAGAACTGTAGACTGCTTTCAGTTCCTTCTGACTGCTACTTGGAGTTCTTCGCTAAGAGGAGGTTGCTGTGCAGGAGTAGTAAATAAACCAACATGTTGACTCTGCATGGTGCTGACCAACCCTTCAAAGGTCATCCACAGTGTGCACAATTCTTCTGTGTTGAAAATACACTAAGTCTTCAAAGGATTTGAGCCTTTAAACACAACTTAGTTGTCATATAGAGCTTGAGTATTTGATTTGTTGTGGTTAACTTGAGATTGCATTTCGTTTTGCAAGACCGGGACTTCTCAATGCATCAGCGTTGTGGTGAATGTGTAAGAGTCACAGTAAAGTATGGTAAGGGGGGGAAATAAAAGCAAAAACCCAAACCATGCTAAAGTGGAAAAAAGCTCTTTACAGCAACAGTCTTTGCCAGACCATCTCTTAGCAAGCACACACTGTTTGCTACAGAAATTAGTTAATGGTGTCATTGTGGCCACAGCAGCACTGGCTTCCCCCTCAACTGCTTGTAGACTGTCTAAGTTCATAGAAACTATGCATTTACATGCAGAACAAGCCCTTTCTTTCTCAATCTGATTTCATACCTGTTTGGTGGATTGATGTGTCAGCCAGCAGGGCTCAACAGATACATTTAATACAGGAGACTGAGATACAGTATGTTTATTCTTAACTTCTGATAACCTAAGAACTACAAGAACAAGAGATGCAGTATCCATTTGCTATAATCCAAGACAACCATTTTTAGGAAGAAATAAAGTAGAGTAAATGATCACTGCTAACACTACATTAGTTCCAATTTTATTTCTCTTTTTCTCTCAGTCATGGTAACTATTTATTGCCCTCCTGGCCCACTTTTAATCTGAGCAAGTTAAAGGTGCCATTAGACTTTAACGCCTGTTGTTTCATCAGAACCAAAGCAAGTGATAAAAACCATGAAACCATAATTTCACTGCAGGACTTGTTTTGTATCTTCACATTGCACCTCACTTGTAGAAAAGGGATAATGCATCTCAGTTTGCTTACAAGCTAGGAGATCACTTTGAAGTCTGCATATTCCTAACTGCAAACAAAATATAGCACTTTTAACAGGTTATAAATAAACTGGTTTTCAAGCATAGAGCCAGCCCAACAATAACAATACACTATTAAAAAGACCTAAGGCAATGAATTCCGTCTCCAATGGAGTAAAAAAAAAAGGGGGGGAAAAAAGGGAAAAAGAAAAAGAACTGTGCAAACAAGCTTAAACCTATTTCTTTGTGCCAGTGTTATAAAATGTAGATTTCGATAAAGCCTTGACCCAAATGCCAGGACTTGTGAAAAGAATCAGAACAAAACTGGTTACTTTATTTAGGAAAAAAATACTCTTATCTCGCTGCTAATAAAATTGGATACACGGAGTTTAAACATTTACAGTTGCTGTAACACTTTACACAATTCCTATATATGGGTGTAAGAACAAACATTAAAAGACAATGGTGGGTCAAGGCTTTACATTAAAAATAACGACCTACTTCTCTATCGTCTCTAAAATACTATGTTTTTTTTCCAATATTTGCAGCCATTCAGGAATATTTTTTATTTCTTTATTAGGAAACATATACTTTGTGCATGATCTTAATTCCTAATTTCTGGCTCTTTGGGCTGAATGACAAAAGGATCAAACCCCTTAAAGTGGATGGTCTCCTTGAAGGTTCAGTGGAGAAACCCTGGCTCAGTTAGTCTCGTATGATGAAAGCAGTGCTGCATCCACTGGCTCCATGCAGGATGGACAGGTAAAGGATCTCATCAACCAGTCATCTATACAGTCCAGGTGGTAAATGTGCATGCACGGCAGAAATCGGATAGGGTCCCCATAAACAAAGTCCATCATACAAATGACACATCTGGGGGGAAAGAAAAATTGTAACAAGATTTAAACTGCTGTTACCACACTGGAAATGAAGAGTAGTGTGATATTTACCCCTAGGTATGTTTGAGTCAAACAAACCTTTAGTACTTGTAGATACTGGGAGGAGTTCTTAGGCATTGTCAGTGCTGGCCCCAACAAGGACTAGAGGGGTTTTTGGCATTCATTTGAGTATACGTGCCCCTGGTTACAATGTCAGTGAGGGCAAGAAGCCTTCTATGGGCATGGTGGGGCAGCTCAGAAGAGTGCGTAAGATCAGAAATGCTAAGAGGCAGCCACAGAGGTGAGGAAGCAACATAAAATATTGATTTTGTGAAGAGAGGATAAAGAGGGGAAAAAACCCTATAGGGGCATGAATTACATTTGGAAAAGTTTCATCTGTAACAGGAAAACAAGGGAGGATAAAGGAAGGAACTGTCTACATGGTAATTTTTTCCCCAGAAAGCTACATTAAACTGCAGTCTCTTAAAATAAGGCAAACCAGGAGGACAAGATCAGGTTCCTCAGGGCAGTATCATAACCCAGTGCAACAGGCACGAGTTCAGTTTCTGTAACTTACTCTCTGATCTTCTTCTCGGAGCCGTCTCTTCCAGGATCATAGACTCCTTTAGGTAGATGCTGAATAAGGCCTATCCTCTGCGCTATTCTGATTTGTTCCTCTTCTGTCAGCTGTGTTGCTAGCCGAGTCTGGCTGGGAGTTGGGTGATAAACAGGAACGGGGACCTGCTCCTGAAAGTAAAAATTCCCGTTAAACAAAGCACAGAGGCTTTTCTACCAGTTCATAGCACAGCACAGGCAACATATTCAACTCTTCCACTTAGTCCTACAAACGTCTGTAGCATCCCCCACTCCAACTGGGCAGTCTGGGGGGCTATAATTACATTGAGAATGGGGTAAGAAACTGAGGCCAGTATGTTGAGCAAGGAGCTGTTTGGAGTTGTTCTCTGCAAAAGCTCTTTATCTCCAGGAATTAAAACGAATGTACAACAAACTCCACACAACAGAGGGCACATAAACCTTCCACGCACCCAGTGAACTGCTGAGGTACTGACTGAGCAACATCATGGCTGAGGAAAAGCCCCCGGTGTTTGTTTGCAACTAAAAGTAAGACTTTCCATTTTGGAATGATGACTTGCAAAGAGGAGGATAGGTAGGGCCTATTCTGAAGAGTCTTGGAGAGAAAGGTTTCATTGGTTCTGTAACAACTGCAGTTTATGTGGACTGCTCTGGGCCACACAAGCTCCAAACCAGAACCACAGGTTTCATTCTTTTGTGTCTATGTCACCTGGACAATAAAAAGAAAAGCTTAAGTACTCCGAGTTTTACGTTAGTTCTCATACGTTAATACAAGTCTACAAGTTCTCCCAAGCTGAACTTCAACTGCTGTTACATTTCAAGTCCATTCTTCCCAAACTAAAAATAGGCAACAGATAAGTATTATGCACTCCTTCCTCTGCCATCTTCTCAGAAGCTTCTGTTGATATTAATACAAGCTTTAGATTAGACACTTTCACATTAACATGGTATTTATTTTACTTGCTTTTAAAGCAAACTTTTTTGGACATAAATACCATTTTTTTGAACAGGAGGCACTATTAGGCCAGTACTGGCCAGTAGCCATGAATCTATTTTGATAGGGAGACAATTTCTTGCAATAGGCCTATTTTAACCATGGTTCTTAAACAGCAGAAAAAATTCAACTTATTGCTGCATTCTGAAAATAACCCTGGTGCATTGGAGACACGAGGGCATCGATTCCACCGCCTGAAAAATGCAGAAGGAGATGTTTCAGAGGACACCGCTGCAAAACAAAGAGTGCCGGGGTGCGTGCAGCTGCGCTGCAGGAACTGCCAATGCAGCACACATCACCTCCAACACAGTTCCCTTTGCCAAACTCCTGCTTGTTCATCACAGGGAAGACACAGGCCTTTGTTGTCTGGGACAGGGCAACTACCTTTGTGCATGTCCTTACAGAGAGCATGGGCCGCTGTTGGCATCGCCAGGTACTTCTAGCAGCAGAAACACCGCTGTGTTCCCCTCTCCTGTTCCCTTTTTGCCTTTTGGCCTCCTCTGGCAACGGTCAAGTGCAGTGTTCAGTGTTCAACTGACACCAGCACCTGGCAAAGCCCAGATATGGGGCTTAACACATGCAAACTGCACTTGTAAAACCTGATAAAGCCACTCTCCTTTCCACTTGCCACACTGCTTAGCAGCAAAAAGACAAGACTGCCCCTGGAAGGCCAAGAGAAAGCAGCCTCTCACCAGCCAGCACCAGGGGTGCCCAGCAGCAAAAGGCCTTGCTTATGAGAAATGCCAGTCAAAGCCACCAGCCTGCCTGGCAGTTCTTTTCACGTACTGCCCACCGCTTGCTGTCAGGTAAAATTCAGCCTTCTCTTCATTCAGCTACACCAGTATTTCCCCCTCTGAACTCCAAGGAATTATGAGGTTCAAAGACAAAATGCCAGTGGTGCTGTAAGGTTCATTAATTTCCTGACTACGCCAAACCCTATCTCACAGAATCACAATTTCTTCTAGATCAGCCGCATTTTAATGGCTTAAATTATCTAAAGTATCCTCTAATCTTCATTTGGATAGGGAAAAGCACCAGCTGTAGCTAGAGATGACCTGTCAGATATAACTAACTATTCTTAAAGTGGCTCTGCAACCTTTGGTGCCAGGGAAATAAAGCACTTTTGCCCCTGCCAAATGCTGCAGAACCTCTGCACTGAACGTGTCAGCTCAAGGCAGAGCCTGGCCCTGGTTTTATGTTTCAAGAATTTAACACTACGAAGTGTCAGTAACTTTTAACTCCAAGGCTTTGCTATACTGCTTTGGACAGATTATTAAATCAATACTAAAGACATTACTGCTAACTCCTTACAGAGATGTAAAGAACACTTAGGATGTGGAGAGAGATGCACCCTCCTTCCAGTCTTAGGAAACAGGAGTAGCAGAACTGTATGTGCACGGCCTAGGTTGATGCTAATACAGGCAGATAAAGGAGACCTCTCCTGGAGGTCTCACATTCCCTGCAGTGCCCTGCAGAAGAGGGGCAGGATGGACCCCCCAGGCCTCCCTCCCAGGCCAAACATACAAATGCTTTCCCGACCACCAGTGCTGTATGGAAACATTCCTCCTTTTGGCATCCCATCTCAGGTTCCCTCCCCGCGGAGCCACCGACCCGTGCTACATGTCCAACATAACCAATTACAGCAGGAATTTATAGTTACCAGCTGTGGGCTTCTAGAATTTCACAGCGTGGACAAGAATCTCTTGTCAGATGAGTAACTCTGGGTGAAAAATGGTGCTTTCACCATGACATCCTCATGGTTGTGAATATAAAATACTGGGGTTGCTCTGGAAAAAGCATAAGTTGTACTACTGCAAGTGAAAAAGAGTGACCACTCACTACCCATGATTGGGTGCCTTCCTTCAGCACACTGTCTGGTGGCACTTCTACTCTCACTTCCCAGTTGCTATTAAAAGCCTGCCTAAACTGAGCCAGCAGTCCCCTGGATACAAACACCAGTAAAACTGGAGAACACAGCTGTTCATGTTGCAGAGACTCAAATTATAGGGTACCTGGTCAACAACCTTTTCAAACCAGTCCTTTCCCCTTCAAAAAGGTGTGTTTATACCCACATGATTCTGAACATATTTTAAACTATTTATTGAGAATATGAGAGACCAGATTTCTCTGAGTTTGTCAAGCCGATGGAGCAGAAAGTGCTCAAGGCCAGGTTATACACAGCAGCTTGCAGCACCCTGCTCTAGTGGAAGGTGTCCCTGCCTGTGGCAGGGGGTTGGAACTGGATGAGCTCTAAGGTCCCTTCTAACCCAAACCATTCTGTGATTCCCTCACCCGCACCCTGCTCACCAGCCATCAGCCACGCTGAGCACCCAGGCTGCCTGCTCACAGCCACCACCACATCAGCTGCATCCTATGGTGTCTCCACCACCAAATCTCTGGACCATTTTTGGAAGTTAAGCTCATGGGACAGTAATTTCAAGCCTCCTGCAGGGACAGAGTGCAGCCCTGCCTACGTGGGTTTATCACCCCTCTGCTAATCTTTCACAGTTTATAATGGCTGCTGTTATCAACCCACGTTAAGGCAAGGTCCCACTCACTCCAGCATGGATATTCGAGGGTAACAACATGAGGATATGAGACTGCAGCAAACTTGCATTTGTAGTTAGAGGCCCCTGACATGTATATACACAGATACACATATACATACACACGATTGTATTACCCAAGTAATCATTACCTTACTCCAAAGACAAGCATGAATTTATTGCTCTCACTTCTCCCTTATCTCCCTTGGAAAATGTTTTTGCAGACAAAATTAGGAAAATACTGAACTTTCGGCCAAAGTCCATGTTATTTATCATTTCATAAAGGAGTCAGGCATTTCAAACCAAGCTGAAATTTCATGTTAACTCTATTCCTCGATGCAAAAAGGCCAAAACACAGAATCAAAACCACATATCAGTGTCAGGCAATGAAATAAAAAAATCACTTTTTGGCACTTCATTTGCTTTAATCAATTATTTTTTTACCCCCATGTGAATTTGGTCATGATGAAACATCTGGAGATACACATTTTTCTTGTTCACAAAGTAGGTGGTGTCAGCACAAGTTTCCTTGGCTTTCTGTGCACAGAAATCATTGGTCCCTAATGTTTATTCAGCCCTTAAATAACAACATTAATTTAAACTCAAGGACTACGGCAGGGTTTGTGTCGTCTCCTCACCCTGGCCCCTCATCCTTTGGGGGAAAACAAGAGGGGGAAAAACCAAAATCATAGAGGGCATCTGGAGGTTGCATTTTTCACTTGCAATGAAAACAAACATTTTCACACAGCCTTAAAAGGCCCAGACACTGTTTCTGCATGCAGATTCCCAAGCACGCTTTGGTTCTCACCTAGAAAAAGAAGGTTTCATCAAGCACGATTTTTAGTTTGAAGTTTCCTCCTCAATGCAACTTACAGCAGCACAAGTAACCAAAGTAAACCCGCCTTTCTCTTGTCCTACAGCATTTTCATGCTGGTTTTGCAAGTGCAATGCATTTGCAATGCTCTGAAAACAGGTCAGTGGTAGATCAGAAACTCTTAATCTCTGGATAAAGATTATTTTAAGATCCCTCTAGGCCACATATGAGCAGTACGTTATCAGGGCTTTTGTTTGTTTGTTGTTGTTAATAATTGCACCAACATGCACAAATTATCCTGTCAGGAAGGCCAAAGGTGAGATGAATAATTCATAACATCTAATGGTTCCAGAGGTTAAAGCTTCACTGCTGTCCAGGAGATCCTGCCTACAGCCACCTGCTTTCCGCTGCCAACTGCTCTGCTCGATTTCCATCTCTGAATTTTCCTCCCCATCTAATCCAATGCTCCCCGTGTCTCTCACCCTGGGATATTTATTAGCATTTTAACACCAGATCAACAGCATCTCTGTTAAATTCAGTCTGACAAAGGAGACAAACATCTTCCTAGCTATATTAATCCCAAGTCTCTCTTACATAGTTTAGATACCAGTACCAAGCACTTATGCTCCTTGCGGTTGCTGCCTTATTAGTTAATGCAAATGGAACAGTTCTATTTGAATTTCCCCAGCCATCCCCACAGCTCTTTTTCTGAGATCCCTTCACTATGCAAATGTCTTCCTTGCAAGCGCTGTCTGAAAGCAGCTGCGTTGGGTCACAAACAGCTGCACCAGAGCCACAGAGCTTACTGCTCACCAGCCCTCAAACATGCATCTGAAGAGTGGCCTGGCCTTTCCATTACCCTGACAGCCATGCAACATCCTGCCTATTACAGGGCTTATCCTCACTATACACACCTTCCTGCCTTGCTGCTTCCCAGTTTTCTCACCTCCGAGGTGAGATGTTAGCAGGAAGCCGAAATAACTGATCTAGGCACGAACAACTTCAGTTTATAAACGTAAAGTCAGGAGGTGAGAAAAAGATTGTGCTTTTGGGGGCTTTTTTTTTGCCAAACCCCCACTGAATTTCATGAGATTTTCTCTTTAGCTACTTTATTACTCATAAGGAACTCGCTGGGATGACGGTCCAGGGGCCTTTGCTGTGAATGCCATCCTGATCTGGGTGAAAAGACTTAAACTCCATCTGTATCTGAACACACATTCTGAAATAACACCCTCCCCCAAGACATACTAATGTAAAACCATTTGCCATTATAACGTGCATTATATGGCAACTACAGCTTCCTTTAATAACTCATAGACTATTACAAGCAGCCTGCCAACTATAAAAACCTTTTTCTGCCATAGAGAACAGTTCATTTATAAAGCTGAACAGCAGCTGCTATAAACCATCATGTAATGAAATTGTTACCCAGTCTTTTCTATTCCTGCTTCCAGGTAGGCAGTCAGTGTAAATATCTGCAACAGCTGCACACTGCAGCTGGTAAGTTCTTTTGAAAGAAAGATACCCTCCTCTCTCCTCTTCCATTTGGATGGGATGCCTGGGACAGAACCAGTCCAGACACACACACACGTGTGCACATGAGGAGCCATTCTGGCACAGGCTGGAGCCTGAAGTGTGGGCTTTTCTAGCAGATCCCATTCACTGAACAGCAATACAGTCAGAAAAGAGATTAAACATTAAGACTGCATTAAGCAAAATTATAACAGATCCTTTATCAAATTTCCAAGCATGCCAAAGACCGCTTCCCTTTGTTTGTGTAAGAAGTGGGAAGATCCAAGCAGTTCTCTCCCAAGAAAATAACAATACATTCCAAGAGGGCTTCGCTGCATGGCTGTACTAAATACATGCTTACCTTTAGATACAGTTCAAGTCCCTGCACTTCCCAGGAGTGCCACATTCCTCCCTATGGAGACTAATCACACAATTTAAATTCTGAATGTATATTTGATTCATCCAGAACTTTAAGGTCAATAAATTTCTATTTCATTATTAAGGATTATGAAGGGATTGTTCTGCAGGTACTGCTTGCCAGAGACAGCTTGCTTTAATTGTTCAGGACCATTTTAAGTAAGATCACTTTATTTTTACTTCCCTTTGTTTGATGTATTCCTTGATATGTTTCACAGCACGGAAGGACCAAAAAAAACCTCAAATCCACAACATACGAAATCACCATTATCATTTAAATATTAAACAGAGAACTTTCATGCAGAAATAAACCTGAGCTTTAGCATCTTCCTGGTCCGTAGTCAGTAGGAGAGCAACACTTCAAACCCTAGCAAGGGCCACCTGCACTTTAGACAGAGTCACGTCCATACCATACGCACATGAGCACATTGTAGGTATGGTCAGTAATTAATATGAGACTAAGGAAACAGTGTGCAAAGGAGCAGAGGAACCTGCAGGATCTGCAGGGCACTTCTCCAGCAGCAGCACCTGGTTTGAGTCACGTATCAGACGGGTTTGGTGAAAGCCACGGTGGTTCTGCAGTGTGTAGCCTCTTTTAAGTTCTTGCTAACATGGTAAAATTGCCCTTTACACTTTCCCCAATTACTGAAGTTACTGAGAAATAAATATATCTGGAGAGTGGGAAAAGACAAGGAACCATGAAAGTAAGTGAGTCCTGGCTGCTGCCTCTTAAAATGTCACCCATCCCCTGAGCTTAGCTTTGCTATCAGAACTAGAGCTGGGCCAGAAAGAGAAGTACAAACTAGATGGATTTTGCCTGCTGCTCTCCCAGACAGTGACAAGGGTTATTAGGGAAAGGGAGTCTGTTTTCAAGCTTCTTACCCGTGCTGTCACAACAAACCAAAAAGGCTATCAACACAAATAGGTGACAGTGCCCTTTGCAGATTGGCCAGTGCAAACCCAGCCCTACCTGGGAGATGGAAATCACCTCACATGCCCTGAAACTTGATTAACCATCAGTGCAAACCTAAATAGAAAAGATTAGCAAGGAGTTGTAGGGGAAAAGCAGTAATTAAGAAGCAGTAATTAATCCCTGGAAGCACAATCTCTCCTGACAACCAGACAGATTTTTACGTTTCCAGGCTGCACAGCTGGTTTCTCTGACTCCAGGGCCATATCCTTGGGTATGGTTCCACCAACTGAACTCGTGTACACAAGCTTTGTGCCAGTTTTAGTTGCCCTTGTTCCTTTCTCCAGTGATCCCATCAAATATCAGGATGAGAATTCCTTCAGGAGAGTGGATAACAGACACCAACACATTCCTGACATCAAACTGCTCGCCAGAGAGCTGACTCCATCTCTCCAGACAGCTCCACTTACAGCATCAGGCCACAACTCCTGAGAGATAACAAAGTCCTCTTATTACAGCTCCTAGCATGTTTATTTTAATAGACTGGGGGGAGGAGAGGGGTTATACAGGGAGGGAAAAGATCCAATAACCATCTACAAAACCTCATGCTTTTCAAGTTGCTGCAGTGAGCAAAGCCAGGAAAGAACACTTGCACCTGTACATTAAATTAAGCACACTCAGGCACAAAATGCAGCCTCCTGAGACACACACATCCCAAGGACTACAGAGCAAAGCAGCTGGGTAAGGAGAAGCAGAAGGGCCAGCAGGTTTTACTGCAGCTGGTGGCAGAAGGAGAGCACGTGTATGTGGATCATCCTACCCCATTAGCGAACCACAACGTCTGCATTATTGGTACGTGTTCTCTCCTACTTACACCAAGTGGTTATCTTTGCAGAAACCCCTTCTTATGCCTGGCAAGGGCAGACAGTCATTACAGTGCTATGGCTATGTTAAACACAGCACTTATGGTTCAAGCAAGGCAGTGGCTGGACAAAGTGCAGATTTAACAACAAATAAAAAAACTGAAGTTTTGAGAAGCAAATGGTCCTGTAGCAGAAGAGGCTCAAACAGATCTCTCAGACAGTCTCTGCTGAAAGGTACAGAGTGAATCCATTGTGTCCCCTTCACTTACTGCTGTGGAGCTGCTGGCTAGCAGGAAGTAAAAGTAAAAGAGAACAGCCCCAAACAAACCAACCCAGTTAACACGTTTTTCACTCAAGCTCAAGAGAGGGGGAAGCACTCTGGAGCTACCACAAAGAAGGTGACAGAACACAAGCAGTCAACACAGTAATAGGGGAATCGCTCACACTTCCTTCAGACACATATTTACTTTCTGGAAAGAGTAAACATCAATCCGTGCAGCTTGTTTATAGTGTAAACCAAAGGGACAGCAGCTAAAAATGCTAGCATTGAACATCCTGGGTAACACATGAAACCTGCATGCAGCCCGGTCCCATACCCAGTGCAGCAAACAGGGTTGCTTACAGCCTGCCCTGCTCCTCCCTGTGAGATATGTCCCAGACACCGTCCCCCATCCACAACCACCCAAACCACTCAATCAGAGGCTTTGACTCACCTCAGCATACAGCAGGAAAAAAAAAACCTGAAGCTCACACATGCTTCTGCCTCCTGAGACATGAGACTGGCCCAAGTCTACCATCCTACAGCACCCAAACCACTGCATCACTCAGACGAGTCCATGCGAGTCCCCTACATGAAGGGCTTGACACTGGTTACCGAATGGGTGGGCACCCAACCAAGAGTACAGGCACAGAGATGACTTCAGGTGGGTGATGTAACACCCTAAGAGTAAGTATCAGCACACATTATGCCCTGCATTGCTTACTAAGCCCACAGATTCAACATAGCCAAGCTTAGTGCACACACAGCCCCTGCTTACCTCTTAGTGTCACTGCAGGGAATTTGGGGATTAGGGTGCAGCTGACTCCAGCTGGTGTAAAGCAGTGCTGTCCCTGGGTCCTGCTGCTACTTCCCTTCCACTGGGACCAAGGACATTGCTCCAACTGACTCTTCACCTCATGAAAAGCAATAGCCCATTACCATCAACTCTGTGATTGCTATAGCTATGGAGTAAGTTAGGAACAGGCAGCCAAGAGGAAAATGGGAGGAGTGCCCCTGTCAGGACTTAAGCCAGTTGACGCCAAACACTTAGAACAGCAGAAGTGCTAAAATGTATCTTTTGGCAAAAATTAGGTCAGCTTGAAGGCAATTCTAAGAACAAAACAGCCCTTCCAAGTACTTCAGGAACAAGGTAGCAAAAATGCAGGAACTGGCCAGGACAGGCTTGGGATAAAAGGCCAAAGCAGGGAGTAAACGTGGAAACACACCTAAGCCAAAGACATGAGCAACCCATCAGAGAAGAGCTGATGAAGTATAAATACAGGCTGTACTTCCATATGTGAATAGAAGATGTGTACATATATATTTAAATGTGCTAGTTTGAGCTAATAAGAACATAACAACAACATAGCAACATATAGCAGGTCCAGAGGAGGGCCACAGAAATAATCACAGGGATGGAGCATGTCTCCTATGAGGGAAGGCTGAGAGTTGGCATTGTTCAGCATGAAGGGAAGGCTCAGGGGAGACTTTATTGCAGCCTTTCAGTACTTAAAAGGGGCTTGTGAGAAAGATGGGGAGAGACTTTAGCAGGGCAAGGGGTGACAGTTTTAAACTAAAAGAGGGGATATTCAGGGTGAATGTGAGGAAGAAAATCTTGGCACAGGTTGCCCAGAGAGCTGGTGGATGCACTATCCCTGGAGACATTCAAGGCCAGGCTGGATGTAGTTCTGGGCAACCTGATCTAGTTGAAGATGTCCCTGATTGCTGCAGAGGTGCTGGATTAGATGAGCTTCGTAGGCCCCTTCCAACACAAGCTGTTCTATCATTATGTTCTGTGATTATTGGGGGGGTTGGAACTACATGATCTTAAGGTCTTTTCCAACCCTAACTATTCTATGATTCTATTCTATGTAGAGCTAGGAATGTATTTTAAGTACAGTGTGAGTAGTCTATCAGAGGATCAGTGACATCAAGTGACAAATTATCTCATCTAGAGGCTCACTGTATGGTGTTCCCTCAACCTTATTGTACAACGATATGGCAAGCATCCTCCTTGAGCAAAGAAAGCCACCCAGAGCACCATTTAACAGCCTCGTCTAAAGCAAGTTTCACTACACATCCAAACAAATCACATCGAATTCAAGTCCTCGTATACCAGTTTCCTAAAGCAGACTTAAATAGACACAATAGCCACAGTTGGAAGGAGAACATCACCTATGGACAGTCATCTGGGAGATGTCAATTTAGCTTCAGGCAAGAGGCAGCACATAATGAAAACAAACAGGCAGATCAACAGCAGCTATCTCAGATCATCTACCCCTCATGTACTACCCTGTGTAATGACAGAAAATACTTGTCTGTAGCCATCCAGTTGTAAGCAAGGACCAAAAAAAGAAGTTTAAAAGAGGATACAGTAGTTCTTTTTATAGAGATACAGTCTGCTACCCAACCAAAACACACATAGGAGAGGGCTTCTCCAAACCTAGAGAGAGGCCTTCCCAGTGATGAGGGAGCAGGTAAAGAGTATCTGATGATTCAAAGCACCACAGCCAAGGTGGGCTACCAAGAGGCTCCTCCCTTTTATCAACACATTTACTATTTTACTTCTAACATTCATTCATCTTGTTTGTTAACATTCACTATCTTGTTTACCAGAGCATTCACAAGGTAAGCCAAGCACAAGCCTAATGAAGAATTTTCCACCAGGCCTTGCAGCAAACAGGGACTCAGCAGAGTGGGATTCACACAGTGCAAACCTCTGCCAAACCATAGAGAAAGCAGAGGAAACAGACTGATCTACTGAGGATAAATGACTTGGAGGAGAAAAGCTGTAAGAGTCCGTGTTCTACTGCAGAAAGGCTTCAAAAGTAGGCAGGGCTGGTGATGAGCAAGGAAACCTGAAGAAGAGAGGCTGTTGGTGTGGGACACCTGCTTTGAGACCACGTTAGCTGGGTTAGTTTCAAATCTCAGGAATCTGTGCTATACTTCACTTGATCATAACTTTGTACTCCATTTGGAAGATTTTAATTGGCTTTTTAATGAAGCCATGCTCAATTACAAGCGCTTGCTCAAGCAGGAAGCTGCCACACCTTGGCAGTTTGATGGTACCCTCAGATACACAGGTCTTTTTATTTCCCTAGCAGTGAATTTCTAACACAGAGCGGATGCCCCCAAGACCCAGGTATGTGTGACTGACACCTCAGCCCTGGCAGTACAGCAGGGGACTGGGCTGCTCCTTAGCAGCAGCGAGGAGGCTTCCTCAGGCCAATTAAAGGATATAATCAATGTTGCATTGTGCAACAGTATAGCCACAGCTTTTTTAAGCATATTACTATGAGGGTGATGAGGCACTGGAACAGGTTACCCAAGAAGTGGTAAATGCCCCATCCCTGGCAGTGTTCAAGGGCAGGCTGGACAGAGCCTTGGGCAACATAGCCTACTGTGAAGCATCCCTGTCCATGATGGGGGGCTGGAACTGGATGACCTTAAGGTCCTTTCCAACCCAAACCATTCTATGATCTCATGAGTCTGCATTAGCCTGCCAGAAAGCCATAGATAGATGAAGCCTCACATATACTAGGGCACATTAAATGCAGTATGACTCCCTGTGTGCAGCTTTCCTGGGTGTCACCAGCAGTGGAATGTCAGCTTGGCCAGAAAATCCCAACCATGCACCCAGCCAACGGCTCCTCCCTTACACCAGGATCCTAGACAATCAGTGGGGGGATTTCAGCTAATTTTTTTCCACCTCTTGAAGCTGGATATGGGGTTTGAATCGGCACCCTGAACTGCCGGGCTGCGCACAAGAGGTATTCAGCACAGCCCAGGGTGCTGCACCACAGAGACACGGTCACCTCTCCCAGACACATACTTGCTGCTATCTCCTCCTTTGGCACGATGAACGCACACCAAAAAATGCAATCTGGCCATTTGTTTAGTATCACTTGATAATAACATTCATTATTTCAACTCTGAGCTAATGAGCAGCAGATGTAAACAGCCAGAGGCTCCGATTCAGGCTGTTGGCTCATCTCAGCCTGTCATTTATTAATCTTTGAGGAATGTCTCAGGCATTAAACAATTATTACTAAATCTGTTGGTTTGGGTTTTGTTGGGGTTTTTTAAAGCAGTGCTCTACCTAAAAAGGAACAACTGCATGAACATTAAGGCACACCAAAACTTGACGAAGCTCCCCTGTTCGATGCAGTATTAGCAGTGAACACAAGGGCAATGTTTCTATTTTTTCCAGCAAAGTCTTGTCCTCACAAGCAGTGACTCTGCGTTTTTAGCTCGCAGGGCACAAATCCAAGTGTGATCTCATGCAACTGTCAAACCTCTTCTAACAGAAAAAAAGCCTGTGCCAAGAACAGGTAGAAAAATCCTAAATAGCTCTCTCAGGAGCTGGTTATACAAGCAGAGTATTTCCAGAATGTGTTTTCCCCCACTTATTTTAAAGTTTCCAATAAACAGAGACAGTTCAATGGGCATCTGGCTCTTTCTTTAATCTGCCACCAGAAAACACATGCTCATTTTACTGCTATCTTTGAAACACACAGGCAGTTGCTGGTGTAACCAAGACAAGCCACAAACGTTCAGCTCCCACAGATGAATAAGGTACCACATCCTTCACTAAATATAAGCAACCACCTGTCTGAACAGCATTTCAGTTTTTGTTGGGGTTTTTTTAAGCACTTGTCTTTGGATCTTGCCTGTGATGGTTTTACACCAAAAATACTCATGTTCTGTTCAGCACAGGTGCTTTCAGAGTAGGTGGTTTGAAGGGGGGAATGAAGCAGATCCAGGGCTCTGCAAAGTCAAAGAGGAAGAAGAGGAACACACAGCCTAGCCCTTCCTCTGCAGCCACTGCATCTCCCATCTCACCTTGTTCAGACCTGATGGGATAAAGAAAAACCTCTACTTCATCAGGCCATCCAGTAGATTGTATCTACTCTAATGGAAAGTGGCAAGAGCTTTGCACTGAAACTGGCTTTCTGAAGGAAAACTTGAGGTCTCCACAATGGGTTCATCCTGCTGACTGCAAACATCATATAGGAAGATCTACAAATATCCCCACTACTAATCCCAGTAACACACTTAGTAAGGATTCCAAATGCTATGAGGGATGCAGCACTTGAGCACCAATTAAGTACTTGCCTGAATTAAGGCTCAGGCTGCTACAAAACCTCTGAAGAACAGAAAACTGTTTGAGAGCAGGGACATGAGAACAGAGAGATCATTTTTCTGAATATGGACTGACTGGTTGGAAAACAAAGCCCCATTTCTCCCCAACACACTTGTAGAAGAGCAGCTGCAAAGCCCGGAGATCTCCAGCCTTAGCTCATCCATACGCAACAACACATCTTTCATGTTGTGTTAAGTACCCCAGAAACACTCAACACCTATAACAGTAGCAGACAGGATGCAGTGTTAGGGCTGGGGTTGAGAAGATCACACGGAAATACAAAGGTTATCAGCACAAATTCAGAAGTGCCAACTTCCCAAAAGCATTACCTGTGACTTTCAAATACTCTGATTTAGACACATGGGTACAAAGCAACAGCTCAGACATTGCGCTAACACATAAGTGTACCATAGGTGAGGTAAGTACTAATTTTTGATACCCCTCAGAGTCAGAACTGAAAGTCTGATGTCATTAATATTATTCTACTGCTCCTCTTTCAGGCATTATAAGGACATAAAGATATCTACTTATTGCATTCTCCTGCATTAATGTTTAGGGTGGAATAACCATATCTTGCTACAGCCCACACTATTGCTAAAATAAGTTTTGCCAGTTTATACATACACACACAAACTACAGTCACAGTAAAACACCATAATAGAGTAACACTGAGCTTTGAGGCAGCAGATCTGGAGGTATTCCATGTGTCATTGTGTCCAAAACTAAATAGCAATACACACAGCCACAGGTAAACAGCTGGGAGTTTCTTAGGTTTAATTTATGACATTTAGTCTAGAACACACCTTAGGAGTCATTAGGGTGTAACTACAGAGGTAACTGCAATAACTAGATAGGCTCAAAGGGAAGAGAAGAAGCAGCTTCTTGCTTACATTTCAACCCCAACTTAGAAATATCATGCAATTACTACAGAAGTATTTCATTATCATTCTAGACTTTCCACCTCTCTGTACAGTCCCCAAAAGGACACCTCTCAAATGCATTTCTGAGAGCTATGGGTGCAGCAGAGTAGCCTGGGAAGTAGATGGCATTTAGTGACACTCCTCCAAGTCCAAGGACCTGTGGAACTAAAGCTCACTTTGTCTCCTTACAGACTGCTGTAGTTCAGTAAAGCTGGGGAAAGTGCTTCCCTGGGGACACTAAAAGATTTGCTGAGTAATCTCTGAATCAAATAGCCATGGTAACAAGAGGAGTCTGAATTCCTGTCTTTATCTGGGATACCTCCTTTCCTAAAGAGGGATTTCCACTGCTGTAAAGACACAAACAGAAATCACTGCAAACATTTATTCTGTTCTTTAATTTGCTGGTTTGAATCAGACAGCAGAAGCAGAAATAAACCATTGTTTTCTGAGATGGGCAGCTCTAGATGTGTCCTTGGGGACAGAAAGGGGCTGGGCATACCTTTCTCCATGAACTTCGGTAAAAATGAGTCCCATGTTCATCAAATGAAATCTGCTGAAAGCCATACAGCAAGTACCCTATGGAGCAATTTCAGACTGGCAGGTCAGGTTAAAGAAGCTCTGTACAGAAATTAGCCTTGAAATAACTTACAAGCCTGATCCTGATTTATTTTTATCACTTCATGAAATGCTGCATTCCTGGTAAGGTCTTCAGCATGTTATGGTTCACCCCAATGAGAGAAGGTAATGGCTAGCAGAGCATGAAAAGGTACCTGCCCCTTGGACTTCTGAGCTGCATGTTCTGCAGATTTAAAGTATTGTCTTTGACTCCCATTATCAGTCACCATGACAAAATTCAATGCAAGATGTTCAACAAACAGTCAGTGATCCCTCAATCACACAAAATATGCCCTACTTTAATATTCTTTCTATTTTTTGTGGGTTTGTTCTAGTTTCACTGACTATGGGTGAGACAGATTCTGTTTTTCAGGAAAACCAAGTTGTTTGAATATCACATCCACTAACAAACAAAATAAAAATAGAAGCAATAGCCTAGAAAAGAAAACAAAGGCTGAAAGGGATACAGGACTGATGTCTAAATAAATCAGGGAAATAAACATCAGAGAAGCAACTAAAGATCTGGTTGGTACAAGAATAACAGGGGCAAGTTTGCCATAAATATCTAGAATTGTGAAATAGCTTCTTGAGCCTTAGTTCTCAGCTCATCAAAAGAGGTTCCCTGGAGGAATTGTAAGGGAAAAACTTGACCAGTGCTTTGCTAAATCACACATTCTGTGCAGAAAATAACTTCACTGAGCACATGTGTAGCCATCCATACATCTCTTTGTTCACAGACACCAGCAAACAGTCCAGTTCACATGCTTCTTAATATGCAGTTTCTAACACTGTGCCGAACAGGGCTGTTACCCAAATTAATATAATCTATGAGGCAGCGTAACCACTAAGCAATAATGCTTGTCATATTTAACTCAAAGCTAATTCACACATGGACCGTAACACTCAGTAAATCTGAGCCTCGCTTTGTTGACGCCATTATAAATGTCTGCAGACACTGTTACATCCACATTTAAAATCTAAAACACTAACATAAAATTTCAAACACTAACATAAGGAAACTTTAAAAGCAAAAGGATTTCTTTTTGGATCATATCATTCCTTCTGGATAAAATTATTTTCATTAGCAATTCTGGTTTGATCTCTGCTGAGTTTCCAACAGCGCACTGGTGGAAGAAACCTATGGCAGAAGCACAAAGGTTCTTGGCCAAACCGTGTTTCCTGCAGCACAATCTACAGGTAGAAGCAGCAGTGAAGGCAGAGATGAAACTAAAGGACCTTTAAAAGGCTTAGCCTGCTGACAGGATGCTAGCTGGAAGTTTTGGCACATTCCGAAGTCTCCAGCTTTATAAACCCATTTGTGTTGCTTGAGCAGCACCAGACAGCTGCACCACTGGTGAGGATTTGGCCTGTGGCAAGCAAAATGCAAGGTCATCAGTGAGCAAATGTATGTGGGATTATTGCACTCCATATTGATATACAGGCATTTTATTGCTGGCACACAGTAACCATTCTGCATCGAGGCCTTAAAAATGTGTCTTACTTACAGTCATAGAATAGTTAGGGTTGGAAAGGACCCTAAAATCATCCAGTTCCAACCCCCCTGCCATGGGCAGGGACACTTCACACTAAACCATATCACCTAAGGCTTTGTCCAACCTGGCCTTGAACACTGCCAGGGATGGAGCCTTCACAACTTCCTTGAGTAACCCATTCCAGTGCCTCACCACCCTAACAGTAAAGAACTTCTTCCTTATATCCAATCTAAACCTCCCCTGTTTAAGTTTTAACCCGTCACCCCTTGTCCTGTCACTACTTCAATTGAACATGTTACTTAAGTCTTTTTAAAGAAGGAAGGGCAATAGCTATTGGTCTAATTTAAATAGCTCTGTCCAGCTGAAGCACATTACTGTATTCAAACTGAAACCTGGCCAGTCTATCTTGTGAAATAAACCAAGGAAACATTAGCAACAGCAAGCAAGCTCACTCAGAAAACAGCTTTGCAGTGCCACGCAGCCCCAATAACGTGCTGGGCCACTTGCTCACCAGTGACTGACAAGGAAGGGTGTCCCTCCCTATCCCAGCAGCCCCACCTCCTGTGGCTTCTGGGGGGGGTTTGTAGGTCTCCAAGGCAAAAATTAAGCCTGGCACAACTTAGTTCATGAGATGCAAAAAAAGCTGTAAAGATTGTTTTTATTACTGCTTGTGTTCACCATTACTAGTTCTGAATCCAGAAAACAAAACAGAAAGGTACTGAGCAAGAGGGTTCAAGTTATGTAAATGCATGGGGTTACCACAGAAATTACAGGTGCTGGTAATGCGGCACAAGCAGGCACATGAAGAAGGGGTAAGATTTGCTTCCCAAATTTATTTCTTGAAACAGGGTTTTGTCCCTCAATTTGCTTTAAATAAGGCTGGCTTCAACAGGAAACTAATGGCCTCTCCTGAGGGACACCAGATTAGAATGAGGAGTCACAACACATAGAACAGGACAGTCAAATTGAGGTGTCCAGCTTAATTTCTGCTCTTGCATTTGCATACTTGTATAATTTCTTAATTCTAGACATTACAGACAACGAAGAAGTTGTTTTATTAAAAGCCACATAGAGGGTCAGTCCTCAAATGCATATGCACAAAGGTAATCAAACTCCTAACAGCAGTGACAAAGCTTGCCAAGTTATGTTCAGACTTTGGAAGCTATCCACAGAGTCATAACTGGAAGGCTTGTGTGAGGAAAGAGGCAGAGCAGCACCCCACAATGCAGATGAATGACATTACTGTAGTCAGTTGTGTCCCAAGAGATGCCACAGTCTGCTGTGCAACATGAACAGACTGTGAAAGTCTTCATCCAGTCCTGTACTTAACCAAATATACTCATGAACTGTTAGATAACACTAATGGAGCTTCTTTAAAAAATAAGAAAATAGAGAGGAAAACCATCTAAGCATCTTTACAGGTGGTTGTGGCACACAGATTTATATTCTTTTATTCTGTTTTGTTGGGGTTTTGTTTTGTTTTTAAGAAAGAGATCACATTAAACAGAATTAAGGTTTTGTCTACATCAGAGATTTGCTCTGAAGCAACAAAATCCCTCCAACTGAAATCGCCATCCCACTGAGGTTCAAAATAGCACTTTTATACTGCATCTCATGCACAGACCATTCCCAATGCATTCACTGCCCAAACCAGTATCAGATCTTCAACTGCAAACCAGAGCATGCATGGACTAAGTCCAAGTAGATCCTCAACTGCAATACGGAGAAGTCAAAAATCCTTCGATATTTGGTGGTGATAGCACATATCTTATACCTGACACTTCTAGACCTTCCCTGAGATGTCACAAAATAAAACACAATATATAGATGGCAGAGTGCAGATAAGTTTGTCACCACCAGGAAGTCATTTTGGTTCACTAATCTGACAGGGGGAAAATAAGAGCAAGAGCACCCATTTCAGACACTTGAAGAGTATAAGCTGACTCACTGAGGGATGAGATAAGCACCAAAGCCACCATGTCACAACTGCAGAGCATGCGGCTGCAAGTGGAAAGCAGGGGAAAAAGCAAAGCAATCCTTTTTGGCAGCAGCAGAGGGTTAGATCAGACCTTCTTGGGCCAGAAACATGGAAACACACACCGCCGATCACGAGGCACGCCACATTTTCGCCTGGTTTCAGCTTGTGGTCTGCTGCAGAAATGGCCCCCGAGCCCCTCCTTTGGCCTTGGCTGCATTCACTCCCAATCAGCATCTGTCAAAGCCATTATTTTTAAGTGCTGGAGCAGAATCCTGCCTCAAATCAAGTTAAACAAACACAATTTTGCCACGTGCCAGAGATGTGCACACCCCAGCACAGGAGCACCAGCGAGTTCCACTGCCACCCATCCCCACTATGGTAAAGGCCCCAGGAGTGGAGTCACTCCTGTGCAGCAGCACTTTCTTTAGGGACACAATAAGTACTCTTCTCTCTCCAGAAAGTCTGCAGAAACCCAAACAGCTTAAGTTGCTGATGCACTGACTCAGATAAACTCCCCTGTACTTACAAAAAATGCCTTACACTAACAAAAGGACAGACAAATTTCCCTCAACCTACAGTACTCTTCACCATTTGACTTGTTACCCTGAGATGGAAACACTTGTCTGATCCCTCAACACCACCAGCCTGTTTGGTAGCATCTGCTATGTAGTTGTTACTACCATTTTCCCAGTTTTTGCTTTCCAATAAAAATACCACTGTGCCAGCAGCACTGCTTGGAGGAATCTCCATCTGCACGATCCAACCAGAGCAAAGAACACACTGACCCCAGGATATCACGTTCAGAGTCCACTGCAGAAACTCCTGCCAGCACAAAGGCATGATCCAATTCACTCGTTAACCAAGAAGTAATTGGTCATTATTCAGCCACAGCACATCCAGGAGACACAGACACATGAAGGTCTGCATGTTGCAGCTGGGAGCTTGCAAGTCTGGCCTTCACCATGCTGGAATCCAGCTGGCAGCATAGCTGCAAGATGAATTTAATAGACCCAAAAAAAGACAAAGGATTAACACGCCCTCCTTTCCTACTTCAGCCTAAAACTATAGTTCTTTTCTCCTCAGTTTATCAGCTGAGAGTAGGTGGCAGCTACATAAAGACACTTCAGGAGAAGCTATATATAGGGGGAAGCGAACTTCTCTCCAGGAAGCTCTAGATCTAGGTCATCTTGCTTCTTCTGGGAAGCAAGAAAAAACAGGTTACTCATTGAACAAGAGTACGGTTTGCAGAGGAAAACACAGATCACTTGAAGCATGAAATTGTGTGTGAATAGTATTTTTAAACATAAAACTAGTTAGTCATTAAACACTATCTCCAAGTGCCTTGACTCCATCTATTATAAATCAAGAAACCTACTGTATTTACAAAAAGAATGAGCATTCTTTGATAAACTTAACTCTTGGCAGTTTAGCCACACAGTAGAACAAATAAAACTTCCAATTCTTTGAAATTCCAGAGAGTTTGTCTAAATTCAGACATCAAGTAAAACCCCTCCTTCCACCTCTTTTTTGATTCTTACAGATGACTGGCTGGAAGGATTATATACAACCCAGCACAGCTCCAGACGGGTCATCATCTGAATCCACTCTGATGGATTAACTACCATGTTACCACTTCCAGTTGAGGGTGGAGTGGGAGAGCAACCGAGCACCTCATTCAGGTTTGGGTCAAAGGCCACCATCTAACTGAACCCAGGGTACCTGGCCATCATAACTACTGCAGCATCACATGGATGCCATTAGCTAGAAAGGTGTGCCTCTATCAGGGCAGGCAGAGGACTCCTCTTAGGCAGGGACAGACCTGAGAGTATTACTACCTATGCAGCACTTCTTACTAGTTTCTGATTTGCAGATCCCCCAAAACTGTCAAGTAGAGGTGTGGACCTGTGTTGTCAGTTCAGTGACTACAGGGATTTTATAAGCTCTTATGAGCACTGCAAAAATAGCCCATAGAGCCCCAGAGACCCAGGAACTAAGAGGTGAAAAAAGCACTAACCTAGAAAACAACTGACAGTTAATTTAAATTGAGTATTTTTGCTTGAATTTTAAAAGTGATACTGGTTCCTTCCAAGAATGGCAATATACTTTCAAGTATGACACTTTCCACTAGACAATTCACAACTGCCTCAAGGTCTCCAAGTAATATAGATTCAATATTACAGAACTATATGACACTACAGCAATGACTTGGTTGTATTTCATAAGCTAAACTGAAGATAAATGGATGTCACTGCAATACAAATCATAATACCTAAACAGAAAACAACCAAGGGAAATCCCCGAACATCAGAAACTGGCAACAGCAATTAAGCAAGAACTATTACAGAGCATAAAGTCTTCTGGTGTTAAAATATGCATTTCAGTGCCTTAACTAAACCTGAATTTTGAGCATTAGTTTGATGATCTGAGCCTTTTATATAGTTTCTACTGAATATAGCAGTTAACTGCTTTCTGTTAAGCAACAGTACAGACCAAACCAGTTTAACAGTTTGGTACTTCTGCATTCAAGCAATGTTTGCACCTGTGCTCAAAACCTGAGAGCAATTAACTTCTCTTTCTGAATTTTAAATACTATTACTTTATTCAGGCAAAATAAATACTGGTTTCAATCTACACTGCAAAATTATGCTATGTCTGAACCACAGATTTCGACAACCATATTAATAAAATGCTGTGATAAACGTTCAGTGCACAGAACAAACTGTGTATCTGGGTTTAATTACAGTGATGAATGAAAGTCAGACACAGGCATCATCCCAGAGTAGCCATGCATTATACTGTCCCATAGATACTGCAATAATAGAATCTGATGTACTTTGATCTCTCAGATAAGTGTCCCACAGCTCTGAAACAGAAAGGGTAAGCGCACCCAGCCTCATCCAATTCTGCAGTGTTTGCACACTGACTCATGAGAGATTTGTATCCCCCACTACCAAGATGCATCTTAGGGGAATAAATCAAGTCAGATAAATATTGCTCCATTTCCTTCTGGCTAGAGCTTGTATACAAATCATCAGGAGAGCCATGCAGAGTGTTAGTGGTGAGGACTACAGGGAAACCTTACGTTTCTACAGAACTACTGTCCAAGTATATATAGCTATATTACAGATATATTTCTGGGTTAGAGTCTAGTCTGTCTTTTTTAAGCAGTTCGGCCATGACAAAGATTAGAAACTGGCAGTATCTGGTAAATTTAATGGTTTTAATCTTGGCTGCAGGATAGTAGATTCCTTGCTTTTGTCCAAACCAGCACTGACTGAATGACTTTTGCTTACCACTGGATATTCACACAGCTTCATTAAATTTTATTAGTCATAAACCAGGCGTTTCCTTGATGCTTCTGGGACCTTTCTCAGCAGTCCAAACTCTAATGGCACATGGACTAGCTATAATCCCAAGTACTGGAAAACTCAGTATCGTCAGCCAGCTGAGATTTGTCTTTGAGGATGAGGCTGTGCCTTACTCATCTTCAAAGGCATTTTGGCCTTGGAGTTCAGTGAACTACAAAGGACTGCTTCTGAGCGGTGCCTCTAGAAATGCTCTGAGTGGGGAAAAAGCAGATGAGAGATCACAGAGGACTTTCCAGTGTCCAAAAAAACATGATCAAGGGAAACAGGTTTCTGTATTGCAGGAATAATAGTCTGCACATTCATCACGGCATGCTGGGGCTAAGGGAAGAACTGAATTTCCTGAGTCACTGTTTCTCTCATTCCTCCAACAGTTTCAGTCCTCCCCCGGCACCTCATGTCTGCATCATCCCTAAACTTAAACCAGTGGCTAAGAACAGAGGCAGGATGAGAACGCACGAAAATCAGCCCAGCCTTTGATACAATGCTATGCATACACACACGTGTGAAGCATTCTGGTGGATCAGCAGAAATGCCCGATGCAATAAACCAGCTGGTTGTGATTTGGCTGACGCAACTGCGGTTGGAAGGACAGTTCTTTTATCTCCTCCTCCAGTTGCTGCCCGCATCTGCTGTTTGTCCGTGTCACTGCGCGTGGATCGTGGCCCAACAGCTTTTATGCCACCGGCATTCTGACTTTCTTCTTCACTGATGAGAAACAGAGCGGCTGGCGGATTCCTACGGAGGACTGGTAAATAAAACAACCGCTCTCTAGAACCGTTTGGCCTCTTGGAAATTGTTTCA
The DNA here is from genome assembly GCF_012275295.1 of Melopsittacus undulatus. Classification (NCBI taxonomy): domain Eukaryota; kingdom Metazoa; phylum Chordata; class Aves; order Psittaciformes; family Psittaculidae; genus Melopsittacus; species Melopsittacus undulatus. The sequence continues at coordinate 15,678,063 of NC_047532.1, forward strand.
TTAGTTCATAGGAAAGTCATGGTTGATTTGCTTTAGTCCATTCCGCAGATCATTATCTCTTCATAAAACTACTTTGTTCTCCGTGGTTCAGAAACTGAAGTCCAGATGTACAGCCAGCAACAGCTGCACATCCCAGAAATGAGCCAGTGGTACATACGGGAAGTACAAGAGCTTCCTAAACACATGGTGGTCTTAGATTTTTGGGGAGGGAAGTATTGCTTGTTTGGGTTGGCTTGCCTGAAAGAACACACAATCTCCCAGCATAATGAAGATTCATCATCCTGATTAAGCAAGACTTCTTATTACCATCTCCACGGCCTCTTCATTCCTACTAATTGAGGATCTGGAACATGGGCTGCCAAATAAGTGCTGAACTATAAGATTCCAAAACGGATTTTAGGAGACTTATCTACTGCCTTAAACAGATCTCCTGATAAAGTTCCCTCTTTACATCAGCAGGTTTGTTGCAAACTCCTGCAGAGGTTCATTTTGTAATGGAGGAATATTATTTTATCACAATCAAATTACCATGGAACACTTTACAAACATGAATTAAATTACCAAGCATGCCTGCACTAAAGATAAAGTTTATTACTCTTTTACTCCTCATATTACAGTGAGGAAACCAAAGCACAGACCAGTGATCTGCAAAAAGTTGCAAACTGAAGACTGAACTATGACTGACAATAGCTTAAGCTAGGGCTGCTAGAGTGATTTTTTGGTGGATTTTGTTTAGTTTTGGTAGTGGGAGGGTTTTTTTGGTTGAAGTCCACAGTGCAGTTTTACCCAGCAAGAAGCTACACATGACTCTAGCTCTGCTGGGAAAGGTCACTGCTGCAGCTGCCCCTCAATAGGACAACAATAAAGATAGCATCTTCTACAAAAGTATATCCTACCTTCAGGAAGCAGGACACATCTTCACTTCTGAAACCTTTACAATGTCAGGGCAAATATCTCGCATGGACTAAATTAGGACTGAAGCTTGCTTTGCCTTTTGAAGCCAGAGAACGGTGACTCTCCAGCTTTTTCCCCTGAAGAGGTTTTATTCTAACTCAGCCATGACATCCCTAAAAACCTGCTCATTTTGTAATTCTTTGGTCTCTTAGGAACTGTTTCATTAACTCATAGAAGTGTCACAGATGATTTGCTTTAGTCTATTCCACAGACCATTACCTCTTCAAAATATAAATACTCTTCTCTCTGTGTGCCCACGGGGAGGCAATAACAAGGACAAGCACAAAGACTGGAAGACAAGTCTGTCACTTGCAAGTGGTGTTATTTTTAGTTTCTTGACCTTACATTCGGCAACCAGTTTGACTACAACCATTACCAGAGTCCACAGAAGTGCTCATTAAATCAAGCTTCTTTTCTCTGCTGATATGATGAACAGGGACACAGGAAAACAGGGATGGACCTCAAGCAGCATCTTAATCCAACTGGCAACATTTCTTGACAAAATCCATGTAGAACAGCAAGCAGTACTGAAGCACAAATGTGATTATAAACAATTCTCTTTTTTATTCCTCTTGGAATAAAAGTCTCCTGGCCAGAATGGTTAGGAACAGAGCTTTACCAACGGCCGACTGAACACCAGTCTAGAAACTGCTCTAATTTTCATAATAGAAAGAGAAGTCAAACATCATAATACTGATAACTCAAACATCAGCGTACACGTCCCATTTCCCACTTTGACCAACAGCAGTCAAAAATCTATTTTAAGCAGGCAAAGAATTACAATATTCATTAAAACCTGTTTTATGAATGAGTATTTTCAAGATTAAAGTTATCTAACTCAGGTACCATCTGATAGCTTTTATCTTCAGGTTTGCCTTCCTTCCTCTCTTCTCCCCTTGCACTCCCCAGGCATCAATCAGCCAGCCTGGCAGGTTATGCTGAAACCAGCATGCATTAAGACAGGAAATACAGGTGCACAGTTTTCTCTATCTGTTATCAAGAAAGGAAGTCAGACTTAGCACCCTCAGGAAGCTTTCCACATAGCACTGACTACCAGAAACACAATTCTCCAGACAACTTGCTAAGTTCTTCAGACATGGAAGGAATAAGAAGAGTCATGGCATACTGTTTACTAGCCAAATAGTCTTGAATGCTATCACAATTAAGTTCATTGTACTATGTATGTTTCACTGATGTCTGAATAAAGGAACTGTATATCCCTATACTGATGTTAATAAATGATTGCTTTGCATATACAAGTAATTTATCAGAACTGCACCATAAGATATAGGGGACTCACAGACTTTCAGAATGCAGCCATCTAAATTGTACCATACCTGTTTATCAGGAATTACTTTATCATTTAGTGCCTTATCTTTCACAGTAAGAGATATTCCAGAATTCCACTCAAGCACTTGTCCATTTCTGAGAATGAGTTATATAAGTTAGCTTAAGCAATCTTACTCTTGAAAATACGTAAACAAAAACATCACTGTCTCACTCTACCATTTCTTATCAATGCAAAAAACAATGTCCACTCCTCCACCACCCTCTCTTCTCACTGAAGCTGATCTCCACCTAGGGCACTGCTGCCAGAAGGCACCAGCCAGCAACACACCAACAAAGACACACACTTGTCTGAAGCCCTTTGAAGTTTTCACCAGACTGATGAATTGTGGACTGGAGCAGTACTTCAGTTCACATCCACAAATGTAACTAATTTATGCACCTCATCACCGAGATGTGGAGGACAAGAAAAGAAAGAAAAGAGCAAGAGCTGCCTAGGCAATTTTAAAATAGACTCATTTCTCTTAACTAAAAGTAAACATACTCGTTGGTTTGCTTTTGCTCATGGATAGCTGTCTGTATGTGATGTTTTCCCACCTTTCCTCTTCTTATGCTGTTCCAACAGTTCTGGTTCTAGCTTTGCACAACCACTCAACGTTAACTTATAACATGTTATACTACCGTAGTCTTCCTTCTTGTACAATACGTGCAATAATGGATCATAAATAATTTCATTTGCGGCACAAGGTAATTTTGTATGGATGTTTCTATAAAAGGGTGCAATTCCTATATCAGAATTAATTTGGTTTGCAATTTTTAATTATACTAATTACCATGCCTTTGAAAAGGCAGCATCAGAACACTGATGTAATAGATTATTTGATTCATGATGAGCATAAGAAAAGGGTTTTTTCCTCTGTTGAGCAAAATACATCCAACACACTCATCCCCAGGGGCACACTGCACACAGAAAAGCAGTAGACTATTTCAAGAAAACTTTGACTGTTCAAACTGGGGATTCTTCAGTGTCTTGGATAAGCTCAGGACTGTGTTCAGACTGAGAGAACTCCAGAGAGTGACACAGTAGGGACCAGCACACCATCATCACAGGCTGCTGTGCCACCTCCCTGAACTGGGGGTGGCTGGAACAAAGCACGACAAGACAGACAGATGGGGATGAGACTACAACGTGTACAGGTTACACTCAGTTAACAGAGGAAGCCCGAGGAGGCTATTGCAGAAACCTCAGTTTAGAAGATGCCATGAGACATCCTAAATCATGCTTTCAAAACCTGCAGTCCCCAACAGCTTCTGGAACATTATGGGAGCATGACACTGGATTAAGCTCCTGTCTGCGATATGTCTTCTCATTTTGTGCCTACAGTCTCATCAAAGGAATATCCAGATCAAAAGGTTTTAAATTAATCCCCCCACAAAAAAAATCCACTAGATCCACGGAAACATTTTATCTGTATGTGTAAGACAACACAAGAGGGATACTGAGTACTGGAGCACACTTTGGATCTCTTCAGGCTAAGAAAATACTTTACCCCATTGCCTATCTGCCACATCAACATATCAAACATGCTTCTATGAGTTCAGTATCAATACCAAGAACATGCACTTATGTCTCACACTTTTAGCTTATTAATTTAGCAAGTGGCATACATCTTTTTCAGAAGACCGCAGCATACTTTGTCCATAGTAGTACCTTGTAGAAACTTAGGGTGAAAAGATATAAAGTGTTCTGTACTTAACTGAAATTCCAAAGTCTCATAAACTGGCAAACTGTTTCCTCCAACTATTACAGAACTGTTTAAGAACAGAAATAGGAAACAAGGACTAAGAAAAGTGGCACATCTGTTCTGCAAAATAAAGTCTAAGAAGTACTACTAGAAGTAAGATAAACTGGAAAAAAACAGTGAACTTCTATGGAAAAACAGCAGAAGGCATATTGCCAACAGATGGCAAAGAAGTCATACACAGAAAAAGGAAACAAACTTGAAAGCAAATTCAATTTTGAGGGCTTGAGAAAAAACAAAACCAAGGCTAACTCTTTCTTCATCACAGATTCACTGGTTAAAAATGGAGTTGCATGTGCTTAGCACTTAAAAAAAAACAGTTGTAATTTCTGGGTTCTAAAATGGAGGCATCCAAAATTAGCATCTGCCTATGAAAATGTTGGTCTACTTTTGAAATCATTTCCTTTCTACCCACCACATAAACACACTTTTTTTTTTTCCTTTGGTGTGTTTTAATTATTTCCCATGTCAGCCATTAAGCTTCATGCACTGCAAAACGTCTGCTGCTTTAATGGACCACTTTCTCATTAACTCAGATACCTGTTTAAAAAGATGCTTCCTCTGAAGCCTTTCTGCTGTAGCTTACAACATGTACTGCCACAGAAACTGAGAGCAGAGACAGGTATATGCAGAGCCTCTGAATGGAAGTTATATTCCCTGCTATTCCATGTGCCCACATTGCTAGCTCAATTTTTAATCTCCCTTTTGGAAGCAGGAATTTCACACAGGCAGTTCAACAGCACTCACTGATAAAGGAAATTTGACATGCAACACTGAAATGATTATTGGGGCACATTCTGCGGTTCGAAATCAATAGCTAAATAAAAATTACAGCTTAATAAAATTCCCATATGGATACCCATGGCACAACCTTGTCACAGATGATGAATATGCATTTTAAATGTCAAAATAATACAGAAGCAATTTTCTACAACTGTGTATCTTCACCCAACAAACTTCCTTCCCCTAGTTCTCACACCTTGCAAGATCTACCCAGGAAGTTGACACATCATTGCTGCAAATCCAAGCAAAGCAAATATACCAGATTTTATTCTCTTCTAAAATACATCCACTTTACAGCTGAAATTTCAGTAGTTCAGTTCCAAATTGTTCAGCTCCCAGTTTCCCCACACACACTGCTAAATGTCACAAATTTTCAAATGCATTTTATCCTTTTCTTTCCTTCCTAATGTCTACATAACCACTTTAGCTCTGGTTAAGACACTGTAAAAGAAGAAATTATCACAGACGAGGACAAAACTCCTAAATTCCCTTTCGTAACACTGAATCCAAGTTAAAACAAGAGAGGGACCTGTTGCTAGCACAACAGCAATAATAGAAGGTAATTGTTTGGAGTTTGGCTTGTGTATCTTATACACTCCTCAGATTTGAAATTATGCATGCCCTCAGCCTCAAAGTGCATGAAATGCTACGTAATATTGTAGGTTAAGGCCCTTTTTTGCCCCGAATCGCAAACTGTTGTGTTTAAAAATCTGTGCAAAAAATAGCTTTGAATTTTGACCGAGACAGACACAAATGCTGCCTTACAGTGAAGCATCAGGAATTGCCAGGATCAACAAAAGGTTTTCAGGACAGACACGGAGATGTTTGAGACAGCCAAGTGGCCTGTGGGCACATCAGATGTTACACAGCTCTATTCAAGCCTGAGAAGTTTTGCTATGAATACACTCACTCAATAATAGACACCTGTACATTCATTTATTTTACTGTCTACTATGTCCTCAGTCAACCATCCACACTTATGAACAAGAAGTTCTTTATCAAGAAAAGAAAGCAGTAATTAAACAAATGAAGGAAGAATACTTATTTACACCGAAATCCACACGAGAAGGCATCAGTCATATACTTATTTTTGTCTCTTTTCAGAGGTAATAGGTTATTTTCAAAGGGGGGGAGTGGGAAATAAAGCAAATCCACACGGCTGCCTAGAATCACAGATGTAAATGCAATAAATAGAACAGCCAAACTTTATATGTCAATTCGACAAAAATAGGATGCATTCCTAAACTGCATGGACAATTCAGGCTTAATTTAGAACACCACAACCATTAAAAGTACTTAATCTGCCACCAAGCACTTTCTATTTACTGGAGTTCAGCAGACTTAGCTCAGAATTTCGGGGGGGGGGGAGGAAAATCCCCACATCATGAAATTTATTCTAATGCTAAGCTTTTTGCACCCAAACAAAACAAACAGGCACACACTGCCAAGCAATACCAGTGCAGCTTCACTGCCCCAGCCAGGGCTGCTGTGTATGAGGCTTCTCTTCAACCCTTATGGGGCTTCCTATCAGGGCTGTAATTCTTGAACTTGTCAAAGCATTTGTAGATTACACGTCTGCCCGACTAAATGCTTCCTGCGATTTTGTTAATTACATGTCAAGGTCTACAACTACTGAATGACTCCCATCCTAGAAAACAGAGAGCTCTCTGGTCACCCTCCAGAATTCAAGTCTCAACTGATATTCCTATGAATTTCTCTGGAACATATCCCACTGTCATGGACTGGAAAATACTGTTAAAATGTGCAGCTATACCACTAGATTATTACTTTCCTCTTCATTTTTAGTGCTGTACAACCATTTACTGCAAATGGCTTGTTTCAGGCCATATGATTCTATGATATACATTTCTATATATGGGAACAGAGATCACGGATTCGTAGAACGGGAAAAAACCTTAAATCTCATCCAGTTCCAACCCCTTGCCTTGAACACTGACAGGGATAGGACAGCCACAGCTTCTTTGGGCAGCCTGTTCCAATGTCCCACCATCGAACCACAAACAGCAGACAAGTGCAACCCCAAGTTCATCTTCCCCTTTCCATGGCCATCCCTCCGAGAAGCGGCCAAGAGCAGGGCTTTCCCATTAACACCATCACCACTCCACGTTAGCGTTACCCTCCACTGTGAGGAAAGCGATATAAGGAATACCCAGCTTTTTTGTGCGGTTGGTATTTTCCCCCCCTCTGATTCGTCATGAAGATGTGGATTAACAGATTCCCTCAGCGACGGGAAAAACGCGAACAATGGGACACACTTCCCTGCGGGTGCCCCACACGGCCGAAGGAAACAGGATCCGCTGCGCTGGGATAGTTACTTACTGGGGGATCAGATGCTGCTAAAAATACGGGAGCAGAGCCCGGGCTGCTGCGAACGCGCCGGGACAAAGCTCGGTGGCTGCAGGCGCCCGCGGTCCCCGTCCCGGAGCGTCACCGAGCAGCGCTCCGCCAGACAGTGATGTCACCGCGGGCAGGCGACAAAGGACGCGGCACCGGACGGACGGGCCTGCTCCCCCCTCCATTCTCCTCCGGGACCCCGCAGGCAAAGGGCCCGGCCCGCCTGGCGCTCCCTGCCGGAACCTCGCGTCCCGCCTGCCAGGAGGCCCAAGCTGCCAGACTGGAGCAGACAAAGCGGCTTCCCCTCCTCTACGTGTGAGCGGAAAGGGAGAGGTTCGGGCGGCCGCCCAGCGCAGGAGCGGCGGCGGCCTCGGCCCGGCTCTCAGGGAGCGGCCTGGCGGCTGCCCCGCTCCCCTCTCCTCAGCGCCCTACCCAGGTCCCCGCCGCCTTCCGCTGTACCCCCGGAGGCCACCGGCCTCCGCTCGCCGCCGCGGCGCTCCCCGCCCCCTCCCTTACCTGATATGGCGGCGGCGGCTCCTGATCCGGCTCAGCCCCGTCCCCGTAGCTGGCCCTGTCCGACTGGGACTCGTGAAGCAGCGAGATGTCATCCGAAGTGGGGGACTTGAGGCAGTTCCCCATCTTCCCCCCCGGTTACGGGGCTCCCCCTCCGCCGTCTCCTCCTCCTCCTCCTCAGTAACGGACCGCCAGCCCCCGCCGGCGGCGGCTCCGGGCTCTCAGCCTCCCCGCCGCAGCGCACAGCCCGCAGCCGCCCCGCCGGGGAGGCTCATGCCAGCCCCGGCCCTAAGCGGCTTAGCAGCAGTAGCAGCCCAGCCGCCTCCCGCTTCACTCCACAGCCGCCCCGACCCCCGAGCCGGGGGGGGCGGCAGGACTGAGCCTCCCACCCCCCGGAGGGGCGGCGTGAAGCAGCGGGCTCCGGTGGGGTCCACCCGCCCCACGGCAGCCCAGCGCTGTTCTGCTTCCTGGTCACCAGCTCCCTGCGCACTGGGCTTTGTCGCACAGGCCGCCCTGGCTCCTCCTCTCACTCCTCCCCACCGGGCCAGGTTAGCAGCCGCGAAGCCTCGTTACAACGTGCCCAGCCCCACAGAGGGGAAGCCCTGCCCGCTTGTGGCGGGCGAGGGGAAGTGGGTCGGCGGGACCGGCCGCCTGCCGTCTCCTGTGGGGCGGCGGAGCTTCCCCCCGGCCCCAAAATGGTGGTGCCGCTTGGCTCCACCCCCGGGAGCGCTGTGTTTGTGTTTGTTTTCCGGGCATGGCAGCGCGGCTGGGGTGGGAAGGTGGCAGCGGCAGCGGGGACATCCCTATCCTCGGTACTCCGCACCACCCCGGGTCGGCTTGTGGTGTGTGTAAGGCCAAGGGGCCTTCCCCCGTGTGTGGTACGCCGCTGGGTTGTCGCTCAGGGAGGAAAGGAGGTTCCCCTGGTGCTTAGGGCTGGCCATTACTCGAGTGGGCTCGTTTGTAGTTGTAGGGGCAAGGCATTGACCTCCGAGTGTGGAGCAGAAAAAGCAACAGGCATGTCTTGTCAACCACTTTCATGCTTCTGAAGGTGCAGCCATTGAGGACTTTTCTGTGATAAGCAGGTAATAGAATCACAGAATAGTTTGGGTTGGAAGGGACCTTAAAGCTCCTCCAGCTCCCAGCCCCTGTCACAGGCAGGGACACCTTCCACTGGAGCAGCTTGCTCCAAGCGCCTGTGTCCAACCTAGCCTTGAACATTGCCAGGGATGGGGCAGCCACAGCTTCTCTGGGCACCCTGTGCCAGCGCCTCAGCACCCTCACAGGGAAGAGCTGCCTAAAACGTAATCTCAGTCTCCCCTCTGAGATGAACCATGTATTGGGCTCCTTTATTTCTTCATGAAAAATTTACTTATGCTTCCTTACACATAGTGATAAATGTAAATGTCACGAGAGCGAATGCCCCTTTCACTGTATGAGCCTGCTAGTGCAGACCTGCACAGAGGGGAGCGACTTTTTTTCTTTTCATTTACAGGCTGATCCTTTCAGTTTTCTTTCCAGGTTTCGGAGTCAGACTGGGACAAATATTTACAAACCCATTTTTTTACAGGATTTTTTGGAGTAAATGAATTCAGTGTGAAAGAGAGCAGATAGTATGGTATGTAAAGAAGTACAGCAAAGCTACTTTTTATCACCAAGTTTTCTGCTGATCCATGTCAGTTCTGGTTTGCACAAGAGCTTCCATCTTAGGTCAAATATCTATAAACCAGTTGTTCAGAGAGTCATGTTTGTGACCTTTCCTTAAGCATTTGGGAAGGCCTGTGGTGGACCTCAGTCTGGGAGCAGGCTTTTTGCTTATTATCTAGATTTTTCCCAAAGATTTCATTTTATTACTGTTTACGAGTTTTGTTTTGCTGCTTATCATGGATGACCTAAACAGCCCCAGAGTAAAATGCGTAGCAATAGAAATCTCATTATGGCATTTGTGGTGTTTGAACACAGGTTTGGGCTTTTCTAGGAAACCAAGAATAAAAAATGGTGCATGAATTGTGAACATTGCTCATGCTGGAGAAGTTTAGCAATGGATTACTGTAAATAATAATGAATGTGGTACATGACTTGGTCATTTGGGTGTTTGTAGCTCATGAGTGTGTTGACTCGGTTTAATAGAATTAGGCAAGCAGTTGCTGGAGAGGATCCAGCGAACCACTGCCTCACCCAGTCTGATTTCAAGGTTAAGGCAATGTCAGAGCTGTCTGCTATGAGAGTCTGGTGATGAGAGGCTAGCTGTGTCACTGGTATTTTCAGTTGTGCAGTGGCAACATCAGAAACGGCATTATTGGAAGCTAGAAGGACTTCTTTACTCAGCTGTCATTTCATGTTTTATTCTCTCTGTGGAGCTTCAGCCTGTGTTGTTGGTATAGCTCAGTGTAGATCACAAGTGTGTGTTGCTCTGTGCCTTGCAGTCCTGGTTGTGTACAGTGTGGAGGTCCTGTGGGAGCATGTGGTGCCTCTCTGCTGAGTGGCATCCCAAGATCTCGTTTCTCTGGAAACCAGTGTGCAAACATGGATCTCTGGTCTCATCCTGATGTCAGGACACAGCTGGGATATACTCTGGGATCCCACAGTATAGGTGTTGTATTTATTTATCGTGAGGCATGTCTTCAAGAGGAATAACTGCTAAGCCCAGTTAAAATTTACCCATTAGTAGGTACAGGATGCTCCAAATCTGGGCTCCATTCAAAAGATAGAGACTTGGCAAACGCTGGAAGAGATGTACTTGTCATGGTGGACTCACCGAGACCTAAGAGGAAGCAGCAGTTCACGTTGGGCTTTGCAATATGACAGACTTAATTCTGTGAGAAAACCTGTGAAAGCTCCAAATGAGCAAGAGTTATTACCAATCATTACTGGGTTCTTTGAAGTAAGGACCATTTAAATCACTTGTTTTCTAGGCTGTTCACTTCTGTCATGTCAGGTAGGCTATTAATAATGGGCTTGCACCCCCAGCTCAAAGTTGTACAACAGTCCAGGAAATGGAGAATGGAAAATTTCTTGTGTTCACAAATGCACAAATGTTGTCTTTTAATATCCCTGCATGTGCTCTGGTGTGGCTGTGAGGCTACTCCTTTTGCTGCCACTTGGAGACAAAAAAAGCAGCTTGGAGACAAGAAAGCAGCTGAACAGCTTTCCAAGGGAGACTGAACTTTCTAGAGCCTTAAAATAATCCTGTTGATGGGAGAAAGAGCCATGTAGTGGTTTAGGGCTGCATAGATACTACTGGTAGAAAGGATGAATGCAGATAGAAAAAAATGGTATCAGATTAACACCAATACAGAACTGGCAACCTTAATCAATGAACCTTTTTCTTACCAGTAAATATTTAAGCAATTGACTATAATCTGTTGTCAGAATGGAAATGTGGAAGTCTGAAATTTGACCGTGCACAGGATCAATGTACTAGTATGTCTCAGTACCACAATGTGATATAACTGTGTGTTCTAACCACTTCTCAGCAGCTAGTCTTCTAAATGAAATGTGTTTTTAAAAAATAAAATACAGATTCATTATAAATGTTTTTAAAGGGTGCAAACAGTGGAATGTTGATGTTTTAGAGGGGCTTGATCTGAGGGGGAACAAGTTCGATAGTGCTGTATTCTTATGGCTTGTATGAGGTAGCTGGAGATGAGGGATCTTACTGAAAAATCCCTTTATTTTTGAGTTAAAAATCTTAAAATCACAGAGGACCTGAAAAGTCTTTCTTGTTAACAGTTTCTCTCAAAGGTGACATCACAAGTTGCCTAATTTGTAGATAAAAGAGACCGTTTGGTGACTTCATTTTACATGATCCATGGTCAGCTTATTGTTGGGCAACATTTTGGGTGTGCTTAATGTGTCATGCTCAACAAAAGTTTTTGAAAGACCTTTTCTGTCCCCAGCATGGAAAAGTTTTTTCACTTCCTTTTCTTCCATCAGGCTTGTTTTCCCAGCATTTACCATCTCTTATTATGTCTTATCTTTCTTCTGGATAAGATTGTTTTCTCAATCCATATACAGAAGCCCAGTTAAGTTCTGAGTGCAATGTTTCCATGCTGTGGTACCAGTAGGTTCAGAGATAGCATAGTTTGCTAAGGTAATGTTGGTGAGCAAGATGCATGACAATTTTAAAACCTTTTTCTGGGGAGAAAAAAAAAGACCTTGTATTCCTCTAGAGAATGAAAGTAAATTACATTCTTTTATTTTATAAGTGAATCTGATTATGGGAATGACTGAGTTAATTTATACAGTTGTAAGGAACATAGCATCTTCTAAAATGCATGTGATTATTTTTAGTTTTGTTGATTTTAGCTGAACCATAGACATTTCTCAGTATGTATTACAATTGTATATTGTTTTCAAGAGAGAATGAACACAGCACTAGAAGGCAATTATGGAGCTAATACATTTCCCTGAAATGCACTTTGTGATGCAGCGTTTTCCTCGTGTTTCTAAAAATTGCTTAAATTTCTGTGTAAATTATCTCAGTATCACAAATACCACTTACATCAATTTATCCCAAGGATACCATCTTGTTAAGGATATATTTTCCATAAAGAAGTTGCCTTCCATAATAACTATTTTCCTCAGATCCAAAATGCTTTAGCACCGAGGAGGCTGCCTGCTGAGGCACCTACACTTTATGTCACAAAGAAGAACAAGGAGATATATTTTGGCATTTAAAAATGCAAACAACAAAGCAGACAGTCATCATACAGAAGTAACCTCTTCAAACAAACCCTCTGTCACCCAGCTTCATGGTGAGTTTTGTGTAGGAGTCAAGTTTTCTCTTTCCCAGCATACCACATAATACCACAGTCTCAGCTTCAAGAATGATCAGAGACCTAGAAAACATGATCCAAGAGGAAAGACTGAAAGAACTGGGGTTGTTTAGTCTAAAGAAAAGGAAAGTGTTGGGAAACATGGTAATGATCTTCAAAAATGTGAAAGGTTTCTCTGCAGTGAGAAGGAATATGTTTTTCTTTGTGAGTCTAGGGCAAGAGGTGATGGACTTGGAGACTTAAGGTAGACATTAAGAAATCATTTCAAACTGCAGTAGTTTAGCACTGGAAATGATTAGCTGAGAATCTTGCTTACTGAAGGCTTTGAAGGGTGGATTAGGTCAAATGTCTCAGGAATGGTTTTAATTGCAGTAGATAATACACAGATAACTTCAGAAGGTTCCAGACTGGTTTATATTGTTTTGTTTCTCTTGAGTGACTTACAACAGATGCATTACTGCTGTGTTACTTTAATTCTGCAACAGTAAGGTAATACCCAAAATGCTTGTTCCTGTTTGAAACAGAATTGGAGCATTTATCATTTGTCCAATGTGAATATGCTTTCTGCTGCACAGCTTAGAACACCTCTTGTTTACCTTCTCCTCAGTCTTCCTGGTTTTCTGCTTTTCACCATTTGTCCTGTAGCGTAAAATCTGTTTTCTTCCTGTAGGCAGCTATAGGTCTTCTGCAATGAAGAGTGATAAAATGATGCATGGAAAGATTCATTAAATCTATAGAGTGTGATCCTCTAACATACAACCTTGTCCCAGTCCAAGATTACATGTCTTTGTCATTCTTTGACAGAAAACTGTTGAAACTGTTTGTGGATGCTGAGTGATGTCTGTAGGTACTGTGTTCTGATTTCAAAATTTTTCCTACTATCTGAGATAGCTACAAGTCAAACTCTTCATTACATGTCCTGCCTGTGTTGTTGCAGTTATTTTAGATATCTGAAGACACTTATGCTGCTTTGTTTCAGTCTTTCCATACGAATCATCATTTGTAAATGTGCCACGTGTTTCACTGTCCTGAAAACTCTTTGTGTGGTCCGCTTCATCAGTGGATATCCAAAGCTGGATGGAGTACTCTAGTTAAAACCTCAGTGTTGAGTAAAAATGTTATTTAGTATGTGCAAAAATGCCATTTATCAAAATTAGTGTATTTCCTGTTTCATAATACAACAGCTTTGATTTCAGTTTGTAGGGCATTGTTGCTCCATATCCTTCTCCATGTAATTCCTGCCTATTCAGATTTTCTTACTTTGTGTTTCTTCGGATGATTATTCTGAAGGGTACTATTTTGCACTTCTGGTTAAAACTCTGGTCTGTGACAGCTTAGCTAGCTGAATTGCAGAAGACAGGTTATTGGAGATTGAACAGGAGTGTGAGGAGGAACTACTGAAGATTTTGTGGAAAAAGTATGAGGTGACTGCCTCTGGCACTGGGCAGGAATTAGTCTTTGAGAAATTAACTTTACCATCTGGCCAGAAGTGTTTCCTCTTAAGATTCAGTTTTACTTTTTGAATAGTCCATGTGTGTGCACCCTCCTCTTGGAGGGAGGGCAGGCTGGAAGTTCGTACCAGTATTTGGTTTTTCATGCTCAAACAGCTACTGTTGTCTGATGGAATACTGTGCTCTCTGGGGAAAAAGGTACAGAAAACAACTACATCATGCAGAAAGCAGAATGATCATAGATTAAGTCTTCTTGATTTCTCTAGTGCTATGAGAAAGGATACGAGAAGGTAGTTGTACAGTCCCAGTTGGTCTGTCCTGTTTTTGTTTGTGGAGATTCCTATAACACATGAAAATCTTGATAGTTTAAGCTTGCTTATATGACAAATTAGGAGGAAGGCCATTTTTTTCGCAGCAGAAGAAATCACATACTGTTTAAACAAACACTTCCCACACTCTGAAACAAGACAGCTAAAGGTACTGTAAGTCTATTCCTATATTTTTTTAATGTTTCAAAATTATTGTGTCTAGGAATAAATTATTTCTATTTTAATTTATTTTGAAGTGCATACCTGCAGTTAGTTTTTGTAAGGGCAGACTTTTCCATCTTTCTGTTAAGTTTATGGAAACTACACACTGTGGAGATACTTCCTTTCACTGTTTTTTTGGATGTGTTACCATCTTAACAGGAGCATCCTAACAGTGGACGTTCAGGCTGCTTTGAAAACTTATATATTAAGCTACATATTCATTTAGGGATGTCTAAACCAACACGCACTTCAGTTGCATTCTGGCCTGCATGCTTTTCCACAAAAGCTCATGTAGAAGACATTACAGAATCTCTGCAAGACGCAAGATAATTGTAATGGTGTGTATTGCCTCTGACTCATGAGCTGTACACCAACACAGTGCAAGGGTTAAGGACAAGATAAAATCACTTGCTGCTGTTTTTGTTTCCTGAGGGATTATTGTTTTTATGCAAGAAATGGAGAGTGGAGTTCCCTTTGTGAGGACTGTGCCAGAGTCTGAAAGTATGGGCTAAAAGTGTTTCTGTCAATTGTGATGCCATTCATAGCTTTTGTATCAAAATTTGGATACAAAGATCTCTGTTGTAGAAGCCCCATCTTGTGGACAAGCAATCAATGACTACTTCAGCACAACTAAGATTTAAAATATTTAGAAAATCTGAAGGTATTTTGGTATTTGGTAGCAATAAACTAGAAAGTCTTCATATTGCTGGACGATACGGAAACTTCATTCATGGGTAGAAATCAGCATATGCTTTTTGAAGACTATTACCACAGGTGAGAAATAGTGAATTACAAAGAGGTGATAAACAGGGATGGAAACCAAAAAAGTTGTCCCTACAACTCTGTTTTTAGTCTGAGCCAGCTAAAACACTAACAAATCTTGAATTCCCAAAATAATTTCCTTTAGCATTTCTATAGTATAGTATAAATTAGCCTTTGGGTGACAAAATCATATAAAGAATGAAGTATATTCTTTGAAAAAATTAAGACAGAATAGCAAAGTATGCATGATAACTGAATCTGTAAACTTTGAGAATATCCTTAAGTATATACTTGGTTTCAGTACAAAGTAATGGAAAAGGGCAACAGCTCCAGACTCGCTGAGGTGACATACTTGACAGGAAATCATTAGTAGATAAAAAAGAGTGTGAAACAAGCCTGCGATAAAAGCTATTTTCGGATTTCATTATGACATTAGTAGAATAAAATCTATATTCTATTATATAATATGCACTTTCTATTACATAATATACACATAGGAATTCCTTCTGTCACTCTGAAGCAATTGGGTTATTATATGATAGTTTTCTATTTCTTCTATATGAAGAAATAGGAAAATATGATAATTTTCCATTTAATAATAAAGGCTATAATAAAGTAGCCAGAAAGTGTAGCGACATCTAGGGAAAGCTTGGCAGAAGTACCTCCATGCTAAAACATCTGTAACTCCATTTTTTGCTGTATGGGTTGGCATTTGACAGCTATACTCCATGCAAAAAGAATAATGTCTTGAGCAACATAACCTCTTTAGAAGCAAGCATAATGAATATGAGAACATGATCTTTATTTTAAGGTTTTAGAATGATCCCCGTAGGAGTTTTGAGGGGTGATAGTATTGAAAAGCTGCTCTTGACTGAATTTGCAAGTTAGATATGTATGAATTTTAAGCAGGAGATGGGTTCGTGCTTAAATCCAATCTACTCTTCAAAAGCCAGTCAACATCTCTAACTGAAAGCATAACCACTTTTTTTCCTGTGAAGGTAATGTCCCCAGGGAAAGTTTGTTTGGTGTGACTTCCTTGGAAGGAATGACAAGAGTAAAAAGGAATATGACATGTGAATAGGGTGCTATACCAGCCCCTTTGTAGAGAGGAGAACAGAGGTTCCTATTCCTCTAGGCAGATGTCTTGACTAATAACAGTGATTAAAAAGGAGACAAAAGTTCATGATCTGGACATTACAAAGCCAGGAAAGAATTTCCTAATTCTTATGAGGAGGAGCCTGGATGAAATCTTCACTTTAAAGCCCTATCAGGTACAATATTTTTTAATACTTAAAATTACCTCTAAAAATTACCCCTAAAAGTAAGTATATATCTATTTACAGTTTAGTTTAAAATAACTGTTAACTTCATATAGATTTTCATCCTTCAGTAATCTGGGAATTTCATAGCCACAACTTGTTTATAACATAAATAGATGTAAAAAAGTAATTGTTTTTAATCAATTCACAGATAAAACTGTAAATGCACATTACCAGCATATTATTAAAATAGTCTCAGAAAAGCCTGGGGATGTTTAGGAGTTCCTCACTGACTCCTTTTGTTTCTCATAGCAATCCAAACAAATAGAATTCTATATTTTGGTCAAAGGCATCATTAAGGAATTGGCTGAGCCAGGGCAAAACCTTTGAGAAAGATGCATATTCTCAATTGTGACCTTGGTCTGTTCCTTAAGGACGGGAATGTTAAGCCTTTAGCAATATACAGGACTAAATCTTTTACCTGAGAGTAAATTCTGCTGGAACCAGCATATGCAATAAAAACACAAATCTCTCTTAGTGTGAAATGAAGTCATGAAAGGAGCTCTGTTGCTCCTTTCTGTAGAAGGTGTTTCTTCCTCAAGAGACAGGGAACAGCAGATGCTAGTTTGACCCTCAAGGGACGAGCATATGAAGTGTGAACAGCTACTTAAAATTCCCTGCACTTAAGTAATAAAGTATGAACAATTCAACAAGAGGAATACAGACGTATTAGTATGGTGTGAAATCTAGAGAAGAAGCTGTAGCCTAGGAAAAGAAAATGAGTATGTAAAGCCTGTAGTAAAAGGGTGTTGGAAAACAAAAATTTATTCCAGAGGTGTCCAGGGAGGGAGTAGTGACTGTTCCACCAAGTACATTCATTGTAGTACAGAGAAAGGGCAACCTCTGGTATAAAAGACAGCCTGTATCCTTACTCTGAGCAGGAGGCTCTAGGAAAAGGTGGTATGGGTGAAAGCAAAAGTCTGTGAAGGAGTATGAGACACAGGCAAGCGTTCAGTGGTACTTTTCATATTGGATTGTATTAGAAACTAAGGTTGCTTTTATATGCCCATATAGGAGGAAGGAAACTGATGGCATCAAGACACTGAAGAGTAATCTGTTGTACATTCCCCTGCTAGTATGTATGATAAAACATTCAGTTGCAGTGTATCATAAACAGAGGGCTAATTGCTGAAGTTGCAGAGTAATACACATCTCTTGTACTAATAGATTTTTATCAAGAAGATACAGCAGGACAGTTTGCTCAGAGTTTTAAGTGTAAACTTGCAGTAATCCACTGCAGAAGAGCTGTGTGGGTGTATAAAATTGATTTGAAAAGGAATGAAGAGGTGTGAATTGCTACTTTTTAAAGATAAAAACTTAGTGCACAGGTAGGTCATGTGTACTAAGCACATGAAAACAAGTCTTCATCCTTCTCTCTTTATGCATATTTTTGTAAATGTTTTCTTTGGTCCTTTCTAGCCTTTCTATTATTAAATCTTTGCATATTAACTTTTTATTGGTATAAAAACGTTAAGGGATGTAATAATACAGATATATGAAGTGATTTAGCATTAAAAAAGATAGATTTTCAATGAGCATTTGAAAGCAAGGCTTCATGTGTATGTTGCTACAAAATTCAGTATATGCAGTTGAACTCTGAGCACTTGTGTTTGTAATGTATAAAAGGGTTCTCTTAAAACCATGCCTTCATTATGTCATTTGAATTCCAACTTCGGTATGTAATTTTAGCATAGTACTTTGTGTCTGATTTTCAGCAGTGTAGGTTTTTGCAGCTAGGTGGGTTATGCTTTGAGCAGATTCTTTTTAATCAAAAGGAAGAAAGCTTTCACTCTACCTCTTTATAAACTCACTAGAGCAAATCCTTCATACCAGAGTTCATGTTTTATTGACCAGACAGTGTTTTGTCTTGCAATTAACCTCTGCAAGGATACAGTGCTGTAGAAACTACTAAAGAACAATACTGATGTTACTGTAATATTTACCAGAATAATAATTTAAAGTATACAGTTCATTACTTACATTTTCATGTCTGTGTGATACTTCTATCAGCCTGTTCCATTATTCTGCACCTGTACTGTCTCTGCCTTCTGCCCACTCCTTTTCTAGCCCTGTACCTTTCTCCAGAGCTGTGTTGGTGCCATGTTGCCATGACCCCACTGCTACTTCCATTGGTCACCACCATAGGAACCATGTTCCCAGAGACAGATCCTGGTCCCTATGCAAAAACAGATCAGCAAGGTAAGGAGAAGGAAAAGCCCCTGCCATCACCAAAACCAGCTTGAAATTCTTCCAAGCCTTGTCCAAAAGGTTCAATAATTCTTGTAGTAAGACACTTTTTCTGGTATTAATGTCATGAACATTTTAAAATGGCATCAGCCATTAATTACTATCACAACTTTTAATTCTCTGTTTCTGTTTCAAATTTTCCCCAGTTCAATCAGAACCAAAAGTTAATGCCCATTGGCTAATTTCCAGTGCATGCCTCCACAGAACAACTGTTGCCTTTAACTGGTGGAGAGATCAAGGCTTGAACTGACAAAAGACATCTGTATCTTGGAAAACAAATTAATGTTTATGTTTTAATTTATAAGTTCCTGGCTCTTTTATGGTTCCTGTTTTTCAAGTAACGTCTCTTTGGATTCCTAGCTGATGGAGAGTCAAAATGGAAAAGGCCCATGAGAGAATGATCACAATACAACATCTGGTCTGCATTGGAAAGAGCAGAGAAAGATATTCAGCATCTTTGAGACCAAGAGGCAGCTATGAGGCACTTTCAAAGTCTGTGAAAAATCATGCAGGTTGTGGCCACCTGGGCCAATCTGGTGTTGTTCTGGGATGAGCTACTCTGCTTTCTAGAATCTGGATTTTAATCTCGCTTCAGTACAGATACATGAGAGCTGGGAGTGGTATGAAAGGTGTTTGCTTTTCATAATGTTAATCTGAATCCCAGCATTGTCCTAATTATATTGTGGGGTTTTGCCAGTCTCCCAATTTTCTTTTCAGCATGTTAGCTAGGAGTCAAAAGGCTTTCTCAGGGCTTTTGGCATAGCTTTATAGGAAAAAAGGATGGAAAGGACTTTGTGTATTTTTGGAAGAATATTTTGCATCCTGCTTTAAACTATTCCAGAAGGCTAAAGGACATTAGCTACACTGCATGTTGGCTCGGGTACTGGTATGTCATTAACAGCAAGTTTTGCTTTGTCTAATTGTTCAGGTTTCTTCAGTCACAGACTCTGAGAAATGCAAAGAAATCATGGACCAGCCCAGGCAGTAAGGTTACCACTGGATTCGGAGGGAACAAAGTCCTTCTACCACGTGAAATTTTGGTCCTTTAGTCATCATAGCTCATGCAGAACATAAACAATTTGACATGTATAACAAGAAACACTGCAAATTGTTTTCCAAACAGGCATATACTGCAGATGGAAGAACTGATGAAAATTGTTTATAAATGAAGAACTAAATGTAGATTTTTCGAGAACAAGGTTGCTCTCTTCCTTGCCAAGACAAACAAATCTGATAGAACATCTCATTGCTTTAGGCTGCCTGAGGACCCACTGGAAAGTCTATGGACCTTTCTCCACAGCAGATTTGTGTGTTGTCAGTACATAAGCGTATTGTCCACAGTTGCACTGTGGCAGCTGCAGAGGAAGTGGAAGGTTCTCAGGAATACATGAGGGAGAACTAGATTTTTGGCTCCTAACACAGTATGGAGTGCTTTTGGAAACTGTGGAAGTTTATGAGCTGAATGTTACTGCTACAAAAGGTTATCTGTGAGTTAAACATAATGGTAATTAATCTGCTATCTGTAGATCTTGACACTAACAACATGATGAAATTGAGAATTCCTGCTCTTTAGAATTGCAGTTTTCCAAAATGCCTTCATTCCTATAAAGACAGGATTGTTAGAGGTTTTCAGTGCACAGATGTTTTTACAAGGCAGTATATAGTCATCCCAAACAACTGTTTTTAATGGGACAGTAATTTAAAGAAGCATGTAACAAGAGCATAAATACAGTCCCTGATACTGACATAAGACATGTATTAGCAAAATAATACAGTTTTATTTCCCTCATACATAGCAGGCCCTGGAAATATAAAACTAATCATGTCCTTAAAATACTCTTATAGCTGTAAACATCTGGAAAAGAGGACCAGCAGCATCCTCAGCTGTATTAGGAAAAGCATTGCTAGCAGGTCAAAGGAGGTGAATGTTCTCTCTTACTCAGCACTTGTGAGACTTCAGCAGGAGTAATGTGCCCAGTTTTGGGCTCCCCATAGCAAGGAGGACATGGACATACTGGAGTGACTGCAGGTAAGGGCCATGGAGGTGATTAAGGGACAAGATAAGGTTGCCCAAAGAGGCTGTGGAGCTGGCATCCTTAAAGATACTCAAAACTCAATTGGGCAAGCTTCTAAGCAGCCTTATTTGGGTGATTCTGCTTTGAGCTGGGGGCTGAACTAGATGATCTCCAGACGTGCTTCCAGCCTCAGTGGTACTGTGAATATTTGAAGCAGTTTGCTTATGTCTGGTCAGCATTTTAGCTGGAACTTGACTGCGTAGGAATCCTAAAGAAAGCAGTCTGTAACCCTAGAAATACATCCAGATGGCTGAGGCCCAGAAAAGGCATAATGGGAGCTGCTAAGTATTTTAAATGTCTCATCAGAGTGATATCTCACTTAAAAATACAAATATAGAAGAGACTTGGGTCTTCTTATCAGTGACATTGAATACCCAGTGATCACTGGTATGATCTCTCGTTTCAGCTGGACTGTAAAGGGTAACAGCTTCTCTCTGAACACCTATTTTAATTTAATCTTGCTCTGGAAAATCTTACCATGTACTTTATTCTATAAATGAATATTTGATGCTTTATGGTGCAGAATTAATTTGTTGGTTTGTTCCATGCTTTCTTATTAGTACTGATATTAAAATATTGCAATGTATTTTGACATATTATTTTGGTAATAGGCACATGCTATGTGTCAAGAACTTGAGAATGTTATCATTTGATCAAGGTAAAATCAAAATACATAATTACATTGCATATTCTATGGTACTTAGTGTCAAACTATTCTTACAGCACCCTCAGAAAACAAAGATTAAATTCAGAAATTACTTTCATATTTTCATTACTTGAGTTTTATATGGAAAGACAAAGTAATGTATTTTTTTAAGTCAACTGAATAGTGATAGGAAGATTTACCTTTGGTTTCCATCATGAAAATGCCAAAGAACTAACTTTCAGTGTTGAGAATTCCCAGATACTCCTTTTGAAAACACTTTTTCTTTTGTGTTGCCTCTAAGAAAAAGGGAAAACTTTGTACAACGAATTAAGAAATAAATAGATTATAAAGCACTTGATTTGATTTTTCTGCACTCCAGCAAATGAAACACCAAGAAATAACCTGTTTCTTTATTATCAATATATGGAGTCAGAATGGGTTTGGCAGACAAGGACAGAAGCATATGAATAACACCTGTGATAACTATTAGAAGACTGTAAATTTTGCAGTGGTTGAACTCATCCTAAAATCACAAAATCAAGTCTTCAGACACAAGTAACATATGAAGGTCAAATACACTTAGTCATAAGTTGCTATCATCTGCCATCACTTTTCCATGACTTAGTGCTTTTACAGCAAATCTCCTCTGATTGCAGTAGACTCTGTGTGGGATGGGGGTTTGGTGGGGAAGAGTGTTACTTTAAATTGACACCTCTAGCAGCAGTTCCTACTTCTAATGTTTTCCTTTTATACATTTATAGCCTATTATATCTATCCAAAGCTGGCATAGCTCCAAGTCACCCATTTCTCAGTAATACAGGAAATTAAATCTAATGTCTAATAAGCACAGAAGCTTATGCAACCTTCATTTGCTGAAAAAAGTATTAAGTAACTTAATAATATTACCTTGTCTTTTGATGGCTAGAGTTGTGCACTTTGTTTCTCCGTAGACCAAATAGGTTCTGCATTTGGACTACAGGAGTCTGGGTTGATCCATCCTTTTCCACAAGCTCTCTGAATGTCACCTCAATATTACTCTCTTATTGAAGGACTCCCTGAAACTTCATGTCTTGGGTTTGGTGCCCTTCTCCACTTCTCCCTGTGGTAGGAACCCAATCATTTCCCTTGTGCAAGGCCTGTGTACCCTGTATTCTTACCCCAGGGGTGCTGAGTGATCTCATTTATTCTTCCCCCCAGGATTTTCTCCAGCCTGATCAGATTTCTGCCTGTTCCATCTCATTTTCTATTAATACCCCCTGCGGTTCTGTGTTGGTGGGTGCAGCATTTAAAAGTGCAGAAATCTGGCTTGAGACCACACAGATTAGCACCATAATTCCAGGGTCTGGTCTCCTGCATGTATTGGTTTATTAAGTGGATTTATACTGAATAATTTTAAACTGTTGCAGCCTTCTGAAACTGTTTCTGTAACACATAGAGTAACATAAGGTCACTGGTGCTGTGGAAATTGGTTTTGCAGCTGATATGTTAATTCAGCAAGAGATGAGTTCTTGCAGAATGCAAAGAAAATGATTTTAATATAGTGCCAGGCTACTTCATTGGCTTTCAGGAAAGAGATAATTAAAACATTCAAGGGAGATTCAGGTCTCTGGAGAAAGTATCATTATGGAAATACAAGGTTATTTTTACCGCACAGCTTATTGGCTTCTTTTCTAAAAGCAAAACAGCTGAATGGGATGGACTCAAAATAACATTTTCACCTGCTCAAGAAGATGAGAGATAAGGTATTTCTATAAACTGAACTCAATATAAGACTTGGCACAGTCTCTCCTGTGTCACCCCAGGTTTGCAGTAACCACTGCTGCAGGTTTGTGGATGACAACTTTCATCTAAATACATCCAGGGCCCTTAATATGGCTCCTCTAGTGCAACTGATTGCAATGGGGAACAGAATTACATTGATGATGCCTAAGGAGAAGGAGAATCTCTGCACTCAGTATGAATAAGGGGTAGCAAAGGCCTAACTTTTCAGAAATAACTAAGTTAAATTGAAAATAATTTTAATAGACAATCCCAAAGAAAAGTCACCAGGAATTTGGAAGCCCTGTATTTTTTCCAGACAGTGCGCTTATACTAGGGAATTACTTAGCACCAAAAGTAAAATAACTGTGATATTTACTGTATGAAGATACTAAAGGAAAACAATTTTACCAGCATAAACTGCTTCATCTTTTTGAGATGAAGAATGAACAAAATAAAATCGAGTTTCTAAGAAACAATTCTTAAAATCTCTATTATAAAAATTGTATTAGATTTTACAAGATATTTTAATATTGAGATAATAAAGGAGAAAATGGCATTTTACTCTATGTTCTTTCATAAAACAGGTACGATAGTGCTATTCCCAGAGGAAAGACACCAGTTCCAATGAGAGTAGTGTCTGTTCTAGAATTAAGGATAACTTGTCAAAATATCTACATAAACAAGCAGGTTGAAAAGCTTAATGTGAAAATAACAATCTTCTTTTACAGCATCCACTGTGTCCAGCCTATTCTGTTTCATATGGCCCAGGAGCACAAACAGGTATGACATCATATCAGTTTACATCATTAATGGAAGTATTTCCTTTCAAAACTACATTGTTATTTTCTGCCCAAGCTTTCTTTCATTAATTCCAAAGTTATTTTGACCCAACCATCTCAGTGTATGTTTAGATATGTTACCTAAACATGGTGTTCCAGTATTTTCTAGTATAGACTTTATACTGCATAATATATTTAATTGCATTACATGACATTTTAATAAACTAACTTTCTAAAAATCTATATTGATGTATATTCTGATCTTTCCTGATAAACTGTTTCAGGGTGGCATTATTGTGGAACGGACTACCTTTGAGATTGGTTTAGCTATTTTAACTCCATTCCTGTAATCCACCACAGTCTTAACTTCAGCTGCTAACTTCTCTGACAATGAACATTGATATAAAACCAGTTATTTAAGAAAGAGTAAATTTGACTCTGAATTTCATTGTCACCAAGGTTTCTTTGTTGGTGCAATACATATAGATTGGATTATTTTCAGCAGTCTTCAGAGGCTCTGCCAGTGCCTTAGCACTACTCCTCAAACCTCTTCTGCTGATCCTATGCAGTGAGTGGCAGTAATGATGATATAACTCCTTTACTTACTCCTTTAAGATGGATAACTGCAAGAATAGAGAAGGATCTAAGATGTGGAATCCACGTGAGTAACATGTCACCAAAATCCAGTAAATCACAGCTCATGGGTGATATCTGCAAACTCCATTGGGAATGGGTTTGCTCACCTGTCTGACAGAGCTCAGTGTATCATTTTAGCTTGTCTGAGATTTTCTGTGCTTGGTTCCTTCCCAGAGTGGTTTGGTTTTTTCAGATGCTAGACCACTTCTTCTAAGAGTTACCTTAGATGTCAAACAAGCTTCCCTGTAGAAGTTTGTTAACTACTTATTCATTTGGTTCAGTTTAGGGAACTCTGATGTTTGCTGTAACACTCCATTTCAGTTCAAAATGGCTTGAGGGCAGTGGGCAGTTGTGGAGCAAGCTCTGAGGCTGCCAGCCAAAAACTTGATTTACTGGTTATTCCTGTCACTATAATGATTAATTGGGAAGAGTTTGCAGAAGAAGGGAGAAACTTGTGCAAACTTCATTTAAAAAGAGATACTAACAAAGAGAAAATATCATCAGCTGAAACAGTTACTTAAAAGACTGTTTCTTAACTGAAGGCTTTCAAGTTTCTGTGCCTTGCTTTTAATAGTTATATATTTGTCAAACTAGAAATGGAAATGCTCCACTGAGTAAACTCTCATGTACTGCTAAGGAGAGTTTGGCGGAGGACTGTGGTATGGACAGTATTAGTTGAAGGGCCTGTAGTGTTTGGGCTACAGAGGTCCATTTGGAGAAGAGACATAAAATGAAGGGTTTGTGCCCCGATATTATGCCAGAGACATGGAAGCTGCTCATCCCCAACAGAGTCTATCCATGTGAGATTCCTGGACAGAATATAGCACAGTCCATTGACAATCCAAGAGGGGAGGAACTGGGTCCAAATCTTCTACCTTCACTTTATGCAAGTATAAATAACAAGTTGTATGCAGAACTTTTTGAAGAGATAGAAATAGAAAATGCAATTCAGTGTTTAAGATTGCATTCTTAAGGTTTCTCGCATAGGCACACTTAGGATGGATATATGCTGCACACAACTTTGAGAGCTCCTGCCATTTTAAATTCTGGCTCCTGTGCTTTACTGACTCAACTGTATAGTAGATAGAGTACTCATAACAGTAATACCCTGTTACCTCAACTGTGAAAGGTTTTTCTGGGAATCTAATGACCAACAGAATGGAATTAATTGTTTTGATTTGTTTTGTTTTTCAGCAAGCATTTAAAAGATCCACCAGTTCATCTCTATCGCAGCTTATTTTTCTTGTGGCTTAGCTTGGACATTAATCTGCCTGTTGAGTTTACATTTATGGAGTACGACCTAATATTTTCTCCACACGTTCAGTATTACGGTTTTGATTTTGCAAGTCTTGTTGCTTGGGATACTTGCACAAGTCGTGTCTGTTTGCACAGCAACGACAGAACTGGGGTTCAGATGCTGCTAATTAATCAGTCAAGAAGGAACAAAAATAGTTCTGAAGGCTACTACACTTGGCTGATGCCAGAAGGGTTGGTAAAAACTGCAGAGACAACTGAGTACACTGCTGGCAGTATTTGTTATACATTTTATTTCATAAGTGGATTTTTAGGATTTCTTTTTTAATTGAGTTATTTTACTCTGCTTTAGCAGTACTTGTCTGAATACAGTTGTTGTTTTTCCAAAATGCCTGCTCTGGTTTAGATGCTTTTGTTGGCACTAGTCAGCTTTTCATCCCTGTAATAATGTCCACAAGGTGGTGCCACAGCTAAAAAGTTAGCAATAAATAACACAAGTATAATTTGATAATTCTATCACGTTTTTATAACTGACTGAAGTATCTGCATCATCAAAGAATTAATAACTGTTTTATAAGCACATCATCTGCATTTCTAATGATATCACAAGTTTGAAGCCTGTTTTTTAAATCACTCATGTAGAGCTTGGTCTGTTTGCTGTCTGAGTGAGAGCAACACACACACGTGTGACAGTCCAAAATCATGTACAAAAGGGAATAAGTAGACAGGCTCATGATGAATGAAGAACTGTGTCTGTAGAGACTAAGACCAGCAGAGCTGTGTATGCCCTAGCAGGGTTCCCAGTGCAAACATCATGCCCACCAAAATGTCTTCTCATGGATGGCACAAGGAGATGTATGTCTAGATTGCTTCAGCAGTACCACAGGAGTCAGTCTGAATCTGGACAAGCAGAATAGTTCATCCTCAGCTTCAGCTAAGTTGGCTTCCATGCAGTCACCCTAGTGTGGCCATGGCACATAGTAGCTTGAGTTTTTTCTGCAGCCAGTGATAGCCAGAATCCTTATTTCCCTGTCATACAATAATGTACGGGTGACTATTAATTCCAAAATGCTTACAGAGGGACCTACTATTGAGAGCGGTTGAGTTGGTATATACAGATAAAATTTGGTAGTAGTCTTTTTTTCTTCAATCATAGTTAAAAAGACAGCCACCCCAAACTGCATTTAGTGGAAGTGAACAAGTGTATGAGCCCCTTTCTACACAAGATCAGACTAGAGAAGGTAAAAGGCAATAACAGGGAATGTAAAATGAGTACACAAATTAACCACTCACAACAGAAAAAACAACAAAACTTACTGGATAAAGTTCTTTGTATGGATCTGAATGGCTATACTGTTTTGTAGCAGATTTGCATGTCCCAGAAGAGCTGAAGTGCAGAGGTGCTTGGTCATTCCTCTCAGCACATGTTTGTTCCATTTTTCAGCTGCCCTTGGCCACATGGCCGTGGTTGCTTCTTGCTCCTCTCAAATGACCTCTGCAATGCGGGTACGCGTGCTAACCCAGTAAATATTCTCCATAACCTTCTGCAATGGATAGATAAGTTTGAATCATTATTCATCACATTATTTTGTACCAAAAGCAGCAAGAAAAAAAGGGTAATTTAAGAAAGATACCTTTCAAGCAAACATTGCATTCATCGTTGCTTCCTGCTAGAATCTCTTTTTAGTATGATCTATCTGTATCAGAAAGATAAAAATAACAGGTGTTGCTTAATATTTTCTCTAAATTGCTATATTATTATTATAAAACACACTAAAATTCTGGTGGCTTGTAAGGAATTCAGTGGAAATTATATATACTTATGGAAGGTGGCCTGACCCCCAACTATAAAGCATAGTGAGAGTAGAGGTTTACTGGGTCCAGTTCTAAAAGTTGTCAAATAACACAACTGCCACCTCTTTTTTTTTAAGGATCATATTTTTAAATTGTATTTTAAAGTGGTTTATGTTTTTTTTAATTTATATTGATTTTAGCATAAGTTTAGAAAAGTCAGAATCACAGAACCAGCTAAAAGAGCAAAGTCACTGAACAGGTCAGCTAGATTTAATTTGCAAGCCAGTCAGTCTGGTTAGTTAATTTGGACTGAATCATGACAGTGACGTTTGATCAGAGTACTCCTGTAAGATTGTTCCAAGTCTATGGCTGCAATGTTTGTTGCAATTAAAATGACGTATTTCTGATTCAGTTTGGACTTTTGTTTTTTCTCTGACTTCATAAAATGACTTTCAAAAATGTGTGTTTTGCAGATGTTTTACACAGAGAAGAAATAATGCTCTATTCTAAAGAGAATTGCAGAGTATCTGAGACCATACCTTTAAGTCTTCACTGTATGTAAAACCCAGGTATTATTTTTGTAATTTAACAACCAAGATGAAATCCTGAACATTTGCCCTTGCAATATTTGCGTGATTTTGGGTTTTGCTGGAAATCCCTTAAGTGCTTTTAAAACATCAAAACTATTTTTCCTCTAGGTCTGGTTTCTGGTTTCCCATTTAGGCAGTCCTGAACAAGACACGCTTTAGCCCTATGTCTATACCTAAATCTACATTTAGATCCCTTTAAATATTAGAAGGAGGTAATTTTCAGTGTTCTAAGTTGGGAGTCAGCCTGAGCACGGCTCAGAAATCATCCTGCAGATGCACAGTGTTAACCGGAAACAATTTAGAATGGCAGTGGTATCCTGCAGGATGTGTGCAACTCGTTCGGCAATGTGTTGATTTACACAGGACTACATTATAGATTATACGTTCTGGTAATTGTGGTATTGTTATTGCTAGGCTATATCTAAGCACAGGAAATACATATAAGCACATTTGAAGTGATAACATCCACTTCTGTTTAAAAAGCAGTATTTTGTTCTTGTCAAAAAACTCACATAATACAGCATTTGCGAGGGAAAATAGACAGTTTCCAAATGAGGACTTAGCAAGACTTCTAGAGAAAAAGCTGCTTCATTATGGGAGGCCCATAACCAGCATTTACAAAGAAATCCACAAACTTGTATTCTTAATTGCTTTTAAAAATGTTTATTTTAGTATGGACTCTAATCCAAGATCAGAAGGAGACAATGCATTTCCACCTGAAAACACAAGAAAGATCAAAATAAATGTTTAGTGTGTCACCAAAACCACAGTACAAGTTTCTGTTAAAGAGAATGAGTAATACCATTCTAGCTATTAGAATGCTGTGAGTGGATAATAATTCCATCTGACTGGTAGGGCAGATGATGTATTCTGCAAGAAAATAATCCTATCTAAAATCTTGCCCTATTTTGTCAGTTCAGTAGGAAAGCCTACCCACCATACCCGTTTACCTGAAGTCCCTCTATGCTTGCTTGCCTAATATTAGGATTCAGGAGCATCCAACATCCCCAACCCTGTCTTGAAGTTCAGGAGCAGTTTGACTCAGACCTTGACTTGAAAATGGGCACAGGCTCCTGCTACTGCTCCCAGAATGTAGGATTTGGGTTCATCCTCAGCTCTGCAGCTGGAGATAGCATACAGTGAGGCCCCTCTCAGATCCCTTCTCACCGTTTCTCTGTAGAAAGCATAGGCTTCAGACCTATCTATGCACTTAGGAAAATGACTGATCGAGTCAAAGGTTTCCCATGTTTCCCCCCTGGAAGCCGGTATGGATCTCTCCAGAATGATGAAATATCCATCAGGGTTTGTATGACAACTTCTCTTCCACAGACAAAACTGACTGACAAAATATAGTTAACTATTATGCATGCTATGTCTGCTTCTTAGTTTGTTTCACCAGGGAAAATATATTAAAATTGGTATAAAGTTTCCCTCTTGTTCCTCCCAACAATAGAAAATTACCAGCGAGAGAAAATAAGACAAAGATTTAACTTTATGGAATAATTAGAGGAGAGCATATGATGCTCTCTCAAAAGGCCTTCCAGCTAAACTTGTTTTTTTCTTTAACATTGTGAAACATTCTTGTCTGTATTAATACATGAGAAAAGTAACACTAGAACTGTGAAACTGATTAATACATCCAAGAAATACAAACCCCTGGGCCATAGCTAAATCTGTATCTATACTGCAGCATGATGGCAATTGTATCACAGGCTAAGATCAGAATTGGAGTTGGTGCTGTTGCATACTTTCCCTGCTTGTAATCCTGGAGCTTGTAATACTGTTGCAGATCAATAACATCATGCTATACTGTGTAACTGATTTGTTGAAATGATAGTTAAGAGTGAGGTTCTAAACAGACACTGCAACATATGGTAAAGGATTGGCCTACAAATGGGTCTGATGGTGATGTGATAGACACAGACATAAAATGGCCCAAAGCCAAATGATTTGCTTCACAATTTCATTAAAAACTTTTTATTGGGTTTTGGAGGTTTTTATCTTTATTATTTAATATCAAGAATATGTTTGTCTTTATGAATTCATAAATGCTACTGGTGTGACATTTTTGTGCTGACAGTCAAAATAACACTGAACAGAACTTCAGTTTTGTCAGATCTCATATTAGCCAAACTTTGTAGTACTAAGGTGGCTCTAAGTTAATATTAATATGCCTTTGCTTGGGGAGGGTTTATTACAATATTCTTTTGGAAATGTCATTTGCTTAGGAAAATGTGTTTAATTTTAAATAAGATCTACAGTATTTTCCTGACTGGGAAGTTCTGTGCCTAAACTTGTCATGTCCTGTTTAACAAAGGAGCAGCTTCAATAGCACTTACAGTACTTAATGTTATGCAGATTTTCAGTTTGTTGCTGAGATCAGGGCTTTAAAAGCAAAGGTCAGGTAAAGATCCCTTCTTGGAACACACTAAGATATGAGCCCAAATGTTTATTTTTCATCATAAGTCTACTTATTTAATAGACCATGTATGACTTTACTTTTAATATAATTAAATGTATTTGTATTTGTGTATCAGGAAGAAAACAAATACATATTCTCTGTTGAACAGCATTCCTAACATGGCTGCAGCATGCATGACTCTTTCTGCAGTACATTCAGATGGTGGCTTTCATTAAGAGATAATGCCTGCAAAAATTTCTCACGATTTCAAAAAGGGATTCTAATGTCTGTCTATTTCACATGGGAAAATTCTTTTCATCACTCTTTTACATGACATAAAATAATTGTGTCTTTCCTTAATTGTGACTATAGAGGATCAATTACAATGAATATTAAAATACCAGACTCTGCATGCCATACAATTTGTAATTAGCTCAAGATATCCAAAGGAAACTCTGTAAGTTACTTTAGTCTTTTCATGTTGTCTCAAATGTCTCAGATCTGTCTGATTTTGTTTGAGTTTATAAGAGCAGCTTGTCACTGAATTTTTGGTGGAAATGTGTATGTTTGAATTGAATTGCTCTAACGAGTCCTCATCATTAAAATCCTCTCAGTTCTGTTGCTTGTAAGGAACCATGTGGAGCCCTGGAGCCCTTGTGTCTGTTGGAATAACTCAGAAGCTTCCTCACCTTGCTTGAGCAGTATGACATAACCCTTAAACACCTGAAATATCTTTAGGGCTTAAATATTTGGTGTAGATACCTAAATGATAAAGAGTTTCTTAAGTGTTAGAAAACATAGAGTTCGAAGATCAGATTGAGCCATGCCTCTTGCATTTACTTCTCTAATAAAGCTGTCAAGATCCTGACCAGCTAACCTGATAGATGCACTCTTCCATATTTTGGGTAAGTAATTGACTGGGCCTGGGCTCTACTGCATAAGTTATATCTGAATGCATTTGCAGTTATTTTAGGTGACAGAATAAAGCAGTCAGCATAAACTGAGAAAACTTTGTCCGTGCTTTGTCAGCATGCCAGAAAAAATTCCTTGAGATTCAGAACCTAAGGTGTAATTTCAGTTAATTGTCTGGATGCCGAATATTGTTAATTCACACTAGGGCTCATATTAACCCAAAACACTGACATTTAGCATCCATGCGGGCAAATTCATATTTCTTGCTATATAGAAGCCCATCTAGATATGATCCGGTTTGCTTTTCTGTCTCTGAATTCAATCTGCAAGGACAACAGGAACAGAGGCTGCAGATGGCCTGGGATTCCCTTGCATTTGATTGTGTGTCAGCAGCCTGATCTAATTAGGCAAGTCTGTTTTTCCAGAAAATAAAATTATTATAGACAACAATATGATGAATTGAAAACTTCTCAAAGTTGTTAAATTATCTGGTTTTCAAAAGGAGCTGTATCAAGCAGATACTGAGCAAGGCAATGAAGCCCAGTGGGCAGAGTGCTGGACAGAGATTGAGAAATCTGGGTTCTTTTCCAAACTCTCCTGACTTTAAAATGACCTTGAACTGTCACTTTGCTGTGCTTCAGTTTCACTGTCTGTGTGAGAAGGATAATAATCCTCCATAATGATTTTACATTTACTGAAGAAAGGATCTGTATCAACACTAGGCATTCTAAATGAAGCTCTGGTTAAAGATGGGCAGGTCAATACCTCATGTATTCCAGAATATCTGGGAAACTTTGGTTGTTAGACTCCCTGCTTTCAATTGTCTCACAAAACACATTTCCATGCTAAAGGTCCTTCTTATCTTTCAGACCATTACAAAATATCTCCAGAACATTTCATGTTAATTGCTGTATTAATACAATTCTTGCTAAATGTTACTGGGAATTGCAAAGTGCCTTTTAAGATCACAGAAATGATAACAAAGAGAATGTATTTTTAACCCCTCCAAAAAAAGGTGTTTTGCAATATTATACTTGACCTATGTGGGTGACTTTTTTATCAGTTGTTTTATGTTATAACATGTTTTAATTGGACTTCTGGTTGGAAACAATCAGTTTTAAACTAAAAAAATATGTGGTTTTTTTCAAATTGTATCTTGATTTTACACATTTTGTATTAATATACAGCTACAAGCTCTGTGCACAAAAAGAACAGTCTACTTTCAAAACTGTTGAATGCTTTGACCTCAAGGGCATAGAAACTGTTGACTCATTGTTTTTACTGCATATAATATTAGTCCTTTGTCACATCCAGGGAATGACATCATCTTCTTCATTGTTAGCAGCAGGTTTGAATAATACAAAAAGTGCAGCATTAGTTGCCTCTTCTATTTGCTCTTAATAAATGAATGGATATCTGGTACCAAGATTCAGATTAGGATTTTTGAGTAACATTTAGAACAAGTTTGTGCCTGGTCCCTGAAAGGAGCTTTGCTCCTGCCCATGGTCTGCAGGGCAGGCGGGCTGGCAGGAGCACAGAGCCTGCAGAGTGTGTGTCACTGATGGTACTGCCTTCTCTAAAGTGATAAGGGGAGACAGGAAAGGAAGAGACTAGGCACAGAATGAAACAGATCTTTTCCCCAAGGTCACTTTAGTAAAAGGAATCCCTGAGTTTATGGGAATCATATTTCTCTGGAATCTAAAATTGTGAGAGGTAATTCTCTGAAAATAAGTCATATCTAGGATGTGCTAGCAAAATAGGAATTTATTAGCTTTACAATGCACTGAGATAAGTATTTTATCCACTCTAAATTTGTATTAGTGTCTATTAATCTTCTGCTGTCTATAACTAAAATGTCTATGCCCTATTCTCAAAGAGTAATTTTCCATTTGAAGTATTTGCTTAGGCCTGCTTGCTTTGTGAAGGAAGGATGCACTGTTTTAGATGTAGCAATCAGAGTAGTGAAAGGTTTCTTTGGGTGATGTGCCACCTTCTTCTATAGGGTTCTGCAGAATTCTGTGCTGGCAAGGAAAATTTCAAGTGTTGCTTCCTGAAAAATAACTATTCCCAATGAAAGAGAGTTTACTCAGAGAGATTCCTTGAGAGTCTGATAAAATGCCAAATCCTAAGCTGCCTTCATTATGCACTGCCTTTAAGTTTTCCCAGAGAAAACAAGATGGATTTAACCATAAAATTACACTTTTATGATCCCAAAAAGCTTTTATGATGAATAGAAGTTCCTGTGTGGATAGACTGGATCAAACTGGATTTTGAAAAGCTGTGAGAGAAGGACCAAGGCAGCAAGCTGGGAAAATTGGAGGCAATGGGTTAAGGATCCAGGATTGCTTAATCGTGGAGGCCCGCATACCAAGAGTGGACTCAGGCAAGGGGTACACACATGGAAATACTTCCTAGAATGCCAGAGCTAAAAAAGAGAAAACAAATCACACTGCAAAGGAGCAAATTCAGACCCACTGACTTAGAAGCAACAGGGACCTAATGGAGGGGCCTTTTTGCAACAGGCTTATCTGTGCTCATGCAAGTAGAGACAGGTTTGAGCAGGTGCATCTATCCCAATTCCTATCCCAAAAAATATATTCCAGATTTCATACTTATCTCTTATGAGAAGTAGAAAAAAGTTACACTTTTTTCTTTATGTTTCATATGCTTTTGCCATATGAAGCCTGCCTTCTTTCCTGCTCCAGTCTACAAGTGCTCTTCAGTCAACATTTCCAAAAGGTCTCAAGTAGCAGGAATTTTGCTGAGGCTAAATCACTCCGTTTTCCCCTACCCTGTTTAGGCTTTACTTGGATAAAAGCAACAAGGCCAGTCATTTCATTTCATTCCTTAAAAGTTACTGGCCACCTTTAAAGAACTTGGTCTCTCTTTTATGTCACCTTCCAGCAACTCATCTGATTTAAACAGGCTGGCATGGCCAAGTGAAATGCTTGGGAAATAGACCATACAATTAATCTGCAGTAATAAGTTGTCTCAGCATCATTTCTCTTCCTTTCGAGAGGAATGCTGGCTCAAGCAAAAGAAAAGATTAGCGCAATTGTAATATTCCAAAGACATCCTGTTAAGTGTCTCAAGCTCTGATGGGTTTTTTCTGTTCTTCTGTTGTACATAGCCAGCAAACAGTGTAAAATTCAGACCATGACAAAAATACAGCCTTCAGTGCTACAGAATAATCTCTGCTTGTAAAGTGGATGAAAGTGGATGAAAACAGAGCTTTGCTTTTGTTTTCATAGGTGAGCTCAAATTTGTCTCATTTATGAATATAATAATGAGACTTATTTAGGCACATCAGCAACTTTAATGAAGAAAAAAATGGTATGTGAACAAAAGGAAAAATACAAGCAAAATAACTGAAAATTTTGGGAAAAGAAGGGAATGTTTTTTTCTCTGAATATGCAAATAAGGTTTCCCATGTTGGTTTAGGGACAGAAAAGACCTGAGGTTTTAAATTCAGCCAAAATAGCTTTTGTTTACAGCTACACTTGCAATGTAGACCTTGAATATCACATTCGGTGACAGCAAATCTCATACACAAAGTGAATGTATGCAGTAAAACTCAGAAATATTCCCAAATGCCTAATGAAGCACAGCTTACAGAGAAGTTAGATGTAACAGGAGTCTGTAATCCTCTATTTGCTCTAAAATGTCCTTCCCTCAAAATGGACAAAGTCTTGATTTAAGGCATTTTTGCTTCTATGAAAATAGACATGAAATGAATAAGAAAACAGAGGATGTTATTTGCTTCAGTTCATGTAAACTGATCAGGCTGAATGATGAGAGTCTTCCTGTAATTCGGAGCACTACTGAATACTATGCATGAAACAGTTCCTCCCCACATAAACAACTCGAGCTTTGCATATGTACCAACGTAGAAAAATAAGTATTGACTTATTCACAAATCACTTTTTAGGCACTAGATTCCCAGAAGTGTATTTGTAGAACAGCATCTAGAAGCAAATGAATGTGTTGATAACTTCATTGGTTTTTCTTTCATTTTATGACCTTAAAGGCACCTTGATCTTAAAAATAATATGTTTGTCATTTTGAAAAGCAGAACTTTTATCTCAGCTCTGATACTCACTTTCTTCTTCTGATACAGGTTTTGGACATGGATTCCATGAGCCCTATTTAATTTTCTTTCAGATAGCCTATTAAGATCTTTCGTACTATTTTACCAAACAAACAGGTTCCCTACAAGAGGCTCATTTGTGCTCCTGCTTTTATTATTTATGTATCTTCCCCAAATGCAGTATTTTCAATGTTGTACAGTTTTTTCCATGCATCAAATATGGAATTGTTAATTCTGCCATTCTGCAGAACAGGAAGGAGAGAAAATAAATCTGATGTTTTCTCTGATTGTACCTCAGTCAGTTTATTTGTGTTCTCAAAAAGAACAGTGTGGAGCTTTACTTGCTCCACAAAAAAAGCAGTTTTGGCTTTGAAGATATTTTAAAGACATCTCAGGAAAGCCAGACTCAACACTAAGAATGGGGTTCTACTCATCTGAGAAAAAACCCTCATATTGCTTTACCATAGTCATAGCTGACCATTTAGGAGATCCTGGTATGTAATTTCCATTACATGAGCTGGGAAAACCTTATTACTAGGAGCCAAAATGTGAGCAGAATTTCACCCACCATACTGCTTCCTATCGCTCTCCATCACTGACAGGATTGGATGATGAAAACTGCAATTGTGCTTTTGGATACACCTTGGTATGTGACAACCTAGGAAATACTGACACTGCATGAGTTAGCTACTAACCAGGGTGAGAGGGATCCATGAGCCCTCACATTGGGAAGTTTTGCTGTCTTTGAAGTATAAACTGAAATCAGTAATGTTAGAGATAACTTCATGGTGGCCGTGGAAGTCTAAAGGTTGTGGTGGGGCTTGTGTCTTTTAACAGACATTAGAAAAGGCAGAGCAGGCTTTGGGCAGACAAGGAAGTATGTTGTTCTCCTTGTATGGTGCTCTTGCTATAGGCAGAGGATGCTAGGGCTTTGTTATGAACATTAAGTAATCCAATAAAACAATAGGACACTGAAAATCCAAAAGTTAGACTTCAATTATTTTCCATCTCCTTTATTACCTTCTCAAATTCAAATGATACTTTCAGGATCCAGAGCTTAGACCTCTGGAAAAGCTCCTCAGTCTCTGGGGAAAAGCCTGAGGAATACTTTGCAATTTAGTTCACTATAATTCACCATTTAGTTTCCTCAATATGGTAGAAGCTAGATACAGCTCTTATGGCTCCTGTCAGTCCTCCACAGATGCCTCCCACTTATCAAAGGCACCTAAAACCAAATAACCCTCTTTGAAACATGTGAAATACTTAGTGCTCCAAGATAGCTGGTGTTCTCATTACTTATGTACCCAAACTGATTCATCTCTTTTGGTGGCTCCAGTGCAAAGTTATTACATTGTCAGAAAAAAATCAAGTCTAACTTGGGGGGGGGGAAATTGGATTCCATCATGTGTTTCATATTGTACTAGTATGAAAACACTATATTAAATTCAAATACTTCAATTGTACCATTAGATGGTGTCATTATGTGGTTTGCTAATTGATAGGTTATTCAAATGGACATTGTAATTTCAGACTTCTTAGAAGCATCCATATGAAGAGTTTCCAAGCTTCAGAGGGGTAAAACTGGGTGTTAGGAAGGAAAAGCTTTTACTGGGAATATTTCCTAATGCATGTCACTGAAAAATCGTTACATAACTGCCGTGTGCATTCCAGGACTTGGGGCAGTCTATTTTTAATACCTGGTATGAAAGAACTTCCTGCTACTTTTTCTCTTTGAAGGCAGTTTGTGGTTCATTAGCTCATGTTGTCAGGACAATTTTCCTGCTACCCTTAAACCTCCTTTTTTTCCAGCTAAAAAGACAAAAAAATGAAACTGTATCAAATGGAAGAAGGTGCTGAGCATAAAATACCACAAAGATTAAGGTATGTTGTGTAAATGTTGCAGTGGTCCCAGAACTAAGCACTGCCAACTCAGGTTTAATATTAAACCTGAAAAGAAATCTGAACATGTTAAACACATGCACTTCTAAGAAAAGCAAAAGAAGTTGTGTGCCAAGCAGCAGCACCTAAAATGATTTTTCAGCTTGGTGCATATGAAGATAGATGCTGGGTTTCTTTTAATTAAAGTAGTTTTAATTCCATACTTTTCTCCATGCAGTGTTATCGCAGGCCACCATTTTTACTGTAATTTATACAGTCATGGTCATTAACATAAAATATTTTGCTTAATGCAACCAGACTTCTTCAAACATGGGCTGTGCTGGATGTTTCAGAATGTTTTAACTGCATTAGTTATAAATTCACAGCATTAATGCAGTTTTGCTCTTAAAATCCTAGACAAACAGGCTGATAAAGTGGCCAGGGGGACCACCATTTTCACCTCATCTGACTTCCTGCAAAACAAAGGCCACAGGACTTCCTGAATTAAGCTCTTTTCAAGCAACAGCCTATCTTCTAGGCAAACAAGTGACAGAGAATCCATTAGATCTGCTAAAAGAATTTTAAAGTACTGATTTTATAGACAAAAAAGGTGATGAATGTACTAGCAAATTAACAGGCAGTTCACTGTGTATTAGAATAGACCTGTGTGACTCTCTTACTTTCATTCATAGCAGAGAAATGGAATGGCAATTTCAAATGCAGAGTAGCAGTCAGTGGTAATAGCTGCAACTACTGCTGGGAACCTACTCTTGAAGTCTCTAGCAGGGAGGCAGCGGAGCGTTGAAGTCAGATGACTGAACCAGGTAATACCCTCAGCTGTCCAGCCTGCTCTGACATCCGTCATTGCAGGGAGGTTTCAACCTACAGAGCAGCACCCAAACTAACACCCATAGTTTCCAGTTTGGTGTGTGAAGGTAAGCAGCCAACTCTAGGAGATGGGGAGCACCTTTAAGGTCTGTTAAATTGTGCTTGCCCTGAGACTTGTGATGGTAAACTGCACTAAAGAGGGTGTGGGGCAAGGTACCTGCTTTACTCTCTGGGCTCAATCCATTGGCACATGCAGAACAGAGCTGGGGTGTTTAAGAACCCCAGAGCTAACAAAATACTTGGGCTTCCCTTTCTTTTGCTCTGATGCTCTTGGAGCAAAATCGATCAGAATTTTGTTGAACAAGAGCAATTCCTTTCTCCCCTTCTCTCTGCTGTCTCCATAAAGCTTCATCTCCATAGAATATCCTTTAATAACTTATTTCTACCCTTCTGTAGGTCTTTAAAATTGGTTTTGTTGCCAAAGAAATTGATCCAGCCTTCAGTCCCAGTGTTCCCAGTCTCAGTCCCCGTGCACTCCTTCCTCTCCCTGTTCACATCAGAGCACTCTGGATCATAACCTTTATTTTCAGAGGAAATGTCTTCACCCAAAAATGTGAACTCTGACTGGCTTCTGCTTGTTTCAGCAAAGTTGTTATTAAGAAATTCATTACAGATCACTTAAAAATCTTCCGCATTTAGGCCAAAGTCACTGAACTGCTCTGCTTAATCTTGTCCGGTGTGTCTTAATAACATCTTATTTGTTACCATCTGGGCTGGTATTTTCTGAGCCAAGCATCTGCCCCAGGTTTGGTTTTTGGCAGTTCCCAGCTAAACCACTGTAGTCATTTTCAAGAGCAAGGTTAAAACAATATTTTGCCCATATTAAAAAATAATAACGCAGTTGCCTCACTCAGAACTATCAGCATCCCCATTTCTCAACTGAAGGAATTTGAAATGGAGCACCATCACTGGCCTGGTTTCATCCATGTACCTCTTCAGTGGCAACATGGAATTTGGCAGCACCATTGCTGTGGTTTCACAGATGCGCATCCGAACATAACAAAGACAGAAGGCTCCACAACATCTCGGTTTGCACGTGATGGGTTAAGAATTGTTAACTTTTGGCAGCTCAGTTTTCCAAAGATGAGCCTGTGCTGACAGAGCCATTCCATGTTCGGCATCCGCCTGGCGTGCAGGCACCGTGTGCAGCTCTTTCACAGAACAACCCAGTATGCTCTTTGCCTGAGGCACTGGGAACCAAGCAGCCTTTCTCTGCTATATCTCCTCCTGCATTCCTAAGAGATTAATGTTTGTGACATCTGGGTACTCCTGTGCGCATCATCTCCCCTGTGTGCCTCATCTCCCTTTCTTCTGTTGCTGCTGAGGCAGTGAGGAAAGAAGGCTGGGTCACCAAGATGAAAGAGTTTGGGAGGAGGCTGGTAACTGGCAGAGCATGGGAGGGAAAGGAAAGTGAGAAGCAGGAGCAGATGAAAGAGGTAGATGCCAAGGAGACAACGATTATTGACCAGTGCTAGGATTTCTCCTAGGACATCATAGACAGAAATCAGTTGTGGAAGCAGTTCTGCGTGACTAGGGGTTAAAAAAAAGATTATATGTATCTACATAATGAGATTCTGCTATGCAGTGGGGACAGGGTATGATACATAAGGTAAGGAGGTTAATAAGCATGATGGAGATAAAGATAAGATGCCAGGGGAAGTAATAAAGCAAAAAAATAGAGGTTGGATGTGCATTTGAAGGCAAGGAAACTAGGAGGTGAAAACAGAGCACAAAGAGTGGAAACAGGAGCCATGGAATGGATGTATAAACGAATCATGAAAGAGCAAGAGCTGGGAGTAATCTGACAAAACCACAGAGGAGAAAGAGAAGGCAGGAGCCAGGCAGAAGGAAGATTAGTTAGGAGCATCAAGGGAGAGGAGGAGTGTGGCTGCAGGCTGAACTCCTAAAGAATAGGCTGGGGTTTTGAGTCTGACATCAGTGCAAATCGTGATTTATATGTAATGGTGAAGGAGCAGGAACTGGGTATGGCTATCTATAGCCACACTTCTTTTTCTTGTTAGAGAACTTCTTTATCAAATATTCTGGATCTCTTGAGCCAGAGCTCCAGAGTTAAGGTGACCGCATGTCACCATCTGTTTACTTTTCAGACTTCCTCTGACTTTATTAACAAACATCTGAAGTGCCTAAAGTGCAATCTGCTGCCTTTTTAGCCACAGTGAAAAACATCTCTGTAAAATATATTTGAAAACAAGTAATTCTGGACTTCTACATAGGGCTGCCAGCAATGCCTCTCCCTGGCAGAGCAGAGCAAAGCCCTGTGATCAGCTCGGTGGCCTTCCACTGTGGTTGTTTTTCACCTAAGGGGGCTTGCACCACCACCACAGTAATTAGGCACACTTCATCACAGTGTGGTGGCTTTGCGATGTCATCTCCCACCAGCTAAGAGCAACACTGCCTGGAGACATGGGAAGAGAGAGGTGGAGAGGACTGGGTGGCCTCAGCGTGCCCACAGGCAGAGCAGAAATAGAGGCCCCTGGAACTTGAGCCAGGATGCTCAGCAGCTGGAGGTGTCCTGCTTGTGGTGCTGCTACAGCTGCAGAGACACCAGAGTTACACTCCTCCACCAATAAAAGTAGGGGGGAATGGTGATATTTGCCTCTAAGATGATGATTCAGCTTAAAAGCTGGAATTTCTTTAACATACGTGGCAAATGCTTCCCCACAATCAATATGTCTGATCTGTTGTGTTCTCTGTCAGCTGGGAGGCAAGCTTTGCAGAGCTGAGCTGCTTTACTTTCCTTTTGAGAATGAAAGTAGCACTGCTGTCAGAAGATAAAGCTGTTGGTATATATCAGGTGATAGGAAAAATGACCCTGAAACTGCAAAAATGGCCTGATGGTTTGTATGCTTGGGAGTTGCAAGTGTTGCTTTGCTGTCTGTTTATTTGTTTGCCATACTGATAGCTTAAAAACATATATTACACTCCGAGTAACAACTGCAAGGGGTAAGGCTGCTGTTACTACTTGGTTCCTCCTAAAGATTAAACAGAGCTAGGAGCTGATACATTGACCTATTGCTTCTCGAAGCAGATCTCTGTTCAAATTCTGACCTACGTCCCAGCTAAAAATGTGCTCAATCTTCCCTTAATTTGTAATAGATACTTGTGCGCATTTCAAAACCATCTCGCAATTTGGCAAATTAAGTTGTCTGTGGTTAGCTCTGGAATGGCAGAGATATTGCAGTGCACTGCAGCATTGCATAATGAGTTTCCCCAGACTTTGCCTTACTCGAGTGAGTAACAGTAATCCTTATCTCAAGCGAGCATCAGATTCATCCCATTTTTGAGAAAAGAATTAGTATCAAATATATGATGGGCATGTTATGCCTTGTGGCTGCAATGTTTTTTCAATTAACTTCTCTGAATATACCACAATGAAAAGTGTCAGCTTTTTGCCTCAGAGGCCTATAATTAGATTAAATGAATACAGTTAATTATCTACTACCTTCTTTACACAAAACAATATGTTTCCATAAATTAAAATGCTGGTACACGAAGGAAATTGTTGTTCACTCCGATATAGGCATGCAGTGCTTGGATTGTGAATGCTGTGAATATATGACAGGGTAACACAGCTTTTTGTCTGCAGCCCTTATTTTACAAGAGCTAAACCAAATTACATCTGAAAAATCCCCAGACATCACACTGTTCAGAGCATATATGTTGGAGCAAGGAGGGGATATCATTAAAAGTTACAGTGCTCATGAAACAAATACACTTTTCTCTTTCACTGATGTTCTCTATAAAATTCCCTGAGAGAGATTAAATACAGCTTTATTTGCACCCCTACAGTCACACCCTTGAGAACTGTGGTGTGTCCAGATATAAAGCTGCTTTTTCTAGCAGAGTGTACATCTCCTTTCAGAAATTAATAAGGAATAATCAGTTTTGTATGAGGTATTCACAGCTAACAGCTCGGTTTCCAGGCCTGCTGCTATTCCAGCCAGCATGGACTGAAAATCCTCTCTGCCTGCTCTTCAGCATTACCAAGTAGAAGCAAAAGTTCATGACCGATCAATATGCTCCTGTCCTGGCATGCCTGATTTGGAAGTGCAGCTATTCAAGCGGTGGCACATCACCTCGGTGGCAACATACCTAAAGCAGAAAGCACTCTCTTGGGTTTGACAAAGTGTATCCAAATGTCCCTATTTCCATCAGAATAGATGTTAATAATTTAAGGCCTAAACATGTGGTCCTCCCTCACCAGAAAATTACAGTTAACTTTAGCAGAAGCCCTCATTCCAGCCTGCACTGTACTCTGCTATAAATGTGATGTGTACCCAGAATTGTTCTTGTAGGGTCAAACCCTAAAAGCTTCCAAATACTCAGCGTTTCTATAGGGCATCACATTTTACTGTGTTTTGGGCTGGGTGAGTATCTTTTCCTTTAAACATTCATTATCTCCTCGTAGAAAAGTGTTCATTAAAATATCACTGTGTTGATCATATTAAGGAGTGACAGGGCTGCTTTGCCGTATAAATGCTGCCCCGTTTCCTGCTCTCAGGGTGTAACAGGAGAAAGAAAGACCATCTTGATAGGCACTATCTGCTGAAGGAAAACTTCACCAGGAGCTCTGCATTGACTTTAACCTTTTAGTGGCTGCACTGCGAAGCAGAATGGCTCATGCTTCCCACGCAGAATTAAGCTGGTTTGTTTAAAATATTCATAAATACCAGCAGCCCTCCTAATTCCTTCTGCAAAGATCAGAAAGCAGTTACGGAGGAATAAAGAAATGCAACTGGAAACATGGTTCAGTGGTCTTGTACTTCCCTGAAAAGCTGATTTTGGCTGATTCAGTTGCTTTCAGAGGGAATTTACCCTTTTTGGCAGTTTGAGTTTCAGCAGTGCTGATTGGACTGACGGCCGAAAACGCATCTGGGGCTGAGGAAATGAACCCGGGGTCTTTGTGTGTGTCTCAGGCTGAATTTTGCCTGCGAGCTCTGGGTTTTGTCTTTTAGCCCCTCAGTCTCCCTGGTTTTGTAGGATTCAGAAGCCATTTTAACACTCCTTTCAACCCCGAGACATTTCACTTATGCTTTTGCAGGTGCCTCGCCCAATTCCCTGCTTTCCCTGTCTGATTTATCTTTTAGGATAAGCACTAATGAAAGGTCAAGGTTATTCTGAAGTATCCAACCCAGGAGAGTGCTCTCCCTCGTCATTCCTTAAGATGAACTTCACACAATTACAACTGATACCATGCTGAAAGGTAATTCAAACGTTCTGCGAAGAAGTACAGGGTGACAAACAGTGACCTTTAGCACTGGGAAACGTCCCTGGTGATTTGCACTTGGTGCTTCTTCAAAACGCAAGGAGCCATCTTACCACGCAGGGCCATGGCAGAAGTTAGTTTTTCGAGTGGAGCTCTGTAAATCAGGTCTGCAGAGGCAGACTTGGCACATGTGGCTCTCAGAAACGTGCCGTGGGGTTTACATCGCACGATAATTTCCTCGCCTCTGTGATATAGAAACCAAGAAGGGTGGCTGCTTATTCATTTTGTTTCCCTGCTCTTTCTGCTCTCTGTCATTTCCAACTGCAACAAAAAGCGCTCAGGCTGGGAGATCCACCTTGCTTCCCATTTTGTTAAGGAAACCTGGAGATAAACCTGCTGCTTTTTGTCTTCTATGTAGGAAGAGATGCTTCTGCATCCCTGAAACCTCGGGGTTGGGAGGGGGGGGGGGGGGGAGAAGCCCGGGAGCGCCGCAGCCCGGGCAGTAGCCACAGATATGTGTCATAACCATCCCCCCGGCGAGATGTGGGTCCCTTGCTGTGCTGTACTCACTGCGGCCGAGGGGCTGCGGAGGCACCGGGGTTATGCCGAGGAGGCTCCAGTCCGGGCTGCGGGC
Organism: Melopsittacus undulatus; assembly: GCF_012275295.1. NCBI lineage: Eukaryota > Metazoa > Chordata > Aves > Psittaciformes > Psittaculidae > Melopsittacus > Melopsittacus undulatus. Next base: position 15,722,403 of record NC_047532.1, read on the forward strand.
AGCGGGAGGGAAAAGAACAGGAGCAGGAGAAGGGGAAGGGTGGAAGAAAAAGGGGCTCAAAGTCGCGAAGAAACGCGGCGGCCCCAAGCAGGGGGGTACCGGGTGCGGGGTGCCCGGTGCGGCGGGGATGGGACGCGGAGCGGCGGCTGCCCCCGGGGCCGTTCCTCGGCGGGGGGGCCGGGGCGAGGCGGCGGCGGAGGAAACTAAATAAATAAAATCAGACTGTTGGGGAAGGCGCGTAAATTTAAAAATATTTGGACAGGAAGAGCGAGGGCAGAGGAACCGCAGCGCTGAAATAACGGTTTCGGGGCCGGCCGCACCACCCCCTGCCCCGCTCCCCCCCCGCTCCCCCGGGGCCGACCGACCTGCCCCGACCCTGCGGCCCCCCCCCCACCACCCCGGGAAGCCCTCCGGGAGCTGCACCGACATTTTGAATGCGTGTGGATTGGAGGCTGGCGGGGAACCCGGCTCTCCCTTTCGCTCTTTCCTTCTTGCTCCCTTCATTCCCCACCCCCCCTCCCGTTTTTATGCCGTGCCACGGTATAACAGTCCTCACAAATAAACGCCGCAGCTTCTTCCCTCCCCTCGCTGGCTATTCCCCCCCCTCCCCCCCTTCTCCCGAGGGAACTTCAGCACTTTAGGAAGTCGATGATAATACGTGGCTGCTTCTGGCTGCCCAGTGAATTGCCAGGTACGTTCGCAGAGGAGAGCCTTTGCTTTCTTCGCAAAGCTAAAAAGCGGTGGGCTTCCACCGGTTTAACTCCTTCTTCACGCCAGAAACGCAGCGGCGTTTCCTACGAAGATAATTCCAGCTCCCACCATGGAATAAAGCACCGATTCCTCCCCCCCCCACTGAAAACTGGAAGGAAAGTCTTTCCGTGTGCCCTAAATGTGCAGTTATTTCCTAAGCTGGGTTTCCCCTCCGAAGACCCTGAGCCCTCAGGGGCTTTGCCCCTCTCTCCCCCCCACCCCGGTCACAGACCGGCCCTTTCCACCTCCTCAGCAAGCTGCTGCCACACATTAAATCCGTTTTTTTTTTCCCTGTAGGATCCATTTGCAGGATCTGGCCCTTTCCCAAAGGAATTCCACAGCCCCCGCCTTTGTTCCGAAGGTAATTTAGAAACAAAGGTCAAGTGCAACAGCTTTGCTCATCCGTGGAACCGAAATAGGGGAGAAGGCTCTTTCCCCACAGCTCTGTTCTCCTGCAGCCTGCTCAGGGTAAATCCTGGTACAGCGACAGCTCCTGCCCCATTTCTTCCCATTTTTTCTGTGTTTGCTGTATTTATTTCTATGTACTCACCTCGGTCCTATATTGGTTACTGCATCTCCCTGGGTTACTGCAGGACAATCTCTGCTCCTGCCTGGCAAACTCGCTCTTCATTTGGCTTATGTCTCAATAAAAGCCTTCGGAAAAATTTCGTTCCATCCCACACGCTGCAGGTTTGCATCCTGTTTCTTCCCAAAGAGGCGAGGTTGTGAACCTGGACCCTCTCATGTTGCCAGGCTACTTGGGAAAAATCACACCAGTGACTTCTGCAACCACATCCGATACCAGAATCCTTGCGCGGTGTCAAGATCCGCTGTCAATGAGACTCGCTTTACATTATATTCTCCTCGCTCAGGACATGTACAGACTTCTCCCTGGTTTTACTGACCTTCTCCCTGGTTTTAGCTGACTCAGCTCCAGCAACAAGGCGCTTTTTATAATCTACAGACCCCATAACGTACATGTTACCCACCACCTGATTCCTCCCTTTGTTTCCCAGAGGCTTCTTGCCGTAACCATTAACTTCTTGGGACAATTTTCGCTTTTCAAAGTATCTCAGTAGGAATTTCAATTTACAATATTCTTTCCGATAAATGGGGTAGTTTACAGAGAAAACGCAGCAGGTAAAGGAAATAAACCCTACCTTTAAACCGGGCTTAATATCAGAAGTAACTCACCCCTAACGCCATAGGCGTGACCGGAGTGTAACACGTCCTGTCTATAAACGTGAACTTTTGGCACTCAATAAACGCTGCTATTTCTGGCGAGGCGGGGCATTTTACTCGGAAAAGCAGTTGTTTTATTAAGCCACTGCTTAAACTTTGGCTTAGCGTGAATTAAACGCTGATGGAGCCCAAAACGGGGTTGGTAGGAAGGGTTTTTAGCAGCACAGGTGAAAAACAAGTGAGAAATTCATATTACCTTTCGGATGGAAGAAATCCTGGTGGAAGAGTGTATTTCTGCTCCCTGGGAGGAGTGCGGGGCACTGGCTGGAGAAAGAGAAAGCTTGGAGCATCCTCCAGGACACGAGGAAAGGAAGACGGAGAGCAACAGGGTCTGGGTCACTCCACCTCGGGGACCTGCTGATTACGTTGCTCGGGTTTAATGCTTCGGATGGGTTTAGTGCTCTTTACAGAGGGTATATTGCGGGTTATTGCCCCTGTGCCAGCCGCCGGGGTTAATGATCCGTCGTCAACAAAAAGCGGTAACAAAAGAGCGCAAAACTCCGTATTTCACAGAGGTTTTTAATCAGAAAACACAGCAGCGTGACAGAGCGGATGGTAAAGGTGACAGACAGCTTCAGCAGATCACTTCTTACTTGATAAACGGTAGTAACTGAACTGGGGGGGCTAAAAATCTCCGCTTTTTTAAGGGTTAAAATCTAAACTAAAGTACACCCCCTCCTTTTTTTAACTGCTATTTTCAGTACAGTTCATTTCACATCGATTTAAAATCTTCTATTTTGCGCAACTGAAATTTAGGCAATTCAGAATAAAGCACTTGAAAGTGCCCAGCTGTCCAACAACTGGAACCTGTACAAACGTAATAAGTTGCATACTAAACTCCTTCCAAAACGGTGCTAAGTGTCCTTAGCTCCTAACGTTGTAGCTGGAGAAGAAAATTAGTCTGGTGATTCCTCTCAGCTATATTGCAATGGGAAAAAAAATCAGTGGTTAAATTGGGTTTTAGGCACAAGCAATAACATAATTTCCCGAATACCAAAGTGCTGCTTCCTAAATGTCACTGTATCCCGATATTCCTGCTTTGTGAGGTGCATCTGTCATTGAGATAGTTTATTTCCAGGCAGAACGGAACAGCTGGTGAAAGCAAATATTCCTTAAAGAGCATCTAAACTGCAGTCAGTTTATGAAGCGACCAGAAGACGTGTTGCATCGCAGCCCCCGCGTCCTCCTGCCTCCGACAAAGGTTCTCTGCTGCTTGTTTTGCAACTAGAAAAATCATCTCGTTCAGTGCACAGTAAATACGAACTACTCAGCTGGGCTGTTTGAAACCTCTGGCAACCAGAACACCACCACTTACACTCTTTCTGGTAACTAAATTCAAAACCAGCTTGGTGGAAGTTTAAATACAGAAAGGGGAAAAGTGTCATCTACGTTTGGAAAGCCAGTGACCTACTTCTACAAGCTGTTGCTAGTGTCAAAATGCAGCTATTCCCCAAAGCCTCTAAGCGCCGTCCTCTGTCCTCAGGCCAAGCAGCCTTTGACTTCAAGCTCTGCCCGAGCAGGGAGATGCAGGTTACCCCTCGAAAAGCTGTTTTAAGCCAAAAGCAGGTTTTCAAACCCTTAAGCCTGACTAATAAGGGGTGGCGAAAGGAGGGCATGGGTGGGGGGGGCGTTGAGAGGTGGGAGAAATCACAGTAGGCTCTTTTCTTTCCTTAAAAGCCCAGCAACATTAAGCATGTGAATATGTATTAATGACTTAATACGAATGACCTACAAAAAAATCCTAAAACTTGATACTTAGAAAAGTAAGTGTGAGCGACCGGCACGTACACGGCTGAGTCTGTGAGTAGGCTGTAAATGGCAGGCATAAGAAATCACTGGGAGCGCAGGTTTAAAGCGTTTCTGTTACCTGTAAACCCACCTCTAGAATCTCTTGAGACTTACACTATCAGCTGTTCGGGGGGGGGGGGAGAAAAAATAATATATATATATATATATAATAATAGAAGTAAAGTTGCAACAAATGTTATTAAAAAGGAGGAGGAGAACAAAAAAATACTGAGGAGGGTGAAGGCTCAATGTCCGAGTGGGGCTTAATCCATGGCTGCGGGGGAGAAGCTGCTGCCCTCCAAGAGCTTCACCACGGCTGATCTCTTGTAGAGCTTGGCCAGGTCGTAGGCAGTGGCCCCCCGCTTGTTCTGGTGGCCCACCTTGCACTCCCCACGGGCCAGCAGGACCTCCACCACCCGGACGTGCCCCTCCCGGGCCGCCAAGTGCAAGGGCAGGTTCCCTTCATCATCCTCGATGTTCACATCAGCCTTGAACTCCAGCAGAGTCTGCAAAGTGTCCAGAAACCCCTCTCTGGCTACATCATGAATTACAGCAAAGCCAGTACTGTCCTTCAGATTGGGGTTCGCTCCGCTAATTAGCAACCTCCGGGCAATTTCGGGGTTCCCCAGCTTCATCACCTAGGAGAGATGAAGAAGAGTTGAATACCGAGGGATGGGGTGGGGGGGGAACTGCTCCAGCACAGGGCTGGATGCTCAGTGCTTATCCCTGGGTTCTGCTTCGGCTCAAATCCTCATGTCAAGCAGACAGGGAAGCCCCCCTAGAAAGCTAACGGCACAGCAGAACATCTGGTTTTTAATGTATTTTTCACTAAACCCGGTTAAAGATGTTATCACTTCGGTGGTAATGGCTTTCTGTCTCAGGGAGATTAATGACTGGAGGAGGTGACATAGAATGGAGATTTTTGTATTATATTATTTATATTTATTATTATTATTATTGTTATTGTTATTATTATTATTATTTGATATGGGTTATCTCAGTCTCTCAACACACAAACATTAAGCACGGTTTGGTTTCATTTGCCTGAGCACTGAGACACCTTTGCATTACTGTTTAATCTCCTTAAACACCCAGCCCATGGTCTCTGAGGAGCAGATATTTCACCTCAGCAACAGCAAATGTGCCATGTGTTTTTATAAGCTTTCAGGTGTTTACATTGTCTGTGCATTATCATAAAACAAATATTTGCACTGTACCATAGCTCTGTCTGCTAAGACAAATAAATGCTACAAGAAATTTTTCCTCCCTTATATTTGTGCTGCATTAGGTCACCCAAAAAGGAGAAGTTACAAGGAATGTCTCAAAGTCCCAGAAGTTTCTTTCTCAACCCAGTGTATTCCATTCTACTTTCATCAGTTCAATCTGAGCAAACCGTGGCTATATTCTGCTGCTAAAAACAGCCCTTTTTAAAAAACAACAACAACAATAATTGGATTTTCTGTTTCTCTCAGAGAAAAAAATAAAAGAAGAAGCTTATTTGAATTTTCTCAGTTGCGTCATAAAACTATCATAATTCGAAGGCAAATCTCTCTTATTTGGGACTTTACAGCTTGCACCGATTCCCCCTAAATTCCTATTTTTTTGGTTAGCACAAAGGGGGTTTTTACATGAGCACAGTAATGTATAATCTCCAGCCTATGGGCAGCATTTTCCTGTCCTTGCCATTAGTCCCAGTGCAAGTGTCAAATTCGAGTCAAAATAACAATAAAAACCTTTTTTATTTCCTGAGAAACGCCAGAAGCGATTTGAAAATCTTGGTTAAAAAAATTATCTGCATAAACGAGCATTACAGTGCCTTGGGTTTAGCAAAAGGTACGATTTCTACAAGGGGTTTTGCTATAAAACTCTCCTGGTGAGAAATCTCGGTTAGGCTATTTAAGAAAAGCAAGCGATAATAAATACAATTAGTGCAGCATTTGGGCTGTAAAGCAGCCCGGTATATTCTATCTACAGACCAGAGAAAAAGTGCAGATAAGACAGGCTGGGATTCAGGGAAAAAGATCCGGGATTCAGGGAAAGGGATCTCTCTGTGCCCCAAGGTTTCCAGCTGCCTGTGTGCCACTTCTTTCACTTCTGACCAGAGATGGAAGAGATGTAAAAGAAAACAAGGGCATTGCGATTTCTCTTTCTTTAGTAAAATCCGGACATTTTGAACTCTTTTGCAGAGCCCAGGCTGTATTATTTGGGAATTCAAAACATGTATTTGGGAGTTTTCTGTGTTCGGCTCAGAGGACCAGAGGCTTCAGTTACAGATGCGGGGGGGGGGAAAGAAAATCATCTAAAAGGTGATGCTCGTGGGTCATGGGCTACAACTGCACAGCGAATGCCCTTTATTTTGCAAAGTTTCACTCGAGGGGAGGGAGGCAAAGAAGGAGAAAGCGTTGATAGAATCAGGCTGACGAAAAGCATTAGGGCAGGAGATGTATTTGAGGCCTGCATAGGTACACTACACCAGGAATAAAAAGGACAGAGCAAGACAAGCTCAGCAGCTGTTTAATTCAACATAAAAGCAGGAGAAAAAGATAAATTCATTTGTATTAATCCAGGAACATTCACCCCGTTTTAATTAAGGGGGGGATTATAGAGAGATTATCTCCGTTTGGGAGAGGGCACTGACAGAGAGCTCTTTCGAGTGTGGTCGATGATACATATTGAAAATAAGTCGGCAGATTCCCCCGTTTTGATTTTTGTCGTGGTTCATTAACTCAGATATAATTAGGCAGCGATAAGAAGCATTGTTAGGACACAGATGTGTGTTTAATAGAGCTGGGTGCTGGATCATTGTGTAAAATATGCCTTAATTCAGGACACGGACAGTTAGCTGCTTTTAAGGGGAAAAAAATAAATACACTGCTGTGGGACAAATCGGTTTTCAGTCCCTGTCCCGAGGATAAACCAGCTTGATGAATGTTTCCTGCCTTCTTAAAGAAGTTAGTTTGTCTAAGTTGTTAATTTAAATCCTTTCACTCTCTTAAAAGTTGCTGCAAGTGCCTGCGATGCCCTGCGATGCCCTATTTAGGTGCTAACAGGGCAGAGAGGAGCTCACAGAGCCCCAGCTCCAGCGAAATGGTCCAAAAAGGGTCAGTCCTGCTTTTTTAGCAAGAGGGGCTAATTTTCCAGCTCTAACGTTTTGATGGGAAGCCAAAAAGTTGTAAATAGCTCGGGTACATTCGCAAGCTCTCTGCTGTTTAAAACCCCATTTTTAAACAATTATCGTCGTGGTTGGGGGGGGCGAGGGGGAGAGGAGTTAACAAATGATTTTTCTAACATTGGGAAATTAAGAAGATCTATAGCTGCACTTCCACGTTTCATTACTGATACCTTAAATATACAGATAACTACACATCACTATTATTATTGTTATTATTATTCCCTCCAGATTTATAAATCACATCTTTAGCTGTTTGGTAGATATTTTAACCTTTTTTGCCATCATTATCTGATATTATTCAAAGCAAAATCTTTCATCAGTTCCAATAGTTGGACGAGTTCCAGCTCCTGCCTTGCACAGCCACACACTTAAAAATTAGGACATAGCACCCTATACGATCAGAAAGGAAATAGCTGGAAGGGGTGCCCCTGCTAGCCGAGCTGAAAAAGCACATTTTAAAGCCTTAGTTATGAATGGAAAATAAAAGGAAGAAGAAGCAAAAAGCAGCAAGTGATCCGGCTGGATCCCTGACTCGTAGGGCTAAGCCTGAATGTGCATCGGAGGTCCTCGGTGCGGAGCAGCATGCTTCCCGATGAGAAAGGTCATTCCTCACAAACAGCGTAGAAAGGAAAAGTACCATCTACAGCAGCCCCAGACCCGAGACGAGCCAAGCTTTAAAAGCAGATCGCAGGCAAAAGGGAAAAAAACAAGGAGAAAAAAAGAAAAACACAGAGGAAAAAAATAGAGAAATCCTAAGCTCAGAGAACAGCACATTGGTGTTTACAGACCTGCTATGAAATCCTGCTCACCTAAGCTGATTTCTTTCCATCTCAGCTCTTTCATTCCTTGCCTCCTCCCCACGAAGTTACAAAATATCAGCAAACTCGCAGCCCGTTTGACATTGAGGGTGATTCCCCGGTTGAAATCATGGTTTTGAGCGATTTTTATTTCAAGTACGTCATTTTAGGGAGTTGGAGCCACTAAAGTTATAAAATATGGCATCCAACGAGTTTGAAAAACCACTCGAATTTCATCCACCAGCCTGCTTTCAAAACCAGAACCAAAAAGTACGCTGTCGTTTTTGGAACCCCGGGTCACGGAGGTACCAGTGATGAACCATTTTTTTTCCTCCCTCTCTGGATACCAACCTGCAGCGCAGTCCTCCCAAATCCATTTTGTGCATTGACGTTTACATTCTTTTGCAACAAATTAGTAAGTTGCACTAGGTCCCCCTTGGCAGCCGCGGACGCCAGCTCGTTCCCAGAAGGCTCGGCCATTCTTTAGGGTGACTGACGATCGGAAAAAAGAGGAGAATTTTTTTTTCTCTTTTTCTCTTTTTTTTTTTTCCTTTTTTTTTTTTTTTTTTTTTTTTTTTTTTTTTTTTTACCCAGGCATGGCATCGGAGGCTGACAGAAGGATTGGGATGGTTAATCTTCTGGAGTAGACCTTGTAGTAAATACTCGTAAAAAACCTCCTTGCCAAGAGCCCGCCCCTAACTCACACGTGATTATTCAGCAAAAAGTGCAGCTCCACTTGAAAGAAGATTTCTTTGCTTCCACATATAGAGTAAACTCCTAGGAGAGACTTTGGCCTCTTTTCGGGGAGGTTGGGGGGAGGGTAGGTTAAGAGCTATGCGATATATGATATATGTTATAGGTAACATATATACACGTACACCGGAGACTCACTCAGACCTGAGATCTTGGAAGAAGAAGACAACCCACCCTTGCTTACAGTCGGGATCTGAGACTTAGCAGCAACAGCTCCGAGGAAAAGTCTTCCGTAGCAGTGTGCATCCAACTCCCGCTCGGGATCCCGGTCCCCCCTTGGCATCCCACGCCGCCGCCTCTCTAGTCCGGGCCGAGCAGGGCAGGGTCGGACGGGCCGCGCCCGCGGCTCCCAGCCGCCGAGCTGGCTCCCTCGGTGCTCCCGTTCCTCGCAGCAGCTTCACTCCCTCTGCCCCGCGCAGCCTCCGCGCTGCGGGCGGGCACGATCCCGGCCGGCGGCCGCCCCCGGCGGCGGCGGCTCCGGAGCATCCAGGAGAGCGGAGGGTGCCGCTGTTACCGCTGCCCGCCGCCGGCCGCGCCTCTCGCCCCGGCGGGGAGCGGAGGGTGAGCTCCGGGCAGGGGCAGGGGCCGCTCCGTGCCCGGCCCGGCGCGCAGTGACAGCCGCCGCTCGCCTCTTCTTTCAACTTCGCGAAATAAAGCTGCACTTGCCGGTCCCGCGGTCGCTGCCTCCGCCCGCGGCTTTGCGCTCCCCCTTTTTTAAGCACAAACAATTGCTACTTCTGTTTCCTACGGACACGAAGCCGGTTTCTCTCTCTGTTTTTTTTTTTTTCCTTCTTCTCTTCCTCCCCCCCCCTCCTTTTTTTTTTTTTAACCTCATCAGCTTTTTTTGAAAAGAAAAAAAATTTGAGCGCTTTTTGAGTTGAAACACCCGCCCACATTTTAACGGCAGAGATTTAAGGAGGCGCGGCGGAGTTGCGGCGCGGCCGGGCAGGAAGGCCTGCAGCGGCCCCGGCCCGCGGCTCCTTGCGTCGTTCCCCGGCCTTGCAGAGCTCGGGCACGGCGCTGCCCCGCCACAGACATAGCAGTCAGGGTGTTTTTAGGAGGAGCGCTGCTGAGGCCTAGGGGGGAGAAGAAGGGGAGGGAGGGGGGGAATGAAAGGAAAAGGAGGTTTTAGCAGCGGGAGCCGCCGCGCCCCGGCGGGAGGACCGGGGATCGGAGAAGCTCGGGCTGCGGGAGGGAGGCTTCCAGCCGCGGCTCTATCCGCAGCTTCCCCCGGGATGTCTCCACCTGCCCGCGGGGGGAGCGGACCCGGACGCGGACCCGGACTCGCACCCAGACTCGGTGTCGGCCCCGCCGCCCTCACTCGGCACCCCGCGGGACAGCGGGGCCGGGGTTTACCCCGGCAGCGACGCGGGCTCCTCTCCCCAAGGACAAGGTCAAGGATGAAGGGTCAATGTCAAGTTCTCTTAACGGTGGAAGGCGATCGTCCACGGCAGCACTCCTTGCTTTCCGCGTTCCTGGCATCCTTGATTGATTTGAAAGTGCCATTTTGAGGGAGAAACGCACCCAGCCACCGAGAAGACGTGAGGGCTTCGCTTTTCCTTCAAAGGGCGGCAAAGTGAGGATGTTACAAACAGCACGGGGATCTCAACGCCATTCTGCCTAACAGCTTTTAATGTCTGCTTTAATGGCCGGATTGCTTTAAGTTTCAGGGACCCTCGGGACGCTGAATTCCGCCAAAGGCAACCCCCGAGAGGTAAGATGCAATCTCACGGCTCCCTGATAAGCACAGGTATCCCCCTCGGTCCCGACTTGCAGCGCCAGAACCAGCGTTACAGGGGTGACCCTGCACCCGGGTAGGGGGGGCTGCTGGAGGAAAGCCGGTGTGACTTCTGTGTCTGGCTCTCTCCTGCCAGCTTCGGCTGCTTCTTGCTCCGCGGTCACCTTTTCCTGTCCTGATCCCCCCCCGCCTTGTTTTCTGCCCAGCGCTTGTCTGTGAAAACACGAAGGTGACAAGTAACGAATTGTCTGCATGCGGAGCAGGGAAAACGGCTTTACTCAGCTCATCGAGTGACCCCTGCTCCCACTAAAAGGCCCATTTTTATGGGCCTCATTATGATAATTCTCGGCCAGAAGTAACAGTGCTAATAGTTCTTTTAACAAAAAATGTGTCCGATAATTTCCCTCAAAGTTAACTCGAGAAATACATGTTTATAAATAGCGTCCTTGTATTCAATTGCAGTTATTTTTCTGCATAAAAAGGAAATTCATATGCAAAACTTCGAATATTCAGTCAGACGGCTTATAAATAACTTATTTAATGCCTAAAATACACAGGCTTCTGTGGTGTTACCTGTTGCTAACTCATTGTAGAATTAGAACTGCCGGTCTTATAACAGTCTCCCTATTTTTTTGGTCTGTTTTAGAGCTCAGAATAAAGCCCCATTTTCTGTTAATGACACCACATCACAAAAATAGTGAAGTGAAGCTCGGCCGGGGTGCTGCAGGCCTCCTGCGAGTACAGCTGCCCAGCTGGAACATGCCGTCAAACCGCCTTCGCCGTGTGGAGCTGTCAAAACCCCTCGCAGGGAGCAGCTGGTTAATCCTGATCGTTTCCTCTCCACAACGATCAAGATACTTCTCCTGAACGAGAAAGAGTTACCCCGATCAGCTCTAAAACCAGCGAAAGAAACAGCTTCTTAGGGGAAATATTATCACCGGGCATTGGGAGGAGTTAAATGAGTGAGTGTTCCCCCGGCTCCCCGGTTTGTCTGACTGGTTGGAGGACGAGAAGCACCTCGAGTGGCTCCGGGCGAGGGGATGGGAGGAGGAGAGCACAAACTTTCACTGTGACTCTACCGTGAACTTCCTGCGGTGCGGGCCACACGTGCAGCTTTTCACCTTTTCTTCACGTTCTGGACCAAATCCTTCCTGTTTTGATCTAATATAGATATCATTATTTAAAATATGGCTGTAATAGACGTGAACGCCGGGTAACTAACCTTGACAACATACCTATAGCTTCGTTTCCTGCCAGGAACTAATTGGCTTTAATCCAACTGTTAAAACTCGCTTTTCAGCCTTTATTATAGTTACTCTCTAGTAATGTGTGGGTGGATTTGTTTGTAGTTTAGCATAGGCTGTCCCTGGCATTGCACCATACCTTGTACAGAACTGTCTATAGCACCAAACTGGAGGTGGGGGGGAAGGTAAAACAAATAAGATTAGGTGCAAAGGCAATTACTTTATCGTTCCCGTGGTGGGGAGCTCGAATTGTGAAGCTAATGTCAGCGGGCAATAAAAAACTCTTGGCAAACCCTGCTAACACAAATTAGAGCAGGAACACTATAAAATATAAACCCCAATGTCTCTGACACTTGGTTTTACATCGCAAGTGGCGTTTCGGTGTGGCCTCAGTCCGCCTGGAGACCCCGAACGGCCCCGGCGCCTTGCAGCTTCCCAGCTGCGCTCGCAAACAGGATTTAAACAATCCCAGGAGTATTTTCCTTGGGAACACGGGCTCTCCTGCAGGTACAGTCTGTCTTTTCCTACTCCCCCATCCGCAGTGTTCGGTCTGTCCCACCGCCGAACGGTGCGGTAGCGCCGGGCTCTTCCCGGTGCCAGCGCGGCCGGCGGCAGGGAGCTCGCAGTCCGGGAAATCGCGTCCATAACCCTCACGGAGAGAGAGGAAACAGATAAAGAACAGTGTTTCCTAAAAACGACAAAACAGCTTGGTTCAAGGCACCATCGTGTGGCTTTATTAGCGAACGGGAAAGGTGCTGGATGTGTCTGGGAACTCAGGTAGTTGCGGCGCCCATACGAAGAGCAGAGCTAGACACGTCGCTAATTAGCAAGCTGGCTTCCAAATGCATACTAAAGGGGTAGGTGAACAGCATCAGGTTGTAGCAAGCAGATTTAAAGAGCATTAATTAGTTAGATTTGCATTACTTAAAGCAAACAGATGTATCTGGGGTATACAATCAATACAAGTGCTTCTTACAGTGCTGGAGTGCTAAGCTGGAGCGAGGGCCGCTGTGCAGATCACGGTCTGTTGGCTCAGAAGCCCGTGGAAAACGCACATCCTCCTTTCGAGAGAAGTACAACACCGGGGAGCAGCCACCTCCTGCCCGCGGCCGCCGGTCTCTGCGTGCCCCGGGCCCGGGGCAAGGATGTCAGGTCACTCAGCGAGCACCAGTTACGGGCTGTCAGAGCGGCCACAAGCCGCACTGGGGACCGGGTCATCACTGCTGCGGCCGCCATCCCGCCGCTCCTCTGCCGCGGCGGCACGGACGGGGCTCCGGGGCGCACCGGGGGCACAGCCGCTCTCCGCCTGCCCCGGCCCTCGTTCCCCCCTCGCAGGGACGGCGGGCAGGGCCTAGGCTCGCTGCAGCCAGCGTTCTCTCCCCCCCACCGCCGTTAGGCCGCAGCCGGTAGCGGAGCCCAGCCGGGCCCGGGGAGCCGCCGCCAACCGCTGGGAGAGGGGGACGGTGTCAGCCCCAGCGCTGCCGCCGGACGAGCAGAGGGCCGGAGCTGCCCTGCCCGCTCGGAGGAGCCGCTGACCCTGCTCTGAGGCCGGGCCGCGGCTCCTCGGTGCTGAGGCGGCCCGGCCTGCACTGAGGGCCTACGCTTGGGCCCCGGGGCCCCAACCGGTGCGGGCAGCGGGGGGGGAACCGGAGGAGGGGGGGGGGGAGAACAACACCCGCTCTGCTCGGCCCCGCCCCCCCCGGCTTCGCGAGCGCTTGACAGGAGGGTGGTCACGTGCCGGCCGCAAAGCGCCTCTTTGCGACCTCAATGACAGGCAAAATGTGCGACAGGCGCTGTGGAGGCAGGGAGGGAGCGGCGCTGCCTCCTCCTCCTCCTGCTGCCGCCCGGGCCAGCGGCTGAGGCAGCGCTGCCTGCTCCCGGTCCCGGCCCGCTCCCGGCGCCCCGCTCGCCTCTCTCCTCCCTTCTTCCCTTCTTCTTCTCCGCACGCTGCTGAGTTGGGGCAGCCCCTAGAGCGCCGCGGGAGCCCGGGAGGAACCGAGCGCCTCGATGAGCTCGTAGCTCCCACCCTGCCCCGTCCTCGCCGGCAGCAGCTCCAGGTGCGCGGGTCAGAGCAGAGCCGGGGACGCAGTTGGCTGCAATGGCGTCCAACATGGACCGAGAAATGATATTGGCTGATTTCCAGGTAAATTTCAAGCCGCCGCCACACAACCGTGGCCTCTCGCTGCTTTTCTCTTTCTCCTGGTTGCTGTGCTGCCGGTTCTTTGTGGGAAGGTCCAGGGTGGTGGGGGTGAAGCCCACCCTCCAGAGCCCCTTGCTCTTTCTCTCTTTCTTTCTTTTTTGTTTTGTTTTGTCAGAAATGGGGAACGTGTGCCTTCTCTCAAGGTGCGTGATCAAAATGTCTTCTTTTAACTTAAAGAGTTTCGGTTTCTAATGAAAACAAAAAAGCTTTCTTTTTTTTTTTTTCATCCATTTTTGCTTGTTCCAACCCTCTGCAACCACCCCAGGCCCTGGGACAGCTGTGAGCCAGCTCACTTGGAAGAGGCAAATGCCAGGGAGGATACTAAACTCATCACTCCTCATGATTTGTCACAGTGTTTGTAATGAATCACTTACTGGTACTACAGATTAGAGCTGGGCAGAGGTGTTTCCATTATAACATCAACACTAACTTCGCGGTTGCCTCAGCCTATGACTGTTGTAATGACGGTAAAACTCTTCCCGCCCCATTCCAAACAACAACATGTTTGTGTAGAAAGGAGGAAGGAGGAATATGCCCTTAAAAGCTGTTCATGTTCCTTCCTCCCTGAAAAAGAGTTATAATTTAACTTCGAACTTTTAAATCTCATTCCCAGAATAAAGTTTTTCTCTGAATAAAAGTGATGTGTTCAGAAGTCTGGTTAATCTGTTCAGTGTATTGCTTCCTAATACTGCTTGCTCTTACATGGTTTTTCTAAGAACAAAAAAGTGGACGGTTCCTCCATTTGGAGTACTGGGAAGAGCTCAAAACAGAGTGGAAGGGTATCAGATTATCTTTGAATATATCTTTTAAGTATTTACTTTTTAATCCATGTTTTTTTTGTTGTTGTTGTTTGTTGGGAGATTTTTCTTGTGTTTTTTTTGGAAGCTTTTTCCATTTCCAGTGGTTATTCTTACATGGATAAGCTGTTGGATATTCTTTGATTCAGTTGTAAAACTGCTGTCTGTGTGCCCAACTTCTTAAAAGACTGTTTCTCAGCTGCTAGCTTAAAATAATCCCTTTGTTCACTCTGTGCGTGTGTGTTTAACAGGAATGTTTCTTTGGAATTACAGGTAGGGTGACTGTCATGTACATTATGTAATTCCCCTTTACAAAAGGTATCTGTTATCTCACTGACGTAACACACGGAGTTCCCAGCTGGTAACAGGGCAGTCTTTTCCCTTTTTGTACCTGAGTGCCTTACACCCATACTTATTAAAATGTTTAACATTTCTATAAGGATCTTTTTATTTTGTTGTGCTTGAAGGTGCTTTTGTGTGTGCAAGGAGTGACATCTCAATTCTAAGGCTGGGGTTTCATAAGGGAGCTCTTCCAGTAACAGTACATTGTGTAAGAGGAAACCAGGGACCCCGATTCTGTGCTCATACTAGTGAAGACAATCTTTTATGGAATCCCACTTTTATGGAATTCCCTGAAATGGCTTTAAATTCAGGAATCCCAAGTTAGTGGCTGGTGAATGTAAGATTATTTTTGTTTTAATAGAGATTTCAACCTGTATCCACTTCCCAAGTTTTTTAGTGTCAATGCTGTTTTGCAGTATTTTTATGCTTGAGTTTTGAAACCAGTTAATAAAGGCATAAGAGCAACTGCAGTGTTGCTACCATGAAGACAAGTAAGTATTATTGCAAGCTTGCAGAAGGGTGGTGGAGTCATAGAAACCAGTTGTAGATCAAGGATGACATAATGTATTTGAACCTAGACCCAGGAAGTATTTTATCCTATAACAGTACTTACTTAAAAAGAACCCAAACCTTTTCTTCTTGTATTTCAGCAGACAGCTTTCCTATTTTTATTTTATTTTTTTGTTTCACTCCCTTTTTTTTCCTTTTTAAAAATCCTATCAAGCTTCTGCCTGATTCTGAAACACTGGCCTGTTAATTGTTATGCTGCTAAAGCTTCAGATTAGCAAAGGACAATGTCAGGCATTACTGGGCCTTGTATCTTGCAGAGTGGTAAAGGATTTGGGGTATTTTAAGTACTTCATGGAATTTGCAACTCATTCACTAAGAATTTAAAATGGAAAATAAAACATTATGTGGAAAATAATCCTGCATGGTTTTCCCTTCTGTATTTTCTGTACCTTTTAATTAATAAATGTTTTTTTCTCAGAGTTCTGCTGCTATCTTCTATATATGTATGAGGTATCTTGTTGAAGAATGCTGTGCACACTGGAAACCTAAAAGCTATTCTTTGCAGTTTTGTTCATCTCATCGTTGCTGAATTGAGTTGGGAGGGAAACTTCTGTTTCACTCTTACCTTTCCCCCGTTACGTTTAAGAAGGATAGATCAATGTCTGAACTTTTAAAACTTGAAAGGATTTTTCCCCATTATAAAACTTGTGCCTTCAGTGAAGTCATGATTATACTGATATCTGATGCTTTTATGAAGCTCTCATGGGCTTATTTGGTACCTTTCAAAGCCATTGATTTCAACTAGAGCAGGATCTTGTACCGTGTTTGGTTTTCCCTTTTAGCTGTCATTGTTGTAACAGGTTGCTTTTCTGAGGTACTAAAAGGAAATGCTTTCCAAAATATTTTGTATATATACATATGTATGCATACAAACACTGCATAATTTTATTAAAGATTTAAACTATACAGCAAAACACAGTAAGTGATCTACCCTAATGTTTTTTTTTGATGTCTCAAAACAATTTAAGCCTGTTCTGTGTGGTTTGTAATTATTTTCTTTCCATTTCCTTTTTTAATGAGGTTACTGTATGCTACCCAGGGAGTACAAAGTAGGTATTCATACATGTGGGCTGTGTAAGCAACCTGTCTAACTTTTCCTTCTTAGGCTCTCACTTAGGAAAGATTATGCAGAAGCTTAACTTTGTACATGACTAGTCTGATTGTTTTCAGTGGAAGTAGCCAAAGCGGAGTTGAGAGCACAGGCAAGTTTTAGCTGTTTCACTAAATGCAATTCAGAATTTCTCCACAAAGTGTCATTGGCATATAGGAAAAAACGCCCAACAATTTCTGCTTCTGTTTGCAGCAGAAATTCTTTGAAAGGTAACTGCATGTGAGCTGGTAAAAGGGTGATGCTGCTACATGCTGGGGAAAATAAGGGCATAAAATTCCTACCAGTTTTTGTCAACATCGCTGTTCTCCTTTTGTTTGTTGTGTTTAGCTGTAAAATGTTCTTCCGTCTCCAGTGGGATACCCAGGTACATGCAAGATACAAAAATATTAATGATCTATGCAGTTTGGGGTCCATTTTTCATTATAAAGAAAATAGACGTTTTTCTTATTTTTTTCCTTTTTAAATTATTAATTGTAATTGTACTGAACTGAGTTAAACTGGCATAGTTTGGCTGTTAAGAAATGAAGAACGATCTTTGCACATTGGCAGAAATGCCAGATGCTGACATTTTTGTATGCAAGCAGCTTTACTTTTGTAAAACAGCTTCACCTAGGATAGGGACTAAAATTATCAAGAATATCTTTTTGTCACTATAAGTTATACCCACCTACAGGACCACTTATTCATGCTATATGGTTGTCCTTCCAACAGTTCTAAATGTAGGGCCCAAGAGCTGGAGTACTGTGGGAATTTCCAGCTCCTGGGTGCCCACTTATTACAAGAATATCTGGCATGTGGAGCTTCAGAAGGAGGTTTTTCACAGAATTCACATTTTCCACTGACAAAATAAATAAGTAGCTCAGTCTTCTGAGCTAAGTCTTCCCACCCAGTAGCTCAGGTCTGGGTGGAAAGACTTTGGAGTAGAATGGCAGAACTGGAAAATCCTTGCTTTTATTGAAACAACAGATACATGAGTTTTGTTCCTTCTGTCTTTCATCTGTGTTCATTGTGGAAAAAAAAGTTACATGAGTATTTTTTCTTTTTGCAGTTTTTTTTTACCCCTTATACTGGGTACCAGACTGCTTTGGTATGGTTCACACACGTATATGTGAAAATATCTTTCTTAAAACTTCCCCTTTGTGTCAGTCTGTTTCATGAAACCAGAGGTTTGTGGGAGGAGCAAGGGGGAGTTGGGAATGAAGAACCTCATTGCCGTCAGTTACAGAAAGGTGAGAAAGCATGCCACATAATCGTGTTTTTAGTTATAAAATCAACCATGGCATTGATACATCAGCTTAGTATTTCTTTCCTTTTTGTTTTAAAGGTTTAATCATAATTCAGACTACTCTTTTTCCTTCTGGAACAGCTAAAATTAAAAAAATTGAAGAGTCTGTTACACTTGGAAGTTAATACAGTGCTGTTAAATAACTGATATGTTTTTAAAGACTTTTTGGTTTTGGTTATGAGAAACATCTGTCTGCTTCAGCCCTGTTCAAGTTTATCTCTGTTATGCAACTGTGCATATATTCACTCTCTAAGCATCTATATACAGAATTTACATGTGTGTTATTTTTTGAAGGGACTGCTAAGGGATCCTTACGTTCTTCTATGTGTGCTGGGTTAGGTTTTTTGTCACTTAAGGTACTGTCAGCATGTAAATGTGATGGTTGAAAAAGAGACAGCAATAGCTTTGAGTCAGTACCCTTGCTTCATTCTTGCCCTGTACTATGTCTTATGCTGGGGACTGGAAGGAGTCTTTAAACCATTTTCTGTAAGGGTAAACTGTCCATGAAGGAGTTTTGAACAAATAGCAAGTTGATGTCCTTAGCACTGGTTTCTGAAAGAAAAGGTGGTGTTTTGTCATGAAAGCATTGGAGCACAAAGGACTGGTTTTGATTTCTTTGCAGACTTTCTGTGAAGTGGGTGACAATTCACTTGGGACAAGATCCTCAACAAAAGATAGGTGCTGAAGAGACTTCCAATTGAAGTTTAATTTTTGGAAATGTCTTCCAACTTACGTTTAGCATTCTTGAAGGCCTGCATTTTCACCAAAGAGTCTCCTAGATGTCTAAAAATCTAGTTTTATATGTGTTAAGATCTGTCCAAGTTTAAACCTCAGTCTTGCTCATACCAAACTGTTTCCTGTGTGCCCTCTCTGTAGGATAATAATGCAGTGGGTGCCCCTAGGGCACACAGCTAAACTGAGCTCTGCAGCTCTCACCATAGTAGTTGGAAGGATCCAGTGCTCCATAGATTAGACATCAGGGTTTGTGATAGACACATTTGTTTCTTCGTGCCCTCATACTGTGTATTCTTTAGGTAGAAGTGGACTCTGCTAGGTTTCTAGTAGTTAGTTGCTAGGATGCTCAGCACTGTTTCACGTATTTTCATGGATATAGGTTACCATATTCTTAGCTAAATTTTTAAATAAACAGCTGGTTTTCAGTGTAAAAAAGAGGACTTTAAGACACTGTAAGATGTTGAAGTTCATACCTATGAGACCTCTTAATTTACATTTTGATTAGGATTCCTTTTAATCCTTCTTGCTTTTAATCACATTATAGTTTTGTGTATTGCACAGTCAATAACAGCATTGGAACTGTTAGTTGGTTTGCAACGCAATTGGTTTTGTTTGCTGTAAATGGCCTTAGGATCAAGAGACACGATAAAAGTATACTGTGTGCTTAGTGTGTTTTAGTTTGGTTAGTTTGATTGCTGTTGTCTGCTTCCAAGACCATTGCTTCTATTTGTTTGGTGTGTGTTTCTGAAGAATTAACATTTTAATTTCTTAAGATGCTTTTAGAGTCAGCTGTAATCCCAAAGCTCTTGTTCATCAGAGCAAAGCTAGTTTGATTTACTAGCCAACTTTCTGGTCTGTAAACTGAAGCTCAAGTGTATTCCAGAGTCACACATAGAATCATAGAATAGTTGGGGTTGGAAAGGATGTTGAGTTCATCTAGTGCCAAACCCCCTCCCATGGGCAGGCACAGTTGTACTAGACAATGTCACCCAAGGCTCTGTCCAGCCTGGCCTTGAACACTGATGGGGATGGAGCATTCACAACTTCCTTGGGCAACCCGTTCCAGTGCCTCGTCACCCTCACAGTAAAGAACTTCCTCCTTATATCCAATCTAAACTTCCCCTGTTTAAGTTTTAACCCGTTACTCCTTGGCCTATCACTACAGAAAGAAACTGAAATAGGTTATCGCTGTTCAGAAACATTATAACCGGGGCATTTCCACTGATAGCTTTTCATGGAAAAGCCAGCTAATTTCTCATATAGAAGAAGAGATAGCTAATTAGAAATACAATCTGATGTTTACAGAGAAGAAAGAGGATAATATGATTTGTGTGCATTTCAGCCCTGCTGCAAGAACCTAAATAATTTACCACTGGAGCACCAGTTCATCTTTAGAAAGTGGTTTATACTGTTCCTTTAGTTCAATTACCTTGGAAAGACTCTTCACATCATAGTAATCATGTAATATTTTCCATGGGTCCATTCATATAGGTATTTGGGTTAGTAGGTCACTGAAACAGATTGAGAGGTGGTAGGTGTAGGATCCTTTTTCAAATGCCATGACAACTGATGCTAATTATAACATTGAAGTTATTAATTGTATATACTCCCAGAGGCTAGGAGCATGCTTTCATTGGAAGTTACTGTGAAAGTTATTCAGCACATTAAAAATTAAATTTGGGTAATTCTTGGTAAGCAAAGATAATTTGCAGTAAACACACCAAGTTAATGTTTTTGTGTGGAAGGAGGTGTGAGAGAGGAGACGATGAGGATTTGAGAGATTTGATACATGTTTTACAGGGTCCTGAGAATCTCCCATCTTGGGATTATTGCACTGGTGTTGGGAAGTCTGAAAGGGTAGAATACCCTTCTCTCTTTGGGCAGTTGTTATGGTTCAGTTACCATTGCAAGCCTAGTTTTCATGTGTTTCTGCGTCTGAAGCAAGAGTTAATAGCTTATTAAAAGAAATACATGGCATGTCTTTGGTAGGATTTCATGTTTTTCTAGTCAGTGGTTAAGTCAGTGTGCATATATGGGGCAACCATGAGGTGAGTCCTTTCTTTTGACTGCTGTAAGAAGTAGAATAAAAAGCCTGGGGAAGTGCCTAACATTTTACTTGTCCCTCATAATTTGGATGAAAGGAAATGACATGCTTTCTGGCTGGATTCATGCCTACTAATTAAGCCAGTTTTTTGGAGTTGAGTAGGTAATGTGCAACTGTAAAACCAAACTGCTCAAAGGGAAACCAAAGCCCTAATGTATGCATTACATGTTGTTTGGTCTATCAAAGAAGTCATCTACTGGTCTTGTGTGTCTAACTGGTTGTGCAGGTCTTTGTTGTGCAGGAGTAGTTATACTTTCAAAAGATAATTCATTAAAGCTCAAGTTCTTGGAAAGGTTTTGAAACTAGAACAGAGTACGTTAGCCCTTGAGTTATTTGATACAGGTTTCACATTTTACGTGTAGCAGGAAACAATTTGTAAAGACAAGAACTCTAAAACTGAGTCACTTCTGTTATTCTTATTTTTAAAGGTCAGGTTGTTTGTGTGAGCAAATATCAAAGGTGCCGTATCAGCTCAGATCAAGGAGCCAGCTGGCCTAATGTCTCCTCTGCAGCAGTCGTTAGTCCTTAGGAAAGAACCAAAAGAAACAGAATTTGAATGGGTTTGCCTCATCCTAGTTTCTACAAGTCAGCACTTGAAGAGCTTGATGATGGGGTTGTTATAAGATGGGGTTGTATGTAAATTTGTCTGTAGAAATCTTAACCCTTTCTGACTTGCACCCCAATAAATTTCACCAAACAGCTAGTGTCAGCAATATAGGAGTGTGAGGTTGATGTCAAGAGCAGTCTGCTGTGAAAAATTCATATTTAAGTTCCTTAAGATTTGAGGGCAGTCATCTGGTCCTGGTGTTTTTTTCTGTATGTCTCTACTGGCACTTTAGGATGAGAGCTCTCTGTAAAGAGCAGCTTTGTTATAGGATGGGTCCCTAAGTGTATACAAGTGCACAAATTTCATTTAGCTTTTCCAATATGCCCTGACCTTCTCTAAATACTTCTTCAGTATCTTCTTGCTTTGGTCCCACTGACTCTCTGGCAGACTTTCTTGTCCTTGTGCTTTTAGAAGCTTGTATAATTTTAATGTCTTTAGAGAAATGAGTTTTTTTTCCAGTCTAGTTTTGTTGGCCTGCATTATGGTATGACCTGTGCTCTGCTGGGATGGAGTGTTCTTCTCTTTCCCTATTTTGGATACCATTCTCAGGTTTTTAAGAGCATGTCCATTCTCTGTGGTCTTGTTCTTTACCAAAAAAACCTGAGGGTTTGTGGAATGTGGAGTAAAATGTTTTTTGTATGGATAAATACTCTTCCTTGTGTGCATATCTGGAAAGTGGCCTTTATTTATTCTTTAGTCGTTTTTAAGGTTCTGCTTTTGAGGCAAAGAGGAGAAAGGAGATGACTGCCGATATCCAGTAAGCAAAAGCATTTGTCTGACTTGTGCAGTTCTTTTTTGGTTTTCATCAGTTTTTCTTATGTGATAGTGTATAATGTACTGTGAGAGCTAAATAACTGTGATTCAGGATGTCTTGGGTTTTTCACCTTCACTGAGATACTTTTAATTAAAGTGTTACACAAACACAGAAACTTTGGGACAATTCTAACTAAAGCTTTTTGTAGTTGCTGGGTAAAGGCTGTCTTCAGTCCTCAGGAAAGACAGTTTAGTAGTCCAGGGTACTGATTAATGGGTAGTGACTTTTGGTTTGTTTTGGGTTTTAATTCAGTTTGAGCACTGCTCTTTGTGTGTAGTGCATGTGGCTTAAACGCTGGTGTTCACATGGGGCTTGGGAGGCTAGGGTTCATGTCTTGGCTCAGCTCATGGGCTTCCTAGGGATGTGCCTTCGTGGTATTCTGGAAACAGAATTTGCTCCAGAGTCTTGAGAGTGTTCAAAGTCTGCTGGAAACCATTTGAAAGTGGTTAGTGTGGTGCCAAGTTAGCTAGTTCTGCTAAGAAGTGGTTAGAGCTTCATGCTACCAGTTTAGACTTTGTAGCCTGCTTGCTTTGTGCAGAAGGCTTGCAGTCATCTCAGACCGTGGGCAAGGGTCATGCTTGTCTGTTTGGTAACTAATAGGTAGAAATGTCTTCTGTGACCTTCAGAAATGCTGTTTCTTCTTTTATTCCCCCATTCCTCATGTAGGAAAGGACTAATGCTTCCTTACTTCAGTGTTTTGCCTAAGGTGGTGCTTAAATAGTAGAACGATGAAACTTGTAAATAGTAGGGGGTGGGAGTTCAAATGCATTGGGCAAAGTTTGAACCTGGCATATTTGCCTAAACCTTTTCTTGATTTCTGATACTGGTTAAGTGTATTAGCTTGTTTTTGTTAAGCCAACAGCTGGTGAATCTGCTTGATTTTTACCAGATGGTCTCTTGAATTATGTAAAAACAGAGGAGCATTCTTATCTCTTCCTTTGGATGCTTGCAGTAGGTGACCTCTCAGTTTATATGCCTGGATGTTGGTTTGAAGTGTTTGTCTGAAACAGAGAGAAGTAAAAGTTAATTTAATAACCACGGATGACTCATAATAAGAACAGTCTCATCATATCAGTAGGGTTGTTGCATGGTGAGAATGAGAGGGGATGCCACAGAAGGGCATGTATGTAGCTGGTGTTGCAGCCTGTGGAGGTGCACCTGAGTCAGGCAGGACTGTGGGAACGTGAGAGCTGAGGTACCAGCAGTCTCAGTTGTGAGTGTCCAAATGTGCTGAATGTCTTGGTAGCCCAGAGGGGAGTTATATGTGGATCCTAAATCTGATAATATAGTTCTAAAGCCTTGCTTGGCTGAGCATATTTGTTTAACTTTACCTGCTTTTGGGGAAAAAAGTGTTATGTTTTGATTCAGTTGCCTTGAAGTATTTACCATTGCAACATGATATGTGGGAATTTTCAAGAACATTTTCTCACTTACTAATACATAATTGTGTGAGGTGTCCCTGCCCATGGTGGCGGGGTTAGAACTAGATGATCTTAAGGTCCTTTCCAACCCTAACTATTCTGTGATTCTATGAATTAGTCTCCTAGAGCTTTCTGGGTTTGAGTAGACTTCTAGCAGATACAATTTGGAGCTGCCTTTGGCTGCTTTATAGACTTTTAATGATTATCTTTGATTTCCAAGCTGTTCTTATAAGCACGGGAGAGGAAAGCAAGGTACTATGTTTCACTCTAGAAACAGGAAACTCAGGGTTGGGTTATTTAAAATCCTACATGCAGAAACCTGATTTTTATTAGGAATGCTTAGAAAGCAAATTAAAGATTCTTCTAGTAGAAGTAGTAGCCACATAGTGGGTTGCACTAGTGTGCTGGGAGACTGAGGGAATCCATTTTTCTCATGCTGGTGAGACTGCTACTACCAGGAGTACTGTGTCTGGTATCAGTCCCTCCATTGACAAAGTGAAGCAAGTCCAGTGGATGGCTGCCTAGGAGGGGAGGTCGCTGGAGCACATCTGCTATCTCATCTGTCTGGATGTAATTCAAGGACATAAGTAATATCTTTTGTTATGTCTCATATGCTATTAAGAGCAGCTCTGTGTGTTTTTCTTTTTGGTTTTAAGCTGCTGACCTGGAGAATTACAGAATCATAGAATAATTCAGCCATCCTTTCAAGCAGGTTAGTGGCCAGGACTTGAAAAGTGTTTTCGATGCTCCTCGTCTGTCTTGTCTTTTGAAGAGTAAGTTACTAAAGGGATAGTCAGTTGATTTTAACAATATTTCTTCTTTGCCAGTGTTTTTGGTTTATCTTTAAAACCTCATCTTTATGGACTAGAAATAGTTGTAGTTGCACTGCTGTATCTAGTGATAAAAAATTATTGAGTGCTTTTAAAAGTAAGCATTTCCTAGGGTGCTGCATGTGCAGTTGCAGTGGGTGGAGGTGTATTAATGCTGGCTTCCTGGGGCTTTGTAGGAGATCCCAAGAGCTGAAAGCTTTTCTTTCTAGGTGATTTCACCTGTCAAATCTTTTGTTGCCTTAATCTTCTTGTTTCTTTGGGCATTGTGTAAGTATTAAAAAGATGGACTGAGCTACAGTTGCAACAAAATGCTGATGCCAGAAAGTTTTTTTCTCCTTTTTCATCCAACACAGGAGAGTCTGTATCTGCTGTTTCAATGGCTGAGTAATAGGCATCAGGCTGAATCATAGTAGCTTAGTCTTGTTCTGAGACAGATGGATGAGATATTAGCAAGAGAGGGAAAAAGTCTGTGGTTGACAAGTGATGTGACTCTGCCCTGAAGATCAGTTGTCTGAGTTTGCTGCTGTTTTGGGTACTTGGAGCTATGGCTCCAATTTTATCCTGTTGGTTGTATGAACTGAGCATGGTACCTGTGTTTGCATCTAGTCTATATTACTGCAGGAGGCTGCAGCAGAGGATGTTAATTGCAGAATGCCTGTGGAGGTTAGGCACAAAGTGAAATGTTTTTTTTATCCAGCTGACTTTTACAGGAGAGACTGATGCATGTGGTAATCCACAGCCATCTGTGTGCCAGATTTTAATGGGCCTGAACCTGTTGTGTGAAACGTTCTAGGCTAAAGCCTACTTTGGGTTAGCTTAGAGATGGTCTCTTTCTGAGGAAAACATAGCTACTGTGGGTAGTCAAAGGAAATACAGTTTTGTTCAACAAAAATGTCAAGAGGCAGACTTCTAACTTCTTCATATCCAGCTACGGGCAGCTAGGCTGAATGTGGTCATCTGGAGGCTTTTGGCTGCTGCATTTTGTCTTGGCCAGAAGGGGAATGGTGCCACAGGTGAGAGAAATTCTGCCTTGCTGCCAAATACCATTTGCACCCAGCTTCTGTGCAACAACTGCCACCCACTGTCTGTCGGGGCAACAGTAGCCTGACTCTGTATTTGAGTCAGCAACAGCTGTTTGTTGCTGTCCCAGCTTTTACAGCAGTAACAGCCCAGCTCTCTGTGTTGGGAGCAGCAGTTGTCCTTCCAGCTTTGCTGTGCAACAACTGCCTGGATCACTGCAGCAGGTGCTGGAGGAACGTTTTCAGCAGCAGCTGGGGCCAGATGGGGAGGACAGCTGGTTTCCTGAGATGTGGAGGTAGGCTGAAGCCTGTGCTGTTGAAGTCGGGGGTCATCGAGGGTCTCAAAACCCAGATCCAGCTGTTACGGCTGCCTGCTGGGGTCAGACCACCCTGCAAGGGATTTAGAAGAGCAAGTCTGTCATCCTGCATTACGACTGTCTGGAAGTGCCTCCTAGGTTTGTCTTGAATGCCTTGAAGTCTGTCTTTCCTCTGACTTCTACTGAATTGCGTGGCTACTTTGCTTGCTTTATGGAACAGTAATTAAGGTTACTGTGCCAGTTAAATAGGACCCCTCATGGTTAGCTGTGAATCTTCCTCCAAGGGTAAGCTCTCCCTCACTAAGGTGATGGTTAATCTGTAAAGCTGCCTGAAAAAACATTTGGAGAAATGCACTGAAGTTTTATTATATGCAAATATAAATCTGCCTTTTGGAAACACCTGGCCTGGAAGAACAGGATGCTAAGAAAGTTTTACCGTTCGATAGCTTTTATCTTTGGGATCTGATTTTATGCATTCAGTGCAAAACAGTAGTTTTCTCATCTTCATAGTCATTTTCCTTTTGTGTGGTCTGAAAAAAACAGAAGGGACTGTGCACTCTCTGGAGCTGCAGTGAAGTGTGAAAATGCTATCCTAGATTTAGAGGAAATGTGGAGAGGAGGAGTTGGAGAAGGAACCTATTCTATCTCATCTTCCCCTTTATCTTCCCTTTCAGAAAAATGTTTTGCTTTCTTTTTGATGTGTTAAGGTTTACAAATCAGTGAGCCTTGAAGGTTTTACCTTTACTGTGGTGGCTCGTTTCTTTCAGTTTGATGACTTAGAGGATGTGTTGGTTGTTGATTGAATCAAGAGTTTGTAGTATTCTGGTAGGAATTTTCTTTCAAAATATTGAACGCCTTTCATTAAGTAGGTCTCATGAAAATAAAGCTGAGTAAAATCTGTGAATCAAAGATAATTTCTTCTCAACGAGCATCACTTTGCTTAGTAGCAAAGATGTGTTTTTGTGTCTTTGGAGCTCATCTACTTTGCTGTATTTTGAAGGCATTTTTTTTCCTTCTGTTGCTGCAAATATCTAACATGGTTTTGTTTTTTATCTTTTTGCTTCTTGTTTGGGTGGAATGGAAAGCATAAAAATGAGCAAAACCCAAAAGTAATGTAAATAAGTAAACCCTGTGACTTTTTGTCTGCCTTTCCTAGGTAAGTGAGGCACACAACTTTATGGTGCCCAGGTGTCCAATTAAATGACGCTAAATTTCATGAAAATATAGCCAGGTATCATCTAAAGAATTCCATCAAAAGAAGCTCTTAATAAATATTCTAGCCATAGGAAAAGCTTAAATCATCCTTTACAATTAGGGGTAAGAGACAAACCCACGAGGAAGCAGACTTTTAAATTCTGTTGCTCACAGAACCTGCTGGTTTCCTGTGTGTGTTTCCCTAAAGAAAACAAAGGCAGAAGCATACCAGGCTGTTCTGGGTCTAATCTGCTGTTGCAGAGTCCTTGATGTCATGTCATACCTGCCAGCGAAGGACTGCCTGTTCTGTGTACTTAATTACTTGGGGAGAATCAAAGACATGCAAAGAAGATAATTTTCTTGAATTGATCTTGCATGACATGATTCAGTAAAAAGGAAGCAAACTTAAAATATAGTTGGGGTTTTTTTTTGTCTTACTGATGAGTTATGACTTGAGGCAGAGATTTGTATATGGTGGTGTGTAGTGTCTGAATGTTGAAATGTTATTCTGAAGAATCTGAGTTTGCTGGAACTATGATGTTAACAGGATGTTGAGAAAGATCTTGGAATGTCTGTTTCATGATTATGTTAATAAATAGCACTTACTCCTTCACTGTTGTCATTCAGAAATGTTTGTTTTCTGTTTTATTGACAACTAGTAAACCCACTCCATCTGGAAAGTGAAATCTTTGTTTTAGAACTCCTCAAAATCAAGTGTTAAAAGTCTTTGTAAAACTGGTCCAAGGCTTTTCAACAAAACTGTCTTTCTTGAGTATTAAGAATTCTTCTTGTTTTCATTTTTAGTTAGTGTTTACACCTGTCCATTCCTGTTACCGAGTGATTCTGCATTGCAAAGAGAATCATAGAATCGCAGAATAGTTAGGGTTGGAAAGGACCTTAAGATCATCCAGTTCCAACCCCTCTGCCATGGACAGGGACACCTCACACTAAAGCAAGCCATGCAAGGCTTCATCCAACCTGGCTTTGAACACTGTCAGGGATGGAGCATTCACAACCTCCCTGGGCAACCCATTCTAGTACCTCACCACCCTAACAGTAAAGAATTTCTTTCTTATATTCAATCTAAACCTCCGCTTTTTAAGTTTTAACCCGTTACCCTTTGTCCTATCACTACAGTCCCTTATGAATAGTCCCTGTCAAGCATCCCTGCAGGCCCCATTCAGATACTGGAAGGCTGCTACGAGATATTCACACAGCCTTCTCCAGAATGAGAGCTGGGTTCTATTTTAGATAGTAAATCATCAACAAGATGTTTTAGGAAGGATGCGAACATACAAGTGAATTAGTTGGTTGATACCTCAGCACAGCAGAGTAAACTGGACTGTGTGCTTTGGCAGAAGGGTAAGCTAATTTTGTTTAGTTTATCTCAAAATAAAAGTATGCCAAAGTGAGCTGAATTGATTTGCATTTGGTATGGGCTAAGAGTGTGGCATATGGACAGGTGTAAGTCACCTGAGCTGCAGGGGTGATCTGAACAGGGATCCACTAAATCCAGTATTCAAAGCTTGAATTCTAGGTACCCTCAATTTCATCTTCACAACCCAGAGCTGGAAGCAACACACTGTTGGTCAGGTTCTTACTGTGGGCTGGAGCACAAGTTGGTTCTTAAGAAGATCATGCAGAGTTTGCAACGCTGAAAAATGAGGAAATAGTAACTCTTTATTTCTGCAATGACCAGATTTTTCAGTGTATTTCACTTAACTGTAAATAAAACCTCAGGCTGTCATTTCTGCAAAGCTTTATTGTCAAAGTGAAACTACTTCAAAGCAGAGCTGTCACCAGTTTGTGACAGGTTTATGGTAGTGAACCCACCTGGGATTTCAGAAGTGACAAGCTCAAGCCCTGCACTCCTCAAGCGTACCTGGTGTAAGTGTATATAGCCTTCACACTTGCTAGGGAATGTATTAAAGTGTTGTCTCATGTTTAGTTTCAGAAGTAACTGTAAGAAGTAATGGAAAAGAAGGCAAAATGTTGCTTCTGAAAGCAAAACTGTATTTATTTTTTTTATTATTATGCTTTTTTTTAGCACTCCCTGCCGTGGAAAGGACTCAGTCAGAGATCAATATGATCAGACAAAAAGCCATTTATTGCAAAGCATTAACTCCTTATATACTATTGCTTACACACACCTACAGCAATTTGGCATATCATGATTGGATACTTGTCTTGAGGACCCTTAGTGACTAACATATAATTGGTTAAGCACAGGTGTGAGAACTTGACCTCGAATGCTTGCCAACAGTCCACAGTTCTCATAAGTCAGTGAATTCCAGCTTCTTCTTATCTTGCTTGCTTAGGCTTCCTCGGGCCTCCCACGGCCTTGCTGTATCCCTCGGAGTTATTCAGAGCTCATGTACCAAATATCCATTCTCCTGTGAGAACGCTGTCTCCACATCTCCCCCTTTTTAGTTTTACTAAAAGTTTTTTACAATTTGGTATGTCTGCTCTACCACTGCTGGGCTTGTGTAACATAACTACCCACTACTCTAGGTAGCATTATTTCAGTAAGACTGGTCTGATTTGAAGTCACTTGAACCTTTATAACATGTGGCATACCAGTGAATCCTACAACCATATAACAGGTTGGAATAATGGGGATTTAACAGATGTGCTCAGTATACTTGTCCATTACCCATGGTCACACATAATAAAACAGATATCACAAAGATTTTACAAAGATTTCTACCATTGCTGTTTCTTTATGTGGTTGAGTTCTGCGGCTTTGTACATTTCGCTGGCAGCCAGTATGGTCCTGTTGATAGCTGTACACAGCTCGGCCTGCCCTTTTTCTCCTGGATGGCTCTCTGATAACAACGGAGGCCATCCCTCACATCAAGGTCTGGCATGGCATGTGTCTCCACTGCTCTACGCCTGCTGGGTTGCAGCCAGCAGCGGAGCTAAAGGTTCTTCTTGGTGGCAGACACAGAGTCCAACCCAGTCTTGCCCTTGACTGTAGTAGCAGGCATTTGGTCAATCTCAGTCCTTGCACCTTGTTGTCAATGCAGAGTTTCACCTGCTTCATCCAGTAGCAAGTCACTACTACAGCAAAGCGCACACAGATTGACATTAGCAGAGTAACTATTACAGAGTGCATCAGCATGTTGAAGATGCTGATGGCAGTGGGTGACTAACCAAAGAAACTTCCTACCAGTGGAGTTCTCCCACCCTCTTAATTTGTTCCATTACCTGCTTTGTAACAGTACCATCATATTAGAATCTTTCTAGCTTTTGCCTTAGCATTTTCTAGCAGCTGCTGCAAATTTGCATGTTCTAACATCTCTTTTACAAGTGACAAATCCATACAATACAAGGTATAGTTTCTTAGCAACTGGCTAGTAAATACAGGTGGTTTTATACACAAAATCACAACCTCTAATAATAGCTACTTTACAAGCACACATATTCAAGCTGTTACTTTTCAGTTGCCCCAAGTGATGTTTTACAATCATTCGTTTCTCTCTGTCTCATTCTGCTTGGGGTTTTCACGGTCAGCTTCTGTAGATGGTGCATCAAGTTCTTCCACTCATCTGTCCAGCTCATGGCAAGGCTTGACAAACTTTGCAAACAGCTGCCGTGGACCTCTAGGTAGGAGGACAGAAATATACCCCTTCCTCTGGGTTATCAGTTCTTGAGAAATAGACAGGTTAAAGTGACTCCTTAAAGCAGAAGCATTCTGATGCAAAGGGGATGTGAAGCAGCTGCAGAAATAGACTGCACATTTTTAACAGTCAAAGGGGTTTGCTCCATCATTACACTCCCTCTTTTTTTTTTTCTGTCACACAAGCAGAATCAAAAGCAATACTTCCTAACCCCTATGGCTCAGACCACATTGTAACATTGTAAGGGGGATTTCCTTGAATCCTTTATATTTGATCAGCCTGTCAGTGTCCCAAGAAGGATGAGACCCTTGTGTCCGACCAGCCTGTCTGCATACTGGACAGCCCACTGTATCGGAGGGTGATTCGACTAACCTATTCAGGGACCCACGCTGACAGTGTCACTGAATCAAATCCCTTACATGCTGTTGATAGTACACTGGCTAGAAAACAAGCTTGAAACAATACACAACAAAACTACAGTCACTAATAACACCTAGAGTGAGTTATCATTACCCATTTCCTTTTTTTTTTAAGTCGCTCACCCTGCTTTGCACAGCTAAAACCACCGGCCTATCAGCAGCAGCCTTCTCAGCAGCAGCAACCATAAATACCTGCTGCACTTTTGCATTAACCCTTTCTTGCTCAAAATGTTGAACTGCTACCTGTTAAAACTTTTACATGAACCTGACAACAAAAAATATATGCAGAACACCGTCTGCCCTCATCACACACACACACATAGGGGATCCCACAAGCACACTCCACACAACTACAACATTTGAAACACAAAATCCAGACAATCATTGCTCCCACTGCACAGTCCCACATGCAGAACGTGGCACAAGGACCTTGTGAAGACTATCAGGAAACCAGCTCCGAGAAGCATCATCGCAGTGTGAGGTGGCAGGCTCAACCTTAGCGGGCGTCCCTGCAGAGGCTCTGCCTCCCTCACACTGCATGAGGCTTGGGCTTTTATACTGAGCAAAATGCACACTCATTCCGACAGAGGTGGCCAGCCTATGTTGGAAGAAGTTGCCAGCCATATCTATAAAGGTTTCCAAGTGTTGATAGAAACATGGACATACTTATATTTACCAACTTCTAGTACATGAGTATCACAGAGAGACTGTATCAAAGGAGTTGTATATGGGGTCCCAACTCCATGGTCTGACACATTCTGCCCGACACCCCTGATAAAAGCATAAAAGAGACCTTCCCATCTCAGGTGGGAAGCACACACACCATGGGGAACTGTGCAATACATCTGCATCCCCCACCCGTCTCGCTTCTCCCTTTACAGCTGCCCATTTATCAGGAGGATCTGGGAGATATAAATCAGGCTTCTTTTCCGGATGAATAGGCTCCAGGTCAAAAGCACCATCCAGGTCAGCATTGGCATTATCAGGCGTCAGAATCTCAGGAGCAGCAACAGCAAACTGATGAACGCGCACAGGCTCCTTCTTGGGGTCAATAGGACCTGAATCAAAAGGATCATCTTCATCCTCATCTTCAGTCTTCACAGCCGTGGCAGCAACCGGCGGAGGTTCCGGGGCGGGGGGGGGGGGGGGGGTGGTGGTTGCACACTGGTCTCCATTATCTCATTTTTTGACTTTAACATCTCTAAAACAGTTCTCCAAATGATTAACAAACTTTTCACAGCATCATTACCTTTCGTGGCTGCATTCCACAGTTTAACTCCTGCCTCATTCCACAAAGAGATCTCAAGTCCAGTAGACTCATCAATCTCTGGGCAACATGTCTTCGACCATTTCAACATTAACTTTAAGTCTTCTCTTTAAAGGTTGCTCCCTTCACCTTAAGAAGGACTGAAAACATCCATAAATCAGAGGCTTCTTCCTTAGCAATTTTTTCCCAAGTCTTGAGATTTAAAAGCTTCGCCAACTCCCACAATTAACTCCTTCTCCTTACTACAGAGCAACAATCTCTTTAGCATAGCTTCATCATAGTCTGTCCCTCTCACAGAGAGGATATGTTGGAAGAGCTTAAGTATTACTTCTTCTTAACTTTTTTCCCATCCTTAAGCTCCCTTCCAGCCATCCGGCTGCTCACCTTATTTGCACTGCGCAGTGTCTTCCGGGCTCACAAGGCTCCAATCCGAGGATTTCCTCCTCCGAGGCTTCTGCCTCCCGATCTTGGTCCAGCCAGATTGATTCCAGCCGATTTCTTCACGCCCCAGCGATTCACACCCTCTTCCGTTTCAATGTGAACTTATAGAGGGTCCCTGTTCAGGCGCCATTTGCCACGGAAAGGACTCAGTCAGAGATCAATATGATCAGACAAAAAGCCATTTATTGCAAAGCATTAACTCCTTATATACTGTTGCTTACACACACCTACAGCAATTTGGCATATCATGATTGGATACTTGTCTTGAAGACCCTTAGTGACTAACATATAATTGGTTAAGCACAGGTGTGAGAACTTGACCTCGAATGCTTGCCAACAGTCCACAGTTCTCATAAGTCAGTGAATTCCAGCTTCTTCTTATCTTGCTTGCTTAGGCTTCCTCGGGCCTCCCACGGCCTTGCTGTATCCCTCGGAGTTATTCAGAGCTCATGTACCAAATATCCATTCTCCTGTCAGAACACTGTCTCCACATCTCCTGGTGCAAAGGGGATGAAATTCAGCATTAATCGAATTTAATAATTTAATAAAATGAATTTAATAAAATGAATTTAATATTAATTTCACAACATGCTGTGAGCAGTGAAAGTTTTCTCTTGTTCCAGAGAGAATCAGTCTGGTGAGAACATTGTGGATCAATAGAAATTGCTGCCTCCCCTCTGCAGGCAAAAAGAAGACATCCCCAAAATGTCATCTTGTTGATGATGTTTGTGGCCCTCCATACTCGTCCATTTTATGTAGATATACTGCATGTAATGCAGTATACTGCATGCAAAACAGTGTATCTGCATTATTATATCTTTATATGTGTGGAATTCTTCCACACTGAATTTGGGAAGAGAGAGCTGGCCTTGAATTTCCTTGTGACTTCTGTTCTACTTTTTATTTCTTAATTTTTGTAAATGGGCAGATGAGTCCGAGCATGGAAAATAGTATCTGGTGCCTTTTTATTCTTGGGAGAAAAAAGTATCTGTTTTTATGCCTAGGGCCCTTTTTCTCCTATTTGTGTAAAGGAAAAACAGGCTTATATATTCTTGGAGTTAGGAAAACTGATTTGTTTCTTGCCACTATCAAAGGTTGGATTTTTTCAATGTTGTTTTATATAAACTTTATATAACTGTGTAGTAGAGCAGAAGGAACATGATCTTTAGATCTTGTAAAAGTTTTGTGTGCTTTTGTGTGTTTGAATACAGAGCATATCTTTGATCAGGATAAAAGATAAATTCCAGAAAGAAAGTCAACTGTTTCCATTTTTCCTCTCTGGTGAAATATATCTGCTATCATTTAATATGAATGGTAGCAAATATATGTCAGAGCATATATGGAACAAATAGCAATAGTCTGCCTGATGAAGTTGGATAGTTGAAAAGGTATTGATATCAAAAAAGAAAGCAGGATGCTGTATCAAGGTTTTTGCTGAGTAGTGTTCCCTTGTAGTTGGAATTAAGCTCAATTTACAATACCATGTTGTGCGATGTTGTCACTACTTTAAAAATGCTACTGTACTAATGAATTGACCGAAGCAAAAGGAGAGAGTGCAGGGCTAGAACAACACGCAAGTGTTTTGTCTGAAAGGAAAACGTTGTAAATGTTTCATTATATAGTCTTAATTTGAAATAATTTCACAAGGGGTGCTCATTTGTACATGTGGTAGTAAGTTGACATTTTGTTAAGCAAAAATTTGTACTTGCCACCTTCTTAACCGCACAGTGTAACATCCAGAGTGAGCAGGGGTATAAGATGATGGTAATGAAAGCAGCAGGGTTTGTAATACATATTTCTGGCTTTAGACAAAATATTTCAGCCATCTCAAATATAATTTTAAATACGAAGTATTTACACGGTCCTTTTTAAGTTGGTGTGAGTCTTTCATACATTTGAACATAGAATTCTCAACACACCTTTATGGGACAGCACTGTTGCCCTAGTTTTACAAATAACTACTTTATCTTGCTTCCCTAGGTGGCTTGCTCAAGGTTACACAAGAATCCTCTGGTGGAACTGGGAATGATATCCCAATGTTTGATGTTTACATCTTGAAATCTGATTTCTGGATTACCCTCTCTTAACAGGAAAAAAAAGACCTATATCTTTCCTGTTGTTCTGCTGAAATTAATTAAATTATAAGTATTAATACCCTTGGTTTTGATCAATGCTTTTAATTCTATTTACTGTTGTTTCTTTGTAGGCATGTACTGGTATTGAAAATATTGATGAAGCTATAACGTTGCTTGAACAAAATAACTGGGATTTGGTGGTAAGTATTCAAAGAAAATGACTTCATAGATCAACTTCATGTAACAGTGATGTGTCACCTTACTGAGACAGCTGTTATCTTTATTTCAGATTTGGGGGTGTCTTTTATGTCTGGGGCTAGCAGGTTATTTGTTAAAGCCTCATTGCCAAGTTAACACAATACTGAGTTCTATCATGTTATACTCTGCTATACTGTGTCTTCAAGCCTTTTTGATTTGTTTCTTTTCCTGTGAATCAGTGTTTCTTATTGGGTTTAGTTTTCTTTTTGATCAATTGTGTGCATAATTTTGTAAGTAGTATTATTAAGGATAGCAATTACAGAAGACAACTTACGTATACACACAGGACTTTTGAGGACTTAAATGCTTGTAGAAGAAATGGAAGGTAAACCAACTTAAATCTTTCATATTCTATTTTTAGTTATAAAACAACATAGTCACTCTTCTATTGTTAGTTGTTACGCAGAATTGAATAAGAGATTAAGGCCTGACCTTAATTAGTTTTGGAGTTATCCAGACACAGTCAAACACAAACAAAACCCCAACAAAGTCATCCTAAGAAAACCTTATCTTTTTTGTAGCAAGGTTCAATGTGCAGACAAATAGGAGGAAACCAGTAAAACGAGCAACTCTGCATGGGGTTATCAGAATAAATACAGGAACTATTAATGCCTTTTCTTGAGGTCTGAAAGTGTAAAATAGAACAAACTTAATTAAAAAGCAAGTGATGTTCCTTTAAACTGTAATAGAAGGACTTCCTCCTTCTTTGTCTTTTCCAAATGAGTGATCTTTGGCCCAGTCCAAATTATCACAAAATTAAAAAAAAAAAAGGGAAAAAATAATTCCAAAACTGTTTCTGGATACCGTTTCAACTGTCCGCTACGTTGTGTTCCTAGCATATTGTTTAGGGTGTTCGTTGTGTTTTAATAATTTGAAATAAAGTCTCACAGAGGCATAGAGTGAGGTTTTATACTGAGTTTGTTAGAGTGAGTATTGTGCTTCTTTGAAGGCATAGCAATTAAAATGATGTGTGATCTTGTAACCTATGGTAAACAAACACTATGTTTTCCAAACACTTGAAACTAAATGTTTAAAATGAATGTTGGCCAAAGTATATGGAGTCTTTATGTTGCAACAAGTCATGGTGTAAGCATGAATGAGCCACCAGTGAGTAAAAGGGAGGGCCTATCCTCTGTGCATTCAAACGGAAAACCCCAAATGTATACTGACGGAATGGTGTAACTAAAACCATCTTTTGTCCTAGTAGTTTATTGTGACTTAACATGGGCTGTTTTGAAAATTGAAGTGTTTATGGGAAGGCAGGGAATAGCCTTGTGCATTCTGTTTGAGTTGTAAAGTTCTCAATACATTCAATCAGTTGGATATGGTTTTGGGGATTTGTAAATTGTAAAGTATATGCTTTACAATAAATGCTTACAGATGGTGTTGAATGAGAGAATTGTGATGAAAAAGTGTAAGGACAACTAAGGGAATTGTGTTTATTTTCTTTTGAGACTCCAGTATAAGCAGAAGGGGAGAGTGAAGTATTTAAAGCTATGAGAAGAGCTACAAGAATAGCTTTAAATATTCTATTATATAATCAATATATTCTGTTGATTTTATTAGTGATAATTAAACAATCTAGAAGTAGAATATAGTGGGAAAAGAAGTAATGACTCAAAACATGTAAGCTTAAAAAAGGCATAGGAAAAGTAAGAAAGGGAAGAAAATTAGGGATGTAAGAGGTGCTTCAGGAATATACATAGTTCTTGAAATGGAACAGATGAATGGAGTGTCTATGAAAAGAAATAATAAGTTGTGGAATTAAAAAGATTGAGGAGGCTAGAAGTGAAGAGATGCCTTAAGAGTCTGTCATTAGCAGGACACTGGCTCCTTTTTGTTAAAATCTACTGCCTTGTAAACAAGAGAGTGAAAACCAAATTGTGCCAATCTAACCAGGAGTTAGAAGAGTGAAGAAAGAGAAGACAGAAGAAACATGAATGTAAGAAGAAAAGGAGTTGTTAGCTTGAGAGGGCATCAAACATCTCTGTTAGTCAAGTGTTTTTTTAGCACATCAAAATTCAAAACAATACATGAAAAAAGGCTCATGACTGATGAGAAATGTAACATTTTCTATATTTAAATTAAAAGTACATGGGCCATGTGTGATGCGTATTTTGTTGTTTAGTGGTTTTTGTTTTGGTTTGGGTTCTTTTTTAATACCTTTGGCTCCATATTCAAGTACAAACTGAGTGCCCCACAGCTGGGGTGGGGAGAAGGTTTTGTTTTGGCTGAACCAAAAAGTCGTGGAGTTAAAAATGAAATCCTTTTGCTTGGTATTAAATATTTCATTCAATACAGAGCAAAGCATTGTTTTGGATTTGTAAGGAAAACAAGGTTTATAGGACTTTGGTTCACAAATCATAAGGGCAGTAGTGAAGTAGTGATGCTTTTGGTTAGGGTTTTCTCTGTCATCCTTTGACCACCCATCTGTCAGGTAAATGGGAAGAACATCATCACTGTCTTCTCTAATTTCACTCTGTTTTGTGCACAGAGGCTTATTTCAAGTTCAAGTTTTTGATAATCATGACCTGTAATAGTCAGATATTGTCATACAGGTGTCATATGGGAGTTCAGGGTGGGATTTTTTGGGTGTGTCTATTATTATTTTTAATGTATTCCTTTACTTCTGTGACTTTGGAAGTTTAAATCTGAGCTTGGTATTTGGGAAAGCTCCTGTGGGGCACCCAGGGTAATTTGAAGTAGAAAGCTAAGCAGGTCCTGTTACAATGTGACCAACCTAAGGTCAGGGCACTTGTGCAGCATTAGGGGGAAAAAAAACAAAACCAGAAGTTAGGGAAGTTCTTGTCTTGAACAGATTTCTTTCTTGCTCTTTGCTCAGGCTTCTTGATCTCAGTTCTGTTTTCCTGTCTGGGGGAAAGAGTTGGGAACTGAGAGGCTGTGCTAGGGACCAGGTTGAAAATTCCCTGGAACATCTGTTACTTCTTGAACTCTATGAGACTCAACTCCAGGGCATTGTTATTCCTCATGGACTTCAGACAGAACAACCAAGAGCAAGTAGGCCTGGTGAGCTGGAATGTAGAAGGATCCCAAAACAGAAACTGGGAAGTACATACAGACATAGGCTGACAGAGAAGTACATCAGCGCATACACAAACAGCAGAGGTTGTATAGTTCACATGCTTCTAATTTCATGCTTATAAGGACTGTGTTTTTGTGTAAGCTAATTTTGAGGATTTCTTTGTGCTGATGCAGTATTCCTGCTGCTTATTTTCTACATACTTCTGTTTTCTTTTTTTTATTTGGTGTTGCCAGTAGATTTTAGTGTGAAGAGTTAAAATATCACTGATGTCTTTCCTGTTACTTCAGTGACTGTCACTGTGTTTTGAATCTTTTGGACATTTGGTCTTACCTTTAAACAAAGCCAGTCCTGAGTGAAGTATAAGGATCTCCTTTCTTGTTTATTTTTTCTGTTAGCCACTTTTGTTTCTTATTAAGAATTCATGTGAAATCTCTTCAGTTTAGAACTTGAAACATCAGCTTCCTAATTTTGAATGTTTAAAGATTACCCACTCCCAATTAGAAGTCTTCATGTCTATTCCTCTGTATAGGATACTTCAAGACAATATGAGCTGCCATTAATTTGTCTTTGACTTGGAACTAAATCAGATTTAAACATCTCAGAGTCGTATATGCTTTACAGTGTTTAAATCATGTTTGTAGATGCTTGAAGTGATATAGGAAGCTGTCTTTCATAAATGTTTGGTTGCTAGGCCTTGTTCAACCACTTAAAATCAAATTGATCACAAGAGTGCCGCAGAGGAATTCATATGCAGTAACAGTGTATGAATTGCTTAATGGGATCATGAAGTCTAACCTTGTCGGTAATTAGTTCCCCACTGTTGCATATGACTTGGCCTTTGTGGTGGTCTGCTGCATATATAGCAGCTGAGATTTTTTTCTCCATTAGAACACTGTAGCCTAATTACTAGGCTTATTATAGGCTGGGCGACGAAATATTTTGTGTGTCACAGAAGATCTGAAACATCAACATAGATAATATAATGATCTCTTCAGGCCTTCATCTTTATGAAACTGTTCTGCAATAAATGAATCCAGCCCTCTTAAGCTTGCCAGGATTGCTGATATGTTATTTCCTGGTGTCATTTCTTTGAGCCCTATTAATTTACAATCATTTTTACATTTGAAGTAACAGAAGTTAGGAATTTGTCCATTGTGAAGTCTGGGTTCATAGCTTGCCCATGAAAATGATGACTGCTTTGGCATGTGCAGGTAAGAATGACAATGTAAATATATCTTAAACTGGGTTAAAACCAATAAAATAAAAAGATGAAAGTTCCAACTGTGTGGCTGTTGAAGTGTCTCTGATGATGGTACATATTTAAAGGAAATGACCTATTAATGACAGATTCTGTAATCTACTTGAATTTACACAGTATGAACCTTCATATATATGAAGTTATTACATAGGTGATAGCTCTTTGCTCACGTGAAATCAATTGATTGCATCTGCACATGAAACCTGGTCTTCTGTGCCTTTCACAGATTTAATGAAAACCTCAAATCCTTCATATATAGCATGACTTTATATTCCGTACTGGTAATCAGAACAGGTTTTTTGAATGAAAAGCAGGATTCACCATGCTTGATTTTCTGCTTTTTCCAATATGACCATTTGGATTTATTTCATGTCTTTTTCAATAGACATAATGTAGGTACTGCTTAACACCACTTTGAGAAGAAAACAGATTTCATCAAAATAAAGGGGGGGTGTTATCCCCTATTAATTTCACTGTAAACATGTATATATATATAAATAATTACAAAATAACTGCTTTCCATTTTCAAAATATGTTCTTAAAATTACCTTGGTGCCTTCCTGCTATACTTGTCTTCATTACTCTGTATCCTGGTAGAAGCACAGTATAACTTCAGGAAACCCAGCAATTCAATGCACCTGGAAATGTGATGATTTGCAGTTCCTGTTGTACACAGTTTCCAAGAGTCAGCTAACAAAAACCATTTCTGTACCTTGGAATGAGATATTGTGTATTTTAAACATCTGTTTTTATAAAGCTTCAACTCTCAAGTACAGTTTTTCTTTCAAATGTGTAACTTACACAGAAAATAAGGGCTTTTTGCATCTCTATGTTTAAAGCCTCTTAAAAATAGTTATATGTCCAACAAGTTTTTTGATAAGTCTCCATTTTGTGTTTATATATATATATATATATATATTCTATATAATGTTGTCTTTTTGGAAAGAAGTTAAAAAACAAACCCAAAAAATTGAACTTTGCAATTTTTCTTTATTTCTGTTGGAGATGCCAGTTTAGATGGGATTTGTAGGCTGAAAGTGGGCCATTGACTCTCGAGAGTTATCAATAATCTGTTATTTGTATCTTTTATTGCTTAAAAACCATTAACTTAGTTCTTTTGTTATAATGTGTAGTAAATCTCAGTACAAGTTGGTAAAAACTAGTACACTAATGATGTCTTTTGTCTGTTTTTGTAACTGGTTTGCTCTGCAAAAGCTTTGATGTGGTATCTCATTGTACATGTTTTTTGGTTGATTTGAATTAGCCTGCTTCCAGAAACTAGGTGATTAATCTAAGTTTGGCACATGGCCATTTCTTTTCCTTAAATATGGGACAGTATTGACATATGTTTAGCAGCTCTGTTGTTTCATTCCAAGCAGGCTGTATTTCAGCTGCTGGAGAACCAGAACTACACATTATGGTGGTAGTGTTCATCACATTGGCCCCTTTTATCTTGCATTGTTGACCTGCTGTTTTCTTTACTTCAGAATTGCATACTGAATATGGCACACATTTGACAGCACTCACCATGGGACTAGTGAGGAGTTCATGGTGTGCTTCTCATTAGGACTAGATCTGAGGGGTTTTCACTATTAGGAGCACTGGTTTATCTGTGTATTAGCAACATTCTCCGTATGGCCAAATAAACAGTTACATCTGCCTGTGGAAACCAGAGGTTTGTATTCCAGATATTTTTTTTTTAAGGAGCTTTTCAAGTTTTGATTTAGACAGGTGTTCTCTTCTGGATCGTGGTGTCCTGTCAAACATGTTATTGTCAGCTCAGTTAGTTTATGCTCATTGTTACTGCACTGAGTTGCCTGACTACATTCAGAACCTGCTGCCAGCAAGGCTAAGGAAGAAGGAAGTTCTGAGCTAGGTAATGACAACTAGTGTTGGTGGACAGGCATCCCACTGGTGCAGGTGTCCCGTGGACACGGTGTCTTGTTCTCCAGGAAATCCAGGAGTTGCAGGTTTCTTATGTGTCCAGCTGCAGCATTAATCTCTTCTAGTAGGACACAGTTAAATTGTTTATGAACTTTTCTTTTACAAAGGGCTACAGAAAGCACTTTTGGAAGTTTTGAATATACTTCCTGTTAAATTAACAGTCCCTGCCTGCAAAAATCATTGATTTCTTGTTCTTTGTATTTCCAGCTTTTTGCAGGTCCCAAAGTGATGTTTCTGTGTATTCGCATAAGCTCAGATGCATGCTGTGTATTTCATGCAGCTGTGTGGTAGCAGAGAAGACTAGCTAATTCTTAAACCCCCTATGATTACTAAATTAATTGTTTTTATTTACTTTTGAATGCGTGCATCTCAAGTGAAACGTACTTCCTTTTTGTGTATTTTCAACATTGAAGACTCTATGAAATGTGCAGGTCTATAGGCACATCCGTCTATTAAAACACCACCACTGATACATGTGGAGGAAATGAAATTAAATATAATTTACTTGCAGAGTGTAGAATATCAGTGCTGCTTTGTCACCTCAGTAATATGCTTCAATGAGGGAAGCTTGTCTCTGCTAGCAGCAAGGTAGACCAGTCTTGGTGGTCCTACCAAATCCAAACTGCTTTCTTCTGAGACTGAGAGTAAGGGCAGTAGTCAATACCTCAGGTGATGCAGGAAAGTGTTTAATACATTGCTACTGTGAGAGTCATTTCACATGAATTTGAGAGCACAGGTTGCAGTGGATCCCATTGTGTGTCTGCATCAGTCTTGGTCGGTTGCCTGCAAGTGGTCTGTTAGACATCAGAAAGTGGTCAACAGAGCAGCTACAGTTCTAGAATAAAATGGAGCCAAACCCAATAAAAACATCACATACACATTCTGACGCATGCAAGCAAAGAAACCAGTTTACAAAAGGGACAATAAAAGTAGCAAATGTCTAACTTGTATGTTCTAAACTTCTGGTTGTTTTGAGTAAAACTGCTATTTTATTGCATAGGTTGGTTCCTTGGATTTTTTCTTTTTTTCCCCCAAAAAGCCTGAGGTGGTCTTTGGATTTGTTTTCCTGTTTAGATGACCCTTTGCTCTTTCAAAGGAGGTTGAGAAACTGCTTGGATCATGTTAACATTGCCACATCTTGTGATTTTTATAAGGAAACCCATGAAAGCTGTAATCAAAGCTGTAGCTGCTGATAATTGTGTAAATACCCAAGGATCTTTAAGGTTCATAACGTTCCCCTGTAAAAAGCGAGCCTAGGAGGGAAGAGAGCAGTCTCTGGCTTGTCTGTAGAGAAAGATTTGACAACTGAAATGGTTTTCTTCAGCTGTAGTCTGCTATCCCAAAACTTTTAGATTGCCATAGATCTGGCCTGGGACTATTCAAGTAAAAAAAGAACTCTCAAAATACCCCAACAAATAACAGCTAAATTGGGTACTAGACCCAGGGGGATGTTTGGTTTCTTCAATTGATTTCTGTCTTTTGCTGGTTTTGGTCCTAAGGCAGGTGAATACAAACTCTTCTTCCCCCACGCTTGAAATGCTGTGTCTCAGCTTTGAAAGAGGTTATTAGGAATTTGTGAAAACAGTTTTAGCTTCTTGAAACTGCACCTTTGCTGAAATGCAGTGCTTATTTCCCAGAAGGAATCTTGACAGCCTCAGAGCTTGGGAAGACTGGAGCTTTCATTGTGGGAAACTGGTGCTGTGTGTGCGGTGTCATTCTTGTCTCCTATGTTCAAGATGCTGCTAAAACGTTAACATTATAAAATCATTTATTTGGTAGGTGGCTAACTGTATTTAGGGCTCATTTGGTCTACCATGTTTAAATGGATGGAGGCCAAAGGATGTGTTCGCAGCTTGATGGAAACCATGAATTAGGCTTAAATGCA
Source organism: Melopsittacus undulatus (assembly GCF_012275295.1). Lineage (NCBI taxonomy): Eukaryota > Metazoa > Chordata > Aves > Psittaciformes > Psittaculidae > Melopsittacus > Melopsittacus undulatus. The sequence continues at coordinate 15,765,443 of NC_047532.1, forward strand.
TGAATTATTTTGCCCTTTGATTTGAAGGCAGTCGTTTGGGAGGATGAAAAAACTGATGGCTCTCAAGGAGGTAGGGATTTGTTTTTTGGGTTTAAGGCAGTTAAGAGTCATGGCTTTAAGCATATGTTTTCTTTAGTGCTGTTTCACATATGCTTTGCAGTTTTGTTGATTCATCAGAAGGGGCTAATTCTTATATTGCTGATTGAAGGAAGATGTAATGGGGTATATATCTTACCTGTGGGGTAAAACTGTTGTAGCTTGGGCAAAGTGTCTTGTAGATGAGTACACTTTTGTTCCTGTTACACTGGAATAATTCTTCAGTATCTGAAGAAATCCGTATCTGTCATCCCTTCACAATTTTAGCTAGTGTAATAGTTGTTTTACAGTCTACTAGATAATTTTGTAGACATTAAAGAGATAGTGTTAATCTGAAGTAGTTTATTTTGGTTTATAACTATGAATTTTAGTTTTTCTAATAGAAAAAGCCTGCTTTATTCTCTGGGGGATAATAAAGGGATTGTGATTATGTATTTTATGGCTGTGTTTTGTAGCCATGTTGCTGTGATGATACATATGAAATGTTAATGTCTGTCCAGAAAGATTGCGGAGGAGATTTTTAGGTAAAACTTTGCTGCCAACAATACAAAGTAAACTGTGTCTCTCCTTTCCAAATAACAGATGGGATTTAGTTACTTCAGAAATAAGCTCCTTAAGTTTTGCATAGTGATCAAACAAGCAATGGGAATAATAAACTTAGATTTCTGTTGATGGAAAAAGACTCATTTCTTGTGATAGGGTTTTGTGTTCTGAGTATAACCAGAAAGCAGCACCTGGGATCACAGTAGTGCCTGATAGTATCGCTGAAACTATATGGATGCATTACCCACCTTGTCATATGTTTTATATATACCTGCTATCAGAGGTTGTTACTTCTGTATTGGCAATTTCTGTGAAGATTGCTTACCATTATTTTGTCCTGAGGCATTTGAATTTAAAAGCAAGTTTCTATAATATATTAATAGTGAAGTGACTGGTAATGAGGTATCTGTGAGGAGTTTGTAGTATGTTCCTCTGTGACACTAGTTGCACTGAAAATTGCATACATCTTACAAATGTGTGTTTGACAGGTGATTTGTCTCTCATGCAGTCATGCTGGGAATGTATGAGTAGGAACAAAGTAAATTATTTAATTTAAGAAACAGCACTGGTGCCAATGCTGTGACTATTTTCCAAGTGACCCTTAATTGTGAAAAGTTTTACTGCAGAAACTAGGAGTCATCTAGATCCAACAGGTTTTCAAAGCTGAGTATTTTAAAAATGGTTTTACTTAAAATACTGTTGAATATCTTAAGAGTTCTGCCCTAGTTTTATTTAAACAAACTCTCTTTAGCTGGTCCTGGAAGACCTGGCTTGCTACAACACTAGCAGGGTAGCATAAGGAGAGACAAGTTGTAGGCTACCTACTTTGGCTTGGGATTTTTCTGGTTTCCAAGCTTTTAAGCTTAATCTTGCATAATTATTCTTTTATTATTCATTAGCGATCAGGTAGCCTGTTGACTAAAGTTGAAGTGATTTGAAAACTGTTGTATAAGGTGTTTGATGTTATTACAGGTTTTCAATGAAGGGGCCTTAGTCTGTGGGCAGTACTTCTAGGACTTCTTGACTTGTCTTGTGTCCTGAGATTTTACTCCTAGTAGTACTTGCTAAGACCTATCATGTTATACAACAAATGATTTAAAAAAACCCCTAAACTCTTCATTTTAGTGTTGTCATTCAGATTTAAGTAATTTAAATAAAATAAATAAAATAAGGAGAGAGGTAGAAATGTGAGAATTCAGTACATGGGTATTTTTCAGGCATAGTCTTTGTTTTATCTGACTCTCTTGCTGTCTAGCTTAACACTTTAAGGAGTAAAAAAATATGTTTTTACATCAAACATAAGCATTACATTCTGTTAATATAGAAGGTCAAGCAGTATTAGTGTAAAAAGTGATGTTCCTGACTAGCACCACCGTACATATATGTGTATTGAGGTAGCAGATGCATCATAGTCTACTCCTCTCCCTTTCTATATGAAAAAGTGGATAGTTCAGAGTAGGTTATTTTCCTTTATTCCTGCTGAAATAGTTTCAGCTTGGATAGATACTGATCAATAAGCTTGTTCATGTTATTTATTTTCATTACTCTAGGAAAAAACATCAAGTTATGATTTTATTATAGAGGTTGTGCTTTGTTTGGGGAATTATGCAGTGACAATATAAAATTAAAGAACTGTGCAAGATGTGTATTTTTTCCCCCAGGGTTATGCAAGTATATGTAACTGTTGAAAGGCTTCCTAGTGCATTTCGGCATGTTGTAGGAGCTACAGGAAAAAGTTTGCTGAAGCCACCAAAGAAGTAGGGAGAAATGGGAAACCACATCTAGAGTGCTAATTGTAAACTATTTCAACGCGTGCTCTCTTGCTGATGAAGTGAATCATCTGTATGAATATATTCATGTGGCATTTTTTGATGAAATGTTAATTTTTTGCTTTATTAGCGATTCTATTGTTTTGTAGCTTTTCATGAAGTACATTAGCTGTAAAGAAAGCAAGCTGAAATAAAGCAGAATGCATAGAAGACATTTCATTGTAGTTCAATTACAGTTTTTGGTTAAATTTTAACCACGATGGGGACAAATGTTGGCATTCTGTAAAAACCTTGTGGGTGTAACTTCACGTCTAGCACTTGGAAATACTTTGAGACTTGCAAAGCTGGGGAAACGCCAGCAAGTATAACACAAGCTACAGGAAAAAGCTGACTCATTTCTTTGCATTGCAAAGCCTGCTGGAGATAACAAAGGTAGAGGTTTCTTCTATAACAACTGGGGCACTATTAGTGATCTTTTAAAATTTGAATATTATTGCATTCATTTAAAAATCCAAGCTGAAAAATATCTTTTAGAACTTACAGCAGTTGTTACTTGTTGAGGCAGTGTTTTCAAAGTAGCTGTGTATGTAGGAAAGTGATAATGTACCTTGTTTGTAAAAAGCTTCTGGTCTAATATAATTGGTATTTCTGCAGAAGGTTTTATGGAATTTCTTGTTTATAATAGTGCTTCACAGACTTGCCTGTAATAGGCAAGAGTTGATGGTTGCATAAAGCTGTGCAGAAACCATCTTCCTCTGCTTGGGAATCTTATAATACAGTCTCAAGGCCTTGGGGCATAGAGAAGGGATTGTATTGCAGCTGATTCCAGCAAACCTTTATTATTAATCCAGATTGACCTCAGTAATTGACTGATACTTGGCAGTATGTTTTTGTCAGCATCAGTTAGTGAAAATTCTACTGTTTATTCTCATTTTTTTACCTTTTTTATTGTAAATGGATCGAGAAAAGTCTCTGCATAGTCTTACTTGCTTTTTATCCAGTTTCCTGTAACCACAGTATCAGCAGGTCAGAACAAACGTCTGCATCTGGCATTACCTGTTATTATCAGTTCTGTTGAAAATACAAGGCCAAATTAGTATTTAACAAAAAGAAATGTATTAGGGGAGCATTATTTCAAAACATTTACTATATATATGTGTGTGTGTGTGTATACACAGCAGAACCACTGCAAGTTAGTTTCATTGTAAGAAATACTTCTGTGCTCAAAAGGAACTAATAAATCTTTGCACTTCTCCTGTTTTGCTTTACTGTTGTATATAAAAGTATGTTCCTTTGTTAAGTAGATTTATACGTTGGAAGCAATTTTGAATTTACTTTCGCTTTTTTGGTCCTTTCATGCATGTTTTATCTTACTAATGCTTTTCTTTATCCCTTATCATTTAATTATTTGGTTTTCCTCTCTGGATAACATTTGTTCAGTTTTGGGTTTGGTTTCGTTTTTTAAAGCTCCCCATTGTACAAAGCATTTGGAGTTTTATCATCCATTTTTTTTATTTGAACACGAAATAATGGATTTAAAATCTTTAGGATAAGCAATTTATCATGTGAAAGCAATGAAATTAGAGTGAGAATATTGTATTTCAAGGGCAATATCACATTTAGCCCAAATTAGAAGTAGAATTAATTGCAGTGGAATTAGAATTGTAAACAGAGTAGTAGAAATGACCCTTTGATGATGTGGAAATATATAATACAAAAGATAAGTATTTTTTCTAGTGCGTTACAGATTGTTTAATGCGGGCCTTTTAGTGTATTTCATTACACTTTTAGCTTTTGAAAAAGCAGATTTAATTTGCTTGAATTTAAGCACGATGAATTGATAGCACAGAGGAATATTGGCTCTGTAGCGAGATTTTGTACGTAGGATTTGATGTTACAGTCACTTGTGTAATCAGACTGAGAAATAAATCTAAGATTAAATGCTGAAAGGGTCAGTCAAATATTAAAATAGGTTTCTGTTTGCTTAGTGTGGAACAACAAAACAACCACTTTTAGGTTATATTTCAAAGCATAGTCCTGCTGCTAACACCCCTTTCTCTAAGACAAGGAGTTGTCTTTATTTCTTTAATGGAGAAAACGGTGTGGGCTAAACTTTGGATTTGTGATTTGAGATAAATTGTTTTTATATCAAGGAAACTTTCAATGTGTAATAGAAAGAAAAGGCAAAATGAGCAAGAAAGACATGAAATGCAGGACTTTGATGATTTGGTTTGTTTTTTTGATTACCAGACTTTTTTAAACCAGAAGTAAAATGTAGGAGTTGTAGCACTTGGGGAAGAATATAGATTCTTGAAAGTCATAATAAATGAATCCTTTTCTCCAAGACAGCTCTTACTGTTTTATGGAAACAATGAAATATTTGAATTATGAGGCTGTTACAGTACATTGAATACCACAAAAATTATAATTATTGTAAATCTGGACATGTCAGACCTACAGAAAATGAGGGTGTTGGAAGGAAATGCCCTATGAGCAAATTACTCCATTATATTTCCCTGTTACTTTCTGAAGCAGTTGTTACAATTTGGTTGGACATCTTTGGATTTTGGATTAATCAATCTGCTATGGCAGTTCTTGTTACTCTGTGTCTCATTTGTGTATTGTGTTTGTTTAATGTAAACCTTCTCAAATTTTAGCTAAACAAATGTAAAGTCTGCGTGGCCTTTAATAAGTAGACTGAAATGGTCTTGCTTGCTGAATTCAGTCAAACCTAAATAAGGCTTTTGAATTCTGTGTGAGCTGATTGATACATAAAGTTGTCCTGGTTGTATTAAGCCGATATGGTTATTTATCTCAATGAAACTCATGCAGCTTCCACATGTGCATGGCATTTACATCTCGCTAGCCTCTTCTTCTGAAAGGGTTGATCTGCCAGTATCATGCTGCTTGAACTTGCTTTCTTGTTTTGCTTAGAGATGTGTTTTCTAGTACCCTGTTTTGTAAAGCTGATTTTATGTTGTGCTTTGTAAAAGCTTTTGCTCTTCATTGTTATAGGGGTTGGAATGGGGAAGGTTTCAAAGAACAATATCTACGGTATGGTCTGTATCTGATGGCCAAAACCATTCTGTGGTGTGGAGACTGGAAAGGAGAGGGAACAAAGGTGGCCACAGAGGAGGATCTTTACCCATTTTATCCATTGCAAAAGCCTCCGATTGCACTTTTTGCCTGGACCTGCTTTGACTTCTGAAGATAATTTGTATAAACATCACTTTCAAATTCTGGAAATCTAAAAACTACCTCCTGTCTGTAGTTCATGAAAAGAAAGGAATTCCCTACCTTTCTTGAGTATACAGTCAATATGTAGACCTCTGCTTTTAAATAATATGATTGGCAAATCCAGTCCGTCTTCAAACTGAGTGATGATCACTGAGAATTTTAAACTCAGGAGTTTAATGTTTGTGCTATCTAAAATACTACATTTTGTCCGTAATTCTTCATAGGACCTTCACTACCCTAAGATGGGAGGCACTGTAAGATATGCTTAATTGCTTTGAAATGGTTAGTACTATAATTGTATTTTGAAAGAAGGCATTAGCGTAGTTGCTCCAGCTTATTAAGAAATGGTGGTGCTTGGTTTTCCTGACACTGTTTTGTACTCATAAAAGATAGTCACATTTAGTCAGAACTAAGCTATTTACATTAATATTGCCTTAAGGAAAAGCTTTAAATTTCACAGTCTGCTTCACAACATTCTTTAGGCACTTAAATAATTTCAGTCTTTAGAATACTGCAGAGTTACTGCATTGGCCAAACTCTTAATGAATTTGGTAACCTTTCATTAACCTTATTGCTTTATTCTTTCCTATATTTCCAGGAAACAAAAAGTTGGATTAATATATTTTGATACTGTAATTTGGAAGCTTGCTGTTGAAACTAACACTAAGAAAAGTATTATTACTTTGAACCTTTGTAATTGGTGCTCAGTCCAGTATTCTGTCATCTTCCTGTTTTCCCAGTCATTTAAATGAACAAGATTGTCAGTAATGTTTGTTAATATATCCTCTACTCCTGGATGATGGAGTCACAGAGCACTTGAGATTGGAAGTTATTTCTGGATGTCAGTCTGGTCCAAACCAGGTCCAATTATTTGACCATGTCAATTCCTGGATATGGCTGATGACGCTAAACAAAATGTATAAATCAAGAATAACTAAATTTGGCTTGTAATTCCCTAAAATAAATTGTAGTTGTTTGAATGTTGTCACTGAAAAAATAATGATGTCCCCCTTTCTATCCCTTTGTTCTGAGTTTGAACAGTGTTATGCTAGAGTTTGTGTATGGATAGCACTGAGACATGCTTGAGATTCTTAGCTTTGGGAAAAATCTTAGAACCTGTTAAAGCTGTGGTACCAGTATCTACCATTGACTTGTGGATATACAGTGTGAGAACAGTGAGAGCACGGAGTGCTGCTTCCCTGATAGCACTCTCAGCAACAGGTTATTGATGGCTGGAGAAATTTTCTGAGCCAGACATGGTATATTTAATAACCCATGAGTAGATTTAATGTGCCAGTTATTCACATTGTTTCCAGGGTAATACATCTTCTAAATTACTGTATAGCAGTCGCACAGGCTGTTTTGGATGGTCGAATGATCCCTGTTTGGAAAGACAAAAAAAAAGTAATATCTGTGAATGTTTGCTTAACCGTAAGAGACCTGATCCTCTCTTAGGGGACTGACGTTGGGGAAGAACAGCCTGGAACAAATCTTGTCTTAATAACTTGTTCTTTTTAAAAGTTGTTTTTAATCTTTTTTTATATAGTCACAACCTTCCTCCTGTGAAATTCTAAAGCAGATGGTTTTTCATTTTTCTTATTTTCTTTGCAGGGTCTACTTATAGATGTCGTGTAAGAACATGGATATTTAATATTTATGCAATATCTACATGTGCACTGCTACCATTTGCTGTCTACATAATTTTAGTCTTCTATCTTGCTTAACAAACAGTGTCCAGAGTCTTTATTTTTACAGTGTGGTTAATAGAGGTCTTTCCATCAAAAAAGTACATAATGCTGCTGCTGTTTTTTTCTTACTACTGCGCCCCTTAAATGTCATCAAGTTTATGAAACTGGGGATGTGAACAAGTGAGTTATTCAGTTTTAAAGAAAATAGCTTGGAGCCTCTATCGTATTTAACCCCTCTAACTAGGCTTAGAAGAAGTTTGAGCTGATTTAATCCTCCAAGACTCTGAGACCTGAGCTTTGACAGGAGAAGTGTGGAAATGCCATGCTGTTATATTTCCTCATAGCTGAAGTACTTCGTTTTCTCTGAGTAAAGAGAATTCTGTTGCACCACTAGATCATTATCAGTGCAGGTCCTGTGGTATAAAAACCTGTATTTGCTCTCTATCCTACAGATGCAAAATAAAGGATATTTCTGTCTTTTAACCAAATTTACCTGTTGGTTGACAAAAATGAAATGAATGTTCCTGAAGAGTACGAGGGGGGAGAAAATCCAGAAAAACCCAAACAAACCAAAACCTCCCACTCTTTCCTAGATGTTTATTAGATGAACATGATCAAGAGCTCTATATGACTGCAAAAACCACAGTGATGATAAATGAGACATATTGTTAAATAGAAACCACTGATTCTTGCTATGCATGGTGGATAAGCTGATTTAAAACTGATCTGGTAGGAAGCTTTGTTTTCACTGCAATTTGATACAGCCTCATGGGTAGCTGCTGTATTTTATAGATACCTGTGTCCCTTTTCCTTGTCTGCTTTTTTGCTATTATTTATGCAATATTTGTTTCTAGATACAGGATAAATCTTATTACAATATCATAGCTACTTAGCTGAGTTTAGCAGTCATACTTTCTGATATTATGTAGCCTTAACTATTAATGGAAATTGTAAAAAATCATGTTTATGTATTCAGGGATAAAGAAACTATAGCATTTAAATACTGATTTAATCTACTTTTTTGTGTTTATTAAGCACTTAAGCATCAATTTTTTTTAAATGTCAATTTGTAAAAATGATGTTGATAGATGATGAGTGTCCATAGTTCAGTTGCAGTGTATGACTTTGGCCTCCTGGAGTACCAGGGAATCTCTGAGCTTCTAAACATCAGTGTTGTCCTCGACTCAGCAATAGCAGTAATTTTTATTCTTTCACAGTAGCTGGTGCAGCGCCGTGGTTTTGACTTTCATCCTGGGAACAGCGCTGATAACACTGATGTTTTTTAGTTGCTGCTCAGTAATGTTTACTCTGACCGAGGACTTTGTGAGTCTCATGCTCTGCCAGGGAGGATGGGAAGCCAGGAGGAAGCAGAGGCAGGACACCTTATCCAAATAGCCAAAGAGGTATTCTGTACCACAGCATGTCATGGCCAGGATGTAAAATTGGGGGCAGTTACCCAGAAGGGTGAGATCACTATTCGGGTGGTGAGCGGTTGTATTCTCTTTCCTTGTTATTTCCCTTATCATTATTGTTACCTGTGGTAGCAGTAGTAGTTTGTGTTACACCTTAGTTACTGGACTGCTCTTATCTCAGCCAGTGGGAGTTACATTCTTTTGATTCTCCTCCCCATCCCTCTGGGAGTGGGGGACAGAGAGGGGGAGTGAGAGAGAGACTGCATGGCTCTGATTTACGTCTGGGCTTAAACCACGACAAGTGTTCTCTTCATCAACAACCAGACACCGTTCACCAGTTACACCTGGCCAACAGGTCACATATATCTGACATGACAGTGGATATTATGAGTTGTGATAGTAGAAATGCATTAATTGCTGCTGGAACAACAGCAAATGGATATCAGCGGGATGCTACAAGCTCTCTTTTAATCTCACTGTTAAGCTTAACAAATATATACCTGTGAACACAATAGTGATTATAAAGTTCATCAAAGAACAGAAATAGAATTAGTCTTTTGAAGTCTGTTTTTCTTCTCTTCAGACTTTCTTTTGAATTCTTTCTCATTCCTTGTGAAATTTCCTCCTATGTTATTCCACCCTATCTGCCCACTGCTGGGCTAGGTTTAAGTCTGAAGTTAGATAGGATTCTGACATCTTTACTCCCATATCTTCTAGCAAGAATCAGAACAAATTTTAATCAGCTGAGGAGTAAAACATATGAGTCCTCTTCACCAGCTCACATGGTATCACTTTTCCTGCTCCTCAAACCTGAGAAGTCCTAGCAATGAGATGATTTTAAAATACCTTTTTGGTGGTATAAAGCAGTCTGAAATATAAGTTGTCTTCTAAATCCTTGAAGAAAGTCTTATTTCCTTTCCAGGTTTTTCCTTCATAGTGACTTACATATAATTTCATATTTTATACTAACTTCTATAGTGTCAGGTGTGCTGGAAATGCATCAGACCTTTCTGCAACATAGACTGGAGCAATGCTGTAACAGGTTGAGAAGACAGTTTTACCAGAAGTGGGGTTTTGAACTTGAAACTGGTGTACATTGTGGCTCTTTTAAAAAGAATGTATTTTAATATGAGATAGAATTCCTTAGGATATTTTCATAGGTAGTAACTCTGCAACAGCAGATAAAACTAATTCTGAATGCAACTTGCCAGGTTTGTACTTACACAAAATATTACTTACAGTAATATATGCATTCTGATGATCTGGACAGCCTGGGATATTAAACTGCATAAATCTTACTTTAAAAATACTTCAGTTCTACCTGAAGATTGTTTGACTGTTGAATTCCCTGCCACATGAGGTCTTTTAGGAAGCTGCATGGTATTTGTACATGTGAGCTAGAAGAAGGTTGTCTGGAAGTCATAGGTGTGATCAAGGCATGTATGCTGTTGAGTAGCTATTTCTGCTGACCCCAGCAATTCGTGAACACATCAGGCCTGCAGCAGGCAGTGTATGTACAGCTGTGCAGGTTTAAAGGTTTGTGCAGGTCTGATACTTCTGGGAAGCATTAGATTTTCTATGTACGTGCTGTCTGGCTGCCTCGTCTGCACAGTTAGCTTGATGTATTGAAAGCCGTATGTTCACTGTATGTATATACCAAGCGTACAAAGCGTTAGCTTTACAGAGTGTGGGCTGTGCAGTTTATTCCTATGCATTCCACCTGGACAATCCATCACAAGCCTACAGGTCCCTGAGCTTTAGTTTTGTTCGTTTTCACTTAAATACGATTTTTATTTGATGCAGGTACTTCAATGACAATATCCTTTACCAAGATTAGTCACTGAATGGAGAACACTTTATGACATATTTTAAAGCAGGCTAATGACTCTTTAAAACATTATAGAAGTTCTGATTTATTTTTGTTGCTCTGCATGCTTGACTCAGGACTTGTTTTCTCTTTTCAGGCAGCTATAAATGGTGTAATACCACAAGAAAACGGCATTCTACAGAGGTAAGTACAGAAGGCTGGAGTAGTACACACAGGGAATGATGCTGGGTAATAGTTATGTTTTTTGCTCCTGAATCCTGATAAGATGATGTAATTCTCTTTTTAAAGCACTTTCTGGAGCCACAGATTCTATTCCTGGCACAGTGGATTAAACGTTCAGTTTTTCCCATAGTGATGGAGGACCTGTTCAAACATGTATCCAGATTAGTTAGGTTTTGTTTTGAATTCGTTGGTTGTTGGGTCATTCTCTGCAGGGTGTTACTGTAAAGTCTGGATTTTGGTGTGCTTTCTTGGGTGTCAGGACTTGACACACAACGTCCACCTCCAGTATCTAAAAATTTGCAAGATGTTCTTGGCTAAGTATTTTCTTTTCCCTTATTTTTAAAGGTATTGCTATATTGAAAGACATTTTTAAAGGTATTGCTATTCCATGCTTCCCTGTCCCTGGCCTAAAGCGTTTGTATTTTTGTGGGGATTTTCTGAGGTTTGTGTGTTTTATTTATTTATTTATTTTAAATTGAATTCGAGGTAGCAGATACTGTGTTAGACAAAGCCAAGTTGCTTCCTTCTAAAAGTAGCTTTACTGATTTTCTGTCAGTTTCTGAATGAAACTTATGTTTGTATACTGATGCTTGGCTGTCTTGAAGTCACTGAAGCGCCAGCTCCTCAATGCCGACGAGGCAATTGCAAACAGCAGAACAAGAACTGAGCTATTTTAGAGAGACTGTAAAATAGTGTTTAAAATTTTGTTCAGAAAAATACTCAATGTACTATTTTAAAAAAGTTTAATGAGGGGGAAAAAAGATCCATAATGGAAGTGAAGTGGTGTTTTGGCATCTCTGTCAGTACTTACTAAAGCTATCATTAAATAGTCAGTTTTTGATTCAGGAAAAACCTCATTTGCTCAGAAAAGTTGCTAGATGTTTAGTCACTGTAAGACCTACCTAGATGAGTTGAGATCAAGTCTCGGTTGTGTTGAGCACTCTTTTTACCTATGTTACTAAGTCCTGACCTCAAAGTGTTTGTATTCAGAATACAAGCAGTTTTGGACCCATTTGGTCAGAAGGAAGGAGCTGGGGAGTAGTTGCACCTGACTTGGGTGAAAAGCTGTTCCATTGTCCACTTCCAGCTTTCTTACACAGTAATTCCTTAATTTTTAGAAATCACTAGACAGTCAAATGTGTCTCAAATAATCTTCTTTTTCCTTCCAATGGAAGTGGTTTAAAAGGAGGCTCAGAAGATTTAGCAGCCTTGTTTCCAGTGGTTTTCAGATGAGGCTTATTTTACTGCTGTGAAGCTTTTTATGTTCCATTAGAGGTTGCCAGTCAGATATGTAGAATGCCTTTGTGATGGAATCAAATAGAATTAATACAATTGGTCTTGAAGTAAATTAATTTATTGGTGGGGAAATAATTTAACCAAATTTGTTGGTGTTTTATGATTTGGTTGTGTTGCTTAAAAAAAGTAAATAACAAAGAAATCTAGTCCTGAAAATAAGGATATACATTGCTTCTTGGGTCTGTTAACAAAAAGGTTATAGTACTTAATTTGTAGTTGGCCATCAGATTTCAGACAATGACATATCATGCCATAATTATGCTTTTTTTAAAATCCTGAAAATAAGGCTATTTCCTGTGCTCTTTGGACCTCTGAAGTGTATCTTTGACCTTTGAGCAAGGGTCTTTGAGTGTGGGTCTTGGTAGCTGGGAATTCATCCTTCTGCACCTGCTGATGTAAAACAAGGGGCTCCTTTACTTCTGATAAGGGGCTCCATAATTTACAGGAATAATACATTTACAAGCATAATGCATTGTTCTTTTTCAAGTGTGGAAGGCACAGTGATGGGATTTGCAATAGCTGTGTATAATTTCTGCCCTTCTGTGACATGCATGCCATCCACACTGATGCTTTTTTAAGTTCAGGCTTCCTCTAGATGACAGATTTGACTTGCTTTAAGGATAATTTCTATAGAGAGATCTTGCGGTATTTCAAGGACAGAATACATGTTTAAAAATGAAAATGAGGCAACTTACATCTCAGCATTTCTAAATCCTTCTTTGCTTGGCTTCCATTCTCTTAGTGCTTACATTTTTAGCTTGCATCCTCTGTTGTGATATCCTGTAACTGCCCAGACAATCTTCCTGATAAGAACATCCTCAAGGGAAAGCTCTAGGCTTACCCTGTGAAGTTTCTTACCTTCCAAATTCAATTTCCGTACATTATAGGTTTCTTGGCTTGGAGTTATATTCCTGAAATCTCATGTTTTGTTACCTTTGTTTCTAATCCCAGTTATATACTGCTTGTGGAGAGATTCACTGAGGAAGATGAGGTGCCTCTGGGTAGTGAGGGTTTCCCAGAGTATTCTGACTTGTAATGCTGAATATATGGAGATATATGAATGTCCAGGAGGCTTGAAGGATTTTGAACTTAAAGGCAAGCTAGAATTCAGTGTTGCATTACTGTTGTACTTTTAGGTATTCTTTTGCCATATATACCTCATTATCGTATTTACCTGAAGTACTATCTTCACATCTGACTTATTTTCCACCAATTTGGTATTGGAAGGTACCATCCATATGCCGTGTTTTAAGCTTTATTTCTTATTCTCACTTCCATTTGATACTAACCCAATGATGTAGAAGGCTGGTTGTTGCTATGGTGCCAATTTTTTATATGGTGACAGCACTCCCAGAACAGGAAATAATCCTTCTCATCAAGATAACTCTGGTAGTAATTGCATAGTGAACTGTAGACTGAAATAGTGGATTAAGTGCTTGTTTGTTCTCCTATATCACTTCTGAGTTATTGAAGTGTTAATATTGATGATATGAAAGTTATGTTCTAATTATGAAGAAACCAGTATTTTCAGATATGACTATGTAGTTTATTCAAGAGGTATATGCTGTAGACCATAGTAAGTGACTAATACTGTTCATTTTGCTTTGCTGACTTTTATTTAAACATATCAAGCTGTTCTATTTAAGCCTTTTTATCTGCATATCTTTCAGTGAATATGGTGGAGAGACTTTACATGGACCAGCATATGGCCCCACAAGTCATTCTACAGCAGCTTCTTCAACTCCTTCCTCATCCTCAGCATTTCGCCATGTAGTGCCATCTAGACAAATAGTGGAAAGACAACCTCGAATGCTTGACTTCAGGGTTGAGTACAGAGACAGAAATGTGGATGTAGTACTTGAAGACAGCTCCACAGTTGGTAAGGATTTGTAAAGATAAAATGAAAATTGTTGTGGTAAAACTGTTAAAACAAAAACAAACAAAAAAGACCCAACCCCAAAAGTCTAAATCCAAAAAAAGAAAAAGCAAACTCAACCAAAAACATTTCCAAAAGGAAGACTCCCAAGAAATGCAGCCTTCACAGCTACAAACTATTTTCAGATCTCTTTGCAGCTTTTAAAAAAGCAAAATTTCACTAATCCATTGTAAAGGTTAGTGATCTATCAAATATTCATTTTGAGATCTAGTTTTCTTATGAACTCACTTCATAAACAAAATGGAAGTTACTGATGAAGTTGTGGCATGAAGATGTAATTTGGAGTAGGATTAGTGTAGACGCAATCTACTAATAAGAGGATGACCTTGGCATTTTCTTTTTGAAACTGTATGGCATCTCTTTCTGTGCAGGATTAGTGGCAAGATTAAAGGAACTCTTTCCAGTGTGAAAATCATCATTGCATTCTTCAAAAATAACTGGTTTTGTGCAAATTAAGGTTTCTTTTATCAGTTCTATTGTCTTTATCCTAAAGCTGATGCATGTTGTAACAGTATATTATAAATACTCTATCGTTAGTATTGCAGAGTGTGTTACTTTTTACATTTCCCAAGCTGGGAGTTAATTTATTTTGCTAAGAAGAGTACTTTTAATTTTGCATTTTTAGTGCAGACTCTATGCAGATCAAAATTTCTTCTATATGAAGAAATAGTTGGTCAGAACAATTTTCAGTGCTGCAGCCTTTTGTCTGTCATGAAATTTTGAAATTGAAACTTTTGATCCTTAGTTGCCTTTTAGCCTTCGATTTGGTATTAGCTGGTGCCACCTTGTGGTGATTAGTTTGAATTCTTGCCTAGTGTTGCATGTTTTCCACTGCACTCAGTTGCATCCATGCAAAGCAGGTACAAAAGTAGGATCAAAACAGAGTTCTGCAGCCGTAGTACTTTATTTTTGCTTATCAACTTCTTGCAGGTATAAATGGTTGAGCTATAGGGCAGAAATAGTCATTGTAAAACTTTTGTCTTTATCTTGGCCTATAAAGATGCAGCCTTGTGTTAAAAGTCCTGAAGGGAGTAAGGTAAACAGTAAAATTTCATCTGTGATCTTCAGGAAAGAAGTTTTTAACTCTTTCAGGGATCTGCTTGGCAGGATCCCATGAGAGACTGTTCTGGAGGGCAAAAAGGCTCAAGAGAGCTGGTTGGTCTTCAAGGACAACCTCTTCAAAGCACAACAGTTCCTTCCAACATGTAGAAAAAGGAGCCAGCATGGCAGAAGGCCAGCAAAGAAGAACAAAGTATTTCTGACCAAGCTAAATACAAAAAGAAAGTAAGGAGAAAGTGGAAAGTAGTGATGGGCTTATTACCCAGGAGGAATATGGAGATGTTGCTGCAG
This sequence comes from Melopsittacus undulatus, assembly GCF_012275295.1. Taxonomy (NCBI): domain Eukaryota; kingdom Metazoa; phylum Chordata; class Aves; order Psittaciformes; family Psittaculidae; genus Melopsittacus; species Melopsittacus undulatus. The sequence goes on from NC_047532.1 coordinate 15,780,820, forward strand.
TGTGCAGGTTTGGGGTTAGGAAGACCGAAGCTCAGGTGCATCTGAAACCACCGAGGGATTAGAAGGGCTTCTCTATGTCCATCAGCATGAAAGGCTAACGGGAATGTGAGCCTGCTGTTCAATAGTGATTGCTGAAATTGGTCAGTGGGAAGATGATGGAGAAAATCTGGAAGCCTTTTTTGAGTGGAGGAAAGAAAAAAAGGGGATTTGAAACACTCAGCATGCATTTGCTAAGGGAAAATTGTGCTTAATTAATATTATTTGCCTTATATGATTGGCTCTGTGGACAAGGGGAGAACAGTGGATGTCACTTTGACTTTAGTAAGTCCTTTGACATACTCTGCTGTAGTATTCTTATAGTAATATTGCTAAGATAAGGGCTGGATAAATGGGCTGCAAAGGGAGGTAGATAATAGCCTGGGCTGCTGGGCTGAAAGTCTGACTGGTAGACAGCTTAGGGATGTCCTTCAGGGGTTGGTCCTTGGGCCAGTGTTGCTTAATGTCTTTATTAAAAACCTCATTGTTAAGGTGAGTGCTTGTGGCAAATTCACAGTGAATATCAGATCAGAGAAAGTGGAGTGCAAGAATGCTGTTTAGAGGGACCTGGACAGCCTGGGGAAATGGGCTGACAGAACCCTGAGGAACTTCAAAGAAAGCAAAGTCGAAGTCCTGCATGCAGGATAGGATAGCTCCTTGATGTCCTATCTGATAACTGGCTCAGGGCTGACAAGCTAGAAAGCAGCTTATAAAGAAAAGATCTAGGGGTGCATTAGCACTGCAGCCTTGCAGTGAAGGTGGCCAGCCAGGTACTAGGCTGTGTTAGCAAGAGTGTAGCCAGTGGATCCAGAGAAATAATTATTCCCTTCTATTCAGCAGTTGTCAGACTGCATTTGGAGCACTGCATCTGATTTTGGTGTCTCCAGTACAAGAAAGATGTTGAAATTCTGAAGTCAGTCCAGCAGGATAGCAGGGGGCCTGGAGTGCATGGCAACACAAGAGAGGCACAGGAAAGTGGATTTGTTGAGCCAGGGAAAGAGAAGTGGAGAGGTAGAGACCTTACCTCTGTCTGTAAGTAGCTGTTGGGAAGACACGGAGAGGATGGAGCCAGACTCCTGGAGGTGCATGACAGTGAGATGAGAGGCAATGGACACAGTTTGCCATGTGAAAATTTCCCATTAGATAAAAGGATTTTTACTTCTTTTTCAGTGGAGAGTGATGAAGTACTGGAGCAGATTGGCCAGAGAAGTTGTCAGACTTCACCCTTGGAAGTGCTCAAGAGTCAGCTGGACAAATCCTTCACTAAACTGGTTGAATTAGACCTCTGAGCTGGCCTTGGGCTGAATGAGCTTCTGATGTGCCTTGCAGCCTGAATTATTTTACAACTATAATAGCTACAGGAAGAAGAAAGCACTGATATGTGCAAAACATTAAAAAAGTTGTCAGAGAGGCTAAACTGTGTGAACACTCCAGTTCTTTAAGTCAGGACTAACAATAATGGCATTAGGGATCAAAAATATGCACCCTCCTTATTGCTGGCAAAGGCCATTGCTCCAGGTAGCGTGCATCTGCAAATACGTGTGTCTAGAATACACAGTGTAGAACTAGACAAGTATGTACCCAAAACATCAGATCCTCATGATTCTCCAGTCATTTGTGCTTTATGTGATTTCTTTTTTTTTGCCTTCATTTGTCTTTTCTGTTTGAAGGGCATGTTACAAGGGTAACTATACTAAAAGCGGTTTTCATAGTAAATTATACCTTACTCTTGTTTTTCTTTTTAACTGTAACTCAGTGCTGTTTGAAATAAAGCAGTAGGTATCTATATCTTACATATTTTATTTGTTTTCTCTTTAGGAGATATCAAACATATTCTAGAAAATGAACTTCAGGTTCCTGCATCTAAAATGCTGTTAAAAGGGTGGAAGACTGGAGATGTAGATGATAGTGTAAGTTCTCAACTGTGTTTTCAGTTAACTAAATTCAGAGTTTCAAGCTCAGCATATGTGGGTGGGAATTACAATGCACAAATTGTGAGTGTTAGTGTTAGATGTCTTGGGTGGCATACAAGGAACTCTTAAGCATTGCAAAAAATTTTGGGACAAATGACTTTAGTTTGTGTGGGCTATGTATTTAGCATGGCCTGCCTACAAAAAAGATGTTATGAAGTTAGCAGCAAGTGTATCTTGAAGCAAAATAGTTGGTGGTATTGTTAATGAGTATCAATAATTAAAAGAAATAAAATGAAACATCAGTTCTGACATGTTATTTATAATGACTTTTCTCCTTTCAGACTGTTTTAAAAACTCTACACTTGCCAAAAAACAATAGTCTTTATGTTCTAACACCTGACCTGCCTCCTCCTTCTTCAAGTCATTCTGGGTAAGTCTTTTAGCCATAAATTCTGCTTGTGTGATTTGATTTTGTATGGTTTTTATGAAGCTATGTGTATCCTTGCAGGAATCTGCATTTGGTAAATACAAAGCATTTTCACTGCTCTAGGAAGTGTTGGGATGAAGTATCTCAGCACATCCTTATTGAGAAGAAAGTGTGGTACAGGTACCACTTAGGTACACTAGATTTTTACATCTCCCAGATGTGATGACTTTAATTTAACAAAAATGTAGTGTGAAAATGAGAAAAAGTTGAATAAAAATATTTATTAAAAATTCTTAAATTATTAAAAAAAGTCATTTGTCATCTTATAATTAGTTTTCTCTAATGGAGCAGGTTATCTTTTAATACTTACTTGAATAGTCAAGTAGTTAATGGTGAGTGTTCACGTGTCAGTGACTGTTGCTAAAGTTTGAGAATGAAATGTCATTTTATAGAAGGTGGAATCTTTACTCTTACAAAGTAATTTACAATTTGATTAGTTTAGCTTGTTTTCTTTCCTGCCCTGTCTCAAAGGCAGACCTGTATGGGCTCTTTAATTAGCAAAATATGGGTTTTATATAGTAGCCGCTAGAGGGTGCCCGGTAATTGAGCCTGGGATTGCAGCTGTGCACCTTGCTTGGAACTGCTGAAATTGCTTTCTCATTAGACTAGAGAGTGCCTTCAGGCTGTCTGAGGAAGGAGCTGGTTTGCTACCCTCTAGTCGATAGGAGAATATTCAACAAATACTGTCATATTGCTGGTGAGGGAAATGTTGACAATCGATGGAAATAACTGGTTTCCTAATAACTAAAAGTATTTCTTATATTACTGAAAGGTACTTGTACGCATAACTGCACAAGTGTAACTGTCTGTGGAGGAAGTAAGAATGCTGATATGAATTATAATACTAAAGAAAAGAAGCTTTAAAAGCAAGAATAGTGGCACTGGAGCAGAGTGAGCAGAGAGGGGGTGAGCTGTACATGCCCTGTATGTGCAAACAGGAGCTGTAATTGTGTGTAAGGGCAATAAGCCATCGTACTTAAGCAGCTAAGTAAAAGACAGTGAAAATAGTGCGGAATAACACTGCAGACACTAATTTTTTTAAAACCAATCAATTTCCAGTTTCAAAATTTTCCACCCAGGTATCCCTGAATATTGTAATTTGAATATCTGATTCTGGAAGGAAAACTGGGGTCTGAAGAATGTTGTTTATCGCAGCTTCAATAAACTATATAACCAATTGTTTAAAAACAGTTCTTAGGCTTTTTTAGTGGATGAATAGTTTCAAAGAACTTGCTAGTAAAATCAAAGTGGTTGTTACCTTTACAGTTTATACTTGTTTCATAGTGGAGATTAGTTCTGCATATTTTGAAGATAAAGTTGGTAGCTTTGGGATAGCAAATGATGATTAATTAGTGGCTACTTAAACAAGGATAATTTGAAGGCTAGATCATCTCCCTGAAGTCATAAATTCTAGATGAAAGGGGAGGCTTGCCTCCAATTAAAGCATCAATGCAGATCAAAACACATCTAATTGAAGCAATGTACCAAACGCAGTTACACTGTTTACTGCCTACTGTTAGGTCAGTTATTATTCAGATTAGTTTGTTACCCACAATTTTTAAAAGCGTCATGCTCACATCTATTATTAATGGATGATAAGGAACTTTGCCTCTTACTTTGTGAGTTTATCTGTTGTTGTCTTCAAATGCTTTCTATTTTGAACTCAAGATAAATAGTCGTGATTTGAATAGCTCCTGAAAGTGATATATGAAAAGCCTGAGATTTCAGTACATGATATTTTGTGTATATGCCCTTCTTAGAAGGAAGAATTTGGTCACAGCTCTATAAACTGCAGTTTGTGCCTGTTCTTGACACTGAGGGGGTACAGCATCTGAAACATCCTTTTCCAACATACTGGTGTGTAGGCATTGAAGTTTATTGTGACAGACTGAATGGGTATAACCCACAACTGACTTAAAAGTAGCACCTAAATGTAATGGCAAAGCGATCCTGCAATTTAAACAAGCAAAAATCTCCTATGGTATCTACGTTCACCAGGGACATATCTAAAGCTCTTAGAGGTAATAGAAACCCAGTGAATTACTACCACATGCTGGTAAATTGAGGTGTAAAGATTAAATTTAAATGTCAAATACCACCTGTACAGTTACATGCCCTGCTTTTCCCATTTGGCAAAGCCATACTTATCCATGCCTGATCTGAAGAAGAATAATAACATGTTCTGTGAACTGTGGGCAGAATGAAACCTGATTTCTACTGAATTTGTGCCTCATCCAAGTGGCTGCAGTAACTCAGCCCTGTCCCTCCGTGCTTCCCGCATCTCACCTACCTCTGGCACTGTCTCCAGTTCTTCCCATGTATTTTGTAGCACCTGTGTAATTTTTTTGACTCTGTGTAGACAGTCAGCTCTGCCTCTGTTCTCCAGCTGGTAGTCAGGTAATATCAAAGGAAAAGTAAATTATATGCTGTGGGTAGTTGTGAGATCATTGGCCAGAAGTCAGCTGGATGGAGTATAAAATACTACACTTGCAATGCAGCCTTTAACCAAGGTGGGTAGTAATTTGGATCCCTTTCCTCTGCCTGGCTGTTGATTTAGACCCAGTCTTTGGGACCTTATTAACACTGTCAGACCTGCTTGAAACTAGTGAATACGTTCAAAAGTTCCCAGATGGGACAGGTGGGTGGAGAGCATGATTTCCTTTGGAAAGTGGTCTTGAAAGGTGCTAAAGAATGTCCATCAATTAATTGTCAGAGGGGAGAGATCCCTTGCACCAGCTTCATGAGATTAGAATCTTTGCTTCCTTGGAGTGCAATTATTTCCATTTGCTGCCTTGGGTGCTTCTTGAGAACTGGCCAGTTTAGGAAAAAGATTTGGGAGAATGCAAAAGGGGAGCATCAAAAGCATAGACATGTGAGTCTGGCGATGGAGCTAGGTCATCAGGATCTTCTTTCTGTCTTGTACGCCCTGGGAGATGCTTTTTATCAATTTTTTTCTTTGGTTGTAATTTTACTAACTATAATGTATTTTATATTTATACTTTTTTGTGAATAGCTGAAAATCTTAGATACTTTACTATACCTGATGAATCATTGGAAAGTTCAAACCAGTTAAAAGCAATTTGACCAGTCGCGTTACTTAGAGGTTATTGCAAATAATGTATTTTTGCTAAGCAATTGTAACTCATTTAAGAAGTGTTATCTGTGTGGATAGGAAAAGAACCTCACAACCCCCATCTTCCAAGTAATGGGTCTATGTTGCTGAGTGCCTGTGTTTTAGATTGTTGTGGAGCAGTGGTGATTGTGGCATGGTGTCTTGTTGTATGTTATCAACTGTAGCAGAGTGTTAATTAAGAACGATGTAACCTGCAACTCCAATTATTAGTATTGTCTGTTTAGCTGGACAGGAGCAGTGCCTTGCTTTAGTTACTTTGAAAGCTTCAATAAGAATGGTAAGATTAATGTTTTATTTTCACATCTGCTCATGAGACAGTTTAAAAATCCTGAAGTTTAAAATGCAATAGAATGTAAACAAAAGGGCTTCTGCTCATTTACATGTTAGCCAGATTTGCTAACTGATTGCTGTTTGAACCTAATCTACCACCTCCTGCTGCATTAGCTACAACAAACATTACATTTACATACTGATTTCTTATTTTGTTTTAATGTAAATAATCTGTAATTACAGTAAATTTGGACTTCTGTTGACATGAGCTTGTATAAATCTGTAAGTTTAAAATGGAAATGTTAATTACCTTGTGTCATACCTGTTTATGTAAAATTCAGAGATTCTGGGAGAAATCTCCATGTAAGTGAGAAAGATACTGCCTAGTGGGAAATGCTGAATGTGTTCCTTAAAAGCATACAGAACTGAAATGGAAAGGAGCATTTGATCATTGATTAAGGATATACTTTCAGTTTCAAAGCTTGAAATATTACTAAAATTTCAAAGAAAAATGCTATTAAAAAGCAAAGCATTACGTAAAAAAAATCAGAGCTTTAAGGCAGTCACTTAACAATAGGTACAACCAGTCTATTTTATAGATTGTGTTACAGAAAAATAGAAAAGTGGTAAAAGCTTAAAATATAATAAATAGCTTAAAATATAGATATATAGAAGCTTAAAATACAATAAATATCAATGCTAATACTATCCTGCTTCATACTGATTGATCAGTTGCTGTCTCTTAAGATTAGCATTATTTGCAGTTAGACGTTTTTTGACTAAATGTTGTTTCTATTCTTAGTTTGTTAGACTTGTGGTTCACAAATTATACTGAATTCTGATGGAGTGAATAAATTCTTTCCAGACTCGTAATTGAGTTCTGATATTTTGAGTTTAGTGAAAAAGGAAAAAAAAATGCTTGCAACTTCCCTTGCTTGAAATTCAGGTCTCGGGAAGGAACATTTTTGTATAGTGTAGAGTTTTAACCCCAGCTGAATCCTGGTCCCACACTGAGGTTTCTGTGCATTGTGATAATGCTGATAATAGCTCTATGTAGACAATACATACAAAATCCTAAACTGGTCCAAGCCTCTAGTGCTAGAACTGGTCAGATTGATGACTCTGTTTGGGTCTATTTTCTGTTGTCTGTTTTTGGACTTCTTTTTTTGGGTGTAGGCAGAGTTCCTCTAATGGTAGATTAGTGCCCCAAAATACCATTGAGTTTCCTTGTCTCCTGTGCTGCATAGTGGAAGTATAATCATTCAGCTGAGGGGAAAAAAATGTAATGGCAATATGTAATCTGTCAGCAAATGCTTTTTAAAGGTAGGGTTTGCAGGAGTGTAGAAATGGTGCTGATAAGAGTGGTCTGTTTCTTGAATTTAGTTTTCCCACTAATTAATTCTCAGATAAATTACATTTTGTTAGAACTAATAGCGGGGGAGAGGCAGAAATCTGTCTTGACTTTAATGGGACCTGGGGTTTTGCCCTTATTCCCCTTTCCTTTCATGAGGATGTTTCATTTGGAAGGCTATAGTCAGCTGATAGCATTTGCAAGAAAATGAAACTGCTTAATACTCTTATTTTGTACATTTGTGGATAGCCTTAATGGCTGAAAATAAAGTTTTAGTATGTTTTGGAAGCAGAGATCTCCTGGCACAAATAATTTGGGGTAATCTATACCTGTAGTTGCTGGAAGAATTTAATCTGGAAGGAGACTGACATTACCGGTTGTCCAGCTGGGTGCTCCAATCGACCCAGTCCCTCAGAGGAGTGTTTGTACACACAGGAAGTCATTGGCACAAATGGCTCATCAGAAGCACCCTCAATTCCTTCTCCCAGTATATATAGGACAGGTCTTGTGGCTGTCAGGCCATATGAAATTCTGATGTGGGAGCCCAAAGAATTGGATCAGTTGACCCCTGCGTTTCTGTGTAAGCATAAGTAATATTTATCATTATATTATTTTTTTTCTGAAGAGAAAGTGAATAATTAACCATGCACTTTAATTGCTAACGCTTCAAAACCAAACTTATCCTCAAGGTTTTTTCATTTGTTTTTTTCAGACAGCTTAATTTTCAGCCTCTTCTTTGACTATATCATCTACGAATCTGTACTGAGAATTTGCTTGTTAACAGCATTCAGCTTGTGTTGTTTAGAAATCCAAAAAGTAGAGGTGTCAAAACTGCTAGTAACTTCAAAAATTGAGGCTTTTAATTTTAAGCACTTCATTTAAATTAACTGTGTTTGAAGAATATATTTTTCCCTTTTCTAAATACTCTCTGCTATCACATCCAGATGAAATAGAGAAGTGGAAAACCTTTCCTATGGACAGATGCTTTTTATCAGCATGCCGTATTTTGAATAGTGCTGAAGTGTGTGTATCACACATATGTTGAGAGATGGAGGGTTTGATTGAACTAGCCTGTTTCATTCTGTGTTTGCATCAATTACAGAATGAAAATGTGAATCGTTATCAGTTAGCATCTACAGATATTCGGATAAGAGTCAAAAATAGTTATGAAAGCCTTGCGTGGTTCTGTATGGAATCCAGAGCCATTCGCATATGCTGTAATTAATGTTTTCAGAGCAATTAATATGTGATTTGCCTCCAGTATTTGATGAAAACAAATAAAATATCAGAATCTGAAAAAGCACAGCAGGATATTGCTACTGAACGTTTGCCAAAAGAAAATATAGCTGTGGTGATGCAAAACCTATTGTTAATAATCGAATTAGAATTACCTTTAAAAACAGGCGTACAACTTCCCCCTCACTTTTGAAGGACTATTAAGTATTCTTTAGAACTTTTCTTACAAGATTTTGTGCCAAGTGCAGCAAACTTCATGTTCAGCAGAGATGACATCAGTTACATGTGGAGTGTCTCTCATATACTTGATCAAACTTGGCACTGACAATGAGTTATATTTATCTTCCATACCACAAAACCATAAAAGATGAGAAATAGCACTACATAACTTCGCTTTGTAGTATGTGATTATTATGTTTAAGATGTCACAGAATCCAAATTAAGTTGCTGAGTGAAGACATTTTTCTAAGGTAATTTTTCTTGAGATGTTAAAGCAAATCATGCATCTCTTGCTAAAGCATCCAGTGAATATTGCATGGGTTTCTTACCATCTGAGCAGCAAAAGTGCACATCAGTAATTGCAGTAGAAGTTAAAACTAACAAATCAGGTCCCAAACTAGTAGTCTTTCTTGTCTTGTATCTGTGCTCATGCTTATCTACATACAGAATTTGTCCTTTATTATTAAGAGGAATGGCATATTGAAGTATCATGGAATAGTGATGATGTGCAGGAAAAAGCCCCTAGTCTGTCATTCTGTCATTCTTTTAAGAGTATGTAATAAGAAAAACCAGGATTGAGTAAGCCCAATTTAATTCCATATGCCATCAAACAGGTCAGGTCTGCTTTAAATATTGTTTAGAAATCTAAGCTTATGTTACAGCATTGCTGCAGTTTTGTAGCCTATGTGAGACTGTACTGGGCTGTAATTGCCGTGCCTGTAACAGAAGTCCTGCCTTCTATTTTGAAAAGTAGATAGCTGCATAATTTTGTACCTAATGAAGCAAACAGGAGGCCTTTTTAACATCCAGATGTTTTGTTACCAGGGAAAAATACAAATAAGAACCCAAGTTTGTGACAACATGAACATATAGTTGGCCTGCTTAATCTATATTTTCAGATTGTCATAATTCATATGATTAAAGAAGTTTTAATGCACATTTAAAACAGCTTGGGCAGAACTAACTTTTCTAAGTGCTCAATACCCACATGAGAAATTTTGCTGTGGTTAGTTCCCCAGTTCTAATTAGCTGGGTTTATGTGCTTCGAATGAAACTAAGCGGAAGAATGTCCGTTTGGTTTATGCTTCAGGTAACCTAGAGAAGCAAGAGCATGCTTTGCCTTGTTCTACTTACCATCAGTTTTTAATGTGCATCGTAGCTTGATATTTTGTCTGGTCATCAATATGCTTACAAGTCTGATGTTAATGGCTTTATGAGTGCTAAATATACCCGATGTTTGTGAAGATAATGTGACTCTCTCAATTTTGAGAATACTTAACATTAGAAGAGCTTTAAAGGCTGCTGTCACCTTATTAAGGAAGGAGTTCAGGAATGGCCTTTGGTCATTCTCAGCATGCTTCCTTGCATTTAAGAGTGAAAAGAGAGATGATAATGTTGTGCCTGGACTTGTCCATGTAGAGTTTAGGGTACCCTGGGGTTTTTGCATCCAACTGTAAAACAAGCTATAACATGCTTATCCCTGATTTTCTTGTTTTTCTTTCAACCATTTCAGGGCCCTGCAGGAGTCATTAAATCAAAACTTCATGCTGATTGTCACCCATAGAGAAGTCCAGCGGGAGTACAACCTCAACTTCTCAGGAAGCAGTACCATTCAGGAGGTGAGTGCTGTTTCACAGCTGAAGAATAAATGTAGCTCATTATAGCTAATGCCAGCTCTGTTAAAGAGAGTTTACATAGTCTTGATGGATATTCCTTCATTTTATTAGACTCTTTTTTTAGTTTAATCAGTAGGATCATCAAGATTGCTGTAATTTCATTAAAGAACTTGGCCTAAAAAAATAGTTTACTATTAATTTATACAGAAAAGATGTTTCTTTTTGTTTGGTAGTAGCAATATATGCAATCAGTGTTATTGAATTACTCTAAAATAATGAGGAAAACAATTATTCAAATCACATTTTATCTTTAAGCCCTTTGAAGCTTCCCTCTGTCTTCCCTTCTTTTAACCAGCTCCATTTTGTAGGCACCTCTGCCGTTACTGGTTGCTATTGTAATGCTGTAATTTTTACTAGCCAAATGGTTTTGTGGATAATGGACGTCACTGCCGTTCTGTAGAATGGCCAGCAAGGGGTGATATTGTAGAGAACTTCATCAGAATTAAGTCCTGTAGGCACAAATATCTCCAATATGACTCTGGGCTCTGAATTTAGAACAAGCAGTCTGGCATATCTTAAAAACTGCTTTCTAAAGCCAAAGGTTGTTACCTCGTGCTCCATGGTATGTCTAATGACAGATGTTTTGGATGTTATTTTCTATATAGCCTACTAACTTCTGGAAACATGACAAACAATCTATAAATGTGAATCTTCAGAATTCACATTACAAAATATTAAGATTAAATGTTTGCTTTTCAAATTAAATGTATGCTTGCTGTTGGTCTGGTCTTTTAGGGTTGAACAGATTTATTGAAGGTTTTCATGCCACATGCTGGTGTTGTAGACAGAATTATTTCAAGTTCCATAATATTAGTTAGAGGAACAGTATCTCACACAACAGTGAAAAACCATCATTGTTTTCATTGTGAATCTTACTGTTCTTAAGATCTAAATTCTGATCTTTCCCCTGCATAAAGGTCTGTTTTGTGCTTACCTTTTTAAACCCGCTATAGTAAGTTCTGTTTTATTTTGCTTTGTTTTTAAGTACAAACAAACCTTCTTGCATCAGTTTGTTTTTTGAGGGGCTGAGCACTGACTCTTTACAATTAATAACAAGTTGAATATTTATGGCAATAAATTATCAGAATATCTGTTTTTAATTTTAAAGCAGTGAGATTCTAAAAGAAAACACAGGTATTGTGTGTTTAATTTTTACGTATGCTATATCAATTACTACTTTGCTCATGAGTCTTCCCCAGCTTAGAGGAACCAGAAAGCTGTGACGAAGCATGGGAATCTAGGCTGCTTCAACATGCAGTGAAGTTTTCTTTCTTGTTGACAATGGCAGACTATAGTCAATGTGTTACCATATAAAGTTGATGTAATGTAAAAGTCAGTTATGATTTTCTTCATTAAGCAACCAAAATAGTAAACCCCATAACCAGCATGAGCATCAAACCTTTCTTTGCCTTTACGTCTTCTATCTAAGTATTACATCTAATACTATAAAATTACGAAGACCATGTCAGAGGCTAAAATGAAAAGAATTCTGGACCTTCTTGTGCAGCTGATGCTGAGCAGGTGAATATGTCTGTCTGTGCAAAGTCTTATGGAAACCACTGGGGATTTGGCTGAGGTAAAAGGGTTGGCGAACATTTGTCTAATTATAGAAAACAAGCACTGTTTTGGATGTTAAGTCCCTAATGGCTTTTTAATTTATTATTTTCTTTCCTTTTAGCATAGAGCGAGCATTGTAACAAATGACTGATGAATCTGGTTAGTCTGTGTGATTTGAAGGAATCTTTCCTTCTCTTCTGTCCCTTGTCTGTCTCCTCTCCAGGGACTGTTAGATGGTTTGATTTTTTTTTTCCCCTTCCCTCTCTTGTTCACACTTTAACAAATTAAGTTTACTTTCCTTCTGGTACATTTTTGTCATCGTGGAAAAGCTCTCTGGGAGTTGCATTTGCCAACCACAAGAGGGCAGGAAGGACTATTCAATTATTACCTAAAAATGCAGCTCAGTGTTTTCAAATTAGCTTCTGGTATATTAACAAAAAGGAGTATAATGGCCAAGTTATTGTTTGATTTACAGATAATTGGCATATTGCAGGGAGGAGACTTAATTTCACCCTTTTAAATTAAACAGGGAGATTTAAAAAGACATAAAATATTCATTAATGTTCAGTGATTATAAAGCAGTGGCATATATTTATTCTACCTTTATTACTGTTTCGATGGGAAAATACTGCAAATATTTCAGAAATCGACTTGGCCATACTGACAAGTTGAAATGTTTAAGCAGTGTTAATGCAATCTACTCACACGTTATATCCTATGCAGAAAGATTCAAAATGACTGCATCAATTATTAAAAGAAATACTTAAAATTCTGTAAGTGTTCGACTGCTTGCCACAGTTGGGTGCAACTGTCTCTTCAGGGCTGGTTGTTTAATTTGTTGTTATTATTAACACTGTGAATTTTAAGGAATAAAAGGAAAATTCAAGGAATGTCTGAAAAAAAGCCCCCCCCCCACGACACAACCAAAAACCCCAACCCCAATATCCTTTCAAAACTGACATAAATATTTTGCAGTAGATTAAATGCAATATCCGCAGCTCTCAGTTGTGCTTTCCTAAACTACTGCTGCTTCAGTTCTGTGTTGTCTTTTTTTTAGTGTTTAAAATGCATGTTTAATAGTAAATGATATTTGGATGAGTTGTTATTCCAAAGAAATCTTACTGTTTAATGGGGAAGGAATCTGACGGAAAATGCTTTGAGAGAAGCCTGAAGCTGTAGTGCTCTTGTCTGCTTCCACAGTTTCTTGCGTATTAATTCAGTAGTTGGATAGTTGATAGCAATTGAAAATGCAGCCTTTTTGCCTTTTTTTTTTTTTACATGCTTTATCTATATCTTCAACTGTTTACATATTTATTTAATTTCTCAGCTTAAAAGATATGTTACATTCAGTAATATTGGTGGAGGATTATGAGCCTATGGGGGATCTTTAGAAATGAAATAAAAAATTAGACAAATAAAATTCTGGATATTGTATTTTTTCTGTGGGTTGGGCAGGGGAGTTGTTATCTGCGAAAGTTAAAGATAGCGTGGGTCTAAATTGCAAATTAATCTGTGTCACAGGTTTCTGACATCTGTTTGTTCTTGTAAAATTACAGAATTAAATCTGGGCAGATACTGTTCGGGGAAATATCACGGTTACTTTTATCCCTGATCTGCATTTTAAAGTGGAAATCAGTAGGTTTGGTGCTAGTTTGGAGACTGTAAATAAGTACATTTTTAGTGTAACATACAGTTAAAGAAGGACAATTGTAAAAAATTGAACTCTTAATACTCACAAGACTAAAAGGAGTTTTCTGTCTGAATGCTTGCTTTTTATTCTGCTAACGTAATTTGTAGAGGCTAGACATAATTGCAGTGAGAGAATTTTTAAGATTTGATTTGAGAAGCTACATGCTAAGTTATTACCAGGCATTTCCACCTTCAACGTAATTTGTTTTCTGTCTGTTCTTGCTAACTTGTTCTCATTTAGAAACAAGTGTTTCGGCTACTTTAATTTTCACAAGTTGTAGTTATCGTGTTTGATGGAAATGAAGAACAGCCCTTTTTTGGGGGGGGAGAATATTTAAATGTTTTGTGAAAGCAAGTTTGTGTTCTTATCCTGGAGCAGACAAACTGATTTGTAAAAAACTTTGATTTTTGAGTTCTTGTCACAATAGTGTGCTCCACACTTTTTGTTTTAGTCAGTGACATAGGAAAAAAAAACAACCCGAAACTGAGTAACTCTTTTAAAAACAAGGAGTTTGCATTTGTCTGTTTTACTCTTGGTATAGACTTAGAAGCCTTTTTGTGATTGCTGTGTGTAGGATTACAGAAGTGTATCCCATGTACATGAGCTGTGGCTGCTAAAGAGTGGACGGGTTAAATTAAATATGCAGAAACCTCAGGTCTCTTCCAGATTGGTAATTTTGTGTTGTAACTGCTGGAGATTCCAGTTGAAAATGTTAGGCAAAGCGTGTACTGGGCATTATAATTCCTAGTAAAACATAAAATCTGTGCAAACAATGAAAGGAGATGGGTCCCTAAATAGTGGTTGCCTCTGCATACTGCCTCTGTTCTTTATTCCGTTCCTTTAGCCAATAACCTAATCAGAGGGTAGCTGCTTAGCATCCCTGTCACCTGTGCTAGGTAATATATTTGTTCTTTGTTCCCTATAGATTTACTGGCTAAGGTGGAATATGAAAAGCAGTGTATCCAATAGCACTCCAGGCAGGAGGAGGAACTATTTGTGCATACAACTGCCTGGGCTGAGATAAACTATAAGTTCTGTGTTGACAGACCCTTTTGACAGTCTGAAGTCCTTTGTGTTGAATTTCTAGAAACTTTTTTGATAAATAGGTGAATGTGAAACAAGCTATGAACCCACCGTTTATAAACATGCAGACAGACACCTTATTTAAAAAGCCTAAATAAACATAATAGATAAATATAAGTAAGTAGATCAATTACCTTTAGCATGCACAAAAATAATTCATCTGAAGGTCTTGTACCTTTTTCAGATCTGATTTTTGGTATCTGTACAAAATATCTTCAAGCCAGTTGTTGCTGAGTGAGATCATCCACAGTAAAGGTCTGTCACTGGCATGGGGACACAAAATGTATATCTAAATAATGTTTTTTTTTAATGTTGTAGCTAAGTAGCTTGAATAAAATGTTTGCCAGAAATGCGAATAGGTGTATCCAAACGTGGTACATACGTGAACGGTTTCACAGGTGTGTTATGTTTTGAGGTTTTTTAAATTTGATTTACAATTGTTGAAAACTATTTTTATGCTAATAAAACCCAGTAACTAACACTTTTCAGTATTTTGATAGGAGCTGCACAAACATTCTATACTATTGTTCAATTATTCCCTTAGTACCAGAGGAGCTATTAAACCGTGTTGCTGCTATACTGATTGTACTTCAGACATAATTTTTTTGGTGAAATTTGAACATTTTGTTTGCTTTTAAAAGAAATCTGTAGTGTAAAAATGATATTAAATTATAGGGAGTCATAACAGCAGTATACATAATTTAAACGTCTATCACTGCGATAGCCTCAGTGTTCTACAGTGGTAAATGAGTACCAGGTAGCAAGCTAGGTTTTGACTTTTTAAACAAGAGAAAAATCTATTTTTATGAAGCTAAATTGACTTTTTGATTCGTTTATTTTTGTGCCTTTCTTCTAAAGAAAAACAGCACATCACTAATCTAAAATGTATTTGCTGAAAGCAATCCTTGATAAACTTTTTGTAAATGGTCATGTGTTAGGAATTATATGAAAAGGAGTTCCTTGGGAAATAAAGAGAAAATACCTTTTATGTACCTGTTCAAAAGTGATAGCTTTATTAGGCGCTTGAAATATCTTAATATCTGACTGTCGAGATCTGTTTCACAGAATCACAGAATCACACAGTTTCGAGGAGATCCTACCCATGAAGGCATATAACTATTATTCTTTTTCTCTTTATGCAACAGAAGCAGCACTAAGAGATAAAGGAAGGGCACTCGTCTACTTCTCTATTAATTATGAAGCTTAATATATTCCTCACAGAATATGTTTCATAACCTGTAATTTGGTTTTGGTGGGTTTGGACGTGCATATCATTAAAGGAACCATCTTCAGTTATCAAAAACTAGTAAACATAGACATTTTTATATGCAAGAAAAGGCAGAGAGTAAATAATTGCACTGGTGACCAATACTGTAATAATCCTGTTTTACAATATGCACTTGACAGGTTGTAATAGTGCTAATTGAAGAGACTAATTCACACTTGCTTCATTCTATTCAAAGGCAAAATCAGCAGCTTGTTTTGCTTTTGACCAGATGGTCCTGATGAACACCTACTGTGCACTTTAAGTGCTTTACTAGAATTACAAAGGCTGGGGGCTGCATCCGACTCAAAATGATTTGAGAAGAGAAAAAAACCTCACTGCTCAATGGATTTGGTGCAACTAAATTAATTCTAGTGGACCCATTACACATTGAGCCCCCTTTTCAAAGTGCTGAGCCTCCTCGTTTGTTCTGTAGCAATGAGAAAGTGAAAGGCAGATTACTGCAAACAGAAATAAAAAAAAAGTGCTGTGAAAAGGAGAAAAGAGGCCTTGAAGCCTTTTCATATCATTTGGGTTTTTCAAGTGCGTTATTTTTGGGGAGGGTGGATGTATGAAAAGCCAATTGGAGTTTTTTTTGTTTTAAAGTGCGCTATTTAAGTACTATGAATATAAAAGCAAGAGCAACAGTTGACTGAGTTTACTGTGGTAAAGCTTTGTGTCCAAGGATGAATCAAATTCATTATAGTCAATGCTTTGTATTTTCATATGAATGTAGGGTTAGTTTCACAAGACTGTGTCTGTTTAGGATAATTATAATTTAATATTTTCCTTTCATAAAGTTATCACTGTAGATATCTAAAATTTGCTGAAAGCAAGGTTTTCTCTTGAATAAATTTAGAAGCACCTAGAGAGTTTAAAACTCCAAAGGAAGCTGTTTGATTTCCAAGGGAAGGCAAGGCATGTTCCAATAGCGTCGAAGCGCTGATTATTATAACTAATTAGAAGTCACACATCTGTTAGCTTTCGATTTGTCAGCGCTTGTACTTTGCTGTGTATGTTTATATCTCCCTTCTTCTTTGCTCTTATTCTCTGTCTCTATTACACTCCATCCATAAGTGTAGATGGATTTGAGAGAAACTCTCAAAGGATAAGGAGTAATTTAGTTGAATTTGAAAGTAATGAGGAATCATTGTTATAATTTTGGTTATAGGTTCGGCTCCGTAAATGCTCAGTCATGTGAGTTGTCCTTATTTTAGAAGTAATCATGTTGAATTGAATGGCTTTGCTCATGTAATTTAAGGATGCTAAGGATTTTGGGGATCAAGACCTAATTTAAAACCCTGAATTTTTAAAAACTGCAATTAAAACCATTGCTTGCTATTCTGATTTTGAATATTTGCTATGTTTTACATTCGGGCTGGAGAATTTTTATGCAAGGCTTCTACCATAATGCTAGCTATTAAAAAGGTGTTAGCATGAAATGACAAGAAAACCTAAGCAGCTTTATGAACATATTAAACAGCTATGTCCTTAGTTCCTGTGCTGTTTAAAGTGGAAAGCAGTATTCTGTAGCTAAGTAGCACAGCACTGCTATTTGTATAATGGTAAATGAAAAGCTAAAGTTAGCATTTTTTGCAATTAAAAAAAATTAATTTACAGCTTGTAAATTAAAGTGTATGACAGGACGGTTTAACCTTTCTATCCTGTGTTAACTATAATATGATCGCTTCTATTATTGCATGATATACACTTATATTAAAAAAACCAACAATCGTTGAATTGCTGATTTGTTTTCAAACAATGAAATTTGTATTTGTGCAAATTATAGTAGGCACAGTGTTCTCTCATGTTTTCTCATCAAACAACCCAATTATACTTATAAATAGTGAGGTGCTAATGAACTGTTGTTCTGGAAAAGTTGTTTGCTTTTTTTTTTAAACTTGAGTAAGAAAGGAAACACTTCACAATTTTAGAGTGCTTGCTTGGTGAGAAAATGCTTGAAAATATTGTACTTATGTAAATCATGTTGGTGCTATCACTTTTAAATACACAACAGAAGCTAATCTAAAACCCCCATCAGTTCATATGGAGGACAACTAGATTCTTGACATTGTAAATTGCTCACTTAATTGGGAACTGGTGATTTTTACTTTTACTTATTAAATTATAGACTTTTTTCCCCTACAAATTTATATTTCAGTTTAAAGTTTCTTAGTGCCTTCATTTCACAGAAAACACATTTTTTTGGTAGTTGAGGTAATGAGGATATTTAACATAGTTGTGGAGATATGCCACTGAAATGGTCAACAGTATCTTAGCAGCAGTGTAATGATAGTGCTGCACGACATGGCTTTGTAATTGCTATGCAAAGAAAACACTCAGTTGCTGTTTCAAATGTGAATTAATAATGTTTGTCTCTGTCTGGTACTTAACATCTCAGTGAAACAGTGAGCTGTCTCTTTAATCAGCCTGTTTCTGACGATTTTTCAGTTATGTTCCTATATCTGTGTCAAAACATGGACTTGAAAAGTTATTCTTTTGTTTTTGCATGAAGAATCGGGGGCATAAATTGAAGAGCCTTGCACTCATTTAAAGGATAAAATAGCCTCATAATCACCCTCAAGAAATCCCTGTTACTGTTTATAAAAAGGGTTATAGAAGCTCTCAGCAAACATTTTCAATAAGTGGCAAAATTTATGCCCTGCTTTGTGATAGTTGCGTGACCAGACAGTGGGGTATAGGATTGTTTTAAGGTTTTTACAGCTGCAGGCAAAAAGCATCTGTTCCTAGAAAAGCCTTCATTGTTTAATTTTGACACTGACTTTTCCATGCTGCTTGTACCAGTCTCTGGATTAGGTGCCACTAATATAGAATTTAAGTTGCTCCCAAATGCAGCTGTCACTATACATGGCCTTGTAGCTTAGGTGAAGTAGATGTAATCAAAACAAGCGGTTTTGTACAAGGTCATTTCAGAAGACTGAAAAAGGAGTTTTGACAATATTGTATCTTGTGAGTAGCCGGGCTTTTCACTTTTGTGTTGGTTTACTAATTCTTGTGATGACCACTGATGTATATGACTGCCTCAGAAACAATGAAAGAAGGATTTTGAAACTGCATTGCTTTTTTTTATAGGCATTTAATATTACATTTATTTTGATTGAGCAGTTACTGGGCATTTAATTACATACACTCCATGTATGTGTGTTTGTATCTCTGTATCTCTACAGTGAAATGGCATGATTTACAAAACTCTGGGAGATGTGACTCTTTTTTGACAAGCTTCCATTTCTTTCCTTCAAAGTTTCCAGTGAATTAAAAATGAAAGAGCACTTCATTTTATGTATCCCAGAGTTGTGTTAATTTCTACCCAGCTGGTCTAAAATGATTGATACAAAGCCAAATTTGTGACTGCCTGCATTACAAAGTCTGTAATTTGCTAATGAATTATGATAATAATCTTTCATCATACATGAAAGATTTAGACAAACAATTTACTAACTATATAGTTTGATCACAATTTTTGGGTTTGTACCAAGCCTTGAATCTACTTTATTTTTCTCTGCCTAGATTAGCAGACCAAAGTAAACTTATTCTTACCTTGTTTTGAAAGCAATAATGTTGGTAGGTATGTGGGGATGATGGTGGACAGCAGAAATATAAGCTTGTAGTGTAAAACTCCATATTTAATGTGTGTACAAATCAAACCACCCAGTTTCCAACTAAAGAAACATTACAGTAGGCATGGCACAGGAAGTTGTTTGAGACTGCATCTGTTGTTGTGGGGACGTAGAAGTGAGTGAAAACAGGGTAGAGATGTTTTTCCATGTTAAGCTTCCTTTGGGTTTGGTAAAAGCAAACTATTTCACGTATAGGTAGACAAAGGCATAGGAACAAAGCAGACTTAAAAAGAAAACCACATGCTCCAGAAGAGGAGCAACTGCCACACTATCCTGTCAACCCGAATGAAGTTTGTGGTTACCTGCATAGGGTATCAGCAAACAGTTGATCTTGAACACTCTAAGGACCTCCTAAGGATAATGTTCATGGTAGGATACAAGCACAGTGTAAGCAGATGTCTTCCTGTACAAAATGTGCTCTTTTTTTGTCATCTCAGGGAGCAGATCATCCACCTTCACTTCAAAGGTTACTTCCCAGTTCTGCAGAACTTGCTTTGTGTTGAATATTATACTTTTCCAATACTGAGCAACGCAGGAGAAATAAGAGGAGCTTTCTGTTCAGTGACCTCTGGCTTTTCTTCTGTTTCACAAATAGCCTCTATCATTTTTTCTGTTCCTCTTGAGCTCAGTTTGGTGGTTTTGAGTAGACATGGTTTTGATGTCCACCCTAGAAAAACAATCAATGATTCAAAACCCCCCACAAGACCTAACACGTATATCCAGTACTGCCATTATTGTTGTTCAGATGAAACTGTTGACTTCAGTGGTTTCTGGCTTTAAGTTCTTCTCTTTAGACAACGAGTTACCTGAAAAAAGCCGGTTTCTTACCCCAAAACTACACATGTGACTGCTGGAAACAAAATCACATTATGATTGTTGGGGCTACTGTTAAGTGGAGCATGATTTCAATGTTAAAAAAGGTAAAAAAAAGTAGAGAGACTGGGAAGTAGGACAGCAGGCAGTATTGAGAAAATGCCGTCCATAGCAAGGACTGATAATGTGGCCTTGTGAAAGATAACAAAATGAGCACTGGGATAGGTGCTGACTGGAAAGTCTTCACTCTTACGACTCTTACTTCCCAGGAAGGTGCTTCTGTCTAGTAGCTGTTCGCTGGTGTATCTAATATCTAGTGACTCTCTTGGAAACTGATGTTACATTTGAAAGTGTATCTCAAGACCTTCACAACATTGGAAACAGATAAGCAATAGAAGAAAGAGGAGTACAAAAACAAGGATGTTTTATTTTATTCTGCAATTAGTCTATAAGGAAGAGAGAGACTCTTGCTCAAAATCTGTACATATGAAATGGCAGGAAGTCTGACTGCCTGGTCTCAATGGAATAGCTGTACATAACTTACTTCAACCCTTGGAAAGAGAAATGGAGAAAGGAACAATGGCTCTTAAGAACTGACATGATTTCAGTCATTTCATTCCACAGCATCACGGCAAAATACAGCACCCCAGGTATGTTTTCAGTTTTTTCCAGGAGAAAAACAAAGGTATGATATGGTTCTCAAATATATTTTGCTAATTTTTGTTGATATTCTACTATTTACTGAGCTTGGCAACTCTGCAGCAGGTACTGTTACTTAAGAAACATTGTGAGCTATGTTTGTGTCCCATTATTAGTTTCTTTGTAACCATAAGATGAATTTCAGATCAACATCTCCTATCTGTGTCTTGCATAAACTCCTGTTTGCACTTACGCATGTGAAGTTCTTCATTTAGAACAAGACAGGACTTATTCCTGACTAATTCAAAATTGGGGAGTCTAAAAATGCTTAGATTGATCAGGGGAATGTTTTGTATTTTGACAGTTTCACCTATCAGAGTCTTTCACCCACTCTGTTTAAAAGGTCTTGGCTCTGTTTTATTCTATGTATTGACATTGGGCTGGCAAGGAAAAAGACTAGACTGCTTCTTAGAACTATGACCACCGGGCAGCCTAGGCCAGGACTGAGACAGGCAAAATAGAGAAGCTCTGATGTTCACAAAAAGCAGCAACAGAACAGTGGAAGAGGATACGTTTTTGCCATATGAAACAGTAAAGTTAAACTTCTCTCCCTGGTACAAAAGGTAAACTGTCAAATCACACAGGTCCATGTTAATATCTCAAGGTTGGGACTTATGAGGCCAATAAAGAATACGGAAGGTCTCTTGAGCATTTTGTGAGGTCTGGGCAGGGTGAAAGCTTCCTTTCTGATGAACTAAGAGGCTGAGATAAATCTTGAATTGCCATGGAGATACTTTCCTTCTTAAAGCTTCCCAACCAAACATGAGGTTGTAGTTCACAGCTATGTCTACATTAGCATGCAGGACCATGCAGTAGAAAGTCTGAGTAGAAAACCACTTGGTGAGGATCTAACATCCGTGCTATTTATGTTTCTGGTGTTTTACTGACAACAGCTCCTAGTCTGGTTCTGTGGATTGAATGTTTCTTAGCAGTTGAAGCTTAAAAATTGTGCATCTTCTGTTTTAGTTTGATCCTAATGGTATTCGGTTTGCATGTTCTGAGACTGCTCCGTCATGCAAGCTGAAGTACAGGAAGTTGGACACATGGGAGAGTAAAGATCAGGAGTGTGTTTTTGAAGTGAAACACTAATGCAACTCCATCATACAAGGACTGGATCTGCATCAGTCCTTTGGTGCAAAACAGTGTTTTTAAATGTTACACAATTAGGAAACCTTCTCATTGTAGCAGAAACACTGTCATTTCTTAGTAATTCTGTAAACAGAAGTGGTCAAATTCTTCTTGAATGGAAACAAGTAAGTGAAAGATTAAGTGAAATGTGCACCTCCTGCGTGTTTTGAGCTCACTGCAGAGTAGCCATGCAAAGAATCAACATGAGCAGCAAGACAAGCCTTTTGAATACCCCAGATTCATTCAGGTTTTTTTCTTAAGATCAGTTGGAAATGAGGAGCAATAAGACTCAGTGGTTAAATGTTTTTTTTCCTGAAACATAAATGCAAACTGTTTGAAATAGAAGATAATTTTAGCATGCAGCATCCGTTTTCTCAAGACACTGATACCGGAAGAGAACTGCAAATCCAATTTCAGTTCTCATTTTGTGTCTTTCGCCTTGTGTTGGTTTATAGGTCAGAGTGAAGTTCATTCAGTTTTGACTTGCAGAATCTGATGGTCACCCATGTATGTTTCCTCCTGTAGGTCATTTTGCTTGTTTAGTGAATCATGTCTCTTTTTCCCTTCTTTTTAAGAATTTGTTTTTCTCTTCATTTTATTTTGTTATTCCACATACACATTTTCTTTTTCAGTGCTTTCTCATTCCTGCTTTTTATCTTCTGATTACTGACTCTTAGAGTTTATAATGAAAATTTTTGTATGAATTTCTTTATTGCTGCTTGTTTAAAAAAAATCAGTATGGCTTATCAGGTTTAGCTTCTAAATACTCTTTTCTCCTTATAATGTAGAAATCCATACTGTAAATCACAAACTTTTCCATTATTGTGCTCTTTATGCTTATTTTCTGCTATGTGGAGTGCTAAGTATTATGCCTGAAAACTGTTCCTGTGTGGAGGGAGTTACCAAGTACAATGCTTGCACATCAGCTTTTCGAACAGAGACAAATTTTGTCATACTATTATATGAGTATCAGATGGAAATTGTTAACTTCCATAGTTCAATAAACTTACACTTTGAATTTAGAAAAGATGTGTTTTTCAATTTTTGGGGCCTTTTTGTTGGTATATATTCTACACACTGAATTTGCATAACTATGAGAATTCTTGTGGTTCAGAGGAGGAGCTGTTAAACAGTTGTTTTATTAACATCTCAGGGAAAAACCAGGCAGAATAGCTGAACATGTAAATGAGGAGCTTGTGATGCTATAACTTGTCAAATAACCATTGATGTGGTATAGCTGAGCAAACTGTTTCAGTGTGTGCATATACAGTAGGCATTTCTCTCCAAATTAATATTTGCATTTGAAATATGTGTGTAGTGCAAATACTTGAGAAGTATATAACAATTAATAATATTTTGTGTTTGATGTTTACATGTTACGTGCTCTGCATTTTAATTCTTAACATTATCGGCTGCTTTAATCATCTTGAATTAGTGTTCCCAATGTATTGATTCAAAGGGATTTATTACTTAATTATTAATGTTTGATAGGCATTTATATCCTTGAAACAGGTTGTGTTTGGTCAGTAGTTAGGTGGCATTTTTTGAGATTGTCATTTTGTTCTTTGAAATCTCAGGCCATTTTAAAAGTCCTGTGCCACCTTTCTGAATGTTTGAGTTGTGAAGAGAGAAACTTCCAGAATAGGACATCACTTTAGTAGCATTTTACATCTTAGAACTGTGCATCTTGGAACTTTTACGTCTTAGAGCTCTGTGCTAGAGCAGTATGTAGTACTAAAATAAAGATGTACCTCTAATCTGCTTTAGTTAAACCAACGTGAACTGCTGTGTGAATGTTCTTATTTTAAAGGCAGCTTGTTCTACTTTAACATAAACTGAAGATGAAATAGATGAAGTGAAAGCCAAGTAAGGCTTGTCCTTGGTTGAGGTAACCTGCATTAGTTAATATATTGCAAATAAATACTAGGAAACAAAAAACTTTGGTCTCTCTCAAAAGTCCCATCTTCACTATGCAAGCAAGTAGAAGCTACAGGCTATACTAAAACCAGACGTACCAGTTGTAAAGTAGTAAAGTAACGCTAAATACCGTAATGCCAAATGTGGAACATGAAACAAATGTCATAAGCCTGCTCTTCTGTTAGTGCTCCTATTGTCTTAGTGTAATGAGCTCAGAGTTTTCCTTCTGAAGTGGCACATATTCAAGTGTATAAGTAAGGACTTTGATTTGAGGACCTTTCAGAGTATCTCTCAGTTATGATGTAACAAAAAATTTTTACCCTTATAATAATATGGACTAAAGGAAAAAGTGGCATGTTCAAGGTATTTCCTGAATTTCTTTCCATGATGATTTTCTTGTTCAGCCAAAAGGATTGCTTTGACTTTGGTTGGTTTCATAGACAAAAATACGCATCTCGGACTTCTCGTTAAAGCTCTTTTTCAATTCCTTGAATTCTTTTGCTCTCCCATTTGTGAATCATGGCTAATGCAGGTGGAATAAGGAGAAAAAGTCAGTTTTGTTCTCTCTTCTTTCACTGCTTGGCAATTTAAAGGTAGTGTTACATTTGAAATTGTTATCCATCATATATAAACACTTGTTTACTTCTAATTTCTGTAAACCTGCTACCCATGTTCCACCACTGTTAAAATGATGACTTGTTGGACAATTTTTTTAATTCATTTTCCAGTTTAGGGGTATGTGTTACTGTTGTAGAATAAATCTGAAAATACTCTACTGTATCATGAGGTTCATGGTGCTCTGGAGGAGCTGTGTTGCAGCAGTTCTGTGACCTTAGGCAATGGAGTAAGAGAGATGGAGTAGTGTTTATGCAAAACAAGATGAGCTCTCTTTCCAAAATGCACCTGAAGATATCTTTTTTTCTAGTTATTTTATGAAACAATGAAGACCTTGTAGCACCAGGAGTATAGGGCAAATCCTGCCTCTCTGTCTGCTTGCACTAATAGGATGCAGCTCCCACAAAGTTGTTGGTGTTCATTTGGAGTTGTGTCCTGCTGCCCTCCTTGTAGACATGTCCCCAGAGCTTGAGGGTGGGAGAGGGAGGAGAAGAGGATGAGCTGTTCTCAGCAGCCATTTGCCCTTAGACTTCTGTCTTGGATCCTAGCAGGGAGTCAATGTCATTTTATAGCTGTATTTAACTCCCTGTCATCCTGCTCCCCTCTTCCTCCCCATGTGCTGCTTTGAAGGCAGGCCCTGGGGTCAGCAGCAGCCTGGCTTCTGCAGGAGCTGAGCCACTGCATGGAAAGGGAGCCTGAGATGTGGTGCAAAAGCAGGAGCTAGGCAGACCTGTCAATGGCTTTTCCCCCCCTGAGTGTTAATTGTGGTCACAAACATTAAGTGTTTCTGTAAAATTAACATCTTGGTATTATGTATTTATTTTCCACCATGTAGCTTCAATGTCAAGTTTACCCGGCAGACAAGTCAAAACAAGCATATTATATTCTCACCACTGCTGCAGCAAGTTTCAGCCTGGGATCTCAGAAAATCACAGTGTTCATTCTGGTTAGCAGCTAATAGGACACAATAAAGATTTAGAGTTCAGAATTTAATTGGCACTGATGTTGATGCAGGAAGAACAACTACACGCAGTTTATTCTCGTGAAGCTTTATTGATTCTTTTTTAAAAGGAAAGCTCTGATGAAAGTTAAAAGAGGCGTTTAATTTGCAAGTATTTCTACACAGTTTTCATTCTGAAATACGCTTTTCTATCTTTCTCTATCCCTGCACAGTAAACAGGCCTTAAGATCTTCTGATTCAGAGACAGACACTGAAAAACAGAAGCATAAGGTTGTAATTTCTACTGTTCAATGTCTTTATTTACATGATGCTGGAGCTTTCTTAGGGGTTACATTTACACCTTTCCCAAGGCTAATGTCTGATGTGCATTTGTAAGTTTGTTTTAAGGTAATGTGACGTTAGAGTATCCTCAAAATCTCCATCACAGATTCTAATCTTTTAGTGACCTGTTTCCAAGGATCAGATCTGGAATATTGCTCTTGATGAGGTTGTGATATGAACAGAAGCCTTCCCATTTTTCTAACATTACCTGTATACCAAAGTCTAGAAAAAAGATCTTTTTTGTCACTTACACAAATTATCTTTTGAATTGCAGTGAGTAACTGAGGATATTTCTTCAAGTATAGACTGATTCTATGTTTTCAGATTCTGCAGCAAGGCTGAGAATATGTAACAGAATGGACTGCAGATGATTTTGAATGACTTCCTGCTTTGTTGCAAACCGTGATAGAGTTCTCAGGGTATCATCAGTGGCAAAGCCTCCATAGGTGGATATGTGTTCTGTAGCTGGAATCTTAATCTCTACTTTCAAAACAGTTTTGGAAGATGTTGGAAAGGAGTTACCTATTTCCCCTGCAGTCTGATCTGTTAATTTTCTCCATAGCTTTGGTGACAGATTGCATTTCTTCTGGTCTAAAATTAACGC
Organism: Melopsittacus undulatus; assembly: GCF_012275295.1. NCBI lineage: Eukaryota > Metazoa > Chordata > Aves > Psittaciformes > Psittaculidae > Melopsittacus > Melopsittacus undulatus. The sequence continues at coordinate 15,807,431 of NC_047532.1, forward strand.
TTTCAAATGCCTGTCTCTGTGACACCATTACCTGCAGCTCTTGGCTTTCTGTTGGCTTTCTGCCATCCCAGCAACCTTTTTTCCTGCTGTTTTTTGGGAATTTGTTTTCATAAAACATTTGCAGGCAAGCCTTTTCCAGATCTTCTGATCCATTGGGCTTTAATAATGGCCTCTTATTTCAGGGGAAGAGGATTTTACAGAAATCATTCCAAATATCTAAAATGAATATAAGATGAAAATACTTATCTTTAAAATAGGGTGCCTGAATGCCTTTATTTTCATATTCATGTAGAGAGTTTTGATGTTACTGAACTTGAGTTGTTTCACTGCTTAAGGAGGTCAGTCTGGGCCTGATTCCTGTCTGTACATTGCAGCTCATTTCATGGCCAAGAACTATTTTTGACTCTGAATATGTCAGAAACACAAAGCTACAACATACATTTACCAGATTTATTGTCAGCAGTCACCCCATCCATGTGATGGGATGGTTGCTATGTGTTTTTCTGTCCTTCTGTTGATTGGTAGTAAGTGACAGCTCACTCACCCAAGCAGAATCACAAGCTCTTTATAGAATGTTTTTCAGCTGTTGATAGCATGCTGAAGCCTCACTACCCCAGTGTCAGGGTGATAATCACACGTTAACATGGATGTTCAGAGACTTGACTTCTCTCTTAGAAAGCATTTGGTCTTTCAGAAGGGCCCATTCTCTTCTGGTCCACCTGTTTGAGTGCCCAAGGGTTATTTGCCCAGCTGATTCAGAACATTTCTGACAAATGAGACCTGAGAAGATATCTTCAAAACCTTACAGGTTGTGCTTGCTCAAGACTGATCTCTAAGCTCCAGAAACAACAAAAGTGCTGCTAAATGTATTCCAGACCTTATATCCTGTCTGTAATATCTATTCTTGGTCTGTTGGATATGCCTCTAATTAATTTTCTTGTAAGTGTTCTCACATTGGTTATGAAAGAGGTGATTATAGTTTCACTTTTTTTTTCACAATTGAAACAATTTTAGATCCAGGACATATTTTCTCTGCAGGTGAATGACCATCAAAATCTCCTAAATTCTTCAAATCTGTGTTGTTCTTGATGGACTGTTACAGGTTTGTCTTCCTTGTCTCAGGTCCATGACCTTGTGATGTATGTGGATGCTTTTAGGGTTAGAGGGTGCTCGCTTGTCTCCAGTAATGGATGTTTGTCACAATAGGTAGAAGTAGTCCAGGAGCTTAATGGCCTGAGTGTTGGTAGAAGTCTAGATCCTTGTCTGTCATGGAAAATTACTCCCAAGAGATACTTGACTATTTCCTGGATCTTAGACTGCATAGCTCTCAGATATCTCTTAGCTACCCAATAAGTCTTTCTCATCTCAGCCCATCACCCATTAGTAGAAGCAAGAAAGTTTACTGCTCAAAGCAGATCATCTTGGTTGCTATTAAATAACTGTCCTTTCTGGGCAGAGGTTTCCTTTGCCATTGTTGCAGTGAGAAAAAAAAATCTTGCAGGATGTGAAAAACAAAGACTCGGTGTAACTCTCTTGTTGTTATAACAGAATAATAAACAAGACTGCGCAGGAGCAATTCATTACTCTTTTCCTTTCAAGCACATAAAAGAAAAACAGAGCCGAAAATATTTCTTTGGGAGATACTGAAATACCTCATTAGATCTTTCTTTTTATTGGCTATTGAGGTGATAATTCTGTAACAGGAATGAAAGTGAGGATAAATTTCGCTTTGATTTATAGAAATGTGTTAATTTGAGCTGAATAGATCTTTTCTGATCTTAAGATTTGTTATCTGTGAGTATTGTTTTGTAATACATAGTTTCGAGTTTTATTTTAGAGAAAAAGTAGTTCTGGTAGGGACTTTGTTAATTCTGTGCGGCACTGGATGTATTTTGGGGGAAATGAGTAGCTGAGGTTTTAATAACCTGCAACTTAAATAATTTTTTCATTAAATGGAATAGCATTCACTGCCTGTTTAATAGTTACAGAGTTGTATTTTGAGCTAAGACTGAAAAACACAGAGGAAATAATATGTATGTTTAATTGAGTTAACCTTTCTTCAGATCTTTCTGTTTCAGTAAAATGACAAGTTTGCACAGTAGAATAGTGAAAATGGTCAGAATAGCTTCATATTAGCTCTTTTTCTGAAGTTCTCATTGAATTTTCTGTTGTTCTGCAGCATATGAAAGGAATCTACAGAAGAGGTAACTCCCAGTAGTGTTTTGGTCAAACATTAATGAAATTGCTCTTAGTTATGTATTTAAGAAATATTGACCCATGCCTTCATGAAACAGCTTTGTTTTTAGAGCAGCATGTGGTTACTCAAGCTAGACAATTCTCTACTGAATGTGGCCACCACTGAAGATGCAGCGAATAAATTCTTGTTGCGTCAAGAGGGACTCAGTTGTTCACTCCTCTTAGAAGAACAAGGTCATGTAGTTCCCTTTAACAATCAGAAGTTCTAAAAGAAAATTGTGATTTTGGTGTTGTGGGCTATTCGTATTTTTAATTTAACTGGTCCAATTTTGGAAGCCCATCCAGTTCAGGAGGAACATCTGAAGTTGCAGAAGTAGGGCCTTAGTTGTTTTACTTGTCCAGCTAGTACTTGGATGGGAGACTGGGAATCTTGGGTGCTGTAGAATGAGGTATGGCATGCTTATGTTATCGGTTCAGGCTGAGAGTTGAAAGCACAGCACCCCACCAGCTACTAAGAAGGAGAAAAATGACTGCTACTGCTGAACCCAGGACAGTATGTAATTTTTGATGTCTCACACAGGTCCCGAAAGGTTTGTAGGTAATCTTCCTAATCAAAACATGTTTCCTAATAGCGGTTTTATTTGAATAACCTGGAAATCAGTAGGGGATAAGAATGAACAAGACTCATCCCCAATCTTGAAAAAATTAAGGTTGAGAACTTTTCTCATGAGGTTTCACCTAAGAAGAATGCTCTTGTTTAGACAGCTTCTGAGACTATTTTTTTTTGGTCAGTTTTTTTGTTGTAAATGCAGTTCCAGCATGTGAAACAGCTATTGGCAGGGGGGTACACCAGTATGCCTTTGATAAAAAGGTTAGGTTCAGCAAACCAGGACTTTCCTCCATAAAAGGTTTGATGCTTGTAAATAAAACTTCCTCATTGGAGAGGCTTCCAGGTAGCTTTTGTCCCCAGATTGTTTCATGTACCAGTTTTATAGAGTTCGCAGTTACTGGGTTTTCTCATTCTCTAGTAGTGTTTTCCATTCATCTTCCTGTGTCTGTACCTGCATAGAACTCAGACTTCAGGTTTTCCATTGTTGCTCTTAGCTTAGTGTGTTTTCACTGTTCATATTTTTCTGTCATTTGATAACTTCCAATAGAGAGTAAGAGTTGAAAATATCCCTTTGTATCCTGCACATCAAATAATGTGACTTTTTGACAACTTAAAACTTACTAGTTTGCTTTCCCCATAATCTTTTTATACCCTACAAATACATGCAACTAATGTATGCCTACTACTAGTTCAAGTGCTGACTTCTTAGGGGAAAGACTTAGAGAAGTAAAAACCAGGCAGATTGGAGATTGGGGTTCTTAGGCTGCAGCTCTTATTTTTGTGGCTCATCTTCCTTTTTAGATACATTTTGTTGGATGGCACAGGGAATAAAAAGTCCTTTTTTTGAGGAAGCATGGTTGAAAATATTTAAATATGCTACAAATAATGTTATGCATGAAACAAAAAAAATTTGTGCTTTTGGTAAAGATTAAAACGGTATTTGCATTGCACCTTAGCCTGATTAATTTTGTTAACAGAATTTAATCTCTTTTTCACTCACAGTCTTACTGTGAGGGAAACTTTTGAAAATCCTGATGAAGATCAATTTTCACCTTATCACGGAAGAGGAAGACAGGGCTATGGTTGACAAATACGTACAGATGTTAATGATAATTATGCTTGTCCCTCATTCTGCAAACTCCAAATATATTTTCACCTGTACTGCCTCTACTGTTAAAGTGCAAACTGTGTCAACAAAAGGAAATGAAAAAGATAGAGGTCTTTGTATGTTTTACGTATTTTTAGTTGCTATGTTTAAAAACCAGAAGGAAATCTAATACCTGACTTTTTTTGTCATCTTCTTGTTTTCTTGATTTTTTTTGTTTATTTATTAGAAACCTATTTCATATTGACTTTGAATGCAGATAAGGATCTAGCTCTTAGAAGATGTGATGATAAACTTCTGAAAGCTTTAAAACTGTTTCCAATGAAATTGTGTTTTGAACTCAAGTGCAGGGAAGCAGTGCTTTAAAATGATCTTTGTAACTTTCATTCTATATCATATAGAGGGAAATACATAATTTTTGTACATGTTAAATATGTTCTAAAAGTAGGATTTTTCTCTATCTTATTAAGTAAATAAGGGAGGGTTTTTTTGGTGGAAGATTCCATAGTTAAAGATGTAAACCAGCAATTTCTTGCTTCTATAGCACAACATAGTTCAGAGCTGAGATTAGAGAAACCCTGTAGAGTGGCTAATACTTGAGGGCATCCCCAACTAGAAAAGTATGTGAATTTAGGCATGGGAGGAAGGAAGGATCTGCTTTAAATTTAGTGTAGGGTCACTGAGTCTTAATGATAGATTAAACAAGGGAGGTGGAATAATGAATAGGGGTATGCAATGTGTAGCACTAATACCAGAAGTCCATGGTTTTCACTGGTTATTTAATGTCTTTTCCCATATGTTTCTGAATAGAGCAGGTTATGGCAGGGATGAGCTAAGGAATAGCTTTGTTAATGAATTGTTAAATAGACTGAATTCTCTTTAAAAAAAGTATATATAGGAGAGCTGCTTGTTAATACTATAATCAGGCACCTTATATACATATACCTTAAATGTAGCAATATTAGTAACTATATTTGTAATTGATGTGTGGATGTTGACACTGTGCGGATTGTCTGCATAGTTTTCCATTGTGAAACCAACAGCCATTCCTTTGTTAAAGCAGAAATGATTTTCAGATTCTTTCTGAATACTGTTAATGTAAAGAAAAAAACCCAAAAGAAGTGATGATCTGGAAGACATGAAAATGAAATGGAAGAAGTACCAAGAAATATTAGTAGCAAGTTGACTAACAGCTCAGTAAACCTTGTTTTATAATTTATTTTAACTTGAATTCAAAATGTCTTTAATAGAATATCTAATCAAACTCAACTACAGAAAATAATGTAGTAAATTCATGCAATGTTCTCACATGGAAGAGTCTGCCAACTACCTGATACCCATAAGCTAGGTGAATGAACCAGGTCAACAGTTACTGATGGGTTTCTGGGTAACACGTAATACATAAGATCTTTGAGATTTGTGGCTCACCTTCCTTTTTAGATACATCTTGTTGGTTGAGACAGGGAATAAAAAGTGCTGCAGAGAAAGCCTACCCATCTCTCTTCACTAAGCAGTGGTCTTACTGTGAGCTTTAAGTGTAAAAGTGGTGTAAAAAGTAAAACATTGATGTTAGAGGTATTGGAGGATTTCTCTACACGAAAGTTCTGCACAACTGTGATACTCTGCTTCATCAAATTCATGGATTGAACTACTTATTCATGAAATGTCTAAATTTTCAAATATTTCCTAATTATTGACCATTCACAAAAATGTGAATAGGTTGTGTTGTCACCAGTAGCAATGCTCTCTCAGAAGAAAGTACTTTGTGGATCAGAGACAAGTAAAAAACAAATTACAGAGTACTGATTTTGTGATGTCCTATCCAGAACTGGTAGGTTATACCAAGAATTGGTCCTGAAGTGTATGTGGTTTGTGTATTTTTTTAAGATTGAAACTGAATCTGATTTTATTATGGAATGTGTTTGGCTAGGGATGGAGAAAGATACTGCTAGTCAATGAAATCTGTGAAGGAGGATATGTCTTGGTATCATAATCTGAGTTGGGGAAGGAGTTAGCATCACTTTGGACCAACGTGAAAATAAATTTAGAAGAAGTTTGGTTGTTTTTCTTTTTTAATGGTTTGGGGTTTTTTCTCTCAATTTCTGTGTGGTTCCATTTTTTCCCATTGGATACAAATGGTGCGCTTTAATTACATACGGCAAGAATTGGACATCTGACTTCCATGCACATTATTCGTTCCTAAAATGACCATTTATTTAATCATTCATTGATATGACTGATTACTTCTGAAACCCGTGAAAATGCTTAAGTAGGGAAGTGATGAAAGACCAATATATATTTTTGCCATGCTTAAGGCTGTTACAAACCAGTTTCTTTTCAAATGAAGATGAGGGTGGTTTTCTTCAAATAAATTTGTCCAAATTTGTGTTTTGTTCAGATCATGACAGTCATGAAAATATAACAGATCTGCTTTCCACTGCAAGAGTCACATCAACTCTCTCTTTTACTTCTAGTGATAATTCAAATCCTAGAAATAATCTTTAAGGTCCTTATGACTAGGAATCTGACTATATCCAAAATATTCACTATGCTATAACTCCTTAGGACAAGTAGTTCCTTCAAAATGAAATGAAACAGCCAATACAGACTTGGTATGAAGTCTTGGTGAAGAGTTCACACACTTATTCCTGACAAAGGAAGAACAGATTGAAAGATGGGAACTGTAAAATTACACTTGCTTGTGCAGTGATCTGAATATATGCATGTGATAAGAACAAAGTAGGATCAAACCTGTGTAACTGTAGATTTTTTTTCTTGCTTCCCAACCATTGTTCCTATATCACCAGTATTGACAGGAGCTTCTGAGAAGTCTGAGAGATGTTGGGAAGCACAGAGTGTATTTAGTAGTTGTGTTTTCATGCCAGTTTTAAATAGCTTGGATCAAAGTTATTGCTCTTGGTCATTCCTTAACTTCATGATCAGTAAAAGTCAATGCATATTTTTCTCCAAGTTACTGATTTAATCACTGAGATTAATGTATTAGGATTACCTATTAAGTCTGCTAAGTAGCAATCCATATGAAATTGCTTGTTAGAATCATGGAATCAGAATAGTGATGATCTCTCTCATCTGGTTAGCCCAGATACAAACTGTTACCCTGGTGCAGTCTTCTGTTGCATTTCATAGACCAGCTGTTCTAGCTAGTGGTTTTCATATGGCTTTTTTAGCTCCAAAGATCAGAGAACTGATCTTAACAGTTGTGCTTTTCTAATATGCAGTGCTTTCTTATCAGTATTTCATGGTTTCTTCCCAAAGATACCCTTATTCAGTTTACATATTGTTTGTTATATCTGTCTAGCTTCAGCTTTGTTACAGCCTCATACGCTGCTGCAGCAGTGTACAAAATAACCCTCTGGACTTCACATAATTTTCCTACCCTGCTTTGTGAAGCACTCAGAAATCCTCCAGAAGGTGGTAACTAAAATAACATTTCTATAGCATAATTGAGGTCTTACTTTTTCTGCCAGATGCAGGATCTTGCATGAGTATTGGCCTCCAAAGTTTGTCCCATTATTTTTAAAGGGGTCTTAAAATGTTAATTTTTAGTGGAAACAAAATACCCATTGTTTGGCAATATATGAACATTTTAGGGCCTAAAGCAGCTGGAATTGGGATGGTGGCATTAACAATCTGGTTTGGTAATTTTCTTGATTTTTGCAGCAAATATAAACCCTTCCTTGGGGGAACAATGTTAGAAACTGTATTTACCCTTTATGTTGCAATTGAGTGTGTTGTCAAAAGGATGGTTGCATCTTGATAGTGATCTGGTGACAGATGTCTCAGTAGCAGTTGCCTGTTGTCTTTTCTAATGTGCTTAAAGGTCAGCTAAAAGTTTCCACAGAGCACTGCTTTTTCATTTAGGTTAGTGTTAAGTATATTGTCCTAAATGACCATTCCTACTGAATGGAAAAACAAACTAGGACTTCAAAATGTATCTTTTCTGTGTCAGTGCACTATATGTAGAACAAACAAACAAAAAACTTCAAGTAGTGTCATCAGTTTTATTTTGTTAGTAGGAGTCTTTTAAGGCATTTTCAAGTAAATTCATAAAATTGTTTTGGCAGTAAGTCTTTGTTGTTTGATCTCTTTTAACCCTAATCACATCTTCCTTTCAATCTCTAATGTCACAGCTAGCTCACACTCTAATTCTTCTATACCCTATTTCAACCTCATAGCTTGTGTGCTGCTAAAATGATTTTTTTTTCTTCTCCCCACCCTTTTTTTTCCTTTATTTTTTTTTTAATACTCGTGTCTCTTGCTTCAATTTCTTAAGAATGTGTTTTCCCTTCTTCCTCTATAGGAATTTGTTTCTTCTTTTAACCTTCTATTAAAAAATTCAAAGGGTCATGCGGTTTTAAGTTCAGAGGGGATTATCACAATTAGGTCTCCTAGGCACTACAAGCAATGAATAATAATAATTACGTAGTCTGAACCTTTCCACAGTGCAGGCCATATAGCAGCAACCGGTAACTTCTGCATCAAGCTCAGAAGATTGGAACTTGTATTTAGCAGTAACACTCCTCTAGAAGGTAGTTAATTCAGAGTATTTAAGGCTGGAGATCAGCAAAGAGGTTTCTTTATTCCACAGAATTAAAATGTGCATGTGTGGTGGCAGAAAACTGAGGCACTCAAAAGTAAAAGAAAGGTAATGAAACAGTTCTAGGTAGAATTTTAATATAATGAGTAATATAATGTAGTGAATATACTTAACATTGACCACTTGCCGCAGCCCAGGTAAAGGCCACCTCCAAAGCCGTGGCAAAAAGTAGTATCTGGTAACTTGAAGGGAGTTCAGATTTATTATCAAACCTCAAACCTTGTCTGGGCAGGGAGCTGAGCTTAGGAAAAAGTCTTGCTAAATCTTTGAGGAGTCATCTCCTGTACTTGGAACATCCATCTTCTCAGATGCTTTTGTGGGTATAGATATATGACATGAGGTAATCATAAGTTCACATGTCAAAAGGTTCAGTAAAGCTTAGTTGAAATTTTGCTTTTATTTTCTGTTTCAAAAATTTGCACAAAAATATACTAGTATTATCCAGTGAACCATTTTTTTGTTGTAGGTTGTAGTAAGGTACTAACTTGGCACAGACCCACTAAAAAAGTCCAAATGACATCCAAGAAGGGTTGGTTTAAAAGTGGTTTAAAATGAATGAAATAGCGAATAATGAAATATTAATAATTGTGGAATTTCTGAATGTAGTTTATTCACAGTGTTATTTCTGTTGCTGAAAGGAAACTGCCAGATGCTTCTTTACAAAACATAATGAGTTGTAGATGTCATTACATTTAATGAATTTTTAAATCATCTAGCGATTAATAAACTAGATGGGCTTGGTAACTAATTCCAGTTAAAAATTTTGGTATTATTTGAACAAGTGTTACAGCTTAGAAATATAGTTGCTCAATGAGGTTATAAAGTGAGTAGGTAGAGTCTCTAAAGGTGTCTTTCTCTCAGCTGTAGAAGTAGACAGAACATAGCCAACCAACTTAGGAAAGAACCCCCCAAGCAGTTTGTGTTTTGAATTCTGGACATTTAAAGTATGCCAGTAGCATTTCCCAGAAGTAGCTAGGACTATGTGTAGTCCTTCAGAACTTACATAAGTAAAATGGAATTAACATTTTTCGTTTGGATTTTGTTTGGTGACTCACTATAATGGATATGAATTTGGGGGAATGAGGCTGTAATTGCTTAGGTGGGGAGTAAAGAATCTGTATGTCTTTTTGGAAGTGGTACTGGTGAGTCTGACCTTGTATCTAAGATCGTATTTTTGTAAATGAGATGGTTTTTACTAAAATTATTATGATGAATCATCTCTGTTAAATTTTGTCTGTTTATGGATTCTTTCTCCTGAAAATTTTCCTCCCTCCCCAATTTAAAAATGCATAATAACAAAATAATACATTAACTTTGCATTTATTCAGCCACTTAATCTTTCTTAGCAGGTAGCTGTTTCTTCTTGCCTCATCACAAATTGGCAATAATGTGGATTATGTTAAAGTATTCATTTTAATCCCTAGATATATGAAGATCTAACTCTATCTTTCCAACAGCGAGAGGCAAAACCATGTACTTCAATCTCTTTTCTAGATACTGAAATTAAAGAGTTGGAAACATCAAAAAATGTATTTGCTGGGTTTTGCTTAGTGTTTAATGTGACTTAATCATCTTTGTTTGAACTCTTACCAGCAAAATGTCACAAAAAACAGACATCATTTTCCAAAGCTAAGTTAATTTGAATCCTTAAGTGATGAATTCAATGAGCTTTCTAATGAAGATACTGGCACAATGTTTACTGAGTAGTACAGTACAATATAACCCATTTTTAATAGAAGCTTAAACTGGGTTTATTTTGGTTCAAACACTGTTCCATACACTGTAAAACGAAAGTTGGGTGGTTAGTGGCTTTTCTGTACATAAATTGTGTTTCATTGCAAGAAGGTTGTACACGAAAACTTAGGAGAAAATCTTCTACTGATGTTTTTTCGTGTTATAACTTGCTGATGAATTCTGCTTTGTATGTGGCTGGCGTACAGTGGGCATTCAGGGTCCTTTAGGAAGGTGTGAAATTGCACATTATTTTTAATTTTAAAAATTAAACTTAGAGAAAAAAGAATACTATCTTAGGAAGTTATGCAAGTTTTGGTGGATTTATTTGTTTCGGTTTTACTTGTGACAGAATAAGCAAGGAATGTGTTTTCAGACATTGAATTAAAACCAATTATGTTAGAATTTAATGCATTTTTATTCTGTATTAAGCATTTATTTAAACATGTGTATTAAAAGCCATTCAAAGCTTTAGCCTTTTAAAAGGGAAAACTTCGTAAATGAGACCAGATAAATAAATGGATAAATAAATGATGCAGACCAGAATCTTCTCAGGGGTATTAAAAAGCAAAAAATAGTGATTTAAAGGAAGAACTATGAAATAAAAAATTAATTGGAGAATGTGTTACAGTAAAACATACATTTGAGTTTTTGTGTATTTCATAGAAGTGCTGAATCACAGCTGATTTTTGGCTGGCAAGGTTGGACAGGAGAGAGTTCTTTTGCATTCAGTATCAATTTTAAGTATTTAGGTTGGAAGTGTGTATTTTCCATTAGATTACAATAGGGTGAATTGAATATATGTACAAATGTAAATAGTTATCTTAGCACAGTGGGTCTTCCTTGGAGAATTTGGTATGAAAGTCTTGAGAAGCAGATGCCGTTATTTAAAAATAGCCCGATTGTGACATCTCAATTCACTAATTGAAAGTATTCCATAATTCAGACTTCAGTCAGCTGCTAGAAAGAGAGGCTAGTTATCATTTGGTGTCTTTAGAATTGCATTATTGTTTATAAAGTAGAGCCTACACTAAAATTAAAATCTGCTCTTTTAAATAACCTTTGTTCTGTATTTTTTACTGTAGTTTACTGTGTTTTGGAAATACAGAGGCAAACAAAATTTTTTGTGGAGCAGACATACACCATTCCCATCAAATGAATCTTGTGTAAAGTAACCTGAGAGTTCTGGTTTGGGTGCTAATGCTAGTTGTGGTTCATACATTACGTTACTTGCTGTATATGGATATATCCTACTTGTGAGTTGCTGGCTAGAAATTACTGCACATGCCATATTTTGAAGTTAAGAAGTTCAGTTTCTCATTGACTGCTGGTGGCATTTTCCTGATAAAATCCAAAATACTATCTCTCTGCTATGGGAAGATTTTACATATGGATCACTTATTTTCATTTTCTCTCCTAGCTTCTTCCATTTCTGTCCTGTGTCTTTATTATTACTGTGGACCAAATCTATTGCAATGGGTTGTGGCAGAGATGCTGAATCAGAAATTCTTTCTAGTTTTACATCTCTTTCTTTTTAATAGTTCTTGGTGATCCATAGCTAACTGAAATTGCCCTTTTATCTGGCACATCTTTTTGTTCATAACTATTGATAATTTTATCTTTTCAAATACATTACTTTGTCACTTCCCTATGCTTAGAAACTTGGTAGAGTCTGTCTCTGCTTCCAATGTATTACTGCCAGATTCCCAATGCCCTTTGCTATCTGTCAGTGGAATTATGTCTGGCAGAGATGTTAAGGCTTGAAGACTATTGCTTTAGCTGGTTTTCCCTCCTTTCTTTCCATCTTTCTCCACCAAAATGCTTCCGCTTACTTCACATTTCTTTCTATATTTGCCCCATCCATATCATTGCTGTCCCCTGGAAAATTTTGCTTACTTGGCTTAGCTTCTTCTCTGTTACAATGTCAAAGTCAAGATTCTCACTTTACCATCAGTGCCCCATGCAACCTTGCTCTGTCTGCATCTGATCTCATTTCCCTGCATCCCCCAACTCGCATTCCACATTCCTCACAGTCCTCTGACTTTATTGCTCCTTTTGTCTGCCTTTCATGCACTCATTTTTGCACTGTCTTTCATGCTGCCTATGTGCCTGGAACAGTCTTTAGCATCTCAGCCAATTTACAGCTTTGCATAAATTATATTTAATAATAAGACTAACAAAAGTTCATTATCTACATTATTTCATTTAACTTTGTACCTGTATAAGCGGAAAACAGCCTGAGGGAAACTACTGTTAAACTTTGTTGTCATTTGTTGTGATTCAAAGGTACAGATTCAGGCATGACAGTTCTTTGATGATTCAGCATAAATTTATATTTTAACAATTTGGTAGGTGTTAGATATTTTTTTTACAGTAGATTTCAGATTTTTCTAATTCAGAGATAGAAAATAACTACTTCCTCCTAAGTGAGACTGCTGGAAGGTTGTCATCATCCCATTACCTGGTGGAGATTTCTTACCCTGTGATGCATTTTACTTCATTTTTCTTGGATGTGGAAGGGCTTTGAATGTTGGATTAATTTCATATCTACAAACAAAATGTATCTTCTCTGTTTAACCTTACTTTTAGAGCAACATACTCATCTGCTTAAAAAAAAGCCAGTGAAAGATAAGAAAATGAGACTCTGCCTGTATCTCTGAAGTTTTCTTGGTGTGTTGGCTACTTTGATGTATAGGTTTTCTTGAAATATTGAGTTGTTTGATATTTTAACTCCCTTCTAAATAGTAGAAGGGAGTTAAGGTAAAACTTCATGTGCTTCTCCAGCACTGATTTATAGCTGCAAGGCAGGGCATTCTGCAGGAATCATATGTAATTTCCCGAGTAAAATTGCATCTGGAATATATGGGGTATTTGTTTTAAATGGTGGCATTGATACTGTTCACAGCTGAGTTGTGGAACCAAATAGATGTGCCTTTACTTTGTTTTTAAATGATCTCATATATTATTGAGATTATAATCCCAAGGGTGGCTGCCATAGTAATGTGCCAGTCACCATGGCATCTGAACATTATGAAAAGAAATTGTGGGCTGCACAAAAACAATACCACCAATTCGTATTTCAGACCGATCAAAGGTGGGGGACCACGAAGTTTGCCAATAAATGTAGTTCAGTGGATGGCACTAGAAGTTAGAGTTCTCTTTTATACAGATTTTTAACAGATTTCGGTCCTTCTATTCATGTCATGTGAATTTATAAATAAAAACTTTTAACACAGACTTCATGTATTTACTATACTAACTTTCAGTTGCGTGGAGAATATAAGTGTGGGTTTGTATTTCACTGGCCTAATAAAGAAGCAGCTTATGATTCTGTTTTATACAGATTTTTTTCCTCCTTACAGAATTCTTAATTTTAAACTGAAATTAAGTCACTTCATGGAGAAAAGGGGTTTCCTGGGCTCGATTGGCAAATATTCCTAGTCTCTAAAACGTTTTGCAGTCTGCTTTTGAAATACTATTCTAATTATCAAAAGAACCTAAAATTAAATCACTATTTAAAAGCAAGCTTATTTTATCTTAAATAATTGATTATGGCTTGTTGTTTGAAAGAGGACTACTTTGGCATGAATTCCAAATCGAGTTATGATCTTAACTCCAACAGTTTGTTTAATCAAACATTACCCTAATAAGTCTTACATGGTCCCCTACCCAACCGGGCCTGCCTGTAACAACTAGTTTATTCTGCAACGAGTTGCTCAACAGATGTCATTCTGGTAGAACAATGCAGCAGAATACTTGTGCGTTGGCTAAAATTACTTCAACTTTGATCACTTTTGTCCAGCACATCAGTCTGGCATTGTGCTTTATACCAACATAACACTTTACCCCGAGCATGCCTTTCAAGCTTAGAATAGCAGAGGAATGTTATTGAATTCAGTGCAGTTACAGATGAGTTAATGAAAGAAGGGAAATACTGTTTTTTTCATAATGCCTTTCTGTTGTACTTGGGACTTAAAAGGGAATTTGTGGAATGTGACTTCTGAGTTATTTATTTTTACTTCATAGGGCTTTTTGAAAGCAATATTATGTAGTTCTGTTGATCCCACATTTCTGTACCCAAGTTTCAATGGTTCTTTGAATGTAGCTCATTTGAGAGTTTTATGTTGTGAAATTAATATTAATAAGACTTTTTGGGGTATGACTGGAGAGCAGTTATCTCACAGGGACAGTTTATCCTGGTTTTTAATGAGAGAAAACTAAAATAGTTACAACCGTATTTTTGTGATCAGAGATCAGTATTGTTACATCTTGATGGGCTGTTGTGGGGTCAGTTCAGAGTAATGACATCTCTTTACCTTGACACTACTGTGAAACAAATACCGCACAGCAGGCCACCTTCTTGTTAAGAAGCAGTACATATATCAAGTACTATAGGGTATAGTCTTCCATTATACCATTTTTCACAGGTGCATGTGTGTGTACACATATGTGCGAATATCTAAGGATTTGCCATACCCGTGTATTTGAAATTAAGATGTTTTTGATAAGTGATATATATGTATTTTTTAAAGCATGAAACATACTTACACATGAGGAAGCACTGATATAAAGTCCATCTTAATTGCTAATAAATATTTCAGTATCCTATGTCTAAAATACGTTTGTTGGTTTATTTTGTTAAATTAAAATATGGTTGTAATTTTTTCAACTGCATCCTAGTTACCAGTTACTGCAAAAACTCATGAACAAAAGCAGTGTTAACATAGTGGTTATTTGGTGTATATATAATTTATCAGTTTAAAACAATAAATAAAAGGAGACACATCTTAATGACTCTAACATATACAATGAATGTAAAGCTGAGCTAAAAAAGCAACCCAGATATATGTCATGATACTGAAATGTCTGGATAAAGAACTCACATGGTCAGACTTTAATCCTTATTGAGATGTAGACTCAAGTGTTAGAAGTAATGTATTTTACTCTTGAGTAATAAACTGAAGCAATTGTTTTTTCACTCATCTGTGCAGATTTTTATGTTTCTAAAGCTTTAAACTGATAATATTGAAATTATTATTCACCTAGCATATATGTAAAACTATCCCTAAATGTGAGACAATTCTTTACAGTTTTTACTAGGGAGCACTTTAACAGGATGAAATACTACTACTGTAAGTAGTGAGAATGAGCAACAATAATTGAATGGATGATCTGAGAATTGGAAATACAGTGAGAGTCCTGTACTTTGTGTAGATGTGACGTTTTCTTAAAGTTCATCTTACCCATCTGCCTTAATAACTTTTGGTTAATGTATCAGAGACTTGGTTCTTGTGTGTGTTGGCATTAGACTGTACAGCCCTCTTAGAGCTGGGAGTGGGATACATAACTTTGAGTTCCTCAGCTATTCTATCTAGCCAATGGCCATGTAAAATATTAGTAATGTGTATCAAACCTCACTTGTATTAGTTTGAGAATGCTTTTCTGGATGTAATACAGGTTGTTGAGATCTGTACTTGGAAGCAGACCTGTAAAGGTATAGGAAGACCTTGTATTCCTGTATAGCTTTATGAAAGACAAACCAGAAACCAACATTGCTCTCTTTCAGTGGTTTGTTGTTTACAGTTCTGGTCCAGCTGGGCAATATTTACATGGGCTGGTTGCTTGTGTGGTCTTGACATTCAGGTATAAGATATTATTCAGAATCTGAGGTATCAGTCTCCAGCCCAAGTACAAAAAGACATCTTTTTGTAATGTAAATAATTGCTTATCACAAACCCATGGCATCATAAAAGATGCCAGCTTTTTTATCCCTGTTAATGTTTTTTTTGTGGAAAGAGTTATGTAACTCTTTTGTTTTGCATCATTATTCCTGTATTCAAAATTTCTAACTCTTTCTTCTTTTCCCCCTCCCTTCCTCCTGACAACCATCACTTAAAGATGATTAATAGTATCAGCTTTTAATAGCACAAGAAAAGGGTTGATGTAAATGTTAGTTTGTTTGCATTTTGTTAATAAATGTTTGAAACATGTTGTCTTCATTGGAAATGTGCTTCTTAATTCATATTTTCATGTTCAATAGACTCACCTTTATTTCTGGGTCCCATTTAAGGAACTTTTGCAAAAATTAGGTGCATTTCTCATTGTGTTAGATGTAAAAAACTAGCGAACTGTGTGAAGATTTTTACTACCTTCTGCTTTCCTCCTGTTTCATTACTTCGCAATACTTTTTACAGTGAAAGTTTGTATTATGAGTTCTTTTACGTATTTATGATGCTGAAGTAATAATGAATCATTATGAATATTTTATGTTTAATTTTTTTTTCTTTAACATCATTTAATTGCTTTTGCCAGTACTGTGTGAAAACCTGTGAGCGTTGGGAGGAACCTATTTTACAATAATTAGAAAACAAAACAAAACACACAAAAATAATGGGATTATGATGAAAATAATGCAGTTTGCCTGTATTGCTTTTGTTAGAGCAAGGTCCGATTTTTAAAGTTTTTAATTCTTTTACCAGGTAAAGCGGAATGTCTATGACCTAACTAGTATCCCTGTCCGTCACCAGTTATGGGAAGGGTGGCCGCCTTCTGCCACAGACGACTCGGTAAGTAGCTTTGGTTAAAGTATTGGATTACTGAAGCACATGGAAATTATTCATGTGTATCTAATTCAGTGTGTGTTTTTGACAAGAAGAAGTGTTTATTGTAAGGGTGGTGAGTCAGGGAGGTTGCTCAGAGAAGCTGTGGCTGCCCCATCCCTGGCAGTGTTCAAGGCCAGGTTGGACTGGATTGGAGCAGCCTGGTCTAGTGGAAGATGCCCCTGCTCATGGTGGGGGGTTGCAACTGGATGAGCTTTAAGGTCCTTTCCAAACCAAACCATTCTATGATTCTGTGATATCTTCCTAGACTGAAGCAAGGCTGCACAACAATTTGGAAGTTGAAGAAGTCTATTGCAGTGATTGAACTGAAAAAAAGCCATGGGAGTGCATGTTAGGTATTTTCCTTAGTTCACCAGTAAACTACTTAAACCCGTATCTGGCTTGAAGCAGGAGGTGTTCCTGTTAAAATCAGTGGAGAGCTTCCCTTGCTTTTCAAGTATCTGCTTTGGTTCTTGCTGGAGCAGTTAGAGTCTGTGGATGTTTGCAAGATTATGTTTTGAAATAGTAAATAATATGAATACAATACGATACGTATCCAGTTCTCAAACATGTTGCAAGTTTTAGAGTTGCCGCTCCTTAAAAATGCAGGCAAATGTTAGCTGAGATCAATATGAACCCTTGTTGACAGAACCAGCTAACTGTGAATTGTTTGCAAATTCATGAAATTGTAGAATTTAACTGCAGAAATCCATTAAATATTAGAGTTGCTTCCTTGCATGGTTGTCCCCACAGTGTGTCTTACAGCACATCTTTCAGTTTTGCTCAGATAATTTTCTTCTAGTAGTATGTTCCCAATACCAGCTAGAGAGGTCCACCTTTAATAAAACAGAAAAACAAAACAAGCAGCACAACAAAACAAAGCAGCCCCTAAAAGGCTGAAATAATGATGCAGTTATGTTGTGTGTATATTTTCTGACCTGAAGAAAAATGCAGAAAAATAAAGCTTTTCTACTTTTACAACATTCATGTAAACTAGCAGTTGAACCTGCAAATCTACAAAGTGAAAGCAGAACTGGCTTTGCTTTCGCTAGTATTACCATTATCCTTAATGCATTACTTTCCTGTGCATTTCTATTCTTTAATTGTAAAGGCAGAATTACTCTCTTGTATTGCTCTGGGGAAAGTATTTATGCTAATCAAAGCACCCCAACAACCTGAACAAAGAAAATAAAACAAGAAAAACCAAAGTCTGTTTGAATTTCTAGTATACTTGTGAAGTACGTCTGTGGTAGTGTTTGCAGAAACAGTAGTTAAGTTTGAGAGAGGTGGGTAAATCTATGTCCATGTATTCAGGAGCATATCTAAGTTAATATGCAGGATCTGAACTAACAGCATGGTGTCATGCAGTAATTACAGTCTTTGGAATGTGGATCCATTTTAATGTTTTATTAGTTTACATTAGCTCAAAAAAGAATTGGAAACTCAACACTTCTAATCTGTTTTCCCACAGCTGTTAGGTTTTCCCTTATTCTCCCCTCCCTTTCTTCTGAATAGGACACCTCACATATGTAAAACTCATAAATCTGTTTTAAGTCTGTTTTTACAAGTGACATTGTTGCAGGTGAATTTTTCCCCTATTCATCTTTAATGAAATTGGTGAATGTTGAGTCATCTGCTCCAAAGCTCACTGCTCGAGTCTGGTGGAGCTCAGACTTGTCAGCTGTGTAAACAGATTTGAATGTGTTAGCAACAAAAACATAATTAATTTCTCTCTAAAATTAGAGGCCATAGCTTACTATTTATGCAGATTTAATGTTAGCAATGACTACCTATGGTTCTGTGACCTGAGCATCTTTTTCCATTGCAAATAAGAAATATTCAGTAATAATTGCTTTAATAATTAGTCACGATGTCTTAAGTTGAGTGGCAGACTTCTTCCATCATGAGTTTCTGATTTGCTGCATTGTATAGTGCTCCATTGCAATTAAAGAGTTAAAGAAAGACTTGATTAAAATACTTTTTCATTTACATGTTATGCAGCATAAGAAATACTTTGTAATACCACAGGAGGTTTTTGCAGTGCAGTTCTCGTTAACCTTTGGCTTAGCAAACAGGACAACTAAATAGACTTCACATAATTGGATTCCTGTATCATCCCGAGTCTCTTATGAACCTGACAGACTACAGTCTTCTGACATTATCAGGAAATTTAGTGGAGTCAATAGTCATTTAAAACACTGTTGCCTCATCTCCCTTCAGAGTCAAGATATGTTCTCTGCGTGTACTATCTAATGAAATATGGGATACTGTATGAATTGTCGATAACTCTTTCAGATCCTTTTGCACACTTTCACCGGGGAAATGGGTATCAAAACCTCCACACGCAGGAGAGAATGTTTTCATGCTGTGACAGTTTGACTGTGGGAAACAAGGCATATGTACTCTATGGAAATTAATTTCGCCATTTGCAAGGACATATTTTTAGCTTTTATTGTGCCTCGATAGTTTTAACACCGCAAATTATATCGGTTCTGCGCATTAAAGTTCAAAGTAAATGGATGAGTTTTAAGTCATTCTTTTTTAACAAGTTTACATAAGTAAAACGCTGATTATATTAAAGGCTTAATTTATGTATTTTAGGATATATATCATCAACTGATATAATGAAGTCTTGAAAATTACCCCAGAAAAGAAATAATTATAATTTGATTTAAATAGATTCAAAGTTTGTACTCAATTTTGATTTTGGATTTTGGAACAACCTCAACATTACTGAGCTTGTAAAATGAGAACTAAGCCAGAGTAATTTACTAAAGTTTCTGAAATGTATCCCATTTCTCTTTGCTATATCGACTGAACTTCTAAACTTGAACTTGGAATTACTGCTATTGCTAAGTGGAATGAGCCATCTTCAAATATGTGTTCACTTAAAAAAAACCCTAAATCTGAGATCAGTCGTCGGGGGTGTTTTGTTGCAGTTTTTGCATGAAAACATTCTGATTTAATTTGTAGAAGTACAGATAACCTTTTGGGTGTTAGTTTTACACATTTCTGTTTGAAGTAAAACTTTTTTTCCCCTATGAGGTCACTGGTTTTTGGTTTATTTCCATAGGATGAGTTTTTGTCCCTGATGTTTCGAGTGATTTTTCATAGCATAGAACAGCAACACTCTATATGCAAAGGAGGAGGAGGGAGGTTGCTTTTGTGCTGCTTTTGTTCTCAGTATTTAAGCTACAACTTTTTTCCTCATTGGTTCATTGTTCTAAGCCATTTCAGCATAGGAATTAGAAATCCCTGCTTCGTAAGTAATGACAGCAAGCTTGCCAAAATGGAATATATTTCTGCATTTAAAAGATATGAGGTTTAGGAT